>NC_092715.1:235815193-237146775 GCF_047496885.1 Scyliorhinus torazame
AACCACCTTCTGGATTAACTACGCTCATCTACTGCTAATCTCACTACTGGTATAAACGATAATCTAACCTTACTCACATGGTGCCGCAGACCTCGGAGAATGGCAGGGGTGGGCGCAAGGCAGTCGATTTTGGGCCTGCCGATATTCTCCCGTCCGGATGGGCGAAGTCCCGTCCGATGGATGACGGGTCATGTCCGCGTAAATCAAACCACCTTTTAATCGGCGTCAACCTGTGCTCAAGGTTTACGCCGACCAGCGTGGAGGTGGGTGACGGCCTGGGGTTGGCCGCTGGACAGGTGATGGCGTGGCCGCAGTCTGAATGTTGTGGGGGAGAGGTGTGTCTAGGGTTTTGTGTGTGTGTGTGCGGCGGGGGGGGGGGGGGGGGGTGGTTAGAGTGGGCTGGGCTCCGGGGGAGTGCCGGAGGGGGCGAGTGCCGGGAGGAGGATGGGGGGGGTCCGTGCCGGGGAGGGCCGGGAGGGGGATGGGGGTCCGTGCCCGGGGAGGGCCGGGGAGGAGGATGGGGGGGGTCCGTGCCGGGGAGGGGGAATGGGGGGGGTCCGTGCCGGGGAGGGGGATGGGGGGTCCGTGCCGGGGAGGGGATGGAGGGGTCCGTGCCGGGGAGGGCCGGGGAGGGGGGATGGGGGGGTCCCGTGCGGGGGAGGAGGATGGGGGGGTCCGTGCCGGGGAGTGGGGATGGGGGTCCGTGGCCGGGGAGGGGGGAGGGGGGGGTCCGTGCCGGGGGAGGGGCGAAGGGGGGGTCCGTGCCGGGAGGAGGTTGGGGTGGCCCGTGCCGGGGAGGGGGGATGGGGGGTCCGTGCCGGGGAGGACGATGGGGGGGTCCGTGCCGGGGAGGGGGATGGAGGGGGTCCGTGCGGGGAGGGCCGGGGAGGGGGAATGGGGGGTGTCCGTGCCGGGGAGGGCCGGGAGGGGGATGTGGGGGGACGGGCCGGGGAGGGGGGATGGGGGGGTCCGTGCCAGGGAGGATGTTGGGGGCGGTCCGTGCCGGGGAGGGGGGATGGGGGGTCCGTGCCGGGTAGGGCCGGGGAGGGGGGATGCGGGGGTCCGTGCCGGGGAGGGCCGGGGAGGGAGGATGGGTGGGGGGGGTCCGTGCCGGGGAGGAGGATGGGGGGGTCCGTGCCGGGGAGGGCCAGGGAGGGGGAATGGGGGTGCTCGTGCCGGGGAGGGCCGGGGAGGGGGATGGGGGGGTCCGTGCCGGGGAGGGGGGGATGGGGGGGTCCGTGCCGGCGAGGAGGATGGGGGGGTCCCGTGCCGGGGAGGGGGGATGGGGTGGTCCGTGCCGGGGAGGGCCGGGGAGGGGGGATGGGGGGGGTCCGTGCCGGGGAGGGGGGGTGCGAGGGCAAGTGAGTTGGTCCACCTGGCCAAGTGCCAGCCTCCAACAGTTGGACACATTGCGGTCCATGACACCAGTCTTGGGGGGAGGAGGGGATATGGGCAATGATGACATGTCGTCGTTCACCCCCACCCCCCCCCCCCCCCACCCCCCTCCCCGGCACGGACCACCCCATCCCCCCTCCCCGGCACGGACCCCCCCCCATCCCCATCCCCTCCCCGGCACGGACCCCCCCCCCATCCCCCCTCCCCGGCACGGACCCCCCCCATCCCCCTCCCCGGCCCCTCCCCGGCACGGACACCCCCATCCCCCCTCCCCGGCACGGACCCCCCCCATCCTCCTCCCCGGCACGGACCCCCCCCATCCTCCCTCCCCCGGCCCTCCCTGGCACGGATACCATCCCCCCTCCCCGTCCCTACCCGGCACGGACCCCCCCATCCCCCCCTCCCCGGCACGGACCCCGCCCCCCAACCTCCTCCCCGGCACGGACCCCCCATCGCCCCTCCCGGCACGGACCCCCCCCCATCCCCACTCCCCGGCACGGACCCCCCCATCCTCCTCCCCGGCACGGACCCCCACATCCCCCCTCCCCGGCCCTCCCCGGCACGGACCCCCCCCATCCCCCCTCCCCGGCACGGACCCCCCCCCCATCCCCACTCCCCGGCACGGACCCCCCCATCCTCCTCCCCGGCACGGACCCCAACATCCCCCCTCCCCGGCCCTCCCCGGCACGGACCCCCCCATCCCCCCTCCCCGGCACGGACCCCCCCCCATCCCCACTCCCCGGCACGGACCCCCCCCATCCTCCTCCCCGGCACGGACCCCCACAGCCCCCCTCCCCGGCCCTCCCCGGCACGGACCCCCCCATCCCCCCTCCCCGGCACGGACCCCCCCATTCCCCCTCCCCGGCACGGACACCCCCCCATCCCCCCTCCCCGGCACGGACCCCCCAGCCTTCATGTTTTCCGATCATCCAGCGATGTTGGCCGCCGCGGCGGCAGCCGCTAATGTCTATGTTGCCCTGGATGAGGAGGAGAGGAGCGTGCCAGAGAGGCGGCGCAGGCTGCCGCAGAGGGGCAGGCGGCATCCGGCCAGGCTGGAGGGACACCTGATCGACAGGACGAGGAGGGGGGAGGAGGACATCGCGGCCCCACGGCAACGGAGGCACCCGAGGGCGCCCCGTGTGTACCGGCCCCGGCAGTCATACCAGGACCTCACGGACCCGGGAATGCAGGAGGAGACTCCGGATGAGGCGGGAAACCGTGGCACACATCTGCCACCTGCTGGCACACCCTGTCACCGCGTGGCACTGGCGGGGGCCACCCTCTCCCCGTGTCCGTCAAGGTTACGGTGGCCCTGAACTTTTATGCAACGGGGTCATTCCAGGCACCGAGTGGGATCTGTCGGCATATCGCAGACATCGGTGCACCGGTGCATCCGGGCAGTGACAGACGCCCTATATACCATGGCGCACCGCTACATCCGCTTCCCTGTGGACCGGGCCAGCCAAGATGCCCGGGCCGTGGGCTTCTCTGCCGTGGCCGGGTTCCCCATTGTCCAGGGCGCGATTGATGGGATGCACGTCGCCGTGCGGCACCTGCAGATAACAGGGCCATGTTCACCAATAGGAAGGGGACCTATTCGATGAACATACAGGTGGTCTCCGACCACCGCATGATGATCCTGCATGTCTGCGCCCGTTACCCGGGCAGTGTACACGACTCATACGTGTTGTCGCGTTCATCCATCACCGGCATGTACGAGGGACGCCATCCCTGGCTGAGGGGCTGGTTGCTGGGCGACAGGGGCTACCCATTGCGATCGTGGCTGATGACGCCTGTACGGAGGCCACGCAATGAGGCGGAGAACCGCTACAATGATGCCCATGTAGCGACAAGGGGAGTGATAGAGAGGTGCTTTGGCGTGCTGAAATGCGTTTCAGGTGCCAGGACCTCTCTGGGGGCGCCCTCCAGTATCGGTCAGATAGGGTCGGCCGCATCATTGTGGTGTGCTGCGTCCTGCACAACATAGCCCAGCAGAGGGGCGATGTGCCGCAGGCAGAGGAGGGGCGGAGTGGAGGAGCAGCAGGGAGAGGCACAGTCCTCCCCAGATGAGGGGGATGGGGGCAATGGCCAGGGCAGACAGGCTAGACACGGGCGGGTGGCTGTCCACCGTTGCCGGCTGGGCCAGCGGGCACGGGGACAGGCTGATAGCCGCCCGCTTCACTGACTAGATGGGCGTGGGAATCGGGTAGTATGGCCACAGACCGCACACCATGGCAACAGCCGACCACCCACACCCCCCACCCATCCACCCACCCAGCACCCTCACCCCCCTCCCCAACTCACCCACCCCACCCGCATGCACACCACCCCCCATTGCCGATCCACCTGCGGCACAACGGCCGGGCTCACACAGTTGTCGGTGGACGCGTGTCTATTGCAGGCCATGGAGGATGATGACAACCCGCCCTGCGATGAGCTCCTGGCTCCACATCGTTGGGACTATGTCTGACCAATGGCCACAGTACCACCATCCACCCGGACCATCCCTGCATGCGGCTGTGACACTGCAGCGCACGGTCCCGTCCTCTGCCCGGGGGATGTTGATGGCGGCCCAGGGGGAAGGGGGCAGACTCACCTGGGGGCTGAGGTAAGAACACCCCTCACACACACACTTGCGCTCAACGTACATGACACCCCCGCACGCTTTGGACAGAGCACAAAGGCAGCTTCTGTAGGTGTAACATTGACTTTAATAACAAACGGATTTCATGCACGTGCCCTAGCCCCTAAAACTCATCTGTGCCCTGCACCCGTGCCAACTTACTCAGTATCTAATTGTTTGTCCTTACGGGCCCTTTGACTACGTCTACGTGGTTCCCCAGACGGTACAGCAGAACTGGAGGTGGACTCCTGTGATTCCTGCCCTCTGACACGGATCCCTTTGGCGGGCCGTTTCCTGGGGCGTCCTGGCCTAGATGGGCCAGGCTGTGGCCCGGGCGACTGGGATGGCGAGCTGCCAGCCTGTCCTGCCCGTTGCCCACCCGATGCACGGAAGGGGGGGGAGTCCGAGGTGTCGCGGTTGTTCCGGGACCTCCCCTACAGGGGGACCCGGGACGGACCACAGCACCTCCTCCTCTCTCGGGGTGCCCGATGGTCCCCAGGCCTCTACATGGGTGGGGGATGCAAACGGACTGGCCATCCGACGCCCCCCCGACATCTGGCGCTGCCAGTCCTGGAGGCCCGTGCTGGTATCGACAGGGGTCCTGCAGGTTTGCAGCCATGGAGCTCAGGGGATTGGCAAACCCTGTCTGTGACTGTGCGACGCCGGCTCGCACATGGCCAATGGCGCCGATGCCCTCAGCGATAGCCTGCTGAGACTGGGCCATGGCCTGCAGAGACTGGGCTATGGGCCTGCTGAGACTGGGCCATGGCGTTGAGCGCCTCTGCCATCTGGCGCTGGCACTGGCTCATGGCCTCCTGTGAGAGGGCAGCCATGTCCTGGGCCACAGACGCCGCCTGCACGGAAAGCCCCAGGCCTTGCAAACCGTTCCCCATGTCTGACACCGTCGCACCCATTGACTCCACCGCGGACGCGACCCGTGCGGTGTCGGCCTGGGTGGCACGTATGACCGGCACCACTCCCAGCTCCTGGACGCGGGTGGACTCTTCCGCCTGCGACTGCAGCCGCCGCAAGTCGGCCGTCACCCTCTTCGCTCGTCTCCGGTTCGGTGGTTGCATCGGATCTATGGGTAGGTGTGGTAACTCCAGGAACTGGGATCCATCTCGGTGCAGATGTTCGCTTGGGCTGGGATGCCCTCCAACCGCCCGGCCCCTCTGCTGCTCCTACCTCCGCCTGCTGTACCGGGACGACTGAGTTGTGCGCACCAGTGAGTGTACCAGACGCCTCATCACTAAAGTGCCCAACCGAGGTGAGTGTTTCTGCGATGGTGGAGGGTGTTGGTGACAGCAGTGGCGTTGTGTCGTGCTCTTCGTCCCACTCTGAGTCCATGGCACTTTGGGGTGGGGCTTCGCATCCACCCATCCACTCTGTGTCACTGTCCGGTATTTCGTTTTCCTGTGTAGTGCTGTCCCGGGTAGGGGTGTCCTGGGTAGTGTGTCCTGGGTAGTGGTGTCCTGGGTAGTGCATCCTGGGTAGTGGTGTCCTGGGGAGTGTTGTCCTGGCTCGGCTGTGATGGGGGCCTGTGGCTGCCCCTCTCGTCGCTGGGTGGCACACGCCTGCGTCGTCGCACCCGCACGAGGCGGGGGCGTTGTCTCCCTGTTGCTCCAGGTCTCTCCGTCTCCAGTGGTCCTCAAAGAGACATCCTGCGGGCGTCGCTTGCCGGAGGGTCCGGGTCTCTCCGTCTCCCGTGGCCTCCAAGGGGCATCATGCGGGCGGTCTGCATCTGCGGGGATGGGTTGCCTCGACGTTTGCTCCTGCGATACACAATGAAGCGTGCATGGTTAGACACGCAGGCAGTGATCAGGTGATGTGTGGGAGGGGGATATAGGGGAGGGGGGATATGGGGAAGGGCTGTCGGTGGCTCACTTGCTAGTACGCCCCTGGACCTCTGCATCAGCAACCTCCCGGTCCTCAGGTCCGCCAGCCAGTTCCAGGCCCTTTCCTCGTGTTCGGTCAGTGGCCTCTCATCAGCGGGGCCTCCTCCAGGCCTCACATGCTCCCTATTGTTGTGTGCGCGTTTCTCCTGTGGGGGGAGGGGGGGGGTGATGCTGGCAGGGGTAAAAGGCAACAGTGTTAGACAGGTATATGAATGCACGCCATTGGTTGCGCTTGTATTGCAAAGGTTAAGGTTAGGGCTGGATTCACTTGGGGAAATGGGGAAGGCGGATATGGGGGAGGGGGGATATGGGGGAGGGGGATATGGGGAGGGGGATATGGGGGAGGGGGATATGGGGGAGGGGGGATATGGGGGGAGGGGGGATATGGGGGATATGGGGAGGGGGGATATGGAGGGAGGGGGGGGGATATGGGGGAGGGGGGATATGGGGAGGGGGGATATGGGGAGGGGGGATATGGGGGATATGGGGGAGGTGGGATATGGGGGAGGGGGATATGGGGGAGGGGGGATATGGGGGATATGGGGGAGGGGGGATATGGGAGGGGGGATATGGGGGAGGGGGGATATGGGGAGGGGGGATATGGGGGATATGGGGGAGGGGGGATATGGGGAGGGGGGATATGGTGGATATGGGGAGGGGGGATATAGGGGATATGCGGGAGGGGGGATATGGGGGATATGGGGGAGGGGGGATCTGGGGGATATGGGGAGGGGGGATATGGGGAGGGGGATATGGGGGATATGGGGGAGGGGGGATATGGGGGAGGGGGGCTATGGGAGAGGGGGGATATGGGGGATATGGATATCGGGCAGGGGGGGTGAGGCTCACCCTGGCTGCTCTGACGAGGTTGTTCACCTTCTTGTGGCACTGGGTGCCTGCCCGTGGTGTCAGGTCCACAGCGGTGACGGCCTCTGGCACCTCCCTCCACAGACGCCGGCTGTGGCGTGGGGCAACTCTGCGGCCGTGTCCTGGATACAGGGCCTCCCTCCTCTGCTCCACTGCGTCCAGGAGCGCCTCCACATCCCGTGACTGGAACCGCGGGGCTGAGCGGCGGGGCGGCCATCCGGTCGGGTGTTCCGGTCGGGTGTTCTGGTCGGGTGGGGGGAAGCAGCGCGTCCTTATGAGCCGTCACGCCGTGCGGCATGTATGATGCTGCACGGCGTGAACCACGTGAGCAAGCGCGGATCCCGTCACGTCGCTGCTCGCCCATTCCGGGTCGGAGACTTTGCGACGTTTGGGGCGGCGTGATGAAGGTCAGATTTGCGCCGTTTTTGGCGTCGAACGGCAGACTTTGCACCGATAACGGAGAATTTCGCCCAAGATTAGTAAATAATAACAACGTTTATTTAAAGAAAGAGAAAAAGAATAAAAGTATACTTATTAAGAATCGGCCACAGGCTTCACAACTTGGGCTGGATTCTCTGTCGGCAGGATCTTCCGTTTTGCCGGCAACATGCCCGCGGATTTCCCAACAGCATGGGGGTGCCCACAATGGGAAACCCCATTGGCTGACTGCCGGTGTGGAATCCATAATAAACTGTTTCTTAGTGAATGACATGGATTTGCAGCGAAAGGAAAATTGAGGTAGCCGAAACAAGAATTCGCTTTCTGTAAACTACAGCAACATCCAAAGGCAGATGGGGAGATAAGTATGCAAACGAAGGATTGAAAATGCTCATTTTTCTATTGGTCCATTTGCCCTGTTTTCTATTGGCTAGAATTACTGTTCTATCATTGGTTTAAAATTAAAGTTTAACTGTGATATTATTGGTGGACATACAAATGAAGGATTAGACTGAAATTATAAACCTATTGGTTGAAAAAGCTATAAGTCCTTCTGCTTCGCTGGACTCAGATGAAGCAATACAGTGAGTTCCACCGAGTCGTTCTCGTTGTGCACAAGTCAAGGAAGATTGATCAAAGAGTACGCCCGTGTCTGCCTTGGAGTAATTCCGACACCGGGACAGAGAATCATGCTACCAGTGGGGACGCACCGCACCACAAAACGGTGCGGCTGGGCGGAGAATCCCGCCCAAGGACCTTGCACTGACAGAATTCTGCCTCTTCCCCCATGAACAAACAGCACAACCTTCACTTGATGTCCACAAACAAGATAATTCCCGAAACTCTCTTTTACGTTTAATTTTGGCATCACTCCATTTTGATCCAAAGTTGTTAGCAGCCAATTGGTCAACAATGTTGACAGGGCTAATTTAATTGTTTGTGGCCATTTAAGTACATTACCTTATTTGATGATGTATTCTTTATGTTAAATTGGACAGACTCTGTCGGCAACATCTAGAGGTCCCGTTCGCCACAGGCGCAAATCCTCTAATGGCCGCTAAATCTTGCAAGCGGCCAAAAGCAGGATTTGCGCTTTTAAGATCGCAGTTTGAGAACTTCCTCCTTATTTCCATATATTTAAATACATTTTTATATAATTAATGGGTTCGACGCCGGAGCATCCGCCCACGTCATACCCAGCCCTCCTCTCCCACCCCCACCCTTTGGAGTCTGGAGGCATGGGATCACAGCGATGTGAATGATTTTCAAATGTGAAAACCAGTCGTTCTGATCATGCAGGGGGCTCAAGGGTGTTTGTAGACTCCAGTGGTTGAGGGACAAGGTTAAACATTGCCTCAGCATTAACTCAGCATCCTGGTTTTGACGGTGTGTTTAGGCCCCGCCAATCCATCTGGCTATGTGATCCTCGCCAGCACTTTGATATCGCAGTAAGTGCAATTTAATCAGATGAGAATAGGCTTCTGGAAGCCGGTCAGTTTCACACAGATTTTCTCAACTGATCCAACACTCTGTGTAATTTGGGAAAAATTGCACCATTTCTTCATCAGGCCCTGTACTCGTCTGGACAAGGACAGTGTTCCCTGATAGGGGTCTCCAGTGGGTAGTGTAGGTCCTTTTCTTACAATGCTGTCACAGCATGTGTTAAGTCCCTGACTTTGATTCCAACATTGAAATGTTAGTATAAAATTACCAGAAACAGATATAATCTAACTTTCATTCACTATTTGATTATTAATTACTTATCCTTCAGTTACACAGTAACATAGGTATGTCTTCTTATAACCATCTGCATTGGTCAGTTGCTACTTTACAATACTACAGTTTCAGTCTCTTTAATCCCAAATCTTGGGACTGATTGTGCCTCAGATTTCAGTTAATTCCACTTTCAGGTAGCACCTAAGGCCTAAGTATATTACAATGGCTGAAGCCTAGGTTAGCTATAGCCTAAAGTAAATAAAGCGGTTAGAAAAGTAAGAATCATGGAATCCCGACAGCACAGAAGGAGGCCATTTGGCCCATCGAGTTTCACTGACCCTCCAAAAGAGCACCCTACCCAGGCCCGCCCTATCCCCGTAAGCCCACCTAATCGTTGGACACAAGAGGAAATTTAGCATGGCCAATCCACCTAACCTGCACATCTATGGACTGTGGGAGGAAAGCAGAGCACCCGGAAGAAACCCACGCACACACGGGGAGAATATACAAACTCCACATAGACAGTCACCCAAGGCTGGAATTGAACCTGGGTCCCTGGAGCTGTGAGGCAGCAGTGCTAACCACTGTGTCACCGAATAACAAAGACAAGGCACTTGTGATAAATTCCTACCCCTGGCACCAGCAGCGATTCTGTCTGTCGGAAAGGGTTCGCAAAGAAAACAGTGTAGACAAACAATTCCAAGGCGAACAATGTGATCTCTGTTTCTTCTCCACAGATGCTGCCAGACCTGCTGAGTTTATCCAGCATTTTCTGTTTTTATTTCAGATCTCCAGCATCTGCAGTATTTTTCTTTTATTTATACTAATACAGACAAACAACCCGGTTGGGGAAGATAGGCGAGGCTTGTGTCGATTCGGGTTGTGTTGGTTTCGGTCACAGACATCCCACGCTAAAGGTCGATGAGTTTCAAGAAAAGTGCAGTTACTGGATATGGTTTGGTCTTCGGATTTATAAATGAAGGACACTCGACCTGCAGTGGATGATCTACAAAAATGTTGCATAGTTTGGTCGCAGATGTTCAAATACTCTTTCTTGGTTATGTGTTGCCATAAAATGGTGACTTGAAATTGTTAGCCGATTGCAGAATATCAGTGTTGAAAAAGCCATTAAAAATGTCAAATTAAGCAGGCAAACTAAATCTTACTAAAATAAGAGCTAAAACCCAGGCCTGCTCACAATAGTGTGAGTTTTCTTGGCGCCAAGGGATATTTCTTTGTTCCAAGGACTGTAAGTGTTTTCCATTGATGTTGCATGCAATCTTCGGTCTGTACAGAGTACAAACCAGATGAGTTGTTATGGAGGATTCATGAAGGACATGGAGGTGGAATGGGTAATCTGAGGGAGCATGGAGGATGCATGGGCAAAGGGTGACATGGAATGGCATGAATAATCTGAGAGGGCATGGGCAGGCGTGGGATGGGTGGCGGGGGGTGGGGGGGGGTGGGCTGGGAGTGAGTGAAGTGAGAGGTGACAGAGGTAAGAACAAAGGTGGGCCATCTTGCCAGCCTGTCTCCACACCGACACTTTTCCTGCAATGGTTATCGGCACGGCAAACTACTCTGTCAACCCAGTCCCTTGGCAAAAGACAAATCGAGTGTGAACCCACATATGGGTTGGGTATGCAGTTTGCGAGCCACGGAAATTACACAGGTCGGCTTTTCCTGTGCCTCTGATTCAACTCAAAGTATCAATGCAAAAACGTACCTCATGGTTCTTTCGTGAGGTGACGCAAGTAAAGGTAATTTATCACCAGCTTTTTGAAAATGCGTTCAAAATGTTCGCATTCATGAGGTAGGTTAAGCTATGGATCTTGGTTTTTTGTAAGAGTTAGGTCAAAGAGCAACTGAGTTCTTTTACAATTGCAAAATACTGTGGATTCTGTAAATTTGAAACAAATGCAGAAAATGTTGAGCAGGTCACTAGTGGAACAAGGAACGGTCAAATTTCAAATTATTGACAAGAGGTCACCAATCTAAAACATTGGCCGGGATTTTCTACTCCCACCTATGGCCATTGTCATGGGCGAGTTGGGAGAATTTGGAGAGCCTTCAAATGGTTGTGATTTACCGATCAACTCACCGTGTGTTTCGCGGCGCTAGGAAGCGATCTGCCAGTGGTCAGTGGTGGGATGTTCTGGTCCCGCCGTTGTCAACAGGGCTTCTGGTTGAATGCGCCCCACGCCACTTGGAAGATCCCGCCAGGTGAATGGCTGGAATTTTCCGGTGAAGTATCGTTTGCTTCCATTCCCATTTCCCATCCCACCTGCGATGATGCCCACCATTGGCTGGACTAGAGGATCCTGCCCATTGGGCTGAATTTAATGTGTCCCTGGAGAGTGTGTTTCGTGCTGAGGGAGGGGAGGCTGGGGTGCACATAAAATGAGAGCAGGTGCACATGCCACCAACTTCCCACCTTACACTGAACTCACCTCGGAGGTGGGGGTGGGGCACTGAAATCAGCAGCTTGCTTGCACTAATTAAATGAACAATGAATGGTCTTTCAGGCTTGTTATTCCAATTGACCCTGATAATACACAGTCCAGACCATAAAATGTTTAGCATGGGCAGTCGGGTGGAAGTTGGATATTTTACCTCAAGTTGTTAAAGGGCAAGTAGAAAGGTGAGGGTCCTGCCCTTTGCCCAATGCTGGGTTGTCCCCCACTTTGGGTTGGATGCACCCTTTTCCTTGCTACCTACTCCCTCCCTTGAATCCAACCCCTCCTCACCCACCATTGCCCTTCTCCCTAACCGACCCAAACCCTCCCGACCAATGTCCCGGACATTACAGTCATGCCCCACTCACCGTCAGTCAAGTTCAAACACGCACACTTCTGTAAAGATTACCAGGTAAAGGTGATAGGAACCTGCGCTGGTTTCATCCTCTTTCATCTGAGGAGAATGAAACCAAATGTGACACCTCCACCTCACCTACTTCAGGCCATTGAATTCATTGCAGGCCAACAATTGAACCTTGAATGCTTTTGGCCTTATGATGTGGTTGTATGTTCGGCAAATTTACTCAAATATCAGAGATGCATAAATAAGCACTTGTTTTTTTATTGCCTTGGGTGCTGTTGACATTATTAAGGCTTGGTGTGTTAGTGATCTTGGAGTGTCAACAAGGTCAGGCATGTGAAGGACATCAACTGCTTTGTCAATGGAGAAGCAAAATGAATATCAAGCAAAATAAAGCATCACAGGGAGAGCAGACAGTGTTTTGGTCAAAATTGGAGTACCAGGCAGTACTAAAAGTGAAATCCGTACGAGTTTTCAGCCCATCAGATTTTTCGGCCTTCCTGCCTGCAGATCCTAGACTCTGAATCACGGAATTGTTACAGCGCAGAAGGAGGCCATTTGGCCCATTGTGTCTCCGCCAACTCTCTCAATGAGGAGAAGTGTGACTTAAGTGCCACTCCCCTGCCTTTTCCCCATACCCCTGCATATTGTTCCTATTCAAAAAGCCATCAAATGCCTTCTTTAATACCTCAGTAGAACCTGCCTCCACCACAATTCCAGGCAGTGAATTCCAGACCCGAACCACTTGCTGTGTGAGAATGTTTACCGAATTACAGCTCATTGAGAAGGAATAAATTGTATTTTGGTGAAAAGTTCATTTGCAAGGAAGATCCGGGAACGATGGAGGTGTCATGGGAGAATAGTATTTCGATTTTTAGGCTACAATGTATACAGTGTCTATTTATTTTTTTGTTGATATATTAAAGTTGTGGAAATTATATGAGGTACATGTTACACATTATGCTAAGTTTGATGCCGAAGGTTGCTATGAAGGTAAGCAGATGCCTTGGCCTCACTGGTCACACTTATCATTATTTAATCAACTACATAAGTCTTTGACCATCTACCTGCAATTGACACAGGATAATTGGCCTCAGGTCAGAAGGAAGCCAATTGTGTTTTGACATTTTTACGAAGGAAACCTGTGTGGTGTTGGGTGCTCTGAGGTGCAGACGAACCAACACGGTTGCGATTGGTACAACGCAGTTTTATTCCAACTAGTTATTTACACATCTGACTTGGTACTCAGCACATGGTGACTGTGTGAGTGTCTTGTTAATGAGGTCCTGGCCTTGTCCTGTCTCCAGATGGACTGGCCACCAGGTGTCGTGTTTCTTGTCTTATACAGTGTCTGCTCTTGTCTGTGATTGGCTGTCGTGTTATGTGTGCTAATGGGTCTGTTGGTCTGTCTATCATGATGTGTGTGTTGTGATGTGTGTTTGAATATCATGACATCCCCCCTTTTTTACAAGATTATGTGCCTACGTGGTTATAAATATAAATGTGTCCTGAGTGCAGCTAAAGGTGTGTGTGCGTGATATTTACAGCATGTACATGTGGCGTAACTATATACAAGGGGCGATGTCAGGTGTGACATGCTAATGAGGTTGTACCATAACAAAAGAAGAAGAACGTTGAAATTTGGACCGATCAAACGAGGCCTGGAACGATAAAACAGTGACATGTTACAATACAGTAGTTGCTAAAATGTGACGTGTGAACAGTCTCATAAGTCCAGTCTAGTAGGTGGGCGATGAATTTGGGTTGACCGCCTCAAGGGTGGGTCGAGAACCACCGGCTGAGGTGCGAGCCTGGCCACGGACGGCGATAGAAGGGGCATGGTATATGGCAGCTCCACAAAGTCGCTATCAGGAACCAATGGAGGACACGGCGTCTGTGTATGGTTCCGTTGCGAGCGTGGAAGTAGGTGAAGGGCTCAGCGATTGCGCCTACGCACGGATCCATCCGGCATGCGTACCAGGAATGAGCGGGGAGCCACGCGTCAGAGAACTTCGGCAGGTGCTGACCAGCCACCGTCTGGTAGGTGAATGCGGACGTTGTCTCCAGGGGCCAGGGAGGGAAGATCAGTTTCCCGTGTGTCATACGATCTCTTCTGGCGATCGCACTGCAGTTGCATCCTATGCAGTACCGGAGCATGGTCTATTGTTGGTGCCAGGATGGTAGGCACAGTGGTTCTGAGGGCGTGACCCATCAGCAGCTGTGCTGGCGAGAGACCCGTGGCTAGTGGGGCCGAGCGATAGGGCAGCAGGGCGAGGTAGAAGTCCGATCCGGCAGCAGCAGCCTTGCAGAGGAGCCGCTTGGCAATGTGAACGCCCTTCTCCGCCTTTCCATTTGACTGGGGATGCAGAGGGCTGGACGTCACGTGTGTGAAGCCATACGAGGCCGCAAAGGACGACCATTCATGGCTGGCAAAACAGGGCCCATTGTCCGACATGAGTCATCAGAATGCCGTGGCAAGCAGAGGTGTCTTTGCAGGCCCTGATGACAGCAGACGACGTGAGATCGTGCAGGCGTATGACTTCTGGGTAATTGGAGAAGTAGTCCACTATGATAACATAGTCCATGCCAAGCGCGTGAAATAGGTCGACACCCACCTTCGCCCAGGGGGATGTCACCAGCTCATGGGGCAGAAGCGTCTCAGGAGGTTGCGCCGGCTGAAACCTTTGGCAGGTTGTACAGTTGATCACCATGTTGGAAATATCGTCACTGATGCCCGGCCAGTATACTGCCTCTCGGGCCCTCCGTCTGCACTTCTCGACCCCCAAGTGGTCTTTGTGTATTTGATCGAGAACCAGCTGGCGCATACTGTGCGGAATCACAATCCGGTCCAGCTTCAGAAGGATCCCATCAATGATGGCTAGGTCGTCTCGTACATTATAGAACTGCGGGCACTGCCCTTTGAGATCTCTGCTACTCCACTACTGGGCCGATATCTGGGGTTTGAGTATCTGTGTGTGTCTCTCTCCAGCTGGCACTGAAACTTCAGAGGCCAGGGGATGCCGCACTGGGACACCTCCACGGAAGAGAGCACTGAATCAAGCCTGCCGTTTATCCCTAACCGGAAGCCTGAGGCTTATATCACACAGATATCCAGACCCCTACCAATGCCCAGGTGATTCTCTCTCTTGCCGGTGGTGCAACACCCACCCGGTTCCTACTTCGCTGGAGTAGCTTTCCCAAGAGAGAAAATAGGACACTGCTGTTTATTACCTAACCAGCAGCCTGTCCTGAGTGAATCGCTCAAGATGACCCTAGATTCTTGAACCCGGAATTAAGGTGAGGAATATTTTAACAATGACTTGGTCAGAGATCGCTGGTGAGAGATTGAAGAATTTAAACGACTCCAATTATCAGCAAATCAAGGTTTATTGCAAAACCCAGGTCAAAATCATCAAACAGAAGAAATTATAATAAAATCTTAAACTCTAACACAAACTAAGTCTATTCAGAAAGTACTATAATGGACACAACGAAAATCTTATTGTTACACAGTTTTAGCAATGACACAGAACACAAATCAAGTCCCCTTCCCCAAAGCCTCAACCACTATCAAAGTCAAGGGAGCTTCGCAAGCTGCTGCAGGGTACTTACGGTCACAGGCTGCAGAGGTCAAGTCAAAGGTGGAGAGGTCGAGCCAAGAGACCCTCAATCGAAACACAGCCCCTTTTATATCCGTTTTACCTGGCTTTTTCCTGTGTTCGGCCAGCCCCTTTTGCATTGAATCCATAAGGTTTAAAGTTCCCGCTGGTCCTGCCCCCTTTGAGCCTGTCAGACCTGTCAAGATAGGAGTACGTCCCCTAGGTCCGCCTCCAGTCTGCTTTTTGAGATAACGAGGTTGAGCTCCCTTGTGAAGATTTTCAAAGTCTTCCATCTGCTCTGGAGATCGCTGCTATGTTGATGGGGTGTTGATTGGATTCTGCTCTGGTGGAGGCAAAGTCATTTACATCTGCATGGGGCTATGACCATCCCATTGTCCTGCTTGCAGGCAGGCCCCTTACAGCATTACCATGCCCCTTTGTCTCTGTGTTTAATCTTATCTAGTTGTCTGGCTCCTTCTTCCTTGTAGCTCCTGGAGGGGGTTTGTAAATACCTATGCCCCTACTCAGCTCAGCGGACCAAGCCTGCTGGGAAATCTGGTTACGTTCTTTTGGCTGACAAATGTCCAGTTTACAGTCTCTGGGTTTTATTCTTGGGCAGTCCAAAAAGGGCCGAATTGCCCGAAAACCTTACAGGGGCCAGGGAGGGAAGATCAGTTTCCCGTGTGTCATACAATCTCTTCTGGCGATCGCACTGCAGTTGCATCCTATGCAGTACCGGAGCATGGTCTATTGTTGGTGCCAGGATGGAAGGCACAGTGGTTCTGAGGGCGTGACCCATCAGCAGCTGTGCTGGCGAGAGACCCGTGGCTAGTGGGGCCGAGCGATAGGGTAGCAGGGCGAGGTAGAAGTCCGATCCGGCAGCAGCAGCCTTGCAGAGGAGCTGCTTGGCAATGTGAACGCCCTTCTCCGCCTTTCCATTTGACTGGGGATGCAGAGGGCTGGACGTCACGTGTGTGAAGCCATACGAGGCCGCAAAGGACGACCATTCATGGCTGGCAAAACAGGGCCCATTGTCCGACATGAGTCATCGGAATGCCGTGGCAAGCAGAGGTGTCTTTGCAGGCCCTGATGACAGCAGACGACGTGAGATCGTGCAGGCGTATGACTTCTGGGTAATTGGAGAAGTAGTCCACTATGATAACATAGTCCATGCCAAGCGCGTGAAATAGGTCGACACCCACCTTCGCCCAGGGGGATGTCACCAGCTCATGGGGCAGAAGCGTCTCAGGAGGTTGCGCCGGCTGAAACCTTTGGCAGGTTGTACAGTTGATCACCATGTTGGAAATATCGTCACTGATGCCCGGCCAGTATACTGCCTCTCGGGCCCTCCGTCTGCACTTCTCGACCCCCAAGTGGTCTTTGTGTATTTGATCGAGAACCAGCTGGCGCATACTGTGCGGAATCACAATCCGGTTCAGCTTCAGAAGGATCCCATCAATGATGGCTAGGTCGTCTCGTACATTATAGAACTGCGGGCACTGCCCTTTGAGCAATCCTCCCGTCATGTGGCGCATCACTCGCTGTAAAAGGGGGTCGGTCGCTGTCTCTCGGCGGATGCGGGCCAGACTGGAGTCATCAGCCGGCAGATTTACCGCTGTCAAGGCCACCTGTGCCTCGACCTGACATACGAACCCCTCCGCATAAGACCATAAGACATAGGAGTGGAAGTAAGGCCATTCGGCCCATCGAGTCCACTCCACCATTCAATCATGGCTGATTTCTGGTGGCATGCTCACTGCTCTGGATAGGGCATCCGCCACGATGAGACCCTTCCCTGGAGTGTAGACCGTACCTCCTGAGTTTAAGTAGGATGCGCTGGAGGCGAGGGGTCATCTCGTTCAGGTCCTTGTTTATTATGCTGACCAGGGGGCGGTGGTCAGTTTCGACCGTGAACCGTGGAAGACCATAGACGTAATCGTGGAACTTGTCTAAACTGGTTAGCAAGCCCAGGCATTCTTTTTCGGTTTGCGCGTAGTGCTGCTCTGTGGGGGTCATGGCCTGCGACGCATAGGCAACCGGGGCCCATGACGACGTGTCATCCCTCTGCAGGAGCACTGCTCCAATGCCGGATTGGCTGGCATCAGTTGAGATTTTGGTGGGACGAGACGTGTCGAAGAACGCCAACACTGGTGCCGTGGTGAGTTTGTGTTTGAGCTCCTCCCATTCCAGCTGGTGTGTGTGTTGCCACTGGAACTCTGTAGATTTTTTGACGAGGTGGCGCAGAGTCGTGGTGTGGGAGGCAAGGTTGGGAATGAATTTCCCGAGGAAGTTGACCATGCCAAGGAAGCGTAGGACAGCCTTCTTGTCGGCCGGCTGCGGCATGGCTGTGATGGCGCTCACCTTGTCTGCATCCGGACGGACCCCTGACCGGGAGATATGGTCCCCCAGGAACTTTAACTCGGTCTGGCCAAAGGCGCACTTGGCTCGGTTGAGGCGCAGGCCGTTTTCCCGTATGCGGGCAAAAACGCGTTGGAGACGATGTATGTGCTCCTGCGGTGTGGTGGACCAGATGATGACATCGTCCACATATACGCGCACCCCTTCGATGCCTTCCATCATCTGCTCCATGATTCTGTGGAAGACCTCGGATGCCGAGATGATGCCAAATGGCATCCGTTTTAGCAGAATCTGCCGAAAGGGGTGTTGAAGGTACATAGCTTTCGGATGGACGGGTCCAGTTGGATCTGCCAAAATCCTTTAGAAGCATCCAGTTTCGTGAATATCTTCACTTGGGCCATTTCACTGGTGATCTCCTCCTGTTTAGGTATGGGATAATGTTCCCGCATAATGTTATTATTGAGGTCTTTGGGGTCTATACTGATGCGGAGCTCGCCAGAGGGCTTCTTGACACACACCATGGAGCTGACCCATGGCGTGGGCTCCGTGACCCTGGATAGGACCCCTTGGTCCTGGAGATCCTGCAGCTGCAGCTTGAGGCGGTCTTTAAGTGGCGCAGGAACCCTGCGAGGTGCGTGAACGACCGGGATGGCGTCTGGTTTGAGGCGAATCCGGTAGGTGCATGGCAGTGTTCCCATGCCTTTGAATGCCTCCTGGTTGTGGGCGAGGAGTGATTGGAGCTGTGCATAGAACTCTACATCCGGGAAGTCAGACGTGCCGTCTGGAGAGAGAGAGAGAGAATTCGTTGCACAGGCTTACATGCCTGTGCGCCCAGCAGGGAGTCCTTCGATGAGCCAACTATCTCGAACGAGAGTGTGGCCGTGTGTGTTTTGTGTGTCACCTGGAGCTGACAGGATCCCATGGCCAGGATAACGTTCCCGTTGTAGTCGACCATCTTGCACCGGGATGGCTGGATTGGTGGTCTGACCTTCATGGCATAGAATGCTGACCATGCTATGAGGTTGGCGGAGGCGCCAGTGTCCAGGCGGAAAGTGATCGGCGATCGGTTGACCGTCAGGGTGGCACTCCATTCATCGGCCGGATTGATGGTGTTGACCCGGTTTGCATCAATGACCGCAACCCGGAAGGCGTCTTGGTCATCTGTGTCGTTGGGTTGGATGTCGTGATGTGGAGGCTGAATGGTCCGCACGTGTCTGCGAGGTTGTCGGAGATGTGGAAGATCCACAGGTAGTGGCCCATCTTGCCACAGCGTAGGCATTGTCGGGTTTTTGCAGGACATTGCCCTTTTAAATGTGCAGCTCCACAGTTGCCGCACGTCATGACGTCATGGCGTTCGTTACGCCACTGCGCATGCGCAGTTCGGTCTTGCGTCGGGCGTGCCTGCGCAGCACGTCCCTCAGTGTTGCCATAGGTTTTGGCGTGCACAAACGCGGGAGGCCTCAAAAAGCGTGCGAAACAGCTGCCCTCGTCCGGGCCGCGGGCTGGGAGAAACTCGATTGCCTGGAGCGTTCGGCCTCGTGGGCGGCCTGGCTTGCCGATTCGATCGCTTGAGACCCCCTCCATGCCGATTCGGTTGCCTGAAATTGGGCATAGCGGTGGTCACATTTTCATGCAGGACACAGGCTTCAACTGCAGATGCTAAGGTCAGGCCTTTCATTTTTAGAAGCTGCTGGCATAGGCCACTGGAGGCAACGCCAAAAACGATCTGGTCCCGGATCATGGACTCTGAGGTGGTGCCGTAACCGCAGGACTGCGCGAGTATGCGGAGGTGCATCAGGAAGGGCTGAAAGAGCTCATCCTTACCTTGTAGGCGCTGCTGAAAGATATACCTCTCAAAGCTTTCATTGACCTCAACGTTGAAGTGCTGGTCGAGCTTGAGGAGGACCGTGTCATATTTAGATTTGTTCTCGCCTTCCGCGAACACCATGGAGTTGTATACATCGATGGCGCGCTGACCTGCGGTAGTGAGGAGCATGGCAATCTTTGTTTCGTCCAAGGCACCCTGTTTTTCGTTGGCTTGCATGAACAGTTCGAATCGCTGCTCGAAGAGCTTCCAATTGGTGCCCAGGTTCCCAGCGACTTGCAACGGCTGCGGTTTGTTGTGGGTGTCCATGGCTCAGGATGGCAGATTTGCCGGTAAGTATCGATTCACTCACTGGTACCATGTGGTATTGGGTGCTCTGAGGTACAGACGAACAAACACGGTTGCGATTGGTACAACACAGTTTTATTCCAACTAGTTATTTACACATCTGACTTGGTACTCTGCACGTGGTGACTATGTGAGTGTCTTGTTAATGAGGTCCTGGCCTTGTCCTGTCTCCAGATGGACTGGCCAGCAGGTGTTGTGTTTCTTGTCTTATACTGTGTCTGCTCTTGTCTGTGATTGGCTGTCGTGTTATGTGTGCTAATTGGTCTGTTGGCCTGTCTATCATGATGTGTGTGTTGTGATGTGTGTTTGAATATCATGACAACCTGGAGCCCTGCAACATGGGTTAAGTGAACAACACATCAACCTTTATCTTTCAGTATTATTTCAAGCATACTGCTCTGCCACTCCAAGGGGACTGTGCCTCGGGATATCCAAGAGAATGATCCTCCTCATAGCCACCTCATGCTTGAGAACATCTACGATGCTAGCTATGAAGCAAGGGATCAGTGATGTGTTACCATCATTCTCCCCCAATTTGTATTCTGCCGCCACATTGAGGGGAATTTTATGCCTTCTCGTGGTTTGTTCGGAGGTGGGTAGAGCAATTAATCAGATGGAGGATGGTGGCATGTTAACACCCTTTACCACTTCTATTAAAGTTAAGTCAGGGTAAGGAAGGCACGTGGTCAGACTTTCCACTCTGCCACCAATTGAGGACCTTATGTCCTCGGACTAATTGAGGACTAATGATCACATAATGACCTCATCCTACCACCGCTGGTATTAACCAAGCTGCGGGTGAGCCTTTCGACATTCGGGAGCACGGAAAGTGAACAAGTGCAGAGGGATGGGGTGGGGGTGCATCCCTCAGGCACTCAGTGCCTGATCGAGCAACCTGGCATCAGGAAGGGGAGGGGACAGCTGCGAGACCCCCCCCCCCCTCATCCCACAAAACCCTAACCTCTGGCCTGGGTTGCTCCTCTGTCCTGGGCTTTGATGCCATTCTGGAGCAGCCACCCTCTCTCTGGTGATGCTGGTGAGCATAAGAGCGGGTGGGTCCTGGGGAGGGTTTACCGGGTGTCCACTTGAAAAAAGTGGCCTCTATTTAAGAGACATTTACTACGCACAGCCCTTCCTGGAGGAGGCAAAACAGGTCTCTCGCTTACTCTCCAGCAGGCATGTGAGATCCCCAATGCCTCCATAAAATTCCCCCGTGTTTCTTTCTATTTTATTTTTCTATGCCATAACTTCCTTTTCACCGCAGGCAAAGATTTCTGTAAGGTTGGAACTATTTATCGACTTTTCTGTGGCTGTGAACGTTGCCCCAAACGTGTGTTTATTTATTTTTAAGTAGGCCCTTTCCTTTCAAGCTACAGCAAAATTCTACTTTCCAGGTCTCTCCTCACAAAGCCAATTAGCTTGCCTCCTTTACAGGACCAAAGCTGCACTGGATGGTCTGAACCATTATCAAAATAAACTGACCCAACAAAATAATCTGATGTCGGCACACTACACCTCTGACTAGGTTTGCACAAAAATGTCACTATTCAGGACTGAACTTTGTAAACACCGACAAAGGTATTTTTGTTTTCAGATCTATTGCTCTTTTTGTGGCTGCAAAAGTATCATTTACAATTTCCACTGAACATTCAAGACACCAGGTGGAGATTGTCCAGGTCCCATCCAAGCAGGGTATTTGTAGGCCAATGGTGAAAACAAGCACTAAATGGGTGCAGCGCCATTTTAGAGAAAAAAAATATTTTTATAGAATGTGAGCTTCACCTGCTATACCAGTCTTTGTTGACAATTCCCAATTGCCCTTGAGAAGGTGGTGGGAAACTGCCTTCTTGAAGTGCTGCTGTCCATGTAGTGTAGGTACACCCATTGTGCTATTAGGGAGGGGGTTCCAGGTTTTTCACCCAGCGATAGTAGAGGAACGGCGATATATTTCCAACTCGGGATGGTGAATGACTTGGAGGGAAACTTCTAGGTGGTGGGGTTCCCATGTATCTGCTGCCCTTGCCGCACTAGATGGTAGTGGTCGGGAGTTTGGAAGGACCCTTGGTGAGTTCCTGCAGTGCATCTTGTAGATGGTACACACTGCTACTGCTGTGCGTCGGTGTTGGGGGGAGTGAATGTTTGTGGAATGGATGCCAATCAAGCGAGTTGCTTTGTCTTGGATGGTGTTGACCTTCTTGAGTGCTGTTGGAGCTGCACTCATCCAGAAAAGTGGGATGTATTTCAAATCACTCCTGTCTTGTGCCTTGTAGATGGTGAACAGGCTTTGGGGAGTCAGGAGGTGAGTTACTTGCCACAGGATTCCTGGATTCTGACCTGCTCTTATGTCACAATATTTATATGGCTAGTCTAGTTCAATTTCTGGTCAATGCTAAATCTCAGGATGTTGACAGTGGGGCATTCAGTGATGGTAATGCTGTTGAATGACAAGGGGTGATGATTTGATTCTCTCTTATTGAAGATGGTCATTGCCTGGCACTTGTGTGGCACGAATGTTAGTTGTAAATGTTTGGTGAGTTTTTAAGATGTAATCCCTCTGAAATGCAGGCAATTGTTTAAACTGGTCCTGGAGAGATATAAATATTGCATTAAGTTTGTGCCTTAAGTCATTAAACTACTTTATGTCACTACAGACAACAGTTGAGTCATATTTTTGAAACCTAATTGAAGAAATTAAACAAGCTGAAGGATTCTCATGATGTCAGGTATAGAACATAGATTATTAAATGGTTTGTGGAGCTGAAGGAAATGTCAGAGACAGGGGACGGGATTTTCCATCCTGCCAGCCCCGTTGTCAAGTGCGGCGTGCCCCCGTCAGCAGCGGGATCTCCCTTTCCAGCAGCCAGCCAATGGGGTTTCCCATTATGGCCATCCCACGTCGTCGGGAATCCCGCAGAGGGAAAAGCAAGCAGAACAGGGAAGTGTAAACAAGGAGATTTTTTAAAACAAAGCAGTGCTTAAACAGTAGCCAATGCGGATCAGTGAGCAGAGGGGTGGTACATGCTTGGGGTTTGGTGAAGAGGCAGCAGAGTTTTGGATGTCTTTAAGTTTACAGAGTTTAGACAGAGGGAGGCCCAAAATAGGTGGTCTTAATATCGATGCATCTGTATGGTTGGATGCTTATGTGAAGTCAGATATGACAGCATGGTCACAAACAACTTGGCTCAGATTCAGACTGTTGCCAAGGAGAGGAATGGAATCGATAGTCAGGCACTGGAGTTGAAGGCAGGGACCAAAATCAATAGCCTCAGTCTTCCCAATATTTAATGGCAGGACATTTTGGGTCACCGAGTGCTGAATATTAGACAAGCAGACTGATAATTCCGAGACAGTACAGGAATTCAGGTGGCAGCAAGGTAAAGCTATATGTCATCAATTTCTACATGGGAAAATGGCATTGTCGTTTTGTCTGATTTCGCCAAGGCCGTTAAGAAACAGAAGGTGACCGAGAATAGATTCTTGGGGGACACCAGACATAATGGTGCAAGAGTAGCAAGAGAAGCCTTGCAGGTGATTCTCTGAGTATAATCGAATAGTTGCACCCAGCTAGACAATGGTGGAGAAACATTGGAAGAGGATGGTGTGGTGAACTGTATCAAAGACTGCTGACAGGTCAAAGACGATGAGAAGGGATAGTTTACCTTTGTGGCAATCACAGCAAAAATCAATTGTGACTTGGGTTGAGACATTATGGCAGGGACGGAAGCCTGATTGGAGATATTAAAACATGGAATTCTGGGAAAAATGGAGGGAGGCGACAGCATATTCAAAGACGTTGGTGAGGAAATTGTGACAGGGCTGGAGAGACTGGATGCAGGGATGTTATGTCCTCTGGCTGGGGGCGGGGGGCATTCGAGAACAAGGGACCACGATCTCAGGATACAGGATAGGTCATTTAGGACTGAAATGAGGAGAAACTCTTTCCCTCAGAGGATGATGAATCTGGATTTTTCTACCACAGAGGCTGTGGAAGCCAAGTCACTGAATATATACATAGGAAGGAAGCAGGTTTCTAGGCTCTAAGTGTGTCATGGGGTTTGGGGAAAACTCTGGTTTGTGATGTTGAGTTAGAAGATCAGCCATGATCATAGTGAATGGCCGAGCAGGTTCCAAGGGCTGAATGGCCTCCTCCTGTTCCTAGCTTCTCTGTTTCTAAAGGAAGGTCGGTCAGAGATGTGACAGTAGTTTGCAAGGGCAGTGAGTGTCAAGTGTTTTTTGAGCAGAGAGGTGATGATGACAGATTTGAAGGAGAAAGAGATATAACCAAAGAAAGAAACCATTAACAATATCAATCAACATGGGAATCAGGGAGGGAAGTTTGGTGGACAGGAGCTTAGTTGGAATCGGGTTTTGGGAGCAGGAAATGGAAATCATGAACAAAGTGAGCTCAGAGAGGGCATGTCGAAAGATAGGAGATAAATGAGTGAATGATGCTATTTCAGGGCTAGGTCAGAAGGGAACTTTGGTTCCATTGGCCCAGACAAAGGGAGGGAAATGACAGAGGCAGCCTTCCGGGTGGTCTGAGTCTTAGTAACAAAGAAGAGTTTGAGTTCTTTGTGCTTGATGTTGGAGGTGAGGGTAGAGGAGACAGGGGAGAGGGGTTTAAAAAGCCAATCTACAGTCGAGAAAAGAAACCCGGGTTTATATTTTCATTCCAGGATGATATTGGAAAAGTAATTTTTTTTTTACCAGATTAGAGAAGAGTAAATAATGTTTTAAATGGCCCGTTCAGGTTTGGCGGTGAATGGCTAAACAAAGTATGTGAAGCATTAAGCCAGCTTTATTTCGAGTGAACACCCATAACAGGACAAACCACAGCTGCAGCCTGTCCTACAAAACTCCCACAAGACAGAGCCATGCTGCAGCTTGTCGCTTGAAAGTCAATTTCACACCCCTTGAAGTTTCCTCTTTGTAGCCTGTTTAAAGTCCATTTCAGCCCCCTTGAAGTTGCAATAGGTTCTGTGGCTTCAATGTTGCAGTCTGCCTCCTTTTATCCCCCTGTACCTGATTGTTTACATTCCATTTCACACCCCATTGGCAGTGACAAACCTCTCTCTTGACAGCTGAAGGCTATCGCTAAGGAGGGATTAGCTTTGTTCGTTGTGATAGAACTTGGAGCTCCATGAACTCGGAAATGCCTCCTCGAAATAATAGGTGCCCTGTCTGAAGGAAACATTTCTAGACTGGATGTCCTGCAACTTTCGCTGCCTGAAAAGCGTGACGTTAAATCTCACGAGAGGGCCCCAACGGGGTTTGCGCTGGCAATATCCCTGTTTGAGAACTTTCTCTCCTGCCACCGGTGAGTGATCCTGTTCATACCCTTCGTTTCGTACATTTTTTATACATTTACATATCTTAACCTGACTTGATGCTGAATTGTCCGCCTAATCCTCCACCCCCCCCCCCCCCCCCCCCCCCCCCCCCAACACACCCCAGTCAGGGTAACGTCACGCCAATGTGGATCACTGCCGGTTTCAAAAATGAGAACCAGTTGCAATGACTATGCCAGGGACATGGAAATGAGTACTGCCCCCAGGTGGTGAGAGGCATGGCAGGCAGTGCCCTGGCAGTGCCCACTGGCACTACCAACATGACATTGATAGGTTGGCACTGCCAATGTGGCAGAGGGGAAGTGCTGGGTTGGCACTGCCAGGGAAGGGCCCTCTGGGAAGCCACTCTGGGACATTCCCGTTATGTTTTGGGGTGCTAGGTGGTTGTTGTGGGGGGGGGGGTGTGCATGCATTGGGGTTGGAGGGGGGATGGGGGTGGATCCAGTGATGGGGAGGGAAGGGGACATTGTCAGTGGGGGTGTGGGTTGAGGGGGGAGTACCCCAATGTTGGTGGTAGGGGGACAAGGAACCCCAATGCTTGCCTGGTGGGGTGTCCCCCGATCTTTGCTTGTTGGAGGTTGGTTCCTTCTGCTTTTGTGAGCATTCCCCTTGTTCTCTGTGGGGTCCCAATCGCCTTGGGGGCCCCCCGATCTCCTTGTGGGGAGGTCCCCATCTCCAGGGGGGTGGAGAGGGGCCATTGATGTAATTAAATTAATTAATGCCCTTTAAAAATGGCACCCTGATCCTGGCTTTGTCGGCATATTTAGGCTCTGGCATCCCAGCTGGCTGTGTGATCCTCGCTGGCACTTTGAAATTACACAGAGTGCTGTTCAATCTGGCGAGAAAAGGCAACTGTGAAGTCAGTGAGTTTCACAAATATTTTCTCGCCTGATCCAGCACGCTGTTCAATTTTGGGAAAAATCTGTCCCTAATCAGGGATCGGGCAGTTTGTTGAATATATTGTGATAGCACTGCTACGAGAAAAACATTATCAGCGGCCATCAATTTCTGTAGGTTAAATGAACAATCAGAGATATCATTTTCCTTGTGAATAACACCTTATCCCGTTCGTACGAGCGCATCCCCTATGGACAAGCCCTCCGTATACACAGGCCATCCCCTATGGACAAGCCCTCCGTATACACAGGCCATCCCCTATGGACAAGCCCTCCGTGTACACAGGATCTGATCAGACGAGGCGGAGCATAACAGACATCTACAGACGCTGAAAGATGCCCTCGTACGAACGGGATATGGTGCTCAACTCATCGATCGACAGTTCCAACGCGCCACAGCAAAAAACCGCGCCGACCTCCTTAGAAGACAAACACGGGACACAACCTTCGTCGTCCAGTACTTCCCCGGAGCGGAGAAACTACGACATCTTCTTTGCAGATTTCAACATGTCATCGATGAAGACGAACATCTTGCCAAGGTCATCCCCACACACCCACTACTTGCCTTCAAACAACCGCACAACTTCAAACAAATCATTGTTTGCAGCAAACTACCCAGCCTTCAGAACAGCAACCACGACACCACACAATCCAGCCACGGCAATCTCTGCAAGACATGTGTAGGCTCAGGGCTTGGGCAAAGGTTCTACAGGAACAAAATGGCTTCTGCTGACATTACAGGTCACAAGGCTACAAGACCAAAAAAGGCATTTGCTGACCTGACAGGTCATAAACTGAACAATACAATGTCTTGAGCCACCAGATAAGACATTATATCAACCTCTGATAAGAGGAAGTAGGCCAATGTGCAAAGATTAAACTGCTTGAACAAGCATAAAATAGCTAACTACAACAGCTAACGAATAACAAATGTGTAAACGGACCCTCATGAGGAAAAAGTATAAGCATGGACACCAGAATCCACAAAGGCAGTGCAACCCAGGCCCAACAGTCACAGAAGGAACAAAGAACCTGAGCAAGGGCTCAGTGAACAGAGATAACCGCCGATTAAGTGCCTGGCCAAGCCTTGAAGGGGTAGTATCTTTTATGCTTTAAGTAGTGAGTCTTAAAGCTAGTAAGCAATTATACGTAACTGTGTGTAAGTCTTCGCAATAAAGAGAGATTTACTTGCATATTTGACTCAGAGTGTTATTCTGTCAGACATTACGTTACCTCAGTGAGGCAGAAACCAGTGAGGGTCAACACATGCCAGATCATCGACATGGGTACCACCATTACACGTAAGAACACCACCCACCAGGTACGTGGTACATACTCATGCGACTCGGCCAATATTGTCTACCTCATACGCTGCAGGAAAGGATGTCGCGAAGCGTGATACATTGGCGAGACCATGCAGACGCTGCAACAACAAATGAACCGACATCGCGCGACAATCGCCAGGCAGGAATGTTCCCTTCCATTCGGGGAACACTTCAACAGTCAAGAGCATTCAGCCTCTGATCTCCGGGTAAGCGTTCTCCAAGGCGGCCTTCAGGACGCGCGACAACGCAGAATCGCCGAGCAGAAACTTGTAGCCAAGTTTCGCACTCATGAGCACGGCCTCAACCGGGACCTTGGATTCATGTTGCATTGCATTCATCCCTCACCATCTGGCCTGGGCTTGCGAAATCCTACCAACTGTCCTGGCTTGACACAATTCACACCTCTTTAACCTATGATTATCCCTCTCTTCAGTTGCTCCGTCTGGACCTGTAGACCTAATTTCCTGCAAAGACTCGCATTCAAAGTATCGCCTTGCATCATTGACTTTGTCTATATATATGTTTCTGGAACCCACCTGTTCATTCACCTGAGGAAGGAGCAGCGCTCCAAAAGCTAGTGATTCAAAACAAACCTGTTGGACTTTAACCTGGTGCTGTAAGACTTCTTACTGTGCTCACCACAGTCCAACGCCGGCATCTCCACATCATAAGCTTGTGAGATCATTGTTGATGGCATCCTTGCTTGGGAAAGCACTATGCAAGAACATGATGCACATCTTTATCATGTCCATAACAGAACCAGGACCATTCAATTAAACCCTGCGAGATGTAAATTCAGGGCCAACCTTGTTCCTTATGTGGTTCATTTACTCACTGCTGATGATGTAAAGCCCGATCCAGAAAAGGCAATGGCCATTCGGCAGGTGGCCATTTCTGTGAGCAATGGGACCCTACAATGCGTTCTTGGTGTGACAAATTGTCTTTCTAAGTTTATCCTGTGTTATAGTGAGGTCACTGGACCTCTTTGTTAACTTCTCCACTGGGATATCGAATGATGTTAGCAAGAGCACCACGCAGCAGTATTCAACAGATTACAATCAGCTCTCTCAGCCCCACTGGTGCTATAATACTTTAACATTCAAGCTCCTACACCCACATCAGTAGATGCCTCCCCGCATGGAATCGGCATCGAGAATGGTAGACCAATAGTCCTTGACTCAAAGGTCCTCACTGACACTGAGACTCATTATGGTCAAATTGAAAAGGAACTTCTTACTGGAGCCTTTGTCTGTCAGAAATTTCATGACTTCTGTTATGGGCGAGGCGTTTTCAGAACCCCAAAATGTATCATGGAGTTCAACCAACCTCTCCCTTTAATGGATTTGTTGCTTTTCCGAGCATGCAGCTTTTTCCCTAGGTGTGGGATTACAATTATGGACACGTGGGTTTTTAAACACAAAACACTGTTTATTCCATGAACTCAACTTAACATCTTAAATAAACATTGGATCTCTTAACACCCCTTACTTCAAAGATAACTCAGAAAATATTGCAACAGTAAATAACTCTTTAAAATGTTCCTTCAAACTTCCAAGATACTTAACACCTTTAAACAGTATCACATCAGGGTAAAAGATATATATTTTTTCTGTAGAATGGCAGAGATATATCAGCTTGGTTGATTTCAGCTCTAGCACCTTGCTTTCTTCCTGCAAACTGCAAAACTAAACTGCAAAACAAAACTGCAAAATGGCTGACCTGACCTCAGCCCCACCCACTCTCTGACATCACTATTTTCTTAAAGGTACATTGTTTAAACATCCATGTCTTAACGGTAGCCTCACATGACACTTCATATATGGTCATCATGCAACTATTGAAACTGACCACTCATAGCTATTCTAAAGAAGCCTCTCCACACTGCAATGCGTGAAGCTAAATCAGCAACGTTACAATCTCAGCATTATCTACAGACGTGGTAAGGAGCTGTTCTTGTCGGATGCTCTCTCCAGAGCCTGCCTATCCACTACAGACCAGGCATCTTGTGAGGAAGATGTATACATTATGGCATTATACATACAGGGGCTGTTTAGCGCACAGGGCTAAATCGCTGGCTTTGAAAGCAGACCAAGGCAGCCAGCAGCATGGTTCAATTCCAGTAACAGCCTCCCCGAACAGGTGTCGGAATGTGGCGACTAGGGGTTTTTCACAGTAACTTAATTGAAGCCTACTTGTGACAATAAGTGATTTTCATTTTCATTTCATTTTTCAATAGAGGTGCTATCCTCTTGTCGAATTCAGGAACTCAGACAGGCTTTACAGGTGGACATTTCATGCAGGCAACTGCACAATATCATCATGAGGGGCTGGTCAGAATCCTCAAAGGAGCTTCCACACAAATTCGACACATTCTTTTCCAGCAGAGATGTACTGACCATACAGGATGAACGAATACTGTGTGGTCAGTGATTCATCATCCACCAGGCAGCTACACACAACAAATACATCAAGAGCAAGGAATCACTGTATTGGCTCTCATGTATGCGGACATGGAAAGGGAAATCTCCGCCTACGCAAACCACATCAAGCAAAGGAACGGTTGTATTTAGACAAGGTCCCGGAATGCCCATGGTCATTTACACGAGCTGACATCTTCCAGAGGAATGGTAAACAACATTTAGTCTTATTTGATTCGTATACTGGGTGATTTGAACTAGACTATCTGTCAAACATGACAAGTAACACAGTCATCAGCAAATTCAAGAGACACCTTGCCACACACGGCATCGCTCAGAGACTCATGACAGACAACACTCACCAAATCGTCTCTGCTGAATTTCCCAAATTTGCACACACAGGACTTTGAACATATCACGAGCATTGTCCTATATCCATCTTCAAAATGTTTAGCAGGACAGGCGGTTCACTAAGCCAGGCATCTTCTGGATAAATGTGCACCAGATTGTACAGGCTACTATGCTGCACTGAATATACTGCGACAGGGCCTCCCTCATCAGCACAAGAATTGATTCCAGGCACAACAGAACCATGATTCCTACTGCTGCAGCCTATTCTTGAAACCAATGTGAATGATGCCCTCCCATAATGCAGACTGAGGAGTAAAATGCACGACGATCGCGATGCCCACAGGCTTGACCATCTAACACCAGGTCAAACACTTGTGATTCAAACTGCATGTGGCTATGGGCATATGGCAGAGGTACACAGTAATATTCTGCCACCGAATCCCTTAAAGAGTATAGAGATTGTCGAAATAGAGCTAAGAGGGAAATCAGGAGGGCAAAAAGGGGACATGAAATTGCTTTGGCAAATAATGCAAAGGAGAATCCAAAGAGCTTCTACAGATACATAAAGGGAAAAAGAGTAACTAGGGACAGAGTAGGGCCTATTAAGGATCAACGAGGACATCTATGTGCAGAGCCACAAGAGTTGGGTGAGATCCTGAATGAATATTTCTCATCGGTATTCACGGTGGAGAAAGGCATGGATGTTAGGAAACTAAGGGAAATAAATAGTGATGTCTTGAGAAGTGTGCATATTACAGAGGAGGAGGTGCTGGAAGTCTTAAAGCGCATCAAGGTAGATAAATCCCCGGGACCTGATGAAATGTATCCCAGGATGTTGTGGGAGGCTAGGGAGGAAATTACGGGTCCCCTAACAGAGATATTTGAATCATCGGCAGCCATAGGTGAGGTGCCTGAAGATTGGAGATTAGCGAATGTTGTGCCCTTGTTTAAGAAGGACAGCAGGGAAAAGCCTGGGAACTACAGGCCGGTGAGCCTAACGTCTGTAGTAGGTAAGTTGCTAGAAGGTATTCTGAGAGACAGGATCTACAAGCATTTAGAGAGGCAAGGACTGATTCGGGGCAGTCAGCATGGCTTTGTGCGTGGAAAATCATGTCTCACAAATTTGATTGAGTTTTTTGAGGGGGTGACCAAGAAGGTAGATGAGGGCAGTGCAGTAGACGTTGTCTACATGGACTTTAGCAAAGCCTTTGACAAGGTACCGCATGGGAGGTTGTTGCAGAAGGTTAAAGCTCACGGGATCCAGGGCGAGGTTGCCAATTGGATTCAAAATTGGCTGGACGACAGAAGACAGAGGGTGGTTGTAGAGGGTTGTTTTTCATACTGGAGGCCTGTGACCAGTGGTGTGCCTCAGGGATCGGTGCTGGGTCCACTGTTATTTGTGATTTATATTAATGACTTGGATGAGAATTTGGGAGGCATGGTTAGTAAGTTTGCAGATGACACCAAGATTGGTGGCACAGTGGATAGTGAAGAAGGTTATCTAGGATTGCAACGGGATCTTGATCAATTAAGCCAGTGGGCCGACGAATGGCAGATGCAGTTTAATTTAGATAAATGTGAGGTGATGCATTTTGCCAGATCGAATCAGGCCAGGACCTACTCAGTTAATGGTATGGCATTGGGGAGAGTTATAGAACAAAGAGATCTAGGAGTACAGGTTCATAGCTCCTTGAAGGTGGAGTCGCAGGTGGACAGGGTGGTGAAGAAGGCATTCGGCATGCTTGGTTTCATTGGTCAGAACATTGAATACAGGAGTTGGGACGCCTTGTTGAAGTTGTACAAGACATTGGTACGGCCACACTTGGAATACCGTGTGCAGTTCTGGTCACCCTATTATAGAAAGCATATTATTAAACTAGAAAGAGTGCAGAAAAGATTTACTAGGATGTTACCGGGACTTGATAGTTTGAGTTAGAAGGAGAGGCTGGATAGACTGGGACTTTTTTCCCTGGAGCGTAGAAGGCTTAGGGATGATCTTATAGAGGTCTATAAAATAATGAGGGGCACAGATAAGGTAGATAGTCAACATTTTTTCCCAAAGGTAGGGGAGTCTAAAACTAGAGGGCATAGGTTTAAGGTGAGAGGGGAGAGATTCAGAAGGGCCCAGAGGGGCAATTTCTTCACTCAGAGGGTAGTGAGTGTCTGGAATGTGCTGCCAGAGGTAGTAGTAGAGGCGGGTACAATTGTGTCTTTTAAAAAGCATTTAGATAGTTACATGGGTAAGATGGGTATAGAGGGTAATGGGCCAAGCGCGGGCAACTGGGACTAGCTTAATGGTAAAAACTGGGCTGCATGGACTGGTTGGGTCGAAGGGCCTGTTTCCATGCTGTAAACTTCTTTGATTCTATGATTCTAATAGTGATGTGGTAGCCTCAGACAGTGTCCACTATGCATATAATTGCCATCACCTTCTGAAGGTAGCAGCACCAAAAGATAACAAAAGAAGCATTGCGCAGGTCAAGGAGACACAGCCTGAGTGAGAGAGATACAGACCGAGTGAGAATTTGGTAATTTGGTGCAGTGAGGTAACCAGGAAAGGTAAGTGGTTAATCTAATTTTGCTGTTTTTCAGTTAAAAGTGCAGTGTAGATTAGTGTCTGATTGGCTGAAGCTGCCCCCACCCTAATTGCTGAGAGGCAGTTATCTGGCAGTCACCTGAGGCCTGTTAAGGGGCACAAAGGTACACATTGTTTTCTTCTCTTTGAAGTTTTAGTGTGAGTCATCCTAAAGTCTGTATAAAAGACAGACAGAAAGCGCACATTAGTAAGCATTGCGCAGGTCAAGGAGACACAGCCTGAGTGAGAGAGATACAGACCGAGTGAGAATTTGGTAATTTGGTGCAGTGAGGTAATTCGGTGAAGAGTGGGAGAAGGTGCTTTTTCCCGACTGTTTTGTTCTCTCTCTTTCTTCGGGCCTAATTTCGGGAGCCGTTCGGAGGAGGAGGAGCAGTCTCTGTGAGTATAAAAACCTAACGGTAACTTCCTGTTTTCCAGTTTTTTTCCCAAAAGTGACGTCAGAGGGAAGCTGTGATCTGAGTGGTTGATAGCAAATCTGCCCCAAATTCAAAAACAAAAACACAGCTAAACTCATAAACTTAAATTAAACTAATTAATTAATTAGTGATGGCTGGTCAGGTGATGTGCTTGAGCTGCTTGATGTGGGAGTGGCAGATCCCATTGCGAGCTGCAGCGACCACATCTGCAGTAAGTGTTGGCTGCTCGAAGAGCTCCGGCTCAGAGTTGATGAGCTGGAGTCTGAGCTTCAAACACTGAGGCACATCCCGGAGGGGGAGACTTACCTGGACACTGTGTTTCAGGAGGCAGTCACACCTGTCAGAGTAAGTAGTTTAAATCCTGCCAGTGGCCAGGGACAGCAGGGTGTGACTGCAAGTCAGGCAGGTAAAGGGAACCAGCAGTCAGGAACTCAGGAGCCTCAGCCCTTGACTCTGTCCAACAGGTATGAGGCACTTGCTCCCTGTGTGGGTGGCGAACAGGGCTGCAGGAAGGATGAGTCAGCTGACCAAGGCACCATGGTTCAGCAGGCCATTCAAGGGGAGGGAGTAAATAGGCAAGTTGTAGTTGTAGGGGATTCTATTATCTGGGGGATAGATAGTATCCTTTGTGAGCAGGATAAAGAGTCCCGCATGGTATGTTGCCTGCCCGGTGCTAGGGTGCGGGACATCTCTGACCGGCTTGAAAGGATACTGGAGAGGGAGGGGGAGGATCCAGTTGTTGTGGTCCATGTCGGTACCAACAACATAGGCAAGTCTAGGAAAGAAGACCTGTTTAGAGATTATAAAGAGCTAGGATTCAAATTAAAAATAGGTCCTCAAGGGTCATAATCTCCGGATTACTGCCCGAGCCACGTGCAAATTGGCATAGGGAGGCACGAATAAGGGAAGTTAACACGTGGCTGAAAGAGTGGTGTGGGAAAGAGGGGTTCCTTTTCATGGGACACTGGCATCAGTTTTGGGACCGGGGGGACCTATACCGTTGGGATGGTCTCCACCTGAACCGAGCTGGGACCAGCGTTCTGGCGAAAAGAATCAATAGGGTGGTCAATAGGACTTTAAACTAAAGATTGGGGGGGAAGGGAAAGTCAGGGAACCAAGAGGTGAAGTAATCAGTAGGAAGCGTAGCTGCTTAGGAATATAAAAAAGCACGAAGATACAAAACTCAGGAGAGGTTACGATAATCCCCATCCCACAAAATATGACACAGTGTATGGAAAGGCTCAGTAAACCAAGGTCCGCCACACTAAGAAAACAAAAAGGGACGGTCAATGGAGAATTGAAGGTGCTATATTTAAATGCGCGCAGTGTACGGAACAAGGTAGATGAGCTTGTGGCCCAGATTGTGACTGGCAGGTATGATGTGGTAGGCATCACAGAGACATGGTTGCAGGGGGTTCAGGACTGGCATTTAAACATCCAGGGATTCACAACCTATCGAAAAGACAGGGAGGTGGGCAGAGGGGGTGGGGTTGCCTTGTTAATTAGGAATGAAATTAAATCAATAGCACTACATGACATAGGGTCAGATGATGTGGAGTCTGTGTGGGTAGAGTTGAGGAACCACAAAGGCAAAAAAACCATAATGGGAGTTATGTACAGGCCTCCTAACAGTGGTCAGGACCGGGGGCACAAAATGCACCACGAAATAGAAAGTGCATGTCAGAAAGGCAAGGTCACAGTAATCATGGGGGACTTCAATATGCAGGTGGACTGGGTATATAATGCTGCCAGTGGACCCAAGGAAAGGGAATTCATTGAATGTTTACAGGAGGGCTTTTTGGAACAGCTTGTGATGGAGCCCACGAGGGAACAGGCCATTCTGGACTTAGTGTTATGTAATGAGCCAGTCTTGATTAAAGATCTTAAAGTAAGGGAGCACTTAGGAGGCAGTGATCATAATATGGTAGAATTCAATCTCCAATTTGAAAGAAAGAAGGTAGAATCAGATGTAAAGGTGTTACAGTTAAATAGAGGTAACTACAGGGGCATGAGGGAGGAACTGACGAAAATCGACTGGGAGCAGAGCCTAGTGGGAAAGACAGTAGAACAGCAATGGCAGGAGTTTCTGGGAGTAATTGAGGACACAGTACAGAGGTTCATCCCAAAGAAAAGAAAGGTTATCAGAGGGGGGATTAGGCAGCCATGGCTGACAAAGGAAGTTAGGGAATGCATCAAAGCAAAAGAGAAAGCCTACAATGTGGCAAAGAGTAGTGGGAAGTCAGAAGATTGGGAAGGCTACAAAAACAAACAGAGGATAACAAAGAGAGAAATAAGGAAAGAGAGGATCAAATATGAAGGTAGGCTAGCCAGTAACATTAGGAATGATAGTAAAAGTTTCTTTAAATACATTAAAAACAAACGGGAGGCAAAAGTTGACATTGGGCCGCTCCAAAATGACGCTGGTAATTTTGTGATGGAAGACAAGGAAATAGCTGAGGAACTAAATAAGTACTTTGTGTCAGTCTTCACAGTAGAAGACCAGAGTAATATCCCAACAATTCCGGAGAGTCAGGGGGCAGAGTGGAATATGGTAGCCATCACAAAGGAGATGGTAGCCATCACAAAGTGCTAGAGAAACTAAGAGGTCTAAAAATTGATAAATCTCCGGGCCCAGATGGACTACATCCTAAAGTTCTAAAGGGGATAGCTGAAGAAATAGTGGAGGCGTTAGTTATGATCTTTCAAAAGTCACTGGAGTCAGGGAAAGTCCCAGAGGATTGGAAAATTGCTGTTGTAACCCCCCTGTTCAAGAAGGGAACAAAGAAAAAGATGGAAAATTATAGGCCAATTAGCCTAACCTCAGTTGTTGGCAAGATTCTAGAATCCATCGTTAAGGATGAGATTTCTAAATTTTTGGAAGTGCAGGGTCAGATTAGGACAAGTCAGCATGGATTTAGTAAGGGGAGGTCCTGCCTGACAAACCTGTTAGAGTTCTTTGAAGAGATAACAAATAGGTTAGACCAAGGAGAGCCAATGGATGTTATCTATCTTGACTTCCAAAAGGCCTTTGATAAGGTGCCTCACGGGAGACTGCTGAGTAAAATAAGGGTCCATGGTATTCGAGGCAAGGTACTAACATGGATTGACGATTGGCTGTCAGGCAGAAGGCAGAGAGTTGGGATAAAAGATTCTTTTTCGGAATGGCAACCGGTGCCGAGTGGTGTCCCGCAGGGTTCAGTGTTGGGGCCACAGCTGTTCTCTTTATATATTAACGATCTAGATGACGGGACTGGGGGCATTCTGGCTAAGTTTGCCGATGGTACAAAGATAGGTGGAGGGGCAGGTAGTATGAAGGAGGTGGGGATGCTGCAGAAAGATTTAGACAGTTTAGGAGAGTGGTCCAAGAAATGGCTGATGAAATTCAACGTGGGCAAGTGCGAGGTCTTGCACTTTGGAAAAAAGAATAGAGGCATGGACTATTTTCTAAACGGTGACAAAATTCATAATGCTGAAGTGCAAAGGGACTTGGGAGTCCTAGTCCAGGTTTCTCTAAAGGTAAACTTGCAGGTTGAGTCCGTAATTAAGAAAGCAAATGCAATGTTGTCATTCATCTCAAGAGGCTTGGAATATAAAAGCAGGGATGTACTTCTGAAGCTTTATAAAGCATTAGTTAGTTCCCATTTAGAATACTGTGAGCAATTTTGTCCCCACACCTCAGGAAGGACATACTGGCACTGGAGCGGGTCCAGCGGAGATTCACACGGATGATCCCAGGAATGGTAGGCCTAACATACGATGAACGTCTGAGGATCCTGGGATAATATTCATTGGAGTTCAGGAGGTTGAGGGGAGATCTAATAGAAACTTACAAGATAATGAATGGATTAGATAGGGTGGACGTAGGGAAGTTGTTTCCATTAGCAGGGGAGACTAGGACCCGGGGGCACAGCCTTAGAATAAAAGGGAGTCACTTTAGAACAGAGATGAGGAGAAATTTCTTCAGCCAGAGAGTGGTGGGTCTGTGGAATTCATTGCCACAGAGGGCGGTGGAGGCCGGGTCGTTGAGTGTCTTTAAGACAGAAGTTGATAAATTCTTGATTTCTCGAGGAATTAAGGGCTATGGAGAGAGAGCGGGTAAATGGAGTTGAAATCAGCCATGATTGAATGGTGGAGTGGACTCGATGGGCCGAATGGCCTTACTTCCGCTCCTATGTCTTATGGTCTTATAACACAGCACTTCAGCCATCAGGCCTATGCCACCAGCCCACTGCAAAAGCAGACAAGCAAACTCCTACTGGCGCCAACGCAGCGAATCCTGCACCTGACGAATACACAAATGATATGCCCTATGTTGCCATCACTGAGGATACTGGCTATAGAAAGACGAGAACACCACCAACCGGTGTAATCAGATGCTCGGGCTGCCGGAACAGGCCGACCAGAAATCTCCATGGGAACGATCTGACGGCCTCATCATCCCCCAACTCTAATGAGATCTCGTTAGATGTTGCAATCTGGATCTTGCCCTCCATCCAGATTAACATATTTAAAGGCTCATTTAAATATGTCTGCATCCGATCATCCTTAGGCCCAGGATTTAACATCTGCATCTGGGAGACCTCGCCATGGCGTCCACACAAACATGGACAAACATGTAAGGGCAGCTGGGGGGGGAGGTTCTTTCAGACCATTAGAGGGCCCTGGGTGGTCAGTCTCTGGGCAACGCTGGGCAACGTTGTACCTTTGCACTCCTGCTGGTCAGTGCAGAAAGTGAGGTAAGTGCGTCCTCAGTTGGGCGTTCCCTGCAGAGGGCCAAAAAAAACCCAAAGTCCCGTTTGATAGCAGGGCCATCCTCGGTGCCGCAGGCTCCGTGAAACACCCTGCTATTCGCACCCAAAGGGGGACTCTATTTTTCCCTCTGTTAAATCGCGACCTTTTCATTTATTACCACTTTAGCCAAGAACTGATATTTGAATTTTTATATTTCTTTCCAACAGAAAAGGGGTGGACAGGAGAAGGAGACACGATGGGCTATGCACTAGTTGCTACAGCTTAATCCGTAACTCAATATATATATGTAAATAGTTATAGACTGTCTGTTTGTTTAATTGTATGTCACACACTGGGTTGTACATAGTTGCTGTTGTGCACACTGTTACATTTCATGCCACTGGGTGGCCCAACCAAACGGGGAAGATGTAGACCGACTGGCCACATGACAACGAGATGATACGACGACAGATGAAGTCACGCGGTGGGAGCGCGGGTGTTATCCCTGGGAACAGAGCAGTGCACAAATACCGGATGTATTCTTTGAGCTCAGGAATAACCAACCTTTGTTGGAAATCCGTGCTGATGGTGATTTACGGAACCCACAACATTCTACAGATTGTATTTAGTGGTAAAATATTGCATCTATAAGTTAGTTTAGCAGACGCAATCCCTGCTTTTGATAAGCATTTTAATCAGACCTGATGCCACATAATATTTTTGTCAACACAAGAGATATTTCAGAATAAATAGGTATAGAAGATAGAGATTGTTGATTTAAAAAGATCATTAGAAGGTATCAGTGTTACTTTATCACAATGTTTATACCTAGGACAAGTTTATGTCCTATTTAGTCCTCGTAAATGGATAAAGTATGTCAAGTGTTCTCATCAGGACAGTTGGATGCTAAAACTTGGAGGAATTAGGTTATTTCTGATGGGTTAAACCTTCCCTAAGCTCCAATTACTGCTACAGTGAGGACTGAAAGAGAAGGTCCTCTTGGCCAAAAATTGCTTTCATTGTACTCTATTTTAAAAGGGCCCATTTGGAGCTTCCTTCTTTTCTGGTAAGATAAAGAATTAGTCCCAAAGAGGTTTGTGAACTATTTTTACTTTGTGTTGTAAAATACATTGGTCCAGATTTTGCATTCAGTAGCAACTGAATGATGCCAGTCCTTCATTACACTTACACATGCCCACATACTTTCTAAGGGCTTCTGCATCGAAAGTTGCAGTAACAAAAGATCCAAAGCAGTCAGAAACTTGATCTGGTGTCGTCTTTGAGTTTGAGTCCAAGCATAGCAAAAAGGTTTACCCTCTCACCAGTGGATTTATGAAAAATGGGCACTTCTTTTAAAAACAAAATGGAGTTTGAGCAATCTGCTTTAAAACAAGATTGAGTTGAGAGGTCAGGTGACCTCCCTTCTTGTCTGCCAATGTACACAGAATTGCACAAGAGTGGAAGTTAGCCTGTTTGGCTGGACAGGACGTTAAAACGCAAACTTCCTTTTGGGACATTCCACGAAGAAGACCCTGAATGCAACAAATATTTATCATGGATTTAATGACTGCTATTGTCCAAAAACCTCCAAAAACCAGTGTACAATGGCCCTGCAGACATTTTGGCTGCAAAATGAACTTTCACAAAATGGTGGTGAGGAGAAAGCCATCAATTCACAATTTCCTAAACACAAACCCTGCAGTGTGTCAACATTCAAGTCATCAGGGACATGTGGATAATGGTAAAACCTAATAGTCACCTGACAGAAACCATGTTATGATGAGGAATGTTTATGAACATACATTTCAAGAGCAGTCTCAGTGAGTTGTCTGAGAGGCAAGAAGCTGAAGGCGAGGAGACGTAGCCCAACAAAGGAAGGTCCCTTCCTAGAATTCACTAACAGGCAGACAAGTGGGGCTTAACCTTTGACCTGCTGATTTGGAGAACCAAACCAAATCTTCACGACCAAAATTTGACCGCACCTCGACTAGAACAAAGCCAGAAAACTACCATGTAAACAACTGCAAGTTTATTACTAGAAGCTTCTAGCCTCCACTTCTTCAGTGAACACAAAGGAGAATCTTCAATGGGCGGCACATTGGTACAGTGGTTAGCACTGCTGCCTCACGGCACCGAGGAACACGGTTCGATCCCAGCCCTGGGTCACAGTCTATGTGGTGTTTGCACTTTCTCCCCGTGTCTGCGTGGGTCTCACCCCCACAACACAAAGATGTGTAGGATAGGCAGATTGGTCACGGTAAATTGCCCCTTAAAATAAAAGTCAATCATCAATCCTGCAACGTTTCATCATGAAAGAGTCAACTATAGAACAAGGGGCTATAAACATTTGTCGAGGTGGTATGCAGACCATCAAGCTACAGTGGAAATGTTGGAAACAGCATTAGACAGGAAGTCAAATGAAGAAACTTCTGTGATTATAGGTGACTTTAATCTGCATATAGATTGGGTGAGTCAAATTAGCCACAGTACAATAGAGGGGGAATTTCTGGAGTGTATATGAAATGGTATTCTGGACCAATATGTTGAGGAAGCAATAAGGGAACAGGCCATCTTGGATTGGGTATTGTGCAATGTGAAATGATTAGTTGACAAACTAGTTGTGAGAGAATTCTTGGGAATGAGTGACCACAGTATGATGGAATTCTTTATCAAGGTGGATAGTGAGGTAGTTGATTCTGAGACCAGAGTCTTGAACCTCAATAAAGATGACTATGATGACATGGGGCATGAGCTGGCTATGATGGATTGGGAAACATTACTGAAAGAAAAGACAGTGGACAGGCATTCAAGGGATGAATAGGTGAACTCCAAAAGTTGTTTATTCCTATTTGGCGCAAGAGTAGAAGGGAACTGTGGCCAGACCATGGCTTACAAGGGAAATTAGAGATAATATTGGATCCAAAGAAGACGCATGCAAATTAGCAAGAAAAAGCAATAGACCTGAGGATTGGGAACAGTTTAACATCCAGCGTAGGCGAACCAAGGGATTGATTAAGAAGAGGAAAATATAATTTGAATGTAAGCTAGCAGAGAACATAAAAACTGACTGTAAAAGATTCTTTAGGTATGTAAAGGGAAAAAGATTGCAAATACTAATGTGGACCCCTTACAGTCAGAAACAGGGGAATTCATAACAGGGAACAAAGAAATGGCTGAGGAAGTAAATTTGTACTTTGCTTCTGTCTTCACAAAGGATGACATGAAAAATGTACTGGAAGTTCTGAGAAACACAAGATTCAGTGAGGAACTGAAGGAAATTAGTATTAGTACAGAAATGGTTTGGGGGAAATTAATGGCATTGAAGGCGGATAAATCTCCAGGGTCTGATAATCTTCATCCCAGAGCACTTAAATAAGTGACCATAGAAATAATAGATCCATTGGTGGTCATTTTCCAAAATTCTTTGGACTCTGAAATGGTTCCTACAGATTGGAGGCTAGCTAATATATCCCCGCTATTCAAAAAGGGAAGTCAAGAGAAAATAGACCAATGAGCCTAAAGTCGGTAGTCGGGTAGCTGCTAGGGTTCATTATCAAGGATTTCATAGCACAGCATTTGGAAAGCATAATCAGACAAAGTCAACATGAATTTACGAAAGGGAAGTCATGCTGGACAAAGCTACTAGAATTCTTTGAAGATGCAACGAGTGAAGTTGATCAGGGAGGACTGATGGATGTGGTTTATTTAGACTTTCAGAAGGCTTTCAACAAGATCTCTCATAGCAGATTAATATGTAAAGTTAAAGCACATGGCAGTGTCCTGAGATGGATAGAAAGATGGTTACAGACAGGAAGCAAAAAGTTGTAATAATGGTTTTATTTCCAATTGGCAGGCAGTGACTAGTGGGGTACTGGTGTCTGTGCTAGGACCCCAACTGTTCACATTATATATCAATGATTTGTACAAGGAAACAAAATGTATTATCTCCAAATTTGCACATGATACAAAGTTGGGTGGGTAGGTGGACTGTGAGGAGGATGCAGAAATGCTTCAGTGGGATTTGGACAGGCTGAGAGAGTAGACACATGCATGGCAAATGCAGTATAATGTGAATACATGTGAGGTTATTCACTTTGATAGCAAAAATAGGGGGGCAGATTATTATTTGAATGGGTGCAAATTGAAAGAGGTGTATACTCAGGGAGACCTTGGGTGTCCTTGTGCATCAGTTGCTGAAAGTAAACACTTAGGTACAGCAGGCAGTAAAGAAGCTAAATAGTATGCTGGCCTTCATAGTGAAAGGATTTGAGTATAGGAATAGAGATGTTTTACTACAATTGTCTAGGGCATTGGTGAGGCCACACCTGGAGTGTTGTGTGTAGTTTTGGTGACCTTATCTGAGGAAGGATGTTCTTGCTGTGGGGAGAGTGCAGCGAAGGTTTACCAAGCTGATTTCTGGGATAGGGGGACTGTCATATCAGGAGAGACTAAGTCGGTTAGGATTATATTCATTGTAGTTTAGAAGAGTGAAAGAGGATCTCATAGAAACTTACAAAATTCTAATAGGATTAGACAGGGTAGATTCAGAAAGTATGTTGCTGATGGTGGGCGAGTCCAGAGTCATTGTTTGAGGATAGAGGGGTAAACCTTTTAGGACTGAGGTGAGGGGAAATTTCTTCACTCAGAGAGTGGTGAATTTGTGGAATTCACTACCACAGAAAGTAGTTGAGGCCAAAACATTGTGTAATTTCAAGAAGGAATGAGATATAGTTCTTGGGGCTAAAGGGATCAAGGGATATGGAGGTAAGGCGGATTAGGGTATTGAGCTTGATGATCAGCTATGATGATAATGAATGGCGGAGCCAGCTCGAAGTGCCGATGGCCTCCTCCCGCTTCTAATTTCTAGGTTTCTATGTTTCTATCTCGGAACATTCCAAGCTATCTGTTCTCTACCTTAGCTGCATTCCTTCCTTTCACTCTTCTACTTCCTATCCTTTTCAAAATTATGGGGGTGATGGAACAAAGGTTTAAATTTGTGGATTAGTTCAGTCATCAGCCATGAATGCTGCCTGATTCACAGTCTTCATCCTCCGGTCTTCAACATGGGTTCTTACTGTAGGAGGTAGGGAATTCTTAAATTCCTCGACGAGAATGACCTCTCCTGGAGCCTCATATGTAGTTTCAACTCCCAATGCTTGGACACACCTATCAAAATTGTTCTGCTCGATCCTTTTGAATTCTGTATAAGTCTGTCTTGGCTGTCTCCTTAAATTCTGAAACTTTTGCCTTTATTCTTCGGGGACCAATTCATATGAATCCAGTATATGAATTGGATTCATAACCAATTTTTTTACCTCATCAAAATTCTTGGACTCACGCTCTGACAGGAAAATATAAATGTCCTGTGCCCGTCCCATTACTTTACTCTGCATGAGTGATCTCCACTTTTCCTTGGCAACTCCATTTGGGTTGCTATTTTCTCAAAAGTTCTGAAACGGCTTCCATTCAGGGCGGCACAGTGGTGCAGTGGTTTGTACTTCTGCTTCCCAGCGCTGAGGACTCGGGTTCGATCCAGGTCACTGTCCATGTGGAGTTTGCACATTCTCCCCGTTCTGCGTGGGTCTCACCCCTACAACCCAAAGATGTGCAGGGTAAGTGGATTGGAGATGCTAAATTGTGCTATAATTGGAAAAATTTAAGAAAAGGTTTCGATCTCCTTCTCACTGCATTTTGGGAGGGCCTGTATAATTTTAAATATTTTTGCCACTGGGGTCCATTCTAGGATTAAGCTCCCCATTAATTTCTAGTGCCTTAAGTTGGAGGTCCTTCTCTAATTCTAACTTCCTCATTTCCATCTCCATTTCTCTTTCTTTTTCCTGTTCCTTCTGCTTACTCTCCATTTCTTTGTTCTGCATCTTCATTTCTTTTTCTCTTTCTTTTTGCTTCAATCCATTTCTATTCTTTTTAAATCCCTTTGATGCTCTAACTGCACACACTCTCTCCAGCTCAACATCCACACCAGAAAATGTCCCTGACGCTACTCTACTTTGTGGGCTCACCAGTCTCCCTCGCATCTCTTTCAAATTTAAATGTTGAGCAATTGCTTCAATTATCTCCACCTTCTTAACTCTAGCCTATACCTCTATTTCTAATTCACCTACTAATTTGACTTGCTTGATTTTTTTGAAGCTCTTTTAAATAAACCAGAGATAAGTCGGGCACTTGAAGAAAATGCCTAGCAGCTTCCAGAGCCATCCTGTTTTATCATTACAAACTTGTTGCCTCTTTTAATTTACACTGTGACCCAAATCTGGTCTCTACCATTTGAAAAATCTGGCCCGAGGACCCAAATTATGTTGTGCCACCCTGAACAAGTGCGTGGTTAATTCCAGCCCCGCATACCCCAGAGGCGCAACACAAGTGAATTAACCACTACATTTTTGTAGAAATTCCCGAAATCTTTGGCCCTTGGCTGCCCAATAATTACAGTCACCAGGGTTGTAAGTTGAAACACAATTACTGTTTTTTTATAACAGGATTAATGAATACTTAGGGAATAAAGTTGGTTCAATATTAATAAGTACCGAAGTCCTATTGAAAATTGCCTCCCCCCCGGGCGTCTACGAGCGGAGCAGCCGCGTTCGGAAGAAGCTCCCGCCGGTCCGCGATATTGCGGTCTTTTTCAGGGGTTAACCTCAAATATTTTGGAAGGAATAAACCTCTCCAGGGTCAGCCCTGCCTCCCTTGCCCTGTGATAACATCAAAGATCCGTTTCACGGAGCTAGGGGGCTGAAAAGGCGGGAGGGGCGAGACTGGTCCCGGTGGGTTTGGCGGGGGCGATTGAACGTGGAGGAGGAGCGAGGATCGTGACTTGTTTCCCCAAGGTGAATCCTGAAAGCCAAAGGGCTCAGAGAGAACAGAGAGGAAAGCAGAAAATGAAATTTTGTTTTTTCTCTCTCTTGAAAACTTGAGGAAGCAGCGGGGGTGCCAAGTGGAGGCCGAGGCGGTAGGCCGGAAGCCAGGGCACGATGTAGGAGAGATGTCCCAAATTGGATGGCTCCCGCCTAGAATGTGGTAAGAAGACTGAAGCCCGGTCCCAGGGAAATTCTGGAGGAATACAAAAAAACAAGAAGAGAAAGAAGTTTCAAAGAAATTTGAGATTGAAGAAGGAAGGAAGAGTGAGAAAAAGGAAAAATAATAAGCCGTTAAAGGATGCGAAAAGCAGCGTCGAGGAAGGGAGGAAACGCGGGCTTGTCGTTGAATGAGAAGACGAGCAACAGTGCTGACAAGATGGCGGAGGCCAGACCGCATGGTGGGGCCGCTCTGCTTACAGTGGAGAAGATGACCGAGGTGATGGCGGTGGAGCTAAAAAAGCACATGTGCGAGGCACATTTAGGCTTTGAGGAAGGAGATGGCGGTCACATTGAAGTCATTGGTGGAGAAGGCAATCCCCCCGGTGAGAGTAGCTGTAGTAAAGACACTAGCCGAGGTGAGAAAGCTGGGCGAAAAGATGAAGGAAGAGGAGGAGGCCACATCGCAGCAGAGCGACCAGCTCACCTCGATGGGGGACGGGCTGCGGAGGGCGGTGGAGGTCAACAGAGGGCTCCGAGCAAAGCTTGAGGACTTGGAGAACCGCTCGAGGTGGCACAATCTAAGAATTGTGGGATTGCCTGAAGGGATAGAGGGTCCAAGGCCAACAAAGTACTTCGCTAAGAAGTTGGCGGAGCTGATGGGGAGGGTGAGAACCCCACTCAGTACGAACTGGACCGAGCTCATTGGTCGTTAAGGCCGAACCCAAAGTGAATGAGCCGCCAAGAGCAGTAATCATCTGTTTTCATAAGTACTGCATGAAGGAGAAGGTGTTAAGATGGGCGAAGCAGAAGCACGAGGTGCAGTGGGATGGTGCCGGAGTTCGGATCCACCAGGACTTGACGGTGGAGTTGGCAAAAAGACGAGCAGCGTTCGGGCGAGTGAAGGCGGCACTGTACAAGAAGGGGGTGCGATTTGGTATGGTATACCCGGCAAAGCTGAGGGTTGTCATGTGAGAGTACCTTTAAGAAATGGGTGTTTAAGAAATGTACCTTTAAGAAATGGAGCTGCTCATGTTACTGGAGTGATGTCAGAGTGTGGGTGGAGCTGAGCTCTACTTCTGCTTTTTAGTTTCAGTTTGAGAAAAAGCTTGGGTATGTCTGTGTTTTTCAGTTAGCTGCATTTGGAGTTAAAACAAAGGGCTGTACAAAGAACAAAGAACAAAGAAATGTACAGCACAGGAACAGGCCCTTCAGCCCTCCAAGCCCGTGCCGACCATGCTGCCCGACTAAACTACAGTCTTCTACACTTCCTGGGTCCGTATCCTTCTATTCCCATCCTATTCATGTATTTGTCAAGATGCCCCTTAAATGTCCCTATCGTCCCTGCTTCCACCACCTCCTCCGGTAGCGAGTTCCAGGCACCCATTACCCTCTGCATAAAAAACTTGCCTCGTACATCTACTCTAAACCTCGCCCCTCTCACCTTAAACCTATGCCCCCTAGTAATTGACCCCTCTACCCTGGGGAAACGCCTCTGACTATCCACTCTGTCTATGCCCCTCATAATTTTGTATACCTCTATCAGGTCTCCCCTCAACCTTCTTCGTTCCAGTGAGAACAAACCAAGTTTATTCAACCGCTCCTCGTAGCTAATGCCCTCCATACCAGGCAACATTCTGGTAAATCTCTTCTGCACCCTCTCTAAAGCCTCCACATCCTTCTGGTAGTGTGGCGACCAGAATTGAACACTATACTCCAAGTGTGGCCTAACTAAGGTTCTATACAGCTGCAACATGACTTGCCAATTCTTATACTCAATGCCCCGGCCAATGAAGGCAAGCATGCCGTATGCCTTCTTGACTACCTTCTCCACCTGTGTTGCCCCTTTCAATGACCTGTGGACCTGTACTCCTAGATCTCTTTGACTTTCAATACTCTTGAGGGTTCTATCATTCACTGTATATTCCCTACGTGCATTAGACCTTCCAAAATGCATTACCTCACATTTGTCCGGATTAAACTCCATCTGCCATCTCTCCGCCCAAGTCTCCAGACAATCTAAATCCTGCTGTATCCTCCGACAGTCCTCATCGCTATCCGCAATTCCACCAACCTTTGTGTCGTCTGCAAACTTACTAATCAGACCAGTTACATTTTCCTCCAAATCATTTATATATACTACAAAGAGCAAAGGTCCCAGCACTGATCCCTGTGGAACACCACTAGTCACAGCCCTCCAATTAGAAAAGCATCCCTCCATTGCTACTCTCTGCCTTCTATGGCCTAGCCAGTTCTGTATCCACCTTGCCAGCTCACCCCTGATCCCGTGTGACTTCACCTTTTGTACTAGTCTACCATGAGGGACCTTGTCAAAGGCCTTACTGAAGTCCATATAGACAACATCCACTGCCCTACCTGCATCAATCATCTTAGTGACCTCCTCAAAAAACTCTATCAAGTTAGTGAGACACGACCCCCCCTTCACAAAACCGTGCTGCCTCTCACTAATACGTCCATTTGCTTCCAAATGGGAGTAGATCCTGTCTCGAAGAATTCTCTCTAGTAATTTCTCGACCACTGAAGTAAGGCTCACCGGCCTGTAGTTCCTGGGATTATCCTTGCTACCCTACTTAAACAGAGGAACAACATTGGCTATTCTCCAGTCCTCCGGGACATCCCCTGAAGACAGCGAGGATCCAAAGATTTCTGTCAAGGCCTCAGCAATTTCCTCTCCAGCCTCCTTCAGTATTCTGGGGTAGATCCCATCAGGCCCTGGGGACTTATCTACCTTTATATTTTTATAGACACCCAACACCTCGTCTTTTTGGATCACAATGTGACCCAGGCTATCTACACCCCCTTCTCCAGACTCAACATCTACCAATTCCTTCTCTTTGGTGAATACTGATGCAAAGTATTCATTTAGTACCTCGCCCATTTCCTCTGGCTCCACACATAGATTCCCTTGCCTATCCTTCAGTGGGCCAACCCTTTCCCTGGCTACCCTCTTGCTTTTTATGTACGTGTAAAAAGCCTTGGGATTTTCCTTAACCCTATTTACCAATGACTTTTCGTGACCCCTTCTAGCCCTCCTGACTTCTTGCTTAAGTTCCTTCCTACTTTCCTTATATTCCACGCAGGCTTTGTCTGTTCCCAGCCTTTTAGCCCTGACAAATGCCTTCTTTTTCTTTTTGACGAGGCCTACAATATCACTCGTCATCCAAGGTTCCCGAAAATTGCCGTATTTATCCTTCTTCCTCACAGGAACATGCCGGTCCTGTATTCCTTTCAACTGCCACTTGAAAGCCTCCCACATGTCAAATGTTGATTTGCCCTCAAACATCCGCCCCCAATCTATGTTCTTCAGTTCCCGCCTAATATTGTTATAATTAGCCTTCCCCCAATTTAGCACATTCATCCTCGGACCACTCTTATCCTTGTCCACCAGTACTTTAAAACTTACTGAATTGTGGTCACTGTTACCGAAATGCTCCCCTACTGAAACATCTACCACCTGGCCGGGCTCATTCCCCAATACCAGGTCCAGTATCGCCCCTTCCCTAGTTGGACTGTCTACATATTGTTTTAAGAAGCCCTCCTGGATGCTCCTTACAAACTCCGCCCTGTCTAAGCCCCTGGCACTAAGTGAGTCCCAGTCAATATTGGGGAAGTTGAAGTCTCCCATCACCACAACCCTGTTGTTTTTACTCTTTTCCAAAATCTGTCTACCTATCTGCTCCTCTATCTCCCGCTGGCTGTTGGGAGGCCTGTAGTATACCCCCAACATTGTGACTGCACCCTTCTTATTCCTGATCTCTACCCATATAGCCTCACTGCCCTCTGAGGTGTCCTCTCGCAGTACAGCTGTGATATTCTCCCGAACAAGTAGCGCAACTCCGCCTCCCCTTTTACATCCCCCTCTATCCCGCCTGAAACATCTAAATCCTGGAACGTTTAGCTGCCAATCCTGCCCTTCCCTCAACCAGGTCTCTGTAATGGCAACAACATCATAGTTCCAAGTACTAATCCAAGCTCTAAGTTCATCTGCCTTACCCGTAATACTCCTTGCATTAAAACATATGCACTTCAGGCCACCAGACCCGCTGTGTTCAGCAACTTCTCCCTGTCTGCTCTGCCTCAGAGCCACACTGTCCCTATTCCCTAGTTCTCCCTCAATGCTCTCACCTTCTGACCTATTGCTCCCGTGCCCACCCCCCTGCTATACTAGTTTAAACCCTCCCTCTACTGTTGATCACTGCCGTCCAAAGACTATCTATGGATCACTTGCTGAACCCAGAATTGTAAACGGTCTCAGTATTGAATGTAAACCAAATGTTCCCCTGTTTGAAGGTTTGTTAAGTATTTTGGATGTTAAAAGGACAGCTAACAGGGTTACTTAGTGTTGTAGTCTTTGGGGTTGTATTTGAATTAATGGTTGCTTAGATGTTCACTGTTTGTTTTAAAAAGGTTAACTTCCAATCATAGAATAAACATTGTTTTGTTTTAAAGAAATACTTGTCCATTTTCTGCTGTACCACACCTGTAGAGTGGGCCGTGTGCTCCCCATACCCCAATCTATTAAGAGTTGTGGGTCAGGTGAACTCCATGATACACTTTGGGGTTCTCTAAACTCTGACCCATAACAGGGTGACGTGTGGTGCCAAAGACTTTTATTTCGAGACAGCGGAGGCGGCTGTGGCGTTCGTGAGGGCAGAAGGCTTGGGACAGGCGTGAGGAGCGGAGCTGGAAGAGAGACTGTGGACTATGATTGGGGAGCTGGAAAATGTATAAATGTTATAACATTTCTTTTCACTGACGTGTATGGTAATTTACTTCGCTTCACATTGTTACAGAGTTCAAGTTATTAGTTGGGTTGATTGGCATTCTGTGTTGTGACGGTTATACCTTAGTTTAGTGAATTGTATGGGTTGGATTGGTGTTTCTGTTTTTTCTTTCTCTGGAACTGGGTGGGAGGGGACAGTATAGTGTGGCGGGGGAGCCACCCGCGCTAGCTAACTAAAGTCGGCTAGTGAACGGAGGTGAGGTCAGAGGAGGGCTGCGGACATTGGAGCCTGGTTAGCAGGTTTCGATGGGCCTAACGAGGCGAGCGAGGGGCGGGAATTGATTAATGCTGGGAGATGTTTTCTCGAGCGGAAATGTAGGGGGGGGGGGGGGTTTGGGAGGGGGGGAAGGAGTTCGATGTTAATAATGGATAGGGGCGGGTCAGGCTTATGGGGCAGGACCCGGTGGTATGATGATGGTGGATAAGAAGGGTGGGGGCGTGAGAGACCCCCAGTTAGGATAGTCACGTGGAACGTGAGGGGGTTAGGAGGTCTGGTCAAGAGGTCAAGGGTGCTTGCGCGTCTTAAAAGTTTGAAAGCCGACTAAAGGACCAGGTGAGACTTAAAAAGGGCTTGGTTAGTCAGGTGTTTCACTCTGGACTTGACAGAAGGGCTCAAGGGGTAGCGATAATGATCAGCAAAAGAGTACGCTTCCAGATGGAGAAGGTGGTGGCGGATCAGGGGGGTAGGTATGTGATTGTGACAGGGCGCTGGAGGGGAAGTTATTGGCGCTGCTAAGTGTACATGGTCCCATTTGGGACGATGTGGGATTCGCAAAGAAGGTGTTTGGGGCCATCCCCGACTTGGACACACACAAACTGATAGTGGGGGGGGGGACTGGAACTTGGTGCAGGAACCAAGGTTGGACAGGTCACGGCCGTGCTCACTGGTTCCATCGGTTGGGGGGGGGGGCAAAGGCGTTAGCTGGGCTAATGGTGGAAATGGGGGGGGTTCCAAGAAACCTTGGAGGTTTCTGCACCCGAAGGAGCAGGTGTACTCGTTTTTCTCAACAGTCCATAAGGTATATTCACAGGTTGACTTTTTCGTGGTGGGGAAGGCTTTGTTGGCTGGGGTTAAGGGGTCGGAATACTCGGCAATAGCAGTGTCAGATCATGCTCTGCATTGGGTGGATATGGTACTGGAGCAGGGGTAGCGCAGAGGCCGGGGTGGAAATTAGATGTGGGACTTTTGGGGGACCAAGTGTTTTGTGACAAAATTGAAGAGGTTATTAAAGAATATGTAGGTTTCAACTGTATGTGTGAGGTGTCGAAGGCGGTCGTCTGGGAGGTTCTAAAGGAGGTGGTGAGGGGGGGAGGTGATCTCGTTTAAGGCCAGGGTGGACGAAAAGGAGAGGTTGGAGCGGCAGAGGGTAATAGATGAGATGGTGGAGGTAGATAGGAGTTATGCAGAGGATGGGGACCCAGCAAAGCTGGAAAAGAGGAAGGAACTACACGCGAGCTTTGACCGACTATCTACCAGGAAGGCCAACTGAGACGAGCAAGAGGTGCAGTTTACGAACATGGAGGTCAAACCCCCTGCCGGGTGTGGGGGCAGGGTTGGGGTGTTGCCATTCCGTAGGGCAGGGACTCACTTTAGGTACCTGAGGGTGCAGGTTGCCCGGGAGTGGGAGGGGTACAACATTTCTAGTTTGGTAGGGAGAGTGAAAGCTGATCTGTTAGCAGGTCAGCTCCGGGGGGAAGCAGCGGCAAGGGTTATGCAGGTGAGGGATAGGGCAGGGAAGTTGGTGGTGGCGCCGGATCTGATAAACAAGGTTTTTGAGGAGTTTTATGAGAGGTTGTACAGGGCAGAGCCACCCATGGGAGATAGTGGAGCAGGAGATAAAGGATGCGATTGGGAGGATGCAATCGGGGAAGGTGGCAGGGACGGATGGGTTTCCGGTGGAATATTATAAAAAGTTCAAGGATAAGCTGGCACCCCTGATGGTGGGGATGTTTGAAGGGGCGATAGGGAGGGCGGGTGTTGCCACAAACCTTGGGGCAGGCATCGATTTCCCTGTTGCTAAAAAAAGATAAGGATCCAACGGAGTGTGGGTCGTATAGGCCCACATCACTTCTGAATGTGGATGCAAAAGTATTGGCGAAGGTACTGGCGGGTAGGCTGGAGGAGTGCCTCCCGAAGGTGATAGGGTGATAGGTGAGGATCAGACGGGGTTCGTGAAAGGGAGGCAGCTCTTTTCAAACATTAGAAGGATATTGAGCGTCGTTATGGCACCGGCAGAGGGGAAGGAAACTGAGGTGTTGTGGCATTGGACGCTGAGAAGGCGTTCGACTGGGTGGAATGGGGGTACTTGATGGCAGTTCTGGAACGGTTTGGGATTGGACCAAGATTTGTGAATTGGGTAAAGCTACTATATAAGGAGCCGAGGGCGAGTGTCCGCACAAACAACATCGGCTCGAGATACTTTTCTCGCTGTTTGCACTCGCGATTGAGCCGTTAGCCATCGCACTAAGAAGTTCGGGGGTATGGAAAGGAATAGTGCGGGAGCAGAGAGAGCATAGGGTGTCCTTATATGCCGATGACTTGCTGTTATACATGTCGGAACCGAGTGTGTCGATAGGAGAATATTGGACCTGCTGTGAGTGTTTGGGTCTTTCTCGGGGTACAAGCTGAATCTAGACAAGAGTGAGTATTTTGTGGTATCTCGGGCGGCTGTGGGGGCAGGGGTTGGGGGGCTGCTATTCCATAGGGCAGGGACTCACTTTAGGTACCTGGGGGTGCAGGTTGCCCGGGAGTGGGGGGGGGGGGCTCCGCAGGTACAACATTTCTAGTTTGGTGGGGAGAGTGAAAGCTGATCTGGCAAGGTGGGATGGTCTCCCTCTGTCACTGGCGGGTCGGGTACAGGCGGTTAAAATGAACGTGTTGCCACGATTTCTGTTTATTTTTCAATGCCTGCCGATTTTCCTGCCAAAGGCTTTTTTCAGAGAGATTGAGGGAAGGATTACGTCGTTCATATGGGGAGGGAAGGTGGCCAGAGTTAGAAAGGTACTGCTACAGAGAGGAAGGCAGGCAGGGTGTTTGAGTCTTCCGAACCTGATGTATTATCACTGGGCAGCGAATGTGGAGAAGGTGTGGAGCTGGGTCAAAGGGATTGATTCCCAGTGGGTCAGAATGGAGGAGAGTTTGTGTAGGGGGTCAGGATTGAAGGCGCTAGCAACAGCGCCGCTCCCGATAGCCCCGGGGAAGTACTCAGGGAGTCCGGTAATAATAGCTTCATTGAGAATTTGGAAGCAGTTTCGCCAACACTTCAGGCTGGGGGCGGGGTCAAGGGAATTCGGGGGAACCACAGATTTGAGCCAAGGAGATGGGATGGAAATTTTCGGAAATGGGAAGAGAAGGGGATTAAGACAATGAAAGATTTGTTTCTTAGGGGTCGGTTTGCAGGATTGAAGGAGCTGGAAGCGAAGTATGGGCTAGGGCAGAGGGAAATGTTTAGATACATGCAGGTTCGAGATTTTGCCAGAAAGGAGATACAGAACTTCCCGGAGGAGCCAGCCTCCACACTGCTGGAGGAGGTGCTGACGACGGGGGGACTGGAGAAGGGGGTAGTGTCAGCTATTTTGGAGAAGGAGAAGGCACCACTGGAAGGGATCAAAGCAAAGTGTGAGGAAGAGTTGGGAGAGGACATGGAGGAGGGGTTCTGGTGTGAGGTGCTCCGGAGAGTGAATGCCTCCACCTCGTGCGCAAGGTTGGGGCTGATACAGCTGGAGGTGGTATACAGAGCACACCTCACGAGAGCGAGGATGGGCCGATTCTTTGAAGGACTCGAAGATGTGTGTGAACGGTGCGGGGAGGGGGGGCGCTAATCACGTTCATATGTTTTGGTCCTGTCCAAAGCTAAAGGATTACTGGAAGGAGGTTTTTAGGGTAATTTCTAAAGTGGTGCACGTGAAACTGGATCCTGATGGGTTGGAGAGCAGCCTCTCCACCCTGTGCCCTGGCATGACGGGGGGGGTCTGTTGGAATTCTTGACTCTTGAGAAGGTTAAGTTTGAACTGAGGGGAAGGATGGACGGGTTCTACAATTCATGGGCATTATTCATTATGCACTTTCAAGAACTGGATAACATCGAACGTTACTTGGGGGTGGGTGGGAGGGAGGGTTGGGGGGGAGGGGGGCGGTGGGTGTTAATGGTGGCCATGGGTGATTCCTGATTCCTTTTTGTCAGTTGTTTATGTGAACTAGTGGCCAAATGTTTTGGGTTTGATGGGAGGATGGGGACGTTTTTATCGATATCGATTGACATATTTGTTACTGATTATTGTTTATTACTGATTTTTGTTTATTGTTGGTGGGTGTAAATTTGGGAGAAAATGCAAAAAAGGAGGAGAATAAAGAAATATATATATTTAAAAATTGCCTCCCCCCACCCTCCACACGCAGAAGACTGACAAACACGGTGGGGGGAGGGGTAAAATATATACATGAAAGAGAGAAGAGTCTTTGCTTCAAATGGTGGTTTGCAGCATACTTCCTTCACAGAATTCTTGTTGATTAAAATCTTTTGTGTACAGTCTTCAATGATCTCCCTTGCAGTTTAGCAATTTAACTGACAGCTTCTCCTGGAGATATCCCTTGCTTTGAATCAAACTTTGGTTCCAAATCTCTGCCTTTCCTGGAAAAAGAAATGGTCCGTTTACACTAGCCATTTCTGCAGTCAGAGTTGGTTCTCAGAGTGGTTTTTTGGGTGAGAAATAGCTGGATATTTCTGGAGAGAGTTATCAGATACTAAACCTTTCCTGCACAGCCCATGTTGGTTCTTCTGTAAACCCGATTCGTCCGGGCTTTCTGCCAGGTCAGAACCACAGTGCTTCTGGAGAAAAACAGAGTGGGAATAGAGTGAATCATCTCTCTTAGCTGTCAAAATGAAATAGAAAGCTCCTTAGGTCTCTGAACCATTTCAGTCGGATCAGATCCAATCATTACCTGTTACCGGGCTGAGCACAGCATTTTGTGCCAATTCATTGGCCATCGGCCCCATCAATCAAACAAAGTCATCATTGATCTCTCCTGTTGCTGCTACGCTTGAATTAAAGGTGCAAGCTACATGTAGGCTGCTTTGCCTTAAAGTCACAGGTTCACAAATCATTCATGGATTAAAAATGTAACGGCAAAAATAAAAGAAAGGGGGAAATTAAGGAATAGACAGGGTATAAAAAGGAAGGAACAGGAAGGACCCTCACATAATCAATTTCTTGTGTGTGAATGAATATTTGTGTTCATCTGTGAATGAGTGCTATTGTGAATACATTTGTGTGCTGAGAAATAATAATTTATTCTTCCTTTTTAAACACATGAGAAAGGGTTTGCTTACAGTACTTCTGCTGAGTGGTTACTTTGTACGAGTCAGAGGTTGTTTTCTATGCCTGGGAGTTTGAGCAATTACAACAGGATGCTGCCTTAGATTGGATCTCAGATGAGGACCAAGATGGCTAACAACAGCACCAGTGACAGTTCCCACAGCAATCTGCTGCTCATTGAAATGTGGCTCCACAGCAAAGAGGAGATCAGCACAGAGGTGCAATTCATAAGAAAAGGCCAGTTGTCTTCTGAACATAGTGACCACATGTTACCAGTGGCTGTGAAAGCCAACGCCACCTTCAATGTTTTGGCTTTTGAATTCGTCCAGCGCTCTGGCGTAGGTATATCCAAGATCTCCCGACTGACTGCCCACAAATGCATAAGACAAGTGACCGGTGAGTTGTTTGCCAGGGCTGCAAACTTTGTCACCAATGATGCCAGTTAAAATGACCGGGCACTCAGCTTTGTGGCTCTGGCTGGCTTCCTACAGATGCCAATTGCAACGAATGGACATGTTGTAATGCAACACCCCCAGAATGACCAGGGGAATCTTGACAAATACATGAATAGGATGGGAATAGAGGGATATGGACCTCGGAAGTGTAGAAGATTTTAGTTTACATAGGCAGCATGGTCGGCGCAGGCTTGGAGGGCCGAAGGGCCTGTTCTTGTGCTGTACCTTTCTTTGTTCTTTGTTCTTTGGAACTTATTTTTACTGGGTTTCTGCTCCAGAAACTGGAATGGAGCAACAACACGACCTTTATGCATCCATATACAAAATCCCCGGACAGCAGCATCCCTCAGCATCCAACCTTGAAACAGACTTAATGTGTGGCTGCTGGGCATCAAGGGACACCCACTGCGAACTTAACACATGATACATATCAGAAACCTGACTATTTAAGACCATAGAACAGTAATACATGTCAGATGTTTGAACGAATGGATTATTATATCCGAAATGGCTGGAATGATCTGGAGGTGACCTGCCGTATGCAACAATCTGGCTCTTTGGAATGGTCATGGTTTGCTGCACTCTGCCCAACTTTGTACAACAGTGAGGATTAGACCCACAGGAGGAACAAGACAAAGAACTTAGATCCTCCACAGGTGACTGGTTTGGATGAGGAGGACGGCAGATAGGAGAAGGATGATGAAAGCAATGCAGCCCTGCTGCTCGCATTGCTGACTTGGATGTCAGCATTGCCCTTTTTAATGCAAATTTCACTTTTATGTGTTCAGGTCAGCAGGAAATGCAACAACTGCTCTTCCTTCTCCCCCACAATGCCACTGGCATAATGTCATCGATTAACCAACCAACCAACCACCCCTTGAACATCCACCATTGCCTCCCTTTAATTTATGTCTACTCATATAGTGCTCACGATTTTCTGGCTGTTCCTACAAAGCAGGAAATTCAGGACCGGCAAATGATGACTGCTGCCAACACCACCCCCTCCACCCCAGGGAGTGGGCAGAAAATCTCACCCACCATCAAACATGTTAGAAGGCCACTTCTAACCCAGGGTTGAACAAAAGAAAGACTACTCAAAACAACTGCTGCGATTTAATAGATAAAAACAGAGTCCCATTTTGGGTTTATCAAGGTGTTTCCCAGCCCTTGCAGCGCCGGGTACAACCACTTGGGTGGCATCGGGAGTGCCAGAGTACCTCCCTGCCCAGAGTCTGACCAACCAGCATCTACCAATTGCATGGAAGTCCCCTCCAAGTACCATGACGCCTGGTCCATGTTTGTGGAAACCAGTGCTAAACGGCGCCATGGGGAGGTCTCCGAGGCGAGGCCGTTCAATCCCGTGCTTTATGTAACTCCAGCATAGACATATTTAAGTGAGACTAACTACTCACCTGAATATGAAAATCTAGATCACACCCAGTGAGGGCGAGATCCAGATTGCGACACCTTGCGAGGTCTCGTTAGATCTCATGAGGAGTAATGAGAGGCTCAAATCTCGCAAGAAGCCTCTTGCGGGATTTACAGGCCTCGTCGCATCCCGACTCAGGCGTAACGAGACCGATAGATCATGCCCAACATTTTCTGAGACTATTTTTAAAAAGCCTGATACTTCTAAATGTTAATTTTTGGAGCGACTTGGCTGTATTCACACTTGGAACCCAGAAGATTATCATGCAGGAAAAGCAAACGATTAGAAAGGCAAATGGAAGGGCATTGCATTACAAGAATAAGGAAGTTTTGCTTCAACTGTATCTAGCTTGGGTGAGATCACATCTGGAATTCTTCATGCAGTTTTGGTCTCCAAAGTTAAGGAAGGCTATACTTGCATTGGAGATGGTCGATCAAATGTTGGCTTGATTGGCTCCTGGGATGAGAGTGTTGTTTAATAAAGCTGAGTATGTTGAGAATGTATCTCTGGAGTTTAGTAAAATTGGAGATTAAAACATTAGAACATTCAAGATTCTGAAGGTTTGTGAGAAATTAAGTATGTTTGTGAGAAATTAAGTATGACCTCTTCAGAGACGCTTTGATGACAATGTGGTTGACTCATAACTGCCCTCTAAAATGGCCTGGCAAGCCTCTCAGTTCAAGGGCAGTAAGGGATGGGCAACAAACGCTGGCCTTGGCAGCGACCCTGTATCCCATGGAATAATTTTGTTTTGAATCCCCTTGGTGTTTCCACTGACCTCCTGGGAGTTTCCTGCTGTGACCAAGTTTTGAGTACAGCCGTTGCTTCGGGAGACTGGTGTCAGACATGGTTTAGCACCTCAATGCTGGGAAAGATGACTTGGGAGAGAACGTTGCTCTTGAACTTGCCGCCGGATTTGGAGGACCTTGCAAAGGCATTGCTGGTGCTATTTCTCCCTTTGAGGAGGTGCCTGCTGTCGGTTCTACAAGTCTTTGAGGGAAGTCAGAGTGCGGGGGTCACTGTTGCGCAGTGAACCATGACCTCATGATTACCCTCACCATTTGCACTCCAGCCATTCAACAAACAAATGCTTTTCTGGTCAACTTGCAGAGAAGAGGGCACCAGGGAAAGGGAACAAACTTGAGGGAACTCTCCAAATATCTTGCAATTGACAGCTGCAGAGAAGGAGACATTGGAGAACAATGGAGTTGACGCAGAGACGGAGAGCCTTCCCCTGCTGCGTATTTGTACAATTAAATAAAACTCCATTGAAGTTTTCACTGCATTCAATCCAGGAATCTGACACCATACTGCAGACCTCTTCTGCTACTTCACATCATGCATTCTCAGCCCCCACCGCTTGCTTTGCCCTCCTATCGGGAGGGAACATATTGTGCTTGAACTTCTTGTCGCCACCAGCAGCACATCCAGAAGGTGGCACTGAAACAGTGTTTGTCCATCTGGAATTCATTTTCGCCAATTGCGTCCCCATCCTTCCCAAACCTGAACATCATCAATTGACATGTTTGGAATGTCTCTTTGAACCCAGGACTGGCAATGACACATGTAGGCCGACATTAAACCCGTGACTGCTGATGGGATGGGAAATAAAGAATTAAGATTATAATGAGGGCGCTGACAGAAGAGCTGCTCAGATTTCTGTGGTTCCCACATGGTATCAAATGCCACCTCTCCCAACACATCACAAATTGAAATCAAGAAGTGTCAGCTAGAATAGTCAATTCAATATCAAGTCATGTACAGAAATAAGAGAGGGTAGAAAGGTGCAATTAAGGGAAAGCGAGAGAGAGGGCATAACAGAGACAAAAAGTAAATATTAAAAATACGTAAATATTTTAAAATTCACAACAATAACTACGGCCCTTCGAGCATGCTCCACCAGTCATTTTGATGAGGGCTGACCATCCAACTCAATAGCCTGGTTCTGCCTTCCCCTCCCCTATATCCTTTGACCACTTTCATCCCAAGTGCTGTATCTAACTGCTTTTTGAAAACATACAGGGTGGGATTCTCCATGGGCCGATGCCGGAATCAGGAAACGTGATTGGGTGGGGAATTGGTCCCGACGCCAAATCGTGGCAGGCGCCGGTTTCACGCCAAATCGCTATTCTCCGTCGCCTCGGCAGGGGCGTCAGTGGCATTCCAGTTCGCAGGTACAGTAAATGCTGTCGGCATATCATTAGCGGGCCTGACCCGGTATTCTGCGGGGCCTCCACTATTCTGGGCCTGCACCGGGGGGAATTCCCGAAGGCAAGTTTCACTTGTGCTTTTAAAATTCTGGAAACTTGCCCCGTGGCTGATAAGGGACAGAGAATAGGTCGGAGCCGGAGAGAAGTGACCGTGGCCTGCAAGTCCTGACACTGGCGGGTGGCTAGGGTGGGGAGGTTTAGTGGACGGGCTGTGACCCAGGACGGGGGCATTGTCCAGGCACGGACTGCCATTGCCATAGGCTGTAGCTGATTCCAGGCATTTTCATGAATTGGTAGCTATGGTTTCTAACCACCATGACTCCAAGCTTTCAGTAATTATGCTCAGATATCATTTTCACACAGCGTTGCGCTCTTCTATTGACTTTTTGACCCATCTGCAGCACCTGGCTGAACATTGCGAGTTTGGGTTATCTTTCTCGGAGAGGTTGAAGGACCAGCTCGTGTGTGGTATTAACAATACGGCCACGCAGCCGAAACTACATTGGATTTGATGCGGGCTATTGAGCTTTCCTTCTCTCGTGACCATGCGGAGAAAGGTGTGCAGGAGCTGCAGGGCTCTATGGACTTTGGTGTCCATAGATTGGGCCGCCCTCCTTTTCGGATTCCCTATTGATCACAGGATGGTGCAAGACCAGCCAGGCTTCCTCTGACAGAGCAACGCCGAAGGCAGGTCCGCAGCAGAGTTCAGTCAAGCGCTGTGCCTGCCCGGTGAGACACTTCGCCTGAGGGTGAGGGTGAGAGCCAATCCCCTTCTTGGCATTGTAGTTGAGGGATTCGTAAGGGCCAGGGTCACCCGGTGCAGCACAGGGCACACTGTCCGCAACAACCTCCGAGGTCATTCTGGACTAGGGCCTTGCATGTGGATGCCCCGGAGGAGGATGATTGTTTGATGCAATTGAACTGAGTCTCAGCTCCCAGAGTCGCTCCGATCTGGATGACTTTTCAGGTAAATGGACACCCGGTGCCGATGGAAATGGACACTGGGGCTGCTGTGTCCATTGTAGCTCTCAGCATGATTTGACAGCTTTGCACGGGGTTCATGCCACTGCAATTGCGGGATACCAGAGTAAGGTTGGATACCTATATGGGGGAACCATTGAAGATTGTTGAGACCACTGTGACTCCGGTGATGAACGAGCAGCAGTTGGTCCGCTTTTCTTTGGTGGTGGTGAAGGATCAGGTCCCAACTTATGAGACAGAGACTGGCTGAGAGTCCTCAAGTTCGACAGGCAAAGGTTTTTTTGGATGGGCACCAGGAGTCTCTTTGATATGCTGGGTAAATACCCCGAGGTATTCTAGGAGGGTCTAAGCAGGACAAGGGGCGCCAGAGCCCATATCTACCTGGATTCTGCTTCTCCGCCCCGGTGCTTCAGGGTAAGGCTTGTCCCTCACTCGGTGCTCTCAAAGATCAATGTGGAACTGCGACGACTGCAAGAACGAGGGGCTAATTGCTCTATTCAGTTCACAGAGTGAGCGACGCTTGCGGTACCGGCGATGAAGCCCGATAAAACCGTTCAGCCTTGTGGGGATTTTAAGCTTACCATCAACAAAACCTCATGGCTGGACCGGTACCCGATGCCCCAGGTCGAAGGTTTATATGCCAGGTTGGCTGGAGGTTGCTCATTCATGAAGCTGGACATGAGCCACACATACTTGTAGGTGGAGCTCGACCAGGAGTCCAGAAAATATGAAACCATCAATACACATTAGGTATTGTTTGAATACAACCCGCCTTCTATTTGGGGTTTCAGCAGGTGAATAATCTATGGTCCATTTACCGTCAGCCTCCTCTGCTTCATTATACCCTTAGTTACGATACCCAGAAACCCAGAAGTTATGGCCGTTTTTCTACAACAAATATTCAAAATGCCCTAAAGCTCATTAGAGCCAATGAAGTATGATTTTATGTTTCATTGCTGTAGCTTTATACAAATTAAAAACATATGAATTCAGAACTGTGCATGCATGAGCACCAGTGTTTATATGCAATCGGAATCCATTTTCACGTGCCAAAGGATCTCTTTACAATGTAGTGCATCTGCAATCTTGGACTTGATCCCTTCCTGGCAGCTGGATTCTTGACTTCCTCACCAACAGACCGCAATCTGTCAGCATAGGCAACAGCACCTCCTCCACAATAGTCCTCAACACCGGAGCCCCGCAAGGATGTGTGCTCAGTCCTCTACTGTACTCCCGATACACACACGACTGTGTGGCAAGATTTAACTCCAACTCAATCTATAAATTTGCGGATGATACGACTGTGGTAGGTCGTATCTCAAACAACGACAAATCAGACTACAGAAGGGAGATAGATCACTTGGTTGCATGGTGTACTGAAAACAACCTCTCCGAAATGTTGGAAAGACCAAGGAACTGATCATCAACTTCAGGAAGCATAGCAGAACACACTCCCATCTGCATCAATGGCTCCAAATTGGAGATGGTGGATATATTTAAGTTCATGGGGGTCACCATCATGAACAGTCTGCCCTGGTTCACTCATGTTAATGCAACAGTCAAGAAAGCCCAACATCTATACTTCCTCCGGAAGCTAAAGAAATTCGGCATGTCTGCATCGACTCTCACAAACATCTGCAGCTGTGCCGTAGAAAGCATCCTATCCGGCTGCATCACAGCTTGGTATGGCAACTTCTCAGCCCAACACCGCAAGAAACTGCAGAGTGTGGTGACATTAGCCCAACGCATCTCACAAGCTTGCCTCCCTCACATTGATTCTGTATGCACGTCTCGCTGCCTTAGGAAGGCAGACAGCATTATCAGAGACCCCTCCCACCCAGGCATTGCCTTCTTCCAGACCCTTCCATCAGGCAGAAGGTACAGAAGTTTGAAGACCCGCACATCCAGACATAGGAACATCTTCTTCCTCACAGCTACTAGACTCCTCAACGACTCCCCCTCAGACTGATCTGTTCCCTGTCAGAACACTATTCATGATGCCCAATGCTGCTCTTGCTCATACTCATTGCTCTTACTCAAAAAAAATAGCGAGGCATCTGGATGGAAATTGTCCCATTGGACAGACGCAGCATGGGTTCATAAAGGGCAGGTCGTGCCTAACTAATTTAGTGGAATTTTTTGAGGACATTAACAGTGCGGTAGATAACGGGGAGCCAATGGATGTGGTATATCTGGATTTCCAGAAAGCCTTTGACAAGGTGCCACACAAAAGGTTGTTGCATAAGATAAAGATGCATGGCATTAAGGGGAAAGTAGGAGCATGGATAGAGGATTGGTTAATTAATAGAAAGCAAAGAGTGGGGATTAATGGGTGTTTCTCTGGTTGGCAATCAGTGCTAGTGGTGTCCCTCAGGGATCAGTGTTGGGCCCACAACTGTTCACAATTTACATAGATGAATTGGAGTTGGGGACCAAGGCCAATGTGTTCAAGTTTGCAGACGACACTAAGATAAGTGGTAAAGCAAAAAGTGCAGAGGATACTGGAAGTCTGCAGAGGGATTTGGACAGGCTAAGTGAATGGGCTAGGGTCTGGCAGATGGAATACAATGTTGACAAATGTGAGGTTATCCATTTTGGTAAGAATAACGGCAAAAGGGATTATTATTTAAATGATAAAATATTAAAACATGCTGCTGTGCAGAGAGACCTGGGTATGCTCGTGCATGAGTCGCAGAAAGTTGGTTTTCAGGTGCAACAGGTGATTAAGAAGGCAAATGGAATTTTGTCCTTCATTGCTAGAGGGATGGAGTTTAAGACTAGGGAGGTTATGCTGCAATTGTATAAGGTGTTAGTGAGGCCACACCTGGAGTATTGTGTTCAGTTTTGGTCTCCTTACTTGAGAAAGGACTTACTGGCACTGGAGGGTGTGCAGAGGAGATTCACTAGGTTAACCCCAGAGCTGAAGGGGTTGGATTACGAGGAGAGGTTGAGTAGACTGGGACTGTACTCGTTGGAATTTAGAAGGATGAGGGGGAATCTTATAGAAACATATAAGATTATGAAGGGAATCGATAGGATAGATGCGGGCAGGTTGTTTCCACTGGCGGGTGAAAGCAGAACTAGGGGGCATAGCCTCAAAATAAGGGGAAGTAGATTTAGGACTGAGTTTAAGAGGAACTTCTTCACCCAAAGGGTTGTGAATCTATGGAATTCCTTGCCCAGTGAAGCAGTAGAGGCTCCTTCATTAAATGTTTTCAAGATAAAGATAGATAGTTTTTTGAAGAATAAAGGGATTAAGGGTTATGGTGTTCGGGCCGGAAAGTGGAGCTGAGTCCACAAAAGATCAGCCATGATCTCATTGAATGGCGGAGCAGGCTCGAGGGGCCAGATGGCCTACTCCTGCTCCTAGTTCTTATGTTCTTATGTATTCGCTTTGTTTGGGCAGCATGGTATTTGCTTTGTTTGGGCAGCACGGTAGCACAAGTGGTTAGCACTGTGGCTTCACAGCGCCAGGGTCCCAGGTTCGATTCCCCGCTGAGTCACTGTCTGTGCAGAGTCTACACGTTCTCCCCACGTCTGCGTGGGTTTCCTCCGGGTGCTCCGGTTTCCTCCCACAGTCCAAAGACATGCAGATTAGGTGGATTGGCCATGATAAATTGCCCTTAGTGACCAAAAAGGTTGAGAGGGGTTATTGGGTTATGGGATAGGGTGGAAGTGAGAGCTTAAGTGGGTCGGTGCAGACTCGATGGGCCGAATGGCCTCCTTCTGCACTGTATGTTCTATGTTTGGCCCCTTGTTCCGCACTGTAACCAATCACTGTTTGTCGATGTACCATTTGTCAATGTACTCTGTCGATTATTTTTTTTTGTCTACTATGTACGTACTGTGTATGTTCCCTTGGCCACCGCAAAATACTTTTCATTGTACTTCGGTACATGTGACAACAAATCAAACCAAATCAGTGTCCTTAACAAGAATTTATCTGAATGGAGTTGAAACAAAAAAAGAACAAAAGGACATCTATGGCTTTCAGCTGGGACTAGAGCCCAACGCTGATACCCCCTTCAGAATCTGGGGGAGCTGCTTATTTAAGCAGCCATTAGATGTTCTGCGACACAAGTTTTGAATAAAATGGGAATACTATGCTGAGGGTGTTTCTAGATCAGTACAGGGTTTAGGATGCCAGGTATGGCTAATTATTTCAGCAGCAGCAGGGAAGTAATAAAATTCTTGTTTGCCAGTTTGGACCAAAGGCTCTGCCACCCGTCCTTCAGCAAGAATGCATTCAACTTAAAAGAAGCTAATGCTTAAAAGCCCCAAAGAAGGTACTGCAAAAAGAATGTTTGCAATGGACATTTTGAGAAATTGGTCAACCTTTGCCTCCCGGCATTTCACGGGACCTTGGAACGGACCTGAAAACCCTTGGTAACCAAACATAGACAGAATGAATAATGTCTTCAGTGTACTAGTCAACAGATGGCAGAGGCAATTAAACCACATAATGAAATGTGTCTGTCCCAGTCTTAAATGATTTGTCTTAACAAAGAGTAGACGCTTAAATTGAAGATAAAATTAAAATTGTAAAATTAACATAAAGACAGTCAGTAGCACAAAAGCTCACTCGCCGTTGCTGATGGTGTATCCAGGAACACTGTGGGTGGTGTGGTGGCATAGCGGTCAGCACTGCTATCTCACAGCTCCAGGGTCCTGGGTTCAATTCCAGCCTCGGGTGACAGCCTGTGTGGAGTTTAAACTTTCTCCCTGTATTGGTGTGGGATTTCTCCGGGTGCTCTGGTTTTCTGCCATAGTCCAAAGATGCAGGTTAGGTGGATTGGCCATGATAAATTGCCTCTTAGTGTCAAAAAGTTTAGGCGGGGTTACTGGGTTACGGGGATAGGGTGGGAGGTGTGGACTTAAGTAGGGTGCTCTTTCCAAGGGCTGGTGCAGACTCCTTTTGCACTGTAGGGATTCTATGAACTGCCTCTCTTTCCAATGAGAGGTTAATATGAGCCAATGAGGAGGATACGTGGAGTCATCAATCTCCTGATTCACAAATTCAACAGGAACTGTGATTTCTCTAGAAGGAAAGAAAATCAAAGAGACATTCTTTGTCAATAAATCGATAGCAATACGAACATTTCTGCCAAATTAATGTTTTACAGGAAATTTTAATTAATATAAATTAAACAAAATCAAATTTCCTATAAGTTGCAAAAGAAAATGCAGCGGCTTTCATAATTTGAAAAGAAGACACCTGTGGGTGAGGGCCAAAGTAGATTATTGTCTTTTGTTCTATTATTAGGCCGCTCGACATTATTCAGTTGATTTTCCTCTTGATGGAACTGTTGTTCCTGAATGACAAAAGTGAAGAAAAAAGCGATTAGGTTGTGTAGCCCAGAAGGCACACCAAGCAACAGCCTGTCAACGAATTGACATACACCAGAAAGTGAACTTCAAACATGGGGAACAGCCTGTTAGAGGATGATGAGAAAGATGATTCACCAGCGTAATCTGTCAATCCTTCAACAGAACAGAACCTTGTGCTGCACTGTTGGTCAGTTTGTCCTTTTTATTGTAGGGTTTTCACACTTGAGCAGCAAGTGTTAAATTTCTGTTTTAGTCTTGAGACTACTACTTCTACAGTTATTACTGGTGTGTTTCAATTAGCACAGCTACCTAATTGCAAATGTAGCACATTGGTGCACAAGTACGAGATCAGTAACTTAACTAATAATACTTGACACACTTCAGAATCATTTCATTGACTGTAAATGTTTGAGACATCCCGTGGTCCAGGAAGGGATATCCATCTATTTATCTATCTACCTGCCTGGCTCTGTCTGTCTCTCCCTCTCTGTCTGAATATCTATCTATCTATCCATTTTTATTTTTATATATATTTAAAGTAGCCAATTCATTTTTTTTCCAATTAAGGGGCAATTTAGTGTAGCTAATCCACCTACCCTGCATATCATGGGATTGTGGGGGTGAGACACATGCAGACACGGGGAGGATGTGCAAACGCTACATGGAGAGTGACTCAGGGCTGGAATCGAATCCAGGGGCGTCATTCTCCGACCCCCCCGCCGGGTCGGAGAATGGCCGTTGGCCGCCGTGAATCCCGCCCCCGCCCCCGCCGAAGTCTCCGAAGGGAGAAAAGTCGGCGGGGCGTTAATGGCGCCGCTGCCGCGGAGAATGTCACGGGTCTGCGCAAGGCAGCCGATTTTCGGCCTGCCGATATTCTCCCTTCCGGATGGGCCGAAGTCCCGTCGACGTGATGACCGTTCACGTCGACGTGAATCAAACCTCCTTTTCATCGGCGTGACCCGGTGCTCCAGGCTCACGCCGACCAGCGAGGAGGTGAGTGACGGCCTGGGGGGTTGGCTCTGGGCAGGAAATGGCGTGGCCGCAGACTGATTGCGTGAGGAGAGGTGTGTCTCGGCTTGTGTGTGTGTGTGTGCGGCGGGGGGGGGGGTTAGAGTAGGCTGGGCTCCGGGGGAGTGCCGGGAAGGGGTCCGTGCTGGGGTGGATGTTGGGGGTTGGGGAGGGGGTCCGTGCCGGGGTGGAGGTTGGGGGGGGGGTCCGTGCTGTGGTGGAGGTTGGGGGGGGGTCCGTGCTGGGGTGGAGGTTGGGGGTTGGGGGGGGGTCCGTGTCGGGGTGGAGGTTAGGGGGGGATCCGTGCTGAGGTGGAGGTTGGGGGTTGGGGAGGGGGTCCGTGCCGGGGTGGAGGTGGGGGGGGGGTCCGTGCTGGGGTGGAGGTTGGGGGTTGGGGAGGGGGTCCGTGCCGGGGTGGAGGTTGGTGGGGGGGGGGTCCGTGCTGGGGTGGAGGTTGGGGGTTGGGGAGGGGGTCCGTGCCGGGGTGGAGATTGGGGGGGGGTCCGTGCTGGGGTGGAGGTTGGAGGTTGGGGAGGGGGTCCGTGCCGGGGTGGAGGTTGGGGGGGGGGTCCGTGCTGGGGTGGAGGTTGGGGGGGGGGTCCGTGCTGGGGTGGAGGTTGGGGGTTGGGGGGGGGGTCCGTGCCGGGGTGGAGGTTGGGGGGGGGGTCCGTGCTGGGGTGGAGGTTGGGGGTTGGGGAGGGGGTCCGTGCCGGGGTGGAGGTTGGGGGGGGGTCCGTGCTGGGGTGGAGGTTGGGGGTTGGGGAGGGGGTCCGTGCCGGGGTGGAGGTTGGGGGTTGGGGGGGGGTCCGTGCCGGGGTAGAGGTTGGGGGGGGATCCGTGCTGAGGTGGAGGTTGGGGGTTGGGGAGGGGGTCCGTGCCGGGGTGGAGGTGGGGGGGGGTCCGTGCTGGGGTGGAGGTTGGGGGTTGGGGAGGGGGTCCGTGCCGGGGTGGAGGTTGGGGGGGGGGTCCGTGCTGGGGTGGAGGTTGGGGGTTGGGGAGGGGGTCCGTGCCGGGGTGGAGGTTGGGGGGGGGTCCGTGCTGGGGTGGAGGTTGGAGGTTGGGGAGGGGGTCCGTGCCGGGGTGGAGGTTGGGGGGGGTCCGTGCTGGGGTGGAGGTTGGGGGGGTCCGTGCTGGGGTGGAGGTTGGGGGTTGGGGGGGGTCCGTGCCGGGGTGGAGGTTGGGGGGGGGTCCGTGCTGGGGTGGAGGTTGGGGGTTGGGGAGGGGGTCCGTGCCGGGGTGGAGGTTGGGGGGGGGGGTCCGTGCTGGGGTGGAGGTTGGGGGTTGGGGAGGGGGTCCGTGCCGGGGTGGAGGTTGGGGGGGGGGGGTCCGTGCTGGGGTGGAGGTTGGGGGGGGGGGTCCGTGCTGGGGTGGAGGTTGGGGTTGGGGGGGGTCCGTGCCGGGGTGGAGGTTGGGGGGGGGGGTCCGTGCCGGGGTGGAGGTTGGGGGGGGGGTCCGTGCTGGGGTGGAGGTTGGGGGATGGGGAGGGGGTCCGTGCCGGGGTGGAGGTTGGGGGGGGGGTCCGTGCTGGGGTGGAGGTTGGGGGTTGGGGAGGGGTTCCGTGCCGGGGTGGAGGTCGGGGGGGGGGGGTCCGTGCTGGGGTGGAGGTTGGGGGTTGGGGAGGGGGTCCGTGCCGGGGTGGAGGTTGGGGGGGGCTCCGTGCTGGGGTGGAGGTTGGGGGTTGGGAAGGGGGTCCGTGCCGGGGTGGAGGTTGCGGGGGGGTCCGTGCTGGGGTGGAGGTTGGGGGGGGAGGGGGTGGTGCCGGGGTGCAGGTTGGGGGGGGGGGGTCCGTGCTGGGGTGGAGGTTGGGCGGGGGTCCGTGCTGGGGTGGAGATTGGGGGTTGGGGGGGGGGGGTCCGTGCCGGGGTGGAGGTTGGGGGGGGGTCCGTGCTGGGGTGGAGGTTGGGGGTTGGGGGGCGTCCGTGCTGGGGTGGAGGTTGGGGAGGGGGTCCGTGCCGGGGTGGGTGATGGGAGGGCAAATGAGTTGGTCCATCTGGCCAGGTGCCAGCCTCCAACAGTTGGACCCATGCGGTCCATGCCACCTGGCTGGGGGGAGGAGGGGATATGGGCAATGATGACATGTCGTCGTTCCCCTCCCCCCCACCAGGCCGTCATCTTTTCAGACCATCCAGCGATGTTGGCCGCCGTGGTGGCAGCCGCTCATGTCTATGTTGCCCTGGATGAGGAGGAGGAGGAGCGTGCCAGAGAGGCGGCGCAGGCTGCCGCAGAGGGGCAGGCGGCAGCCGACCAGGCTGGAGGGACACCTGACCGACAGGACGAGGAGGGGGAGGAGGACGTCGCGGCCCCACGGCAACGGAGGCACCCGAGGGCGCCCCGTGTGTACCAGCCCCGGCAGTCATAACCAGGACCTCACGGACCGGGAATGCAGGAGGAGACTCCGGATGAGCCGGGAAACCGTGGCACACATCTGCCACCTGCTGGCACACCTGTCACCGCGTGGCACTGGCGGGGGACACCCTCTCCCCGTGTCCGTCAAGGTTACGGTGGCCCTGAACTTTTATGCAACGGGGTAATTCCAGGCACCGAGTGGGGACCTGTCCGGCATATCGCAGACATCGGTGCATCGGTGCATCCGGGCAGTGACAGATGCCCTTTATGCCATGGCGCACCGCTACATCCGCTTCCCCGTGGACCGGGCCAGCCAAGATGCCCGGGCCGTGGGCTTCTCTGCCGTTGCCGGGTTCCCCATGGTCCAGGGCACGATCGATGGGATGCACGTCGCCTTGCGGCCACCTGCAGAGAACAGGGCCGTGTTCACTAATAGGAAGGGGACCTATTCGATGAACGTACAGGTGGTCTGCGACCACCACATGATGATCCTGCACGTCTGCGCCCGTCACCCAGGCAGTGTACACGACTCATTCGTGTTGTCGCGGTCATCCATCCCCGGCATGTACGAGGGACGCCATCCCCGGCTGAGGGGCTGGTTGCTGGGCGACAGGGGCTACCCATTGCGATCGTGGCTGATGACGCCTATACGGAGGCCACGCAATGAGGCGGTGAATCGCTACAATGATGCCCATGTAGCGACAAGGGGAGTGATCGAGAGGTACTTTGGCGTGCTGAAGATGCGTTTCAGGTGCCTGGACCTCTCTGGGGGCGCCCTCCAGTATCGGTCAGATAGGGTCGGCCGCATCATTGTGGTGTGCTGCGTCCTGCACAACATAGCCCAGCAGAGGGGCGATGTGCCGCAGGGAGAGGAGGGCGGAGTGGAGGAGCAGCAGGAAGAGGCCCAGTCCTCCACAGATGAGGGGGATGGGGGCAATGGTCAGGGCAGACGGGGTAGACACAGGCGGGTGGCTGTCCACCGTTACCGGCTGGCCCAGCGGGCACGGGACAGACTGATAGACGCCCGCTTCACTGACTAGATGGGCGTGGGAATCGGGTAATATGGCCACAGACCGCACACCATGGCAACAGCCGACCACCCACACCCCCCACCCATCCACCCACCCAGCACCCTCACCCCCCTCCCCAACCCCACACACCCCACCCGCATGCACACCACCCCCCCCCAATTGCCGATCCACCGGCGGCACAACGGGCCGGGCTCACCCAGTTGCGGGTGGACGCGTGTCTTTCGCAGGCCATGGAGGATGATGACAACCCGCCTCCGATGAGCTCCTGGCTCTACATCGTTGGACTGTGTCTGACCCATGGCCACAGTACCACCATCCACCCGGACCATCCCTGCATGCGGCTGTGACACTGCAGCGCACGGTCCCGTCCTCTGCCCGGGGGATGTTGATGGCGGCCCAGGGGGAAGGGGGCAGACTCACCTGGGGCTGAGGTAAGACCACCCGTCACACACACACTTGCGCTCAACGTACATGACGCGCCCGCACACTTTGGACAGAGCACAAAGGCAGCTTCGGTAGGTGTAACATTGACTTTAATAACCAAAGGAGTTCATGCACGTGCCCTAGCCCCTAAAACTCATCTGTGCCCTGCACCCATGCCAACTTACTCAGTGTCTAATTGTTTGTCCTTACGGGCCCTTTGACTACGTCTACGTGGTTCCCCAGACGGTACAGCAGAACTGGAGGTGGACTCTTGTGATTCCTGCCCTCTGACACTGGATCCCTTTGGCGGCCGTTTCCTGGGGCGTCCTGGCCTAGATGGGCCAGGCTGCGGCCCGGGCGACTGGGATGGCGAGCTTCCAACCTGTCCTGCCCGTTGCCCACCCGATGCACCTGGGACGGAAGGGGGGAGTCCGAGGTGTCGCGGTGTACCGGGACCTCCCCTACAGAGGGAGCCGGGACGGATCACCACCTCCTCCTCCCTCGGGGTGCCCGATGGCCCCCAGGCCTCTACATGGGTGGGGGATGCGAACGGACTGGCCATCCGACGCGCCCCCGACATCTGGCGCTGCCAGTCCTGGAGGCCCGTGCTGGTATCGACAGGGGTCTGCAGGTTTGCAGCCATGGAGCCCAGGGGGTTGTCAAACCCTGTCTGTGACAGTGCGACGCCGGCTCGCACATGGCCACTGGCGCCGATGCCCTCAGCGATGGCCTGCTGAGACTGGGCCATGGCCTGCAGAGACTGGGCCATGGCCTGCAGAGACTGGGCCATGGCCTGCAGAGACTGGGCCATGGCCTGCTGAGACTGGGCCATGGCCTGCTGAGACTGGGCTATGGCGTTGAGCGCCTCTGCCATCTGGCGCTGGCACTGGCTCATGGCCTCCTGTGAGAGGGCAGTCATTTCCTGGGCCACAGACGCCGCCTGCACGGAAGGCCCCAGGCCTCGCAAACCGTTCCCCATGTCTGACACCGTCGCACCCATTGCCTCCACCGCGGACGCCACCCGTGCGGTGTCAGCCTGGGTGGCACGCATGACCGGGACCACTCCCAGCTCCTGGACGCGGGTGGACTCCTCCACCTGCGACCGCAGCCGCCGCAAGCCACCCGTCACCCTATTCGCTTGTCTCCGTGTCGGTGGTTGCATCGGATCTATGTGTGGGTGTGGTAACTGAAGGAACCCGGGATCCATCTGGGCGGCAGATGTTCGCTTGGCCTGGGCTGCCCTCCGACCGCCAGGTCCCTCTGCTGCTCCTACCTCCACCTGCTGTACCGGGACGGCTGTGTTGTGCGCACCAGTGAGTGTACCAGACGCCTCATTACTAAAGTGCCCAACCGCGGTGAGTGTTTCTGCGATGGTGGAGGGTGTTGGTGACAGCAGTGGCGTTGTGTCGTGCTCTTCGTCCCACTCTGACTCCATGGCACTTTGGGGTGGGGGTTCGTCTCCACCCATCCACTCTGAGTCACTGTCTTCCCGGGTAGGGGTGTCCTGAGTAGTGCTGTCCCGGGTAGTGCTGTCCCGGGTAGTGCTGTCCCGGGTAGTGCTGTCCCGGGTAGGGGTGTCCTGGGTAGTGGTGTCCCGGGTAGGGGTGTCCTGGGTAGTGGTGTCCCGGGTAGGGGTGTCCTGGATAGTGGTGTCCTGGGTAGTGGTGTCCTGGCTCGGATGTGACGGGGGCCTGTGGCTGCCCCCCTCATCGCTGGGTGGTCGCTCCCGCACATGACGGGGGTGTCGTCTCCCTGTTGCTCTAGGTCTCTCCGTCTCCCGTGGTGTGCGAGGGGCATCCTGCGGGCGTCGCATGCTGGAGGGTCCGGGTCTCTCCGTCTCCCGTGGTCTCCGAGGGGCATCCTGCGGGCGTCGCATGCTGGAGGGTCCGGGTCTCTCCGTCTCCCGTGGTCTCCGAGGGGCATCCTGCGGGCGTCGCATGCTGGAGGGTGCGGGTCTCTCCGTCTCCTGTGGTCTCCGAGGGGCATCCTGCGGGCGGTGTGCATCTGCGGGGATGGGTGCCTAGACGTTTGGTCCTGCGATACACAATGAAGCATGCATGGTTAGACATCAGGCAGTGATCAGGTGATACGGGGAGGGGGATATAGGGGAGGGGGGATATGGGGACGGGCTGTTGGTGGCTCACTTGCTCGTGGGCCCCGGACCTCTGCATCAGCAACCTCCCGGTCCTCAGGGGGAGGGGGGATATGGGGGAGGGGGGTATGGGGGAGGGGGGGAAATGGGGGAGGGGGGTATGGGGAGGGGGGATATGGGGGAGGGAGGATATGGGGAGGGGGGATATGGGGGAGGGGGGATATGGGGGATATGGGGGAGGGGGGATATGGGGAGGGGGGATATGGGGGAGGGGGGATATGGGGGATGGGGGATATGGGGGAGGGGGGATATGGGGAGGGGGGTATGGGGGAGGGGGGATATGGGGGAGGGGGGATATGGGGGAGGGGGTATATGGGGGATATGGGGGAGGAGGGATATGGGGGATATGGGGGAGGGGGGATATGGGGGAGGGGGGCATGGGGGAGGGGGGATATGGGGGAGGGGGATATGGGGAGGGGGATATGGGGGAGGGGGATATGGGGGAGGGGGGATATGGGGGAGGGGGGATATGCGGGATATGGGGGAGGGAGGGATATGGGGGATATGGGGGAGGGGGATATGGGGGAGGGGGGATATGGGGGAGGGGGGATATGGGGAGGGGGATATGTGGGAGGGGGGATATGGGGGAGGGGGGATATGGGGGAGGGGGGATATGGGGGATATGGGGGAGGGGGGATATGGGGGAGGGGGGTTATGGGGGAGGGGGGATATGGGGAGGGGGGATATGGGGGAGGGTGGATATGGGGGAGGGGGGATATGGGGGAGGGGGGATATGGGGGAGGGGGGATATGGGGGAGGGGGGATATGGGGGAGGGGGGATATGGGGGATATGGGGGAGTGGGGGATATGGGGGAGGGGGGGATATGGGGGATAGGGGGATATGGGGGAGGCTCACCCTGCCTGCTCTGACGAGGTCGTTCACCTTCTTGTGGCACTGGGTGCCTGTCCGTGGTGTCAGGGCCACAGCGGTGACGGCCTCTGCCACTTCCCTCCACAGACGCCGGCTGTGGCGTGGGGCAACTCTGCGGCCGTGCCCGGGATACAGGGCGTCCCTCCTCTGCTCCACCGCGTCCAGGAGCGCCTCCACATCGCGTGACTCGAACCTCGGGGCTGAGCGACGGCCAGCCATCCAGTCGGGTGTTGCGGTCGGGTGTTCCGGTCGGGTGGGGGGGAGCTGCGTGGCCTTATGAGCCGTCACGCCGTGCAGCGCGTATGACGCTGCACGGCGTGAACCACTGCGCAAGCGCGGATCCCGTCACGTCGCTGCTAGCCCATTTCGGGCCGGAGACTATCGGCCCATTTTTATGACGTGACGCAAGTGGGATTTGCGCCGTTTTTTGCGCCGATCGGCGGACTTTCCACCGATATCGGAGAATTTCGCCCCTGGTCCTCGGCGCCATGAGTTAGCAGTGCTAATTACTGCACCACCATGCTGCCCCTGGAAGGGACCTTCAAATGCAAGTTTTTTCCCCCAATTTATCAAGAAATTACCCGCCAGCCGACGCTGAAATCAGGAAATGTGATTGGGCGGAGAATAGGTCCAATACCAAAATCGCGGTGAAACTGTGTTGTGGCTGCTGAGGGAGAGAGAAGGTACGGAAAGTATCCAACATCGCCATAGTTTGCTGATAGTTGTGCCACTGGCCTGGGGGCTTCTGCTAGGGCCGAGTGGTGTTGTGGGGGGTGGCCAGGAGTCGGGCTGTGTGGTCAGGGTGGGCGGGCACAGAACACCATTGCCACAGCCGGCAAGGCCGCCATGCAGCTGCACAGGCCGCTAACAGCACACTGTGAACTTAGGGCCACGGGTCGTATAGGTCTCTCCCTTGCCACCCCCCTAGCACCAGCTGACCCATCAGCTGTATGGGCGCGCTCCAGCACAACCAGTGTGATCTTGTTGGCTGGGATGAGTGTGTGTGGGGAGTGTTAATCTGTACGTGCGGCTGCAGCTTGTCAACCTCCCAAGTGTCAATCAAGGACCCTGCGAATCCCGCACTGTTTTTCATTGGAATTGATTGTGTTCCACGTGGCGCTGGTGCTAGCCTCTCAACAGCCGCTGAATTGGCCAGGTTTTTGTCATGAAAGTCCACGAATCCTGCATTGGCATCAACACTTAGTCTCAGAAACTGAATATTCAGCCCCATGGCTGGTGCTGGGTTCATGCCAAATCGTGATTCTCTGGTGCTTTGACAACGGCATCAATGCATTCCACTCCACACGTACAGTAAATGCCATTCACTTATCATTCTAGGGCCTGAGCCGGTATTCTCCGGGCCCTTCCGCTTCCGTCAGGGGGAATTCCCGACGGCGAGGTTCACTTGTGCTTTCAAAGATTGTGAACCAGGTGCCATGGCTGATGAGGGAGAGAGAGGAGTTAGAACATGCAGAGGCGCAACCTTGGGCTGCTGATCTTGACACTGGTCGAGAGAGGAGGGGATGGGGTCTGATCAGAGGATGGGCTCTGGGGCTGTGGTGTCCCCCACGGGACCTGGGCATCTCGGCATCGACCGCCATTGTCGCGGCCTGCAAGCCAGCCATCTTGCAGTGCACCACAATGACCGCCCATCATGGCCGCTGGTAATGCAGAGTGTCACCGGCCATATAGGTTTTCCCATCCCACCTCCCCGCACCCCCAACCAGCTGCCATCCACTGGTGGGGTACCACGCAGTCCACCCAAGTGTAATGGCCACAGTAGCCCCAAGAGTGTGACGCCAGACAGGGGCCAAGGAGCGTGCCAGCCGATGGTACCCTGGCAGCAGGGATGGGTAACAGGGCGAAAGGCCCCTACGGCACTGGGCACTGTCAGGGCAGGCTGATGAAAAGTGGGCAGACGTTCATCAAGTAGTATTGCCGGTAGGGTATAGAAAGGAGGCGTTGCGAGTTGCACATGAGGTACCAGTGGGAGGTCATTTGGGAATAAGGAAAACTCAAGCTAAAATCCAGAAACATTTTTATTGGCCTGGACTACATAAAGATGTAATTAAACTTTGTCAATCATGTCACACATGTCAAGTGATAGGGAAACCTCAAGCAGCGATAAAACCAGTGCCCTTAATACCCATTCCAGCATTTGAGGAACCTTTAACTCGGGTCCTAAGCGATTGTGTAGGGCCGCTTCCTGAAACAAAAAGTGGGAATCAATATCTTTTGACTGTAATGGATGTGTCTACTAGGTTTCCAGAGGCCATTCTAGTACGTTATATTACAGCTAAAAGGATTGTGGAGGAGTTACTTAAATTCTTTACTAGATATGGACTACCCACTGGTATTCAATCGGATCAAGGAACGATTTTTACTTCAAAGTTATTCAAAGAAGTTATGGATAGCTTAGGAATAAAACAATTTAAATCAACTGCGTACCGTCCAGAATCGCAGGGAACGTTAGAAAGGTGGCATCAGACATTAAAGACAATGTTGAGGGCATATTGTCAAGATTATCCAGAGGATTTGGATACTAGAATCCCATTCGTATTGTTTGCAATTAGGGATGCACCTAATGAGTCTACCAAATTTAGTGCTTTTGAACTAATTTTTGGTCATGAGGTAAGAGGATCACTTAAATTGATTAAGGAAAAATTGGTGGGTGAGAAATCGAAAATTACACCGTTGGATTATGTGTCAAATTTAAGGGAACGATTAAATAGAGCAGGTGAATTGGCTGGACAACATTTGAAAGTTGCACAAAATGTGATGAAACAGGTAGCGGACAAGAAATCCATAGTTCGTAGTTTTGCCAATGGGGATAAAGTTTTAATGTTGTTACCAGTGGTAGGGGATCCTTTAAAAGCTAGGTTTTGTGGTCCGTATCAGATTGCAAGGAAATTAAGTGAGGTAAATTATGTGGTAAAAACACCAGATAGAAAGAAGACTCACCGAGTGTGTCATGTGACTATGCTTAAAAAGTACTTTGAAAGGGAAGGAGAGAAAAATGAGGTTGTAATGATTCTGACTCAAATTGACAAACCAAATCCAGATGACTGTGAATTTGACATACCTCAAATTAAATTGGAAAATGAGGATGTACTTAAAAATTGGAATTAATTGTTAAGTTACCTTCCAGAGGAAAAACAAACTGACCTGAAAGAGTTATTGATATCACATGGGCAGGTTTGTAGAGATAAATTGGGAAGTACTAAAATGGCTATCCATGATGTAGATGTGGGAAATGCTGTTCCTATCAAACAACATCCATTTAGACTTAATCCTTTAAAATTGGCACAGGTTAATAGAGAGAGTGAGAGTATGCTGAAGAATGGCATAATTGAAGATGGGTTGCAGCCAATGGAGCTCACCGATAGTGATGGTACCTAAACCAGATGGTACGCAACGGTTGTGTGTGGACTATAGAAAGGTGAATGCAGTTACAAGAATGGACTCTTATCCTGTCCCACCATTGAAGGATTGCATGGAGAAAGTGGGACAATCTGCTTTCATTTACAACTTCCAGACATGGAAAGTACATTTACAACATCGTATGGAGTTCTTCGATCGACTTCAGGTGGCGGGTTTGGTGATGAACCTAGCCGAAACTGAATTTGGAGAAGCCCGAATCACTTTCCTTGCGGAGTTTCCGTTATCCTCAAGACAAAGGGAAATAATGCAATTTCTTAGCATGAATGGCTTTAATCGAACAGTTTTGTGGCGTGGTTACTCCACTGATGGACTTGCTAAAGAAACCTAAAAAATTTCAATGGACAGCAGACTGTCAACAAGCATTTGACTGCCTGAAAGCTGTGATCACCAATGTTCCTGTATTGGAGAATTGAAAGGGACACTGTGGTCAGATTGAACTAAATTATCTGATTCTGAGGAGAAATGCCGAGGAGTAGAGGAATGGATGCATCGCGCAGAGACTTTGTTCAAAGAGACTGTCAATCGAGAAGGATTTCGGTTGGAGGAAGAAGAGCAAAGAAAAATGGACTATATTATTATGCCTGTTTGCGTGTGGTTTTTTTTGTGAAACGTAAAAGTATTTTTACTGTGTACATTTCTTAGTGGAGAGTGCAAAAGTGAAAAATGAAACCATCTTGAAGTTGATGGTTTATTTTTTTTCTTAGGGGAAGGTAGCATGTGAGAGTACCTTTAAGACATGGATGTTTAAGCAACGTACCTTTAAGAAAACAGTGATGTCAGAGAGTGGGTGGAGCTGAGGTCAGGTCAGCCATTTTGCAGTTTAGTTTTGCAGTTTGGAGGAAAAGAGCTGGGTGTGTGTCTCTGTTTGCAGTAAGCTGGATCTCTGCCATGAAAGACTATCTCTGGATCATTTGGGTCATTTAAACTTATAATAGTGAAGCTTTTAACTTGATGTAATTTTGTTTAAAGGTGTTAAGTCTCTTGGAAGTTTGAAGGGACATTTTAAGGAATTATTTACTGTTGCAATATTTTCTGAGTTATCTTTGAAGTATGGGGTGTTAAGAGATCCAATGTTTATTTAAGATGTTAAGTTGAGTTCATGGAATAAACAGTGTTTTGTGTTTAAAAACCCACGTCCATAATTGTAATCCCACACCTCGGGAAAAAGCCGGATGCGAGGAAAAGCAACAAATCCATTAAAGGGAGAGGTTGGTTGAACTCCATGATACATTTTGGGGTTCTGGAAACGCCTCACCCATAACAATCGCCAAAAGGTAGTCTTTTCCATTGAAGTGAAAAAGATCCATGCCCACCTTCTGCCACGAACTTGTGATAATTTCACCCATGTACATCGGCTCTTTGCTTTGCTTGCAGCAGAATTTCTGACACGTGTCACTGTGCCCGACCATGCCTGCAATATCTTGGGTGATGCCTGGCCAATAGATTGTGACCCTGGCTCTGCGCTTGCACCTCTCAATGACCAGGTGCGCTTCATCGAGCTTCTTGAGCATGAGTTGCCTTAAGGAATTCGGAATCTGAATTCTGCGCTGCCGCAGAAGGAGGCCATTCACCTCACTCAATTCTGACCGCACATTGTAGTAACCCGGGCAGGAACCCCGAGGCCATCCCTCTCAGGGACTTTTGATTACCTTTTGGAGGACTACGTCCTTGGCCGTTTCTTCCTTTATTAGACGCGGCTTATCATAGGAGACTGGAAGAGACGCAGTGACGAGAATGACATGTAGTTGCACATCCTCATCAACCAGGTGTGTTATATTACTGTATTGTAATATAAATATTACCCTTTTGTCTTGCCGAGTTGTATCGAATTCTGATGATTAATAGTTGAAGTCTCCCAGATGATGACAAATTATTTATTGAGTAATGTAATAATATACTTGTAAGTTCTTTTACTTTAATACTTTGACTAATAAAACAAGTAAGTAAGTTTAGATGAAACTAACAATTATATTAATACACAACAGTCTGATCTGCTCACGTCTTCACTCCAGCTGTTCTTCACACACACTGACTAAAGAAAGAGTGGGGAACTCCTTATATAGCTCCTGTTAATGTTGCCATCTAGTGATCATCTGTCTGTACTTACTTTACATTAACTGAACATGTATTAACACATACAGAGATCACTACAAGGTGCACCTCTTTGATGACCGTGGTTCAGAAAGCATGTCAGCGACAGCCAGGTGCTTGCCAGTTGTGTAGATCAGGTCGAAATCGTAGCACTAGAGCTTCATCATCGTGCGCTGTATTCTCGGGGACATCTGGCACAAATTCTTCCACACAATGAATACATGTGGCCTGTGGTCAGTCTCCACAAGAAACGTCGGATGACCATACACATAATCATGGAACTTGTCCAAATCCGTGACCAACCCAAGGCATTCTTTTTCAATTTGCACATACCTGTGCTCCATCACGGACATCGCTCTGGACACGCATGCTACTGGCAGCCAGCTATCGTCTGCTCCCTGCTGCAGCAACACCGCTCCGAGGCCATCGTTAAACGCACTGGTCGGAATTTCGGTCTTTTTCGCCGGGTCAAAAAATGCCACCTGGTGCTGCCACTCCTGGATGTCTGCTCGTGTCTCGTCTAGGGTCTCCAAGCTCACGGCCCTGGAGCACAACGAGTGGACCACCTTCCTCTGGGACTGTGCCACTTCACCCAGTGATGGTTCCGCCACCTTCTGGGGCTGTTTCACATCAGCCAGTGACTGCGCTTTGTTCCTCTGGGACTGGGCCACCTCCCTCTGTATCTGTGCCACGTCGGCCAGTGATCAGGCATTGCCGCAGGCGCTCTCAGTGATGTCCCGCTGTGGATGGGCCATGCTGTGGAGGACCCCTGCAATGTCCAGGTTGCTCTGGTACATGGCTACCTGTGACAGGGCAGCCCTGTCCAGAGCCTCGGCCACTGCCTGCACAGATTGCCCCATGCCTTAGACATCTTGACCCATGGCTGAAACCTTCGCCCCCCCCCAAGGCATCCACCATGGAAGCCACCCATGCCGTGTTCGCCTGGGTGGCACGCATAGTCATCATCACCTCCTGCTCTTGCACCCGGTTGGACTCCTCCAACTGCACCTGCAAGCGCTGCAAGCTTGCTGACAACCCTCATACAGTCCCTGGCTCTGTGACTGCATCTCCGAGATCGATGGGAATGTCCGTTCCAGAAACCCGAAACATGTCTGGCTGGCATCTAGTCCTTGTGGTCGGCCTGCCTTCCAAATGTCTGCCTCCTCGGAGATTCCCAGGAGACTCTTTACTGAAGTGCTCAACCAAGGTGAGCGTCTCTGGGATGGTGGAGGCTGTTGGAGACACCTGTGATGGAAAGTCGGGGTCTTCCCTGGACTCAGGTTCTGGGGTGTCTCAGGATGCAGGTCGAGGGCCTCGTCGCTGTCCATGTCCTCGTCGTCGCTGATCCCACTTGTGTTTGCACCATCTGTCTGCATGTGCATGGGTTTCCTCCAGTTGCTCCGGTTTCCTCCCACAGTCCAAAGATGTGCAGGTTAGGTCGATTGGCCATGCTAAATTGCCCTTAGTATCCAAAAAGGTGGGATGGAGTTACTGGGTTACGGGGATAGGGTGGAGGTGTGGACTTGGGTACTGTCATAGAAGTCCACTAATCCTGCTCTGGCATCAGTACTCCCTGTGTGTTCGGCTCAGTCCCAATATCAGGGTGCTCACTTCCTCACGCTCGCCCACTGTGTGAGTGGAGGTGAATATTTGTCGGAATGTGGTGATGAGGGTGAGTGAGAGTTTTGAGACTGGGAGTGAGCCAGACACGCCCACACACTCTCTCTCGCACACCTATATGCCCTCCCTCACACACTCCCTGGCCGGAATGCTCTGGCCATTCATGTCGGCAGGATTCTTTGGTCCCGCCAGCAGTACACCCACTCCAGCAGGTTTCCCGCCGTTGTGGGGTGGTTTCAATGGGAATTCCCATTGAGAGGGGAAGGAGCAGAGAATCCTATCACCAGTGAGTGGCACACCGCCTTCTACCGCCGAGAAATACATGCCTGGGAGGACGAAGAATCCCGCTCCCTCTCTCATTCAACCTCTCTCACTCTCTCTTTCTCACTCCCTCTATCACTCTTGTGGTGAATGTATAATTACTGATAATTCACCAGTGCACTGTGTTATATTAACCCTGTGGGCTCTACCTATGGGCCATTTTGTGGCTTCACCCACAGGGGATATGTCGGGGCATGTACCGGCTCCGCCCATGGCTCCACCCCCTTTACAGGAAGTATAAGAGCTGCTGACCTGCGGGGCCGCCTTCAGTGTTGTACCAGTCACAGGCAGGCTCAGTTCTAAGCTGATTAAAACCACGGTTTACTTCTCCACGTGTCTTCGAGTGAATTGATGGTCGCATCAATTTAATCAGCTTAAAATACTACTCTGGAATCAGCCCTCAAACCTGACAGACTGGAACTCGATCCACAGTCCACGGAGGCAAAATAGATTTTTTCACATTGGCTTCGATGCTTCAAGGCCTATCTCGCCGCGTCGTCTACGCCATCCGTTACTGATGAACAGAAGCTGTGCCTCCTCCACGCACGGGTGAGCCATCGCCTTTCTGTCCAGCTCGACGAAGCCGCTTCCTATACAGAGGCCCTCGCACTACTCGAACGCCTCTATGTGCGGCCTGTGAACGAGGTATAAACGCGACACGTCTTCACCACTCGCCGCCAGCACCCCGGGGAGTCTCTAGATGGTTACCTACACGACCTCAAAGCCCTCGCGCTCAACTGTAACTACCAGGCCGTGACGGCCACTCAGCACATGGAGCTCGCCGTCCGAGACGTTTACGTGGCGGGGGTCCGATCGAACTATGTGAGACAGCACCTGCTCGAAAAAGGGGCCCTGGACCTGGACGACACGGTAAAACTGGCTACCTCTCCGGAGGCTGCTTTTCAGAGCCTTACTGCGTTCCCAGCCGATCACGCGACCCCCTCTTGGACCCCCGACCCGAGACTACCCCAGGCCTGTGCCGCGCGGCTGCCCGCCCATCATGGGGGGTTACCCTGCTACTTTTGCAGCCAGTCCCAACACCCCCGACTGCCCTGCCCGGCCCGCAACGCGCAATGCAGCAGCTGCGGGCGAAAAGGACACTTCGCCAAGGTCTGCCTGGCCAGGTCTAAGAACTCGAGCTCACAGACCCGATCCACAGACTCACAGGCCCGCAGACCCCGCAAGATGGCAGCGTGTCTGCCGACTCCGCCTCCGCATAACATGTGCGACTCATGGGGGCCGCCATCTTGGACATCCTCCCCCACGCGGCAGGACACGTGCGATCCATGTGGGTCGCCATCTTCCTCACCGCCCGCCACGCTCGACATATGCTACGCCGCTCGACACGTACGACCTACACGGACAGCCATCGTAGGGCCGCCCGAGCACCTCCGATCACGCCGCCGGCTACCCTCACCTCAGCGCGGTCACCCTGGACCAGTCCCGACCTAAGCACCTCCGGAGCTCCATGATGGCCATCCGGGTTAACGGGTACGAGACACCTCGCCCTTTTTGACTACGGGAGCACAGAAAGTTTCATTCACCCGGACATGGTAAGACGCTGCTCGCTCCCAATATTCCCGACGCAACAAACCATATCCCTCGCCTCTGGGTCGCACTCGGTGCAAATCCAAGGGTGCACTACAGCAACCCTTGCGATACAGGGCGCTAAGTACGCTAATTTTCAACTATATGTGCTCCCAGATCTCTGCGCTCCTCTCCTTTTAGGACTCGACTTCCAGTGCAACCTCAGGAGCCTAACTCTTAAGTTCGCGGGGCCCCTGCCCCCGCTCACCATATGCAGCCTCGCGACCCTAAAAATCGACGCCCCCCCCCCCCCCCCCCCCCCTTTCGCAAACCTCACCGCCGATTGCAAGCCAGTAGCCACCAGAAGCAGGCGGTATAGCATGCAGGACAGGACGTTCATTAGGTCCGAGGTCCAGCGTCTCTTGCGGGAGGGGGTCATAGAGGCCTGCAATAGCCCCTGGAGAGCTCAAGACCGGGGAAATGTTCCGGATGGTGGTTGATTACAACCAGACCATTAACCGGTTTACGCAACTCGATGCGTACCCACTTCCCCGGATTGCAGACATGGTAAATCAGATCGCGCACTACCGCGTGTTCTCCACGGTGGATCTGAAGTCTGCATATCACCAGCTCCCAATCCGCCCGGAGGACCGCCACTACACGGCGTTTGAGGCAGACGGCCGCCTTTTCCATTTCCTCCGGGTCCCCTTTGGCATCACGAACGGGGTTTCGGTGTTCCAACGAACGATGGACCGAATGGTGGACCAGTACGGGCTGCGGGCCACGTTTCCGTACTTGGGCAATGTCACCATCTGCGTCCATGATCAGCAGGACCACGATGCCAACCCCCACGGATTTCTCCAAACCGCCCAAAAACTCAACCTCACCTACAACAAGGATAAATGCGTTTTCCGCACAACCAGGCTAGCCATCCTCGGCTACGTCGTGGAAAACGGGGTCCTAGGGCCCGACCCTGACCGTATGCGCCCCCTCCTACAACTCCCTCTCCCTCACTGTCCCAAGGCCCTGAAGAGGTACCTTGGATTTTTCTCCTATTACGCCCAGTGGGTCCCCCAGTATGCGGACAAAGCCCGCCCTCTATTTAAGGCCACCCTCTTTCCACTGGCCCGCCGAGGCCAGCCAGGCCTTCAACTGCAGCAAGGCGGACATCGGCAAAGCTGCAATGCGCGCGGTGGACGAGTCCGTCCCCTTCCAGGTGGAGAGCGACGCCTCAGAGGTCGATCTCGCCGCCATCCTCAACCAAGCAGGCAGACCGGTAGCGTTTTTTTCACGCATCCTCACCACCTCCGAAATTCGACACTCCTCAGTCGAAAAAGAAGCCCAAGCCATCATGGAAGCCGTGCGGCACTGTAGGCACTACCTCGCTCGTAGGAGGTTTACCCTCGTCACCGACCAAGGATCGGTTGCCTTCATGTTTGACAATACACAGCGGTGCAAGATCAGGAATGATAAGATCTTGAGGTGGAGAATCGAACTCTCCACCTATAACTACGATATAGTATATCGTCCTGGGAAGCTCAACGAACTCCCAGATGCCCTGTCCCGCGGCACATGCGCCAGCGCGGAAGATGACCGACTACGGCCTATCCACGATGACCTCTGACACCCGGGGGTCACCCGGCTCGCCCATTACATCAAGGCCCGCAACCTGCCCTACTCCACCGAGGAGGTCAGAGCTATAACCAGAGACTGCCAAATCTGTGCGGAGTGTAAACCGCACTTCTATCAACCGGATAAGGCCCACCTGGTAAAGGCATCCCGGCCTTTTCAACGCCTCAGTATCGATTTCAAAGGGCCCCTCCCCTCCAATAGCCGCAACACGTACTTCCTTAACATCATAGATGAGTTCTCCTGCTTCCCGTTTGCCATCTCCTGCTCCTGATATGACCACTCCCACTGTCATTTCAGCCCTGCGTAGTGTCTTCACCCTGTTTGGTTTCCCCAGTTATGTCCACAGCGACAGGGGCTTGTCGTTCATGAGCGACGAACTGCGTCAGTACCTGCTCAGTAAGGGCATCGCCTCGAGCAGGACTACTAGTTATAACCCCAGGGGAAACGGGCAGGTGGAGAGGGAGAACGCGACGGTTTGGAAGACCGTCCTACTGACCCTGCGGTCCAGGAATCTCACAGTTTCTCACTGGCAGGAGGTCCTCCTGATGCGCTCCACTCTATTAGGTCCCTCCTTTGCACGGCCACAAACCAGACTCCTCATGACTGTTTGTTTGTTTTCCCTCGGGGAGCTACCTCAGTGGCCTCGCTTCCACCCTGGCTGATGACACCGGGTCCAGTCCACCTCCGAAAACATGTTCGGAGCCATAAGCCCCCTGGTAGAGAGGGTCCAGCTCCTGCACTCCGACTCACACTATGCGTAAGTTGAACACCCCGATGGCCGGCAAGATACCGTCTCCCTCCGGGACCTGGTGCCCGCAGGCTCCAACACCACTCCCACTACTGCATCCTTCACACTATGTCCAGTCCAACCTCCCATTTTCAGCGCCACCACCCCTATATTGATCCCGCGCTCCCTCCTACCCGCCGCACCGGTCCACAGGAATGAAGCTCCGGAAGAGCCGCTCCCGGAGTCCATGCCTGTGCCTGCTCCGGACCCACTTCCACAGCCACCCAAAGCGGCTGCAACACCAGTGCTTCGGTGGTCGCAACGTACGATCCGGGCACCGGACCGACTGAATCTATGAGCCCGTCACCCCCGCCGGACTTCATTTTTAAACAGTGGGTGAATGTGGTGAATGTATAATTACTGATAATTCACCAGTGCACTGTATTATGTTATTAACCCTGTGGGCTCTACCTATGGGCCATTGTGTGGCTTCACCCACAGGGGATATGTTGGGGCATGTACGGGCTCCGCCCATGGCTCCACCCCCTTTACAGGAAATTTAAGAGCTGCTGACCTGCGGGGCCGCCTTCAGTGTTGTACCGGTCACAGGCAGGCTCAGTCCTAAACTGATTAAAACCACGGTTTACTTCTCCACGTGTCTTCGAGTGAATTGATGGTCCCATCAACTGTCTCTCTCACTCTCACTGACGCACATTCTTCCTCTCTCTCACACACTCACTCTCTCACACACTCACTCACTCTCTCTCTCTTACTCTTTCTTTCACTCTCTCTCTCTCTCACGCTCTCTGTCGCACATTCACCCTCTCTCTCACACACTCACTCACTCTCTTTCTCACTCACAGTCACTCACTCTCTCTCGCTCTCTCTCACTCTCTCTGTCGCACATTCACCCTCTCTCTCATGCACTCACTCTCTCACTCACTCACACTCTCTTTCTCACTCACACTCTCTCACTCACTCTCTCTCTCTCGTTCTCTCTTTTTCTCACTCTGTCACACATTCACCCAATCTCTCACACACTCTCTCACACATGCATTCGCTCTCACACACTCTCTTTCACACTCTGTCTCTCACACTCTCTTTCACACACTCTCACATGAACTCTCTCACATTCTCACTCTCAATCTCTCACACACTCCCTCTCACTCTTTCTCTCACATTCTCGTCTCATGCTCTCTCACACTCTCTCTCTCTCTCACACCCTCAGGGCTGCATTCTCCATCGGCGCGATCCTCTGCTTCGACGGGTGCTCTGGATCCGTGAAACACATACATGCCATCGACACTTAAAATAGTACAACACTATTTTATTAAGTTAGAAACTGTTGAACATACTTTCACTGTGGGTTAACACGATGTTAGATTAAACTAAAGACCTATGCCTGTCTGAACCAGTCTATGCACTCAGCACATGGTGAAGAACTGTGCTGTAAGGTGTAAGCTCTGTCCTTCTGAGAGGCTGCAGCCCGAATGAGCGGGAACTCTGATGCCCTCTGTCTATATAGTGAGTGTGCTCTAACTGATTGGCTGCGGTGTTGTGTGTGTTGATTGGTCTTGCTGTGTGTCCATCAGTGTGTGTCCACACCATGATATGCTGGTGTATATTATGACATCCCCCCTTTTATAAAAAAATGTATGTGTGTGGCAATAAATAATGTGTGGTGAGAATGTTTCTAACTACGTGTGGGGTGCGAAGACATATTTACAGAACTATGTACATGAGAACTAAGCTATTTACATGGGAAGGTGCCTGGTACAGAGAAGCAGTATCCAACAAGAGTAACGGGATCAACACTATATACAAACCAGGGAAACGATCAAACAAAGCAACGAAACAATTCAGAATAGTTAATAAATTTATTCTCTGAGGTGGGCGACGAATTCTGGTTGACCGCCTCAAGGGTGGGTCGAGAGCCTCCGGTTCAGCAGCAGGCTGGACTGCGTCAAAATCAGGGGGAGGCAGGGTGACAGGGAGCTCTGCACAGTCCGTGGCAGGGTCAGCAGGAGGGCGAGGCGACAGTGGAGGATCACGTGGCGAGCGTGGAACGAGACGAAGGGTGCGTCGATTGCGGCGCAGAATAGAGCCATCCGGTAGACGAACCAGGAACGAGCGGGGGGCCACCTGCCGAAGAACCACAGCAGTTGCAGACCAGCCACCATCCGGAAGATGGACGCGGACGTTGTCATCTGGAGCCAGAGCAGGGAGATCAGCTGCACAGGAGTCATGAGCCGCCTTGTGCTGTGCACGAGACAGCTGCATCCGGCGAAGGACCGGAACGTGGTCGAGGTCTGGAACATGGATGGACGGCACCGTCGTCCTCAGGGTGCGACCCATGAGTAACTGGGCTGGCGACAGGCCAGTGGACAGTGGGATGGAGCGATAGGCCAGCAAGGCAAGGTAGAAATCAGACCTAGCATCGGCAGCCTTGCATAGGAGCCGTTTGACGATATGTACTCCCTTCTCCGCTTTGCCGTTGGATTGGGGGTACAGGGGACTGGATGTCACATGGGCAAAATTGCACCGCCTGACAAAGTTGGACCATTCTTGGCTGGCGAAGCAGGGGCCGTTGTCTGACATACCCGTGAGCGGGATGCCGTGTCGAGCAAAGGTTTCTTTACATGCACAAATGACTGCAGACGAGGTGAGGTCATGCAACCGTATCACCTCTGGGTTATTCAAAAAGTAGTCCACGATCAGGACATAGTCTCTACCCAGCACGTGGAACAGGTCGATGCCCATCTTGGTCCATGGTGATGTGACCAACTCATGGGGCTGCAGGGTCTCACGTGGCTGGGCCGGCTGGAAGCGCTGAGAAGTGGGGCAGTTGAGCACTGTGTTGGCTATGTCCTCATTAATGCCGGGACAGTACACTGCCTCTCGGGCCCGTTGGCGGTACTTTTCCACGCCAAGGTGGCCCTCGTGTAGTTGTTCCAGGATAAGCTGGCACATGCTATGCAGGATGACAATGCGGTCCAGTTTTAGAAAAACCCCATCTACTACCGCCAGATCATTTCTGACATTATAGAACTGAGGGCATTGGCCCTTGAGCCACCCGTCCATTAGGTGGCGCATGACACGCTGTAGCAAAGGTTCAGCCGCCGTCTCGCGGAGAATTTGGATGAGGCGTTCATCCGAGGCAGGTAGATTGGAGGCCGCGAATGCCACATGGGCGTCAACCTGGCAGACAAATCCCGCTGGGTCACATGGAGTGTTGACTGCCCTGGAGAGAGCGTCAGCAATGACGAGGTCCTTGCCTGGGGTGTATACCAGCTGGAAGTCGTATCGCCGGAGCGTGAGAGGAATACGCTGGAGGCGAGGCGTCATGTCGTTCAAGTCTTTCTGTAGTATATTGACCAGCGGGCGATGGTCGGTCTCGACGGTGAATTGAGGAAGTCCGTAGACATAATCGTGAAACTTAACAACACCGGTCAGAAAGCCCAGGCACTCCTTGTCTATCTGCGCGTAGCGCTGCTACTTGGGCGTCATCGCACGTGACGCATATGCAACGGGGGCCCATGATGAGGCCTCATCACGTTGAAGGAGCACTGCCCCAATGCCGGATTGACTGGCATCGGTCGAAATTTTCATCTCCTTTGCTGGATCAAAGAAAGCTAAGACCGGGGCCATGGTCAGTTTTGCCTTGAGTTCTCTCCATTCGCGCTCGTGGGCAGGGAACCATTGGAAGTCTGTCGTCTTCCTGACCAGGTTCCTGAAAGCCGTGGTATGAGAGCTGAGGTTAGGGACGAATTTCCCTAAAATATTGACCATGCCCAGAAATCAGAGGACCGCCTTCTTGTCCTCTGGTGTTTTCATAGCTGTGATGGCAGCTACCTTGTCCGCATCCGGCTGCACACCCAATTGGGAGATGTGGTCCCCGAGGAACTTAAGTTCTGTCTGACCAAAAGAGCATTTGGCCCTGTTGAGGCGGAGGCCATGCCCATGTATACGTCTGAGTACGCGCTGGAGGCGACTAACATGCTCCTGCGGGGTGGTGGACCAAATGATTATATCATCGACATAGACGCAAACACCTTCAATACCTTCCATCATTTGTTCCATAATCCTATGTTCCATAGGATTATGCAGAGATGATCCCAAATGGCATCCTGTTGTAACAATATCTTCCAAAGAGGGTATTAAATGTACACAGTTTCCTGCTGGATTTAATGAGCTGCATTTGCCAGAATCCTTTTGAAGCATCGAGTTTGCTGAAGAGCTTGGCGCGAGCTATCTCACATGTGAGCTCTTCGTGCTTGGGAATTGGATAGTGCTCTCTCATAGTATTGCGATTCAGATCCTTGGGATCAATGCAAATTCTCAATTCGCCGGAAGGCTTTTTTACACATACCATGGAACTGACCCAGTCGGTCGGTTCCGTGACTTTGGAAATCACTCCTTGGTTCTGGAGGTCCTGCAGCTGCTGCTTGAGGTGGTCCTTAAGGAGTGCTGGGACCCTGCGAGGTGCGTGCACCACAGGCGTGGCATTCGATTTTAATAAAATCTTGTAGGTGTACGGCAGCGTGCACATGCCCTCGAAGACGTTGTGGTGCTGGTTGACGATGGTGTCGAGCTGCGCCCTGAAGTCGGTGTCCTGAAAGGCAGACGCGTCAGCAGGAGAGAGAGAGTGAACTCTCTGAACTAGGTTCAACAGCTTGCATGCCTGCGCACCAAGCAGGGAGGCTTTCAAGGATCCCACGATTTCAACGGGAAGGATGGCTTTGCGTGACCTGTGCGTCACTTCAAGTTGGCACGAGCTGCTGGCAGCAATGGCATTGCCATTATAATCTAATAGCTGGCAGGCTGATGGCAGGATGGCTGGTTTGACCCAAAGGCTTTGGAGGTCAGACCGCGCAATGGGACTGGCGGAGGCACCAGTGTCCAGGCGGAATCGTATTTGGGACCGGTTGACCGTAAGGGTGGCACACCACTCATCGTCCAGATCGATACTGTAAATCATTAGAGGCTGGATTCTTTGCTTTGGGGACACCCTGTTTTTTGCAATGATACCGACTCGAAAAGGTGCCTTCGTGTCCTCGGTGTCAATATCGGGTAGCAGGTCCGAATCGGGCTCGGTGACTGTGGGTTGAATGGCCTGGACATTCCTGCGAGGCTGGCTGGAGCGACGAGAGTTGGCAGGCGGAGGTGATCTGCATAAAGCAGCATAGTGGCCAAGTTTGCCACATCGCAGGCATCATTGGGATTTGGCAGGGCATTGTCACTTTAAGTGGGCGAAGCCACAGTTGTAGCGTCAGTACGTTCGCTGCGCCTCCGCGCAGGCGCGGTGCGGTCATACATGGTGCGCACCTACCCAGTAAATTCGTCGACATCGCCGTCCCCTCGTTCGGTGCACACAAGCGCGGGAGTCCGCGAAAAGCGCGCGAAATGGCCGCCCTCATCCAGGCTGAGGCCCTGGAGTTGCTCGATTGCTTGGCCTCGTTCTGCTTCGCGGGGACCTTGCCGCGCCGTTTCAGCCGCTTGGATGTGGGAATACCGACTAGTGGCGTGTTCGTGTAACACGCAGGTCTCGATGGCAATCGCTAGGGTGAGCTGCTTTACCTTGAGGAGCTGCTGGCATAGGGGGTCCGACTGAACACCAAAAACGATCTGGTCGCGTATCATGGAGTCGGAGGTGGGCCCGTAATTACAGGGCTGCGCAAGGATGCGGAGGTGGGTGAGAAAGGACTGGAAAGGTTCATCCTTACCCTGCAAACGCTGTTGGAATACATAGCGTTCGAAACTTTCATTCACCTTGATGTCGCAGTGACTGTCAAACTGAAGGAGGATCGTCTTGAATTTTGATTTATCTTCACCATCAGCTTGGTGAGAGAATTGAAAATGTGGATGACATGGTCCCCGGCCGTGGATCGGAAGAGAGCGATCTTCCTGGTGTCTGAGGCAGTTTCCCGGTCTGTGGCTTCCAGGTAGAGCTGGAAACGTTGTTTGAATATCTTCCAGTTGGCCCCTAGGTTACTGGTGATGCGGAGCGGCGGCGGGTGGACGCTGTCCATTTTGCAGGATGGCTGTATGCTGGTGGAAGGCAGATCACTTGCAGGTAGGTCTAAGAAGTTCTAACATCCCTCAACTACTGGTACCATGATGTGTTGGGTGCTCTGGATCCGTGGAACACATTCAGGCCACCAACACTTAAAATAGTACAACACTATTTTATTAAGTTAGAAACTGTTGAACATACTTTCACTGTGGGTTAACACAATTTTAGATTAAACTAAAGACCTATGACTATCCTAACCAGTCTATGCACTCAGCACATGGTGAAGAACTGTGCTGTCAGCTGTGAGCTTTGTCCTTCTGAGAAGCTGCATCCCGAATGAGTGGGAACTCTGATGCCCCCTGTCTTTATAGTGAGTGTGCTCTAACCGGTGATTGGCTGTGGTGTTGTGTGTGTTGATTGGTCTTGCTGTGTGTCCATCAGTGTGTGTATCTGCACCATGATATACTGGTGTATATTATGACAGGCAGCACATTCATACCTGCGGATTTCCCGACGGCATGGGATAGACCACAATGGTAAACCCCATTGGCTGGCTGCCAGTACGGAGAATGCCGCTGCCGGCAGTGGGGTGCCTCCATACCAGAAAATGGGCGTGGTGGGACGGCGAATCCTGCTCTCAATCTCTCATACTCACTCTCTCACACTCACTCTCTCACAGACTCTCTCACACTCAGTATTTCACACTCTCTCTCACACTTTCTCTCACACATTCACCATCTCTTTCACAAAAACTTCAGTCTCTCTCCCCCACACACACTCACTCTCTCTCTCTCACACACACATTCACCATCTCTTTCACAAACACTCAGGACCCAATTCAACTAACTGGGAACAAAGTCCCATAGCGAGCACATTTAACTACGTTTCCAAGCACTCACACTAGCACCCATGTGGCACTGCCAGGGTGGCACTGCCAAGGTGCCCAGGTGGCACCAGCATGCCAGAGCACTACCCTGCCCAAAGGGCATGCAGCTGTGGGTCTCCAATCCCCTTGGAGACCCCCACGAATGAAATTCCATCTGGTTCCCGTTTGTGAAGACCAGTGCTGAACGGCACGCATCCAAGCTCTCCAAGGCAAAGGGGATGAATCTCAAAGCCTCAGCGACCTCAAGAATCTGTACATTAGAGTGAGACTAGCAGATTTGCCAAAAAGTGATCCCACCCACAATGGGCGGGATTTACATTGCAGCGCCTCTTGCAAGGCGTTGTGAGCCGGGGAGGTCTCGGGAGCGGGGTCTCCTGGCTCTCTTTGGCCAGCTGTTTTTCAGGTGCAGTGTGGCCGTTGGATCGCGCCTCACTCTATCTTCCCGTCACACTCTCACTCTCACATGTATTCTGTCTCTCACACTCATTCACACTATCATGCACACACTCCCTCTCACTCACTCACTCTCTTGCACTCACTGTCTCTCTCACACACTCTCTCTCACAACCTCAATCTCTCACACTCACTGTTTCAAACACAGACCTTCTCCGTCATACTCTCTCACATGCACAATCTCTCACACTCATTCTCTCTCTCATGCTCAATCTCTCACACCCTCAATCTCTCACACTCTCTCACATGCTTACTCCCACACACTACCTCCGTGGGCAGCATGGTAACATAATGGTTAGCACAATTGCTTCACAGCTCCAGGGTCCCAGGTTCGATTCCTGGCAGGGGTCAATGTCTGTGCGGAGTCTGCACGTTTTCCCCGTGTGTGCCTGGGTTTCCTCCGGACTCTCCGGTTTCCTCCCACAGTCCAAAGATGTTCAGGTTAGTTGGATTGGCCATGCTAAATTGCCCACAGTGTCCAAAATTTCCCTTAGTGTTGGGTGGGGTTCGGGGTTATGGGGATGGGGTGGAGGTGTGGGCTTGGGCAGGGTGCTCTTTCCATAGGTCTGTGCAGACTCGATGGGGCGAATGGCCTCCTTATGCACTGTAAATTCTATGATCCTATGATCTCTCACGCACACTCACTCTTTCGCCCCATCAATTGCTCTCTCTCACATACTTGCATTCTTTCACACACTTTCTTTCTCTTATGTAGAAGCCAACCTTTTCCCTGACTCTCGGCCCCAAACTCAAAAGTGTTTATCCGCCGGCAGCTCATTGTTGGGCCCCAGCAGCCTCTCCTTCCCCAGTATTCCCACAGCCTCTCCTTCCCCAGTGTCCACAGCAGCCTCTCCTTCCCCAGTATTCCCAGCAGCCTCTCCTTCCCCAGTGTCCCCAGCAGCCTCTCCTTCCCCAGTATTCCCACAGCCTCTTCTTCCCCAGTGTCCACAGCAGCCTCTCCTTCCCCAGTATTCCCAGCAGCCTCTCCTTCCCCAGTGTCCACAGCAGCCTCTCCTTCCCCAGTGTTCCCAGCAGCCTCTCCTTCCCCAGTGTTCCCAGCAGCCTCTCCTTCCCCAGTGTCGCCAGCAGCCTCTCCTTCCCCAGTGTTCCCAGCAGCCTCTCCTTCCCCAGTGTCCCCAGCAGCCTCTCCTTCCCCAGTGTCCCCAGCAGCCTCTCCTTCCCCAGTGTCGCCAGCAGCCTCTCCTTCTCCATTGCCCCAGCAGCCTCTCCTTCTCCAGTGTCGCCAGCAGCCACTCCTTCCCCAGTGTCCCCAGCAGCCTCTCCTTCCCCAGTGTCCCCAGCAGCCTCTCCTTCCCCAGTGTCCCCAGCAGCCTCTCCTTCCCCAGTGTCGCCAGCGGCCACTCCTTCCCCAGTGTCCCCAGCAGCCTCTCCTTCCCCAGTGTCCCCAGCAGCCACTCCTTCCCCAGTGTCCCCAGCAGCCTCTCCTTCCCCAGTGTCCCCAGCAGCCACTCCTTCCCCAGTGTTCCCAGCAGTCTCTCCTTCCCCAGTGTCCCCAGCAGCCTCTCCTTCCCCAGTTTCCCCAGCAGCCTCTCCTGCCCCATTGTCCCCAGCAGCCTCTCCTTCCCCAGTGTTCCCAGCAGCCTCTCCTTCCCCAGTGTCCCCAGCAGCCTCTCCTTCCCCAGTGTCCCCAGCAGCCTCTCCTTCCCCAGTGTCCCCAACAGCCACTCTTTCCCCAGTGTCCCCAGCAGCCTCTCCTTCCCCAGTGTCCCCAGCAGCCACTCTTTCCCCATTGTCCCCAGCAGGCTCTCCTTCCCCATTGTCCCCAGCAGCCTCTCCTTCCCCATTGTCCCCAGCAGCCTCTCCTTCCCCAGTGTCCCCAGCAGCCTCTCCTTCCCCAGTGTACCCAGCAGCCTCTCCTTCCCCATTGTCCCCAGCAGCCTCTCCTTCCCAGTGTTCCCAGCAGCCTCTCCTTACCCAGTGTCCCCAGTGTAGTACCGTCAATATGACGCAAGGCAGGTTGAGGTAATGTCAATTGAAGGCTTTATTAAGCAGAACTTTATCCCCAGCAGCGTGGTTACAGAATGCAGCTGCTGAGGGAAATGGAGCGAAAAGCTGGGTTCTTATACCGGCATTTCTGGGTGGAGTCCAGTATGTGGCAGATCCTATCAGGACCTGGCATCCCTGCACCAATAGCCTGTCGGAACGTGGTGTACCGTATTACCCCTAATACATACCACTACATTCACCCCTTGTTGAAAAAGAACCCGGCGGGATGGTGGTTTGCATGGTGAGTGGGGTTTACAGAGTCGGTACTCTGCTGTAACTTTGAACAAAACACAAAAATATCGCTTCAACTGGGCCAACGGGCCAAACAGGGTCGGCATGATGCCATAACTATAACAAGACACAATAACTGAAAACGTTGAGAATTAAAGTGATTCGATGAGCCGGATGGGTGCCCTGGTCGTCCTTTCCGATCGTCTCGGGCGTGGTGGTGATGGTGCTGGCTCGGGTCCCGTCGACTCTGGGAGCGTAGCGCTGTCCCCTGTGTCGTTACTCCTGGGCGGGTCTGGGAGGAGAACCGAACCCCCGGGAAGGGGGTGGCTGCGGGATGAGCCGGTGGGAGTGAGGAGGTGGTGATTGGCGTTGGGGGTGTGTGGGTAGCTCCGGCGGACGCCAGGTCTCGCAGGGAGACCGTGTCCTGTCGGCCATCGGGGTACTCCACATAGGCGTATTGCGGGTTGGCGTGAAGGAGATGCACCCGTTCCACCAACCGATCTGACTTGTGCGCCCGCACATGTTTCCGGAGCAGAATGGGTCCAGGCTCTGCTAGCCAGGTGGGAAGTGGTGTTCCAGAGGAGAACTTCCTAGGAAAGAGAAGGAGGCGCTCGTGAGGCGTTTGATTCGTGGTGGTGCACAGCAGGGACCGGATAGAGTGAAGGGCATCCGGGATGACTTCCTGCCAGCGGGAAATTGGGAGACTCCTAGACCGGAGGGCCAGCAGGACGACCTTCCAGACCATTCCATTCTCCCTTTCTACCTGTCCGTTTCCCCGGGGGTTGTAACAGGTCGTCCTGCTCGAGGCAATGCCCCTGCTGAGCAGGAATTGACGCAGTTCATCACTCATAAAGGAGGACCCCCTGTCGCTATGGATATAGTCGGGGAAACCGAACAGTGTAAAAATGGTACCGAGGGCTTTAAAGACCGTGGACGCAGTCATGTCGGGGCAGGGGATGGCGAAAGGGAAACGGGAGTATTCGTCAATGACGTTCAGGAAGTACGCGTTGCGATCGGTGGAGGGGAGGGGGCCTTTGAAATCCAAACTGAGGCGTTCAAAGGGTCGAGAGGCCTTAACCAGGTGCGCTCTATCTGGCCTGAAAAAGTGCGGTTTGCACTCAGCGCAGATCTGGCAGTTTCTCGTGACTGTTCGGACGTCCTCGACGGAGTAAGGGAGGTTGCGGGCCTTAAGGAAGTGGTAGAAACGAGTGACCCAGGGTGGCAGAGGTCCTCGTGGAGGGCTTGTAGACGGTCCACTTGTACATTGGCACATGTGCCGCGAGTTAGGGCATCGGATGGCTCGTTCAGCTTTCCGGGACGGTACTAGATCTCATAATTGAAGGTGGAGAGTTCGATCCTCCACCGCAAGATCTTGTCATCCTTGATCTTGCCCCGCTGTGCATTATCGAACATGAAGGGAACCGACCGTTGGTCAGTGAGGAAAGTGAATCTCCGACCGGCCAGGTAATGCCTCCAGTGTCACACAGCTTCCATTATGGCTTGTGCCTCCTTTTCCACTGAGGAGTGGTGGATTTCTGAAGCGTGGAGGGTTCGGGAGAAGAAGGCCACGGGTCTGCCTGCTTGGTTAAGGGTGGCCGCCAGAGCTACATCGGATGCGTCGCTCTCGACCTGGAAGGGGAGGGACTCGCCGATGGCACGCATCGTGGCCTTTGCGATATCCGCTTTGATGCGGCTAAAGGCCTGGCATGGCTCTGTCGACAGGGGAAAAGTAGTGGACTGGATTAGTGCACGGGCCTTGTCGGCGTATTGTGGAACCCACTGAGCGTAATAAGAAAAGAAGCCCAGCCAACGTTTCAGGGCTTTGGCACAGTGGGGGAGAGGGAACTCCATGAGGGGGCGCATGCGTTCGGGGTCGGGGCCTATCACTCCATTACGCACTACGTAGCCCAGGATGGCTGGACGATTGGTGCGGAACACGCATTTTTCTTTGTTGTAAGTGAGGTTCAGGGCGTGAGCGGTCTGGAGGAATTTTTGGAGGTTGGCGTTGTGGTCCTGCTGGTCGTGGCCGCAGATGGTGACGTTGTCGAGATACGGGAACGTGGCCCGTAAACCGTGCTGGTCAACCATTCGGTCCATCTCTCGTTGGAAGACCGAGACTCGGTTCGTGACGCCGATGGAACCCTTAAAAAGTGGTATAACAGCCGGTCTGCTTCGAAGGCAGTATAGTTGCGGTCACCGGGACGGATGGGGAGCTGGTGGTATGTCGACTTGAGGTCCACGGTGGAAAAGACCTTGTACTGTGCAATCCGATTGACCATGTCGGATATGCGGGGGAGAGGGTACGCATCTAGCTGAGTGTACCTGTTGATGGTCTGACTATAGTCGATGACCATCCTCTGTTTCTCCCTGGTCGAAACGACTACCACCTGGGCTCTCCAGGGCTTGTTGCTAGCCTGGATGATGCCTTCCTTCAGCAGCCTCTGGACTTCGGACCGTATAAATGCTCGGTCCTGGGCGCTGTACTGTCTGCTCCTTGTGGCGACGGGTTTGCAATCCGGGGTGAGGTTCGCAAACAAGGAAGGCGGTGTCATGATATTCAAATACACACATCATGATAGACACACCAACAGACAAATCAGAACACACAACACCACAACCAATGACAGAAAGATATAAAAGCACAGACACGACCCCCGGTGGTCAGTATTAGCTGCAGAGGAGAACCAGGACACATCTATTGCCAAACACACTCAGGGAGACAGCACGTGCAGAGTATCCAGAACGAACTGTATTATAAGAGTTATAATAAAATAGAGTTGTACCACATACAACTGTGTTGGCTCATCTGTGCACCAGAGCACCCAACACCACATGGTACAGGAGTGGATCGATACCTGCCGGCATACCTCAGTGTACACAGACAACCAGCAGTGCCCAGGCATGATGTACGAGCTCCCGGTTCCGCAGGCGCTCTAGTGCCACGGCGACCTCCGCGAAAACTGGCGGCGATTCCGGCAAATGTTCGAATTGTTCCTGGTGGCAGCTGAACTCAAAGACCTGGATGATAAGGAAAAAATTGAATTTCTCCTCACCATCGCCGGTGCAAGGGCAAGAGAAATATTCAGAAGGTTCAGGTTCTTCAGGAGGCAGCAAAGGTACGATTACCAAGCAGTCCTGGGCAAATTCTCCAAGTACTGTGAAGAAAACGCAATCCAATCGGCACATAAAGGTAAGAAAAGCTGCAGTACTCACCTCGTGGCTGGGATCCCGGAGCCCGAATTCCCAGAGGCCGAAATCCCGGGCCTGAGAGAAGGCTGGGTCGAGGTCGGCAGCCATCTTGCTAAAGGTATAACGCTAGCACAGTTGCGCGAGAAGTGCGCAGAACCGGAAGTTTCGTTTGCGCATGCGCGAGATGCTGCGCATGCGCAGTCAAGAAAACGGCCATCGGTAAAGGAACAGCGATCTGAGCATGCGCAGTCGCTTCCTACGTGCTACATACCGAGCGTCAGGATGTCAGAGGCCCCAGACTGCACCAATTTAATAGGGAAACGTCCCAAATCAAAAAAACAAAAATCTGTTAAAGCTGTAAAACAACCTTCCCTCACCTGGAATGACAGCACAGTGCCGCAAATTGACCCAGGAGATGAATTTGACCTCCGAAGAACCCTCCAACAAGCAGTTACCTACGCACAAGCCGATGATTCCGACCTTGAATACTTCGATGACGATCTTTACAGTGTTTACGGACCTCGCGAGCCCAATGATAGCTCCGTGGTCCTATATGACTATGACTCGGACGAACCTTTCGTGTTGCACATTGGCGGCCCCCACATTGAATCCGACGCAGATGCGGATTCATTTTTCGGATTTGAGGATCTTCAATCCAGCAGATATGACGTTCCAACTTATCAGTACCGGATGATGCTGCAGCCTGACATTAACAGACAGGGAGCGGTGCAAGCACATGGAGAGTGGCCTGCTGTCACACAGAGCGTGGTCCACGTCCCGCTCAACGTTCCCGACTCTATGAAAGAAGACATGCAAGACTCCAGAGTGCAGTCCTCGCATGAACCAGAAGTGACTCCAGTGTCACAAGCTTCCACAGCAAGCTCGTGGACAGACTCCACAATTGCAAAAATGCAAGACTCCAGAGCGCAGTCCTTGCACGGACAAGAAGTGACTCCAGTGTCACAAGCCTCCACAGAGAGCTCGTGGACAGCCTCCACGATAGAAGCAACGCAAGACTCCAGAGCGCAGTCCTTGCACGAACAAGAAGTGACTCCAGTGTCACAAGCCTCCACAGAGAGCTCGTGGACAGCCTCCACGATAGAAGCAACGCAAGACTCCAGAGCGCAGTCCTTGCACGAACAAGAAGTGACTCCAGTGTCACAAGCCTCCACAGAGAGCTTGTGGACGGACTCCACGATGGAAGGAACGCAAGACTCCAGAGCGCAGTCCTTGCAGGAACAAGACCATGAGGGTCTAGCAACCTCTCCTGACCAACCAGCGGCAGACGATGCAAGTCTGCCATGCTCACGTGAACAGCAAGAAGGCTATAACAGCCTACCATGCTCCACTACACAGCAGCATGAACATGACGGTCTCTCATGCTACAATGAAGGGCACAGCGCTGAAGACTGTTCAAGCCCAACTGAAGACAAGCCAAAGGAATCGCCTCGTCCAAGCCAGAAGAAAAAAGGTTTATGCGCTGACCTTCAGGATCATTATAGCCGAACAGAGATTAATAATGCTGCACGGCCACAGAAGGATGCTGAGGATTTGCTAACGAAATTAATTGAATGTTTAACTTGCAAGGAGCAGACTGAGAATTGCCAGTGTTTTAGTACGGATCAAAAAAATGGACAAGACATTGATCCTCAGGTAATGGAAATAACACAACCTGAATCATATCTACAGCAGGGACAAATGTCTCCCTTCAACACAACACCGCAAAATCCCAACTTTGGAGACCAGCAGTTAGTCAGTAATGACTCTTCAAACCTTGAGGGGAACATTAATTGCATTGAACCTATACACGCTCCACTGATTATTGAGCAGAACATTAGAGCAAGAATCCTGAGGACACCGACATCGAGTAGCCAGATAACGAATTTAAAACCCACAGCAGTTTCAAGTGAACCAAGTGTGCTTTCCACTAATGGTGAAGATGCAGATAAGGTCGACCCGATTATCCATTGTACCACACTAACCCCAGTGATTAAGCAGTTATGTATGGGGAGTATAATGTGGGCAATTGAGAACAGTAAAAGAGAGACTGTGACCATGCCAGTCCCAGCAAAATCAGACCCAGAGACCATGAAGGCATGTACATTAGACAAAGATACATATGAGGCACCTGAGAAGAAAAGTGAAACGGAATGTTCTTTGGAAAATAGTACAATGTCGATAGAAACATTGGATCCTATATTCGAGACCATACCTATGGGAGAATTTGGGGGTAATAAACAAGGTTCTGCAATGTCTGGGGGAAGATTTAAAATTCCAAAGAAGAAAAGCCCAAATGAAGGACAACGGCAAGACAATGACAGTCCACCGACATGGTGTGCACCACCAGATGAAAACTCTGACAATTTACCCAACCCTAGTGAACAGCAAGCTGCTAATGAGGATCTATCCACGGGATGTGAGATGAGTGACGACAGCATCCCACTTCCCATGCAAAAGGTGCAAGGTGACAGACCTCGCCTAGTGCGTACCGAGGCACTCGACGATCACGGTGGGACCACTGACGACTGCGGTGGCAGCGCACCGCTTCCACCCTCGATGGCTGGACCCTCTCCACTGGTTGGTGCATTCCTGCATGTTCCGACTCCAGAAGTGCAGCTTCAGGGAATCTCGGCTGCCTCCAGTGAACCTGTTGGGACTCCGGACGGGGGGCATCGACGGAAGGCAGACCGGACTCCAGATGGGGAGCAGCCAAGCGCCGACTCTGATTTGCGCCCGCCAGACCTTGCTCCGGACGGGCGGTGTCGCGGCCTCAGTGATGGCACGCTCAGGGTGACGGCGGATGCCACGGCGACAGGGAATGGATCGCGTGGCAGTCCCACTGGGTCGGCAGTGGCAACCAGCACCGGCGGTCCAAGATGGACACACCAATTCGCGCCATCGCCAGACGTTGATGCGAGCAACAATTCTCTCTCCAAGGCGACATGCTTCGACGTTTCTCTGCGGAGTCGCCCTTCCGGCACAGCAGGTGGCCGGAACCAGCGTACACGGTCTCGGCCAACTTCCACATCTGGCACAGTCATCGCCTTGCATGATATTAGTGATGGTGCTACTTCGATGGCGACGACCCATCGGCTACAAGATGCCGTCCACCACAAACATAAAAAGAAAACAGACTCCACCTTGTTCCTGGCATGCAGGGCGGATGGATTGGTGCGTAGGCGCAATCAGCGGGCTTTGTGCCGCCTTCCACGCTCGCAACTGAACCGTACGCACACGCCGGATCCTCCACTGGTTCCCAAGGATGACTTCGTGGAGATGCCACGGATCATGCCCCTTCCATCGCCACCAGAACCAAACCACAGCCAAGGCACCACTAACAAAGATGTTGAATGTTATATTTGCACGAATGAAAAAACCAAGCACTGCACGAAGTACAACAAATGGTAAAGTAGAGACTTCGGCAACAGCATCACCTCCAACAGTCCAAGGTGAACCAGTGTGACCCCAAATCTCCACAGCTGAACCGGCTTGAGGACCAGCCCATTCTTGAGGCGGTCACCCATTAGACTGGACTTATAACGCTGTTCATACGTTCAAAAAGTCAAACACTTCTGTATTATAACCTGTTGTTGTTTATTGTTCCAGATATCGTCTGACCGGACCAATGTTCTAGTTTTTTTTTTCTCTCGCATCCAAGTTTTGTTATGGTACAACCTTGTTAGTGTGACGCACCCGACATCGCCCCATGTAAATAGTTACGTCATAAACACACGCTGTACACAACACACACACACACTCTTAGATGCACTCACGACACAATTGTATTTATAACCACGTAGGCACTTATCTTTGTAAAAAGGGGGGATGTCATGATATTCAAACACACACATCATGATAGACACACCAACAGACAAATCAGAACACACAACACCACAACCAATGACAGAAAGATATAAAAGCACAGACACGACCCCCGGTGGTCAGTATTAGCTGCAGAGGAGAACCAGGACACATCTATTGCCAAACACACTCAGGGAGACAGCACGTGCAGAGTATCCAGAACGAACTGTATTATAAGAGTTATAATAAAATAGAGTTGTACCACATACAACTGTGTTGGCTCATCTGTGCACCAGAGCACCCAACACCACAGGCGGTTCAACCTTGAGGGTCGCGAGGCCGCAGACAGTCAGTGGGGGTATAGGGCAGCCAAATTTAAATGTTAAACTCTGGAGGTTGCATTGGAAGTCCAACCCTAGGAGTGTGGGCGCACAGAGATGGGGGAGGACATACAGCCGGTAATTTCGGAACACCCTCCCCTGCACCGTTAGGTTAGCGATGCAGAACCCCGTGATCTGAACAGAGTGGGATCCCGCCACCAGGAACATTTTCTGGGTGCTTGGCCGAATTTCGAGGGAACAGCGCCTTACCGGGTCAATATGGATGAAGCTCTCCGTGCTCCCAGAGTAGATGAGACACGGCGTCTCGAAGCCATTCACTAGGACTGTAGTGATTGCAGTCTGGAGCGTCCAGGGTCGCGACTGGTCGAGGGTCGTCGAAGCCAGACGTGGTTATTGAAGTTGAGCATCGTAATCAGGCAGTATGTGGCCGTCTGTGTCGGGGTCCTTCAGCCAAGATGGCGGCGTCCACGGATCGAGCGCGGTCGGGGGTGGACAAAATGGCGGCGCCCATCTCTCCCTCGTGGTGTCCGGGGACCAAAATGGCGGCGTCCGTTGGTCACATGTGGATCGCTGGGGGGGCTGGGTCTGTGGTCCCGTTTCTTCCTCGGAGATAGCGGCGACCCCGTGTGCCTTGCACACCGTCGCGTAGTGGCCCTTCTTCCCGCAGCTTTTGCAGGTAGCCGCGCGGGCCGGGCAGCGCTGCCGTGGGTGTTTCGGCTGGCTGCAAAAATAGCAGTGGGCCCCCCCCAGTTGGTCTGCTGTTTTGGCCGTGCAGGTTTGCGGGGGGGGGGGGGGGGGGTGTCGGAGAGTCGACCACAGCGGGGGTCCAGGGAGCCCAAGGAGCTGTGGTGCGGTCGGGGGCGTAGGCGCGGGCGTTACGCGAGGCCACATTGAGGGATGCCGCCAGGGCCCGAGCTTCTGTAAGTCCCAGAGATTCTTTCTCCAGAAGCCTCTGGCGGGTCTGGGAAGAGGCCAAACCTGCCACATACGCATCGCGGACCAGGAGCTCTGTGTGTTCATTCGCTGTTACCACCGGGCAGTTGCAGTTTCGACCCAGGATCTGCAGGGCGTTATAAAACTCGTCCAGCGATTCCCCAGGAAATTGCCGTCGTGTGGCGAGCTGGTAGCGAGCAAAAACCTGGTTGGCGGGCTGGATGTAGATATCCTTCAGCGCGGCGATGGCACCGGTGAAACCATCCTCGTCCTCGATAAGCGAGTAGACGTCAGGACTCACCCTGGAATGGAGGACCTGCATCTTTTGTTCGCCAGTCAGTGTGCCGGGGGCCGTTCGGAGGTAGCCCTCAAAGCATGCCAGCCAGTGCTTGAAGATAGAGGTCGAGTTAGCTGCTTGGGGTGCGATGCGCAGGCACTCCGGGGTGATTCGGAGCTCCGTGTTCCCATGTCGTTTTCTTCAATTTAAATTCTGCTTAATAAATTGTAGTACCGTCAATATGACGCAAGGCAGGTTGAGGTAATGTCAATTGAAGGCTTTATAAAGCAGAACCTTATCCCCAGCACCGTGGTTACAGAATGCAGCTGCTGAGGGAAATGGAGGGAAAAGCTGGGTTCTTATACCGGCATTTCTGGGTGGAGTCCAGTAGGTGGCAGATCCTATCAGGAGCTGGCATCCCTCCACCAATAGCCTGTCGACACGTGGTGTACCGTATTACCCCTATTACATACCACCACACCCAGCAGCTCTCCTTCCCCATTATTGTCCCAAGCGGCCACTCCTTCCCCAGTGTCCCCAGCAGCCTCTCCTTCCCCAGTGTCCCCAGCAGCCTCTCCTTCCCCAGTGCCCCCAGCAGCCACTCCTTCCCCAGTGTCCCCAGCAGCCTCTCCTTCCCCAGTGTTCCCAGTAGCCACTCCTTCCCCAGTTTCCCCAGAGGCCTCTCCTTCCCAGTGTTCCCAGCAGCCTCTCCTTCCCCAGTGTCCCCAGCAGCCTCTCCTTCCCCAGTGTTCCCAGTAGCCACTCCTTCCCCAGTTTCCCCAGCGGCCTCTCCTTCCCAGTGTTCCCAGCAGCCTCTCCTTCCCCAGTGTCCCCAGCAGCCTCTCCTTCCCCAGTGTCCCCAGCAGCCTCTCCTTCCCCAGTGTCCCCAGCAGCCTCTCCTTCCCCAGTGTTCCCAGCAGCCTCTCCTTCCCCAGTGTCCCCAGCAGCCTCTCCTTCCCCAGTGTTCCCAGCAGCCACTCCTTCCCCAGTGTCCCCAGCAGCCTCTCCTTCCCCAGTGTTCCCAGCAGCCTCTCCTTCCCCAGTGTCCCCAGCAGCCTCTCCTTCCCCATTGTTCCCAGCAGCCACTCCTTCCCCAGTTTCCCCAGCAGCCTCTCCTTCCCCAGTGTCCCCACCGGCCACTCCTTCCCCAGTGTTCCCAGCAGCCTCTCCTTCCCCAGTGTTCCCAGCAGCCTCTCCTTCCACAGTGTCCCCAGTAGCCACTCCTTCCCCAGTGTTCCCAGCAGCCTCTCCTTCCCCATTGTCCCCAGCAGCCTCTCCTTCCCCAGTGTTCCCAGCAGCCTCTCCTTCCCCAGTAACACCAGCAGCCTCTCCTTCCCCAGTGTCCCCAGCAGCCTCTCCTTCCCCAGTGTCCCCAGTAGCCACTCCTTCCCCAGTTTCCCCAGAGGCCTCTCCTTCCCAGTGTTCCCAGCAGCCTCTCCTTCCCCAGTGTCCCCAGCAGCCTCTCCTTCCCCAGTGTCCCCAGCAGCCTCTCCTTCGCCAGTGTTCAAAGCAGCCTCTCCTTCCCCAGTGTCCCCAACAGCCTCTCCTTCCCCAGTGTCCCCATCAGCCTCTGTTCCCCAGTGTTCCCAGTAGCCACTCCTTCCCCAGTTTCCCCAGCGGCCTCTCCTTCCCAGTGTCCCCAGCAGCCTCTCCTTCCCCAGTGTTCCCAGCAGCCACTCCTTCCCCAGTGTCCCCAGCAGCCGCTCCTTCCCCAGTTTCCCCAGCAGCCTCTCCTTCCCCAGTGTCCCCAGCAGCCTCTCCTTCCCCAGTGTCCCCAACAGCCTCTCCTTCCCCAGTGTCCCCAGCAGCCTCTCCTTCCCCAGTGTCCCCAGCAGCCTCTCCTTCCCCAGTGTCCCCACCGGCCACTCCTTCCCCAGTGTTCCCAGCAGCCTCTCCTTCCCCAGTGTCCCCAGCAGCCTCTCCTTCCCAAGTGTCCCCACCGGCCACTCCTTCCCCAGTGTTCCCAGCAGCCTCTCCTTCCCCAGTGTTCCCAGCAGCTTCTCCTTCCCCAGTGTCCCCAGCTGCCTCTCCTTCCCCAGTGTCCCCAACAGCCTCTCCTTCCCCAGTGTCCCCAGCAGCCTCTCCTTTACCAGTGTCCCCAGCAGCCTCTCCTTCCCCAGTGTCCCCAGCAGCCTCTCCTTCCCCAGTGTCCCCAGCAGCCTCTCCTTTACCAGTGTCCCCAGCAGCCTCTCCTTCCCCAGTGTCCCCAACAGCCTCTCCTTCCCCAGTGTCCCCAGCAGCCTCTCCTTCCCCAGTGTCCCCAGCAGCCTCTCCTTCCCCAGTGTCCCCAGCAGCCTCTCCTTCCCCAGTGTCCCCAGCAGCCTCTACTTCCCCAGTGTCCCCAGCAGCCTCTCCTTTACCAGTGTCCCCAGCAGCCTCTCCTTCCCCAGTGTCCCCAGCAGCCTCTCCTTCCCCAGTGTCCCCAGCAGCCTCTCCTTCCCCAGTGTCCCCAGCAGCCTCTCCTTCCACAGTGTCCCCAGCAGCCTCTCCTTTACCAGTGTCCCCAGCAGCCTCTCCTTCTCCATTGTCGCCAGCAGCCTCTCCTTCCCCAGTGTCCCCAGCAGCCTCTCCTTCCCCAGTGTCCCCAGCAGCCTTTCCTTCCCCAGTGACCCCAGCAGCCTCTCCTTCCCCAGTGTCCCCAGCAGCCTCTCCTTCCCAGTGTCCCCAGCAGCCTCTCCTTTACCAGTGTCCCCAGCAGCCTCTCCTTCCCCAGTGTCCCCAGCAGCCTCTCCTTCCCAGTGTCCCCAGCAGCCTCTCCTTCCCCAGTGTCCCCAGCAGCCTCTCCTTCCCCAGTGTCCCCAGCAGCCTCTCCTTCCCCAGTGTCCCCAGCAGCCTCTCCTTCCCCAGTGTCCCCAGCAGCCTCTCCTTTACCAGTGTCCCCAGCAGCCTCTCCTTCCCCAGTGTCCCCAGCAGCCTCTCCTTCCCCTGTGTCCCCAGCAGCCTCTCCTTCCCCAGTGTTCCCAGTAGCCACTCCTTCCCCAGTTTCCCCAGAGGCCTCTCCTTCCCAGTGTTCCCAGAAGCCTCTCCTTCCCCAGTGTTCCCAGTAGCCACTCCTTCCCCAGTTTCCCCAGCGGCCTCTCCTTCCCAGTGTTCCCAGCAGCCTCTCCTTCCCCAGTGTCCCCAGCAGCCTCTCCTTCCCCAGTGTCCCCAGCAGCCTCTCCTTCCCCAATTTCCCCAGCGGCCTCTCCTTCCCCAGTGTCCCCAACAGCCACTCTTTCCCCAGTTTCCCCAGAGGCCTCTCCTTCCCAGTGTTCCCAGAAGCCTCTCCTTCCCCAGTGTTCCCAGTAGCCACTCCTTCCCCAGTTTCCCCAGCGGCCTCTCCTTCCCAGTGTTCCCAGCAGCCTCTCCTTCCCCAGTGTCCCCAGCAGCCTCTCCTTCCCCAGTGTCCCCAGCAGCCTCTCCTTCCCCAATTTCCCCAGCAGCCTCTCCTTCCCCAGTGTCCCCAGTAGCCACTCCTTCCCCAGTGTTCCCAGCAGCCTCTCCTTCCCCAGTGTCCCCAGCAGCCTCTCCTTCCCCAGTGTTCCCAGTAGCCACTCCTTCCCCAGTTTCCCCAGAGGCCTCTCCTTCCCAGTGTTCCCAGCAGCCTCTCCTTCCCAGTGTCCCCAGCAGCCTCTCCTTCCCAGTGTCCCCAGCAGCCTCTCCTTCCCCAGTGTTCCCAGTAGCCACTCCTTCCCCAGTTTCCCCAGCGGCCTCTCCTTCCCAGTGTCCCCAGCAGCCTCTCCTTCCCAGTGTCCCCAGCAGCCTCTCCTTCCCCAGTGTCCCCAGCAGCCTCTCCTTCCCCAGTGTCCCCAGCAGCCTCTCCTTCCCCAGTGTCCCCAGCAGCCTCTCCTTTACCAGTGTCCCCAGCAGCCTCTCCTTCCCCAGTGTCCCCAGCAGCCTCTCCTTTACCAGTGTCCCCAGCAGCCTCTCCTTCCCCAGTGTCCCCAGCAGCCTCTCCTTCCCCAGTGTCCCCAGCAGCCTCTCCTTCCCCAGTGTTCCCAGTAGCCACTCCTTCCCCAGTTTCCCCAGTGGCCTCTCCTTCCCAGTGTTCCCAGCAGCCTCTCCTTCCCCAGTGTCCCCAGCAGCCTCTCCTTCCCCAGTGTCCCCAGTAGCCACTCCTTCCCCAGTGTTCCCAGCAGCCTCTCCTTCCCCAGTGACCCCAGCAGCCTCTCCTTCCCCAGTGTCCCCAGCAGCCTCTCCTTCCCCAGTGTTCCCAGTAGCCACTCCTTCCCCAGTTTCCCCAGCGGCCTCTCCTTCCCAGTGTTCCCAGCAGCCTCTCCTTCCCCAGTGTCCCCAGCAGCCTCTCCTTCCCCAGTGACCCCAACAGCCACTCCTTCCCCAGTTTCCCCAGCAGCCTCTCCTTCCCCAGTGTCCCCAGCAGCCTCTCCTTCCCCAGTGTTCCCAGTAGCCACTCCTTCCCCAGTTTCCCCAGCGGCCTCTCCTTCCCAGTGTCCCCAGTAGCCACTCCTTCCCCAGTTTCCCCAGCAGCCTCTCCTTCCCCAGTGTCCCCAGCAGCCTCTCCTTCCCCAGTGTCCCCAGCAGCCTCTCCTTCCCCAGTGTCCCCAGCAGCCTCTCCTTCCCCAGTGTCCCCAACAGCCCCTCCTTCCCCAGTGTCCCCAGCAGCAACTCCTTCCCCACCCTACTGAAAACCTCTGTCTTCCCCCTCCGTTTTTTAAAGAAACCAACTCAAGTTGGAATACAATTTTCGCAGTGCAAGCTGGTGTCCCTCTCACCCTGCCTTGACAACATCTAAAACATACTCACCTGGCAGCCCGGCAATGATGACAGTTTAAAGTTCGACCAACTTTCCGGCTTAACTGCTGATAAAGCTGGTGCTGCGCTCCCTCCCACTGTGCCTGGGAAATGTTCAGTTCTCACCCACAAAGGAATAAAGAAAACAGAAAACCAATGTCCCACGGTCTGTGTCCCAGTTTGATACCCGAGGGTTTCTCAGGCTGGAGTACGCCTGCCACAAACGGGTGTGATCGTTTCCCCGGGTTAAACCAGATATCTGCTTTGGGAAGAGGATTGCTTTTTGTGTTTCTTGGGGAAAACAAACGATCCTTAACTCCTGTGTCTTTCCGATAAGGTGTTTGCCATGGAGCAAGGGTAGGAACAAAAAGACACGCTGAAACTAATAATTGTTACTGCTGACATATACATCAAGGAAAATTGGACTTGTAATATGTTCCGAATTATAAGTAAGAAGTTGATAGCAGCAAATAAAATGTATGACTGTAGCATAGGCTGTATAAAGGATACTGATTTCAGAACACTTCCCTTAGAGCATCGACAGGATACAGTTATCAATTTACGAATCACAGAATCGTGGGTTATTTACAGTTTAAAAAGACACAGGCTGGGATATTCTGGTCCTGTAATTTCCCCCTGGCCACAATTATTGCTTTCACGTTTTGGACAGTATGATTTTCATTATCATGAAGAATCTTACTTGCATTCACAGAAGCAGAGAGTTCCATCTTTTCCTGAGTACAGACTCAGTCAGAGCCTGAAATATAGGTCTGTTGGTGTGACTCACATACAGGCTAAAGGAGGTTAATTTAAACTATTTCAGAGGAATCACATTGTAACGCCCCAACTGTGGCTCCCCCAGATACAGTTGTGGCTGAAATCAGATAATTTGGTGTGAGCCAGGGATCAAACCAGGCGCCGAGGGCACAGAGCAGTGCCAAAGCAGAAGATACCCCTGCTCACAAGGACTGGTGGGTAGCGTTGTGTCTCACAGATAAAAGGAAACTGAATGAAATTGCAACATGGGTCTTGTAACCCATTGCACTCTCTCCATGTAAACTTATTTGGCAACAAGAAGTTATTCTCTGTTAAGAGCTGGTTGGCAAAATTGACTCCGTAGCACAGGGCCAGGGAGAGAAATCATGAGCCTTGGCTCTTCTCCTGTTTTTCAGTCGACTGATCATATTATGTAACAATTTTAAATCTTGAATTTGCATACGTTCAACAATTCTGTTTGTTCTGGAGTTTCAATTGCTTATGCACCCAATGCATATTTTATTACAATTGAATATAATATGCTAAACTATATAGCAATGATTGAACAATCAGCTCATCAAAACACATGCACCATATTCATTTTCATGTGTTGAAAAGTTTTTCCAGAAATCATCCGAAAAGCTAAATCTTTCAGTGCACATCCTCTGAGTCAGAGGACGACGAATGAAAGTCCATCTGTCACTTGTAGAGTTTAACCTTTGTAATTTGGAGTCAAAAGCATCCGTCCACATGAAGAGAACCATATGCACCATGGCATCTAAAAAGCCCACAGGATAGTACAGCCCAGAAGAAGGCCTTTGACCTACTGAGTCTGGGCAGGCTCTTTCAAAGTGCAATCCAATTGGCACTGCTCTCTCACCATATCCCTGTAATGTTTTGTTCTCCTTCCAAATACTTGTCCAGTTCCCTTTTGCAAACTTCCATTGGACCTCTTTCCACCACCTTGTTAGGCAGAGCATTCCAAACCATTCCTTGCAAAAAAGAGGTTTTTCCTCATGTAGCCTCTGTTTTATTTGTCCATCTCATTAAATTTGTGCCCTCTGGTTCTCAAGCTTTCAGCTATTGGAAACTGTTTTTATTGTCCCTATCTAACCCTTTCATGATTTTAAGTACTTCCATCAAACTTCCTTTTAGCCTTGCCTTCTCTAAAGAGAATATCCCCAGTTTCTGTAGCAGTAATCCCTCATCCCCATTCTCGTGAATCTTTACTGTAGCCTCTCCAAAACCTTCCCATCCTTCTTGAAGTGTGGTTCCCAGAATTGAACACAATGCTCCAGGTGTGTTGAACTGGTCTTTTACACCGATTTAGAACACATTTGTGACTTTTGCTCTCTATTCACCCCACTCACACTAAACTGCCGACTACATGTAATGTATCACAATACATCCCTGCTGGGGAACATCATGTGATGTATAGTGATGTCAGCAGAGTGTTTGCGTGGGATTCGCAGTTCCCCATCTTAGAATGTTTGAGCAACAACTCTTAATAAACCTCTCATCGAATCTGAAAGAATCCAGAGTGTGGGCATCTCCAGACCTTTTCACTCCGTGGCAAACTCAGAGAAGACAAGGCTAAAAGAGAAAACTGGCGACGAGGATTGAGGCAAGAACACAAATCGCTGGAGGAAGACGTTCATCGACAAAATGGAGGAGACAACATTGAGAACCATGAAAGATTCTCGTGGACGGACTCATGCACACACATTGGGTGAAGCACAGCTGCCGATACTGAAAGTTTAGAACAAAAATTGACTGCAACAGTGAGTAAGAAGAACGACAACTCAGGTAATTTGCTTTCCGTTAAAGTGGGTAGAGTCTGGACTACATTGTCCCTGCATGTGGCGAAGATATGGGCTGCAAACAACGGGGGATTGGATGCCGACTCTGTACAGGATGGTATTCGGGAAAAGATTGAACCACAGTTAGGCAAAAGGAACAAAAAATTCTGATTTGCTTGTGGATAAGGGGATCGTTTGTGCCATACATCAAAAGAATTGGAAGGGTGAAAGTTGGTTGAAGTATAGACCCTGGAAGCCAGGATACGGAAAGGCGGGAAAAACTGGTGTCGCGGATGCATTTGATGAAGCCTGTGAGACTTGGAACTCATATGAGGAAGATTCCAATTGTATCCCGCAGCAAATCTCAAACGCCAGAGGACTTAAAGGTTGCAACATGTCTCAGTTTGGGAGGACATAAAACTTTTGCGTTGCTCCAAAATTTAGTTCATCCATCAAAACCAGGAGAAAAGACCGACAGCAAACTAGTTCCCAACTCGACCATTTTTAATTGCAGATAGATTTTGGTTCCATTGCCATTGTCAGGAAAAAGTGAAAGCAGTTTACAATTCATAGCAACTTGAAGAAGGTTAACAAAATACTGGGAGTTTGGTGCAGTACTTGATGATATTCTTTGTGATAGGTTGGCATGTGGACTCTGCAGCGAAGCTGTTCAAAGAAAACAACTTTCTGTAAGTGATTTAACTCTTAACACTGCTGTGGAGGTTAGCACAACTATGGGCAACAAAATAAGCTTCATAGAAAGAGGGTAGGTGAAGATCCAGAAATTGATACCAAATAGAAGCAAGACTGCAAGAGTGCAACAATGTCATCAAGATTGGACACTCTGCAGGGCAATACTGGAGTAGGGAAACTAAATGCAAGAACTATGGTGAAAATGGCCATATTGACAAGAGATGTTGGGCTCAGAAAGCCTCTCCAACACCAGGAATGTGCAAGAGAAAAATCATATCTGAGATGACTAGCTTAGTCTGTAAATTAGTAGACAGAATTCAAGACCACAAGGGGAGGAGGTGCATAGTGGTATTGTCGCTGGACTAGTAATCCAGAAACCCAGGATAATGACCTGGGGACCCGGGTTCAAATCCTACCATGGCAGGCGATGGAATTTAAACTCAACAAAAAATCTGGAATTAAAAAGTCTAACGTTAATCATGAAACCATTGTCGATTGACGGAAAACTCCTTCTGGTTCTCTCTTTCGGGAAGGAAATCTGCCATTCCTTATGTGGTCTGGCCGACATGTGACTCCAGATCCACAGCACAGTCTTGACTCTTAACTACCCCCTCAAGGGCAATTAGGGATGGACAATAAATGCCAGCACAGCCTGCAACGCCCACGTCCCAGGAACGAATAAAAAAACAACACTGAAGACGATGTATCCAAGCAACTTTCCATGAATTTGCCAAACAACAGAGTAAAATAAATTTAACAAAACATAATGTGATGCGACCTGCTCAGCAACATGCAGAAATCTGCCTCGAGACAGCAGTAGCCAGTATTCCAAAGATCAGATGGGATGCATCTTCCCCCAATAATGAGATTAGAAGGCCCGTATAGATAAGAATCAGATTTGAATAGATCATGAGTAGAAACAGTTTACCGAGACATTTGAAAAGATCAATGATGTATACATACGATAACATCTAGAGTCAAGGAATTTGATAGGGCAGAATCAAAGTGGAGCAAAGGTATAATTGGACGGACCCTCAGAAGCAAAGCAAGCCAATAAACACCAAGCAGGCAGAAACAGACAATGAGTTTCCAGATCACAGTCTTAGAACCAAGGCAGTGCAGAAAACCTTCATAAAAACAGTTTAAATGTCTTTGCTGGACCAAGACAAGACGTTTCCCAAATGTGATCATCATTCCTGTATTTTGTAGTAGTTATAAGCCGTTTTAACTTATAGATTTATTTAATTTGAATGTAGTTTGGGAAGACAGGGAGAGATTGTTTCAACGGAAAGGAGAGGAGAGAGAATTTAAAATGGAAATGGAGAAAGCCAGACGAAAGAAATGAGAACAAGAGAGAGAGACTTCCAACTTTGCACACAGGCAGCAGCAACCAAAAGATTAGAATGGACAGCAGAGGAAGTTGGTTCCAGACAGGAAACTAGTGGGAAGCTGTTCAGGTATGTACAAGCTCTACTAAAATTCTATGAGAGAAATGCCAAGGATTTTTAAACGTGCTCCATTTCTCACTCATGGATAATGTCCCTGTGACTTTTTCTCAAGATCAGAGATGCACAAGATCCAATCCAGTGATGGGGAAGGTGATTGACTTGGTCCAAAAAGGAATGCTGTCAGATGTTTATCGGAAAAGTCCAGACCTCAAGCCCTTCATCACACCAAGACATGAGTTGACAGTTGAGAATGGAGTTTTATTAGGGGAAATCTGAGTGATTCTTCCTCCATGCTTGCGTAGTAAAGTCCTTGACCAACTACATGAGGGACACCCTGGTGTTGCGTGGATAAAGAAACTGAGACACAAGTCGTTTTTGGTGGTCAAGCGTAGATGCTCAAATTGAAGGGAAAGTGGGACTATATCTTTCAATAAAAAATGCTGATACTTTTTCAAGACACTCAGTTATTATTGGTGGCCAGGATTATTGAAGAGAAAGTAGGGCAATGTCAATCCTGTTCAAAACTAAGGACTGCACCACCAGTACAACCATTACATCCATGGGAATGGCTGACACAGTCATGGCATAGAATACACATCGATTTTGCAGGCCCAGTGGAGGGACACACATTCTTAGTGGCTGTGGATGCACGCTCGAAATAGGCAGAAGTCGTAACCATACGACGATAAGACATAGGAGCAGAATTAGGCCACTCGGCACATCAAGTCTGCTCCACCATTCAATCATGGCTGATATTTTCTCATCCCCATTCTCCTGCCTCCTCCCGATAACCCCTGATCCCCTTGTTCATCAAGAACCTATCTATCTCTGTCTTAAGGCACTCAGTATAATCTTAAAGACACTCAGTATCATGAAGTCCACAATGACTGAACAGGCTACAGAGAAGCTAGATGAAGTATTTGCACGATTTGACACACCGGAGCAGATTTTCTGAAGGAAATCGATATCCACCACATCAAGTCAGCTGCATATCATCCTGCAATGAATGTATTGGCTGAACATTTTGTTCAATCATTAAAACATTCCATCAAAGCTTTGAAGGATCAAGGGACATTAGAAGATGAGTGAAGAAAGTCCGAATGTCTGACCGGAAAACCGCACACACAACAGCACAGAGTTCACCAGCAATGCTGCTGTTCAAAAGGAAACTGCGAACTCAGTTTGATTTGTTAATTCCGCATGATACTTCAGAGCTTGTTAGATGACAACAACAAGCACATATGGCTAGGATGGAACAAAACTCTAAAAAGCAAGTATTTAATCAAGGGGAGGGAGTGCTATCCAGAAGCTGCAACACCAATGAGAAATTGGTACCTACTGAGACCCTAGCGAAGACAGCTCCAATATCATACACCATACACTGAAAGAGTTTGGCGATGTCATACTGATCAGCTGCTAGCTTCACAAAGTGAAATTACTGGAACTTCTCAAGTAATTCTCTTGGAAATTTTAGACAGCGATACTTTGGAACAGAGACCAGACACAGTGACAAGTTCAGATTCTGTTTCTGAGGATTTTTCAATACCTATAGAGACAGACACTGGAGTAACCTCCCAGGAAGTACCACCTACTGAAGGGAAAGACAAGACTTCCAAGGTCTCAAGTTGCCAAGTTCCAGAATGTTGAATCCAATCCAAGATAATAAAGTTGTACATATATGTTTCGGGATAATACATAAGTGAATCTGTTCTATAAGTGTTAAGTCATTGGCATTGCTTTAAAGAAGCAAAGGGGGAGGAGTTTTACGTATCAGAGAAAACATCCCTGCCGATGAAGCACCACATGATGTGTGATGATGTCAGCATTGTGTTTGCGTGGGCTTTGTAGTTCTCCACTTTGTCTGAAACAATCTTGAAACAATCCAAAGTGTAGGCCCCTCTGTACTTCCTCTGTTAATGGCTTATATTGAGATGTAATAAGACTCAACTTTCTTCCTGGCCCTCATGCTATCTGAAGTAGTCAAAAAAGTTCACCGTCCTCAGGTACTGTCCCACATGATTACAAGGTGATATCAACAAATTCCATCCACCATCAGACTCACCAGAATCGGTTGCATTCTTGGACACATGCATCTCCATCAAGGACGGACACCTTAGCACTTCACTGTACCACATACCCACGGATAACCTCACGATGCTCCACCTCTCCAGCTTCCACCATAAACACATTAAAGAAGCTATCCCTTAGGGCCAAGCCATCCGTATATCCTGCTCAGGCGAGGAGGAATGCGACTGACACCTACCGACGCTTAAAGATGCCCTTGTAAGAACAGGATATGGTGCTCGACTCAGCTCGAGCGACAGTTCTGCCCCGTCACAGCGATAAACCGCACTGACCTCCTCAGAAGACAAATATGGGACACAACCGACAGAGTATCCTTTATCGTCCGGTACTTCCCCGGAGCGAAGAAACCACATCATCTTCTTCGCAGCCTTCAACACTTAATCCATGACAACAAACATCTCGCTAAGGCCATTCCCACATCTCCACCACTTGTCTTCAAAAAATGCCTAACCTCAAACAGACCATTGTTCGCAGCAAACTACCCAGCCTTCAGGAGAACAGCGACCACAACACCACACAATCCTGCCACAGAAACCTCAGCAAGACATGTCGGAGCATCGACCTGTATCTACCTGTACTACCATCACACATCGACCTGTACTACCATCACACGTGAAAACACCACCCACCAGGTACACGGTACATACTCATGCGACTCGGACAATGTTGTTTACCTCATACATTGCAGGACAGGGTGTCCCGAGGCGTAGTACATCGGTGAGATCATAACAGCGGATGAGCACCGTAACAATCGTCAGGCAGGAGTGTTCCCTTCCAGTCGGCGAACACTTCAGCATTCAAGGACATTCAGCCTCTGATCTTCAGATAAACACTCTCCAAGGTGGCCTTCAGGACACACGACAATGGAGAATCGGCGAGCAGAAACTGGTCGGCACGTTCTGCAATAATGGGTATGGCCTCAACAGGGATCGCGGGTTCATGTCACATTACATGGCACCCCCACCATACTGCCTGGGTTTGCAGAATCCTACTCACTGTCCTGGCTTGAGACAATTTACACCTCGATTACCTGTGATTATCCCTCACTCCACTCACATTCTTTGTGCCTGTAAAGACTTGTTTACCTGTTAAGACTCGCATTCCAACCATTCTTCACATTCCAAATGGTAATTATCTTGCAATTCTGTCTCTCCGATATATTTTCTTTTCTAAATTTTAGAGTACCCAATTATTTTTTTTCCAATTAAGGGGCAATTTAGCGTGGCCAATTCACCTAACCTGCACATCTTTGGGTTGTGGGGATGAAACCCACGCAGACATGTGCGAGAATGTGCAAACTCCACATGGACAGTGACCCAGGGCTGGGATTCGAACCCGGGTCCTCGGCACCGCAGTTCCAGTGCTAACCACTGCGCCACACGCCGCCCATCTCGCCTAAAATGCAGTGTTTGTGAACCTGCCTCCACTTCACCTGATGAAGGAGCTGCGCTCCGAAAGCTTGTGATTTCAAATCAACCTGTTGGACTTTAACCTAATGCGATTTGGCATCCAGCCTGCCATTTTGGATTCACAAGTTCTGCTAATATTCTTAAACATTCTCAGTGAAACATGCATTCAGTTGGCTGAGGATTCCTTGCTTTTCCCAACATGGTGCCACTTAAAGGAATCAACATGGAACTTTGAGGTGATCTCCGTTTGAGGCTGCAGAATTAATGGAAGAAATATGTACAGTGATGCTGGAGGAATTTTTACGAAGCTGGTGAAGATGGAACGCAATGCTGCTGGACTTTTCTATGAAACTCAGTGCAGTTTGAAGGTCAATGAACAGACAGCCTGCTATCATTCCTGGGAGATTAAATTGTGGTCCATCCTGCGCCGCAGCATGTCAGGGAGATGGAGATTGAGGAATCTGTGCAAGGACGGAGGAAGAGGAAGATGAAGGGAGCATGTCTATTCCTTTTTGTAGAATTTGGCATTCTTGCACTTGGTTGCTTGCGACCTCAAAAGTGTTCTCACTCCTTTCTGCAGATGGCATTTCTTGACTAGTTATTTCAGTATCTGATGCTATAGGCTTTGAAAATGTCCACAGAAACAGAATATGAACTCATCACTGTCCCGGGTCTCTGTTCCAAACATTAGTTCCTCAGATCTTTAAGAGGTAGAACCTCTTGAGAGGTTTCTGCAAACTTATGTGGTGTCGCAATAACTGATCAGCATGACATTACCAAACTCTTTCATCATCCGTATGTATGGTGTATGATACTGGAACTGTCTTCGCTAGGTTCATAGCTGTTACCCATTTCGTTTTAGCGGTGTAGTTCCTAGCTGACACTCTCTCTCCCTGGTTAAATACTCATCTTTAACAAATCAAACTGAGTTCGTAGTTACCTCTTAAACAACAGCATTGCCGGGGAACTTTGCGTGGCAGCATGTACAGTGTTCCGATAAAATATTAGAAATTTGTCTACTCATCTTGATAATGTCCCCAGGTCCTTCGATGCTTTGATAGAATTCTTTAATCATTGCACAAAACCTTTGACCAATCAATTCGTCCCTGGATGATATGGAGCTGACTTGATCTGCCGTGTACCATTCCCGTTCAAGTATTCCTCAAATTTCTTTGAAGTAAACTGTGTACCATCATCACTAACAATCTGCTCCGGTGTTCCAAATCTTGCGAATATTTTGTACTGTCTCTCATTGATCTGCTCAGTCATTAATAGCTTCATTATCGCGACTTCTAGCCATTTTGAGTGTGGGTCCAAAATTCCTTCATCCTGATGTAAGGGTCCTTCTTGATTGTTCTTGTTTATTCCTTGTTTATTCCCTTATTTCCTCTTTCTTTTATTTTTGGCGTTATATTTTTGATCCATGGATGATTAATGGACTTGTGTCTTTTAGGCAGCCTGTATCTTTAATTAAAGCAGAAAGAAGCAGTGACATGTGCCTTTAATTCAAAGAGAAGCCTGTACTGGTTTGGATTGGAGACCACAGACTAACCGGCACCAAATGACAGAGATTGGTTGGGACCCGTGCTATCCCTAAAGCTCAGGCCTTTCCTGTTCTACTGAAAGGGTAAAAAGGAAGGGTAGGACAATAATCTGAGAGGAAAAGTCATAATGAAACTAAACAGCTTATTGCGTCCTGTGATAAAATTGCTAGATGTGATAGGAATATATTAACAGTCTGGATTTGTTTTAATAGACGATCAGTGAACTGTGTTGTACATTTTAATATTCTGCCCTAGTGGTGATGACATTTCATGTGGGTATTTTTGTTAATGTGTGTGAGTGACAAATGGTAATTGCTGCTGACATTTTGCAGTGTTCTTGCTATGCTGAAGCCACATCAGGGTCATGGTATGACGGCACGTCAATTATTTAAATGTTGGGGAGTCGAATGTTTATGTATGTGCCTGTTTTTATAAACTGCAGTGCTCACTACATGGAACCCAATGGACTACCCACCCCCACATCCACTAATGGATCTGAAAGAATGAGAATCTTGAGTATCACAATGATGTGAGAGCATGATATTCATCAGCTTCTGGGCCACGATGTAAACTCCAGGACTAGAAATTGGATAGTGCTGGTTTTCAGATGTGCTGATTAGAGTTATAGTCATTGGCCTCAATCTTGCTGTAGCATCTAGTGTCCCAGTGGCAGGGCCAGGAGTGAGAAGGACTTGCGCTCTTAGTTGGGACAGCTAGCCACAGGCAATTAGCAGCGGCCAGACAGTTAGAAATTCTTGGACGAGGTACCTGGCGAATAGTGCAGCAGGGTGGACAGGAAGTCACTGACCCTACCATTACCTCAGGGAGCCAAATCTTCGGGCGCCATGTTTAAAGGGCACACAGATCGACATTTATTCTCTAAAAGCCAGAGGCATTAGTCTGGTTGTGGGAGTCGATGCTGTTATTTATCTGGGAATACATTTTCTGGTGACGAGATTGAGGCAAAAAAGTTGCTGGAAAGAAGATTTTCGTCATTTAGTTGTGGGATGGCACCGGGAGCAACGGAAAATTCTCGGTACCGGATTCTCACACGTACACGCACAGACACTAGGCAAAGCAACGCCGCCGATGTGAAGGTTTAACAAAATATTTTGACAGCAACTCTGAGTAAGATCACCCACAGTCGGGGAAGACTTGCTTATGTTGAAGTGAGTGGGACCCGGGCTGCAGTGACCACGCACATGGCGAAGCAACATGGGCTGTGTCAGCAGGGATTTCAAAGTCTGCCGACTCTGTACGTGTCACTGCTCGGGAGAAAAGTCGAAATATTCAGGCATACAAGGGGAAGATTTCCTAGTTGATTGTCCAAGGGATTGTTTGTGCAATGCTTTCCGACACAGTCAGAAGGGTCAAACTGTAGGCCCGAGGAGCTTGATCCAAAAATGGGCAGCATGTACACCACTCCGCCCCTCGGACTTGCTCCACCATCCAATAAATCATGACTTATCTGATTGTAACCTCAACACCACATTCTGCCGACTCCCGATAAGCTTTCACCCCCTTGTTAACCAAGAATCTATTTAGCTCTGCCTCAAAAATATTGAAAGACTCTGCTCCCACTGCCTTTTGAGGTAGAGATTCCCAAAGACTCACAACCTTCTGAGCGAAAACTTTTGCCTCATCTCGATTTAAATGGGTGATCTCGTATTTATTTTAAACAGTTCTGGATTTTCTGACAAGAAGAAACATATTTTCCACATCCTCCCTGTCAATTGCAATTCTCTTCCCACACCTGGTGGTGCACTAAGATAGACCTTTGTATGCTTTCCTAGCTAGTAATTCCTGGAGCAGGTCTCTGGAGGCGTATAGCTTGAGGGCCGCCACTCCACATCAAGTGTGATGACCAGGCATCTCCCCCTCTTACCGCCAGCCATTGATGTGTTTGGAAGTGTTGCTCTTTTTAACCTTAGTCTATTTGCTCTGTTTACGTCACCTTTGCTCATGAGTCGCCAGGTATCTTTATGATACCACCACGTGGTTCAAGTTCAGGTTATGATTAATAATACAGCACACCGCTTAGTAAGGATTAAAACAACGGTCATTTATTATATACAACAAGCAATATTAATACCCTAATACTGCTTTCTATATAATAAACCTATCACTACTGGCCAATACTTAACTTAGGAAGAGCCCACCAGTTCAGGGAAACGAATGGCTTGTCCAATCAAATCTGGCCCGTGGGATTCAAAAGGCTGCTACAGGTCGGTGGCTAGGTGTCTCTACCGGATAGCGATCGCTGGATTCAAACTTACTATTGCCGGTTGCTGTTCTTGCGAAGGTCACGAGCAGGCAAAGAGGAGAGAGATCTGAACTTGGACCCTCACTTTTATAGGGCCCCGGGGCTACCCGCCTCCCGGGGCGGTCCTTGACCCTGAGTCCCAAGTGATTGGATCTGTCCCCAATCTCTGGGGTCGATGTGTCCAATGGTGAGGCGATTCCTCGATCGGGGGTGGTCGCTCACCTGTCTTTGTTTCGGTCACTGCAGGCGCCGACAGGTCTGGCCTGGTATTCAATTGCTAATATGTTGCAATTGTTCCCGGGGATAGCCGATTTAACTGTGGATGTCTGAATTGATGGGCTGTAAACAGTCCTGAATGCAACTGCAAATATCTGGGTTGATGGGCTGTTGATAGCTCTGTGTATCGATCTGGGCTAACTTCCCAGAGCCGAATATGCAATACTGTCTGCAGCTGCCTGCTTGTGTCTTCTTAGCTGCTTTTCCCAGCAGTCTTTCGGGTTAGCCATTTTAAACTGGGTTTTGGCCAGATTAATCGGAACGCAGCCATTTTACGTGGCTACAGAAGGGTTTGCAAACTCAACCTGTGTGGCCATATTATGAATGCAACTTTCTTGACCATCAGGTCCTGGAGTGGGACTTGAAACTGAAGCTTCTTGCTCAGAGGCTATGCACTGCTCCACAAGACCTCCTACCCTGTCAAAGCCCCTCAGGATTTTAAAGGTATTGATCAAGTCGCCTCTTACTCTTCTAAAATCTAGTGAATATAACCCTAACCTCTCGAAATTTCCTCATTAGAAAACCCGCCCATTTCTTGTATTAGTCTAGTAAACCATCTCTGAACAGCTTCTAATGTATTTACATCTTTCCTTAAATAAGGAGACCAATAATGTACACAGAACTCCAAATGTGGCCTCACCAATGCCCTGGATAACTGAAGCATAACTTCCCTACCTTTGTAATCAATTCCCCTCACGATAAATTATAACATTCTATTTATTTTCCGAATTACTTGCTGTACCTGTACTGGTCTTTTTTGATTCATGCACTCGGGTATCCAGATAACTCTGCATCTCAGAGCTCTGAAATCTCTCACTATGTAGAAAACATGCTTCTTGTTATCCTTCCTGCTAAATTGGAAAATTTTGCATTTTCCCACATTATACCCCATTTGCCAGATTTTTGCCCACTCACAAACTTATCTGTGTCACTTTGCAGCCTCCAAACATCCTCTTCACAATTTACTTTCCTACCTATATTTGTATTGTCAGAAAATTTAGCAATCACACCTCAGTTCCTTCATCCAAATCACTTATATAAATGGCAAAAGTGTTTACCATATTCTCAATGTCTTTTTCCAAATCCTGGCCACCAGACATAATGACAAGTCAATATCTTCATCCTGAACGTGTGCTGTGGAGCTCTACCAAGAGTGACTCTCTGTCCTGGGAAGGGATTACCATTCTGGAACAGCACATCAAGATACCGTCCTGGCAACTCAGTTCCGTGCTTCTGGAATAAAAGACACAATTGTACCTGGCCAACCATGCAAAACAAAGCCTGTAGCCGGGATTCTCCATTGGCCGACGCCCGAATTGATAAACGCGATTGGGTGGAGAATCAGTTCCAACGTCAAAATCGTGGCAGGTGCTGGTTTCACGCCAAATCGCAATTCTTTAATGCCTCGACAGCAGCGTCAATGCGTTCCACTCTGCACGTACAGTAAATGGCGTTGGCATATTGTTGAAATCTACCCGTGGTTAAGTGTAGTCTCGTATACACCTAACTAAGTAGAAATTTGCACGACACGTCTCGGATGCGAAATGAAATCTTTATTGGGTGTCTATTGATTATAATTGAGAGTTTGAAATCTTCTTGTGGTTACAAATCAAATGTTCTCAATAAAGCCCCTGCCAGCAGAAGACTTTAAGAGATATAATTAAACTCAGTAGCTTACAACGACTTGAACTTCAAAAATACAGTCATGTTTTCTTGCTTAAAGCAAAACAGCTTGCGCAGAGTTAGAGTTAGAGTGGAATATGAAAATACAAAATAAAGATAGTAGACAGCTGGGCAAATAGTGTAGAGTGATTGATCCTGGAATGAAAATGGTTGCCTGGACCACTATCTTTAAGGAATTTATTATAAATCTGAGTCAATTTGTTTCTGCCCCTGTAACATGCTGATTGGTTTGGATGAGTTTCAATACATTTGATTCGATGATTGGGTTGTCAATCTTCAATATGCAACATTATCTCATTGAACTTTAAGGTTAATATAAATGATGTTCTCCCAGTGAGCCAGAGAAAACAAAGCCAGGAGTGAGACACAGCTAAGAGTGAGTTTGGGAATTTGAATCAAGGTGGGAATTGAATTAAATCAGTAAGGCAGGTCCTTTTAAATTTCAGGAGTTTAAATTAATTTAAACTAAGCTAGTATTGTGCAGTGTGGGTTAACAAGGGCTGCCCCACCCACTCACATAACTGGTTGGCAGTTAAGTGTCAGTCACTTAAATCTACCTTGATCTAAAAGCAGGTGGGGGAGGGGAGTCAATTCAGGACAGTTTAAAAAGAGCAACTTGTAAACTCACTCCCAGTGAGTTCTCCCAGTGAGCCAGAGAAGACAGCCAGGAGTGAGACACAGGTAAGAGTGAGTTTGGGAATTTGAATCTAGGTGGGAATTCGAAGCTGGGTGGGGAGGAAGTGCTTTTTATCCCTGGTAAGTGACTGGTAAGTAGTGTTTCTGTTTTTCTGTTTCTTTTCATCGGTATATTTATTTATTTTTTCTTTGTTGTTTTTTTTGTTGAAATTGCAGTTATTGAAGTTAACCGAAGGTTTACGACATGGCAGGAGATCTCAGACCCGTGTCATGCTCCTCGTGTGCGATGTGGGAGCTCAGGGACACGTCCACTGTCCCTGGCTCCTTCACGTGCAAGAAATGTGTCCAGTTGCAGCTCCTGTTAGACCGCTTCACAGCTCTGGAGCTGCGGATGGACTCACTTTGGAACATCCACGTGCTGAGGACGTCGTGGATAGCACGTTTAGCGAGTTGGTCACACCGCAGGTGAAAGGTACTGAGGGAGATAGAAAATGGGTGACCAAAAGACAGAGCAAGAGTAGGAAGGCAGTGCAGGTGTCCTCTGCGGTCATCTCCCTGCAAAACAGATATACCGCTTTGGATACTGTTGAGGGAGATGGCTCACCAGGGGAAAGCAGCAGCAGCCAGGTTCATGGCACATGGCTGGCTCTGCTGCGCAGCTGGGCAAGAAGAAGAATGGCAGGGGACTCAATTGTAAGGGGAATAGACAGGCGGTTCTGCGGACGCAATCGAGACTCCAGGATGGTATGTTGCCTCCTGGTGCAAGGTTCAAGGATGTCTCGGCGTGGCTGCAGGACATTCTGGGGGGGGGGGGGGGGGGAGGGTGAACAGGCAGCTGTTGTGGTGCACATAGGCACCAACGATATAGGTAAAAAACGGGACGAGGTCCTACAAGCTGAATTTAGGGAGCTAGGAGTTAAACTAAAAAGTCGGACCTCAAAGGTAGTAATCTCAGGAATGCAAACTCTGCTCTTATCATTGAACTGGTATGTGCTGAACTCTGTGATTCTGTTCATTTGAACAATGGAGAGTTCATATGAACTATAATGTCAATTTAACCTTCAGTAGAAATGTTGCATTTCTAGTTCGAATGCAAATGTTTCAAATTCTATGCTTTTATTTTTGCAAGCTATGTGCTTTTGCAATCTGAGGTTATGTTTGATCATATTTGCAGTCTTATGATGAGATCCATTTTTAAATGATTTTTGAACTTGGCTTTAATATTTATAACAAAATGGCTAATTAATGATGCTTTTATCTATCAGAAATAACAAGTTTCCTTCACATATCATCAGCGGGCTTGACCTGGTATTCTCTGGGGCCTCCGCGATGCTCTGCCTCCACTGGTGGCAAGTTTCACTTGTGCTTTTAAAAATCGTAAAACAAGCGCCATGGCTGCTGAGGGAGACAGAGGGGGTACAGACAGTGTCCAACATTGCCATAATTTGCTGGTAGTTGTGCTGCTGGCTAGTTGTGCTGCTGGCCAGGAGGTGGGTCTGGGTAGACTTACATGAAACACCATTGCCACAGCCTGCAAGACAAGCGTGCAGCTGTGCACAATGCTGACTGCCCACTGTGAACTTAGTGCCATGGGTCTTATGGTTGTCCCCCCAGGCCCAGGTGCCCTCTAGCCCCAGATGCCCCATCAACAGGATGGGAGCGCTCCAGCCCAACCAGCGCCATCTTGTTGGCTGGGATGAGTGTGTGTGGGGAGTAAAGTGTGTCTCTGCGACTGCTTGCCAACCTCCTGAGTGTCAATCACGGACACGGCGAATCAGACAGCGTTTTTCATTGGAATTGGTCGTGTTCCACGTGGTGCCAGTGCTAGCGGTTGCTGAATCAGTCCAGGGGCGGTGCCAGTTTTGCTGTCGTAGAAGTCCATGAATCCTGCCCCGGCATCAACACAGAAACGGAGAATCCCACCCAATGCCTTACTCCCTTCACCAAGGTACTTGAATGCGCGTTCCCCAACAACAAGGGCAGAAGCGCTGATGATCACTTCGATCTGCAGTTGCTTGACATTCACCTACTCTGTCACTGCAATAGGCACAGGGTGAACAGCAATCACCTATTACAGAGAAGGTGCAACAGAAGCACAGCTTCCGCAGTGTCAGTTGACTCAATCAGATTTGCACTCTGCTCTGCTGGTGGTTTATTCTTCCTTCTGCATGGCCAGGCCAGGTGTCGTTCCTTCTGGCAAAAGCAGCATTCTGCTCTCTAGATCTGCATATGTCCATTCCATGATTCTCTCCACACCTATCGCAAATGTGTACCTTGTCAGCTGACACACTGTAAGTAGGCTTCCTGATTTATCATTTGGTGGACACGATACCATGCTGAAAAACTGCTGTACCACCCTTTGTGCTATTTTCAGGGTCAGGTTTCGGGCTAAAGTGTGGTCACATGCAAAAAATTTGGAGAATCTTTTGCGGCATGCCCCATGGCAAGAGTAAGTTCTAGAGAGCTTTTGAAATCAATATTTGGTTCAGCCAACAAGAAGAACTGTGTGGAATTGTTGTTCAGCCCGCATACAATCACACTATTGTTGTTTCTCAGCTCTCCGCGTCCCAGTTACTCCACACTCATGCAGTCACTCCTGTCTCACCCAGCCTGAGTGAAGATGCTTGGGTGAGATGGGGGCTTTGGAATATCAATGTGGATTAGTAATAATAATAGTAATCTTTACTCGTGCCACAAGTAGGCTTACATTGACACTGCAATGAAGTTATTGTGAAAATCCTCCAGTCGCCACATTCCAGCACCTGTTCGGGTACACCAAGGGAGAATTCTGAATGACCAATTCACCTAACAAGCACCTCTTTTGGGACTTGTGGGAGGAAACCGGAGTACATGGAGGAAACGCATGCAGACACGGGAAGAACGTGCAGATGCTGCACAGACAGTGACCCAAGCAAGAATCGAACCGGGGACCGTGGTGCTGTGAAGCAACAGTGCTAACCACTGTGGTACCGTGCCTAAGTCTGTCGAGAGTGGCAATCCACCAGAGATTGCAACTTTGGGTCACTGGCTCCAGTCCTCAGCATCTGCATCAAATGGATCGATTTCTTCTGTCTATTTGTTTTTCTAAGTGCTGGCTGTGTCCTTTTCCTTTGTGTTTACCACTTTAAGAGTGTTGCTGCTTTGAGAGCTGTCAGTTCAGTCGCTCTGCTGTCTCTGCGGCTTACCGGTTGTGTATCTGCTCTTTTCCCACTGTCATGTGAGGGTACTTAAAGAAATAAATGTTTAAGAAATGTACCTTTAAGAAATGGGTGTTTAGCAGTGATGTCAGAGTGTGGGTGGAGCTGGGCTGTCTGTCAGCTTTTTACTTTCGTTTTAGGCTGTTTGCTGCAGTGTGTGATTTAGTTTCGTTTTCAGAGCTGGACATCTGCAGTCACAGCCAGAAAGTGTATGAGTCTCTCTCTCTGTAATCTAAAGATTGCAAATCGATCCTTTGATGATTTAAAAATAATAACTGCTCTCAGTAGTGACTTTAACCTGATGTGTTTTTGTTTTAAAGGTTTTTCAAGTCTTATGGATGTTAAAAGGACAGCTTAAGCATTACTTAGTGTTGTATTCTGTGGGGGTTGTATTTGAATTGATGGTTGCTAAGATGTTCACTGTATGTTTTAAAAAGGTTAACTTGAGTACATAGAATAAACATTGTTTTCCTTTAAAAATTACTTTTCTATTTATGCTGTACCACACCTGTAGAGTGGGCTGTGTGCCCCCTGTACCACAATCTATTAAAAGTTGTGGATCTGGTGAACTCCATGATACACTTTGGGGTTCTCTAAACCATGGTGCGTAACAAATTGGGGGTTCAAGGGGATAAAAGTCTATCTATTGGATTGGCTTAGTGAACTTAAAGACAGTGAGGGGTGAGCATATTGTGGTTGCATTTCAGGTGTGGTATTCTAATGTAAGTCGGGAGTGTGTTGTGGACAATGGCTCTTTCAGAAGCTCTGAAGTTCTTGGGGGTGGAGATGCTCACACGCAGTACCTTACGCTCAGAGACTAAAAGCAGACTGTTAGATTTGGCAAAAACATTGCAGTTAACATTACCTGTCAAAATGCGAAAAGATGAGGTCATTATGGCGGTGGCTAAGCATTTAAAGTTGTCTGCGATACAGGTTGACTCATTGGAAAAGACAAAAATTCAGTTACAAATTAAATAAATGGAACATGAGAAAGAATTTAAGCAGCTTGAATACGAAAGAGAGGAAAAAGAAAGAGAAAGAGCGGAAAAAGAAAGAGAACGAGAAAGAGAGGAAAAAGAAAGAGAGAGAGAGGAAAAATAAAAGGAGAGAGAAGAAAGGAGAAAAGAAAGAATAACCCTAGCAGAACAAAAAGAAAGAGAAAGGGAGATACAGATCAGGGGAAAAGATAAAAAGAGCGAGTTTGAACTTCAGAAAATGGCCATAAAACATGACAGTCAGTTAAAATTGGCAGACGTAAAGGGTAACGTACAGTTGGATGATAGTGATGAGGACAGTAAGAAAGAGCGTCAAAGTTGAAGGCTTGGTGGGAATCTATTTAAATATGTCCAAGCATTGCCAAGGTTTGACAAGAAGGAGGTAGAAGCCTTTTTCATTTCATTTGAGAAGGTAGCTAAACAAATAAAATGGCCACAGAACATGTGGGTATTACTGATTCAAACAAAGCTGGTAGGTAGGGCTAGTGAAGTGTTTGCATCACTACCGGAGGAGGTATCTGGGACATATGTTGAGGTGAAAAAATCCAACTTAGGTGCATATGAACTAGTTGCTAAAGCCTACAGCCAAAGGTTTAGAAATTGAAGGAAAGAGTTTGTCAAACATACATGGAGTTTAAAAGGCTCAAACAGAGTAATTTTGATAGGTGGATAAGGGCTTTGAAAATAGACCAAACATATGAATCTCTCAGAGAAATTATACTTTTGGAGGAGTTTAAAAATTCAATTCTTGATGTGGTGAGAACTCATGTGGAAGAGCAGAGGGTTAAAACTGTGAGAGTAGCAGCAGAAATGGCAAATGATTATGAATTAGTTCATAAATCAAAGCTTGGTTTCCGACATCAGTTTCAGCCTGTGAAGGATAGAAACTGGGGATATGAGAAATACTCAAGTGGTAGAGGTAAAGGTGATCTGATGGGAGACACTATAGAGAGTGCACCTCAGATTAAAAAAGAAATCCAGGAGGGTGGAAAAGAAATAAAAAACTGTAATAAACGAGGCCATGTAAAGTCACAGTGTTGGTGGTTGAAGAAAACACTGGGAAGGCTGATGTGGTAAAACATGATAAGACAGTGGGGTTTGTTAAAGTGGTAAAGGAAAGCCCAAGTGAAGCGAGGGAGTTGCAAAAGATTGTACAGCCTGATCTCTTTAAAGAATTTACTCATGTGGGTAAAGTTTACTCATGTGTATCAGGAGGAGCAGGTAAAGAAGTCACAATTTTAAGATATACGGGAGCTAGTCAATCTTTAATGGTAAGAGATGAGGAGTTATATAGTTTGGAAAGAATGTTGCCAGAAAAGGTGGTAATATGTGGAATTCAGGGTGAAAGGAGTAGCGTTCAATTATATAAGGTAAGGTTGGAAAGTCCAGTGAAGAGTGGTGAAGTGGTAGTAGGAGTAATAGAGAGTCTATCTTGTCCAGGAATACAGCTTATCTTGGGTAATGAATAGCTGGATCGCCGATGGGAGTGATGCCTACTGTGGTTGATAGGCAGTGGAAAATCAGACAACTGAAGTGTTGAAGGACGAATATCCTGGGATTTTTCCGGATTGCGTAGTAACAAGGTCGCAAAGTCACAGGTTAAGACAAGAGGAGAACTCAAAGAGTGAAGATGAAGTTGAAGTGCAATTATCAGAAACGATTTTTGATCAGGTGGTTGAAAAAGAACAAGAGGATTTCTCTTGGAGGATGAGGTGGATATTTTTAGTGCAGGAAAATTGGCGGAGTTACAACAGAAAGATGTAGAAATAAAACGGATGTATCAGAAAGCATACACGCAAGAGGAATCTGAGTGTATACCAGAGTGTTATGACCGTAAAAGTGATAACTTAATGAGAAAATGGTGACCTTTGCACATGCAGGCGGATGAAAAGTGGGTAGAAGTTCATCAAGTAGTATTGCCGGTAGGGTATAGAAAGAAGGTGTTGTGAGTTGCACATGAGGTACCAGTGGGAGGTCATTTGTGAATAAGGAAAACTCAAGCTAAAATCCAGAAACATTTTTATTGGCCTGGACTACATAAAGATGTCGTTAAATTTTGTCAATCATGTCACACATGTCAAGTGATGGGGAAACATCAAGCAGTGATAAAACCAGTGCCCTTAATAACCATTCCAGCATTTGAGGAACCTTTTACAAGGGTTCTAATTGATTGCATAGGACCGCTTCCTAAAATGAAAAGTGGGAATCAATATCTTTTGAGTATAATGGATGTGTCTACTAGGTTTCCAGAGGCCATTCCAGAATCGCAGGGAGCATTAGAAAGGTGGCATTAGACATTAAAGACAATGTTGAGGGCTTATTGTCACGATTATTGGGGTAAAGGAATTCCATTCGTACTGTTTGCAATTAGGGATGCACCAAATGAGTCAACTAAATTCAGTCCTTTTGAACTAATTTTTGGTCATGATGTAAGAGGACCACTTAAATTGATTAAGGAAAAATTGGTGAGTGAGAAATCAGAAATTACATTATTGGATTGCGTTTCAAATTTTAGGAACGATTAAATAGAGCAGGTGAATTGGCGAGACAACATTTAAAAGTGGCACCAACTGTGTTGAAACGGGTAGAAATCCAAAGTTCGTAGTTTTGCCCGTGGAGATAAAGTTTTCGTATTGTTACCAGTGGCAGGTGAGCCTTTAAAAGCTAGGTTTTGTGGACCTTATCAGATTGTAAGGAAATTAAGTGAGGTAAATTATGTGGTAAAAACACCAGATAGAAGGAAAACTCACCGAGTGTATCATGTGAATATGCTTAAAGGGTACTTTGAAAGGGAAGAACAAAAGGAGGATGTTTTAATGATTCTAACTCAAAGTGACGAACCAAATCCAGATGACTGTGAATTTGACATACCTGAAATTAAATTGGAAAATGAGGATGTTCTTAAAAATTGGGATAAATTTTTGAGTTTCCTTCCAGAGGAAAAACGGACTGACCTGAAAGAGTTATTGATATCACGTGGGCAAGTTTGTGGAGATAAGTTGGGAAGTACTAAAATGGCTATACATGATGTAGATGTGGGAAATGCTGTTCCAATCAAAGAACATCCATATAGATTTAACCCTCTAAAATTGGCACAGGTTAACAAAGAGATTGAGACTATGCTTAAAAATGGCATAATTGAAGTGGGTTGCAGCCAATGGAGCTCACCCATAGTGATTGTCCCAAAACCAGACGGTACACAACGGTTGTGTGTGGACAAGAGAAAGGGTAATGCAGTTACAAGAACAGTCTCGTATCCTGTCCCACGTTTGGAGGATTGCATTGAGAAAGTGGGACAATCAGCTTTTATTTCCAAACTGGATTTACTTAAAGGGTACTGGCAGGTACCTTTATCCGAAAGGGCGAAGGAGATTACAGCTTTTGTGACTCCAGATGGTACATACCAATTCAAAGTTATGCCATTTGGCATGAAAAACGCACCAGCCACATTTCAACGGTTAACTAACAAAGTTGTTTCAGGATTACCCAGTTGTGCGGTATACATCGACGAACTGGTAATTTTCAGCCAGACATAGAAAGAACATTGAAAATGTCTGATGGAGTTATTCGATCGCCTTCAGGAGGCGGGTTTGGTGATAAACCTAGCCAAAAGTGAATTTGGAAAAGCCCAAGTCACTTTCCTTGGCCATACAATCGGACAGGGCCGAATGGTCCCACGGGATGTGAAAACTAAAGTCATTGGGGAGTTTCCGATACCCTCGACACAACGGGAGATAATGCAATTTCTTGCTATGAGTGGTTTTTACCGGAAATTTGTACCAAATCTTAGTCGTGTGGTCACTCCACTGACGGACTTGTTCAAGAAGCGTAACAAATTCCAGTGGACAGCGGAGTGTCAACAGGCATTTGACGGCCTGAAGGCTGTGTTAACCACTGCTCCTGTGTTAGCTATCCCAAATTATACGAAACCATTCAAAGTGGCTGTTGATGCGAGTGATGTGGGTGTAGGTGCGTTGCTTCTACAAGACGACGACGAAGGGCTAGAGCGGCCTCTTGGTTATTTTTCAAACAAATTGAGTTCTCACCAGAAAAAGTATTCAACGATTGAGAAGGAGACTTTGAGTTTGGTGCTACCTTTGCAACATTTTTACATGTATGTGACCAGCAATCCGTCTGACAACATTATATATACTAATCATAATCCGTTGATGTTTTTGGAGCGATTCCGGAATAACAATGCAAGGCTGTTTCTCTGGAGTTTATTGTTACAGCCATTTCATTTAAAAATAGTACAAGAAAATGTGATAGCCGATGCTTTGTCACGAATGTGATGAACGGAAGCAAGTTGAGTTGGAGGGACAAGAACAAAAATGGACTATATTATTATACCTGTTCGCGTGTTGTTTTTTGAAGCAAAAAAGTATATTTACTGTATGCATTTCTTAAAGGGTAGTGAAAAGGTGAAAAATGAAACCATCTTGAAGTTGATGGTTTATTTTTTCTTGGGGGGAGGTGTCATGTGAGAGTACCTTTAAGAAATGAGTGTTTAAGAAATGTACCTTTAAGAAATGGGTATTTGTCAGTGATGTCAGAGTATGGGTGGAGCTGGGCTGTCTGTCTGCTTTTTACTTTTGTTTTAGGCTGTTTGCTGCAGGGCATGTTTTAGTTTTGTTTACAGATCTGGACAGCTGCAGTCACAGCCAGAAGGTATATGAGTCTCTCTCTCTGTAATCTAAAGATTGTAAATCGATCCTTTGATGATTTAGCACAGGGCTAAATCGCTGGCTTTGAAAGCAGACCAAGGCAGGCCAGCAGCACGGTTCAATTCCCGTAACAGCCTTCCCAAACAGGCGCCGGAATGTGGCGACTAGGGGCTTTTCACAGTAACTTCATTGAAGCCTACTTGTGACAATAAGCGATTTTCATTTCATTTCATTTTGTTTTCATTTAGTGACTTTAACCTGATGTGCTTCCAAATTAAAGGTTTTTCAAGTCTTATGGATGTTAAAAGGACAGCTTAAGCATTACTTAGTGTTGTATTCTTTCGGGGTTATATTTGAATTGATGGTTGCTAAGATGTTCACTGTATGTTTTAAAAAGGTTAACTTGAGTACATAGAATAAACATTGTTTTCCTTTAAAAATTACTTTTCTATTTATGCTGTACCACACCTGTAGAGTGGGCCGTGTGCTGTCCATATCACAAATCTATTAAAAGTGGTGGGTCAGGTGAACTCCATGATACACTTTAGGGTTCTCTAAATCCTGGCCCATAACACCGCCCTTTTCCGACTTAGGCAAACTCCCCAGCGATCCTGAGTCACGTTTGATAAATATTTTATAATAAGAGCATTTATTCCTGTTCTTTCTCTCTGCGGATCGGGTTTATTTAGAATTCTGTCTGCTTTCTCGGTCTGTGACCTTCCCGCACATTTGAAGTCATGGCAGACGTTCTTTTTTTAAAAAGGTTTTGAGCTGTCAACTCTGCAGCAATGCATTTCTTTCTTTACCTTTTACAACTGTGTCCTGATTTAAAACAAACACTGCAGCGGGTTGTCGAACTTCAGGGTAATTTTTGTGTCGTTTTTTTGCAAATCTGCAGGTTTTTGTTTCCTCTCTCTTTTTTGACGCGCTTTTTCCAAAAACCCCTTTGAGGTTTGATAGAAGACTGGCTAACTGACAAAAGGCAGAGAGTCGGGATAAATGGGTCTTTTTCTTGTTGGTAAGATGTAACTCGTGGGGTGTCACAGAGTTCAGTCCTCAGGCCCCAACTATTTGCTGTATAAATGAATTGGCATCAGGGATCGAAGGTTGCACAGCCAAATTTGCAGATGACACTAAAATAGTTGGGATAGTAAGTTGCAATGAGCAAATAAGAAATTTACAAATAGGTTTGGATCGGTTAGGTGAGTGGACCAAAATCTGGCAGATGGATTTTAACGTGGATAAATGTGAGGTTCTCCATTTTGGTCAGAAAAATGGAAAGGCAACTTATTATCTAAATGGAGAGAAACTTCATAGTGCTGCAATGCAGAGGGATCTGGGTGTCCTTGTGCATGAATCACAGACAACTAGTTTTCAGCACTGCAGGTAATAAGGAAGGCAAATGGAATTTAGGCCTTTTTCGTTAAAGGAATCGAGTATAAAAGCAAAGAAGTGTTTCTGCAACTAGACAAGGCATTGGTGAGATCACACCTGAATACTGTCTGCAGTTTTGGTCCCCTTACTTGAGGGGGGATGTAATTGCATTAGAGGCAGTTCAGAGGCGGTTCACTAGATTGATTCCAGAGATGAGAGGTTTGCCTTATAAAGAGAGGTTGAGCAGTTTAGACCGATACACTCTTGAGTTTAGAAGAATAAGAGGAGATTTAATTGAGGTTTATAAGATGATAAAAGGTACTGACAAAGTAGACGTAGAGCAGATGTTCCCTCTTATGGGGCGTTCTAGAATGAGAGGTCTTAGTTTTAGAATAAGAGGTAGCAGGTTTAAAACAATGGGTTGTGAATCTGAGAAATTCACTGCCCCAGAGTGCGGGGATGCCGGGACGTTGAGCAAATTTAAGGAGGAGATGGATAGATTTTTAATTATTAATGGGTTGTAGGTTATGGCGAACAGGCAAGAAATTGGAGTTGAGGATGAGATGAGATCAGCCATGAAATGTATTGAATGGCGGACCAGGTTCGAGGAGCTGAATTGTCTAATCCTGCTCCTAGTTCTTATGTTTACTCCTCCAGTCCAATCACCAACTCCCTTCATGTCCCATTTCCAACCTGTGGAAATGCAGCCTCCATTGCTGACTCATAGGGCTCTCTTCCCCCCCACACCCCCCTCCCAATCTGATCACAGGTCTCTCTGACCTCCCAGTTGTTGCAGACCTTTCCAATGTGTCCATTTGCTGAATAGTGAGATTTGGGTCAGAATTCTCCGGCCGTTGATATTCTCTTTTCCCACTGACAGCGCACCCCCCGCCCTCCCCCCCTCTCCTTGTGGATTTCCCGGCGGCGTGGGCTTCGTTGGGAAATCCCATTGACAGCGGAGGGAAAATAGAATCCTGCCACCAGCAGTGCGCCTCCGAGAAACACGCTGCTGGGAGTCCGGAGAATCCAGCCCATGGTGCGACAGATGTTAAAGAGACTATCTTATGGGCTATTGAAGTTGGCAAGGTCTCTGCCAGGCCTAGCAATCCAGAGACCCAGGGTAATGCTCTGGCGACATGGATTTGATTCCCAGCAGGGCAGATGATGGAATTTGAATTCAATAAAAATCTGGAATTAGACGTCGAATGACGAACATTGTCGATTGTTGTAAAAACCTATCTGGTTCACTAATGTCTTTCAAGGAAGGAAATCTGTCATCCCTACCTGGTCTGGCATACATGTGACTCCAGACCCACAGAAATGCCCTCAGGGATGGGCAATAAATGGGCAATAAATGCTGGCCTGGCCAGCGACGCCCACATCCCATGAACGGATAAAGAATAAAGAAAAAATGTACATATTTTGATAAATTGTCTTTCAATGTCTAAGCCAAGGAAATTTCACAAACTTTTATGACCATATCCTCACTGCCAGAACAAATACTACAGTCTGACAGCAGGGCTGGCAACAATTGACAAAACCTATTTGCGAGGTTTTAGGCCCATTAGCATTTATAGCATACTTTCAATTCTGCAACAATTCGGAGGCAGCTCAGCATCCATAGTGTTCTCTTGTTTTTTTTCCTTGCTCTCCGACAATATAAAGCAAGAAATGTACTGGGAATTAGCAGCGCCTCTGGTACCTATGTGAGATCGTGACCTTGAGGTAGGAGAGGCGAGATTGTGATCGCGACTGCGAGATTACCACTGAATGTGAAAGTTTGGCACAGGCTGGCTCGGGTAACTCAGGGGATCCTGAATATGGCCATCAGCTTCGTCCCAGCACATTCAGAATCAAAGGCGCCACTATCTTCTTTCATTCTCTCTCTCTCTCCTAATCTCCTTTGCATCATTGATATGGTTAAGAAATCAAATCAATTTGCAGTTATTCCTGAAGGGATTTGATGTGCTGCAAGTCATGACTGGCAACTGCAATGAGGAGACAGAGCTGCTCCTCTAATTGTGCCTGCTCTTAAGTTTCTTCTTTTAATGAGTCAAAGTAATAAATCACTTTCCATCTCGCCTTCCTGCAGCAGAGCAATAATTAATCATTTTGTCTGGTGGCAGTTAAGCACCGTCCACCAACCAGTAATACGTGAGCTTTCAATAAACCCTGATACCCTTTCAATTTAATTTAGCTGTATAAATAGTGCTGCATTCAAAGAGTCGTGAAATTTAATTGCACTGCAGAGGGTCGGCCTTATTATTTTCTTTTAAAAATTGCTATTAGGGCTGCTGCATCTGTGAACACAGTGGAAGGTTAAAGTGAAATTGTGCTTTTATCAGATAATCATTTATAGCTCATGCACAGCTTTTCTGCCATCGATAAGCATGGTGCATTAACAACAAAATCCATATTTCTATTTATATATTCTTTTTGCAAAAATATTGCATCTAATGTCTTGTACAGGGTAACAGGAAAGATGACCCTTTTTTGATGAGAAAGATATAGCCCTAAAGTGAGATGCATGAAGACAGAGCTGATTTGTCTAACAGTAAATGATAGCATGCACTGTCACTCCCTTGCACCGATGAACTGGAAAACTATACCGAGGTCGGGAGTTTTCAGCCCTTCCCTCCCTCCACCTGCCCCCGCCCCCCCGTAATGTTTTTTGATTGGGTTGATGTGGAATCTCAATATTGCCGTGTGAACTAAGAACATTAGTCTTTGTTTATGAACAAAACTATTTATTACTAACACTGCACTAATGAAGAACTAAAATATTTAAGGTGAATACAGTTGGAAATAAATGTCCAACACTAACTTACATTAAGATACAACAGAGCTGCTCTAATATACGACAGCTATCAACTCCTTACAAACACCTTCTGAAGGAACACATGGTGCATCTGGGTCCCGGAACTCTGTACTCACCCCACCTACTGGTTGGATGCTGGAACTACAACGGTAAAATATATAACTTATAATGCACATGCAGATCATAGAATTTACAGTGATGGTGAACTACTTATATTATATACAGATGATAGTTTACCTATCATCACCCCCCCCCTCATGGCTGGTTTTCCAGTGGCGGAGACGACTCACCATTGGCCGCCGGCAGGATCGTCTGGTCTTGTCAAAGTCAATGGTGATTTGCGTACGTGCTGGCCACACAACTGAGGAACCTGCCGTGAAAGATCCCGTCAGCGGGAAGTGCCGTATAATCCCGCCACAAATCTTTTTGAAAGGACTGTTAGAAATAGCCACCCATTGCTAACGAGGCTGTTTTGTTTCAAATTGTGTTACCCAGAAGTTGCAGAGAGATTTCTGAATTCTTGGGCTGATCATTACTGACTATAAACCAGAAAAGCGGTTGAGAGAATGGGGTGACATGTGCTTTGCTTTGTGGATTATGATTGAGTATGGCGCCTCGAAGTGGAAATGCGTCACTGTAACCCATTTATCATCAAATAATAATGATTTAACGGTTACTAAACCTGAGCGAGAATGAACAATGCCTTAGATTGAGTAAATATCATCATCACAAGGACTGCAGTGATTCAATGTAAGGTCCCACAAACACCTCCTCGGGGCAATCAGGGGTGAAGAATGAGTGCAGCCATGCCAAGAATAAGTTAAAGATATGGGACTGGGAACATGGATAACGGTTTTTCAAACCCAGTATTAATATCAGTGAGGATTCAAATGCTCCTCCTTCAAATCCTGAAGTGTCCACTTTAAGTAGAAGTTTATTTATAGCACTCGCCTCATTCAGAGCACCAACAGGCCACATGATTATTGGAGGGAAGCTGAGCAAAACTAGGCATCCGAAAGCAAGTTTCCATGTGAAAACATTGTAAGTAGTGGCGAGGCTATATCATCTGAAACAGCAGAAAATGACCATAACCTTTCCTCTGTCTGTCTCTCTCTCAATGAAACACACATTTTACTTTCATACTTTTGGCCAGTAAGTGTCAGGAGCTATGGTGAGAGCAAACGCAATGGCTTGAATTTTAGATAGGACCAAAAAAAACAAGACATGGCCGTGCCAGTAAAGAAGCAAAAAAAGAGATGTTCTGAGTTGGAGTACAAACAAATTAATGAATACTCTTGTTTATTCTCATAACTGCATTGTTCATGTTGTCAGGATCTTGGGACTAGTTTACATCTAACAGCAAATACTTTACTTTGGTTCAGTTGCTGGTCCTGTACACCTGATCCTCAGCTTCTATATATAGGACAGCAGTCGGATTACCGAGTCAGATGTTCAGCTTTCCCGAATGTAAGCCCAGGTACTTTCAAATTTGCCCAATAATCAATAGCCATCAACCACAACACATTTTGGAATTCATTTTGATAACGCTTCCAATGTGCTTGTGTACAACAGACAGGCACAAGCAATATTGAGTGAATCCAGAAATCTCTAAAATGTGGATTTATTAATTTCTGTGATTTTTATATTCACGGGGTTTAAACATTAGTCACCTAAGTTGAAATGGTGTATTGGTGGCGGGGAGCTTTTAATCTGGGTGGAGGGTAGCAGGCGACCCTGTCGCTTTTTCACATCTGTCTTGGTGAAGTCCAGGATGGGAAGGTTTGTGAATGGTCTTCCCACCCCGCCACCAAGTAGTGCCCTTACACAGGCAGTTAAGGTCCACTTGTGGACGTGTGGAAGGAGACCGGAGCACCCGGAGGAAACCCACCCAGACATGGGAAGAACGTGCTCACTCCGCACAAACAGTGACCCAAGCCGGGAATCGAACCTGGGACTCTGCCGCTGTGAAGCCATAGTGCTAACCATTCTGCGACTGTGCTGCCCAAAATATGCCCACCCTCCCCGTCGGGGAATTGAACCCCAGTCTGCCATGTGACAGGCGGGGATATTAACCACTATTCTAACAAAGAGCTTCATCCTACTACTCAGTGCATGACCAGGAAGAGTGGGCACATTGAAAGGCAACACCTGTCTTTGCTGATGACACCCTTCACCCACCTCCCCAGTGACACTACTGGGCAATGAAGAGCTGTTGGCCTTTATGGTCAGCAGCTCTTGTTGGGCAGGACCATAAGACATCAGAGCAGAGGTAGGCCATTCAGCCCATTGAGTCTGCTCTGCCATTCAATGACATCATGGCTAATCTGATATGATAATCCTCAACTCCACTTTCCCGCCTTATCCCCATACCCCGATTCCCTTACTGATTAAAAATATGTCTATCTCAGCCTTGAACATACTTAATGACATAGCCTCTACAGCTTTCTGTGGTAAAGAAATCCTCAGATTCAGTGCCTTCTGAGAGAAATAAAATCCTTCTCATCTTTGTGTTAAATGGGCGACCCTTACTCTGAGAGTATGGCCCCTGATTCCCACAATGGGAAACAGCTTCTCAGCATTGACCCTGACAGCACCCTGAGAATCCTATATGCCTTAATAAGGTCACTTCTCATTCTTCCAAACTCCAGTATCCCACTAAATGCCAGATTGGTGCTGAACGCAGCAGGATTCCTGAATTGAGACAATGCAGATTGTATTGGCTCACCAGCTGGCTGGCGGGACCTCTATTTCCTACATTAAATTCCATAGAGTGGAATTTAATCAGGCAGTTAGACGTTGAATTGATGTCGGACGAGCTGGAAATAAATCTCAGAAATAGATGCCAGGCCAGTAAGTACATGACTTCCCAACTCCCCGGGGTTTTCCAGAGGTGGGATGATAGCGGGGTCAGGAGACTGAGAGGCTGGAAACACATAGCCTACTAAGGCAATTAAAATGCAAGTAAAGAGCAATTTTGCAAGGCAATGCTTTTTCCCCAATAAACACAGGCTGCAGGCCATGTCAGGAAGGCAGCAGGTTAAGGATGGTGGGCGCATAGTGGGTAAGCATTGACATATCACCATCATTCCTACACTATAAAGGGGGAAACAGCAGCAAATGGCCCAGCTAATGTGCAATGTAAGTGCTGATGAAAGCAATTACCTGTGCCAGGTAATTGGATTGCAGGATTTTGCAATGCGGGTTTTGCATTGTTCTGAGGGCATTGGGAAGGAAAGAGGACGCATCGACCTTTAAAGCTGTGTCCTTACACAGGGACATGTGTTTCAAGTCCTCTGACATTGATTGGTTGGATGAGGATGTGCAGCGCTCAGAGCTCAGTTACAGGACAGTGAGCACCAAACACAAGAACACAAGAAATAGGAGCAGGAGGTCCATAGAGTCTGTTCTGCCATTCAGTACCATCATGACTGCTTTTGGGCTTCAAGGCAACTTTCCTGGCCGCTCCCTGTATCTCCTGATTCCCTGAGAGACCATAAGACTGACACTCACAGCTTTAAACATATTGAATAATGGAGCATCAACAAACCTCTGGGAGAGACAATTTCCAAAAATTCACAAAGGACCAGCAACTCCAGCATACGACTGAGGTGGAACGGCACCTGGAAAGAGCAGTGGAATGACTGTGCCCAGAAGAATCTTGGGACTGTCCTTTCCTTTCTGTCATCCATCTTCCTCCTCTCACTTCTATACCTATGCTATGCAAAAGGAACATTTCACCCCTCTCCCCCTCTACTGTGCCTGTTGTTGGTGTCCTATTAAAAACTGTGTCCACAATTGGGCTCGTGATTGTTCTGTCCACCCACTTCCTACTAATAGGAAGTCAAACCTGGAAGCTCCCTTTCAATTCTCTGCAGAAATTCATCTGGAACGGCTGCTACACGCAAGGTCCGCTTGCCACTTGGGTACGGTCTGCATGCTCCACCAGATTCTGAGTGCATTAGTTTCCACCCATAGAGATAGGGAGGTTACAGCTCATACTTCTTTGTCTCTTTGGAGAGGGTACAAAAGAGGTTTACCAGGATGTTGCCAGTATGGAGGGCATTAGCTATGAGAAGAGGTTGGATAAACTTGGTTTGTTCTCACTGGAACGATGGAGGTTGAGGGGCGAACTGATAAAAGTCTACAAAAATTATGAGGGGCATGAGACAGTGTGGATGGTCAGAAACTTTTTCCCGCGGTGGAAGAGTTAATTACTAGGAGACATTGGTTTAAGGTGTGAGCGGCAAAGTTTAGAGGAGATGTGCAAGGGACTTTCTTCACACAGAGGGTCGTGGGTGCCTGGAACTCTCTGCCGGAGGAGGTGGTGGAAACAGGTAGTGACATTTAAATGGCATCTTGACAAATACATGACTAGGATGGAAATAGAGGGATATGGACCCCGGAAGTGTATCAGGTTTTAGGTTAGAGGGGCAAAATGGTCGATGCAGGCGTGGGGGGGCCGAAGGGCCTGTTCCTGTGCTGTACTTTTCTTTGTTCTTTGTTCTCACCTTAACAATTCTTTGAAGCAGAATCTCTGGGGAACTCAGAATCGATGTGTCTCATCTAACACTCATCTCCATTAGGAGTTTGTTTACTCTGCTGCTGAGACAGGATTACTGGAGCAGCATTGTATTTCCTTCTCCAATAGTATTGACTTCCAAAGTAGAGCAGAGATACTGATACCCTGCGCGAAAACACAGTAAGATCACAGCAAGTCCAGTCCTGCGGACAGATGTGCCACAGTGACCAAAAGAATACGGAATAGGAGGGAAATATTGCCTGCACTCTGTGGGCTGACATGTGAAGGTTGGTTGCTTCGGTAATGTAGTGGAGGACAATCTGCAATAAAGAGCCTTCAGGAGAAAAATGGCAGAAAATATGGAAAATAAACCTTGACAATTGTCCAGTCAAGTTCTCCTTTTGGCAAGCAAAATCCCACTGTTATCTTATCCAACAAACACACTTGCTCAGCAGTAACGTACAGTGTAATTGCCCAAGCATAAATTTCATTTCCATATCATTAACAGGATAGTTACAATGTGTAATGAGAAGATTTAAAGCTATCCCCTGAATTTCTTAAGAATAAATTAACTGTATGCCAACATTCCAAATCTTTACAAAACCTACTCAAGTAATCAGTTGGCGATTCATTTGTTTAAAGACCTGCCATTTGCTACTCCAGTAATGAATCCGTTTCAGCATTGCCGAAGCATCACACATATTAATCAGCACCCCTGATCTATAGTGTTTCTTTAAGCTAGCTGTTTTCCAATTTGGATATTTAAGGAATGAATCTTTGCCAGGGCAAAACTTCCCTGTAATTGAGCTGTCTGGGTTATTGGGTATCCATCAAGTATCCTGTAGTGTATAATGAAGTTACTAACTTAAGATGCCTCCTTGTAAATCAAAACGTCAACTTAATCACTGGAAGCGAAGACAGTACCGTGGAACAATGGTTAGCACTGCTCCCTCACAGCGCCAGGGACCTGGATTTGATTCCAACCTTGGTGAATTTGTGGATTTCCTCCGAGTGCTCCAGTTTCCTCCCACAGTCCATAGATGTGCATGTTAGGTAGATTGGTCATAATAAAATTGCCCATTCATGTCCAAAGATGGGCAGGGTAGGTGGGGAGACAGAGATAGGGCGGGGGTGTGGGCCGAGGTAGGGTGCTTTTTCAGAGGGTCAGTGCAGACTCAATGGTCTGAATGGCCTCCTTCTGCCCTGCAGGGATTCTATGACAGGAAGTGATTGCAATATTGCCTATCTAGGTGAGAATTGTTCAAAATGGATATCTGGATGGAAGTAAAACCAATAACTGACCAAGAGACTGTTAAGATAATGGCTTGAACCAGAGGAAACAGGATGAACAAGCAATTTTGATGCAAGAAAGGCAAGATGGAAAGAAATAAAATGTGATGAAGGTAAAAAAGCCAACATAAGTGTACTTTACCTGAATGCTCGTAGTATTCGGAATAAGGTAAATGAGTTGACGGCGCAAATCATCGTGAATGACTATGATTTAGTGGCCATTACTGAAACATGGTTAAAGGATGGTCACGTCTGGGAGTTAAATATCCGAGGGTATCAAACTTTTCGGAAGGACAGAGTGGATGGTAAGGGAGGTGGTGTAGCTCTGTTATTTAAGGATGAGATCCGGGCAACAGTAAAGGATGACATCGGTGCTATGGAGGATAAGGTTGAATCCATTTGGGTGGAAATCAGGAATAGTAAGGCAAAAAAGTCACTGATCGGAGTAATCTATAGGCCACCAAATAGTAACATTATGGTGGGGCAGGCAATGAACAAAGAAATAACTGATGCATGAAGAAATGGTACAGCAGTAATCATGGGGGATTTTAATCTACATGTAGATTGCTTTAACCAGGTCGGTCAAGGCAGCCTTGAGGAGGAGTTTATAGAATGTATCCGCGATAGTTTCCTAGAACAGTATGTAATGGAACCTACGAGGGAACAAGCGGTCCTAGATCTGGTCCTGTGTAATGAGGCAGGATTGATTCAGGATTTCATAGTTAGGGATCCTCTCGGAAGGAGCGATCACAATATGGTGGAATTTAAAATACAGATGGAGGGTGAGAAGGTAAAATCAAGCACTAGTGTTTTGTGCTTAAACAAAGGAGATTACAATAGGATGAGAGAAGAACTAGCTAAGGTAGACTGGGAGCAAAGACTTTATGGTGAAACAGTTGAGGAACAGTGGAGAACCTTCCAAGTGATTTTTCACACTGCTCGGCAAAGGTTTATACCAACAAAAAGGAAGGACGGTAAAAAGAGGGAAAATCGACCGTGGATATCTAAGGAAATAAGGGAGAGTATCAAATTGAAGGAAAAACCATACAAAATAGCAAAGATCAGTGGGAGACTAGAGGACTGGGAAATCTTTAGGGGGCAACAGAAAGCTACTAAAAAAGCTATGAAGAAGAGTAAGATAGATTATGAGAGTAAACTTGCTCAGAATATAAAAACAGATAGTAAACGTTTCTACAATTACATAAAACAAAAAAGAGTGGCTAAGGTAAATATTGGTCCTTTAGAGGATGAGAAGGGAGATTTAATAATGGGAGATGAGGAAATGGCTGAGGAACTGAACAGGTTCTTCACAGTGGAAGACACAAATAACATGCCAGTGACTTATGGAAATGAGGCTATGACAGGTGAGGACTTTGAGAGGATTGTTATCACCAAGGAGGTAGTGATGGGCAAGCTAATGGGGCTAAAGGTAGACAAGTCTCCTGGACCTGATGGAATGCATCCCAGAGTGCTAAAAGAGATGGCTAGGGAAATTGCAAATGCACTAGTGATAATTTACCAAAATGCACTAGATTCTGGGGTGGTCCCGGCGGATTGAAAATTAGCAAACGTGACACCACTGTTTAAAAAAGGAGGTAGGCAGAAAGCGGGTAATTATAGGCCAGTGAGCTTAACTTCGGTAGTAGGGAAGATGCTGGAATCCATCATCAAGGAAGAAATAGCGAGGCATCTGGATGGAAATTGTCCCATTGGGCAGACGCAGCATGAGTTCATAAAGGGCAGGTCGTGCCTAACTAATTTAGTGGAACTTTTTGAGGACATTAACAGTGCGGTAGATAACGGGGAGCCAATGGATGTGGTATATCTGGATTTCCAGAAAGCCTTTGACAAGGTGCCACACAAAAAGTTGATCCATAAGATAAAGATGCATGGCATTAAGGGGAACGTAGTAGCATGGATAGAAGATTGGTTAATTAATAGAAAGCAAAGAGTGGGGATTAATGGGTGTTTCTCTGGTTGGCAATCAGTAGCTAGTGGTGTCCCTCAGGGATCAGTGTTGGGCCCACAACTGTTCACAATTTATGATGATTTGGAGTTGGGGACCAAGGGCAATGTGTCCAAGTTTGCAGACGACACTAAGATAAGTGGTAATACAATGTTGACAAATGTGAGGTTATCCATTTTGGAATAACAACAAAAGGGAATATTCTTTAAATGATAAAATATTAAAACCTGCTGCTGTGCAGAGAGACCTGGGTGTGCCAGTGCATGAGTCACAAAAAGTTGGTTTACAGGTGCAACACGTGATTAAGAAGGCAAATGGAATTTTGTCCTTCATTGCTAGAGGGATGGAGTTTAAGACTAGGGAGGTTCTGCTGCAATTGTATAAGGTGTTAGTGAGGCCACACCTGGAGTATTGTGTTCAGTTTTGGTCTCCTTACTTGAGAAAGGACGTACTGGCACTGGAGGGTGTGCAGAGGAGATTCACTAGGTTAATCCCAGAGCTAAAGGGGTTGGATTACGAGGAGAGGTTGAGTAGACTGGGACTGTACTCGTTGGAATTTAGAAGGATGAGGGGGGATCTTATAGAAACATATAAGATTATGAAGGGAATAGATAGGATAGATGTGGGCAGGTTGTTTCCACTGGCGGGTGAAAGCAGAACTAGGGGGCATAGCCTCAAAATAAGGGGAAGTAGATTTAGGACTGAGTTTAGGAGGAACTTCTTCACCCAAAGGGTTGTGAATCCATGGAATTCCTTGCCCAGTGAAGCAGTAGAGGCTCCTTCATTCAATGTTTTTAAGATAAAGATAGATAGTTTTTTGAAGAATAAAGGGATTAAGGGTTATGGTGTTCGGGCCGGAAAGTGGAGCTGAGTCCACAAAAGATCAGCCATGGTCTCATTGAATAGTGGAGCAGGCTCGAGGGGCCAGATGGCCTACTCCTAGTTCTTATGTTACTGTACCCTTAACACCCTTTAAGACCGGGGATGGAACCCTGGGGGACTCCGCCTCTGGCTCCGCCTACCAGGGAGCCGTATATAAGGTGTGGACACCCTGTAGGCGGCACTCAGTGAGCACCCATCTGTGCAGCTGGCTAGTTCTCTGCTTATTAAAGCCTTCATTTACCATTCCACACTCTCGTGTCGTTATTGAGGGTACTACATAAAAGGATAAAAAGCATTTCATTGCAATGCTCACCATTAACCCAGCAATGAATCTAGATCCAAATTAAATATTTCAAAGAACAAAGAACAGTACAGCACAAGAACAGGCCCTTCGGCCCTCCACGCCAGCACCGACCATGATGCCCATCTAAACTAAATCCTTCTGCACTTTCAGGGTCCATATCCCTCTGTTCCCATCCTATTCATGTATTCATCAAGATGCCTCTTAAATGTCGCTATCGTATCTGCTGCCACCACCCCCATGGCAGCACATTCCAGGCACTCACCACCCTCTGTGTTAAAAACTTGCCTCGCACAGCTCCTCTAAACTTTGCCTCTCGCACCGTAAACCTATATCCCCAAGTAATTGATTTGTCCACCCTGGGGAAAAGCTTCTGACTATCTACTCTGTCCAGGTCCCTCATAGCTTTGTAAACCTCAATCAGGTCACCCCTCCACCTCCGTCGTTCTAGTGAAAACAAATCAAGTTAATCCAACCTCCCCTCATAGTGAATATCGTCCAGACCAGGCAACAACCTGGCAAACCTCTTCTGTACCTTCTCCAAAGAATCCATATTCCTCCAGTAGAGTGGTGCCCAGAATTGTACATAATATTCCAAATGTGGACTAACTAAGATTCTGGCAGCATGACTTGCGAATTTTTATGCTCAGTGCCCCGACCGATGATCACCTTATTGATTACCTTATTCATCTGTTTTGCCACTTTCAGTGATCTTTGGGCCTGTACACCCAGGTCTCTCTGTCTCAATACTCCTAAGGATTCTGCCATTTACTATATAATTCCCACCTGTATTAGACCTTCCAAAATGCATTACCTCACATATGTCCGGATTAAAATCCATCTACCATTTCTCCACCCATATCTGCAACTGATCTATATCCTGCTGTATCCTCTGACAATGCTCTTCACTATCCGCAACTCCATCAATCATTGTGCCATATGCAAACTGACTAATCGAACCCGTTACAGTTTCCTCCAAATCATTTATAAATACTACAAACAACAAAGGTCCCAGCACTGATCCCTGCGGAACACCACTAGTCACAGCCTTCCATTCAGCCAAGCACCCTTCCACTGCTACCCTGTAATGGATACAGAGCCAGTTCTGTATCCATATTGCCAGCTCATCTCTGATCCTGTGTGACTTCGTCTTTTGTACCAGTCTGCATGAGGGACCTTGTCAAAGGCGTTACTGAACTCCATATAGGCAACATCCACTGCCTTACCTTCATCAATCATCTTCAAATAACTCTTCCTCAAATAACTCGATCAAGTTAGTGAGACACTACCTCAGCTTCATGCAACTATGCTGCCTATTGCTGATAAGTCAATTTGTTTCCAAATGTGAGTAAATCCTGTCCCTAAGAATCTTCTCCAATAATTTCCCTACCACTGACGTAAGGCCTATAATTTACTGGATCATTCTTGCTACCCTTTTTAAACAAAGGAAGAGCATTGGCTATTCTCCAGTCCTCTGGGACCCCCCGCCGGGTCGGAGAATGGCCGTTGGCCGCCGTGAATCCCGCCCCTGCCCCCGCCGAAGTCTCCGGTACCGGAGATTGGGCGGGGGCGGGAATCGGGCCGCGCCGGTTGGCGGGACCCCCCGCTGGATTCTCCGGCCCGGATGGGCCGAAGTCCCGCCCAGAAATTGCCTGTCCCGCCGGCGTAAATAAAACCTGGTATTTACCGGCGGGACCAGGCGGCGTGGGCGGGCTCCGGGGTCCTGGGGGGGGCGCGGGGCGATCTGACCCCGGGGGGTGCCCCCACGGTAGCCTGGCCCGCGATCGGGGCCCACCGATCTGCGGGCGGGCCTGTGCCGTGGGGGCACTCTTTCCCTTCCGCCTCCGCTACGGCCTCCACCATGGCGGAGGCGGAAGAGACCCTCCCACTGCGCATGCGCGGGAAACTGTCAGCGGCCGCTGACGCTCCCGCGCATGCGCCGCATTTCCGCGCCAGCTGGCGGGGAAACAAACGCCATTTCCGCCAGCTGGCGGGGCGGAAATCCCTCCGGCGTCGGCCTAGCCCCTCAATGTTGGGGCTAGGCCGCCAAAGATGCGGAGCATTCCGCACCTTTGGGCCGGCGTGATGCCCGTCTGATTGGCGCCGTCTTTGGCGCCAGTCAGCGGACATCCCGCCGTTGGGGGAGAATTTCGCCCCACATCTGTAGCCAATGAGGATACTAAAGTTTCTGTCTGGGGCCAAGCAATTTCCTCCCTTGCCTTTCCTCCGTATTCTGGGGTAGATCCCATCAGGCCCTGGGGACTTATCTACCTTCATGCTTTTTAAGTCGCCCAACACATTTTCCCTTTTCTTATTGACATACCCCAGACTTACTACACAGCATTCCCTGGACACATCATCCACCATCTCCAACTCTTTGGTGAATACTGATGCAAAGTACTCTTTTAGTACCTCGCTGATAGATCTACACTTTCTGTTATTGCATATATTCTGTGACGCCACACCATGCAACTAACAATGCAGAATCTTTGACTATACATTTCGGTGCAAAGTAATTTTATTTGATATCTATTGATCGATTATAAAATAAATTCTTGTTACAGAATTTACAAGTTTCTCAGTTCAGCCCTTGCCTGCAAAAGTCTGTTGAGAATCAGATTATCCTTATAATTTACAGATTACTTGAATTCAAAACACAGAAATAGTAACGGTTTCTTTGCATGAAGCAAGGCAGCTGCGTAGGTTAAAATAGATCGTAGAATATAGACTGCTAGATATTAGACAGAAGATAGCTTCTAAGCAGAAAGTATAGGATGATTCGAGAACAGAGCTATAATCTGAAACCATGGCTTTTTTAAGTAATTTGTAATCAATCTAAATCAATCTATTCCTTGCCCCTGTAATGTGTTGATTGGTTTGAATCAATTTCTAATGCTTTTGATTTGATCTTTGAGCTGCCAACTCCACATATGAACCATTATTTCATCGAACCTTAAAGTTAACATTAAATGTTGCATCCATAAATTCCTCAGTAGGGCTTTATCGCCTGTTGGTATTTGATGTTTGTGCTTATCATATGTTGGTATTTGTTTTATCTAGGAAATCCTTTCTTTTGGACAAAGGATGGCTCATATGAACTCTAATGTCAACCTGACCTTCATTAGAAATGTTGCATTTGCTTAGCTCGTTGCAAGCTGTTCCTTGCAAACAGTTATCCATTTTGCAGGAGCACGCAATAGCCATTTTGCACAGGCAAGCAATATCCATTTTGCAGTCATGATGGAATCCATTTTAAAAGGTTTCTGATTGAGCTTTTTAAGTGAATTCTTAATTCAATTTATTAATTAATCCTCTTTTAACTAAAAGAAATAGCTAGTTTCTTTCAGTCCCCCATTTTGATTATCCGAAGGAATGAGATGAATCATAATAAAAATAGAAATAAGAAAGAAAAGCGATAGGATAGGTAAAAGCGCAAAGCGGAACTCATTCACATTGTCTTTGATATTTTACTTGTTTGAAAACAGTCTTCAACAATCGAGCGGGCACAGATTTGCATTTCAAGCATTACAGAAATATTCTTAAAAAATGATTATGCAATACAATAACAATTAACTGATTAATTAAATTTGATTCTACTGATTCAGTGTTAATTAGTTAACAATACATTAGTAACACGTTAAATAACAGTTTAACAATAATAATTCATTTCAATCTCATTGGCTGGTGGTGCAGTTGGATTATTGTAAACCATTTGAATTGGTAGGGCATTGTGTTTGGCCATTCTTTGTCCAGCACATTTGATCAGCCAGAGCATCATGGAAATGATAAATCGGGCTGCGCAAAATAAGCTGATTCCCTGAATTATGGACATTCCTGTGGCACCCAACCAATCCGGAAAGCCAACCCCCGAGAAAGCTACCAGAGGGTTGGTCAAGTTTCCTGACTTCTTCCTGAATATGTGATGCCAAGTGTTTAACTTCTTTTGAATTATCTGGGAAAAAGGTACAACACTCTACAACAATCAGGACACATGTGCCACCTTTTTCGGCTAGCAAATAGTCAAGTGCCATTCGATTTTGTAAAGCCACAGTTCGGATAGTTAGCATGTCTTCAGAAATTTTATCTAGGGCAGTGGCGGTGTAATTAGCTATATTTTCTCTGATGGTTGTTATTTTATCCAATTCGTTGGCCACTTTTGTCTCCAAATAGAAAGGCAAAATTTGGCAAAGATTGCATTTCGTGTAGAAAGGGCACGATTATTTCTTTGAACGGGGTAGTCCTGATAGAGAAGGGAGATGAAGAAAATAATGGTTAGCTGGCATTGCATTTCCCAAATAGCAAGACCCTGACCAAAATTTTGGAAGCCAGGGGTATGCTTTGTCGGGGACATTCTTAGGAAATCAGAAGCACAAAGGGACTTGAGAGTCCTTGTTAAGGTTAATGTGCAGGTTCAGTCGGCAGTTAAGAAGGCAAATGCAATGTTGGCATTCATGTCAAGAGGGACAAGACCAGGGATGTACTTATGAGGTTGTATAAGGCTCTGGTCGGACCCCATTTGGAGTATTTTGAGCAGTTTTGGGCCCATTATCTAAGGTAGGATGTGCTGGCCTTGGAAAGGGTCCAGAGGAGGTTCCCAAGAATGATCCCTGGAATGAAGAACTTGTCGTATGAGGAACGGTTGAGGACTCTGAGTCTGTACTCGTTGGAGTTTAGAAGGATGAGGGGGAACCTTGTTGAAACTTACAAGATACTGCGAGGCCTGGATAGAGTTGCTTATGGTCTTATGATAGTTACAGATAAAATAAGTTCCGTTATAAGAAGAATAGTGGACAATTTCCTCTATTTACCATCAGTCCATAAATGTCGGATTACTAGTGAGATTCTGTAGGCTTGTTAAAACTGAGCAATGGATTGTTAACTGACTCTCAAAATCTTTTTTAGAACAAATCACTCATGCCTGCTGAATTTCTGTACCGAGACAAAAAAGCAGATAACTTGAAATGGACTGGTGAGTTAAAATTGGATTGCTGCCAAACTCGTCCTTACCTTTGTATTGGGTACAGTCTGTCCTTAACATGGATTTGCTTTAAAAAAAATTAAATCAGAGTCTTACATTGCATAAAGTTTAATTTAATATCCTAACTTAATTTTAAACATTATTTTAAAATAACAAACAGAACTTGTTGAATATATGACTGAATCAGTCTTGCTCTGAATGACCTTGGTTTTCTGTAGATGGATTCGCCGGGCTCTAGGTTGTGAATCTTGCCATGCCATAATCTGTTGATAAACAGAACTAACAAGACTTGTTAATTTTTTTACAATAATTAATAAAGCATCATTCATCAAATGACAGTTTGCCCTTCTCAAGTCAATAGTTCCTGGCAATGAACTATTGTGTTGGGTAGCTATAGCCTTTTTGGTGATTCGTGACTTGGGGCGTATCTCTGTAGTCAGGAAGCGGGTCTTGGTTGTAGGAATCCATTTTGTAGTCGTGAAATCTGAAAGTGCACAAATTTGCGAAATGGCCGTCTTCACCACAGAAAAGGCATTCCTTATCTTTTCTGGAATTCTTTATCGGAGTAAAAACAGGGGTCGGAGTTGGTGTTACTGGAGGAGGAAAATAAGTAATTTCTGCTATTTTTAGCAGTTGCTGTTTCGGATTGGGGCTGAGGTCTGTTACGGTTTTTAACTTGCAAGCTACAGTCTGGTTTAATGCATTGTTCTATCAAAGCCCTCTAGCTCCCAGTTTAAAGCTGTAGACAGTTCTGGTCTTAAACTAGTGACAAAAGTGGTTTTAAATGGACCTAATATACTCATATCCCAGTTTTCCTCTTTGTTGGAGTTCCATTCCAGAAAACTCCTTCCAAACTGTTTCAAACATTTCATCATGATCTGTGAGATCTTTTAAATGGTTTTGAACACAGGCTGTTGTTTTTGTCACTTCATCTTTAAGCTGTTTGGTGCTTAATGGGTTAAGTTGTATTACACTTTGTCTGCCACTAGGTGCGTCTTTTTCGTAATTATCATGGTTCAATTGAACAGGCTTCCTTTGTTTAACAATCTCAGAGTCTGTTAAAGTTGCCATGAGAGGCTTTTGAATCAGGGCCAGTAGCATGTCTTGGTTGGTCTTAGAGTGAGATAACTGTTTGGTTTCGGGGGCAAGGGTCCTTGAACCCGGAACAGACAGATAGTCTATTTGGCCAGGCTCCCCTTGTGGTGTTCCTATCAGAGTGTTCATAGTTTTCATGTCAGCAGCGGCCTGCAACAATGCCGGAGCTGGCACTGGTACAGTTTTAGTTAAAATCATTTCTGCAGCCGCCTGTGGCGGAGCTGTTTGCTTCGGAGAATTGAGATATAGCTGATGTTTTAAAAACAAATTTGGTGACTTTTGAGCTGTTAAATTTTCTGTCAGCAATTTGTTGTGACATTTCATGGTGTTCATTTCATTCTCCAAAATACACTTTTCTTTAAGTAATTGGCTGTTTTCTGTTTTCAGCCCATCATTTTGTGATTTTAACTGTTGAACTGTGGGTTCTGAGTCAGTATTTCTCTTTTGGAGTTCATCAATTTGTAATAGTAATTGCTGAGTTCTGCAGTTCCAGTCTGCCAATAGTGTTTCAGTTTGATCAGATTTTTCGAGCTTAGAGTTTGCAGCATGCAATTGGTCAACGACTGCCACAAGTTTTTCTTTGGCAGATTTAAGTTCGCAATTGTGTTTTGTGTTTGTGATTGTTTCTTGTCGCTTATGGAGCTGTTCCATTACTACAAAAGACCATTTCATATGTCTTTTATTTGTCAATCGTGTAGTTTTTCCCCAGACTCTTTTTATGTCGTCAACGGACGATTGGCCCTTAGGGATGTCATATTTTGATTCAATTTTCGTAGCTACTTTGGACAATCCAAAATGTCTATTAATAGAAGACTAAGATCGCCCAAAATTTTGTCAATAGATACCTCTGGTACAGCTCGGCCCCACTTTGAGGTTGTAGGAAGCTTTGATGTACCCTTAGAAGAGATAGGGGCTTTTTTTGGACTTTCGGCCACCATAACTCTTCCGAAAAACTTCGAATTTGAGTCGCAAACAGGTGGTCGTAACCGGAACTCAGATATTGATGAATCGCGTAACCAAATTTAACGCTGCTACTGTCGTGCCCTATTCCAAATCACACCGTTTTGAACACGTTTGTTGATTATATGTTGTGCGCCGGTGCACCCAAATTAATAGTCCTCATTACAAGTTATTTTAGGAGGGGGAAGTTTCACATGCCGTTGCAGCTTTAAGACTTTTAACGAGGTAAAAAGGTGGTTTCTTACCCCGGTCTAGCCGATGTTCGGTTTTTCGTCCTTCTGGCCTTTCTTCGGCCTTCTTGGCTGGCTCAGCAATCGCCTTCTCCCTCCTCTGCTGACTGTGCCAAATTGATAGATCTACACTTTCTGTTATTGCACAAATTCTGTGACGCCACACCATGCAACTAACAATGGAGAATCTTTGACTATACTTTTCGGTGCAGAGTAATTTTATTTGATACCTATTGATCGATTATAAAAGAAATTCTTGTTACAGAATTTACAAGGTTCTCAGTTCAGCCCTTGCCTGCAAAAGTCTGTTGAGAATCAGATTATCCTTAGTAACTTACAGATGACTTGAATTCAAAATACAGTAACAGTAACGGTTTCTTTGCATGAAGCAAGGCAGCTGCGTAGGTTAAAATAGATCGTAGAATATAGACTGCTAGATATTAGACAGAAGATAGCTTCTAAGCAGAAAGTATAGGGTGATTCGAGAACAGAGCTATAGTCTGAAACCATGGCTTTTTTAAGTAATTTGTAATCAATCTAAATCAATCTATTCCTTGTCCCTGTACTGTGTTGATTGGTTTGAGTCAATTTCTAATGCTTTTGATTTGATCTTTGAGCTGCCAACCCCACATATGCAACATTATTTCATCGAACCTTAAAGTTAACATTAAATGTTGCATCCATAAATTCCTCAGTAGGGCTTTATCGCCTGTTGGTATTTGATGTTTGTGCTTATCATATGTTGGTATTCGTTTTATCTAGGGAATCCTTTCTTTTGGACAAAGAATGGCTCATATGAACTCTAATGTCAACCTGACCTTCATTAGAAATGTTGCATTTGCTTAGCTCGTTGCAAGCTGTTCCTTGCAAACTGATATCCATTTTGCAGAAGCACGCAATAGCCATTTTGCACAAGCACACAATAGCCATTTTGCACAGGCAAGCAATGTCCATTTTGCACAGTGTAGCACCGTCAATATGACGCGAGGCAGGTTGAGGTAATGTCAATTGAAGGCTTTATTACGCAGAACTTTATCTCCAGCAGCGTGATTACAGAATGCAACTGCTGAGGGAAATGGAGGGAAAAACTGGGTTCTTATACCGGCATTTCTGGGTGGAGTCCAGTCGGTGGCAGATCCTATCAGGACCTGACATCCCTCCACCAATAGCCTGTCGACACGTGGTGTACCGTATTACCCCTAATACATACCACCACATTCACCCGTTGTTGAAAAAAAAAACGGCGGGATGGTGGTTTGCATGGTGGTAGGGGTTTACAGAGTCGGTACTGTGCTGTAACTTTGAACAAAACACCAAATTATCGCTTCAACTGGGCCAACGGGCCAAACAGGGTCGGCATGATGCCATAACTATAACAAGACACAATAACTGAAAACGTTGTGAGTTAAAGTGATTCGATGAGCCGGATGGGCGCCCTGGTTGTCCTTTCCGATCGTCTCGGGCGTGGTGGTAATGGCGCCTGCTCGAGTCCTGTCGACTCTGGGAGCGTAGCGCTGTCCCCTTTGTCCTTACTCCTGGGCTGGTCTGGGAGGAGAACCGAACCCCCCGGGAAGTGGGTGGCTGCGGGATGAACCGGCGGGAGTGAGGAGGTGGTGATTGGCGTTGGGGGGGGGGGGGGTAGCTCCGGCGGGTCTCCCTGCGAGATCTGGCGCCGGGGTACTCCACATAGTCGTATTGCGGGTTGGCGTGAAGGAGATGCACCTGTTCCACCAACGGATCTGACTTGTGCGCCCGCACATGTTTCCGGAGCAGAATGGATCACGGAGCTGCTAGCCAGGTCGGAAGTGGCATTCCAGAGGAGGACTTCCTAGGAAAGAGGAGGAGGCGTTCGTGAGGCGTTTGATTCGTGGTGGTGCACAGCAGGGACCGGATAGAGTGAAGGGCATCTGGGAGGACTTCCTGCCAGCGGGAAATTGGGAGGCTCCTAGACCGGAGGGCCAGCAGGACGGCCTTCCAGACCGTTCCATTCTCCCTTTCTACCTGCCTGTTCCCCCGGGGGTTGTAACTGGTCGTCCTGCTCGAGGCTATGCCCCTGCTGAGCAGGAATTGACGCAGTTCGTCACTCATAAAGGAGGACCCCCTGTCGCTATGGATATAGTCGGGGAAACGGAACAGTGTAATAATGGTACCGAGGGCTTTAAGGACCGTGGACGCGGTCATCTCGGGGCAGGGGATGGCGAAAGTGAAACGGGAGTATTCGTCAACGATGTTCAGGAAGTACGCGGTGCGATCAGTGGAGGGGAGGGGGCCTTTGAAATCCAAACTGAGGCGTTCAAAGGGTCGAGAGGCCTTAACCAGGTGCGCTCTATCTGGCCTGAAAAAGTGCGGTTTGCACTCAGCGCAGATCTGGCAGTTTCTGGTAACTGTTCGGACGTCCTCGACGGAGTAAGGGAGGTTGCGGGCCTTAAGGAAGTGGTAGAAACGAGTGACCCCCGGGTGGCAGAGGTCCTCGTGGAGGGCTTGTTGATGGTCCACTTGTACATTGGCACATGTGCCGCGAGATAGGGCATCGGATGGCTCGTTCAGCTTTCCGGGACGGTACAAGATCTCATAATTGAAGGTGGAGAGTTCGATCCTCCACCGCAAGATCTTGTCGTTCTTGATCTTGCCCCGCTGTACATTATCGAACATGAAGGCAACCGACCGTTGGTCAGTGAGGAGAGTGAATCTCCGACCGGCCAGGTAATGCCTCCAGTGTCGCACAGCTTCCACTATTGCTTGTGCCTCCTTTTCCACTGAGGAGTGGCGGATTTCTGAACCGTGGAGGGTTCGGGAGAAGAAGGCCACGGGTCTGCCTGCTTGGTTGAGGGTGGCCGCCAGAGCTACATCTGATGCGTCGCTCTCGACCTGGAAGGGGAGGGACTCGTCGATGGTGCGCATCGTGGCCTTTGCGATATCCGCTTTGATGCGGCTAAAGGCCTGGCATGCCTCTGTCGTCAGGGGAAAAGTAGTGGACTGGATTAGTGCACGGGCCTTGTCTGCGTACTGGGGAACCCACTGGGCGTTATAAGAAAAGAAGCCCAGGCAACGTTTCAGGGCTTTGGCACAGTGGGGGAGAGGGAACTCCATGAGGGGGCGCATGCATTCAGGGTCAGGGCATATCACTCCATTACGCACTACGTAGCCCAGGATGGCTAGACGATCGGTGCGGAACACGCATTTTTCTTTGTTGTAAGTAAGGTTCAGGGCGTGAGCCGTCTGGAGGAATTTTTGGAGGTTGACGTCGTGGTCCTGCTGGTCGTGGCCGCAGATGGTGACATTGTCGAGATACGGGAATGTGGCCCGTAAACCGTGCTGGTCAACCATTCGGTCCATCTCTCGTTGGAAGACCGAGACTCCGTTCGTGACGCCGAATGGAACCCTTAAAAAGTGGTATAACCGCCCGTCTGCTTCGAAGGCAGTATAGTTGCGGTCACTGGGACGGATGGGGAGCTGGTGGTAGGCGGACTTGAGGTCCGCAGTGGAAAAGACCTTGTACTGTGCAATCCGATTGACCATGTCGGATATGCGGGGGAGAGGGTACGCATCTAGCTGAGTGTACCTGTTGATGGTCTGACTATAGTCGATGACCATCCTCTGTTTCTCCCCGGTCTTAACAACTACCACCTGGGCTCTCCAGGGACTGTTGCTAGCCTGGATGATGCCTTCCTTCAGCAGCCTCTGGACTTCGGACCGGATAAATGCTCGGTCCTGGGCGCTGTACCGTCTGCTCCTTGTGGCGACGGGTTTGCAATCCGGTGTGAGGTTCGCAAACAAGGAAGGCGGTTCAATCTTGAGGGTCGCGAGGCCACAGACAGTCAGTGGGGGTATAGGGCCGCCAAATTTAAATGTTAAACTCTGGAGGTTGCATTGGAAGTCCAACCCTAGGAGTGTGGGCGCACAGAGATGGGGGAGGACATACAGCTGGTAATTTCGGACCTCCCTCCCCTGCACCATTAGGTTAGCGATGCAGAACCCCGTGATCTGAACGGAGGGGGATCCCGCCGCCAGGAAAATTTTCTGGGTGCTTGGCCGAATTACGAGGGAACAGCGCCTTACCGTGTCCGGATGAATGAAGCTCTCCGTGCTCCCAGAGTCGATAAGACACGGCGTCTCGTAGCCATTCACTAGGAATTTAGTGGTTGCAGTCTGGAGCGTCCGGGGTCGCGACTGGTCGAGGGTCGTCGAAGCCAGACGTGGTTGTTGAAGTTGAGCATCGTAATCAGGCAGTATGTGGCCGTCTGTGTCGGGGTCCTTCAGCCAAGATGGCGGCGTCCACAGATCGAGCGCGGTCGGGGATGGACAAAATGGCGGCGCCCATCTCTCCCTCGTGGCGTCCGGGGTCCAAAATGGCGGCGTCCGTTGGTCACACGTGGATCGCTGGGGGGGCTGGGTCTGTGGTCCCGTTTCTTCCCAGGAGATAGCGGCGACCCCGTGGGACTTGCACACCGTCGCGTAGTGGCCTTTCTTCCCGCAGCTTTTGCAGGTAGCCGCGCGGGCCGGACATCGCTGCCGAGGGTGTTTCGGCTGGCCGTAAAAATAGCAGCAGAGCCCCCCCGGTTGGTCTGGTGTTTTGGCCGCGCAGGTTTGCGGGGGTGGGGAGTGTGTCAGAGAGTCGACCGCAGTGGGTGTCCACGGAGCCCAAGGGGCTGTAGTGCGGTCGGGGGCGTAGGCGCGGGTGTTACGCGAGGCCACATCGAGGGATGCCACCAGGGCCCGAGCTTCTGTAAGTCCCAGTGATTCTTTCTCCAGAAGCCTCTGGCGGATCTGGGAAGAGGCCAAACCTGCCACATACGCATCGCGGACCAGCAGCTCTGTGTGTTCACTCGCTGTTACCGCCGGGCAGTTGCAGTTTCGACCCAGGATCTGCAGGGCGTTATAAAACTCGTCCAGCGATTCCCCAGGAAATTGCCATCGTGTGGCGAGCTGGTAGCGAGCAAAAACCTGGTTGGCGGGCCGGATGTAGATATCCTTCAGCGCGGCGATGGCACCGGTGAAACCGTCCTCGTCCTCGATAAGGGAGTAGATGTCAGGACTCACCCTGGAACAGAGGACCTGCATCTTTTGTTCGTCAGTCGGTGTGCCGGGGGCCGTTCGGAGGTAGCCCTCAAAGCATGCCAGCCAGTGCTTGAAGATAGAGGTCGAGTTAGCTGCTTGGGGTGCGATGCACAGGCACTCCGGGGTGATTCGGAGCTCCATGTTCCCACGTTGTTTTCTTCAATTTAAATTCTGCTTAATAAATTGTAGCACCGTCAATATGACGCGAGGCAGGTTGAGGTAATGTCAATTGAAGGCTTTATTAAGCAGAACTTTATCCCCAGCAGCGTGGTTACAGAATGCAACTGCTGAGGGAAATGGAGGGAAAAACTGGGTTCTTATACCGGCATTTCTGGGTGGAGTCCAGTAGGTGGCAGATCCTATCAGGACCTGACATCCCTCCACCAATAGCCTGTCGACACGTGGTGTACCGTATTACCCCTAATACATACCACCACACACAGTCATGATGGAATCCATTTTAAATGGTTTTTAAGTCAATTATTAATTCAACTTATTAATTAACCGTCTTTTAACTAAAAGAAATAGCTAATAATGGTTCGGGTGCACGTGGGGTTCCGGCGGGCGGCAGGTCCCGGAGGGAGACTGTATCTTGCCGGTCGTCAGGGAACGCCACGTAGGCGTACTGGGGATTAGCGTGCAGCAGGTGGACCCTCTTGACCAACGGGTCCGACTTGTGCGCCCGCACGTGCTTCTGAAGCAGAATGGGTCCGGGTGTCGCTAGCCAGGTTGGGAACGAGGTCCCGGAAGAGGACTTCCTGGGGAAGACAAGGAGACATTCATGAGGTGGCTGATTGGTAGTTATACAGAACAGCGACCGAATGGCGTGGAGGGCCTCCGGGAGGACTTCCTGCCAGCGGGAGATGGGGAGAGTCCGGGACCGCAGGGCCAGTAGGACGGTCTTCCAGACCTTTCCGTTCTCCCTCTCTCCCTGCCCATTTCCCCAGGGGTTGTAACTGGTCGTCCTGCTTAAGGCAATGCCCTTGCTGAGCAGGAATTGACGCAGTTCATCTCTCATAAAGGAAGACCCCCTATCACTGTGTATGTACGCGGGGAACTCAAACAGTGTAAAGATACCCTGGAGGGCCTTGATGACAGTGGTTGTGGTCATGTCGGGGCAGGGGATGGCGAACGGGAACCGAGAGTACTCGTCCATCACGTTCAGGAAATATGTGCTGTGGTCGGTGGAGGGGAGGGGGCCTTTGAAGTCCATACTGAGGTGCTCAAAGGGACAGGAAGCCTTTATCAGATGCGCCCTCTTTGGCCGGTAGAAGTGCGGTTTGCACTCCGCGCAGATTTGGCAGTCCCTGGTGACTGCCCTGACCTCCTCGATGGAGTGGGGCAGGTTGCGGGTCATGAGGAAATGGAAAAAGCGAGTGACCCCCGGGTGGTAGAAGTCCTCGTGGAGGGCTCGGAGGCGGTTCACTTGTGCGGTGGCACACGTGCCGCGGGACAGGGCATCGGAAGGCTCGTTTAGCTTCCCAGGACGGTACAAGATCTCGTAATTATAGGTGGAGAGTTCGATCCTCCACCGCAAGATCTTGTCGTTCTTTATCTTGCCCCGCTGTGCATTATCAAACATGAACGCCACCGACCGTTGGTCAGTGAGGAGAGTGAATCTCCTGCCGGCCAGGTAATGCCTCCAGTGTCGCACAGCTTCCACTATGGCTTCTGCCTCTTTTTTGACCGAGGAATGGCGAATTCCTGAGGCATGGAGGGTACAGGAGAAGAAGGCCACGGGTCTGCCTGCTTGGTTGAGGGTGGCGGCCAGAGCTACGTCGGACGCATCGCTCTCGACCTGGAAGGGGAGGGACTCGTCGATGGCGCGCATCGTGGCCTTTGCAATGTCTGCTTTGATACGGCAGAAGGCCTGGCGGGCCACCGTCGACGGGGGGAAGGTTGTGGACTGGATTAGGGGTCGGGCTTTGTCTGCGTAGTTGGGGACCCACTGTGCGTAATAACTGAAAAACCCGAGGCAGCGCTTCAGGGCCTTGGAGCAGTGAGGGAGGGCGAATTCCATAAGGGGGCGCATGCGTTCAGGGTCGGGGCCTATAACTCCATTTCGCACCACGAAGCCGAGAATGGCTAGGCGGTCGGTGCTAAAGACGCATTTATCCTTATTGTACGTTAAATAAAGGATTTTTGCGATTTTGAGAAATTTTCGGATGTTGGTGTCGTGGTCCTACTGGTCATGGCTGCAGATGGTGACGTTATCAAGATACGGGAACGTTGCGCGTAAGCCGTACTGGTCAACCATTCGGTCCATCTCGCGTTGGAAGACCGAGACCCCATTCATGACACCAAAAGGAACCCAAAGAAATTGGAAGAGCCGCCCATCTGCTTCGAAGGCAGTGTACTTGCGGTCACTAGTGCGGAGGGGTAGCTGATGGTAGGCGGACTTGAGACCCACCGTGGAGAAGACCTTGTATTGCGCGATCCTGTTTACCAGGTCGGATATGTGGGGGAGAGGGTACACATCCAGCTGCGTAAACCTGTTGATGGTCTGACTGTAGTCAATGACCATCCTATGTTTCTCCCCGGTCTTTACCACCACTACTTGAGCTCTCCAGGGAAAGTTGCTAGCTTCAATGACCCCTTCCCTCAGTAGCCTTTGGACCTCTGAGCTGATGAAGGTTCGGTCCTGGGCACTGTGCCGTCTGCTCCTGGTGGCGACGCGTTTGCAAACAGTGCAGGCCTGCGGGGACACGGGGAAGGTCAGTAGGGCTGCTGCTACGGGATGCCACGCAGCCCAGGGGGCCGCTGCACGGTTGGGCGCATAAGATTGCGCGTTTCTGGAGGCAACATCCATGGACCCTGCCAGGGCCCGTGCTTCTCTCAGTCCCAGGGTGTCCTTTTCTAAAAGTCTTTGGCAAATCTCTGAAGAGCTCATACCTGCTACAAAGGCATCCCAGATTAGAAGTTCCGTGTGCTCGCTGCCCGAAACTTGCGGGCAGCCACAGTTTCTGCCCAGCACCAGTAGCGCACAGTAGAAGTCCTCCAGCGATTCCCCGGGGCTTTGCCGTCTAGTTGCAAGCAGGTGACGTGCGTAGACCTGGTTTACAGGGCGTACATAATGTCCCTTTAACAGTTCGATCGCATCATCATAGTCCTCCGCCTCCTCAATGAGGGAGAAGATTCCAGGGCTTACTCTCGAGTGCAGGAGATCCAGTTTCTGTTCTCCTGAGGAAGTGCCTCCAGCCGTCTTGAGGTAGCCTTTAAAACACGCCAGCCAGTGCATAAAAATCGCAGCCGAGTTCTCCGCGTGGGGGCTGAGTTGTAGACACTCCGGCTTGATTCGGAGATCCATTCTTTCAGCTTAAGAGTAGTCTATTAAATTGATGCACGATCAATTAAACTCAAAGACAAGGTTGTATCATAACTGAAGGCTTTAATAGACTAGATCGGTTCCCCAGCAGCTTCGGTACAGAATGAGGGCTGTTGGGACGGCACCTGTTCTTATACCACGCCTGTCAGGGTGGAGCCACGTACCAAACAGCCAATGGTAAGCTGCTAGGCTTACCCAATGGTCTTCAGCCTCTCAGGTACTGCAATACCTGATACTACCACAACCTCAAACAGCTGCCCCCAATCTAAATTCTTCAGTTCCTGCCTAATATTGCTGTAATTAGCTTTTCCCTAATTTAGCACCTTCACCCGAGGACAACTCGTATCCTTATAATAATAATAATAATAATCACTTATTGTCATGTAGCCACCTGAGTTGGCCAAGTCCCGGTTTAAAATGGCGAACGGCAAAGGCTGAAGGGAAATTCAGCCAACACAGGCAGAAACCAGCAGGTGCAGGTTTGCTGTGTATTTAACTCTGCAAAAGCCCAGGCAGCATCGATACCAGCGACCATCAGCATAATAATGTAGCAGCCATCTACATACTAATGAGCAATCCCCGGGAACAGTCGCAACATTTGGGACACACAAAACTAAGCCAGATTCCCCGGCGCCAGCAGGAACCAACACTTAAGAGGTTAACGAACACCTTAAGGCCGCCCATCGATCAGGGAACCGCTCCAGTACTGGAGAAATCGCACCAAGCGATTGGAACGAAGTCCAATCACCTAGAACCAGGTACAGGGTCCGCCCCAAAAGGCGGGAAGCCCCTGGGGACTATAAAAGTTAAGCTCCAAGTTCAAATCGTTCTCCTTGACCGGGTCACTCAGCAACGCGAAGCAACCCCTGAGAGTCAACGGTCCAAGCTGCCACATCCCTGAAGTAAGTCTCAAGTCGACGCTCGCTACGAGATGGGCGCTCCTAGCTACCAGTCTATACCGGCTTTGAATCCCGCAGTTTCAGATTCCGAACGAATGGCCAATCGTTCCCCTGACCTGGTGGGCCAGTCCGAAGTTATGTATAGGCCTGTTAGTTGTAGAAGTAGCTTAGACGTAGAATTTGTGCATGAGTAGCGATTACTGTGTCTAATAAATGTGCTTTGATTTGAATCTTACTAATTGGTGTGTTGAGTTATTGATCATTACTTGGACTTGAACCTCGTTGCGGTATCATAAAGATACCTGGCGACTCGAGAGCAAAGGTTATAAAACAGAGCCAATTGAACCAACCAAAAGTTAGCAACAGTCACAAGTAGGCATCAATGAAGTTACTGTGAAAAGCCCCTAGTTGCCACATTCCAGTGCCTGTTCGCGGAGGCCGGTACGGGAATTGAACCCGCGCTGCTGGCCTTTTTCTGCATTACAAGCCAGCTGTTTAGCCCACTATGCTGAACCAGCCCCGCTCAATAAGAACAAAGAACAAAGAAATGTACAGCACAGGAACAGGCCCTTCGGCCCTCCAAGCCCATGCCGACCATGCTGCCCGACTAAACTACAATCTTCTACACTTCCTGGGTCCGTATCTTTCTATTCCCATCCTATTCATATATTTGTCAAGATGCCCCTTAGATGTCCCTATCGTCCCTGCTTCCACTACCTCCTCCGGTAGCGAGTTCCAGGCACCCACTACCCTCTGAAAACTTGCCTCGTACATCTACTCGAAACCTTGCCCCTCTCACCTTTAACCTATGCCCCCTAGTAATTGACCCCTCTACCCTGGGGAAAAGCCTCTGACTATCCACTCTGTCTATGCCCCTCATAATTTTGTATACCTCTATCAGGTCTCCCCTCAACCTCCTTCATTCCAGTGAGAACAAACCGAGTTTATTCAATCGCTCCTCATAGCTAATGCCCTCCATACCAGGCAACATTCTGGTAAATCTCTTCTGCACCCTCTCTAAAGCCTCCACATTCTTCTGGTAGTGTGGCGACCAGAATTGAACACTATACTCCAAGTGTGGCCTAACTAAGGTTCTATACAGCTGCAACATGACTTGCCAATTCTTATACTCAATGCCCCGGCCAATGAAGGCAAGCATGCCGTATGCCTTCTTGACTACCTTCTCCACCTGTGTTGCCCCTTTCAATGACCTGTGGACCTGTACTCCTAGATCTCTTTGACTTTCAATACTCTTGAGGGTTCTACCATTCACTGTATATTCCCTACCTGCATTAGACCTTCCAAAATGCATTACCTCACATTTGTCCGGATTAAACTCCATCTGCCATCTCATAGAATTTACAGTGCAGAAGGAGGCCATTCGGCCCATCGGGTCTGCACCGGCTCTTGGAAAGAGCACCCTACCCAAGGTCAACACCTCCACCCTATCCCCATAACCCAGTAACCCCACCCAACACTAAGGGCAATTTTGGACACTAAGGGCAATTTAACATGGCCAATCCACCTAACCTGCACATCTTTGGACTGTGGGAGGAAACCGGAGCACCCGGAGGAAACCCACGCACACACGGGGAGGATGTGCAGACTCCGCACAGTCAGTGACCCAAGCTGGAATCGAACCTGGGACCCTGGAGCTGTGAAGCAATTGTGCTATCCACAAGGCTACCATGTTGCCCCTCTCCACCGATCCTTGCTACCCGGGAACTACAGGCCGGTGAGCCTTACTTCAGTGGTAGGGAAATTACTGGAGAGAATTCTTCGAGACAGGATCTACTCCCATTTGGAAGCAAATGGACGTATTAGTGAGAGGCAGCACGGTTTTGTGAAGGGGAGGTCGTGTCTCACTAACTTGATAGAGTTTTTCGAGGAGGTCACTAAGATGATTGATGCAGGTAAGAAGCAGTAATAGTTTCCTTCCTGCACTTAAACATTAAAAACGTGCTTGTAGTATTAATATTCTCTTCACTCTATATGTATCCTTCAAATGATAGAACTGCAACAGGAAAGTTACAGTACTGGAAATGTACATAGAAAATAGGAGCCTTCAGGCCTGCTCCACCATTCATTATGATCATGGCTGATCATCAAGTTCAATATCCTGATCCCGCTTCCCCCCATATCCTTCTTGAAATTACACAACGTTTTGGCCTCAACTACTTTCTGTGGTAGCGAATTCCACAGATTCACCACTCTCTGGGGTGAAGAAATTTCTCCTCACCTCAGTCCAGGTTTACCCCTTATCCTCAAACTACGACCCCTAGTTCTGGACTCCCCCACCATCGGGGACATTCTTTCTGAATCTACCCTGTCTAATCCTGTTAGAATTTTATAAGTTTTTCTGAGATCCTACGAGATTCTACGAGATTATGCTAACTTCAGAGACTCCTTTCAATTCCTTCCTGTGGTGGTTTGGGCCCTTTTTTTAAAATAAACTTAGAGTACCCAATTATTATTATTTTTTTCCAATTAAGTGACAATTTAGCGTGGCCAATCCACCTAACCTGCACATCTTTTTGGGTTGTGGGGATGAAACCCACGCAGACACGGGGGGGAATGTGCAAACTCCACACAGAGAGTGAGCCAGGGCTGGGATTCGAATCCGGGTCCTCAGCACCGTAGTCCAAGTGCTATCCACTGGGCTCGCCATGCTGCCCTGTTTGGCCCCTTTAAGGAGCGATCCATCGAGGGCCACATGACCAGCCGGGACTCTATGTGGGGACCTGTGCCTATCGGGTGCCAGGGCGTGAACCCAGATAGTAGGGGGATCTACAGAGTAAGCCCGGGAGTCGTGGGAACTATCCAATGCTGGAGTTGTGTTGATCTGTAAATACAATGAGCGGTATTCTCTGCCGGCGGGATCCTCCGGTCCACCGGCATGCATCCATACCTGCGGGTTTCCTGGCGGTGTAGGTGGCCACCATTTGAAACCTCATTGGTTGGGTGCGAGAATCCTGCTGCAGGTTGGGGCGCACCGCTCTGGAAACTCAGCTGGCGGACCGGAGAATCCCACTCAATGCTATTTCTTATGTAATAAATTATCATTGTGATCTAACTCTGCCTACCGCATTACGTTGCGCTACAATATTGGTGACGAGAATAAAGTCGAATTGGCGACACACAGCACAGTGGTTAGCACTGTTGCTTCACAGCTACAGGGTCCCAGGTTTGATTCCTGGCTTGGGTCATTATCTGAGCGGCGTTTGCACGACCTCCCCGTGTCTGCACGGGTTTCCTCCGAGTGCTCCTGTTTCCTCCCGCAGTCCAAAGATGTGCAGGTTAAGTGGATTGGCCATGATAAATTGCCCTTAGTGTCCAAAAAGGTTAGGTAGGGTTACAGGGATAGGGTGGAGGCATGGGTTTAAGTAGGGTGCTCTTTCCAAAGGCCGTTGCAGACTCGATGGGCCGAATGACCTCCTTCTGCACTATAAATTCTATGATTCTATCAGCACCAGTCTGTCCAGTTGCTGTTGTTGTAAAAGGACAGAGATCAAACCTCACCGGGCTGAAGACAATCAGACTAAATTGGCTGGAGATATTCAGCATTGCAGATTTCCAGGAACGTCTGTGCAAGTACCAGGAAGTTTTTCAGAAAGAGTTGGGGTGATTAAACGAGGTGAAGGCCAAAATCTCCATACAGCCCGATGCACCATCAACATTTTTAGAGCCCTATCTAAAAGTTGAAGTGGAGCTGAAACGTCTGGAAGACCTGGGGGTAATTACACCGGTGCAGTTTTCGCAGCAGGCAGCAATGGGTGGCACGGTGGAACAGTGTTTCGCACTGCTGCCTCACAGCGCCAGGGACCCGAATTCAATTCCAGCTTTGGGTGACTCGATGGGGGAGGAGGTGGGCAGTGTCAGTGCCGCTGGTCAGTTTCCCCCCCACCCAAAGTCGGTGACCCTGGAGGCGATTAGAGCATCTTGTGCGCATTGGCCCTGGCACCCACGTCGTGTGGCCTCCCGTGCCTGCCTGGGCCCCATGTCCTGCCCATCCTCCCCCTCCCCTGCAATCTCTTCGTCAGATGAGGCCTCGCGTTAGAACGTAGAACATAGAACATAGAAAAATACAGCACAGAACAGGCCCTTCGGCCCACGGTGTTGTGCCAAACCTTTGTCCTAGATTAATCATAGATTATCATTGAATTTACAGTGCAGAAGGAGGCCATTTGGCCCATTGAGTCTGCACCGGCTCCTAGAAAGAGCACCCCACCCAAAGTCAACACCTCCACCCAACACTAAGGGCAATTTTGGACACTAAGGGTAATTCATCATGGCCAATCCATCTAACCTGCACATCTTTGGACTGTGGGAGGAAACCGGAGCACCCGGAGGAAACCCACGCAGACACGGGGAGGACGTGCAGACTCCGCACAGACAGTGACCCAAGCCGGAATCGAACCTAGGACCCTGGAGCTGTGAAGCAATTGTGCTATCCACAATGCTACCGTGCTGCCCTTAAGAACAAATAAATCTACACTATATCATTTTACCGTAATCCATGTACCTATCCAATAGCTGCTTGAAGGTCCCTAATGTTTCCGACTCAACTACTTCCACAGGCAGTGCATTCCATGCCCCCACTATTCTCTGGGTAAAGAACCTACCTCTGATATCCCCCCTATATCTTCCACCATTCACCTTAAATTTATGTCCCCTTGTAATGATTTGTTCCACCCGGGGAAAAAGTCTCTGACTGTCTACTCTATCTATTCCCCTGATCATCTTATAAACCTCTATCAAGTCGCCCCTCATCCTTCTCCGTTCTAATGAGAAAAGGCCTAGCACCCTCAACCTTTCCTCGTAAGACCTACTCTCCATTCCAGGCTACATCCTGGTAAATCTCCTTTGCACCTTTTCCAAAGCTTCCACATCCTTCCTAAAATGAGGCGACCAGAACTGTACACAGTACTCCAAATGTGGCATTACCAAAGTTTTGTACAGCTGCATCATCACCTCACGGCTCTTAAATTCAATCCCTCTGTTAATGAACGCGAGCACACCATAGGCCTTCTTCACAGATCTATCCACTTGAGTGGCAACTTTCAAAGATGTATGAACATAGACCCCAAGATCTCTCTGCTCCTCCACATTGCCAAGAACTCTACCGTTAACCCTGTATTCCGCATTCACGTGTTCAGCTGCACTCTCTCCCTATTCCTGAAGTCACGATCCGAGACATCCCTGGCCCTGGCACCCGGGAGGCAACATACCTTCCGGGAGTCTCGACTGGAGAAAGTCCAGAGTGATTCTCCATTTTGCAGGGGCTTGCAGGGACCCGTAGTAGTCCACGCAGCTCCGGCTGCCGATACGGGGTCCTGCACCTCTGGCCCCGGTCCGTGCTTATGCGTGTCACCGCCCCGCGCAACATGGTGGACCCACACGGCAAACCAGCCCCAACGATATAAGCGCCACCCCCACACCCCAGATCGCTTGCGCCCAACGATCGGTGGCCCCCGATCAGAACCCTGGACGTCCTGGTTGCTCCACCCGATGACGGATACCCCCCACCACCACCAGGTCGGCCGTGGACTGTGTCTGCAGCCGCCACTCCAAGTGCCTGCTGTGTGGAACCATGAGTGAACCACGTCAGCGGGAACTCGGCCAGTTGGTGGCACAGAACCGCCGCGGGGGCCTTTCAATGGCCCCCGACCGGCGCCGCTCCGACCGTGCGCGCGCGACTGGCGGCGATTCTCCGGTCCGTGGAGAATCGCGGGAAGGCGTCGGACCCAATCGTGGGTCTGATGGCCCATTCTCCGCCCCTCGCCAAGCGAGCTTTCGGCGCGGAGGCTCGGAGAATTCCGCCCCGGATCTTGACGAAGGAAGCCTCGCAATGAGGAATTAACTGAAGAGGTAAAAATCATTGAAATTGACAGTGAGAATCAGCAATTCAGACAGAAAGAAACTGAGGTTCAATGCCAAAACAAGGTTGCTGAAATTGTCACACTAATATTAAAGCACAAGAACCACAGCGTTATAATGGTTGATGAAAAAGATGCAGAATAAAAATTCTGGAAAGAGACAACATTTTATCACATGACCGAAATACCAGGAGCAGTATACCACGGCCATTTCTTCACTCATGACAGACTAAGATTGTGAAAGGTCGGTCAATTCAAAAGACTCTGCTATATTGGAGGGGATTAATGGTAGCCGTGTGGCTGCTGTGCTGCTGTACAGTTCTTCTTATTAATAAATACCTTTTGTGTTACTATTGAAGTCTGTGAAAGTGCATTGTTACACCAGAAAAACATTTAAAGAAGTATAATTCATACAGAAACAAGACCCTGACACCCAGAAAAACCCGGGATCAGGACAGGTCCATCCATTAAACATTGGCCACCCAGCAGTTAACGAGACATGACGGGGATTTGCATATGTCCATGAAAAATAGCACTGGAGAAAAAGACACTTGTTAACAAAAATCTACCACTCACTGGCTCCTTGATTTTGTTTTTCAACTGTGCTGGCAATCGCACTGAAAAGGTAGGAACCTTGGCTGGAATTTTCTGACTGTTCATGCTGGCTGGATCCTATGGTCCGAACTATGGTGCTTCCGCTGAGGGATGTCCATAACAGGAAATGCCATTGACAACGACAGGACCAGGAGATCTCGCTGCTGGTTACTGGTGAACTGCCCTCAACCGCTCAGAACACACCCGCACGGTAGCACAGTGGGTAGCACTGTTGCTTCACAGCGCCAGGGTCCCAGGTTCGATATCCGGTCTTGGGTCGCTGTCTGTGCGGAGTCAGCATGTTCCCCCCGTGTCTGCGTGGGTTTCCTCCGGATGCTCCGGTTTCCTCCCACAAAGATGTGCTGTTCGGTAATTTGGACATTCTGAATTCTCCCTCTGTGTACCCGAACAGACGGAACTTAAAGATGGAGACAGCTCTGCTAACAGCTTCATCAGACTCTCCGAGGCCAGCAATCTCAAGTCAGTCAGATGTCAATCAGCGCTTGTTGATCACTGGTCACACTGGAGGCCAGCGCTAGAGGCCCAACAGAATGCCAAGCTCCGGGGCCTCGACAGCAGCGTGAATGCATTCTACACCGCACATACAGTAAACATCGTTGACAAATCATTTTTGTTTCATAAATTTAGCGTATCCAATAATTTTTTTCCAATTAAGGGGCAATTTAGCAAGGCCGATCCACCTAACCTGCACATTTTTGGATTGTGGGGATGAAACCCACGCAGACATGGCGAGAATGTGCAAACTCCACATGGACAGTGACCCAGGGCCGGGATTCGAACCCCGGTCCTCAGCGCCGAAGTCCCAGTGCTCGTTGACATATTATGAAATGAAAATGAAAATGAAAATCGCTTATTGTCGCGAGTAGGCTTCAATGAAGTTACTGTGAAAAGCCCCTAGTCGCCACATTCCAGCGCCTGTTCGGGGAGGCTGGACGGGAATTGAACCGTGCTGCTGGCCTGCCTTGGTCTGCTTTAAAAGCCAGTGATTTAGCCCAGTGTGCTAAACCAGCCCATCCCGGTATTCTCCGTGGCTCCCACGATGCTCTGCCTCTGCCAGAAGGAATTGCCGATGGCGAGGTTCACTTGTGGTTTTTAAAACGGAAAACAAGCGCAGTGGCTCCAGAGGGAGAGAGCGGAGATAGGTCATGTTCCCAAAGGAGTGCCCGTGGGCTGCCGGTCCTGCCGCTGGCATGGCTGTCTGGCCGGGCACAAGTGCCTCGGGAATCCCTATGTGCCCGGTCGGCACAATATATCAGGTTCAATGTGGACCGAGCCCAGCAGGCTCCCCGGAAAGCGGAATATTACTGCCATCGCGCAGTTGCCCGAGGTCCAGGGGTGATCGATGGGAAACATGTACCCCTACAACCTAGGCCAAGAGGGGCTGGGCTTCACAAACAGAAAGGGGTTCCACTCCATGAGCGTGCAGCTGGTGTCTGACCACAAGTTGCACATCATCTGGCGGGGCCTGGTAGGTGGAGAGCGCGGGATTTTTTTCCCGCGCCGAAGACTGGGGGGGACGGGACCGGGGCGGGGAAGCGAGGATTGTTTCCCGCGCTTAGAACGGAGGGGGAGAGCCTGTGAATGGGGAGCGGGAGAGGAGGGTGTGCCACACAATGGGAGGAGTCGAAGGGGAGGCGGGAGTGGCCGGGGTCAGCAGGAGTCAGCTGACTTGCGGAAGTGCAATGGGGGGAGTAAACCAGCTAGGATGGGTCCTAGCCGGGGGGGGGCGGGGGGAATCGAGTTGCTGCTGCTAAGATCAAGGAGGAGCTGGAGCGAGTGGGGTGGGTCAAGACGGGGGGGGTGCCGCTGTGGGGAACGGGCCGAGTGTGGGGTGCGGGCGCGTGGCTGGCCGAGGAGGGGTCATGGCTAGTCGGCGGGGGAGGGGGGCGGGTAGCCCCCTAATACGGCTGATAACCTGGAATGTAAGGGGACTGAATGGGCCGGTTAAGCGGGCCCGCGTGTTCGCGCACCTGAAGGGGTTCAAGGCGGATGTGGTTATGCTCCAGGAGACACACCTGAAGGTGGCAGACCAGGTAAGACTGAGGAATTCGGGGACTTTTCGGGGTACAAGCTCAATATGGGGAAGAGCGAGCTGTTCGTAGTTCAGCTAGGGGACCAGGAGAGGGGGATTGGCGAGCTCCCACTAAAAAGGGCGGAGAGGAGTTTCAGATATTTGGGGGTCCAGGTAGACAGGAGCTGGAGGGCCCTGCATAGGCTTAACTTTACAAGGCTGGTGGAGCAAATGGAGGAGGAGTTCAAGAGGTGGGACGCGTTGCCGCTGTCCCTGGCGGGTAGGGTGCAGTCAATCAAAATGACAGCGCTCCCAAAGTTTTTGTTCCTGTTCCAGTGCCTCCCCGTGTTTATCCCAAAGGCTTTTTTCAGGCGGGTTAACAGGAGTATAATGGGGTTTGTGTGGGCGCGAGGGACTCCGAGGGTGAGAAGGGTGTTCCTGGAGCGGAGTAGAGATAGGGGGGGGCTGGCGCTGCCCAACCTCTGTGGGTACTACTGGGCCGCCAATGCGACAATGGTGCGCAAGTGGGTGATGGAGGGGGAGGGGGCTGCATGGAAGAGGCTGGAGATGGCGTCCTGTGTGGGTACGAGTCTGGGGGCGCTGGCAATGGCGCCGCTGCCTCTCCCTCCAAGGAGGTGTACCACGAGCCCGGTGGTGGTGGCGGCCCTCAAAATTTGGGGGCAGTGGAGTTGGCATAGGGGGGAAGTTAGGGCCTCGGCGTGGACCCCATTACGGGGGAACCACCGGTTCGCCCCAGGAAGAACAGGTGGGGGGTTTTCGGGGTGGCACAGGGCAGGCATACGAAAGTTAGGGGACCTGTTTGTGGACGGGAAGTTCGCGAGCTTGGGTGAGCTGGAGGAGAAGTACGGGCTCCCCCCAGGGAACACCTTCAGGTACTTACAGGTAAGGGCGTTTGCCAGACGGCCGGTGGTAGAATTCCCACGGCTACTGCCACACACAGTACAGGACAGGGTGCTCTCGGGGGGGTGGGTGGGATTGGGGAAGATCTCTGAAACTTACCAGGTGATGCAGGAGGAGGAGGAGGCCTCGGTGGTGGAGTTGAAAGGTAAGTGGGAGGAGGAGTTGGGAGAGGAGATCGAAGAGGGGACGTGGGCAGATGCCCTAGGGAGGGTGAACTCTTCCTCTTCATGCGCGAGGCTCAGCCTCATACAGTTTAAGGTGCTGCACAGGGCACACATGACCGGGACAAGGATGAGCAGGTTCGTTGGGGGTGAGGACAGGTGTGTTATGTGCTCAGGGAGCCCAGCAAATCACACCCATATGTTCTAGGCATGCCCAGCGCTGGAGGAATTTTGGAAGGACGTAGCGAGGACGGTGTCGAGGGTGGTAGGATCCAGGGTCAAACCGGGCTGGGGGCTCGCAATATTTGGGGTGGCAGAGGAGCCGGGAGTGCAGGAGGTGAAAGAGGCCGGAATTCTGTCCTTTGCGTCCCTGGTAGCCCGGCGAAGGATTCTCCTTCAGTGGAAAGATACGAGGCCCCCAAGTGTGGAATCCTGGATCAGCGATATGGCAGGGTTCATTAAATTGGAGAGGGTGAAATTCGCCTTGAGAGGGTCGGTACAAGGGTTCTTTAGGCGGTGGCAACCGTTCTTAGACTTTCTGGCAGAACGCTAAACATTGGTCAATGGCAGCAGCAGCTCGGGGGGTGGGGGGGGGGTTACTTTATTTTTGTTTATGTTATTTACACTGGAAGGGTCTGAGGGGGTGTATACACCTGTTGTCTTAAGTCGGGGTGTTAATGTTAATTTATTATTTAGGTACAGGGGGAGGGGTTTGGGGGGTTGCTTTTTTAGATTGTGTTTTGTACTTACCCCTGTTGGGTTCTTTTTTCTTTCTCATTTTGTTATTTATATTTTATGAAAACCTTTGATAAAAATTATATTTTTTTTAAAAAGTTGCACATCATGCACCTCTGCGCCTGATTCCCAGGCACTGTGCACGATGCCTTCATATTGGCACTCTCGACAGTACCCAACACCTTCGCGGCGTACCCTTGGGTGAGGGGTTGGCTCCTGAGCAACAGGGATTATCCACTCCGGTCATGGCTGATGACACCGATCTGGAGGCCACAGACCAACGCGGGGATCCACTACAATGATGTCCATGCTGCGACCAGGGGTATGATCGAGCAGTGCATTGGCATCCTGAAGATGTGGTTCAGGTGTCTAGACCACCCTTGAGGTGGCGGAGGTGGAGGCGGGCTGCGGAGCGGGTTCGGGTGGAGAGGGTTGGAGCAATGGCTAACCTGGGGGTCCTGGCTCGCGCCCAGCTCCAATGGACTCATATCCACGCCCCCCCCCCCACCCCCCCCCCCCCCAGTGCCCCCTCTGCAGCCAGCCCAGCCCAGCCCATCCCACACTCCCTCCCGACAGAGCACTGGCTTGTTAAAACTTTTGTGAAGAGGTGTTTATTACAAACAGGTGAACATGGTTCCACAGGTATGTGCCTTAGTGCATAATGCTAACCTGTGTGCTGCGCCCATGCCAACTTAACTGGTGTATAACATTCTGGCCTTACGGGCCATAATGCTACTTCTAGGAGGATCCCCAGGTGGTAGATCAGGGATGGAGACAGCTTGCTGCGCTTCCCGCCTTGTGACCTGGGTCCCTTCTGGCCGTCTTTCTCTAGAGCGACCGGACCTAATGGTCCCGGCAGACTCTTGGGTGTCCCAGGTGGCGATGCCACCCAGTTCTGCCAAGGAGAAGGGGGGGAGTCGGAGGCATTGTGGTGTTCCTGCACATCCCCCACAGGGTCATTGGCACGGGCCGCATCACCTCCTCCACCCTCGGGGCACCCAATGGCCCTCGGGCTACTCCTTGGGATGGGGGTGCAGCCGCAGCGAGCTCCGGACACTCCCCTGCTACCTGACCCACTCTCGTCTCGACCAGGGTCTCAATGCTCGTGGCCTTGGAGCACCCAGACTGTGCCACCTCCCTCTGGGACTGTGCCACGTCACTCAGTGATCATGCCAGGTCACTCTGTGACTGGCTCAGGTCAACAGCACCCGGGCAATGCTGTCGCTGCCTGCAGTCATGACCCGTTGTGACTGGACCAAGCCCTGAAGCACTGCTGCAATGTCCAGGTAGCCCTGGTACATGGTCCTGTCCTGTGCCTCAGCCACCATCCACACAGAGTGCCCCAGGCCTTGGACATCCTGACCCACGATCGACCTACGGCCCCAAGGCCACCAACACAGACATCACCTGTGAAGTGTAGGCCTGTGTGGCAAGTATGGTCGGCATCACCTTCTATCCCTGCAGGTGGTTGAACTCCTCCAACTGCACCTGCAGGCTCTGGATGGTTGGTGACACCCCTCCTCATGTCGTCCCAGCTCTGTGTCTGCATCTCCATTATCGATGGCACTGCCGTTTCCAGAAGCCTGAGACCCATCTGGATGGCAGCTAGTCCCTGGGGTCGGGCCACCCTCCAATTGTCCGCCCATTCAAGGATTTTTACCTCCACCTGATGTACTGCTGCACATATGCAGTGCGCACTAGATAGTGCCCCAGGAGCCTCTTCACTAAAGTGGTCAAGTATCTGTGATAGTGGAGGGTGGTAGAGACAGCTGTGACGGAAAGTCAGTGTCGTCCCCGGACTAGTGCTCCGGGGTGTCGTGGGCTGGTGTTTGGGGGCTTGCCTCACTGTCCGGTCGCACCTCGTCACTCTATGTGACCTGGCGTTGTGGATTGTGGCCAGGGGTGAGGGGCACCAGAAGGGCCGTCCTCATCATCAGGTGATCCTGCAAGACACAAGACATGATGCATGGTTGGATTGCGGGATGGGGTGATGGGGGGGGGGCGGGGGGGGGTGTTTGTGGGGTGGTGTGGGTGAGGTGGAGTGGTGGGCTGGTGTGGAGGTGTTGGGTTGCTGGGTTGGGGTATTGTAGGGGAGGTGGGGTGGTTTGGAGGTGGTGGGGTGCTGGGGTTGGGCTGATGTGGGGGTGGTGGGTTGGGGTGGTGTAGGGCAGATGGGGCAGTAGGGTTGGGGCGATGATGTGGCGAGCTGGGGTGGCGAGGTGGTGTGATGGCAGGGTGGTGTTGGGGTGGTGTAGGGCAGATGGGGCAGTAGGGTTGGGGTGATGATGTGGGCGAGCTGGGGTGGCGAGGTGGTGTTGGGGTGGTGTGGGGGTCATGCCACATGTGCCCAGAGGGACACCGCAACTCAGCAGAGGCTCACGTGGTTCCCCGATGTCGACCTCCGCCTCCGCGACTGCCCTCTCCCCGGGCCTACTGACCAGTGCCCGCCGCTCCATGACGGTGAGGGGCCGGAGGTCCGGGAGCCCCTCTAATCTTCTCACTCTCCCTGCGGTTGTCCGTTGCCTTCTCCTGGGTTGGGGGGGAGACAGAAAATGCAGAGTGTTAGGCAGTCAGACTCGGGCAGCACAGGGGGGGTGGACAGCTGGTGGCCTTTATGAATTGGGCATGGTATGTGGTGCAAGGTGGGGTGTGGCAGACTGCCGACTTGTGGGGTTCGGTCACCCTGTGGGTGGGGTGGGGGTTATTATGGGTGTGCGGTACGGGGGTTTGGTGGCAGAGGCATCGTGCTGGCTACTCACCCTGGCCGTCGTGCGGAGATTGTGCAGCTCTTTCCGGCACTGCTGGCCGGTCCTGGTGGTGGGGCTCACGGCCTCTGCCACCTGCACCCAGGCCCGGTGTACGGAGATGTCTAAAAGCCTCCTTCCCATTCCAGGATACAGGGTGCCCCGCCTCTTCTCCGGCATCCAGCTCTGAATCTGTAAATCGGGTTGCCATCTTGTTGGCTAGGATGAGTGTGTTTGGGGAGTAGAGTGCCAATATGCGGCTGCAGCGTATCAGCCCCGTGAGTGCCAATCCCTGCTCTGGAGTGTCCAACACCACTTCTCATTGTTATTGTTCCAGTTTCACGTGGCACAGGTACTTGCCCATTAATGGATCCTGAATTGCTCCTGGACCGGTGCTGCTTCCGTGGTTGTAGAACACCACCGATTCAGTCCCGGCCTCAACATTTAGCCTCTCAAAAAATCCAGCCCGATGTATATTAAGACGGACCATGAAAATGCTTTCTGTCATCTGCTGGTGACTTCGACTGGTAAATGCCCACTGGGCGGAGTTGAAGGTTTCCCCTACTATATCTGTTTATACAAACTGATCAGTGAAAAGAGGCCCCTGTGCTATTTGCACCTAGGTACATGGAAATGATATTTCCATGGTGCTCCTCGATATCCCGTCACATCTTTGACAGAATCCCTGGAAAGCAAACGTGAATTACTATTTTCACAATTACTCTCGTGTTCCCACCGGTTTTCAATTACATTGTGTTTCAACTTCACAAAACTATATTTTGCAATTTGGCACAGGACTACAGTATATAAAATCTTTGGCATTACAAATTTCCAATCGGAATTTCGGTGACGCGTTGCTGGTTGTTGGTTGTATCAGAAGAACCTCTACAGAAATTCTGAATGAAAATATGTTGAAAAGGCACAGCACGTGACAATTCTATTGCAAACAAAGCCAGGAATTTGTGACGAGGAACAGATAAACTGAGTTGTGATTTGCCACAAATTGCTGGAAACATAGAAAATAGAAGCAGGAGGAGGCCCTTCGATCCTGTTCCGCCATTCATTATGATCATGGCTGATCATCTAGTTCAATCCTCTGATCCCGCTTTACCCCCATATCCCTTGATACCTTTAGCACCAAGAGCTATGTCGAACGCCTTCTCGAAATTACACAACGTTTTGACCTCAACTACTTTCTGCGGTCACAAATCCCACAGATGTATTTGCACTGCAGACTCGATGGGCTGAATGGCCTTCTTCTGCACTGTAGGGATTCTATAATCCTATGATCTTTTGATGCACGATCAATTTAAATCAAATGTCTCATGATTAAAAATAGGGAAATGTAAAGATCTCACAGTTTATAAAGTATTTTGTTATCTGAAATTGATATTTCTGCCAACCCTCAATATTTCAGCTAAGTTAGCCGATGGGTAACTAAGCCGTAAAAACTCAGAAGGTCTTATGTTTGAACTCTGATCAGTGGCTCTGCTTGTTGATGTCAACCTGGGTGACAATTAAGGCACTCTAACTTCTGTTTCTGATCATTATCCAGCAGTATCTACTGCAAAATACACTGTGTTGACAGCTGATGATGGTTCCACTGTGATGTCCAACTTGGTGAGATGACCTGCTGACAGTCAGTGGTGAATATGGGGAAGCACCAGAATGCAATTGGCATCTCTAAACTGAGTCAGTACATTTAGGAAGGGAATGGAAGGGAAATAAAAAAATACTGCCAAGAAAAGAGAAGAAGAAAAACTACCTTCACTAAATGGGAATCTCAGCCATTCATCAACTTGTGGAGTCTATTCTCTTCAATCATTTACTGACGAATTAAAATAAGTATTCTACCAATTTAAAACACGTTAAACTGGAAAGTATCACAGTTGCACTTGATGCGATTCTGTTCGCATTGATGCCAGGAACAACAAAAAATATTCCTAATAACAGAACTGGCAAGTATCAATGCAAACGGATTCATGAAAGTGTTTGCTGCCACCGGTCATGTGCAGTATTGGAAATCACTTTTCAATAAAAAGGGCAAAATAAAGTACAGTACAAAACAATTGATCATTCAACTTAAAGCTAATGGTACAGCAATGACTAAAAATAGCGTTATTGTGTTGCAGAAAAGGATGCGATTCCTGTATTAGAATTTTGTGAGGTCGTTTTTTTCATGGGTGTGAATTTATTTCCAAAATCTTAATTTTAATTGCAAGCTGAATTTGTTGCTAAGTCTGGCTAGTTAGCCAAACTCTAATGCCGACTCAAAAAATAATTGGTGCTTTTCTTTCAACTCCATACAAACTGGTATTAGGGTGAATGCAAAAGTATTGACTTCATGATTCACGCACAACAGATTTGAGTAGGAATCAACAGTAATTAAAACATCCTTGATGCAAATGAGCTCACTGAGTATTGTGGCTGTGTTTTGGGAAGGAACAGCGTGTTCTTTGCCAGTAGCAGTACACACATCTACTGTTGCATGACACTTTTTTTTAACATTATAGGTGCCAAAACAACAGGGTGCAGCTAGAGACAAGTTTAACAGGGAACAGATGTCTCACAAATGTAATCCTGGTGGCTTCTGGCAGCAGAAATAAACTTGGAGAAATTGTCCTATGCAACAGATTTCTTTGAGCTGAAAGTATCCTCCAGCAACCTTGATTAAATCAGCAAGAGATAGTTAACTCTGTGTTTAAACTCCTGCGTACATGGGGCAGACCTCCAGGTGGCATTCGCAACTGGGAGTGTCACACAGAGGGAAGTGTGTGTGCGAATCTTCACTTCTGGTATTCTGCAAGGAACTTATTGCATTAATTCAGAATGTCAAAATGTAGCTTTAACAGGCTTTGTGAACCTGATGTTAACATTAGTAACCCTTGTGGTAGCGTTGTAGTCTTCATTTTGTTGTCAGCTGGCACCCTCTCAGCATTTCTTTGATGCTGAAGAAATTGAACAGCAGGATGAAACAAGACATCCTCAAAGGATCGGCAAATCTGCATCAGTGATTGATTTCTGGACCAAGTAATGGTTTTTGAAATCTGACAAACAATTCAACAAACCTTTGTTGCTGGCTAAATCTAAGGCAACAGAGGTGAATGCTCTTGATGCTTTTTCTTTACCAGATTTACCAGGAGGAAACTCCGGAGCACCCGGAGGAAACCCACGCAGATACAGGTAGGACGTGCAGACTCCGCACAGAGAGTGATCCAGCGGGGAATCAAACCTGGGACCCTGGCGCTGTGAAGCCACAGTGCTATCCACTTGTGCTACCGTGCTGCCCATAGAGATGCCAATGTTTAGTGATTTTTAAAAGAATAGGGGCTGGGTTCTTCCAAAATGGATTATGTCTCCAAGCCGGCGTAACAAAGCTGGCGTTTCAATCCCGATAAAAATTCATTCACCTGCAGTGGGCTGGCAGGGACCTGGAGTGATTCTCGCAGCTTCCGGTTTCGAGTCCGAGCATGCACACGGCGGCGGCCTCCAGCGGCCCCCCCGATCGGCCGCGCGCCCAAAGATCCGACCAGCCCAATCTGTCCCCTGGCCGCCCATAAGGCCCTCCCCAGTGTCCGATCTCCCCCCCCCCCCCGCCCCCGCGAGCTTCCCGAGCGGCGATAGGTGATTAGAACAGGCCGGGAGCGGAGGATCACTGGGTGGGCCTACGGCAATGGCCCCCCCGCCGCGCAGAGTACTCCGCGAACATGCCAATTCTCGATCCCGGAGAATCGCCGGACTGGCGGCGGGTCCGATTTCTACTTGATTACAAAAGATGGGAAGCAAATTGGGGACAGTAGATTCCCTGAGAATTTCTTGCATAGATACTGAGATAACTGGATAAATGCCCAATTGTCCTAATAAAATGTCAATGTTTCATGAGATAATGAAATTAAGCAAGTCATTGCATAAACCAGAACAGGCCAGATTCTCAATGAGGTTGGAGTGTTAACATTAGATATATCAATGGCAACTATTCCACATTTATGTCGTGCTTGAAGGTAGCTGCTTCCTTTTTGAGAGACGAGATGGAAAGAAAGAAGGATTTTCCTATATCCACAGGAGGTTCCCAATCACAAGGTCAAAAGGCATTGGGAGCAGATAACCAGGGGCCAAGGCAGATTTGCAACCAGAGCTGGAAGAAGTTTAATCATGCCACATGAAGGATCAAGATCAGTGAACATATCTTCAAATGGTTTATCCTCCCAACTGCTTCAGCCCCGACTCAATTCTGCATTAAATTTCATCTGCCCAAATCTCCAACATGTCTAAGCCCTTTTGATGTTCTTTATCCTCCTCGCACTTCACGATGCTTGATGTTTCAGGTCATTCACAAATTTTGAAACTGTGCTCTGCACACCAAGGTCCAGCTTCTGAAAATATATCAGGAAAAGCAAGGATCGCAACACCGACCCCTGGAAAACTCCAGGACAAACCTCCCTGTAGTCCGAAAAACAACCACTAATCTTGGTTTCCTGTCCCTCAGCCAATTTCATAGCCATGTCTTTTTTAAAATGATTTCTGTGATGTGAGCATTGCTGGCTAGGCCAGCATTTATTGACCATTCCTAATTGCCCTTGTGAAGATGGTAGTGAGCTGCCTTCTAGCACTACTGCAGTCTCTGTAGTTGGGTCCATCCACAGTGCATTTAGGGAGGGAGATCCAGGAATCTGACCCAGCATCAGTGGAGGAATGCCGATATATTTCCAAGTAAGAATTGTGAATAGCTTGAAGGGGAACTTTCAGGCGATGATGTGCCATGTATCTGTTGTTATGAAACCCTGGGCGAGTGCCCAGTCAATTCCAGCCCCAGACGCCCCAAAGTCCCAAGACAAGTGAATTAACCACTAAATTATGCATAGTTTCTGATATCTTTGATCCTTGACTGCTCCAATCACTAACAGGCACAAGATTTGGAAATGAAACACAAAAACACTTTATTTGTAACAACAATAGAAATAAGACATGCAATCATAGAATCATAGAATCATAGAATTTACAGTGCAGAAGAAGGCCATTCGGCCCATCGAGTCTGCACCGGCCCTTGGAAAGAGCACCCTATCCAAGCCCACACCTCCACCCTATCCCCATAATCCCATAACCCAGTAACCCCACCCAACACTAAGGGCAATTTTGGACACTAAGGGCAATTTAGCATGGCCAATCTACCTAACCTGCACATCTTTGGACTGTGGGAGGAAACCAGAGCACCCGGAGGAAACCCACGCACACACGGGGAGAACGTGCAGACTCCGCACAGACAGAGACCCAAGCCGGGGTTTGAACCTGGACCCTGGAGCTGTGAAGCAATGTTGCTAACCACCATGCTACCGTGCTGCCCAATGATTATAATAGAATATTGGCCAGCTAATCTATTAATCCTGTCTTTTCCTGTTCCATACTATTACCAAACATGCACAAGACAGATACAGAAAAGGGGCAGGGAAAGGAGTAGAATGATAGGAATTGAAATTGAAGAAAGAGAGAAGAGTTTCTTTGCCTCTGATATTAAGTTCATTGTAGTTAGCTATCTTCCCAGGATGCGGAGTGTTGAAACCACCAGTTGGAATGCTAATGAGGGTTTTCCAGCTGGAACCTTCAGCTAGAACTATCAGGCTGTGGGATCCTCTCTGGGGAGTCACTTTAACTTGTATTAACCTGGGCTTTCACTCAGAGGACCCACCGCAGATCTGTTAAATTATGACTTGCTTCCACCTCCACCAGATTAACTACCAGCATCACTGAGATAAGAGTAGAGTTCTCCACATGAGCTTTTTAAAAAGGTTTTCAAACAACGCACCCTGCCTGCAGCTAATGCTAGACTGGATTTCCCTGCAGGTTAAACTGGCTGTGCATAGAGAAAGGCCTTTTCTTTGGGTCTTTATAGAGAGAGAACAGTTCTGTGGTCCTAATGTTTCATGATCAAAATGAAATCTGAAAGCAAACACAGTCTCACAAAGTAAGGAACATTCTGGAACAATCAGCACCAATCAGCATCAAGTGTGATTGAGACCCGGAAATGTAAAGTAGTCTATTGGCTAACAGTCAAGTCCATCAAGAGCTGTCATCACTGATATCAGAGCAACAGCACAGTCTGCTGGGGATTTCTTTTTAAATTAATGGGGAAGTCCATCTTAAAGTCTTAGGCCCCAGTAATTGTCCAGGTACAAAAACTATAAAAGCCCAAAAGAACAGAAAATACACAGGAAAACAAGGGACTGACAAGAATTTACAAGAGGTTCCTTACACAGTTGCTCTTATCCTTCCAAATAGTAGTGGCCATGGGTTTAGAAGGTGCTGTCTGAGGAGCCTTGGGGTGATAAATGTAGGGAATTTATATGTATATTGTATCAGATCCTTAAAAGTGGCAGCACAGGTGGAAATGGTGGTGAAGAAAGCATATGGCATGCTTGCCTTCACAGGATGAAGTATCGGGTATAAAAACTCGCAAATTACGTTGGTTAGACCACATTTGGAATAGTTGGGCGGGATTCTCTCACCCCGGGGCCGGGCCGGAGAATTGCCAGGACCGGCGAGAATTGCACCACGCCACCCCGGAGAGTGGAGAATCGGCGCCAGCGCGGCGCACGTTGGGGGCCACTCCTCGGAGCTTACCCTAGCGGTTCTCGGCCCGGGATAGGCCGAGCGGCCATGCTAAAATAGCCGAGTCCCGCCACCGCCGTCCACACCTACTCTTACCTGGCGGGACCACGGCGTGGATGCATCTGGGGGCGGCCTGGTGGGGGGGGAAGGGGGGGCTGACCCCGGGGGGGGGGGGGGGGGGCACCGCTGTGGTCTGGCCCGCGATCGGGGTCTATCGATCAGCGGGTCAGCCTCTCGGGCTGGGGGCCTCTTTTGTTCCACGCCGGTCCCTGTAGCCCTACGCCATGTTGCATTGGGGCCGGCGCAGAGAAGGGAGCCACTGCGCATGTGCACATTGGTGCCGGCCCCACTGCGCATGCGCAGACCCGCGGTGCACATCTGACGCCGGGAATCGGCAGCTGGAGCCGCGTGGGTCGCTCCAGTGCCGTGCTGGCCCCCTGTAGGGGTCAGAAGTGCTGCTCCTGACGCCATGTTGACGCCGTCGAGAAACGCGATGGCGTTTACGACGGCATCAACACTTAGCCTAAGGATCAGAGAATCCTGCCCACTGTGTCCAATTCTGGTCACCGCACTACCATATAAGGACGTGGAGGATTTGGAGAGTACAGAAGAGGTTTATCAGGCTGTTGCCTGGTGTGGAGGGTATTAGCTATGAGGAGAGATTGAATAAACTGGGATTGTTCTCGCTAGAGAGACGGAGTCTAAGGGGCAACCTGATAGAAGTTGATAAAATTATTAGGGGTATAGATAGGGTGAACAGTTGGAGGCTTTTTCCCAGGGCTGAAATGACAATTACAAGGGGACACAGGTTCAAGGTGAGGGGGGAAAGGTTCAGTGGAAATGTTTTTTACACAGAGGGTGGTGGTGGCCTGCAATGCGCTGCCAAGTGAAGTGGTTGAAGCAGATACGTTAGCGACCTTTAAGACTTATCTGCATAGGCAATTGAACAAACGGGCTCTAGAAGGATACAGGTGGCATCTTCGTGAAGAAAGCATTTGAAATTGTCACAACATGTAATGAAAAAAGAGACAGATAAGAAATCAAAAATTTGTAGTTTTGTTAGTAGGAAGAAAGTATTAATGTTAGTACCTGTGGTAGGTAAACCATTGAAAGCAAGATTTAGTGGGCCTTATCAAATCGAAAGGAAATTGAGTGAGGTGAATTATTTGATAAGAACGCCAGACAGATGAAAAACTCACAGAGTGTGTCATGTTAGTGTGCTCAAAAAATATTTTGATGGGGCAGGAAAGCAGAAGGAGGATGTGTTAATCATTATAACTCAGAGAGAAGTGATGAATCCAGATTATTCTGAATTTGACGTTCCTCAAATTAGGTTGGACATGAGGAAGTGATAAGGAATTGGATACATTACTGAGTTACCTTCCAGAGGAAAATCAGAGTGACCTGAAAGAGTTAATACAGTCACATAGAGCTGTATGTGGGAACGAAGTAGGAAATACAAAGGTGATTATACGTGGTGTAGATGTAGGAAATTCTATTCCAATTAAGCAACATCCATATAGACATAACCTAGTAAAGGTCAGACAGGTACAAAAGGAGATTTAAAGCATGCTTAAGAATGATTGGCATGATTGAACCAAAAATGTTGGGGTGTTTCCTGTTGGCGTTTTGGGTGAGATCCAGACCGATATTCACCCACACTCTTTTTGTAGGGGGCCTTGGGAACTTTCTCCCCGGTCTAGCCTACACTTCAAAAGGTTTTCACCAATGGGAGCTGAACTCGCCGACATTTTGAAAAAGTGCCCCAAACTCGAAGTGCGCTTGAGGGTCTTTCATACCCTCCATCCACGGAAAATGCCCCCCCCCCCACACCAGCAGACATTACCCCCCTCAATTGAGGTGATCTCGCTATTGGGTCACTGAGGATCTTTCTTTTCAGCCCCCCCATCCCCCCCCCCCACTTTCAGGACCCCCCTTCACCACCCAACCTTCATGAGGCCCTTAATGCTACCCTTCACCACCCGAAATCTTCATACCCCCTCAACCCCCCTTTCATGTACATGGCACCCCTCAGGCCCCAACCCTTGGCAGTGCTAACCTGGCACCTGGGCACCTTGGCACTGCCAACCTGGAACCGTGGCAGTGCCCCTTCCAGCCTGGAAAGGGAAACCAGGCACCTTGGCAGTGCCTGGGTATTACTGCCAGGGTGACCGGGTGGCAGTGCCAAGGTGGCAGGCTGGTAATGCCAAGGTACCCACGTTCCAGAGGGAGTGCCAGGGTGCCACACTGCCCAATGCCTGACCACCCGGGGCATCTCCAGTGACTTGGGAAACCGCCCCCACCCATGTGCCGTTACAACTGATCCACGTTTGCATGGACCAGTTCTAAACGGTGCCCTAGCGAGGTCTGCCACACATGACCAGTGAACCCCGTGCCCTGTGAGAATCCGGCGAATGCATATGTAAAGGAGTTCAATGGCACTTAACAAATCTGTGCGGGTTTCTTAAGTAACCCACGTTTTACCAAGTGACTATTAATTTTGTCCAAGATTATTGTTTGGAGAAACTTCCCCAAGACTGAGATTAAACTAATTGGAGTGGAGTTGCTGAACTTTTCTTCCACCCATTTTTGAACCATACATTTGTAATTCTCCAGTCCTCGAGCACCAAACCTGAAGGTAAAGAAGGTAAGGAAAATTATGGCCAGTGCAATTTCCACTCTCACTTCCCTCAGTATTGTTGGCGTTGTGTTTCAATTATAATATAAAGCACCAATCACTTATAAAGTTTTGTTTAAACACATTGTGGGTTCATTTATTTAGACTAGGCATACATACATGGATAGAATGAAGACATTAGCAACAGGGCTGTGTGTGCTGTATTCTGCGCACAGGCAAATGTTAAACTGGGACTGGATCACAAGCCACACTTTCTCTCAAGTAATGTTACGCTGCTATCCTTTCAATGTATATTATAACAGATGAATCCCATCTGGTCCTGGGGCCTTATCAATATCTTGTTCCAATGGTAAAGCCAGATGCAACATATTCATTTAATACCTCAGCTATATCCCCTCGCCTCCATGCATGAACCCCTTTTTGGTCCTGAACTGGTCCCACTCTATACCATCCTTTTGATGTTTATATACTTGTCGGAAACTTTTGGATTCTCTTCTGATAGCTTGTCATATCTGTTCAGACTCTCTCTCTTTGTACCCCTTATTTGCTTTTTCACTTCCATTTGCGAGAATCACCAACCCCTTCCCCTGCCCTCAGTTGGTGTTCCCCAATGTTGTTGATCCCTCAATTTATTAACGTAGCTTGGATATCCTTAAATTGTTACAAACTCAGGTGAGCAGGGATGAACTGGCTTGCTAGCTTTATTCAAGCTCCTCTGTTGGTGGCAACACGATTTAATATAAAATTGATTCCATTTTCCCAGACCTAATGGTTATATTTTAAAAGGAGCCAATTTAATCAAGCTTTCTTGAGTTGAAGATAGAGTTTATTTATTACTAAAGGCAAGAGAAAAATGTAAAATACATACATAGGCATTCATACAGATTAGAAGTGAGAATTAAGTAAGCAAAAAAAAGTACGCAGAACACTCTAGACTTGCGAGGAGTAGATAATGAAGCACTATGGCTGTTACGATTCGAGATTCCAGTAGAGTTGACTTCAATAGGCAAATAGAACGTTTTGAGGTTCCAATAGAGTTGCCTTTGGCAGGTGAATAGTTGGTTATTTGATTCCAGCACTCTGTAGTTTGGCAGAGAACCTTACCTGTTCTCTTTTCAACTCCAGTCTTTTGCTGACTGTGCTGACTTCCACAGTCAGAGAGAGAAATTTGAGATATAGCTTTTAAAATGGCTAATTCGCAGGGACACTGAATGTATGGTTGCTGGATTTTGTTCTGTGTCAAAACTGCCAGCTGTTTATTCTAAGAGAGCACACACACACACACACACACATACACACAGGTACTGGGACAGATTTACAGCTGGCTTTAAACCCATTCTTTGTATACTCCATCTGAGAAGGTGAATCCCCAATTCTGTGTAGACTTTACTCACAGGACCTGAGATGAGATGGTTATTTTGTCCCTTTGGTCTTTACAGGAGATGGCAATTATTTTCTGAATGCCTTTAGAAGTACCTCATCTGGAAACATAAGAACGTAAGAACATAAGAACTAGGAGCAGGAGTAGGCCATCTGGCCCCTCGAGCCTGCTCCGCCATTCAATGAGATCATGGCTGATCTTTTGTGGACTTAGCTCCGCTTTCCAGCCCGCAAATCATAACCCTTAATCCCTTTATTCTTCAAAAAACTATCTATCTTTATCTTAATAACATTTAATGAAGGAGCCTCAACTGCTTCATTGGGCAAGGAATTCCATAGATTCACAACCCTTTGGGTGAAGAAGCTCCTCCTAAACTCAGTCCTAAATCTACTTCCCCTTATTTTGAGGCTATGCCCCCTAGTTCTGCTTTCATCCGCCAGTGGAAACAACCTGCCCGCATCTATCCTATCTATTCCCTTCATAATTTTATATGTTTCTATAAGATCCCCCCTTATCCTTCTAAATTCCAATGAGTAAAATCCCAGTCTACTCAACCTCTCCTTGTAATCCAACCCCTTCAGCTCTGGGATTCACCTAGTGAATCTCCTCTGCACACCCTCCAGCGCCAGGATGTCCTTTCTCAGGCAAGGAGACCAAAACTGAACACAATACTCCAGGTGTGGCCTCACTAACACCTTATACAATTGCAGCATAACCTCCCTAGTCTTAAACGCCATCCCTCTAGCAGTGAAGGACAAAATTCCATTCGCCTTCTTAATCACCTGTTGCACCTGTAAACCAACGTTTTACGACTGTTGCGTCTGCACACCCAGGTCTCTCTGCACAGCAGCATGTTTTAATATTTTGCTGTTATTCCTACCAAAATGGCTAACCTCACATTTGTCAACATTGTATTCCATCTGCCAGACCCTAGCCCATTCACTTAGCCTATCCAAATCCCTCTGCAGACTTCCAGTATCCTCTGCACTTTTTGCTTTACCACTCACCTTAGTGTCGTCTACAAACTTGGACACGTTGCACTTGGTCCCCAACTCCAAATCATCTATGTAAATTGTGAACAATTGCGGGCCCAACACTGATCCCTGAGGGACACCACTAGCTACTGATTGCCAACCAGAGAAACCCATTAATCCCCACTCTTTGCTTTCTATTAATTAACCAATCCTCTATCCATGCTACTACTTTACCTTTAATGCCATGCATCTTTATCTTATGCAGCAACCTGACAATGCATTCCTAGCACTGCTCTGAGGCAGACAGGGATTTGCACTGAAACACACCACGCCTAGGCACAGGGCCTCAACCAACGGGGGAGGCCTTGTGCAGGACCAGGTAAACATCAGCTCGACATTGCCAGAGTCAACAGTTAGCAGGGCATCCAACCGGAGGCTGATTACTCTGCAGTTGCTGCTGATACTACCAACAAATGCAGAGCAAAATCAAATTCTGATTGGACGAGTCTCAAAGAGCGGGGAAAGTAATGGTTTTGGTAGCAGGTGTGCACGTGACCAAAAGGCAAGGGAGAGACATGGTGGCTGGCCACAACGAGTGGCCAGGAAAGGAGCAGTCACCTTGTTGGGAGTTTTCTATAGGCCCCCCAATAGTAGCAGAGATGTGGAGGAACAGATTGGGAAACAGATTTTGGAAAGGTGCAGAAGTCACAGGGTAGTAGTCATGGGTGACTTCAAATTCCCAAATATTGAGTGGAAACTCTTTAGATCAAATAGTTTGGATGGGGTGGTATTTGTGCAGTGTGTCCAGGAAGCTTTTCTAACACAGTATGTAGATTGTCTGACCAGAGGGGAAGCCATATTGGATTTGATACTTGGTAATGAACCAGGGTAAGTGATAGATTTGTTAGTGAGGGAGCATTTTGGAGATAGTGACCACAATTCTGTGACTTTCACTTTAGTAATGGAGAGGGATAGGTGCGTGCAACAGGGCAAGGTTTACAATTGAGGGAAGGGTAAATACGATGTTGTCAGACAAGAATTGAAGTGCATAAGTTAGGAACATAGGCTGTCAGGGAAGGACACAAGTGAAATGTGGAACTTGTTCAAGGAACAGGTACTAGTGTCCTTGATATGTATGTCCCTGTCAGGCAGGGAAGAGATGATCGAGTGAGGGAACCATGGTTGACAAGAGAGGTTGAATGTCTTGTTAAGAGGAAAAAGGAGACTTATGTAAGGCTGAGGAAACAAGGTTCAGACAGGGCGTTGGAGGGATACAAGATAGCCAGGAGGGAACTGAAGAAAGGGATTAGGAGAGCTAAGAGAGGGCATGAACAATCTTTGGTGGGTAGGATCAAGGAAAACTCCAAGGCCTTTTACACATGTGAGAAATATGAGAATGACTAGAGCGAGGGTAGGTCCGATCAAGGACAGTAGCGGGAGATTGTGTATTGAGTCTGAAGAGATAGGAGAGGTCTTGAACGAGTACCTTTCTTCTGTATTTACAAATGAGAGGGGCCATATTGTTGGAGAGGACAGTGTGAAACAGATTGGTAAGCTCGAGGAAATACTTGTTAGGAAGGAAGATGTGTTGGGCATTTTGAAAAACTTGAGGCTAGACAGGTCCCCCGGGCCTGAAGGGATATATCCAAGGATTCTATGGGAAACAAGAGATGAAATTGCAGAGCCGTTGGCAATGATCTTTTCGTCCTCACTGTCAACAGAGGTGGTACCAGGGGATTGGAGAGTGGCGAATGTCGTGCCCCTGTTCAAAAAAGGGAATAGGGATAACGCTGGGAATTGCAGGTCAGTTAGTCTTACTTTGGTGGTCGGCAAAGTAATGGAAAGGGTACTGAGGGATAGGATTTCTGAGCATCTGGAAAGACACTGCTTGAATTAGGGATAGTCAGCACGGATTTGTGAGGGGTAGGTCTTGCCTTACAAGTCTTATTGAATTCTTTGAGGAGGTGACCAAGCATGTGGATGAAGGTAAAGCAGTGGATGTAGTGTACATGAATTTTAGTAAGGCATTTGATAAGGTTCCTTAACCATGGTAGGCTTAAGCAGAAAGTAAGGAGGCATGGGATAGTGGGAAATTTGGCCAGTTGGATAACGAACTGGCGAACCGATAGAAGTCAGAGAGTGGTGGTGGTTGGCAACTATTCAGCCTGGAGCCCAGTTACCAATGGCGTACCGCAGGGATCAGTTCTGGGTCTTCTGATATTTGTGATTTTCATTAATGACTTGGATGAGGGAGTTGAAGGGTGGGTCAGTAAATTTGCACGATACGAAGATTGGTGGAGTTGTGGATAGTGAAGATTGGTGGAGTTGTTGTCGGCTGCAAAGAGACATAGATAGGATGCAGAGCTGGGCTGAGAAGTGGCAGATGGAGTTTAACCCTGAAAAGTGTGAGGTTGTCCATTTTGGAAGGACAAATATGAATGCGGAATACAGGGTAAACGGTAGGGTTCTTGGCAATGTGGAGGAGCAGAGAATTCTTGGGGTCTATGTTCATACATCTTTGAAAGTTGCCACTCAAGTGGATAGAGCTGTGAAGAAGGCCTATGGTGTGCTCGCGTTCATTAACAGAGGGATTGAATTTAAGAGCCGTGAGGTGATGATGCAGCTGTACAAAACCTTGGTAAGACCACACTTGGAGTACTGTGTACAATTCTGGTTGCCTCATTTCAGGAAAGATGTGGAAGCTTTGGAAAAGATGCAAAGGAGGTTTACCAGGATGTTGCCTGGAATGGAGAGTAGGTCTTAGATGGAAAGGTTGAGGGTGCTAGGCCTTTTCTCATTAGAATGGAGAAGGATGAGGGGCGACTTGATCGATGTTTATAAGATGATCAGGGGAATAGATAGAGTAGACAGTCAGAGACTTTTTCCACGGGTTAAACAAACCATTACAAGGGGACATAAATTTAAGGTGAATGGTGGAAGAAATAGGGGGGATGTCAGAGGTAGTTTCTTTACCCAGAGAGTAGTGGGGGCATGGAATGCACTGCCTGTGGAAGTAGTTGAGTCTGAAACATTAGGGACCTTCAAGCAGCTATTGGATAGGTACATGGATTACAGTAGAATGATATAGTGTAGGTTAATTTGTTCTTAAGGGCAGCACGGTAGCATTGTGGATAGCACAATTGCTTCACAGCTCCAGGTTCCCAGGTTTGATTCCGGCTCGGGTCACTGTCTGTGGGGAGTCTGCACATCCTCCCCGTGTGTGCGTGGGTTTCCTCCAGGTGCTCCGGTTTCCTCCCACAGTCCAAAGATGTGCAGGTTAGGTGGATTGGCCATGACAAATTGCCCTTAGTGTCCAAAATTGCCCTTAGCGTTGGGTGGGATTACTAGGTTATGGGGATAGGGTGGAGGTGTTGACCTTGGGTAGGGTGTTCTTTCCAAGAGCCGGTGCAGACTCAATGGGCCGAATGGCCTCCTTCTGCACTGTAAATTCTATGATAATCTATGATTAATCGCGGACAAAGGTTCGGCACAACATCGTGGGCCGAAGGGCCTGTTCTGTGCTGTATTTTCCTATGTTCTATGAGTAAGCTGTTGAGGTTTGAACCAGCAGAACCCCCCCCCAGGCCAGAAATGGGCGTGCTACAGCCCCAAATCCTCAAGAGACAAAGCCGAGCAGGAGAGGAGCAGGTTAGAGCTGGCAGCAGAGAATAGAACATAGAACATCAACATTACAGCGCAGTACAGGCCCTTCGGCCCTCGATGTTGCGCCGACCAATGAAACCACTCTAAAGCCCATCTACACTATTCCCTTATCGTCCATTTGTCTATCCAATGACCATTTGAATGCCCTTAGTGTTTGCGAGTCCACTACTGTTGCAGGCAGGGCATTCCACACCCTTACTACTTTCTGAGTAAAGAACCTACCTCTGACATCTGTCTTATATCTATCTCCCCTCAATTTAAAGCTATGTCCCCTCGTGCTAGACATCACCATCCGAGGAAAAAGGCTCTCACTGTCCACCCTATTCAATCCTCTGATCATCTTGTATGCCTCAATTAAGTCACCTCTTAACCTTCTTCTAATCAAAACAGCCTCAAGTCCCTCAGCCTTTCCTCATAAGATCTTCCCTCCATACCAGGCAACATTCTGGTAAATCTCCTCTGCACCCTTTCCAATGCTTCCACATCCTTCCGATAATGCGGCGACCAGAACTGCACGCAATACTCCAAATGCGGCCTCACCAGAGTTTTGTACAGCTGCAACATGACCTCATGGCTCCGAATCTCAATCCTTCTACCAATAAAAGCTAACACACCGTACTCCTTCTTAACAACCCTCTCAACCTGAGTGGCAACTTTCAGGGACACCGAGATCTCTGCTCATCCTCACTGCCAAGAAAATTACCATTAGCCCAGTACTCTGTCTTCCTGTTATTCCTTCCAAAATGAATCACCTCACACTTTTCTGCATTAAACTCCATTTGCCACCTCTCAGCCCAGCGCTGCAGCTTATCTATGTCCCTCTGTAACTTGTAACATCCGTCCGCATTGTCCACAACTCCACCGACTTTAGTGTCATCTGCAAATTTACTCACCCACCCTTCTGCGCCCTCCTCTCGGTCATTTATAAAAATGACAAACAGCAGTGGCCCCAGAACAGATCCTTGTGGTACACCACTAGTAACTGAACTCCAGTCTGAACATTTTCCATCAACCACCACCCTTTGTCTTCTTCCAGTTGGCAATTTCTGATCCAAACAGCTAAATCTCCCTGAATCCCATGCTTCCGTATTTTCTGCAGCAGCCTACCGAGGGGAACCTTATCAAACGCTTTACTGAAATCCATATACACCACATCAACTGTTTTACCCTCATCCACCTGTTTGGTCACCTTCTCAAAGAACTCAATAAGGTTTGTGAGGCACGACCTACCCTTCACAAAACCGAGTTGACTATCTCTAATCAAATTATTCCTTTCCAGATGATTATACATCCTATCTCTTCTAAACCTTTCCAAGATTTTGCCCACAACAGAATAAGGCTCACTCCCCTTCTTGAACAAGGGGACAACATTTGCTATCCTCCAGTCTTCTGGCACTATTCCTGTAGACAAAGATGACTTAAAGATCAAAGCCAAAGGCTCAGCAATCTCCTCCCTAGTTTCCCAGAGAATCCTAGGATAAATCCCATCCGGCCCAGGCGGCTTATCTATTTTCACACTTTCCAGAATTGCTAACACCTCCTCCTTATGAACCTCAAGCCCTTCTAGTCTAGTGGCCTGAATCTCAGTATTCTCTTCGACAACATTGTCTTTTTCCTGTGTGAATACTGATGAAAAATATTCATTTAGCACCTCTCCTATCTCCTCGGACTCCAAGCACAACTTCCCACTTCTGTCCTTGACTGGCCCTACAGTTACCCTAGTCATTCGTTTATTCCTGACGTATCTATAGAAAGCTTTAGGGTTATCCTTGATCCTACCTGCAAAAGACTTCTCATGTCCCCTCCTGGCTCTTCTTAGCTCTCTCTTTCGGTCCTTCCCAGCTAACTTGTAACTCTCGAGCGCCCTAACTGAACCTTCATGTCTCATCTTTACATAAGCCTCCTTCTTCCTCTTGACAAGTGTTTTGACTGCTTTAGTAAACCACAGTTCCCTTGCTCGACCACTTCCTCCCTGCCTGACAGGTACATACTTATCGAGGACACGCAGTAGCTGTTCCTTGAACAAGCTCTACATTTCCATTGTGCCCATCCCCTGCAGTTTTCCTCTCCATCCGATGCATCCTAAGTCTTGCCTCATCGCATCATAATTGCTTTTCCCCCAGATATAACTCTTGCCCTGCGGTATAGACCTACCCTTTCCATCACTAAAGTAAACGTAATGGAATTGTGGTCACTATCACCAAAGTGCTCACCTACCTCCAAATCTAACACCTGGCCTGGTTCATTACCCAGTACCAAATCCAATATGGCCTCGCCTCTCGTTGGTCTAGCTACACACTGTGTCAGGAAACCCTTCTGCACACATTGGACAAAAACGGACCCATCTAAAGTACTCGAACTATAGCGTTTCCAGTCAATATTTGGAAAGTTAAAGTCCCCCATAACAACTACCCTGTTGCTTTCGCTCCTATCCAGAATCATCTTTGCAATCCTTTCCTCTACATCTCTGGAACTTTTCGGAGGCCGATAGAAAATCCCTAACAGGGTGACCTCTCCTTTCCTGTTTCTAACCTCAGCCCATACTACCTCAGTAGACAAGTCCTCATCAAACGTCCTTTCTACCACCGTAATACTGCCCTTGACTAACAATGCCACCCCTCCCCCTCTTTTACCACCTTCCCTGCGCTTACTGAAATATCTAAGCCCTGGCACCTGCAACAACCATTCCTGTCCCTGCTCTATCCATGTCTCCGAAATGGCCACAACATCGAAGTCCCAGGTACAAACCCATGCCGCAAGTTCACCCATCTTATTCCGGATGCTCCTGGCATTGAAGAAGACACACTTTAAACCTCCTTCCTGCCTGCCGGTACACTCCTGCAACTTTGAAACCTTACTCATGACCTCACTACTCTCAACCTCCTGTATACTGGAGCTCCAATTCAGGTTCCCAAGCCCCTGCTGAACTAGTTTAAACCCTCCCGAAGAGCATTAGCAAATTTCCCCCCCAGGGTATTGGTACCCCTCTGGTCCAAGTGTAGACCATCCCGTTTGTAGAGGTCCCACTGACCCCAGAATGAGCCCCAATTATCCAGAAATCTGAAACCCTCCCTCCTGCACCATCCCTGGAGCCACGTGTTCAACTCCTCTCTCTCCCTATTCCTCGTCTCGCTATCACGTGGCACGGGTAACAACCCAGAGATAATAACTCAGTTTGTCCTAAATCTAAGTTTCCACCCTAGCTCCCTGAATTCCTGCCTTACATCCCTATCCCTTTTCCTACCTATGTCGTTGGTACTTGTGTGGACCACGACTTGGGGCTGCCCACCCTCCCCCTTAAGGATCCCAAAAACATGATCCGAGACATCACGCACCCTGGCACCTGGGAGGCAACACAGCAACCACGAGTCGCTCTCAATCCCACAGAATCTCCTATCTATCCCCCTAACTATGGAGTCTCCAATGACTAATGCTCTACTCCTCTCCCCCCTTCCCTTCTGAGCAACAGAGGCAGACTCTGTCCCAGAGATCTGTACCCCATGGCTTACCCCTGGTAAGTCCCCTCCCCCCAAAAGTATCCAAAGCGGTATACTTGTTACTAAGGGGAACGGCCACAGGGGATCCCTGTACTGACTGCTTCCTCCCAGCCCCTCTCACCGTCACCCATCTATCTTTATTCATCAGAGTAACTACATCCCTGAAGCTACTATCTATGACCACCTCTGCCTCCCGAATGATCCGAAGTTCATCCAGCTCCAGCTCCAGTTCCCTAACGCGGTTTCTGAGGAGCTGGAGATGGGTGCACTTCCCACAGATGAAATCAGCAGGGACACTGACGGCGTCCCTCACCTCAAACATCCTGCAGGAGGCACATTGCACATCCTTCCCTGCCATCTCCTCTGGATAAAAAAAGAAAAAAAAAGAAAGAGCTTACCTGTTTATCACTCCCCTTCTCAGCAAGCACTCACTCAGCAACCTCTGCGCCCCGCACAATAACACCTGAGGAAAAATAAAATAAAAACTACTTCCCAGTCTCCAGCCAATCTCTTACCTGCAGGCAGTGACGTCACGGTTCAACATCTTTCTAGTTCCACCTGCCCTCGAGCCTTCCTCTTGATCTTTACAGCGGTTGTTTTTTTTTCTTTAGACGAGGGGGTAGGGAGGGAAACACTGAAGAAGTGTTTCAGGTTTAAGTGTCACTTGACAACAACTCCTCCACAAACCACCTTCAAGTTAGGGTGCGCACAACAGCGTTTGCAAATTTCCGCCGCAACAGCCAATCCTCCTCCCTCCTCCCCCAACACCCAGGCCAGCAACAGCCACACGAAGAAGCCCGAGGAGACAGAGAGGCGCAGCTGCCATGATAAAGACACAGCAAGCGAGGTGAACGAGAACGGAGGATTATGAGGGTTGGGGGGAGACTGTGAGACAATGGGGGTGTGGGGAAGAGTGTGCGGGAGGGGGTTGAATTGCAGACTTGCAGGGCGGGAGAGTGTGTGAGGTCTGGGTTGCATGGAGGGGGAGTTTGTGATGGGTTGCGGGTCCCACGAGGAGGGAGGTTTTGTAAGGAGGAAATGAGCAGGAGTAGAGTGAGTATTGTTTGAAATCCATAATCAGAATCACAGCTCCATAGTTGACAGATGAATTCCACTTTTGCAGATCTTGAACCTGATAAAAATGTGGGATTGACCATGCAAACATCTGCTCTTTCAAACACTGTATTCGCTGTTTAAAATCAAGATCAGTTTTGTTCGGAATCTGAGGCGACTATCAATCTGGCAGTCAAAAATGCATAAAATTGAAAGCAAAGCAATCGGATGAACGTAGGAAAAAAGACAGTTTGTCACTTTACTTGTAAAATTTCAAAGTATTGAACAGCACATATTCATCCTCATCCAAAAGTATGAATAAATTATCTGATGACTTAGGTGTTCCGATTTCCGGAGGTACCATATCATCTGAAAAGGTCGAACAAGAAGTGGACTCTGAAATGATAATGGAACTATATGATATTGCCGATCATGAAACTTCCAAACTTCATATTAAATATATGTGTGCATTTGTTCAAAGATGCAAATTATCTGGAAGAATTGATTCTGCGCTAACGGCTCAGTTTGAAAAGGAGTTTTCTTATTGGAGGGAAAGTGCTGAGACGTGTTGTTGCCATGGTCAAACTGGTTTTCTCCTAGGGGCTATCTCTAAGAGGGCATTATGAGTCACCATTGTCAAATCGAGGAGGAAAGTTTTCCGCCTGCCTTGAATATCACAGTGAATTTGATGAGCTTCTCAAAGAGCATTTGAAATACTGTGACCCAGAGAAGACCAACATTTTAACACACCTAACTGACGATGATCATCACTATAATGGCAGAGCGGCTCATTAACCAGTTCATGAATGAAATAAAAGATTCAAATACAGTTCCATAATAGTTGATTCAACACCAGATGTGAGTCATGTGCACAAATTAACATTAATTTTATGATATGTGACCAGCGATGATAAAGCTGTAGAGCAACTTCTTTGTTTTGTCCAGCTAAAATCCCACAATTCTGCGTGTCTGGAGACAACTGTTTTGGAAATCATTGCAAATTTAGATTGCATTCAAAATGTGTCCTGTGTAGGGCTTCCATAATGCTGCGAATATAGCAGGAAAATATTCAGGTCCACAAGTAACACTGAACAATGCAAGCCCCGAAGCATTATTCATCCGAAGTTCCAATCAGTCTTTAAATGTAATCTATAATGCTGCAGCTCAATCCTTTGAGGAAGCTGTACATTGTTGTGACTTTGTTCAAAATGTGTATCCCCTTTTTTCAGTTTCCATGCATTGGTGGAATGTTATGCTTGGAGCAGTCAAAAGAATTTCTGATACCAAAAATCAACTTTGCTGATGTAAAGGGAACGTTATTAGACATAGCCGCATTAAATGTGTGTAAGCAGAAGTAAAATCCTTAGTAGAGATGTTTGAAAAGTACAATATTGCTGATTTTACTCTCCTGTGAAACAGTTTACTTCAAAGAATTAATACCAGAAGAAAATCGCTGCCATATGTTGATAAAAATGTATTGAATACTGCACAATTTTTAGCCTTAGTTAAACATTTTGTCATGGAAGTTCTAAATGACTATAGCTCAGTGGAAGCAGGGGTACTAAACTAGCACAAAATACATGTCTCTGTGATATATTTGATCAGAAGCATATGCCGGAAGGTATTTTTCAATGAAACTAGAGACAATGAATTGGATTTAAAAGGGAAAGAGAAAATCATCATTGAGTCTGCCAATGATATTTATGACACAATAATGCTGCAATTGCAGAGCAGAAGTGAATCTCTGAAGAAAACATGATTTATTTTACATGCTTTTGGACAGAAGTTTGGATGTAAATGCTAAAAGACACTGTGGTTTGAAATTTAGTGAATTTTAGTGGGAGGACATAGGCAGAAATCTTTTTGAGGATGAAGTAAAACAGTTCATGCATTTCATCGATTGTACTGAGCTCTGTGCTTTGAGATCACCAGCTGATTTGAACAGTCTTGTACACGATGTTTTGCAGACAACCTTTCCAAATGGGGAAATTATTCTGAAAATATTTTTAATAATACCTGTCATAAATTCTTCCAGTGAACGCTCTTTTTCTGTATTGAGAAGCGTTAAAAATGATTTGTGAAATACTATGAGTCAGGAACATTTGACAATTTCAGCAATATTGATGATTGAAACTGCGCCTTTACAAGGTTTTACCTGTAATTATGCAATTTACCCCTCTCTGATGTATCGTAGTGTCTCAGCTCAGCCTCCAACTCATAAACTTTGAGCATGGATTAATCAAGCTGCAAAGGTGCTGCAGCCATGGGGCGGGATTCTCCACTACCCGGCGGGGCGGGGGGTCCCTGCGTGATGGAGTGGCGGGAGCCATTTGTAAAGAAAATGCGTAGAAAAAAAGTTACCTAAATTGCAATGCCAACAAGCAAGAAAATATTAATATTCCGTTTTTCAAAAAGGACCATTGCTGGTCTGATATAATGGTTGCAGTTGGTCACATGCTGGTAGTTCTAACCACCATCACTCTCAAGGCCATGTCTTCAGAAAGTCTCTTCCAGGACACAAAACAGAATTCTGCCAGGCAGAGCCACCTGATATCAGATTTGGACTCACTGGACTCTACTCAGGTGAATTTACGGCAATAACTTCTTTGATTTTGTGAGAGGAAGGTAAGGAAATTAATCTTTGTTTCTGAAACTGAAGGAGACTGTGAAATATACTGAATGGCAGTGCATGCAGCTTGCCAATTGGAAGATCTGCACCTGCACTGGAGCAGCTCATTCTGTCCTGCACTGGCCTGTGCTGCAATAATATCATCAGCAATCTCGTTGCTCATCAGCAAGTTCCATGTTTGCCCACCTCCAGACCCACATCGCAATATTCACCATCTTTACTATCATTCTGACAAGCAAGAGATAAGTTTAAATTTAAGCAATTCAGCCATTACTCAGAAGCGTGAGTAGAAAAGCAGTAATATATTTGTGTGGTTTTGTGGCTTCTGCCTTTGTGTTCTGTGGGACGAGAGTCGTGAGGTTGCTGGGGGGAGGGGCAGAAATGTAGGTGAGCGTGGGGCTCCACTAATTCGAAATCCACCTCTGCTTTTCAGTTAAGACAAACTTTTCATGGCTCATCTGAAGTTTGCAGCAAAGCTTGATCTTGGCAATAGCTTTCTGAGTCTCCCAATTTAGCATTTTCAGACAAAAGCTCTTCAGATCCTACTGCAGGATCAGTGATATAACAGAACTAGAAATGAACTAGTTAATTAGTTAAAGAGTTAAACCAGATAGCTCCAGTTAATTTATGCCATGCAACAAGACCGATAATTTAAATACATATTCTATTATATCCAGCCTCACTTGTTGGTAGCTCATAAGCACAAAATTGTTGCATGTTTTCATTTGGTGGGAAATTGGCAACAATTTCTTTCTGTGCATTTTTGAGAATGAGGTTCCACTATTGAAAGTTGGAAGATCAGGAAATTGTAATCAGAATAATGGGAAGCATGGAGAGGAGACAATGCTGGAGTGAGACATAGATGGAGTGGATAGTTGGGAATTTGATTCAGAAGGAAAAAGAGGTGCTACTTTTTTTTAAACCTTTTTGCAACCCCCAGCAGCTGGTGAAGATATAAGTTACATTCCAAAAATGGAGGATAACCAGAAGAGAGAGGTAGGATTCTGAAGAGCTAGGGGGTGAGTCTGTGCATTCAGAGCATTCCCACAGAAAATTGAAGTTGGGCGTAACAGCAAAGGATGTAACTTAGTTGGTGAGAATTTTCTCTGTTTCTCTTATCTAATCTAGTGGCTCACCTTCTCAAGGGCCATTATGGATAGCCAATAAATGCTCATTCATTCCATGAAAGAGATTTTGAAAAATTAATCAAGGTAAGTAATATAAGCATAACCAGGATGAGAGGCATTAAATTAAGAAATTAACTTATGAATGAGTTAATGTAAACACAAAAATGGTGGTAATGCAGGTGATGTGCCGCAGCTGGGATCTAATGGACTCCAGTGCGATCCTGGTAACCAGGGACGGGATTCTCCGACCCCCCGCCAGATCGGAGAATCGCCTGGGGCGGGCGTGAATCCCGCCCCCGCCGTGTCCCGAAGTCTCCGCCACCAGAGATACAGCGGGGGCGGGAATCGCGCCGCGCCGGTCGGTGGGCCCACCCCCGCCGATTCTCCGGCCCGCGATGGGCCGAAGTCCCGCTGCTGGAATGCCTGTCCCGCCAGCGTGGAATAAGCCACTTTTTGAACGGCGGGACAAGGCAGCGCGGGCGGGCTCCGGGGTCCTGGGAGGGGCACGGGGTGATCTGGCCCCGGGGGGTGCCCCCACAGTGGCCTGGCCCGCGATCGTGGCGCACCGATCGGCGGGCAGGCCTGCGCCGTGGGGGCACTCTTTTTCTTCTGCCTTCGCCATGGTCTTCACTATGGCGGAGGCGGAGGAAACCCCCTCCCCTGCGCATGCACGAGGATGACGTCAGCAGCCACTAACGCTCCCGCATATGCGCGGATCTGCGTCGCCCGGCAAAGACCTTTCGGCCCCGGCTGGAGTGGCGCCAAAGACCTTTCCTGCCAGCCGGTGCAGCGGAAACCACTCCGACGTGGGCCTAGCCCCTCAAGGTGAGGGCTTGGCCCCTAAAGGTGCAGAGACCTCCGCACCTTTGGGGCGGCCCGACGCTGGAGTGGTTCCTGCCACTCCATCACGCCGGGACCCCCCGCCCCGCCGGGTAGTGGAGAATCCCGCCCCATGCCTGCAGCACCTTTGCAGCTTGATGAATCCCTGCTCAAACTTTATGAGTTGGAGGCTGAGCTGAGACACTACGTACATCAGAGAGGGGTAAAGTTTCCTGGATACTGTGCAGGAGAAGATACTGTGTGGCTAGACTCTACTGATTTGGTGAGTGGTCAAGGACAGGAGGTTGTGACAGCGAGTAAGAGAGGTATGAGGATCAAGCAGGCAGAAGTGGAGGAACCTCAACCCCTGCAATTGTCCAACAAGCTCTTGGTTCTAACATCTTCCATGGACGAGAGAGTTGCTGAAAGGTGAATGAGTGAACTTACCATGGCACAGGGAATAAATAGAAATGTAATGGTGCGAGAGGACTGAATAATCAGGGGAGATGCACACACTTCTCAGCAGCCTCGAGCATAAGTCCAAGAGTTCAGGATGTCTGCTCAAAGCTTGAGATGGACTTATAGTGGGAGAGGGAGGATGCAGTTGTTGTGGTCCATGTGGGTACCATCCTCACAGATATGACTAGGAAAGAGATTCTGCTTGTGTGTTACGAGCAGCTAGGTGCTGAACTAAAAAGCAGAACCACTGGATTACCACATGAGCCAGGAGTGATTTGACATCGGCCAAATAAGACTAGAGAGTTGAATGCATGGCTCATAGATTGATGTGGGAGAAATGGGTTACAATTGATTGGGCTTTGGTGCCAGTACTGGAAAAGTGGAAGATATACTATTGGATTGTTCTTCACCTGAATTGTGCTGGGACCACTGTTCTGGCAAGTAGGATAACTAGGGCGGTAGAGAGGGCTTTGGAGAAAATATTGGGCTTAATGGATTATGTAAGGTGAGATGTGATGAAATTAAGGAAAAGGAAAAGACAATAGAGCAAGGTAGTGACATGGGTAATGATAGCTAGTGTCTGGTTGGAGGAGACAGAGCAAATAAACTTAATAGTGTGCCAAAAGGTAAAACCAGAGTTTGCGCAAATGGTAAAAATGTCAGAATTAATGGCTGTGTTTGAATGCACACAACATTAATAACAAAACAGAATAATTGATAGTATAAATAGAAATAAACATGTATAACATGAAAGCCGATACAAAGACATGATTGCAAGGTGAGCAATGCTGGGACCTTACAGGATATTTGACCTTTCAGAAAGCCAGGAAGCTGGGGAAAGGTAGTGGATAGCTCGGATAGTTAAGGATGGCATTCATACACGAGTGAGGATAACCTTAGTTCAGAATGACCTTAGTTTAGAAGATCAAGATGGAGAATCATTTTGGGTAAAAGAGATAAGAAAAAACAAAGTTAAGAGAGTAATTTATAGGCCCTCAAACAATAGCTAAACTGTAGGTCAGAGCACACAAGAAAAATTAATGAGAGCATATAAGAAGGGTGCCATAAAATCATGGGTGATTTTAATTTTCACATAGATTGGATGAATCGGATTTGCAAATCTAGGATCAAAGATGAGTTAATGTCTTCAGGACAAGCTCTTAGACCAGTTCTGGTGCCAGGCAGGGAGCAGGATATTTTAGATCAGGTAATGTGCAAGTAACAACATCAAAATAAAGGAACCTCAAGGCAACAGTGATCTTAACATGATAAAACATCACATCCAGTTTGAGGGTGAGAAGTGTAGTTATAAACTAATATCTTGAACTTTAATAAAATCAATTAAAAGGGTATGAGAACCGAGTTGACTAATGCGAAGTAGGAAAATAGGTTAAAAGGTGAGACACTAGAGTACAGCAACAGAAATCTAAGGAGATATTGCATAACTCTCAGCAAAGATATATTCTCTTGAGAAAGAAAGACTTAATGAAAAGGATGTACCATCAGTGGTTAACTAAGGAAGTTAAGGATAGTATCGGATTAAAAGAAAAAACATACAATAGTGTGAAGATTAATGGTAGGTTAGAAGGCTGAACATAGTTAAGAAATTAACAATGAAAGACTTAAAAATTAGAGAAAAATTTAGAGTATGAGTAAAACAGCTAGAAACATTAATAGTAATAGTTTCTGCAAGTCTTCTTCAGCGATTCCTCGCTAATGAGTATGATTGTCCACCTGAGGAACCTATCAGCCATGATCGAATGGCAGAGCAGATTCGATGGGCCAAATGGCCTAATTCTACTCCTATATCTTATGGTCTAAGAAGTTTCATGTTACTGGTCATGGGTTCTGTGGGTCCTTGAGTGGTTGATGAGCCCGATTCTAGAGCTGCACTTCGACCGCACACTTAGCAGGTGTTTCCGGGATGTGGAATTGGTCCTTGGATTCTAGATCATTGGTATTCCTTTCCGAAGCTCCTTTCCGGGCCACTTAGTGTCGGGTGTCCTCAAAGAATTGTGTCCCTTCAATCAACAGGTTCTTCCAAGTAGGTCTCTTCTGAGCAAGGGTCTCCCAGGTTTTGACGTTTATGTTGAATTTCTTGAGGTAAGCCTTCTTGGTGTCTCAAGCACTTCCTTTGTCCCCCTCTTGTTTGGAAGCATTCATTGATTTGGGTGAAGAAGATTTGCTTTTGCAGTCAGGACTCTGACATCCTACTCACATGGCCAGCCAAGCAGAGTTAGTTTCAGATGATCATGGCCTCGATACTGGTGCTCTTGGCTTCTTCTAGGATGCTGATGTTAATGTAACTACCCTGTCAGCTGATGCAGGAAATCTGCCCCAGACAGTGTTGATGGTACCTCTCCAGAGCCTTGAGGTGGCGTATGTATGTAGTCCAAGTTTCTGAGCCATATAGAAGAGTTGGGACCATGACTGTCTTGTACACGAGGATCTTGGTGTCTGCACGGATGTTGCGGTCATCAAAGATTCTTGTCCATATGCATCTGAAGGGGACACTCGCAGATTGGACATGATGTTAGATCGCCGCACTGATGTCAGCCTTAGATGAGAGCTGGCTTCCCAAGTAGGGGAATTGTCCCATGTTTCTGTTCCTGTGCTGTACATTTCTTTGTTCTTTGTTCTTTGTTTGCCAGGGTTTTTCCTTTGAACTTGATGGAGGGAGAGACCAGATCTTGCCGTCGGGCAGGTTGGTAAAAGAGTTGAGCCATCTTGAGGTTGATGCTGAGACCAATTCTTCGGTATGCTTCCGCGAAAGTGTCAAGCATGGCTTGGAGATCCTCTTCTGAGAGAGAGTGAAGATGACTTCGGCATCCACATACTGAAGTTCCAAGAGTGATGTCAGTGTTGTTTTCTTCTTGGATTTCAATTGGATGAAGTTGAAAGGTTTTCCATCCATCCTGTAGACAGTGTCCACTTCACTGGGAAGCTGGCGTTGACAAGGTGAAGGATGGCGTGATGACACATCCCTGCTTGACTCCAGTATTGACCTCAAAGGTTTCTGACTTATTTCCATCGGTGAGGCCTGTTGCCGACATCTTGTCGTGGAGGAGTGGGAGGATGTTGATAAATTTCTCTGGTCAGCCGGCCTTTGACAGGATCTTCCATAGCACTTCCCAATTGACTGAGTCAACAACCTTGATCAGATCGATGAAAGCCATATAGGGTGGTTGATGTTGCCCGTGGCATTTCTCCTGAAGTTGTCGAGCAGTGAAAATCATGTCTGGTGTTCCACGGTTTAGTTGGAAGCCAACTGGCTTTCTGAACGGATTTCTTCAGAGACTTGAAGAAGGCGGTAGCGAGGATTTAGGTGATGAGTGTCCCAGCAATGGAAAGTAAGGAGTTTCCTTGGTGGTTCCCACAATAAGGACTGTGCGGTGGTGACTCCTACCGATACTGTCATGGACAGATGCATCTGCAGCAGGCAGGTTGGTGAGGATGAGGTCAAGTATGTTTTCCCCTCATGTTGGTTCCCTCACCACCTGCTGCAGAACCAGTCTAGCATCTGTGTCTTTTAGGACTCAGCCAGCTCAGTCAGTAGTGGTACTACTGAGCCAGTCTTCATGATGGACATTTAAGCCCACCACCCAGATAACCTTCTGTGCCCTTACCACCCTTGGTGCTTCCTCAAAGTGGTGTTAAACATGAAGGAATATTGATTCATCAGCTGAGGAGGGTGGTTACGTGGTAATCAGCAGGATGTTTGTTTGCCCGTGTTTGACCTGGTGCCCTGAGGCTTCATGTGGTCCAGAGTCGATGTTTCTCATGTCAACTCCCTCCCAACTGTAAAGCACTGTGCCGCCATCTCTGCTGGGCCTGTCCTGCCGGTGAGACAGGGCATACTCGGGGATAGTGTCTGGGACATTTTCTGGAAGGCATTATTCCGTGGCTTTGGCTATGGCAGGCTGCTGCTTAACTAGTAGGTGAGACAGCTATCTTAATTTTGTCACATGTTCCCAGATGTTAGTCAGGAGGAATTTGCAATGTTGATAACGCTAAATTTGCCTTTATCGTTTCCAGTGTCTAAATGATAGCCTGGTGGTCTGTCCGGCGTCATTCCTTTGATACAACTGAAGGGTTTGCTCGGCCATTTCAGAGCTCATTTAAGAGTCAACCACATTTGTGTGGCTCTGGAGTCACATGTAGGCCGACAAGGTAAGGTTGGCCGATTTCCTCCCTAAAGGACATTAGTGAACCAGATGAATTTTTATGACAATCAACAATTGTTTCATGGTCATCATTAGACTTTTAATTCCAGATTTTTTATTGATTTAATTCAAATTCCACGATCTGCTATGGTGGGATTCGAACCCAAGTCTCCAGAGCAATACCCTGGGTTTCTGGTTTAGTGGTCCAGCAACATACCATTATACCACCGCCTGCCCGCAGAAACTAAAACAATCACAATCAATAGGCAAGGGATTCTGGGAAATCACTGGAAGGAAAGGTTGTCAAGTCCCCTAAGCCGGATGGCTTTCATCCGAGGGTCTTAATAGAAGTGATCGCAGTGTCAGTTGATTGCGATCTTCCAAAACTACATTATGAGCAGTGAACACGGTAAAATAAATTGCCAGAAGTACAATAAATAAATCACTGGTTCACCTGGAAGGAGTGTTTGGGGTCTTGGAAGACAAGGCACCTTGTGTGATTGCATGGAAGGTGTTCTTGGAAGGGGACAAGGTGTGGGTAGACAGGAGTGAATCAAGATGTTCAGAATGATGTCAGGAGAGTGGAAGGGAAGATATGTTTGGCGGTGCATCATGTTGGGGTTACGGAAATGGAGGAGGATGATCTTTTGAATGTGAAGGCTAGTGTAGTGGACAATGAGGGCAAGGGGAACCCTATCATAGTATCCGTACAGTGCTAAAGGAGGCCATTTGACACATTGCGTGTGCACCAACCCTTTGAAAGAGCACCCTATGCACTCCCCCGCCCTATCCTCGTAACCTCACATAACCTGCACTTCTTTGGACACGAAGGAGCAATTTTATCATGGCCAATCCACCCAACCTGCACATCTTGGTACTGTGGAAGTAAACCGGACCACCTGGAAACCCACACAGACACAGGGAGAAAGTGCAAACTCAACACAGACCCAGTCACCCAAGGTTGGATCCAGGTACCTGGTGCTGTGAGGCAGCAGTGCTAACCACTGTGCTACCATGCCAGCTTTCCTGGTTCTGGGAGGGAGGGCAAGGGGTTATTGCAGAAATATGCGAAATGGGTCAGACCCAGTTGTAGGCCTTGTCAAGCACAGTGGGGCGAATCCTTTGTTGGGGAAGAAGGAAGGTGTGCCAGAAGTACAATTCTGGAAGGTAGCATCATCTGAACAGATACTATAGAGACAAATAAACTGGAAAAATGGAATGGAGTCCTGACAGGGAAGCTGGAGGATCCGAGGAAGTGTATTTGAGGTGTTGTGAGAGCCTATTCCCAGAACTGAATAAGTTCTAAACTGTTTTACATACCAACTGGGCTTTTGCTGTTAACCTTTCAAGAACTCAATGTTCCATCCTTTCAGTTTAATAGATGGAAAATCAGCAATTGACAGGTGCAATGCAAAACAATCCGTGGTCAGTACAACTGGTAAGTCCTGTTTGCAGATAGTCTGGTTAGAATCATACAGCACAGAAGGCCATTCAGCCCATCATATCTGTGCCATGGTTTTGAAAGATCTATCCAAATCGTTCTACATCTCTTCTCTTTCACTACAACCCTAATTTGGCTTACCTCACTGATTATTTATACTGGCATTATATTTTATATATTGACACAGTCAGATAGAGCAATGGAATATGAAGTACAAAATTTTGAAAAGGAAAGAAACCGAAAGAATACAACATGTAACAAATGAGTAATAGGAATCAAGGAGACATTTGTCTCAGGGCTGTTAGCTTTGGATATGATGTTAGTTCATCGTGGGTGGGATTCTCCATTCCTGAGACTAAGTGTTGACACCGGTGCAGAATTTGTGGACTTTCACAACAACAAAACTGACGCTGAACCTGGATCAATTGAGCGACTCTGGACGGGCTAGCACCGGTGCCATGTGGAACACAATTGATTCCAATGAAAAAAGGTGCGGGATTCGCCGGGTCCGTGATTGACACTCGGGAGGCTGACAAACTGCAGCTCTAAGTTCACAGTGGACAGTCAGCGGCATGTGTAGCTGCATGGCTGCCTTTCCAGCTGCGGCAATGGTGTTCCATGTCCATACACCCCGACCCCACAGCTCACCTCCTGACCAGCCACGCTACTCCCCTCGGCTCTGGCAGAAGCTCCCAGCCAGCGGAATAGCTGTCAGCAAACTATGGCGATTTTGGACACTTACCGTACCCCCTCTCTCTCCCTCAGCAGCCACAACTCCGGTTTCACAATTTTTAAAAGCACATGTGAACCACGCCAAACGGAACTCGGCCCTCGGAGGCGGACAATTACGAGAGCCCCAGAGAATACCAGGTTAGGCTCGCTAATAATATGTAAAGGGCATTTACTGTACATGCGTTCTGAACCACATCGACGCCGCTGTCGAGGTGACGGAGAATTGTGACTTGGCGTCAAATCGGCGCCCGCCGCGATTTTGCCGTCGGAACCTATTCTCTGCCCAATCGCGTTTCCCGATTTCAGCGTCAGGCAACGGAGAATCCCGCCCAGTAACTGTTATTATGGATCAATTAGTTCTCAACATGAATGTATGCTGCACCCCATTAACGTTGCTGCTTTCCACGAGCGCTGTTCTAACTGTGCGGCCAACATGCCAATGTTAATAGAAGAGCTTCAAATGCATCTGGTGATAATTTTATTCACAATTAAACACAGCCCTCTGAGAGCTCCCCGACGGGATTATATATTGCCATGTTCCATCTGTGAAAATTCTAGGGGAGGACTGCCATTAAATTAAAACCATGTGTGCAACAGAACAATTTTAATTTTCATTGTGGTATTGATAAATGTATTCTCTTTATATTTGCAGGAGTCTCTGCACCTGCCCTGTTGTTCCTGCTCTAGTTAAAAGGAAACAAATTCCTGAAATGATCAAATGTAATCCTATGGGCCCCGTTGCACCGTTCATGGCAGCTCACTGGATTTTTCCTTTATGAACACAATTCCACAAAATGGAACTCGAATGTATAAATCGGTTGTTCTGCCACTGCCAATTTGGGTTTGATGTGTAATTGGAACAGTATTCTCTGATAACCAAACCATTCTCTGTTGCTTTGTCAGAAAACGTTTGATACATTAACTCCTTTACTCACATCTTCCATAAGTGAACACAGTTGTTTGGGTGTTGCAATGACAAAGGTATGTGTTTAACAATCAAGCTTGATTTTATTGTCTCTGCAGCACAGTGGTTAGCACTTTTGCTTCACAGCTCCAGGGTCCCAGGTTCGATTCCCAGCTTGGGTCACTGTCTGTGCGGAGTCTGCACATCCTCCCCGTGTGTGCGTGGGTTTCCTCCGGGTGCTCCAGGTTCCTCCCACAGTCTAAAGATGTGCAGGTTAGGTGGATTGGCCATGCTAAATTTCCCTTAGTGTCCAAAAAAAAGGTTAAGTGGGTGCTGTGTTCTTTGTTTTTGTTCTTTCAGGATGGTGAAGGTAGTAACAAAGAACAGCAAGCTTTGTTTAATAAACAAAGCTAATTTATTGCACTACACTGAATTAGGTTCGAACATATTGCAAAGGAATTAGTTAAGTAAATATTACACTAAGCATCTACACAATTAACTATACTATTCATCTATCTCACAACTACTCTGTCTTCCTCTCTCTAACTCTCTCCAGCCATCCTCCATCTCTCTCCCAGATGTGAAGGAGGCGTGTGATATTTATATAGTTGCTCTATAGCACCATCTAGTGACTAGAGTAGTAACATTACATTAACCCTTTATGTGATTTACAATATCCACGTATTGTGACAGTGGGGTTACTGGGTTATGGGAATAGGGTGGAGGTTTGGGCTTGGATAGGGGGCACTTTCCAAGGGCCGGTGCAGACTCGATGGGCTGAATGGTCTTGTTCTGCACTGCAAATTCTATGATTCTATGATACTCACTTCAGTTTTTACAAGAGGTGGACGGGGCGAGGGGGGCGGAATCAGAAAGAAAAACAACACAAATCAAGGAAAAGGGAGTTAAACTATATGAAAAGAAGTTCAAATAAATGGACAATGAAAAAAAATAGGAAAATAGGGGAACGGAAGAGTGAAGAATGAACAAAATGTTGCCATGATCCTGCTCCATAGTCAGCATAACACCGAGAGTATTAAGGTGGAGAGGGGGAAATAAATGTGAAGTGAAGTGAGAGCAATCAGTGGGCTTTCATTCACGGAGATGGAAGAGCCTGTCACAGACACACACAACTAATCAACTCCTGACATTGACTGATATTCAAACCCACATCCAAATCTATCATATTGACCAAACGGTGTTTACCGTTTACTCAGTAGATGGATAAAGTGGAGGTAATGTACAACACCAAGGCAAACAGATCATTAATTCTCCTTAATATGCTACCTGAAGTGTAAATCTTCTCCCTGCAAGTAGAATTATTTTCTGCTCTGGATTGGCTGAAGAGTTGCTAATATTTTATGTGCCTGCGAGTGACAACATTGAAGTGCTTGATTTGATTTCCATGCTCACCACAGAGCTGTCACATCCAATTAAATCCATCTCAGCAAGTATTAACATGTTAATTAAAATGGCTAAGATAGATAAGATGTGATTTACATTTATAGGCAGTGGGATGCTTTAATATTTGGCACGCAAAAGACAATGTCCACTTTATTATGATTTTGCTTTACAAGACAAAATTTTTAAATTCAGATGTGGAGTTAATTGAGTGCCATTAATGCACTTTAAAAAAAATTAAACGCTTGCCACACCATCAAATAACGCCGTGCTAATTCATACATTTTCCATTCCACACCAAACTGCTCTCGGTGTTTGCAAGCTCCTGTTGGCACACAGGTTTGATAAGTGATTATTTGGCATTTAATTAAGGGCACTGCTAAGGTTTGTTTAAGTTTTAATTGACAAAAGTAAGTAAGCCCTGCTTGAATATAACTAGCCTGGTTGGAGTTCAGTTGCTTTGAAAAGTTCATCAACAAAATCAAAACATAATTTGACACCGAGGAGATATTAATATAAATGAACAAAAACATTGGTTAAAGAAGTAGGTTCTAAGGAAGAGGGAGAGGTAAAGTGGTCGAGAAGAGCGGGGAAGGAATTTCAGAGTCTAAGATCTGGGCCGCTGAGAACATGGGCCGAAATTCTCCGCAATCGGCGCAATGTCCTCCGACCGGCGCCAAAAACGGCGCGAATCAGTCCGGCATCGCGCCGCCCCAAAGGTGCGGAATCCTCCGCATCTTGAGCGGCCGAGCCCTAACCTTGAGGGGCTAGGCCTGCGCCGGACTGATTTCCGCCCCGCCAGCTGGCGGGAAAGGCCTTTGGTGCCCCGCCAGCTGGCGCGAAACTGACTTTGTCGGGCGGCGCATGCGCGGGAGCGTCAACGGCCGATCACGGCATCTCCGCGCATGCGCAGTGGAGGGGGTCTCTTCCGCCTCCGCCATGGTGGAGACCATGGCGAAGGCGGAAGGAAAAGAGTGCCCCCACGGCACAGGCCCGCCTGCGGATCGGTGGGCCCTGATCGCGGGACAGACCACCGTGGGGGCACCCCCCGGGGCCAGATCGCCCCCCCCCCCAGGACCCCGGAGACCGCCCGTGCCATCTTGTCCCACTGGTAAGAGAGGTTTTTTAATCCACGCCGGTGGGACAGGCATTCCAGCAGCGGGACTTTGGCCCATCCGGGTAGAGAATCACTGGGGGGGGGGGGGGCCCGCCAACTGGCGTGGCGCAATTCCCGCCCCCGCCGAATATCCGGTGCCGAGGAATTTGGCAACCGGCGGGGGCGGGATTCACGCCAGCCCCCGGCGATTCTCCGACCCGGCGGGGGGTCGGAGAATCTCGCCCATGGTCATCAATCATGGAGTCATTAAACTCAAATATGCGCACAAGGCCAGAATTGAAGGAGTGCAGAGATCTCAGAAGGTCCCTCGGTCTGAAATGCATGTCACAAATTATTGCCACTCAATCCCTTAATTGGGGTAATATGAGAAATATAAATCAATTAGGCATTGAAAGCAATGGATCTGAAAAAGGAATGATTATTACATTATGAATCGGGGGCGGGATTCTCCGTCCGTCCCCCGCCGGGTCGGAGAATCGCCGGGGGCTGGCATGAATCCCGGCCCCGCCGGTTGCCGAATTCTCCGGCACCGGATATTCGGCGGGGGCGGGAATCGCGCTGCGCTGATCGGCGGGGCCCCCCCGGCGATTCTCCGGCCCACGATGGGCCGAAGTCCCGCTGCTGGAATGCCTGTCCCACCGGCGAGAATCAAATCACCTCCCTTACCGGCGGGTCTAGGTGGCGCGGGTGGGCTCCGGAGTCCTGGGGGGGGGCACGGGGAGATCTGGCCCCGTGGGGTGCCCCCCCCAGGTGGCCTGGCCCGCGATCGGGGCTCACCGATCCACGGGCGGGCCAGTGCCGTGGGGGCACTCTTTTCCCTCCGCCTCGGCCACAGCCTTCACCATGGCCGACGCGTAAGATACACCCCCCCCCTGCACATGCGCGGGGATGACGTCAGCAGCCGATGATGCTCCCGCGCTTGCGCGGACTTCCGCCAGCCGGCGAAGTCCTTTCGGCCCCGGCTGGCGTGGCGCCAAAGGCCTTCCACGTCAGCCTGTAGAGCGGAAACTACTCCGGCGCGCGCCTAGCCCCTCGCGGTGAGGGCTTGGCCCCGAAAAGTGCGGAGAAATCCGCACCGCTGGGGCGGCCCGCCGCCGGAGTGGTTCCCGCCACTCCATCCCGCCGGGACCCCCCGCCCCGCTGGGTAGGGTGAATCCCGGCCCAGGGTCCTCCACACCACGGAACCAGCAATTCCCACCCAAAGTCAAGGGACCTTTGGCTGGTTTATCAAATTTTCTGTCCCATCCTTGACAACTCCCATCACAAACGGGACTGGAAAATCTTGGACATATTTACATGTAAAATATATCAAATAGCCAACATAAGATACATTCATCTGTTAAAGAAACCATAATCTTCAAAAGAGCTCAACAATGCGATGTGACTACAGGCAATATAAAAATTGATACAGATGGCTGAAATCAGGAGGGGGAGGAAGATGGGTGTCAATCAGGCCGGGGGGTATGGTGGGGTCGAAGGTGGCCAATTGGGGGATTAATCACGGGGTTGGGGGTAGAGCAGGGTCAGTTGGATGGGCTGCTAATCTTAAACGCCTGTGTGTGGGGTGAGGCCAGAGGCTCCAGGACAAGGAAATGGGCAATCCAGAGCTGAACGCGGTTGGGGGAGGCGGGAATTGGGGGCGAAGGTCAGGGATCCGTAGATGTGGGAGGCCTTTTGGAGGTAGAAGGGTGCGAAGGGCAGGATCTGTGCAGTGGGAACCTTGCGGGGCAGGAATCTGAAGTCTCATGGTGAGGGAGGAGGTCAGAGGCCTCATAATGGGAACAGAGGCCGAAGGCGGGAGATTGTCAGGGTTGCCTAATCATGGAGGATCCTCAGGCAGGCCCCTGGATGCAGGAGGCATTTGCAAAGTCACTAGCCTCCTGAATCCACCATGCCCATGTATTCATGAAGTTGACCGTTTTCCTGAAGCTTGACGAGAGTTAAAGTTGAAAATCTGAATGGTAACAAAGCTCAATGACTTATTATCCTCACATTGAAATGTTCCTACTCCCCCTCCTTGGGTGAGTTGATGGCCCACCCACATTTCAGCCTCAGTAAAGATGGAGGAGGTGGGTGTGGGTTAGGAAACAGATTTTTCAGTGTTTAACCCCTTATCCAACCCACTTTTTTTCCAAGGTTAAAATACCTCTACTCCTCCCACCTGCCTCCTCTATCCCATAGTGCCTGATCCAGAGCAGCACGCTCTATAAAGGTCTGTTGTGTGTGTGTGAATAATAACTTAACCATACTGTGGAAAAGTACTGCATCATTCATGCATTAAATAGAGGTCAGATATGGATGAATTACCACTGAGGGATCAGTACAAACAAAATAGTAAGTAAATTTGATGATCAATATTTCTGATCTATTGATAGAAACAAGAGTATGGCTGATGGAAATAAACCTAAGTTCTTGCCTTCTTGAACTGTGCTCTCAAAAACTGCCAACTTATCAGGCACATGCAGGTCCCAATTGGAAAATAAGGGACAGAAGGTTAATAATTTGTTACGTGCGTTCAGGAAAAAAAACCCTGAGATCTCTGCATTCCTTTAATTCTGGCTTCTTGCACATCCTTGATTTTGATCATTCCATCATAGGCGACCATACTCTCAGCTACCTCGGCCTTATGTTCTGAAATTATTTCCCTGAGCTACTCTATCTTTCGATCGCTTCCTCTTCCTTAAGATCTACCTCTTTGGCCAAGAATTTGCTCATTATCTTAGTATCTTCTTTTGTGGCTTGAAGGGGAGTTTTACTATGTTTGAGGTATGACATAAATGAAAGTTGCGTTGTTCTTAAACATTAAAAATTCACTGTCTCGGACTTGCTCTGCCATTTGTTTAGATCACGGCTGACCTGTTCCTCAATTTCAATCTCCTACCTTTGCTCCCTAGCCCTTGATAGTCTTACCCAATGCGTTGCAACCTTTTTCTCTAAACAAAATGCCTGAATTAAAATATTTTTTTGGAGTTGCAAGATGAAAATTTGGCAATTCACCACAAATGACTTGGTAAACTGCCAGTGTCTCTATAGAATGCATAATTTGCATATATAATAAAATAAATTAAAAGCAAATTACTGCAGATGCTGGAATCTGAAAAAAAAACAGAAAGTACTGGACAATCTCAGCAGGTCTGACAACATCTGTGGAGAGAGAAGGGAGCTAACATTTCGAGTCTGGATGACTTTTTGTCAAAGCTGGAGGGAACTGGAAATAGGATCATATTTATACTGTGGTGGGGGGCATAGGGGAAGTGGTGGCAGACAGCAGTGGGGCTGGACAGAGGGCCAGCGATAGGTGAGAATTAAAAAAAAAAAAATGTTGAGTACCCAATTCTTTTTGTCCAATTAAGGGGTGCTTTAGTGTGACCAATTCACCTACCCTACACGTCATTTTTGGGGTTGTGGGGGTGAGACATGCAGACACGGGGAGAATGTGCAAACTCCACATGGGCAGTGACCCGGGGCCAGGAGCGAACCCGGGTTCTCGGCGCCATGAGGCAGCCGTGCTAACCACTGCGCCACCGTGCTGCCCTGCGATAGGTGGGAATTGACAAAGATGTCATGGACAAGAAGGGAAATGGAATGTAAATGGTGGTGATCTTGGCTAAGAAGGGTGCTGGCACTGGCACATTAAGAGATCAGAATGTGCTAATAGCAGAAAAAGGGAAGCAGTATGTCAAAGGACAACCTGAACAGGGGACAGATGACTCAAGTGGATTGGGGGGAGGGGAGACAATAGTGAGGGTAAAACGGATCAATGGAAGAAAGAAAATAAATTGATAGAAACACAAATCTAGCTATCTTGGTTTTGAAAGTTTATTCTGATACTTTTTTCTTCAAGTGCGCATGTGACTTATTTAAATATGTGATGCCTTTTAATTTTCTTTGCACAGCCATGCACATGTAAAAAGACCGACTTGTGTGAGACCAGAGTGGAGGCTTTCAGATCGTTGCACAACTCACAGGGAACATTGATTTTCTTCCCTTCTTCTTGATTTCCCTATGAGAATAAATAGTTTTTTTTCTATCTATGCTAACAAATTAATCTATCTATGCTAACAAATTATTTTTGCATTTGAAACACTTTGATCAGAACATCCATCAGACTCCTCAATCGATAAAACAGACTAACAAGCCAAACCTAATTGCAGAACAGGTTACAGATCAGAAATAGGCCAAAATACCAACCAAGGTTTGCAACAATCTCTGGGTAAATTTGAAAATGCTGATTGAGTGATAGAAAACTGAAATGATTATGGAAATAACTCAGTAAAAGCAATTGTCTTTGTCAAGATTAGGTGCGTGGGTCGGAGAATGGCCGTTGGCCGCCGTGAATCCCGCCCCCGCCGGTTGCCGAAGTCTCCGGTACAGGATATTCGGCGGGGGCGGGAATCGGGCCGCGCCGGTTGGCGGGCCCCCCCGCTGGATTCTCCGGCCCGAATGGGCCGAAGACCCCCCGATAAATTGCCTGTCCCGCCGGCGTAAATTAGAGTACCTATTTACCGGCGGGACAAGGTGGCGTGGGCGGGCTCCGGGGTCCTGGGGGGGGCGTGGGGCGATCTGACCCCGGGGGGTGCCCCCACGGTGGCATGGCCCGCGATCGGGGCCCACCGATCCACGGGCGGGCCTGTGCCATGGGGGCACTCTTTCCCTTCCGCCTCCGCAACGGTCTCCACCATGGTGGAGGCGGAAGAGACTCTCCCCACTGCGCATGCGTGGGAAACTGTCAGCGGCCGCTGACGCTCCCGCGCATGTGCCGCCCGGGGATGTCATTTCCGCGCCAGCTGGCGGGGCAACAAAGGCCGTTTCCGCCAGCTGGCGGGGCGGAAATCCCTCCGGCGCCGGCCTAGCCCCTCAATGTTGGGGCTCGGCCCCCAAAGATGCGGAGCATTCCGCACCTTTGGGGCGGCGCGATGCCCGTCTGATTGGCGCCGTTTTGGGCGCCAGTCGGCGGACATTGCGCCGTTTGGGGAGAATTTCGCCCCTGATTTGGGTTCCTGATACAAGTTAAGGGATCTTTCTCAGTAATGATGGGATTCAAAGAGAAGTAATAGATAGGAAAGCCGGGATCGTGTTGCTTGTAGTACTTAAAAATTAGGAAAGAATAAGACTCTAGGATTAAACAAAAAATATCAGAAACAAACTCAGAATTGTAACTAATGAGCAAAGGTGTAAAAACCATGATATCCTTTGAATTGCGACCAGATAATAATAATGTTTATTACTGTCACAAGTAGGCTTACAGTAACACTGCAATGATGTTACTGTGAAAATTCCCTAGTCACCACACTCCGGCACCTTTTTGGGTTCTCAGAGGGAGAATTCAGAATATCCAACTCACCTCACCTACATATCTTTGGACTGTGTGAGGAAACCGGAGCACCCGGAGGAAACCCACGCAGACACAAGGAGAACGTGCAGACTCCACACGAATACTGACCCAAGCCGGGAATTGAACCTGGGAACCTGGAGCTGTGAAACAACAGTGCTAACCACTGTGCTACCGATGGAAGCAACAAAACAAATTTGGCTGGAATCTAAAATCAAATCTGAATAACTTCAGGTTCGTCCACGAAGAACATAGAACATAGAACATTACAGCGCAGTACAGACCCTTCGGCCCTCGATGTTGCGCCGACCTGTGAAACCACTCTAAAGCCCATCTACACATGATAATGCCTGTCCACAGAAACTGAGCATAGCATGAAAAAATCTTGCAAGATAATGCATCAGAACATTCAGTTAAGGGTGTGTTTATTGTTGCAACATACATTGGCTTTCCCTGCTGGATAATTGAGTCACAGTAGGAACTGTTTGATTCATAACCAATCCAATACTTTCAATTTCAATTCTCTTCCCACACGTATTAGTGCACTAAGGCAGACTTCAGTCTGTTTCCATAGCTAGTAATTACTGGAGACCACTAGTCTGTCACCAGAGGCATAGAAGTTGAGGGGCATCACTCCACATCATTCGTGGCTGACCAGTAGTCTCCCCACTCTTACCACCAACTATTGTTTGGAAGGATTTACAGGGGTTGGCACACTAAACCTGTTTGACCACGTTATGAATGCACTGTAAATTCTATAATTCTATGACCCGGATGTCACTGATTTGGGACATCTACATTTGTCTCCAAGGCTCTTATTCGATTTGTAATAAAAGGACAGCCAGAGGGCAGCACGATGGCCCAGTGGTTAGCACTGCTGCCTCACGGTGCTGAGGTCCCAGGTTTGATCATGGCCCTGGGTTACTGTCCATGTGGAGTTTGCACATTCTCCCCGTGTTTGTGTGGGTTTTGACCCCACAACCCAAAGATGTGCAAGGTAGGTGGATTGGCCATGCTAAATTGCCCCTTAATTGGAAGAAATTAATTGGGTGCACTAAATTCTTTAAAAATAAATAAATAAAAGGACAGCCCAGGGTGTTTGGGAAGCGGAAGACCACTTACTCCAACAACACCACCAGGAGAGGTTACTCTGCTTACAGTTTCCACGACAGTTCATTAACGACTGGAAGTTCAATCACGGAACTCGGAAGGGTGCATGCAGACATTTGCTGAAGCATTTGCAGCAATGGGACCATCATATGCTGAAACAATTTTTATAGCATTCTAAAAATATACGTCCGCCCTTCTTTACCTACCCAGAATAGTTAATCTTCATCGGAATAATATCCCAGGAAACCAAATAAAGCTACCTAGGTTGAATGTCAGACAAGGCACAGATAAAATTGGGATGGTTGCAGACGTTGGGAAATGCAGCAGATTGAAATCGTGACAGAATTATTTTTTTGTCATTGGGGTGTGAGCAGTGTAGGCTGGGAGTTAGATATAAAGGAGATGGAGGCTGCTGGTGTGGTGACTGAACTGAGATTAGAGATTTTGTGTTGACATTGAGCAGCAGTATGGTGGGATGTGTTTATATACTAGACTGCATCCATTATCTGGAGGGCTGCTTCAATAGATGTTTTTTTTTCACTTGAGTTTCAATCAATAGGCTGCACCATGGTTTAATCTGACAGACTCCATACAGAATAAAAATGCTCGTAACGCTCAGTAGACCAGGCAGCACATGTGGAGAGAAAAAGCTGTGGTTAACGTTTTAAGTCAGTGACCTTCTGTTGGGACCCCTGCCAGGCAGAATCTGAAGGAGGACAGTTGCTGGCTTTCAATACATTGAGACCACTAGTCATTATCTTAATTTACAAGATTTCAAGTGTGCTTCTTGTTTTGTCACCAACACAGATAGTTTGTGCAACATACACTGCAAAGGTGCTAAAGATTTGCTGAATGACCACACTACACTACATAATTGTTGTCACAGCAAGACAACCATCTGGACACATCCGAGATTTCAACAATTATGCATCTGTAGCAGTCCACCTGGGGGAGGTGATCTTATGTTGAATATTGGCTGTAATAGAATTGGAATCTGTTGCATCACGAGCACTAATGTTAATTGTGTTGCTTCCAACCCGATACTGCCTGCAATCAGCAAATTTAATCTAGATCTTTCTCAAGTTTATATGGCTAACAGCCAGACCATGCAGTGCATTTACCCATTGGGACGAGCTGAGTTTGTGTTTTTCAAATGATTTCTTGTCATAGAAACCCTACAGTGTAGAAGCAGGCCATTCAGCCCATCAAGTCTGCACCGACCATCCGAAGGAGCGCTCTACTTAGGCAAAATCCTCCACCCCATTTCCATGACCTTTGCCTTTTGGACACGAAAGGACAGCTTAGCATGGCCAATCCACCTGCACATTTTTGAACTGGGGGAGGATACCGGAGCACCCGGAGGAAACATGCAGACATGGGGAGAGCATACAAACTCCACACAGATAGTTACCCAAGTTTGGAATCGAGCCCGGGTCCCTGGCGCTGTGAGCCAACTGTGCTAACACTGTGCCACCGTGCTGCCTGTTATCATTAACATCACAAATTTATTTTTTGACAGAACTTCAACATCTAATTCATTTCTATGCAGTGGTCACCTACTCCACAACAAGGCATGCATGAAATTTCCTGCACAATCGCAGAGCTCTAATTTGAAATTGCAAGAGACTTGAGAAGGCTGTGAGAGCAGTTGCAATTCAGTTGGCATTATATCAACCTATTAGATTATCTCCAAGGAGGTGCAAGAAATAATTTAATGAATATACATTGCACAAAGATAAAATGTTGCTTTCCTTATTAAATATTTATAGCAAAGTAAATTGGCAGTGTAGGGGTAGGGCTGCTGCTACACTGACACTTAGTGTCATTATGAATGGTGAAAATCTGAGACCAATAGACAAAACTGGCATTATCAGAAGCAAAAATAGCGATTGCACAGCAGTGTGTCGTGGAGGAGTCTATGAAATATAATGAGAAATCATATTACAAAAATGTTCTAACATGCTGCTGAATAGCATTTGGACTCCAGTCTTTGCACTAATTGTATAGCAGTGGCATCACAGCAGCACAGTGGAAACCTCAGATCCACTTTGCAAGCAACCAACCAGGTGGAGGATTAAGTGGACCGGCTATCAGTTTGATTTATCGAGAGAATTTCCGGCTTGGAGACCTGTTCCGCCAGTTTGCAACGAACTATCATTTTTAAAAAAATATATGTACAGCTCCCAGCTTTAATGTGCAGGTAAAAGTTACTTCTAATTTGCTTGGGTTACTGAAGCAGAGCGTTTTCCGCCATCACAAAATCCACAAGCACATATTCAGAAAGATGCACTGTTTCAAGATATGCTGTTCCCTGTGATGCAATTTAAAGTTCAGACTGAAAAAGCGACGGGCAGCTCGCATAATTAAATTGAATTCTTTAATCACCGTTTAAGGGTAAGAATCACTATTCTTAGTCATATTCAATCAGTCTTTAAGAAAAAGGATTACTGAACTGCCCAGCTATCATGCTGATTTACTCATCCCAGTAATTTATCACTGTTGGCTTAAGATTGCAGTAAACGGTAATTTTTTCATGATTTTTTTATTTGCACACAGACAACAGACTCTCAGCAGGCTGGATTTTCTGTGTATATTGTTGAATAGAATCCCTCAGAATCTTTGCCTCTTTTATCTTAATTATTAGAGTAGGGGCCTAGAAATTCCTGTCAGCATAAACTGTTACATTGGTAGCAAATGGGCAGCACAGTGCAGTGCTTGCTCTCTGCTGCTGAGGATGTCATCTGCTATATGTATTAATCGTATTGTGCGAGATGTTACCTGTGTTATTACTAGCTCATTATGGAACTAGATCATCACTCTTCATCCATCATATCAATGTGTTCCTGTGTCCAGGTGTTGCAGTGAGCCAAGTTCTCAGCTAAGAGGTCAAGGTTCAGACAGAAACGTTCGCTCACCTGATTACATTGCTTTCAGTGCCTCAATAACACTAAGCAATAGCAGTTGGATGAGTGTAGAAGGCCTCGTCCTGAAAATTCCAAAGTGCCAAAGGCAGGGGGCCGAATTCAAGAGCGCAGAGTTGTGGAATTTCCCTGACTCCACAAACCCAACTCAGGGGAAAGTGTCCCAGAACATGATTTTCATTCCAGAGGGACATTAACAGATGCCAGATCCTCATTCGCAAAGAGTTTTGAGGCAGCTGCCAGGAGCTGGTCAAAAGACTTGCTTCAGTGGTCTGAGGCTTCATCCTAGCTGTAAAAAAAAAATCAATAAGGCCAACAACAGCCTTGTTGCCCTCACTCTTCATTTTCCTTCACAGCCCACAGGGTCCTCTTGCCCCAACCATGATAATGTATGACCCTCACCCACCCCCATGGCCTTTCATGCCAACCTTTGCCCACCTCCATTGCTCATTATAGCCCCATGCCAATTTAATACAAACTCCTGTCGCTTCCTATTCTTTCCGTTTCACCCTTAATGCCAATTCAGCCAGTATTCACCATAGCCAGACCACAGGAGCCATGCTGAGATAAAATAAACTACATTTCTCTGTGTCTATTCCAGACTTAATTAACAAAAAAATATTCCAGACATTTGAATCCCTTCAAGTACTTAATCCCTCGTGAAAAGAAACATTTCATTCAAGTATTTAATCCTTCATGAAAACACACATTTGTATTCCGAGCCCCACCTCAAAGACTTGTCAATCAAACTCAGAATTTACAAGTTGTTGGCTATGATAATGATTGGTTGAGAATCAGTCATGAAACATTAATCCTGCAATGAGAAGTCTCCAGCTTATGTCAACGGTCAGCTTGTAAAATTACAAACATTGATTTTATTTTCAATTGCATTTTTGTTTAATTTAAAGAGCTTGGGGATTTAAATGCTTTGGCAGCTTAACAGTTCCACTGAATCTATTTTTATGCGCATTCATGTCTACTTTTAACAATCTGAAAACTACCTGACCTCTAACTAAGGACACATTGCCTTTCCCAAAGGAGTACCCGTACCTCACCAAAGATACCCTAGTTCTCCAAATAATTCTGACAGCGTTAGCCCTTTTTCTCAAAAGTCTAAGGTCCATAAGTCACATTTTGGACATCCCAATACTGAAAGTTGATCTCTGGGCAGCATGGTGACGCAGTGGTTAGCATTGCTGCCTCACGGCGCTGAGGTCCCAGGTTCGATCCCGGCTCTGGGTCACTGTCCTTGTGGAGTTTGCCCATTCTCCCCGTGTTTGCGTGGGTTTCACCCCCATAGCCCAAAGGTGTGTAAGGTAGGTGGATTGGCCATGGTAAATTCCCCTTTAATTGGAAAAAAATAATTGGGTACTTTAAATTTATAAAACAAAAAAAGAAATGAAAGTTGATCTGTTTGAAGGCAGCTGCACTCTTGCATGTGCAGCTGCCTCCATGAACCACAGATGTGCAAACCGCAACCTGCTCCTAATTTCCCCTACTCCCATCACCCTGGCAAACATAGTGGGTGCTGGTGTGAGGGCAGGACCTCGGAATGTGGAGCTCTGCTTCCATTTTGACTAAGTCATGGAGCCTTTCTGACCCTGTTGAAATTCTGGCCATTGTGTACATTCCTGCAGCTCATTGCGAAACAGATTCAAGCATACATTTGTGGAAACAACCAGGATTGATGCTCATTAGTGAGGTGGTTGTACAGCGCTGCCTTGTTCAGGGATATGTGCAGATGACCTCCATCTAGTTTCCCAGGAGCTTCCCGCCTTTCGGGGCGGACCCTGTACCTGGTTCCAAGTGATTGGACTTTGTCCCAATCACTTGGTTCGATATTCTCCAATGCTGGAGCGATTCTTTGATCGATGGGTGGTCTTGAGGTGGTCGTTCACCTCCCTTTGTGTAGGCTTTTGCTGGCGCCGCCGAGTCTGGGTTGGCTTTGTGTGTCTAAAATGTTGCACATTGTTCCCGGGGATTGCTCATTAGTATGCAGATGGCTAGTGTTTTGTTGTGCTGATGGTTACTGGTATCGATCTTGTCTGGCCTTCCCAGAGGTGAATACACAGTCTACCTGTAGCCGCTTGTTTTAGTCCTGTTGGCTGATTTTCCCATCAGCCTTTGCCGTTCGCCATTTTAAATCGGGGTTAGCCATTCTAAATCGGGTGTTAGCCATTTTAACTGGCTACAGTACCATCTACCTGATGCACTGCAGTAACTTACTGAGATTCCTTACACAGCACCTTCCAAACCCATGACTACTACCATCTAGAAAGACAAGAGCAGCAGATACCTGGGAACCTCACCACCTGGAGGTTCCCCTCCAAGTCACTTATCACCCTGACTTGGAAATATATCGCCGTTCCTTCAACTGTCGATGGGACAACATCCTGGAACTCCTTCCCTCACAGCATAGTGGGTATACCTACATCCTCAAAGACTGCAGTGGTCGAAGAAGGCAACTCACCACCAACATCTGAAGAGCAACAAGGGATGGGCATTAAATGCTGGCCTACCCATCAATGCCCATATCTCGCAAAGTATTATTTTTTTAAAAGCACACTCCATAGAACCATGGAATTCCTACAGTCCAGAAGGCGGCCATTAGGCCCAACAAGTCTACACCGACCCTCTGAAACAGCACCCTACAAAGCTAGGCCCACTCCTCCGCCCTATCCCCATAACCTCATCTAACCTGCACATCCCTGGACTGTGGGAGGAAACTGGAGCACCCGGAGGAAACCCACGCACACACGGGGAGAACAGTCACCCGAGGTTGGAATTGAATCCGAGTCCCTGGCATTGTGAGGCAGCAGTGCTAACCACTGTGCCACTGTGTCACCCGCTCCCGCTCCTGTTTCTTAAGCTCTTCCTCTGTAGATATTTCCACTTTGCATCACTCACCTATGTCAGAGTTATTTGAAGAAGAGGAGACGGAAGGTGAAAGGCTGCAGTGAGACCAAGTAATTTTTCAGCTCAAACTAAGTGCCGATACAATGATGCAGCCCCCGTGATCATTAATGAGTGTAGCATTCATAGCTGGATAGAGTACTTAAGATGTGTGGACAGATCAGGAGGCACATCTTGGTGACTCCTGGTTCAGCCATAGTCTACTGCAGGATTTGAACACACAATCTTGGGTGATACGTCATTAGAAGACGGAGAGTGGGCTGCATTGATGTGTCGCATCCTCTGCTCCATTGTAACCACCCTGATCTTAACTTCCAGTGCTGTTCCAGTGAAGCTCAGCAGAAGAATCTCACCTTTTGATGAGGCATTTTATAGCCTTTCTGACCCAACACTGAGATCAATAGTTTCAAATCATAATTACTGCTCCCGTTTTTCATGGACAGCAGTTGGTGTCGATCCCCAAATTTCTTTCTCTGTCAGTCTGGCCTCAATAAAAGTTGAGATGGATTCGCACGTAAAAAGAAGTTATTTATTTAGCTTGCAAGCTTGATTCATTTCATAGAAATATAAGAGACATCCAGTTTCCTATATCCCAGAAAGCGAATGAACAAAGAAACAAAGGGATCTCTGCAAATCAATTCAAATGGTATCAAGTTTCACATACTCGACGTACATAGGTCAGCCTATGACCCTCCTGACCTGTTCGATCTATTCTGATTGGCTCACTTCCAATCCCTTTCTCTGGCCCCTATCAATGCAGCATCACTCTCATAGACACACCTCTTCCTGCTTTTTCCATGCGGTCTCAAACCCCTTTGTCCCTAACTGCCAGAATCAAAGTGGCTTATTTCTACATTACATTAACTAGTATCTCTAAAGTAACTATTTTATATCACATTCGTCATTGGTGCTAATAATTTTCTTTTTGACATTTTCAGCTCTGCTATCTTTTGTTTCTTTACTTGTCCCATGAAAACTCCCTTTTGTCTTGCACAATTTTCCCTTTTGTCATTTAATCGCAACCCTTCCATTTTGCTTTAACTTACCTCCCTTATTGCCTGCCTATGTACCTGTGACATCTCTAACCTTTGCCAGTTCTGGTGATGGGTCATCAGTTTGAAATGTTGAGGCCAGTTTTAACGCTGTGTAAGTGAATGTTTTTTTTTTCATTTTTCCAATTAAGAGGCAATTTAGCGTGGCCAATCCACCTACCCTGCACATCTTTTCGGTTGTGGGGCTGAGACCCACGCAGATACCGGGAGATTGTGCAAACTCCACATGGGCAGTGACACAGGGCCGGGATCGTACCCGGGTCCTCGGTGCCGTGAGGCAGCAGTGCTAACCACTGTGCCATCCTGCCGCCCTCAGTGAATGGCTTTTGAGTGCGTTCATTTCTCACCCTTTAACTCTGTTTCTCTCTTCACAGATGCTGCTGAACCTTCTGAGTATTCCTGGCATTTTCTGTTCTTATTTCAATTTCCCAACATCTGCAGTCGTAATAGCCCACTGTTAGTGTGAACTTGATGTGTTCGAAGTGGTTCCCACTTTTCATGATATGACAAAAAGTAATGATTCAGCATTGGTGAATACTACGTGAGCAGATGCCGACGCAAGGAAATTAGGATCATTGGTAACTGCTGAATGCTTCTTCATTTTATTATAGCCCCAACCGGGGAGGAGAAGGAGACCAGAGCTGAGGGAAAACGTACGCTGTGAGAACATTGTTGCTGAAACACCATGGTAGCCCGAAAGACTAATGCGGCAGATAGTTAGTAAGACACATTTAGCAAATCCTTCACTGTTCCTTTCTTTAACCATGTTTCCCGAACTGCATTTTTGAATCCCTCCCTGCCCCTGCCACAGTACCAGAATGTTATTTTCCAAAAACCACAAACGACATCCTATGTGACGGTGACAGTATTAAACTACCCCTCTTCATCCTTCTCAATCCGCCTGCCACCTTTGGCATAGTTGAACACACTATGCAAGCTTCTCCATGACCAGCTGACTGAATAGCACTTGCCCTGTTCCTTTCTTATTGGTGCCAGTGTATAATCTGCAATGATTCCTTTTTCAATTCCCACACAGTTAAATCTGTTTTTTGTCATGGTTCTATCTTTGCTCCCCCCCCACCCCCGTTCTATTTCTCATCTACATGTTGTCTCTGTTTTCACATGTATACAGACAATATCTAGCTGTAATCCACCATCACCTCTCTTGACCCCTCCATTGCCTCCAAGTTATCAAGCTGCTTAACTTCCAGCCAAAACTGGAGGGGCACAAATTTTCACCAACTAAATATTAAGACGATTGAAGCTGCTGTCACCAGTCCCCAATAAGAACTTCATTTCCTAGCCACTGACCCTTCCACCTCCCTGGAAATGGCCTAAGTTTAAAGTAGGCAGTTTGCAAAACTTGGCTTCCCAAAATGAGCTTCCATCTATGTATCCTTTGTGTACGTGCAGATCGCCATGGTGGCACAGTGCTGAGCACTGCTGCCTCACAGCTCCAGGACCCTGGGTTCAATTCTGGCCGTGTTTACGTGGGTTTCCTCCGGGTGCTTCGGTTTCCTCCCACAGTCCAAAGATGTGCAGGTTAGGTGGATTGGCCATGCTAGATGGCCCCTTAGTGTCCAAAAGGTTGGGTTACTCGTTTACGGGGATAGGGTGGAGGCGTGGACTTTCGTAGGGTGCTCTTTCTAAGGGCTGGTGCAGACTTGATGGGCCAAATGGCCTCCTTCTGCACTGTAAATTCTATGATATCTATGATATCCCTGCCATTACAAAGAAAGCTGATTTCCCACTACTGTAGCATGTTCCTGCCTCAGTTCATTTACTATTAAAATCCTCATCCATGCCTTTGTTAATCCTAGACATGGCTATCCAACAACTTCCACACATGACATTCTCTAAACTTGAGGTTATCCAAAGGATCTGATACCCATTTTCATACTATCATCAAGTCCCATTCACCCTTTACCTGTCCTCGCTGACCTGCATTGGATACCAATGAAGCAATTCTATGATATGACAATTCCCGCTGTTGTTTTCAAGTCCATCCATGGCCCTGACCCTCCCTATCTCTGTTAATCCCTCCAGACCCACAACCCTCCAAGATAACTCACTTTGGTATCTTGAGCATCCCCAATTTTAGTTACGCGACTATGTTGACCTCAGCTGCCAAGGCTTCAACCACTGGAATTTCCTCTTTAAACTTTCTACACCTCAACCTCCCTTTTGTCCTTTAAGATGCTCCTTAAAAGCTATCTTGTTCACTTTTGAATCTTATCTCATGTGTGGCTCGGCATCAAATTCTGCTCAATGGTGCTCATGCCAAACCTTGGAAGGTTTTATTGCATTAAAGGCATTTCATACAAGCTGCTCTTATTGTTTTAAATGACCTTGCAGGTCCACATGTACAAAATAAAGTTCCCAAAAAACTCAGCAACAACTATCTTCTGTGTTTCCACAGGTGCTATCAATGCCTCTACAGTGGTTCTCACGTATCCTGCACAATCACAATGGACATTCCTGTGCAAAGATCAAATTACGTCCAATAAACTTTTGTTTCCATCGCTTCTGGAATGAGTTAATGATTTTTTAAAATGTATTTTATAACAAACATGTCGTAAAACGGGTTACAGCAAATAAACATCCCGGGAAGCATATTTCCCAGCAATCAACAATACAGTCTGTACAGACTTTTTCCCTTTTTCAACCCCCCCCCCCCCGCCCCCCGCGATGAACAGTTCCTCAAATACGGTCACAAACATCCCCCACCTGTTCTCAAACCCCCCCCCCCCCGCCCCGCAGAGTCCCTTAATGAAATGAGTTAATGAGTTAATTATATCAGTAGCCCTGAAAATCCATGGGCTGGATTATCCGTAGCCCGACGCCGAAATCGTGATCGGCAATTGGGCGGAGAATGGAATCCGACGCCAGAATTAAGGCCGCGCTGGTTTGACACCAGTCCGCCATGCTCCGACCCCTATAATCCGGCACCATCATGATGCGCGCCATGCGCCATTTCAATTCCGTTGGCGCATCATCGGCCAGCCCACCCGCGATGCTCCACCCCCGATGGCCCGTGTTCCCGACCGCGCGGGCCATGTGTGGTCCCAGCGGTTGGGAACCCAGTGTGCTGGCTGCGAACAGTGTCTAGCGCCACCATACTCGGCCGGGATCCGTGTCGCTGACTGGCGAGGCTTCTGCTAGGGCTGCAGGGACTGGTGGGTGTTGGCCAGGGGTGGGCTGTGGGTTCGCGGTTGGTGGGTTAGGATTCATGCATGGCCGGTGCCATGTATTACGGTGCAAGTGGTGCAGGTTGTCAGCCCTGCGCATGCGCAGCCCGGGACTCGGCCATTCACCGGTCGTTTTAGGTGTGATCTGCGGGGGGTTCACGCGGCGCCAGTGCTAGCCCCTCACTGGTACCAGAACCGGTGAGGCGTTTGTGCCGACTTTCCTGTCATGAACCTCCTGCAGATTCTCCGTTCACACCAGCACTTAGCTTCAGAAACGGAGATTCCAGCTCCATATGTTCTCCCAATTTCATGTTTTGCTGTTTTCCTGGGATCCTCTGGGAATTTTGTCAAATATACCACTGCGGTTCCAAAATTTCATCTGTACCTAAGTTAGCTTTCTGTTGGGCTAGGTGCTCTTCTGGGTTGTCATGGTCATCACCACTAAGGAACCCAACAGTAGTCAATGCTACAAATGTGATCAGCAAAGTTAGAGTGCTGGAAACTTTCAGTGCTCACTGTGATCCAAGTTGCATGAAACAAACATAGAAACATACATAGAAAATAGAAGCAGGAGGAGGCCATTCGGCCCTTCGAGCCTGTTCCGCCATTCATTATGATCATGGCTGATCATCAAGTTCAATACCCTGATCCCATCTTCCTCCATATCGCTTGATCCCTTCAGCCCCAAGAGCTGTATCTACCTCTGCTTCATGGCCGCGAGCATTGAGACGAGGGTTGAGACAAAGAACAAAGAACAAAGAAAAGTACAGCACAAGAACAGGCCCTTCGGCCCTCCAAGACCGTGCCGACCATGCTGCCTGACTAAACTACAATCTTCTACACTTCCTGGGTCCGTATCCCTCTACTCCCATCCTATTCATGTATTTTTCAAGATGCCCCTTAAATGTCACTATCGTCCCTGCTTCCACCACCTCCTCCGGCAGCGAGTCCCAGGCACCCACTACCCTCTGTGTAAAAAACTTGCCTCGTACATCTACTATAAACCTTGCCCCTCGCACCTTAAACCTATGCCCCCTAGTAATTGACCCCTCTAACCTGGGGAAAAGCCTCTGACTATCCACTCTGTCTATGCCCCTCATAATTTTGTAGACCTCTATCAGGTCGCCCCTCAACCTCCATCATTCCAGTGAGAACAAACCGAGTTTATTCAATCGCTCCTCATAGCTAATGCCCTCCATACCAGGCAACATCCTGGTAAATCTCTTCTGCACCCTCTCTAAAGCCTCCACATCCTTCTGGTAGTGTGGCGACCAGAATTGAACACAAAACTCCAAGCGTGGCCTAACTAAGGTTCTATACAGCTGCAACATGACTTGCCAATTCTTATACTCAATGCCCTGGCCAATGAAGGCAAGCATGCCGTATGCCTTCTTGACTACCTTCTCCACCTGTGTTGCCCCTTTCAGTGACCTGTGGACCTGTACACCTAGATATCTCTGAATTTCAATACTCTTGAGGGTTCTACCATTCACTGTATATTCCCTCCCTGCATTAGACCTTCCAAAATGCATCACCTCTCATTTGTCCGCAATTCCACCAACCTTTGTGTGGTCTGCAAACTTACTAATCAGACCAGTTACATTTTCCTCCAAATCATTTATATATACTACGAACAACAAAGGTCCCAGCACTGATCCCTGCGGAATACCACGAGTCACAGCCCTCCAATTAGAAAAGCACCCTTCCATTGCTACTCTCTGCCTTCTATGGCCTAGCCAGTTCTGTATCCACTTTGCCAGCTCACCCCTGATACCGTATGACTTCACCTTTTGTACCAGTCTACCATGAGAGACTTTGTCAAAGGCCTTACTGAAGTCCATATAGAGAACATCCACTGCCCTACCTGCATCAATAATCTTTGTGACCTCTTCGAAAAACTCTATTGAGTTAGTGAGACACGACCTCCCCTTCACAAAATCATGCTGTCTCTCACTAATACGTCCATTTGCTTCCAAATGGGAGTAGATCCTGTCTCGAAGAATTCTCTCCAGTAATTTCCCTACGTAAGGCTCACCGGCCTGTAGTTCCCTGGATTATCCTTGCTACCCTTCTTAAACAGAGGAACAACATTGGCTATTCTCCAGTCCTCCGGGACATCCCCTGAAGACAGTGAGGATCCAGAGATTTCTGTCAAGGCCTCAGCAATTTCCTCTCTAGCCTCCTTCAGTATTCTGGGGTAGATACCATCAGGTCCTGGGGACTTATCCACCTTAATATTTTTCAAGATGCCCAACGCCTCTTCTTTTTGGATCTCCATGTGGCCCAGGCTATCTACACACCCTTCTCCAGACTCAACATTCACCAATTCCTTCTCTTTGGTGAATACTGATGCAAAGTATTCATTTCGTACCTCGCCCATTTCATCTGGCTCCACACATAGATTCCCTTGCCTATCCTTCAGTGGGTCAACCCTTTCCCTGGCTACCCTCTTGCTTTTTATGTATATGTAGAAAGCCTTGGGATTTTCCTTAACCCTATTTGCCAATGACTTTTGCCAATCCCTTGTGCGCTGGCCCAAGTGCACAAGTTGTGCGGCCTCCTGTGGCTGCCCGGGCCCCAGGTCCTGCTCATCCCAGCTCTTTCCCCCACCCCCCCACCCCCTGTTTCTTCCTTGTCGGACGAGGCCTGGCGTTCATCTCCCTCCTCCTGCAATGACTGGAACCGTGTGATGGAATGGCCGCTCGCGTGCAGGAATCATCCAGGTAGATGGTTGAGAGTGCTTTTTTTTCCAATTACGAGGCAACTTAGTAATACACCTAACCTGCACATCTTTGGGTTGTGAGTGTAAACCCCACAAAAACACGGGGCAAATGTGTAAACTCCATACAGACAGTGACCCGGGGCCAGGATCGAACCTAGGTCCTCAGCAGCAGAGGCAGCAGTGCAAACCAGTGTGCCACCGTGCCACCCCGATGGCAGAGAGTGCTACTGTGGACAGGAGTCAAAAGTTGTCAAATGATGCGGAGCACCAGAGCTCGCAGAGCGGGTTGTCATCACCCTCTATCCCATGGACCAGACCCACTATTACTGCTGAACCAAGGCTAGTGATGCATGATGGAATTGTGAGGCCGTTGCAGATGCCGGGGGGAGGGGGAGGGGGGGGGGAGTCTGTGCAGGACGGGTGGACGTGGGGGTGGGGGTGGGGGGGGAGGGGGCGGTCGGCTGTGGTTGGGGTGGTTGTAGGGGTGGGATGGGATGTCCGTGCGGCTGGCCAGCCCCCTTGTCGATGAACCTGGAGGCGATTGAAGCGTCCCTAGCGCGCTGGCCCAAGTGCACAAGTTGTGCGGCCTCCTGTGGCTGCTCGGGCCCCAGGTCCTGCTCATCCCGGCTCTCCCCCCCCCCCCCCCCCCCCCCCACCCCCTGTTTCTTCCTTGTCGGACGAGGCCTGGCGTTCATCTCCCTCCTCCTGCAAGTTTCCCCTCTGCTCCGCAATGTTATGGAGGACGCAGCAGGCCACGAAGGCCTGGGAGACTCTCCTAGCACTATGCTGGAGGGCCCCTTAAGAACGGTCTAAGCACCTGAGCCACCTCTTTAGGTGGCCCGATATGACAGTTTGCTTCAATGTGGACCCAGCCCACCAGGATCCCCAGGCAGTGGGGTTTGCTGACATCGCTGGAATGCCCCAGGTTCAGAGGGTAATCTACGGCACACATTTCCCCCTTCGAGCACCTGTGCATGAGGGGGTGGCCTCACAAGCTGAAAGGTGTTTCACTTGATGAACGTGCAGCTGGTGCATCTTGCAGACCACGGCAATGGCGGACCGCGCCTGGTCTCTCCGGCACCATGGAGACACCCCAACCCCACGGCACATTGCGTGGTAACCCCCCGCTACTCCCCCTGGCCTTGGCAGATGCCCCCCCCAGCCAGCCTTGCCAGCGGCAGGACTGGCAGCCCACGGTCACGCCTCTGGGAACATGACCTGCCTCTTCTCTCCCCCTCAGCAGCCACTATGCCTGTTCCCCGATTTTTAAAACTACAAGTGAACCTCGCCATCAGTAATTCCTCCTGGCGGAGGCAGAGTACTGCAGGAGGCACGGAGAATAACGGGATGGGCCATTTAATGATATGCCAACAGTGTTTACTGTACGTGTGGCGTAGAACACATTCACGCCATTTCAAGGCATTGGAACATGGCATTCCGTTGCGTGCCCGGCACTGCCTCGCTTTTCGGCTGATGCGCGATTCGCCTGCCCAATCATGCCTCGTAATTTTGGCGTCGCTTGACAGAGAATCACACCCTCAATCTTTCTGGTCTGAATTTTCCATTAGTTTGAGCTGATTTTTTCCAGCTGAATTCAGCCACATCAGCACAAAAGCTTGTGGAATTTTCAGCGCAAGTTATGCCTTGCCATTTGTGAACTCCCTGGATGTTTTTAAAAACAGAGCAGATTGAAGTGCTACTTGGAATGTTGAAAATAAGTTTTTAAGTGAACTTATTTTCAGCTGCATTGATAAAATTGCAAAATGTTCCCACTCTTAAAGGTATGTAAAAAACAAGGAGAATATAGGGATTTGAGGAGTTCCCAGAAGGCGAAAACAGTTTGGACAAGTATTCTTGTTTCCCTGTTTTACTGTTTATCCCTCCTGGCTTGGCCAGCTGATGTGTGTGAAAGCCTCTTGTCAAAGGTTACAGTCAGCAGCAGAGAGGGAGGAAGATATGAGTGGTTGATGGGGAGAACGAACTCGTGAGCCAGACTCAGAATGTGGGTGATGATCACATAAAAGGCAGATTGCGGCAGGCAAGCTTAACGGGCCTAGAAGCAGCACTGCTGCCCTGCTGACCAACAGGTACTCGAAAAACACTCATCTCCTGGCTCCCTTCAGTTTGTCTGAGTTCTGAGGAATCCAGCCCACAACCATTAACTCTACACAGCTGCTAAAATCGTACCGCAGCCTCCTGTAATTTGTAGATTTTCTAACCAACCGTTTGAAAACAAGTTACTTGCTGAATCCCAATCCAGTGTAAATAAACAGATGTGGCTTGTAGTTACAGTCCCCACGTTGACAAATTTAAGGCCCTCACCCACTCACCATTCTCATACTCGCACCCCACCTGCCCTGGCCGGTTAAAAGCCCCCGTTTCTGTTGCATTTAAATGTGCTTCCATTGCAGTTCTTGTGGAGTTAAGGCAATTAATGGGGAAAATCGCAGTCTTTACTGAAATAGGTAGAGAAGATTAATTTCTGTGTGTGTGCAAATCCTTTGCAATTTTTTTCCAAATGCACATAGAAACACTGCAGTGTAAACTTGTCTTATTAACTTTCAAAAGTGTTTGAATTATCTTGTCTGTTTTAAGCTAAATAAATGTGGACTGCAATGAAGGTATGTTCCTGGGCTGGATTCTCCACTCCCCGATACCGAAATCGTTCTCCAAGACGTACGCCGCGGAGATTATCAACCGCCTCAGGCCATTGCCTGAGACCCGCCCCACGATGCTCCGCTGCAGATCGACCGAATACCCGACGGCGTGGCTTATGTGTGGTCACACTGTCCGGGATCCTCGCGTGGCGGCTGCAGACTCTGTCCGGAGCCGCCACAGTCGGGGGAGGGCCGATCGGCAGGCAGGGCGGGCTTCATTCGGGTCTGGGGGCAATGTGAGCGGGCGGCCCAGTTGGGGCACGACATTGGCGGTCCAGGTCTGTGGGCTGAGTCCGCCATGGAGCATGCTGCGGAAGTGCAGGGTGCCGTATCGGCAGCTGGAGCTGCGAGCTGTATGACGGCTCCCTGCTGGCCCCCAGCAAGACGGGGAATCGGTTGCCTTTTGAGCCAGTTTTCCTGGCGTAAAAGAGCACAGTTTTCATGACGGCGTCAGCACTTAGTCTCGAAATCGGAGAATCCAGCACCCTGTCTTTACCAAATCTCTGGCAATTAGTCAAGAAAATTCTCCCTCTGTCACTTGTCAATATTTGATTGTATGTGTCTCAGTTTATTTCTCACACAAAAATAAAGATTGACCAGTACGTTGCAGGCGCAAGTGGCTGGATTCTCCGTAGCCCGATGGTGACATCATGATCGGCGATTGGGCGGAGAATGGATTCCGACACCGGAATCAGGGCCGGCGCCAGTTTGACGTGGTCCACCATTCTCTGCCCCCCCCAAACCGGCGTCACCGTGACGCGCACCGCTCATCGGGCAGCCCACTCACGATACTCCGCCCCCGATGGGCCAAGTTCCCGATGGCGCGGGCCACGTGTAGTCCCAGCGGTCGGGAACCAGGTGTGCTGGCTGTAGACCGTGTCCAGCGCCGCCACACTCGTCCAGGATCTATGCCGCTAGCCGGAGGGAGCTTCTGCTAGGGCTGAGGAGACTGGTGTGGGGTGGCCAGGGGGTGGGCTGTGGGGCCGTGTTTCGAGGGTTCGCGCACGGCCGGCGCCATGTTTTATGGTGCAACCAGTGCAGGTCGTCAGCATGCGCGACCCAGGACCTGGCCATTTTCAGCACGATCGACGGGAGTTTTACGTGGCGCCGGTGCTAGCCCCTGACTGGTACCGGAATCGGTGAGGTGTTCGCGCCGATTTTCCTGTTGTGAACCTCCAGCGGATTCTCCGTTCGAGCCGGTACTTAGCCTCAGAAAGGGAGAATCCAGCCCATGATCTCTTTACTGGGGTAACAAAGCTTCTTCAATCATAAACATTTGGATTCTTGGTCTGGTAATCGTATTCAAATGACACCGGGGCAAACAAGTATATCCACAGTTTGGCATGAGGAAAGGTAGGGAAGCTGAAGGATTATGCACTTCTGAAATTTTATTGTAAACGCCTTCAAGGTTTGAAACTAACTAGTCTATCGACGCTAAAATAAAGTTTGCCTATTCAACCAGTGACTGAGAAGCGATTATGATGAAGCTTGTATATTATAAGTTTATGCCTGTCCTCATATCAAAAGCTGAATTTTAGTGATACAGTGAAGAAACCGCTTTTTGGGGCTGGTTTAACTCTGTAGGCGAGATAGCTTGCTCATGATGCAGAGCAAGGCCAGCAGTGCGTGTTCAATCCCTGTACCAGCTGAGGTTATTCCTGAAGGCCCCGCCTTCTCAATCTTGCCCCTCGCCTGAGGTGTGGTAAATCACCACCAGTCAGCTCTCCCCCTCAAAGGGAACTATGATGACTTTAGTTACCTTTTATTACAGATAAATAATTGGCCATCTCGTCTGCTATGCATGGAGGATAGACAGGACAACAGGTGCTAAATTATAATAGACTTTGGCAAACTATTATAATATGGCACTTTTATTCATATTTGAGTAAATTGAGACGAATAGGTTGCAAAATTAAGCCCACATCTGTATTTTAATTGAACTCTGCAGCCTCAGAGCCCTAACACAAGGAGGACATTAAGATCTCAAAGCTGTATGTGCTGTCAGTGGGACCAGCTTGGTAATATTAAGGCAGGTGGCCTCCAGTTGGCTGCCTGCAGGCTAGACACAAGAAGATGTGGTCACTGCTGAAGGATTCTGAAGATCTCTGGGGTGCCACAAATAAATGGCTCGCATTCTAATTGTAGCAGATTAGCAAAGACCGGTGGCAAGATTCTCCATTCCTGAGACTAGGGGCTGGATTCACCATTGGCCAATGCCAAAATCGCGAAATGCCATTGGGCGGAGAATAGTCTCTGATGCCAAAATCGCGGTAGGCGCAGGTCTGACGGGATAAAGACTGTGATCCACCACGCTTCGCGTTCAGGATCAAGAGGATGGAATGTAGCCATGTAAAATGGCCACCTGCACAGGACCATGGGAATTGTGGTCAATTTGGGACACAGACAGGTACACAGCCTCGGTGTATTGCGCAAAGAAACCAGACTTGGCTGAAACTTGTATCCATTAAGAGTCGATTGCCATTTCCCCCAGGGCAATAGAGTTTGAATCAAGGAGTTACAACAGTAGCAGACTAACCGGCGCCGCCTCCCCTTATTTGGAAAGGCCTACATGCCTGGGAGAATGATAGCTAGGACCTATTGGACCGCCCAAAAGGGCGTGAAAGAGACGAAGGATAAAAAGCCCTGCGCACTAGAGATCTGTCTCTTTTGGGAACGGCCAGTGTGTGACCAACTGCAGCAGAACAATCAAGCTCAAGGACCCACGACCATTCCTGAAGGACGAACCCAGCTGAGACGAACCCACCAACTTCCAAACCGACCACGTGGACCTGGATAAAGGCCTTATCTCGCACAGTGCCGTCACTCGAAGTTAAGTAAAGGTCATCTTAGTCGTTAGGTGTAGTTTAGTGCAGAGCCGCGTGTATTATTGCACAGAGATACAAGTCTTGTGTTATTAATAAACTGTGTTTTTGAGCTAACATATTGGTTGTGTGGTCATTTGGTCGATATAAGAAACAGCTTGTGAAGAAGGCAACATTTATTGGCGACTCTGACGGGACATCGATTAGAAGTGACTTTGTTACGCCGAGGGATCCCACAAATTTGAATTAAATTGGGAAAGAGAACCAACCACAAGAGTAAGTTCCATATCGGCCAAATAACTGATTTTCGGAAGTGTGCACTAACTGCATGCGTTACTAACAGGGAAGGGTTAGGTAAACTCGTCAGACTTGCATGCAAATCTAGAGGGATTGTGAACCGGAATATAGCCGTAAGCCGCACCCGTTGTTCGATCGACTCCTTATTCCCCCCGTTCCAAATTTTAAGTAGAGAAGCGATGGCAGCGTAGATGATAGAAAAGTTGATGAACCCACAGCAGCAACCCGAGGCCGCAGTAGTTGATAAATCAGAGCAGTGCCCCGTATGGAAGGCTGCATTGAGGAAGTATTTAAAGGGGAAAGGATGGCCCCTTTGGTCGAATTTTTGTGCAAACACCAAGACAGGTCCAGGAAAGATAGGACAGACTTGGTGGGAGAATCTTTGTGAAATATATAAGAAAAACGCAGCAAAGTTTAGAAAGCCAATGGCAATAGTGTGCTGCTTGGCACAGTTGCGAGGCACCGAGGAGGTCGTCGCAGACAGTTAGCAGAGAAGGAGGGAGAGAATGAGGGAAACAGTAAAGAAAGTGAGAACATTATTGAGGAACTACTTGAGAAGTTAGCCGCTAAAGACAGGGAAATCGCCAATGTTAAACGCGCCCACCAGTCTTGCATAGTACACCTTAGCAGCTTCCAAATCCAGTACGACAAGGCCTATCAAGACACACAGCACGCAGTCTCGATAAGAGAGGAGACTGAACACCAGGTCACTCAGTTAACAAAGAAATGCGCCGATTTACAGGCAGCTTTAAGAGCGCTCCACCAGTCCACTAAAGAACAAAGGCAGAGCATCGTTCACCACGTTAAATACCAGCGGAAGATAGATAAGATCCAGTCATTACTTTCTGTTCAGAATGGTTTTATGTGTGCCTTCGGGACAAATGAGACTGATGAGGAAGAGATGGCCAACTGGGAGCAGTTAACTGAAAGCGCGCAAATGTACATTAATAGAACAGAAAGTCAAAAGCAGCCGCCACGCATCCCAAAAAGCAAGGCACCGGCTGCACAGGTCGCACCAACCCCCACAGCTACCCCGACACCCATGAATCCGGTCACCACGGAAAGAAGGATAAGGGATCAGGCAGGTCCAGATATCACCTATATCACCCCACTTTCGGTAACTCAGTTGAGGGACGCTTGCCATAAAATTACTCCATTCCAGTCCATCGCAGACCCGCATAGCTTCTTTGAGGAGGAGCACCAACAAAAGGTTATCATAGAATCATAGAATTTACAGAGTAGAATTAGATGAGAGGGAGGAAGTTAATGAGCCTCAGCCAGTCGGTAAGGTCCACTTTGCCAGACCCCCAAAACATAGGAGGAGGAACCCTAGAGGAAATGAAGGCCACAATATTAGATGCTATCAGATACAACAAAGGGGATCCGGTAGAGGGTTTGAACAAATGTAGGCAAAAGAAAGGGGAACATCCGACTGCCTTTGCCGGTCGCCTCTGGATACATTTCAAGGAAGTAGACGGAAACGTAGTCCACGCTCACCTCGATGAGGAAGATACCACTAAATGGTCCCATACATTAGTTTCACATGCCACTGAAGCAGGTAAAAGGGCTTACGCAAATTATGACCCGACAGAAACTACGCAGAATGAGATTTGGATACTTAGACGCCTATCCGGGGCATGGGAACAATTACTTCAGGAACAGATGGGCCAGAATGCAGTAGAAGCCACAGTGTACCCAGTCAGAACTAGCCAGGAACCCACATGGATAAATGAGGACAGAAGAGAGGAACTTTTGCCCCAAGAACAGTACCCCAGAGCACAAGCCCCAGCCCACATACGATGAGGTCCATGTTACACTTGTGGACAATTAGGACATTTTGCCAGCGATTGTAAACAAAACCTCCCACACCACCAATGACCCCAACAGCCCAACCCCCCTCCCAGAAACAATAGGCCAGACCACGATCGCCAGCCCCGACAGCTAGAAGGCAACGCTCGCCCCATGCATAAAGTAAACGCCCGTTCAGGCAACCTCGCTTATAACTCCTCAGATTGACGGTGTCCAGCGTCTCCAACATGGGTCTGTGACATGCGCTGGGACAACGTAGGAAGACCGGTCGTGACAGGCACAGTCCGGGGACAAGCAGTTGATTTTCTTTGGGACACAGGAAGATCCCGAACCACACTAAACGCCGCAAACCTATTCCAAAAAACACCCTGACCAACCACCGATACCATTACACTCAGTGGAGTCACAGGCCACATGCAAGAGGGATACATCACAGCCCCTATGTCTGTCCATATAGGAAACGTAACCACTACCCACCCCGTTGTTCTGGTAGACCTACCCCCGACTGCCGGACACATCCTAGGCATAGACTTTATGAACTCACATAACCTCTCCTTTGACCCAGTAAACAAGTGTGTCTGGCGAATGTCCAGGACAGCTAGAGCCCCTGCCATACTCTCAGTCGGAGATTACGAAAACAGGATTTGCTCAGTAGGGGACTATTGGTTTAACCCTTCGGCAATTAGCACAGACGACACCATTAAACAGCTATTAGCCACACAAAAAGGTGCATTTGCCCAACACAAGCACGACTGCAGGCACATTACAGGTGCGATTATGATCTCAGGTCCCGACCCCAAATCAAAGAAACAGTATGGATTTCCACAGCAGGCTGAGGGAGAAATTTTAAAGGTAATTAACAGTCTGTTAAAACAAGGAGTGATTTGACCCGTAGCTTCCACTAATAATGCCCCGATTTGGCCCGTAAAGAAACCAGACGGTTCATGGCGACTCACCATTGACTACCACGAACTAAACAAAGTTACCCCTTTAACAGCACCCACCGTTGCCACGAGTCCCGCGACCATGCTCAGGCAGGGAGTGCAAGCAAAGTATTTCACCGTGGTGGATATCAGCAATGGTTTTTGGTCCATTCCTCTAGATCGGGCTTGCCAGTACAAATTCGCATTCACTTTTCAAGGACAACAGTACACGTGGCTGTGTCTTCCCCAAGGCTTCCATAATTCCCCCTCCATTTTCCACAGACAGCTAGCTGCTGGTCTTTCCAAATTCTCCCGCCCCGAATGCCTAATTCAGTATGTAGACAACCTGCTCCTGCAAACCGATACCAGGGAAGAGCACGTGGCTCTATTGGCTGAATTACTAACCCTGCTCCAGTTCATCAGATGTAAGGTAAACCCCAAAAAGGCACAGATATTGAGGGACAAGGTACTTTATTTAGGCACCACTATTGCACACGGTAAACATGAAATTGAACAAAAATGCATTGACTCCATTGTGAAATTGCCCCTGCCCATAATGTAAGTGCACTCCGTTCATTGCTAGGTTTAGTGGGATACTGTAGAAATTATATAGATAGTTTTGCCACCAAGGCCGCCCCGCTCTCAGAGCTTCTAAAAAAGAACACCCCATGGAATTGGCTTTCCCAGCACACAGACGCCATAGACGATTTAAAACTCGCCCTAGGTACAGCTCCCGCTTTACAAGTTCCCGACCCCGCCTTGCCCTACCCCATAGAAATAGCAACCACCGACGGAACCCTCTCAGCAGTGCTCCTACAGGAACACCACGACCGATTAGGCCCGGTAGCCTGTGCCTCTAGAGTTTTAGACCCCGTAGAACAAGGATTTTCTACCTGTGAATGACACTTGCTTGCAGTCTTTTGGGCAGTTCAGTACTTTGCCTACATTACAGGCCTCAACCCAGTCACGATATTAACCAAGCACACCCCCACCCAATTGTTGTTAGACGGCAAACTAAAGGATGGTTCAGTTAGCCAGATCAGAACAGCTCGCTGGACATTATTATTACAAGGCAGGGACATTTCTGTGAAATGCCCCAAGACCCACACGTTCTTAGCAGACAATTTACAATATGCAGGGACCCCACACGAATGCCAGATAATTGCAGCCACACGCCCCACAGGACCCTTTGTTCCCAAATCGCTGCAACCACGTGTAAACGGTGAGACACAAAGTTCCCAAGACACAGGGGACACAGTAAAGATCTATGTAGATGGCTCCTCCACTGTTGAGGATGGAGTAAGAATCACATGATGCGGGATTTACATAGTGGACTCACAGGGACGCCTACTAGAAGAGATATCTTTAAAATTACCCAGCCACTTGGGTTGGCAGGCAGCTGAACTGGCAGCCATAACTTATATAATTGATCACCCAGACTCTTTTCCAACGCCTGCAGACATACACTCCGACAGCTTGTATGTTTGCAACAGTTTAACCAAATTCCTCCCCCTATGGGAATCTCGAGGTTTTGTATCTGCAGACAGAAATCCCCCACCCTCCGCCCCACTCCTGAAACATATTCTTAGAAAAGCCACCGGCCGCAACATACAGCATCATTAAAGTAAAGATCTATCACTGCACCTCCCCTCCCCCGGTAGTCGCAAGGCCGACCGTCACCTTAGCTAAAGCTGGATCATGACTGGTCACATCTGGCAACCCCCCGAGTGTGAACAGATACATTCCATCCAGGTCTCCCAAACCAATATTGAGGATTTATCTCAGGCACAGAAAGCAGATGACTCCCTCAAACAGATACTGAACGGCACCTACCCAGCCCCCTGTGATAAATGGAATGCAGGACGGAATAGTGTTAAAAGACGGGATTTATGTGGTCCCCACCCAAGACAGGAACCAGTTAATCTACCAATTCCATGACGGACACGGACATCAGGGAATAGACACAACCATTGCCCATTTAAGACCGTTGTGCTGGTGGCCCGAATTAAAAAGCGATGTCACACATTATGTAGACAATTGCCTCATTTGCACCCAGAATAATCCAGAACATTATGCAAAGAAGGGACAATTAAGACACACCTGACCTGTAGAAGATCCCTGGACAAATCTGCAAATTGATTAAATTGGTCCCCTCCCCTCCTGCAGAAACGATTTCAAGTACATGCTAGTCGTCGTAGACACATTTACAAGATGGGTTGAAGCATTCCCCACACGTTCAAACACGGCAAAGGTCACCACTAAAATTTTGACCCAACAGATCTTTATGCGCCGGGGTCTTCCACGCAGCATTGTGTCAGACCAAGGTTCCCACTTCACCGGCAGGGTAATGCAAAATGTTATGACCATTTTCGGTATCAAACAAAAAATCCACAGAGCATACCACCCCCAATCCAGCGGCATAGTAGAGCGCATGAACCGCACTTTAAAAATGACCATTCGAAAGACGGTGCAGCAGAACAATTCCACTTGGGACACGGTACTACCCTTTGTTCTCATGATTATCAGGAACAAAGTTTCCAGTTCCACAGGTTTCACCCACCACACCCTTATGACAGGCAGACCTATGAAAGGCATTGAATATTTATTATGGCTCGATTTGGCAAATCCCGCAGTAACCGCGCTCACCCACGAAAAAGCAGTGCAACAGATCACAGAGAACATTAAAGCGGCACAACTAGCAACTACGCGCTAGGAAAAAGCAGAGTAAAGCCAGCTTCGACAAAAAGGTTCACCCCATAGAGTATACACTCGGCCAGCAAGTTATGATCTCGTTGTACAACCCCAGCTCCTTCCTAGCTTCTAAATTCGCAGGCCCCTACTCCATCTCTGATAAAGTAAGCTCCTCTGTGTACAAGATAGCATACCCCAACGGTAAGACTGGTTGGTTCCACATCAACCAACTCAAACTCTACAGATCACAACGTAGCCACACCCACCACTTAGCCTTGGTAATGGGAAAGGATGACGCTCTGCCCACTGATGATTCAGCCCAATGCCCGCTCAAACCCTCCCCCCCCCTCAGGACGACACTCTCCCCTCAACTCCGCCCATACTCACAGGTTTCAACCTTGAACTTGAACCTGATGAGAGCCTCCCGGATTTGACTACCATCCCTCGCACCCTCCCCACCATCAGCTACCCTAGCCCCCGGAACAACGCCTTGGATTTTCTCGACCCCTTGTACGACCGTCTCCGCCCAACGACTCTTCCTATGCCAGCTCCCGACAACGTTGCTTCCACTTCCAGTACACCAGTTCCCAACTACCCACCGCCACACGACAACCCCAAAACTCCCTTTTGGCAACGTGCCAATTCCTACAGGTTGGTAAGACATGACGAATGGGACCACCCACAGGCCTACGCAGCTACCGCCCAGAATCTGCAGACACGAGTCTGGCAACCAGGAGAGGGTGATGATTTAAGCGATGAGCCCCTTCTGGGAAATGATTTAACGGAACTGATGCACGCAAATATATGAGGTGTACAGATGATGAGAAACGGACACTGTCTAAGAATTAAGGTGTCCAAATTTCTGATGGAGCCTACCCGTCTTCTTGGTAACCTCCTCTTCTCTCCAACTCATGGTTTTAATCTATGTTGGCCCGACACCCAGTTATACAGTCATAATTACTCCTCTGATTCAACCATAAGACACGGTCTACTGACCAATGGCAGTTGAAGGCACTACAATATGACTACAAATTCTTTCCATTCATCCCGGCCACCCAGGCAGGGAGTCAAAGCACTGATCCCTGCCCTACTGAGGGCCCCAAAATTAAACCGGTCAATCAAGCTCGGGTAGTGGAGTAACAGCACTAACCCCCACCCTACCCGGGTATCCCACCCATTCCTGTCCCGCAGCGGCCCACACGCACCCCACGTTTCACATCATGCTCTCTGGAAAGGTTTACTACACCCTTTTACTGCTTTGGACAGGTCTTGAATCTCCCTTTCTGCTCCAACTCTAAACCCTTCTTTCTTCCACTGTTCTTCCAAACCCCTTCGGGTCATCTCCAAATGCTATTTACACGTAAAAACACAACAGTTGCTGTTCATGTTGCTACCTCTGAGCCCCTGGGACGAAACGCTATAAAACTGGCCGTCCTGAAATTCGACTGGTTAAGCAAAGCCTCAACCCCCTTGGTTGCTAGTAAAGATGGAGAATGGTCGAAGAAAGCATCCGCCCACTCCTTGCATCGACCACACAAGCTGTGAGACACTTGAATACTTGAATTGAGACACTTGGATTAGTACCTCTCCAAAGTTTTTTTAAAAACAAAATGGGGGAGTCACACATGGTGACAATCATAAAGGGGAATTGGAACTAAGAGAGAGAGACTAACACACACAGATGTTAACCAACGATACTGACATGATACTATGCTTGATTCCCTCGGATTACACGGAACCCAGACACCGCAGGGTGAACCCAGCCCCCATGATCGCCATCTGGATAGTTGCCGCACTTTCCGAACTCCGAGCACAAGATACCCAAGACTTTCCACAGCCCGGCAGCTTGTGGTACCGTCCCCCAGATGCAGACGAATGTGAGTGGCACCCTATGTGTGCGTAAGAACAAAAGCATCATATTTGGGTGCATTAATCAACAGACAATTTACAGAAAGCCCAACAGGTCCACAGCAGAATGTTACATTAGCACAACCAGAACAGAAGATTGGTGGGAACTTACTAATGAAGGGTGCCCCGAAATTGGATGTTTAAATAAAATTGCAATTCCCGAATTTGGCATTGGCCAACGGAGAATCCCGCCCCTGATGAATCAGCACTTTGTCAAGAAACGCGTTCAAAGTAGAATGGTTTCTGGCCTTTAATGATATTAATGGCTCAGCAGTAGTCCATTCATGAATAGTGATATCTTTGCTGTATTGTTAATGCTGAGCAGGCAGCATTGATAAAGGCAGCTTGTGATCTAACTCAAGTTCTTGCAGGAATCAGCATCAGAAAGCAGTGTCATAGATTCAAAACTCTATTGCAGGTTAACTACTCAACATACTGCTGAAAAACGGACATGACAAATAAAGCAGGGGCAACTTTCCTTCGGTTGTGTGATAATGTCATTGCAACAGTGGATGTTGCAACCAAGATAAATAAAGTGTCTATTGAACTGGGTGGTGTAATTTCAAACTTTACAAACAGCTGACACAAGCTTTCAATAGAAACACACTCTTTTTATCCCAAGCCAGCTGATGCTGATTCCAAACTTGACAATCCCTTTGAACAGGCAGCAGAGAATATTTGACAGATGCTGCTCATTTTCAGCAAGAATGACCATATTGTCAGCATGCCACAAATCAGTGAGGAAGATATGAGCAATCTGAAATTCAGTGCTGACTCCTTTAGAATTCAGCCATTGCTTCCATTTTTGAATTCTCCGTCTGTAATTTATCCCTAACTTTAGATGGTCAGTTAGATTCCAATGCAACAACAATTAGCACTGTTGCTGGATTCAACAATTCAGGCATTCACATTCTTCACCACAAACTCCGATCGCCTTCACTAATGCAACGTAAGATCTTTTGGAAATCAACAGAAGTTGCATAAGGTGTTTTTGTCAGCGGCATTCTTTTCGTCAGTAATCTGATTGGAAATATTAGGTCAATGGTAAAGAGGCCTGGCATAAGGTTGAACTCTACTTGGCATCAATTGCTTTGATGATTACTTTAGTCAGAGAGTGCTCATTGAATGCCGAGCTAATGAGAAACGCTTGTTTGACAAGCTGGATTTTGCCATCAGCTTTCAGGGGAATTGATGATCACCATGGTTTAAATCCGCAGTTACCGAGGCCAACAAATGCAGGTTTAGCATTAATTGGGCACAATACTTCCTGACCTGTATGTGCAGCCTTCACTCACCCACTTTCACCGTGGGGGTGTATTGGCTTGGAGAGAAGCCAGCATGGAATGGCGTCTCAGGGACCCAGGTTCTCCGATTCAACAATGTAGATCCAGGTGGAGGAAGTAGAGAGGAGAGGCAGAGAGGAGGTGGAAAGTCATCCATCGCAAATGGGAAAAGAGGCTACAGGGGCAAAGGGTGCAACTCATGATGGAAGAGATCGCCCAGGAGGTGACAGTCATGAGCCCTGGCAGGACATGGCTCCAGTGTTGAAAGAAGTGTATTGACTGAACGCATCTGATCAAAGTAAGATCCCATCTCACAAACACATTTCTCCATAAGTGCAGCAGCATTACAACCTTTACACACTGCATGCACCATCTAAATATACACTGACATTCTCATACCTCAGCATTGCACCCTTCACTGTCGCTCCTCACACTTCAGGGGCGGGATTCTCCGATATCAGCGTGATGTCCACCGGCCGGTGCCAAAAACGGCGCGAATCAGTCTGGCATCGCTCCGCCCCAAAGGTGCGGGAGTCTCCGCATCTTGAGTGGCCAAGCCCTCACCTTGAGGGGCTAGGCCCGAGAAGGACTGATTTCTGCCTCGCCAGCTGGCGTGAAACTGACATTGCCGGGCGGCGCATGCGCGGGAGCGTCAGCGGCCGCTCACGGCATCCCCGCGCATGCGCAGTGGAGGGGGTCTCTTCCGCCTCCACCATGGTGGAGACCATGGCGAAGGCGGAAGGAAAAGAGTGCCCCCACGGCACAGGCCCGCCCGCGGTGGGCCCCGATCGCGGGCCAGGTCACCGTGTGGGCACCCCCCGGGGTCAGATCGCCCCTGCGCCCCCCCCCCAGGACCCCGGAGCCCGCCCGTGCTGCCGTGTCCCGCCGTCCCAAAGGTGGTTCAACCCACGCCAGCGCCGGGACTTTGGCCCATCGCGGACCGGAGAATCGCCGGGGGATTCCCGCTGACCGGCGTGGCCCGATTCCCGCCCCCGCCGAATCTCCGGTGGCGGAGAATTCGCGACACGGCGGGGGCGGGATTCACGCCAGCCCCCGGCGATTCTCCGACCCGGTGGGGGGTCGGAGAATCGCGCCCCAGGTGCACCTCATTGCTCTGAAAGACAAAAACATACACAAACACATTTGCATCTGTCAATGCGTTCATTCACAATCACCCCTCTCTCTTCCACGAAAAATAGCATGCAACTGGCAGCAGCCGGACCTGATTTGGGGGAGGGGAATCATGTCAACATGAAATCACTCCGCTTGAAGAGAAAGTCCTACCTATGACAGTGAGGGAAATGGGGAAGCCTTAACCACAGGAAGAGTAGGGACATATCACCGAGGACAGTGGTCCTCAAACGTTTTTGTCTGAAGGACCACTTTTTACATGAATTAGTAGTCACAGGCTTCCATCTAAATTACAATGGGCGCGATGTAACGGCCACATGGTGCTTGAGCGAGAGCGCGACGTGGCCGTTAGATCACGGGAGAGGCCAAAATCGGGAAGCGTGCTGGGCGCTGATCGCTTCATCATATAACCAGCCCTGCCCCATTAGCAAGAACCGAATCCCGCCATGGTGTGGCGAGAAACCAATAATCACCCATTGAAGCCAATATCAGTCCAATTAACAGGAACGACCCATAAGACATAGGAGCAGAATTAGGCCATTCAGCCCATAGAGTCTGCTCCATAATTCTCTTGTGTTCTTCCCACAACCCCTGATCCCCATATTAATCAAGAACCTATCTATCTCTGTCTTAAAGACACTCAGTGACTTGGCTTCCACAGCCTTCTGTGGCAAAGAGTTCCACGGATTAACCAACCTCTGGCTGAAGTAATTCCTCCTCATCTCTGCTTTAAAGGATCGTCCCTTCAGTCTGAGGCTGTGCCCTCTGGTTCTAGCTTCTCCTTCTAGTGGTAACAGCCACTCCACATTCACTCTATCTAGGCCTCGCAGTATCCTGTAAGTTTCAATGAGATCTCCCCATATCCATCGAAACTCCATTGAGTACAGATCTAGAGTCCTCAACCGCTCTTCATATGACAAGTCCTTCTTTCCGGGGTTCAGTCTTGTGAACCTCCTCTGGACCCTCTCCAATGCCAGAACATCCTTCCCTAGATACCAAGCCCAAAACTGTTCACAGCATTCCAAATGGAATCTGGCCAGAGCCTTGTGCGGCCTCAACAGTACATCCCTATCTAAAGACCTCCCTTGTTCTAACCGCCTCCACAGCAAGCAGCCACTGGGCGCCGATTAGTATGACTTTTTACAAAGGTGAATCTGGTTGAATGACTGCTGTGGGGATCTGAGGAGGTGAGTAGCCATCTTCAATCCTGGGCTGTGAGCCCAGGAGCACTGGGGTTGCTGCTCCAGTACTCAGTGGGGGGGACGGGGGCAGGGGGAGACCCCATGGGGGGGACCTTGGTTGGGGGGGGGCGCCATTGGGCTGGGGATGGTGGGTGCCTCAGCGCACACGGGTCCGCCATACCACCTCCTGGGCCATGTATACCCATAACCAGGGCAACTCCAGCTCCTGCCTGTCTGTCCCACAGATCACCCACAACCCTTACTGACCAACGCAGCATCTGGCCGCACGGTTGAAGGCTATTGCTCATCGGGAATTGGCAATCGTAGTAAAGTGAGCACTTCACAGCTCCCAAGTGGATACCCATGTGTAGGCGTGCCATGTCACTTGCGGGAGTAATTGCCTAACATCCCACTTAGATCCTGAGGCCTGGACACTGTCCCTGAACGCTACGGAAAACAACACCAGGGACGCAGCAGCCAAGATCCGAACACGCAAGGGCTGGGCCTCAGCAACAGGCATATTGCTGCGATCAGAGGGTGAGGGACAAGTGCCCGGTCCACGTAACGTTACAAGCGGTACAGGGTCTGGGCTCTGGTGACGAGGGCCCCCTCTGTGGCCGGTTGTGCATGGGCAGGGCATGTTGGATGGCATCCTGAGGGATGCCAGGGGATGTGAGGGGGGCGATTAGGAGAATTCCGGCCTAGGTATTATCCACCAAAATAGCGCTGAGCCTCTTTAATGAACACAGTTAGGTCATCTGCGCGTCAGCCAGCTGCTTACTGATCCTCTGGCATTATTTCTAGTATGAGCTTCAACTCCTTAAACAAGATTCTCCGATCCAAGTTCGTCTTTTCAGCGCTGCCAACAAGAACAGATAATTTGGCGCCAAACCAAAGGTCCAATCACCATAGCGGGACCAGAGAATCCCATCGGCATGAATGGACAGAGAATTCAGGCTGTTGTCTGCACTAATTGTAGGTCAAGCCAATGTTTTAGGTTAAGACCCCATTTTGACCATCTTGGAGGCTGTTTTGCACCTAAAGTGTCCGCTGAAGAATCACTTCAAATGCCTTCCCTCTTAATTCAATTCTCCGTGATTGAATAGTGTTTCTTCTGCCACTCTGGATTTCACTGCAATAAACAACTTGCACCATTGTATTCAAAAGATCAATTGAACAAATTGATATCAGTGTCTTTGCAATTAGTTCTACAATTTGAGGAATATTACCACAGTATTGAAGACAAAGCTGGCAAGATTCAACTTGTTCTTTAGTGACGACCTGATCTTCTCTCCTCCCCCTTTCTGACCCACCCCAACCTCGGGGAGGCCCCCTGAGAGCACCGCCTCAACCCGCCTCCACCTGATAAGGCACTGATCCATGGCAGTGCCAATCTGGCACCTGGGCACTCTGGCACTGCCATTCTAACAGTGCACTGCCAGACAGCCCAGGTGGCACTGACAGGGTGCCAGGCTGGCAGTGTCAAGATGCCTGGTTGTCAAAGGGAATTCCAGGGTGCCACCTTGCCCTGTGCCCGAACACCTGGGGGTCTTTAAGGCCGGGGAGACCCCGCCTCACGGTGCCAGTGTGACTGGTCAACGTTTGTGGATGTCGGTACTAAATAACGCCCTGGCACGGCCGTTAGATCCTGCGCACCAGGAGAATCCCATAAATGCACACTTAAATAAGCCTAATGGCTCATTTAAATATGCAGATCTGGACCACACTGAGTGAAATCTCACGAGGCGTTTCGAAGGTCGCAAATCTTGCCAGAGGCCTCTCGCAAGATTCAATGGCCTCGGACCGACACCAAGTTGGGAGAGACGCGTCGCTAAATCGCGCCTCATATGTTCTTTGCTTCCAATGTCATGAGGGTAAGCTTCAAATGAATGTTAGTCAGGTTTAAGTTGCTGATGAAAAGTCTCAGTTGAACAATTGATTTCCATAATTCAGCTACATAAATCAACATTAATTTTCTATATCCATGCTCGTAGATGCAGATCAAATAAGCGTACAAGTGATTTGTGACAAATGTATGGGGGATCTAATTTTATTGATTAACTTGGGGATAATTTGGATGTGATCTTTATTTTTTAAATTTGGAATCATTAAATATAAACTTTATTTTATTAAGAAACAGCTGAAACTTTGAACTAGCTTTATTTTCAGGCAGGAAAGAAGAAGAATCAAAATGACCCTATACCATCAGAAATGAAAGTGGTTAACTTTAATGTCAATAAAACAGGTCAAATGTGCTTTAAATTTGGATATCAAGCAATATGAATGTTTACAGAACCTCTTTGCAGAGTCCACATATTTACTGTTAGTTGCTCTTTAGAGATTTCCGCCTGCATTTCTTAGCAGCAAAGTCATCAATGATGCTCTGAAAATCAATTGTCTTTTGACAGTTCTCTTTCAATCGTCCAGATTGATGACCAGTTCAGTTGGCTCAACACATTGCCTTCTATTAATGCATTTTTCACATGACCCAAAGTGGGGAAGGAACATTTATCTGGACAGTCTTGTACATCAGAGTAAGACAAATGTGCACAGCTATTTCAGGCTTCATGGTCTGGGTGTGGAAGAGAGATGAAAACAGGAAATAAAGTGCAGGCAAGCGACTCAAGAGAGGCCTTTTAATATATGGTGATAAGAACATAAGAACTAGGAGCAGGAGTAGACCATCTGGCCCCTCGAGCCTGGTCCGACGGTCAGTAATATTGTGGCTGATCTTCTGGTGGACTCAGCTCCACTTACCCGCCCGCTCACCATAACCCTTAATTCCTTCCGTGTTCAAACATCTATCTATCTTTGCCTGAAAAACATTCAACGAGATAGCCTCAACTGCTTCATTGGGCAGGGAATTCTAGAGTTTCACAACCCTTTGGGTGCAGAGGTTCCTCATAAGCCAATCCTCTCAACTACAGAATCAACCGAGTGAATCTCCTCTGCACCTCCTCCAGTGCCAGTACAACCTTTCTCAAGTACGCAATACTCCAGGTGTATTCCATTTGCCTTCTTAATTACCTGCTGCACCTGCAAACCAACTCTTTCCGATTCATGCACAAGGACACCCAGGTCCCTCTGCACAGCAGCATGCTGCAATGTTTTACCATTTAAATAATAGTCCATTTTGCTGTTATTCCTATCAAAATGAATTAGCTCAGACGTACCAACATTGTACTTCATCTTCCAGACCCGGCCCACTCAAGTAAACTATTTATATTCCTCTGCAGACTTCTAGTATCCTCTGCACACTTTGCTCTACTATTCATTTTAGTATCATCCTTGACACTTTATACTTGGTTCGCAACTTCGAATCATCCATGTAAATTGTAAACAATTGTGTTCCACACTACAGACGTTAAGCTAACCAGCCTTTTGTCTACCTCCTTTTTTAAACAGTCGTGTCACATTTGCTGATTCCTAATCTGCTGAAACTGTCCCGGAGTGCAGCGAATTTTGGTAAATTACCACAAGCACATTTGCTATTTCCCGCACCATCTCTTTGAGGATCCTGGCATGCATTCTATCAGGGCCAGGAGACTTGTCTACCTTTAGCCCCATTAGCTTGCCCAACCCTATATCCTTTGTGATAATGACCATTTTTAGATCCTCACCTGCCATAGCCTCCTTGTCATCAATTATTGGCTTGTTATTTGTGTCTTCCACTGTGACGCCAAATATCTGTTCAATGCTATTTCCTCATTTCCCATTATTAAATCCTCCTTCGTATCCTCTCCATGTCCTCAGGGGTTCCAATCACTTCCATTCATTTGGGAAGCCGCGGGAGAATTATCACGCTGTATGTAAACTCATGGCCTTTTTAATTCAACGAGCGTGTGCTGGAATTAATCATTTCATACTCTTCAGAAATGATTAATTCCAGCACACGCTCTGAGGATGTAAAACACAAGTCAATGAGGGCATCACTGGAGACCTGTATCGACTCTCCTGAAGATTGTAGAAAAAGAGATTTTAAAATTCTATACACTCTAGAAAACAGTAAATCACTGGCTTCTATCTTTTTAGTCTCCTATTAAAAACAGTGAAATGCTAATCGTTTTGCACTCATGGTGACTGATGAAGAGAGATTGAACAGTTTCGAAGAATGATGGGAGATCAAATTGAGGTATACACGATGATAAACGGGTTGGCTAAAGTAGATGTGGAGCAGATGCTTCCTCTTGTGGGGCGTTCGAGAACAAGAGGTCATAGTCTCAAGATAAGTGGTAGCAAATGGAGATGAGGACAAACTACTTCTCCCAAAGGGACGTGAATCTGTGGAATTTACTATCCCAGAGTGTGAAGGATGCTGGGACAGAGAGTAAATTTAAGGAGGAGTTAGACAGATTTTTAATTGATAATGGGTTGAAGGGTTATGGAAAACGGGCAGGATGAGATCAGCCATGATCGAATGGCGGAGCAGAGGTGTTGGGCCTAATGGCCTAATTCTGCTCCTATATCTTATTATGAACTAAAGGACCACTCTTTTTTGTTTATATATTTGTAGAAAATTTTTATATTCTAACTAATTTACTCTCATAATCTACCTTACTTTTCTTTATAACTTTTTTCATGGCTTTATGTTGACCTTGAAAGATTTTCCAAGCCTCTATTTTCCCCTGAATCTTTGCCACTTTGCATGCATTTTCTTTCAATTTGAAACCCTGCTGTATTTCCTTCGGCTGATTTACCCATTTTCTTACAGTCCTTCCTTTTCACTGGTATATTTTTGCTGAGGATAGGGAAAAATCTCTTTAAAAGTCCTCCACTGTTCCTCAATTGTCTCTCACTCTACCTTGGCCAACTCTTCCCTCATCATATTGTAGTCTCCTTTGTTTAAGCACAAGACACTGGTATTAGATTTTACCTTCTCACCCTCTGTATTTTAAATTCAACCATACGACGATCACTTCTTCCGAGAGGATCCCTAACTATGAGATAATTAATTATTCCTGTCTCATTACACAGGACCAGAACTAGGATCGCTTGCTCTCTCGTAGGTTCCATTACATGCTGTTCAAGGAAACTATACATATACATGCTATGAACACATCCTCGAGGCTACCTTGACTGACCTGGTTTGACCAATTGACATGTAGATTAAAATCCCCCATAACAATTGCCGTATCATTTTACGTGCATCAATTATTTCCTTGTTTATTGTCTGCCCCACCATGATGTTATTATTTGGTGGCATGTAGACTACGCCTATCAGCGACCTTTTCTTCGTACAATTTCTAATTTCCACCCAAATGGATTCAACCTTTTTCTCCATAGAACCTATAACAGGCGGGATTCTCCAACCCCCCCGCCGGCTGCCAAACCCGTCCCTGCCGGCTGCCAAATTCTCCGGCGCCGGGGTTTTGGCGTGGACGCGCCGCGCTCGTCGGAGGCCGCTGGCAGCTGCCCCCCCCGGCGATTCTCCGGCCCGCGATGGGCCGGGTGGCCACCCGTCTTCGGTGGATCCCGCCGGCGTATGTTACGACAGGTACTTACCGGCGGGACCTGGCTGCGCGGGCTGCCTCGGGGTCCTCAGGGAGGCATGGGGGGATCTGGCCCCGGAGGGTTCCCCCTTGTTGGCCTGGTCCGCGATCAGAGCCCACTGATCCGCGGGGGGGCCTGTGCCGTGGGGGCACTCTATTCCTCCGCGCCGGGTGGAGTACCGGTCCGCGATGGCCGGCGTGGAGATGAACCCTCCCTGCACATGTGCTGGGATGACGCCAGCCCGCGCATCCGCCAACTCGCGCCGGCCGGCGGAGGCCCTTCGCCGCCAGTTGGCGTGGCGCCTAGCCCCTTCCGCGCCGGCCTAGACCCTGAAGGTGCGGAGGATTCCGCACCTTCGGGGCGGCCTGACGCCGGAGTGGTTCACACCGCTCCTTCCCGCCGGAGTTGCCCATCCCGGCGGTTTCTGAAGAATCCCGCCCATTATCTCTCACTACCGCCCGGATGTCATCCTTAAATATCAGAGCTACTACACCTCCATTACCTTCTTGTCTGTCCTTCCTAATATTCTGATACTCCTGAATATTTAACTTCCAGTTGTGATCACCTTGCAACCATGTCTCTGTAATGGCCACTAAATCATACTCATTCGTGATGCTTTGTGCCGTCAACTCATTTACCTTGTTTCGAACGCTACGAGCATTCAAGTAAAGTGCCCTTATGCTCAATTTTATACCTACTTTTTGAATCCTAACCTCTCCATTAATAACATCTTCTGAGTTCTCATAGATCATAGAATTTACAATGCAGATGGAGGCCATTCGGCCCATCGAGTCTGCACCAGCTCTTTGAAAGAGCACCCTACCCAAGCCCACACCTCCACCCAATCCCCATAACCCAGTAACCCCACCCAACACTAAGGGACATTTTGGACACTAAGGGCAATTTAGCCTGGCCAATCCACCTAACCCGCACATCTTTTGGACTGTGGGAGGAAACCGGAGCACCCGGAGGAAACACACGCAGACACAGGGAGAACGTGCAGACTCCGCACAGACAGTGACCCAAGCCGAGAATCGAACCTGGGACCCTGGAACTGTGAAGCAATTGTGCTAACCACTGTGCTATCATGCTGCCCGGTGATGTTCTCCTTCCCTTTAACTTTTTTCATAATGTTCCATGTAGTTGAAAGCAGCTCTCCACATGCTAACCTGCTGCTTTGCTTCCCATTCACCATTATACGTCCGGTAGTTTTACCCAATCCTTCCTCCCTACTTGCTAGTTTAAAATCCTTGTGACCACTCGATTTATCCTTTCCACTAGAACACTGGTCCCAGATTGGTTCAGGAGAAATCCATCCCAACGGTACAGACCAGGGAGGGTTCCCATACTAATGAAATGGAACCCCTTCTTCCCGCACCACTCAGCAGGGCGAGGCGGTGACATATGGTATTGTAATTGGACTAGTAAGTCAGAGTAATTCTCTGGGGACCCAGGTTCAAATCCCACTACTGCAGATGGTGAAATTTGAATTCAATAAAAAAAATTTGGAATTAAAAGTCTAATGATGACCATGAAACCATTGCCGATTGTAGTAAAAACCCATCTGGTTCACTAATGTCCTTTTGGGAAGGAAATCTGCCGTCCTTACCTGGCCTACATGTGACTCCAGATCCACAGCAACATGATTGACTCACATACTGACCCAGCCTGTGACGCCCACATCCCATGAATGAACAATAAAAAAGCTGGAGCAATACTTGAACTGGTTTTGAAATTTAGTAAGACATCTCTCGGGCAGTCAGAAACAAGTTTATGGAAGTCAGCCAAGAACACAGCGACCCAAATCTTTCCTTCAGGATTGAAATCCTTATTTTTGACCCTGTTCAAACAAAAAATACCCAGTTACTTTCCTCTGATTTTTCCGAGCTATGTTTTGATAGACGATCCTTCCAAACTCACGCAGTGCAGGAAACCTCGGAGGTTATTGGCGGAGCCAATCCACGCCTAATGTTTTTTACGGCACCACCTGTATCCTTGTAGGTGAAGAATTTAAGTGTGCGAAAGTCTCTTTGAAAAGCTATGGAGAGAAAGTAAGTGGGTAAAAGGTGGGTCATAAGGAGGTAAGGTGAGCGAGGTTATGGGGTAGGGTGGGTGAGGTAAGTGGGTAGGGTGGGTGAGGTATGGGGGTAGGGTCAGCGAGGTAAGGGGGTTCGGTGAATGAGGTAAGGGGGTCGGGTGAGTGAGGTTATGTGGCATGGTGGGTGTTGTAAGGGGGTAGGGTGAGTGAGGTTATGAGTTAGGGTGGGTGATGTAAGGCGATAGGGTAAGCGAGGTTATGGGGTATGGTGGGTGAGGTAAGTGGGTATGGGTGTCGGGTTGGCAAGGTAACTGGGCCAGGTGTAGGGTGGATAAAGGGAATCTGGCAGCTGGATAGCGTGACAATGTCAGATAAGAGTGCGTCAGGGGAGTTGCATGTTGCGGAGTGTGAGGGGAGTGGAGTTCCGTAGTGAGGTCGAGTCAGGTCGGATCGGGGGAAATTGAGGTGTCGGGTTCAATGGGAGTCAGGGGACATGGTGGGTAGGTGGGAGATTCAGGTTGTGAGGTTAGGTCAATGGAGGAGTTGGGGAGGGGAGTTGAGGTAGGGGGACGAGCCAGGGAGGTCACTGTAAGCAGTTGTAGGGTCAATTGTGCAGTTACCCAGGAGTTAGATTAGGATTTTTCCATCTAACATTTCCTGGCTGACTATCCCGGGAAGTAAGTTGGAACTGTGGGAAGTCTCCACCTCTAATTAAGAGTTGGAGGCTCTTTCAGAGATTTGCCCATCATATGTTCAAACTTCCAATATCAATCCCACAGCGTTATTGTGTTGATGTTTCTTGAGAGATCCCATTGCGTATATCAAGTGGTACGTCCTGTCTCCAATTATCCAGAGACTGGACCAATAGGAATTTTGTACTCTTTGAAAAATTTCTGAATCATGTCAGGATGGTTGATACCTTGGCTACCTGATATTGGAGCTCAGACAAGAAGCAATATGGCCAGCAGCAGACCCAGTAACAGCACCGGCCTGCTGTGCAGGCACCTGCATCTGGACAGGACAGATGGGAGATACAGAGGGATGCAGCTTGCAGGAGGCACTGTTCACACTACAGGGTGGAGAGGAAGAGGTTGTGTTTCTCTGACATGTCAGGTCAACACGGTTTCAGGAGGATCAAATTGTCATGTCTGGTGATAGCAGCCATCTGCAGCCTTCTGGGAGAACTGCTCTCTGCTGGATCCGGTGGTCACAGCTTAGTGGCGGTCAAAATGGCCACTGTTCTCAATATTTTTACTGTCAGAGATATATCCACAGTCTCCTGGGTTGCGATCTACAAATGCATAAGGCTTATTTGCAAGGGTTTTCAATTATTTTCTGTCACCTTTTTTATGGGATGTAGGCATTGCTGGATAGGCCATCCCTCGTTGCCCTTCAGTAGGTGGTGGTGAGTTGCCTTCTTGAATCATTGCAGTTCATGTGGTGTAAGTGCACCCACAGTGCTGTTAGAGAAGGAGTTCCAGGATTTTGACCCAGCAACAGTGAAAGAATGGCGATATATTTTCATGTCGGGGTGGCGAGTGACTTGGAGGGGAACCTCCAGGTGGTGGGGTTCCTAGGTATCTGCTGCTCTTGTCCTTCTAGATGCCAGTGGCTGTTGGTTTGGAAGATGCAGTTTAAGGGACCTTGGTGGGTGTAGCTGGTACACATGGCTGCCATTTTTCATTGGTGGTCCAGCGATTGAATGTTTGTGGGATGGGTAGCAAATTACGTGGGTTGCTTTGTCTTGGATGGTGTTGAGCTTCTTGAGCGTTGGAGCTGCACCGATCCAAGCAAGTGGCGGGTATCCCATCACACTCCTGACTCCACACTCCTTGGAGATGTTGGCAGTCAGACTGAATGGATGTTTGGGTTTGCTGCTCTGGCAAGTTTCTCAAAATTGCAGGGCCTTTTCAACAGCACACATGTAGCAATGTGGGCTGTGCCACATCAAACAAGAATATTTGTAAAATGCAAGGATTTAATTCCATCGATGTACAACTGCAGTACAACCATTAAAATATATTTCTGCAGGTGTAAGCAAGATTCTCAAGCAGCTCCGATGATGTTTTTTGTTCTACAGCAGTCCAAGCTCCCTAAGCTCTTTGGACCTGCAAGCAAACTTAAAGGGTGGGTGCTAAGTAACAAGTGATAACCACTTCAAACTTGGCTGATGCCACTTGCCAGAAGCAGTTCTACAACAAATGCCATATCACCACCAGATGTACGATCAAACAAGCTGTCAGCACAAAGGTGCATTTCAGGTAATGAGTGTACAGGTGGCGAGTGATGGGTGTACAGGTCCACAGGTCACTGAAAGTGGCAATTCAAGTGGATAAAATGACCAAAAAGGCATACGGCATGCTTGCCTTCATCAGTCAAGGCATTGCATATAAAAATTGGCAAGTCATGCTGCAGCTGTATAGAACCTTAGTTAGGTCACACTTGAAATATAGGGCGAAACTCTCCGGAAACGGCGCGATGTCCGCCGACTGGCGCCCAAAACGGCGCAAATCAGACGGGCATCGCGCCACCCCAAAGGTGCATCTTTGGGGGCCGAGCCCCAACATTGAGGGGCTAGGCCGGCGCCGGACGAATTTCCGCCGCGCCAGCTGGCGGAAAAGGCCTTTGGTGCCCCGCCAGCTGGCGCGGAAATGACATCTCCGGGCGGCGCATGCGTGGGAGCGTCAGCGGCCGCTGACAGCATTCCTGCGCATGTGCAGTGGAGGGAGTCTCTTCCGCCTCTGCCACGGTCTCCACCATGGCGGAGGCGGAAGGGAAAGAGTGCCCCCACGGCACAGGCCCGCCCGCGGATCGGTGGGCCCCGATCGCGGGCAAGGCCACTGTGGGGGCACCCACCGGGGGTAAGGTAGGTGATTTAATTTACGCCGGCAGGACAGGCATTTTAGCGGCAGGACTTCGGCCCATCCGGGCCGGAGAATCGAGCGGTGGGGGGGGCCTGCCAAACGGCGCGGCGCGATTCCCGCCCCCGCCGAATCTCCGGTGCCGGAGACTTCGGCAACCGGCGGGGGCGGGATCATGCCAGCCCCCGGCGATTCTCCGACCCGGCGGGGGGTCGGAGAATTTCGCCCATAGTGTTCAATTCTAGTCGCAACACTATCAGAAGGATGTGAACGCTCTGGAGAGGATACAGAAGAGGATTACTGGGATGTTTCCTGGTATGGAGGGCATTAGCTCTGAGGCGAGGTTTGATAAACGCAGTTTGTTCTCACTGGAATGACGGAGGTTGAGGGGCGACCTGATAGAAGTCTTCAAAATTATGAGGGGCACGGACAGAGTGGGTAGTCAGAAGCTTTTTCCCAGGGTGGAAGAGTCAATTACTAGGGGACATAGGTGCGAGGGAAGATTTTTTACACAGAGGGTAGTGGGTGCCAAGAATATGCTGCCGGAGGAGGTGGTGGAAGCAGGTATGATAGTGACATTTAAGGGACGTCTTGACAAATACATGAACAAGATGGGAATATAGGGATAGGGAGCCTGGAAGCGCAGAAGGTTTTAGGTTAGATGGGCCGTATGGTCAGCACAAGCTTGGAGGGCCGAAGGGCCTGTTCCTGTGCTGCACTTTTCTTTGCTCTTTGAGACAAACCTGGAGGTGCCATTCAGTACATTCCAGCCAGGATGTGCAGAATGCTTGTGGAGCACTGCTCTCTGCACTACATTGCACAGCAGGTGAGGTTTGGACCCGCAGGAGTAACAAGGTACAGAGTACTGATCCTCTTTGGATGATTCTGAGGAAGAGGAGGAGCAGGAAGGTGAAGAAAATGAGTAGGAAATGGTTGCTGAGGACAGTGCACCACTGGCTGCTCACATTGCTGCCAGAGATGTCACGGATGTTCTTTACGTAAATACACTTATCTTGCAACAGTAGATCAACATCAGAAGCACAGGCAATGACCACTTTACTAATAACCACAATGCCGCTGATATTAATGTTTTCCCATTCACCTTAAGACAAGCGAAAAGGAAACTTGCCATTTAGCTCAACCAAGAATGAACAAGACTGGGAGCTGGTGCAAAAGAGTTAAAGAAAGTATGTTTTTCTCATAAACCCATTTTCATACTCTCGTGCAGTTCAAAAGTATCAGATGAGGAAAATGCTGCAACTGGTGTGAACACTTCCCAAAGTTCAACATTGCAATGTTAAATGCTTAGAGTTGAGCTTCACCTTCTATCTTTGCTTTCACCATCATCCCTTTCTGGGCCAACAGCACAATAAACCATCTTCTCTGTGGGAAAACAGCTTGAAGCAGATTAGTGTTAATGGTATGTTAATTGTATCATTGAGGTTAAGCATACACAGCTGAAGGACATTGTTTGATTATGTACCTTGAGCACACTAAAGGAGAGGCATCTGGGACACTGGGTGTTGTTTAAGGAGGAGGCAGATATACATAATGTTGCATTCTGGAACTAAATCTAGTATTAAGCAAACAATTGGCATCTGGTTTCCTATTTCACCATCTGGCTTCAGAATGAATTAACAATCAGTGTTATGTTGGAACAGACAGCTAATATATCTCTTATCATGTTTAAGGCAACGGAATAATTGGCATCCACTGTTTTCATTTCTATGGTCAGGACCTGCAGGAATGTGCCACAATTGACATTCCACAGGGGAGGTCACTCTATTCGAGGAAGGTTCTTGTTACCGACAGCAATACACAAATGAGCAGGACTCCCCCATCCTCTCTCACATGGTGGAAGCAGTGTGGAGCACCCTGAGCCTTCCACGGAGGTTCCCATCCTCTCTCATTCTTTTTTCATCGATGGCCCTTGCATCAAATATGTTTGTATGTTGCGCTGAGCTGAAAGGTACTCTGTCCTTTGAGATGGACTCTCCCACAGCATACCACTGTTCTGCGCTTGTTCTCAACTCTGAACTTCAATAACCAGGTGAAATTCCACCTAAGACCAACTGAAGTGTTTGTGTCTGTTTTGAACATAGAACATACAGTGCAGAAGGAGGCCATTCGGCCCATCGAGTCTGCACTGACCCACTTATTCCTCATTCCACCCTGTCCCCGTAACCCAATAACCCCTCCTAACCTTTTTGGACACTAACGGCAGTTTATCATGGCCAATCCACCTAACCTGCACGTCTTTGGACTGTGGGAGGAAACCGGAGCACCCGGAGGCAACCCACACAGTCACGGGGAGAATGTACAGACTCCGCACAGATAGTGACCCAGCGGCGAATCGAACCTGGGTCCCTGGTGCTGTCAAGCCACAGTGCTATCCACTTGTGCTACTGTGCTGCCCCTTTTGGAGTGGGGAAACGAGAGTCCTGTGACAATATATTCACAGAAGCAATTGGTTCCTCTGAGGAAATATTGGATGCTATCTAACCAAAAAAAAAATCAGAGTCTGTTCAGGGCAGGATTAGTGGGGTCATTCCCAGTGGTAGTGCCAGGAACAACCCTGCTATCTAATGGCACTCTGTTGCTATTTCGGAACCCGGCAGGGAACCCGGCAGACTGGCACCTGGGTGGCACTGCCAGGATGGCAGGTGGCATTCCCAGGATGTCAGGCTGAGAGGGGCTCCCCTGCCTGGAGGCTGACCACCCGGGGGCCTATGATCATCTGGGAGACCCTGCCAAGTACCGTTCCGCCCGGTCCCTGTTTGTGGGTACTAAAGAGCGCTCAGCTGGGGTCATCTCGGCAAGGCTGGTAGATGCCAGGTGATCGTTCAACCCGGCGACAATATGGCTAAGTAGGAATCTAAACTCACATAACCTTCTGAGACTGGGTCCTGCCCATGGTAGATCGTGGCCATTGTTTGTGAAGGGGATGAACTGGTGTTCTTTCATATATGAGTCCGAGACAGGAGATGAACATATTTAATTATTGGAATGCAGTAATGTTAAAATTCAGTATGATTGTGATCATATAGTGGCACTGAATAAATAGTCTTGTGTGAAGTGAAGTTCAAGGTCTTAACGTTGTCAATGTGCAGTAATGAAGGCTGAATTTTACATCTCTTGTGCAGTGATGCTAATATCCTATTTATCCTCAAGGTCTCCTGCTCTGCAGGTATCAAGTGAAGGATGTCTGGTAGTGCCGCTCTGATCTTTGACGTCTCCCTTGTGCTGTTTGCAAGGAGGTATTGCAGTCCTATGTGGCTCTGTAAGGCAGCCGTGCATCCAATAAATAGGTGGATTCAGTGAGATGTACACCACGAGTGGCACTGGCATGCAGTCGAGGACACTTTCACATTTGGAATGTGCACTGAGAATCAGCGATGTTGATTGAGGTGTCATCCCTGTAGAATGTTGTGTGTTCCTTAAATCACCGACATCAAGGACTTCCAACAAAGTTTGTTTATTCCCAAACTCAGCAGCTATAGACAACACTTGTGTTCTGCCTGAGATCCCTGGGATAATTCTGGTGGTCCCGTCACATGACCTCTTGTGTCGCACGCCACCTCGTTCTCACATGACCACTTGGTCTACAATCACATTATATGAGAACTGACATGAATGACAGTGGTGGATGGAGAAAGGGGGAGGTGAGCAATTGCACTGCAATAGAATGATGTTGCTGCTGAACGTTAAGTGTGTATAAGGAATGATGAGATCGACTACACTTGATAAGACAGAGTGATTAGGGGCTTGGTACATTATGGGATATAGTGAATCAAATGAATCTACATCTGTGCTCAACTAATTTGGTTATTAAAACATTTCTTATACTGAATTCAATACAGATTAATTTATTTTGCCAGCCACCTCTTGCCATGCCTTCTTCATCACAGCAACCAGTTTCCTCTTGCCAATAATCGAAAATATGACCTCCTTCCTAGTCTTCACTGTACCCAGCAACGCTCCATGGAATGGCTAACTAAATCCAATTGTAACTGAGGCAATTTCTCCCAAGGGCTCAGATTGGACGACCCACTCCCATGAGACAGATAGTCAACCAGGCTCATTGTAAGCCTTGTTAATCAGGGGTAAAGGAATTTGACTGGGCTCTTTGGGGGGAGGGGGTGGGTAATTGGCTGCAAAGCAAGATGTGACATTGTGAGACGGTGAAAGGCATTTATATTTTCCAATGGAACGCTGAAAAAGGTGATCGATAGAAGTTAACGTTTTGTAATCTGCAATTTTATGAGGCTGAGGGTTTCGCTGTCAATATTAATACAAGTCACGCAAATGACCTTGCCAGAGCCAGCTGTTATTTTATTATACGTTGTAGAGCTTCAGGTTTCAAGCACCATTTTTTGCAAATATCAGTAACTTGTCAAATTTTAGAGTCTATTATTAAGGATGAGATTGCGGAGTGCTTAGAAGTACATGGTAAAACAGGACTGAGTCAGCATGGATTCGTCAAGGCGAGGTCATGCCTGACAAATCTGATAGAATTCTTTGAGGATGTAGTGAGAAAGTTAGACAAAGGATAACCAGTGGACGTGATCTAGTTGGATTTCCAGAAGGTCTTTGACAAGGTGCCATGCAGGACGCTGATAAAAAAGATAAGAGCCTATGGGCAAGGGACTGGCATGGATAGAGGATTGGTTGACTGGCAGAAGGCAGAGAGTGGCGATAAATTGGTCCTTTTAAGTATGGCAACAGTGACTACTGGTGTTCTGCAGTGGCCAGTGTTGGGACCACAGTTATTCACGATATACATTAATGATCTGGAAGCTGCAGAAGAATTTGGACAGACTAGGAGAGTGGGCAAAGAAGTGGCAGATGGAAAACAATGTGGAAAAGTGTGAGGTTGCACTTTGGTAGGAAGAATAGAGGCATAAACTATTTTCTAAATGGGAAAAGATTTTGGAAATCAAAAGCATAAAGGGACTTAGGAGTTCCTGTTCAGGATTTTCGTAAGGTTAACGTGCAGGTTCAGTTGGCTGTTTGGGAAGCCAAATGCAATGTTAGCATTCATGTCGTGAGGGCTAGAATACAAGAGCATGGATGTACTTTTGAGGCTATATGAAGCTCTGGTCAGACCCCATTTGGAATATTGTGAACAGTTTTGGGCCCCGTATCTAAGGAAGGATGTATTGGCCTTGGAGAGAGTCCAGTGGACCTTCACAAGAATGATCTCCAGAATGAAGAAAATGTCATATGAGGAGCAGTTGAGGACTCTGGGTCTGTATTCGATGGAGTTTAGAATGATGAGGAGGGATCTTATTGAAACTTACAGAATGCTGAGAGGCCTAGAAAGAGTGGACGTGGAGAGGATGTTTCTACAAGTTAGAGAAACTAGAAACCGAGGGCACAGCCTCAGACTGAAGGGACGATCCTTTAAAACTCAGATGAGAAGGAATTTCTTCAGCCAGAAGGTGGTGAATCTGTGGAATTCTGTGTCTTTATGACAGAGATAGATAGTGATGTGTTGGGTGGTCTGGATCCATGGAACACATACAGGCCACCAACACTTAAAATAGTGCAACACTATTTTATTAAGTTAGAAACTGTTGAACATACTTTCACTGTGGGTTAACACGATGTTAGATTAAACTAAAGACCTATGCCTGTCCAAACTAGTCTATGCACTCAGCACATGGTGAGGATCTGTGCTGTAAGCTGTAAGCTCTGTCCTTGTAGGAGGCTGCATCCCGAATGAACGGGAACTCTGATGCCCCCTGTCTTTATAGTGAGTCTGCTCTAACTGGTGATTGGTGTTGTGTGTGGATTGGTCTTGCTGTGTGTCCATCAGTGTGTGTGTATCTGCACCATGATATACTGGTGTATATTATGACAGATAGGTTCTTAATTAATAAAGGGATCAGGGGTTACGGGGAGAAGGCAGGAGAATGGTGATGAGAAACATATCAGCCATGATTGAATGGCAGAGCAGACTCAATGAGCTGTATGGCCTAATTCGCTCTTATATCTTATGGTCTTATGGTCTAAATCTTTGGCGTTTCAGCTTGCTAGAGTTTTAACCACTGATATTAGAGTTATTTTATTTTGTAAATGACTCATTCCTCAATTTGAACGTGCGCTACATGTGATTCGCTGAAGGCATAATTATACCTGAGGATAAGCCTGAGGTGGTGTGACCCAGTGTCGATCCCAGGCAGCATTGCTGCAGAGAATGTCCTGCCGTTTTTTAAATATTCTGACGTGGTTCCTTCAGGTTAGCTTCAGGCACTGACTTTGTTGATTTTAAATCTATGCTGTCATCATTGTGTTGCGAAATCCAGTCAAGGTAGAAATCTTGCTTTTGAGACAACAGAATATACCGAAGGCTGTGTATAATAAACATGGTGGGAAGGCAGATGCCATGTTAGATGGCACATCCTTCATTTTGGCAGCTGGAACACTGACAATGTTTATCATTCAATAGAAGATTAGGAGGAAGACAATTCTGGGAGAAGCATTGAAATGTTGCCGAAACACCTTAAAGAGGATATTAAAAGTGCAAAAACTTTCCATGGCAATGAAGGCAGCTAAAGGTGTCAACAAAAAAATAGGGATCATAGAATTTACAGTTATTGCTTCACATCGCCAGGGTCCGAGGTTCAATTCCCGGCTTGAGTCTGCACGTTCTCCCTGTGTCTGCGTGGGTTTCCTCCGGGTGCTCCGGTTTCCTCCCACAAGCCCCGAAAGACGTAAGTTAGGTAATTTTGACATTCTGAATTCTCCCTCTGTGTACCCAAATAGGCGCTGGAATGTGGCGACTCGGGGCTTTTCACAGTAACTTAATTTGCAGTATTAATGTAAGCCTACTTGTAACAATGAAGGTTGTTAATATTAGAAGGAGCCCATTCGGTCCATCGAGTCTACATTGGCCCTTGAAAGAGCTCTCTACTCAAGCCCATGCCTCCACCGTAACCCTGGAAACCCAGTCACCTTACCTAACCTTTTTGGACACTAAGGGGCACTAATGTTTGTTGTAGTGTAGGAGCGTTTTCAAGGACTGAGTATTGAGCTGGCTTTTCCATGAGGTTCCTCCCTCTTAGTTACGGTTCAGCTAAACACAAAGACCTATGGACACATCAACTCTGGTTAAGACTGCTTTATTTTCCAAGCTTGGTTAACGCACGAGGGAGAGTGATTTGGATAAATGCCAAAACCACTCTGCTTTACATTGGTGTGGGTCCATCGTTTATACAATTACCAAAAATCAGTAGCCCACCCCCGTTGGACTCTATCCAATCCTTGTATCTGTCAATTTTATCTTGACCAATGAAGTTCACTTTAGGTAGCATGGTGACTGTGTGATCAGCTCATGACTTAGCCCCATCCTGTTCTCTGGCTATCTGTTGTTTTCGTAGCCGCTGTCCTTTGCTCTCCCTTGCTCCCGTGTTGCTTATCTTAGCCAGTTCGTGCCTAGCTCATTGTTTGTCTGGGTGCAGGATTAAGAAGTTGGTTCCTCTTTGTACCATGGTCTATCTGAGACAGGATGTTGGGGCCACTAATAAGAACTGCTTAAGAACTGCTTACTGAGATCATTGTGTTATTGCTGACCACACTATTTCTGTCTAATTCTGTCTATCTTGAGAACCCGGTCAAGTTAGCTTAAATCCCATCATACATTGCCTTTACTTATCAGCCAGAGTTTAAATGCCCATTACTGCTATGTTCTAGGAATACATGTTTAATGGTTAATAATGATTACTGGGTATACTTTCTATGATTAGTTTCAATCCTCAATCAACTAACTTATGTGGAACTATTCTAGTGTTATCCTAACTATCCGGTTTTAAGGGGTATCATCTCAGGACTCCCCTCTTCAGTAGCATTGTAAAGGATTTTGAAGTCAATGTGGTGTCAATGTGTTCAGGTTATGGGGACCCAATGCAAACAAATTCATTGGCATAATTACTGGGAATTCCTCCATTTGTTCAGTTCTTAAATCTATGAACGCCATGTTTCACAATTAGGTTTGATGTCTCAGCACTGTGCAAGAGAGATACCAGTGCCGGGTCGTGCAGCTTGTTGGCATGTTGTAATTCCTCTGCTAAATATTCTGAACATATTTGTCAGACACTGAGGGCAGGATTTAATGGAGGTGACATGAGTTTGATGCAGTTGGAGGGAGCTCCATGTCACCTCATTGACGGAAAGCTCGCTGATTGAAGTGTTTCACTGGCCAGCAGTGGGCATTCCTGAGATCAAGGACCCGGGGACAGAAGTCGTGCCCGCTGTGAGGTGCTGACCGACCAGAGGCTGGTAGCTCTATTGAATGGAAATGCCACCGGTGGCTGCTGCCAGTATGGCACCCACTTTGTGGTCCTTCCTTCTCAACACTGGCACTGATCCTGCCCCGGGATCCCACAAGCATCCTTTCATGGATTTACCTGTCATGTCGCCTGCATGGTGAGCCCTCTGCCTGCTACTAGATTAGCACATTAATTGCCCCCGTAAGGGTCTCAATTGGCGGCGGGGTGCGAAGGCTGTCCATAGGCCATGGACTTAAACACGGTGGTGATGGAAAATTGGCAGTGGCCGCAACTGCCATCCTGCTGCCCAATCAAATGCTTCAACTTGCCATGGTGAGGGCATTAAATTGCTCCGCATGTTTGTCCTGACAGATATCACCTCACTGAGCAGATCACATTCATTGCACATTAATGCCATTTTAAAAGGTAACGGCTATACATAACTTGGAATTTCTGGCAGCATTATGTCAGCTTTAATTCCTTTTCAAAAGCAAATGTCGCCCTTGGGAACTGATGTTACACACAACAGGAATGGATCCATTCTGGAAATGGAAGGACCTATTAGGCACGTGTTTTGGCCGTAATTAATAAATAATTCAGGCTTAAATACTTTTGTGACTGAATAGTTCTGCAGTTAAACACATTTTAATTAGTCAGTGATCAATAACTGATTAAAACAGTAATGAACTTAAAGTTGAACATTGCTAATGAATTGTCTGTGACAAGGACAAGCAAAAATCAGTCACCTGACATTGATTCTTTCTTACGAGACCCTAATATGCTGTGTAGAATAAAAATAGTGTTAATACAGAGCTTGCTATTTAATGATAGTTAATGAGAAGGAGTAAAAGACATTCCAAACCCATAGTAATTCTGCTGTGCAACTAAACAACAAGGACTGCATGAGGAACACAGGATCTTAATATTTGACTGCCCCTCCTCTCCATGAAGAATCAACTTTCCCCCCACCCAATAAAATAAAATATTTATATAGCATCTTTCATCCTCTTCGGTCATTCCTATTTTGTTGGGTTGTTGCTACCCATGGTGTGTACTGTTTAGACACCATTCAGAGTCTTGTAGAAGTTATCAAGAAGTTTTTATTAACATTTCTGAATTATGTCCATATTTACAATAAGAAACTCCACGCAGGTCCTTGCATGTTGCTACCTAGGTCACTGGTCATTGGTGACCAGAGCTCTCCTCACTGATGGGCAGTACTGTATTCCATCCCAGATTAATCCTTAATGTATTGGGGCAGCACGGTAGCACAGTGGGTCGCACTGTTGCTTCACAGCTCCAGGATCCCAGGTTTGATTCTGGCTTAGGTCACTGTCTGTGTGGAGTCTGCACATTCTCCCTGTGTCTGCGTGGGTTTCCTCCGGGAGCTCTGGTTTGCTTCCACAAAGTCCTGAAAGATGTGCCGTTAGGTAATTTGGACATTCTGAATTCTCCCACTGTGTACCTGAACAGGCGCCGGAATGTGGCAACTAGGGACTTTTCACAGTAACTTCATTGCTGTGCTAATGTAAGCCTACTTGTGGCAATAAAGGTTATTATTATTGCCTTCTTCCACTGCACCTCCCCCCAAGTCATAATTCACTGGATATAGTTACTGTCTGATTCAAGTCTTGTGTTGTTATAAGCTTTGTTTACTTAACTTCAGTGTTGCAACTATAACTATTCTAACTAAACTACTTTGAAATTAACATTACAACATTAACAGCATGCATTAACAGAGTTCATACCACTCCATCTACCCCTTGAACTCCTTGAAATTAGAGGTTCGGTGCTGGCAAGTGGTACAGGGTGGGGATCAAGCACACTGCCAGCGGGTGGGGTTCAGCCATCCTCCGGGTGGGTGGGGGTGGGGTTGGAGTTACGGGTGTTTGGGTCGGGGGTTGGTGCTGGGGCACAGTGCTGCCTACTCCCCCTTGCCGTCCTGAGGTAGTCGTGCAGCTTTTTCAAGGCACTACTGGCTGGTCCTGGCGGTGGAGCTCACGGCCTCTGCCATCTGCGCCCAGGCCCGGTGGCAAGTGGCAGCCTCCTTCCCACCCCGGGGAACAGGGTAACCAGCCTCTCCTCCACAGCGTCCAGCAGGGTCTCCAGCTCGGCAACTGCAAACCGGGGTGCCACTCTCCATGCTGCCATCTTGTTGGCTGGGGTGGGTGTGTGTGGGGAATGGAGTGCTGATATGCGGCTGCAGGTTGTCAACCTCATGAATGGCAATCCCGACCTTGGTGAATTGGACACTGTCTTTCATTGGAATCGATCTTGTTCCACGTGGCTCTGTGCTAGCCCATTAACAGATCCTGAATTGCTCAGGGACCGGCACCAATTTTGTTGTCGTAGAAGCCCACCGATTCAGTCCCGGCTTCTACACTTAGTTTCTGAAACGGAGAATCTCACCCCTTGTATCCGCGTGCAAATCCACAGGACCCAGAAGGGGGAGGTGAATAAGGTGGTAAAAAAAGCATATGGAATGGTTGACACTCTAATTCAGTCATGAGATATTGCAGCACTGTTGGAGTTACTGTCTGTCAGCTGAGACGCTAAACCAATGTATCATCTGCTGCCGCAGGTGGTTGGGAAAGATCACATGGCATTTTTACAAAGAAGAGCAGGAGATTTATTCTAGCCAATGTTTATTCCTCAACCATCAGAACTTGACAAACAGATTATCTGATCATTGGTGTTCTCAAATTGATTGCTGGGTTTTCTATATTGTGACAGTGGCTACATTTCAAAAGTACTTAATTGCCTGGAAATTGCTATGTAATTTCCATTGGTCTGGTGGGTTCCAATCCCTGATTCATTCTTAAGAGTTACAGTCACAGAGAATTTCAAGGGTGCTTAATGGCCGGTGGCTGTTATAGAGATAGGGAGAACAAGAGTATTGAAAAACTTAAAGAGAAGAAAAATTGTTGTGAATTTAAGGGAACTGGGACAAAACTGGGTGATGAGAGGGGACAGGGGTATGAAATTAGCTGGACCTGGTGCAAAATAGGATGATAGGGGATAGAGGTTTGAATCAATAAAAGTTTATTAATGATGGATGAATGGGGTCTGATGAGAAAAGCAATGATGCAGTGATCTGAAGGTGACAAAGACCTAGATGACTGCCTTTACACCAGATAGGGTGCAGACAGGAGATGTTGTGGAGGTTGAAGTCAGCAGTGTCTGTGACGGGGAGGATATAGAGTTTAGAGTAGAGTCCGGGTTGAAAAGGTCACTGAGGTTGTGTGACCGTGGTCAGGGAGAAGAAATCTTGGCAAGAATACAAAGGTTGTGATCTGGACTGCAGGTGACAAGTCTTCTCAACCTTTAGCTGGAGGGAATTACAGTTTATTCTAGTTAAGCAAATTGTCTGTGCAGGTGTCATAGTGGGGTCCACAGGTATACCAGAGAGATGAGGGAGTTGATCCCATGTCTCTGCCTGATGTTAGAAAGGTGCAGTGTGAATGTGGAATGGGAGGGGACCATCGATATCTCCTTGGGGACTCCAGATGGGAAGGTGCAGAGTTGGGAAGTTAAACTGTTATTGGAGACAATCTGATCTGATATGCAAGAGCAGAACCAAGAAAGGGCATTCAAACACACATTGGGAATAAAGGAGAGGTAGAACATAGAACATAGGACATACAGTGCAGAATGTGAATGTGGAATGGGAGGGGACCATCGATATCTCCTTGGGGACTCCAGATGGGAAGGTGCAGAGTTGGGAAGTTAAACTGTTATTGGAGACAATCTGATCTGATATGCAGACATAGGGAGAACGTGCAGACTCCGCTCAGACAGTGACCCAGCGGGGAATCAAACCTGGGACCCTGGCGCTGTGAAGCCACAGTGCTATCCACTGTGCTACTTTGCTGAATTGCCTGTGCTACCTTGCTGAATTGATGCTGTGGTTGACAATTCTGAAAGTTGGAGATCAGAGAGGATATGGAGTGGTAATACAGTCACAGACACTTGTTTAGAGGCCCGTAGGTGCATCAGGTAACAGAGTTTTCTTGTGAGAGGAAAACAATCACTTTAGCTCTGGAAGGCAGCCATGAGCTTAACTTAGCACATAGCTTTTGTCAGGTCCCAAGTCACAAGGGTACAGGGTGCATTAAGTGGGGTGCATGCAGTTTTCAGACCTATGATAAGTGCAAAATTCTGCGGATGCTGGAAATCTGTAACAAAAAGAGGAACATGTTGGGAAAACTCTACAGGCCTGGCAGCATCTATGGAGAGGGAATATTGAGTCCATATGACTCTTCAGAGCGAAAGAGAGAGAGATATGTGATGGATTACACACTGTATAAGAGGGGGATGGAGCAGTTGGAGTAGGTCAGTGATTGGTGGGGTCCAGGAGAGATTGCAATAAAGATGTGTAGGTCACGAGTCAGAGGAAGTGTAAATGGTGGGAGAAGGTACTAGTAGTGATTTAAGGGTTTGGGCAGCACGGTAGCACAAATGGATAGCACTGTGGCTTCACAGCACCAGGGTCCTATGTTCAATTCCCTGCTGGGTCACTGCCTGTGTGGAGTCTGCACATTCTCCCCGTGTCTGCGTGGGTTTTGTCCTGGTGCTCCGGTTTCCTTCCACAGTCCAAAGATGTGCAGGTTCGGTGGATTGGCCATGATAAATTGCGCTCCGTGACCAAAAAGGTAAGGAGGGGTTATTGGGTCACGGGGATAGGGTGGAAGTGAGGGCTTAAGTGGGTCGGTGCAGACTCGATGTGCCGAATGGCCTCCTTCTGCACTGTATGTTCTATGTTCTATATCTGGGGCGAGATTCTCCGATCCCCCGCCGGGTCGGAGAATTGCCGGGGGCTGGCGTGAGTCCCGCCCCCGCCGGTTGCCGAATTCTCCGGCACCGGATATTCGGCGGGGGCGGGAATCGCGCCGCGCCGGTTGGCGGGCCCCCCCCCCCCCCGCGATTCTCCGGCCCGAATGGGCCGAAGTCCCGCCGCTAAAATGCCTGTTACGCCGGCGTAGATTAAACCACCTACCTTACCGGCGGGACAACGTGGCGCGGGCGGGCTCCGGCGTCCTGGGGGGGGGGGGGGGCAGGGGGCGTTCTGGCCCCGGGGGGTGCCCCCACGGTGGCCTGGCCTGCGATCGGGGCCCACCGATCCGTGGGCGGGTCTGTGCCATGGGGGCACTCTTTTCCTTCCGCCTTCACTACGGTCTCCACCATGGCGGAGGCGGAAGAGACTCCCTCCATTGCGCATGTGCGGGAAAACCGTCAGCGGCCGCTAACGCTCCCGCGCATCCGCCGCCCGGAGATGTCATTTCCGCGCCAACTGGCGGGGCACCAAAGGCCTTTTCCGCTAGCTAGCGGGGCGGAAATTCGTCCGGCGCGGGCCTAGTCCCTTAAGGTTGGGGCTCGGCCCCCAATGATGCGGAGCATTCTGCACCTTTGGGGCGGCGCGATGCCCGACTGATTTGCGCCATTTTGGGCGCCAGTCGGCGGACATCGCGCTGATACCAGAGAATTTCGCCCTAGAATATGTGAATGGGAGAATAAAGATCAGTCCTCACTGAAAACAAAACTTAGGAAAAGTGACAGATGGCCTGCTGTGGGAGCAGTGGCAGTTTGAATTGGGACAAAAAATATTTTGGATGTAATAAAAGGGGGTCAAGGTGGAAAAGAAATGTGACGGTCTAAAGTTGTTGAACTTTATGTTGAGCCCTGAGGGCTGTAATCTAACCTTTTATCCTGGCTGCCACCTCATGGAAGAGTAGAAATTCCTTCTCAAATCAGTCTTAAATGGGAGACCTTTATTTTTTAACTATGCCCCCCCCGCTAGTTCCAGACTCTCCCATTTAGAGAAACATTCCCTCAACGTTCACCCTGCCAAGCCTCCTCAGAATCTTTAATGTTTCAATGAGAGCACTTTTCACTCTTCAAAAGTACAATGATTATAAACCGAACCTGCCAAACTTTCCCTAAAAGACAACCCCATCTTCACAGAAATCAGCCGCATGAACTTTCTCCGAACTGCTTCCGGTGGAAGTATTTCCCTTTAAGAAAGCAGGGTAAAGCAGTCCAAGGTATTCTCTCCAATGCCCTCCACAACTATAGCAAGACTTTCCTACTTTTATACTTCATCCCCTTGGAAGAAAGACCAACATTCCGTTTGTCTTCCTAAATACTTGCTGTGTCTGCATGCTAACTTCCCACTCACTTAACCTAACTATAACCCTTCGCTAACTTCCCACTCACTTAACCTAACTATAACCCTTCGCTAACTTCCCACTCACTTAACCTAACTATAACCCTTCGCTAACTTCCCACTCACTTCACCTAACTATAACCCTTCGCTAACTTCCCACTCACTTAACCTAACTATAACCCTTCGCTAACTTCCCACTCACTTCACCTAACTATAACCCTTCGCTAACTTCTCACTCACTTAACCTAACTATAACCCTTCGCTAACTTCCCACTCACTTAACCTAACTATAACCCTTCGCAGACCTTTTGTATCAATTCACAACTTGCTTTCTTAACTATCTTGGTACGGTCAGCAGTTTTGGCTACAATTCAGTCTGTCCCTTGATCCGAGTCATTAATACAGATCTTAAATGCTTGAGACCCCACTACTGATCCCTGCGGCACTCCATTAGCTAGTATACCAACCGGAATATGGGCCATTTATTCTGACTCTCCAATACCTATAAGTTGGCCAGTCCTCTATCTATGCGAATACATCACCCCCAACGCCAGGTGCTCTTATCTTGTGCAGTAATCTTTCATTTGGCACATCTGAAATCCTTTTGAAAATTCAAATATATTATGGGCAGGATTTTCCAGCCCATCCTATTGACAAGATCATCCGGTGCTGCTGACAGCAGCGATGGGGCGGGCAAGCCATGAAAAATGCCACAAACTTCGGTGGTGCCAGAAAACCCCTGCTGGCGACCAATAGCAAGCCACCTCCTCGATGGCAAAACACATGGGGTGCAGAAAATCCAGACCTACATCTTTTCATTCCCCTTCATCCAATCTGCTTGTTCCATCCTCAAAGAGATCTAGTAAATTTGGCAAACACAATTTCCTGTTATAAACATCACTCAATTTTCCTTTCCATCGGTTCCCCTTTAGGATCCCTTCATTTTACCTTTGTCCGGCATTTCTTTCCTTTCTCCTCACGTCCTTGGCAAACCTGACAAGTAATTTTAAAAAAAATTTAAGTTCTATAAAAGTTGAAAATGGTAAGTGTTGCTGCATTTAATATAAGGCTACAATTCTCTTTAAATCCTGACACAGTCAAAACTTGCTGTAGCTTCCAATCGTTGAATTGTCCAGTTGCGTGATAATTATTCAAATAAACTGATTCTGTCAACTTGGCAAAATCATCTCTTTGTACAGTGAAACAGCTTGGGTGAATCAAACATTCCCAGTGCGGACTTTGATGGTTTTGCAAAATTAGGACTTTAAACTACTCTTGAGATATTTCAGAATATATTGAACGCAGTTGACATGAAGCTTGCTATGTGAAAAGAGTTAATTTGCCAGCGGATGAATTCACTGTTTTCTCCACTGCTGACTTTTGTGTCTCATCCTCAATAGCCATAAGGTAATTTTTAAAAAATATAAATTTAGAGTATCTAATTATTTTTTCCCCAATTAAGGGGCAATTCAGTGTGGCTAATCCACCTACCCTGCACATCTTTGGGTTGTGGGGGTGAAACCCACGCAGACACGGGGAGGATGTGCAAACTCCACACGGACAGTGACCCAGGGCCAGGATTCGAACCCGGGTCGTCAGCGCCGCAGTCCCAGTGTTAACCATTGCGCCACATGCCACCCCATAAGATAATTTTTAATGACATTCCATTAATGTTTAGCATAGAAAGACAATTGATTTTATTGGTTGCTTATCTTTCGCTCAGGAAGGAATAAGTAATTATTTGTTTCCTAATTTATTGTAACTAATGGGGAGTTTCAACAAGACCGTTTGTTTGTTTATTTATTAACTGATCAACTTCAAGTCAAGTAGAGAGGCTTCAGGTATTTATTAATTTAGTACATTCAATCAGGCAGAAAGTCATTAACTTATTCATTGAATAGGATGGAATCAATCATTCCGGGAAGATTGCAAGCAGAAATGGAATACAGTGTAAGCGATTTCCTTGTAGGGTTTGACAGGGTAGATTGACTGCTGCATTGGATGATCGGTTCAAATGGTTGAAATGAGATCAGGTGAGACAATAATTTATCAGGTAACTATTTATTAAATTCTTGTGAGGGAATTGAAAGAGATCAAATGACTTAAGCAAAATTGACTGGAACCATAGGGTATTAGCTAAGTATTAAATTACTTATTTATGAATAATTCATCGGACACATCTGCTTGTTGCAGTTATTAGTCCTGAGGTAAAACTAAATGTCTGGAGCTACTCCTGAGTGGCCTATGGTAGATCACGAATGACAATGCAGTAAAATCTGACCATCCACCTCATCTATAAAGTTGTCAGAAGATGATCATTTAGGCGGCACAGTGGCGTTGCAGTTAGCACTGCTGTCTCACAGTGCCGAGGACCCGGGTTCGATCCCGGCCCCGGGTCATTGTCCGTGTGGAGTTTGCACATTCTCCCCCTGTCTGCGTGGGTCTGACCCCCATAACCCAAAGATGTGCCGGCTTGGTGGATTGGCCACGCTAAATTGCCCCTAAATTGGAAACAAAAAATTGGGTACTCTCAATTTATTTTTTAAAAAGATGCTCTTTAGATCTTGGCACAATTTGTAATGACGATGATGTGCTGTTGTTGAAAGACATATAAATGTGTGTGTGGTGGGGGGGGGGGGGGGGGTGCGGGGGCGGGCAATACAGTTCCAAAAACAAGTAACAGGGCAGAGAATAAAAAAATAGTCAGGAAGCCAACTTCACGAACAGCAGCTAATGGCAAAACTACTGGAAGGATACTGGTTAAACCAGAAGAGAAAAATAATAAGTAAGTGAATAAAGCATTAGTGCTGAGGGACATGTTAGGGGGTATAACCCAATTAAGAGTACTACATACTAATGCACAGAGTGTAAGGAATAAACTGGATGAGCTGCAGGCGCAAATTCAAATTGAAGATTATGATGTCGTAGCTATTACAGAAACATGGCTGCAGGATGGTCGAGACTGAGAACTAAATGTACCTGGTTATAAAATTTACAGGAGGGACAGGGAAGATGGCAGAGAGGGTGGTGCAGTCTTACTGATTTGAAATGTTATCACCTCAATGGTGAGGGAGGATATAATGAGGGGAATGCATCCAGGGGGAACCATATTGGTGCAACTGAGGAATAAAAAAGGATCATAAAATGTAATGGGTGTTGTGAATTGACCCCCTGAGGTGCTGGATTGTACAAATACAGAAATTAAGTAAGTGTGTAACAAAGGCAGAGTAGTATTTATGGGGGATTTTAACTTACACATAGATTGGGAGAGGCAGACAAGCACCTGTCAGAAAAGTAGTGAATTTTGGGAATACTATCCGGGATAGTTTCCTGCAGCAATATGTCCTAGATGTAACAAGGGGACAGGCAATATTAGATTTTGTTTTGAGAAATGAGCCAAATTTAATTCATAGCCTAACTGTGCGTGAAAATTTATCATATCGTGATCACATGACTCAATTTAAAGTAGTGTTTGAAATTGAAAAGCACGATTCAGATAGTAGAATTTTTGACTTGGGTAAGGCTGACTTTAACGAGTTGAGACAGAGATTGTCCACGGTAAACTGGGAAGATCTGTTAATGGGTCAAATAACTGAAGATCAGTGGATATTATTTGAAAAAATATTTTGGGGCGGCATGGTAGCATGGCGGTTAGCACTGCTGCCTCACATTGCCAGGGGCCCGAGTTCAATCATGGCCTTTGGTGACTGTTAGTGTGGAGTTTGCACTTTCTCCCTGTGTCAGTGTGGGTTTCCTCCGGGTTCTCCAGTTTCCTCTCACATTCTAAAGATGTGCAGGTTTGGTGGATTGACCATGATAAAAGTTGACTTGAAGGTCAGGTAAGATTACAGGGATCGGGTGGGGGAGTGAGCCTAGGTAGGGTGCTCTTTCAGAGGGTCAGTGCAGAATCGATGAGCCGAATCGTCTCCTTTTGCACTGTAGAGATTCTATGGTTCTATATACCGAGATATAGGGCAGGATTCTCCGAGTCCCAGGATGGGCCGGAGAATGCCGCAACCGCGCCACGCCATTTGTGCCATCGGTGCCATTTGTGCCGGCGCGTTTAGCGCGCCGCTGGTCGCGGCCCGCTGTCCGTTGCCAGGCCGCTGATTCTCCGGCCTTGATGGGCCACGTGGCCGCGCGGAAACGGCAGAGACCCACCGGCGCCGTCCACACCTGCTCGCAGACGGCGGGAACTCTGCGCGCAGGGTTGGGGGGGAGGCGGCCTGTGGGGGGGGGGCTCCTTCACCGGGGGGGGGGGGGGGCTCCGATGGGGTCTGGCCCGCAATCGGGGCCCATCGATTCGCGGCCCGGCCTCTCCAGCCCCAGCCTTATTTTGGTACATGGCCAGCCTCTAAACCCCCGCGCCATGTTGCGTCGGGGCCAGCGCGTTGAGGAAGTCCCCTGCGCATGCGCGGGTTGGCGCGGCGCCAGGAAGGGTGGCTGGAGCGGCGTGAACCGATTATGAAAGAACACTTGCAAGGGACATCAAAATCAACAAGAAGAAATGTTATACTTACATAAAGGGAAAGTGGGTGGTCCAGGGCAATGTAGGTCCATGAAAAGCTGCAAATGGAGATATTGTCATTGATGATGGCGAAATGTCAGACATATTGAACAGTTGCTTTGCCTCAAAATTTACAGCACAAAAGAAGGATAACTTGTCAGAAAACCCGAAAAATTTAAAAGTCAACACAGGACAGGGACTTTAATAATAATAATCTTTATTGTCACAAGTAGGCTTACATTAACACTGCAATGAAGTTACTGTGAGAATCCCCACATCTGTTCAGGTACACGGAGGGAGAATTAAGAATGTCCAAATTACCTAACAGCTCATCTTTCGGGACTTGTGGGGGGAAACCGGAGCACTCGGAGGAAACCCACGCAGACATGGGGAGAACGTGCAGACTCCACACAGACAGTGACCCAAGCTGAGAATCGAACCTGGAACCCTGGAGCTGTGAAGCAACAATGTAACCACTGTGCTACCATGCTGCACTTAATACAATTAACGTAAGTACAGTCTCAGTAACTAGGAAATTAATGGAAGTAAAGAGTATCAAATCCCCAGGACCTGACTGTTTCCATCCGAGGGTGTGAAAGAAGTAAGGGAGCAAATTGTAGATTCTCTAACTATAATCTTTAAGAGTTCCCTAGGTTCAAGAGTTGTCCCTCTGGATTGGAAAATAGCACTTTCACTCCACTTTTTAAGAAGGGTGAAAGAGGCAAAACCAGGGAATTTGAGACTGGTTAGGCTAACATCTGTAGTGGGGAAATTGCTGGAGTCTAAAATCAGGGATAAGGTAACTAAACACCTCAGAAAATTGTGGTCGATCAGGGAGAGCCAGCATGGATTTGTGAAGGGAAGGTCATGCCTGACTAATCTTATTGAATTTTTTGAAGTGGTGACTAAGGTAGTGACAGGGGAATTTCCATGAATATTATTTACATGGACTTCCAGAAGTCATTTGATGAAGTTCCACAGAGGAGACTGTTAACTAAAGTGGAAGCCCATGGAGTTGAGGGCAAATTATTGACATGGTTGGATATTGGTTGAGTGGAAGGCGACAGAGAGTGAGGATAATGGGTAAATACTCTAATTGACAGGAGCTGGCTAGTGGTGTCCCACAGGGATCTGTGTTGGGGCCTCAATTATTCACACTATTCATTCTTCACTTGGATGATGACATCGAAAATCATATATCCAAATTTGCAGATGATACAATGTTAGATGGCATTGTAGACAGTCTAGATGAAAGCATATTATAAGGGGGTATTGACAGACTAGGTGAATGGGCAAAATTGTGGCAAAATGGAATTTGTTGCAAGCATGTTATCCATTTTGGACTGAAAAAGGATAGAGCAGAGTATTTTCCAAATGGAAAGAGGTTAAAACAGTGGATGTCAAAAGAGATTTGGGGGTTCAGGTGCATCGAAAAGTTACAACACAGAAGGAGACCATTCAGCCCATCTTGTCCATGCCAGGCCGAGGACATCAAGGTGCGCTTTCTAATCCCAACTTCCCGCACCGATCCATAACCTTCTAGCTCACAGCACTTACGGTGTAGACCCAGGTATCTTTTAAAAGAGTTTAAGATGCCTCCACCACCAACTCGGGCAACAAATTCCAGACTCCCACGACCCTCTGCTCAAAAACGCTCTTCCTCATGTCCCCTCTACACCTTCTGCCACTTACCTTGAATCTATGTCCCCTGGTTCTAGAATTCTACGCCAAGGGAAACACCTTTATCCTATCCACCCTATCTCCTCCTCTCATAATTTTGTACACCTCAATTAAATCAACCTTCTTTGTTCCAAGGAAATTAACCACAACCTAACCAGTCTCTCATAGCTACACTTTTCTAACCCTGGAAATATTCTTGTAAACATCCTCTGCACTCTCTCCAGACCAATAACATCCTGTAATGTGGTGACCAGAACTGCACATAATACTCCAGTTGTGGCCTCACGAGTATATTCTACAATTCCAACATTAAATCTTTATGGTTATATTCTATACCTCTGGCAATGAAGGAGAGCATTCAATATATTTTCTTAATGGAGATAATGCATTTAGCCTGGGGTTGGTTTAGCACAGTGGGCTAAATAGCTGGTTTGCAATGCAGAACAATGCCAGCAACGCGGGTTCAATTCCCGTACCAGCCTTCCCGAACAGGAGCCGGAATGTGACGACTAGGGGCTTTTCACAGTAACTTCATTGAAGCCTACTTGTGACAATAAGCGATTATTATTATTAACAACTTTGTCTCCCTGAACTGCTGCCTTTAGGGAGCTCTGTACCTGTACGCCAAGATCTCTCACTTCATCTACCCCTCTTAGTACATTCCCATTTCCTGCAGCTTTATGTGGGCAGCACATTAGCACATTGGTTAGTACTGTGGGTTTACAGCACCAGGGTCCCAGGTTTGATTCCCGGCTGGGTCACTGACTGTGCAGATTTTGCACGTTGCCTACATGGGTTTCCTCCGGGTGCTCCAGTTTCCTCCCACAGGTCCCGAAAGACGTGCTGTTAGGTAGTTGGGACATTCTGAATTCTCCCTCTGTGTACCTGAACAGGTGCCGGAATGTGGCGACCAGTGGCTTTTCACAGTAACTTCATTGTAATGTAAGCTTAATTAAATAAAGATTATTTAATTATTATAATACAAACCCTGGTTAGACCCCACTTGGCGTACTGAAAGCAGATCTGGGCACCACCCTTTGGAAGGATATTTTGGACTTGGAGAGAGCAACGTCGGTTTCTAAAAATGATGCCTGAACTACAGAGGTTAAATTACAAGGAGAAATTGCTTTCGTTGGAATTTAGAAGGTTAAGAGGCGATCTAATCAAAGTATTTAAGACGTTGACAGGAAGGACAGGGTAGATAAAGATAAACTATCTCCAGTGGTTGGAGATTTTAAAACTAGAGGGGTATAGTCTAAAAATTAAAACTAGATCGTTCAAGAGAGATGTTATGAAGCACTTACAGCAAAACATACACAGAAAATAGAAGCAGGAAGAGACCATTTGACCCTGCTCCACCCTTCATAATGATCATGGCTGATCATCAAGTTCAATACCCTGAACCCACCTTCCCCCCCTGCCCCATACCTCTTGATCCCTTTACCCCAAGAGCTATATCTAATTCCTTCTTGAAATAATGCAACATTTTGGCCTCAACTACTTTCTGCGGTAGTGAATTTCACAAATTCGCCATTCTCTGAGTGAATAACATTTACCTTCTTTACTGCCTGCTGTACCTGTGCGCTTACTTTCAGCGACTGATGCACAAGGACACTAAGGTCTCACTGAGTATCCACCTCTCTGAAATTATACCCATTCAAATAATAATCTGCCTTCCTATGTTTGCTACCAAAGTGGATCGATCACCTCACAATTATCCACATTATACTGCATCTGCCATTCATATGCCCGCTCACTCAGCCTGTCCAAATCCCAACGAAGCATCTCTGCATCCTCCTCACAGCTCACCCTTCCATCCAACTTTGCATTATCTGTAAATCTGGAGATAATGCATTTAGTTCCCGGGCGAAATTCTCCTACCCGCCCCATCACATTTCTGCGCCGACCGGCCGGCGGGAGTCTCCGTAACACCGGCCGGTCAATGGGGTTTCCCATTGTGGGGCAGCCCCACGCCGTCGGGAAACCCCCGGGCGTCGGCAGAACGGAGACTCCCGCCGGCGGAGAATGACGCCCCCCTTCTCCAAATCATTAATATATAATGTGAACACTTGGGGCCCTAGCTCAGATTTCTGCAGTAACCCACGAGCAACTGCTTGCCAATGTGAAAAAGGCCCATTTAGTCCAACCTTTTGCTTTATGTCTGTTAACGAGCTTTCTATCCATCTCACGACACTCATGCACAATCTCCCTTTCGTAAATCCATGCTGACTTTGTCTGATTATACTTCTGCTTTCCAAATGCTGTGCTATGAAATCCTTGATAATGGACTCCAGCAAATTCCCTACTACCGACGTTAGGCTCACTGGCCTATAGTTCCCTACTTTCTCTCGACTTCCCTTTTTGAATAGTGGGTTATATTAGCTACCCTCCAATCTGCAGGAACTATTCCAGAATCCAAAGAATTTTAGAAAACGAGCACCAATGGATCCATGGAGCGGGATTCTCCCATCGGGCGGCTAAGTGCCGAAGACGGCATAAAAACAGGAGTGTTTTACTCCGGCGTCGGCGCCCGTTCAGAGAGCCGATTATCTGGGCCACAGTGGGGTAGCACGGAGCTGGAGCGGCCCATGCTGCTCCAGCTGCCGATCCCTGCGTGAACACAGCGCCGCCGGGTCCGCACATGCGCCGTTGGCCCGGTGCCAACTAGCGCATGCGCAGTGGCCTTCTTCCCCGCGCTGGCCCCGACGCCAAATGGCGCAGGGCTACAGGAGCCGGCGCAGAGGAAAGGAGGCCCCCGACAGAGAGCCCGGCCCGCCGATCGGTGGGCCCCTATCGCGGGCCAGGCCACTACGGAGGGCCCCCCCCCCCGAGGTCAGACCCCCCTTCCCCCCCACAGGCCGCCCCCAGACCCTTCAACGCCGAGGTCCCGCTGGCTCAGAGGATGTTAGAACAGCGCCGGTGGAACTCGGCTTTTTGTTGACGGCTGCCATCCGGGCCGGAGAGGCAGCGCATACCCCGACCTGCACTGCGCCGACTACGCCGGCCCCAGTGGCGCCGATTCTCCGCTCTGCGGAATTGCGTCCCGGCATCGGGGTAGCATGGCGCGGTTCGCGGGGCCCGCCGGCGATTCTCCGACCCGGCGGGGGTCGGAGAATTCCGCCCATTATTTCTCAAGTCACTTCCTTAAGTACACTGGGATGAAGACCCTGGAGATTTATCCGCCTTCAATCCCATTAATTTCCCCCAAAACATTTCTTTTTTTTAATAAATATTTTATTGAAAGTTTTTGGTCAACCAACACAGTACATTGTGCATCCTTTACACAATATTATAACAACACAAATAACAACGACCTATTTTATAAACAAAAAATGAATAAATAATAAATAACAAAAATGAAAACTAACCCTAATTGGCAACTGCCTTATCACAAGTAACACTCTCCAAAAATACAATTTAACAGTCCAATATATAATTATCTGTCGCAATGACCTATACATATTAGACAGTATATATTAACAACCCTGAGAGTCCTTCTGGTTCCTCCTCCCCCCCCCTCCCTCCCCCCCCCACCCGATCCTGGGCTGCTGCTGCTGCCTTCTTTTTTCCATTCCATCTATCTTTCTGCGAGGTATTCGACGAACGGTTGCCACCGCCTGGTGAACCCTTGAGCCGACCCCCTTAGAACGAACTTAATCCGCTCTAGCTTTATAAACCCTGCCATGTCATTTATCCAGGTCTCCACCCCCGGGGGCTTGGCTTCTTTCCACATTAACAATATCCTGCGCTGGGCTACTAGGGACGCAAAGGCCAAAACATCGGCCTCTCTCGCCTCCTGCACTCCCGGCTCTTGTGCAACCCCAAATATAGCCAACCCCCAGCTTGGTTCGACCCGGACCCCCACTACTTTTGAAAGCACCTTTGTCACCCCCATCCAAAACCCCTGTAGTGCCGGGCATGACCAAAACATATGGGTATGATTCGCTGGGCTTCTCGAGCACCTCGCACACCTATCCTCCACCCCAAAAAATTTACTGAGCCGTGCTCCAGTCATATGCGCCCTGTATAATACCTTAAACTGAATCAGGCTTAGCCTGGCACACGAGGACGACGAGTTTACCCTGCTTAGGGCATCTGCTCACAGCCCCTCCTCGATCTCCTCCCCCAGCTCTTCTTCCCATTTCACTTTTAGTTCATCTACCTCCCTTCGTCCCTCATTTCCCTATATATATCTGACACCTTACCATCCCCCACCCATGTCTTTGATATCACTCTGTCCTGCACCTCTTGTGTCGGGAGCTGCGGGAATTCCCTCACCTGTTGCCTCGCAAAAGCCCTCAGTTGCATATACCTGAATGCATTCCCTTGGGGCAACCCATATTTCTCGGTCAGCGCTCCCAGACTCACGAACTTCCCATCCACAAACAGATCTTTCAGTTGCGTTATTCCTGCTCTTTGCCACATTCCATATCCCCCATCCATTCCCCCCGGGGCAAACCTATGGTTGTTTCTTATCGGAGACCCCCCCCAAGGCTCCAGTCTTTCCCCTATGCCATCTCCATTGTCCCCAAATCTTCAGTGTAGCCACCACCACCGGGCTTGTGGTGTAGTTCCTCGGTGAGAACGGCAATGGGGCTGTCACCATAGCCTGTAGGCTAGTCCCCCTACAGGACGCCCTCTCCAATCTCTTCCACGCCGCTCCCTTCTCCTCTCCCATCCACTTACTCACCATTGAAATATTAGCGGCCCAATAATACTCACTTAGGCTCGGTAGTGCCAGCCCCCCCCCCTATCCCTGCTACGCTGTAAGAATCCCTTCCTCACTCTCGGGGTCTTCCCGGCCCACACAAAACCCATGATGCTCTTTTCAATCCTTTTAAAAAAAGCCTTTGTGATCACCACCGGGAGGCACTGAAACACAAAGAGGAATCTCGGGAGGACCACCATCTTAACCGCCTGCACCCTCCCTGCCAGTGACAGGGATACCATATCCCATCTCTTGAAATCCTCCTCCATTTGTTCCACCAACCGCGTTAAATTTAACCTATGCAATGTGCCCCAATTCTTGGCTATCTGGATCCCCAGGTAACGAAAGTCCTTTGTTACCTTCCTCAACGGTAGGTCCTCTATTTCTCTACTCTGTTCCCCTGGATACACCACAAACAACTCACTTTTCCCCATGTTCAATTTATACCCTGAAAAATCCCCAAACTCCCCAAGTATCCGCATTATTTCTGGCATCCCCTCCGTCGGGTCTGCCACGTATAGTAGCAAATCGTCCGCATACAAAGATACCCGGTGTTCTTCTCCTCCTCTAAGTACTCCCCTCCACTTCTTGGAACCCCTCAACGCTATCGCCAGGGGCTCAATCGCCAGTGCAAACAATAATGGGGACAGAGGGCATCCCTGCCTTGTCCCTCTATGGAGCCGAAAATATGCAGATCCCCGTCCATTCGTGACCACGCTCGCCATCGGGGCCCTATACAACAGCTGCACCCATCTAACATACCCCTCTCCAAAACCAAACCTCCTCAACACCTCCCACAAATAATCCCACTCCACTCTATCAAATGCTTTCTCGGCATCCATCGCCACTACTATCTCCGTTTCCCCCTCTGGTGGGGCCATCATCATTACCCCTAACAGCCTCCGTATATTCGTGTTCAGCTGTCTCCCCTTCACAAACCCAGTTTGGTCCTCGTGGACCACCCCCGGGACACATTCCTCTATTCCCATTGCCATTACCTTGGCCAGGATCTTGGCATCTACATTTAGGAGGGAAATAGGTCGATAGGACCCGCATTGTAGCGGGTCCTTTTCCTTCTTTAAGAGAAGCGATATCGTTGCTTCAGACATAGTCTGGGGCAGTTGCCCCCTTTCCTTTGCCTCATTAAAGGTCCTCGTCAATACCGGGGCGAGCAAGTCCACATATTTTCTATAGAATTCGACTGGGAATCCATCCGGTCCCGGGGCCTTTCCCACCTGCATGCTCCTAATTCCTTTCACCACTTCTTCTAACTCGATCTGTGCTCCCAGTCCCACCCTTTCCTGCTCTTCCACCTTGGGAAATTCCAGCCGATCCAAGAAGCCCATCATTCTCTCCCTCCCATCCGGGGGTTGAGCTTCATATAATTTTTTTATAAAATGTCTTGAACATTCCATTCACTCTCTCCGCTCCCTGCTCCATCTCTCCTTCCTCATCCCTCACTCCCCCTATTTCCCTCGCTGCTCCCCTTTTCCTCAATTGGTGTGCCAGCAACCTGCTCGCCTTCTCCCCATATTCGTACTGTACACCCTGTGCCTTCCTCCATTGTGCCTCTGCAGTGCCCGTAGTCAGCAAGTCAAATTCTACATGTAGCCTTTGCCTTTCCCTGTACAGTCCCTCCTCCGGTGCTTCCGCATATTGTCTGTCCACCCTCAAAAGTTCTTGCAGCAACCGCTCCCGTTCCTTACTCTCCTGCTTCCCTTTATGTGCCCTTATTGATATCAGCTCCCGTCTAACCACCGCCTTCAACGCCTCCCAGACCACTCCCACCTGGACCTCCCCATTATCATTGAGTTCCAAGTACTTTTCAATGCACCCCCTCACCCTTAGACACACCCCCTCATCTGCCATTAGTCCCATGTCCATTCTCCAGGGTGGGCGCCCTCCTGTTTCCTCCCCTATCTCCAAGTCTACCCAGTGTGGAGCAGTCTACCCAGTGTGGAGCGTGATCCGAAATGGCTATAGCCGTATACTCCGTTCCCCTCACCTTCGGGATCAACGCCCTTCCCAGCACAAAAAAGTCTATTCGCGAGTAGACTTTATGGACATAGGAGAGACACGAGAACTCCTTACTCCTAGGTCTGCTAAATCTCCACGGGTCTACACCTCCCATCTGATCCATAAAATCTTTAAGTACCTTGGCTGCTGCCGGCCTCCTTCCAGTCCTGGATTTCAACCTATCCAGCCCTGGTTCCAACACCGTATTAAAATCTCCCCCCATTATCAGCTTTCCCATCTCTAGGTCCGGAATGCATCCTAGCATCCGCCTCATAAAATTGGCATCATCCCAGTTCGGGGCATATACGTTTACCAAAACCACCGTCTCCCCCTGTAGTTTGCCACTCACCATCACGTATCTGCCCCCGTTATCCGCCACTATAGTCTTTGCCTCGAACATTACCCACTTCCCCACTAATATAGCCACCCCCCTGTTTTTCGCATCTAGCCCCGAATGGAACACCTGCCCCACCCATACTTTGCGTAGCCTAACCTGGTCTATCAGTTTCAGGTGCGTTTCCTGTAACATAACCACATCTGCCTTAAGTTTCTTAAGGTGTGCGAGTACCCGTGCCCTCTTTATCGGCCCGTTCAGCCCTCTCACGTTCCACGTGATCAGCCGGGTTGGGGGGCTTCCTACCCCCCCCCCTTGTCGATTAGCCATCCCCTTTTTCCAGCTCCTCACCCGGTTCCCACGCAGCTGTATCTCCCCCAGGCGGTGCCCCCCCCGCCCATCCCCTCCCATACCAGCTCCCCCCTCTCCCCAGCAGCAGCAACCCAGTAATTCCCCCCTCCCACCCCCCCCCGCTAGATCCCCCGCTAGCGTAATTACTCCCCCCATGTTGCTCCCAGAAGTCAGCAAACTCTGGCCGACCTCGGCTTCCCCCCGTGACCTCGGCTCGCACCGTGCGACGCCCCCTCCTTCCTGCTTCTCTATTCCCGCCATGATTATCATAGCGCGGGAACCAAGCCCGCGCTTCTCCCTTGGCCCCGCCCCCAATGGCCAACGCCCCATCTCCTCCACCTCCCCTCCTCCCCCCATCACCACCTGTGGAAGAGAGAAAAGTTACCACATCGCAGGATTAGTACATAAAACTCCTCTTTCCCCCCTTTTTAACCCCCCTCTTCGCCCGCCACATTCGCCCCACCACTTTGTTCGAACGTTCTTTTTAATAACCCGCTCATTCCAGTTTTTCTTCCACAATAAAAGTCCACGCTTCATCCGCCGTCTCAAAGTAGTGGTGCCTCCCTCGATATGTGACCCACAGTCTTGCCGGTTGCAGCATTCCAAATTTTATCTTCTTTTTATGAAGCACCGCCTTGGCCCGATTAAAGCTCGCCCTCCTTCTCGCCACCTCCGCACTCCAGTCTTGATAAACGCGGATCACCGCGTTCTCCCATTTACTGCTCCGAGTTTTCTTTGCCCATCTAAGGACCATTTCTCTATCCTTAAAACGGAGGAATCTCACCACTATGGGTCTGGGAATTTCTCCTGCTCTCGGTCCTCGCGCCATCACTCGGTATGCTCCCTCCACCTCCAACGGACCCGCCGGGGCCTCCGCTCCCATTAACGAGTGCAGCATCGTGCTCACATATGCCCCGATGTCCGCTCCCTCCGCACCTTCAGGAAGACCAAGAATCCTCAGGTTGTTCCTCCTTGCGTTGTTCTCCAGTGCCTCCAACCTTTCCACACATCGTTTCTGATGTGCCTCATGCGTCTCCGTCTTCACCACCAGGCCCTGTATGTCGTCCTCATTCTCGGCTGCCTTTGCCTTCACGACCCGAAGCTCCCGCTCCTGGGTCTTTTGTTCCTCCTTTAGCCCTTCGATCGCCTGTAGTATCGGGGCCAACAGCTCTTTCTTCATTTCCTTTTTGAGCTCTTCCACACAGCATTTCAAGAACTCTTGTTGTTCAGGGCCCCATGTTAAACTGCCACCTTCCGACGCCATCTTGGTTTTTGCTTGCCTTCCTTGCCGCTGTTCTAAAGGATCCACTGCAATCCGGCCACTTTCTCCTCCTTTTTTCATCCGTATCCAGGGGGGATTCCCTTCTGGTTTACCGCACAGTGTTTTTAGCCGTCAAAATTGCCGTTGGGGCTCCTATCAAGAGCCCAAAAGTCCGTTTCACCGGGAGCTGCCGAAACGTGCAACTCAGCTGGTCATCGCCGCACCCGGAAGTCCCCCAAACCATTTCTTTACTAATACTAATTTCCTTCAGCTCCTCATTGAATCTTGTGTTTCTCAGAACCTCCGGGCCATTTTTCATGTCTTTCTTTGTGAAGAGAGAAGCAAAGTACAAATTAACTACTCAGCCATTTCTTTATTCTCTGTTATGAATTGCCCTGTTTCTGACTGTGAGGGACATACATTAGTTTTTTTATCAATCATTTTCTCTTTACATACCTATAGAAACTTTTATAGTCAGTTTTTATGTTCCCCACTAGCTTACTTTCATATTGTATTTTCCTCTTCTTAATTAATCCCATGGTTTACCTTTGCTGAATGTTAAACTGGTCCCAATCCTCAGGTCTATTGCTTTTTCTTGCTAATTTGAATGCCTCTTCTTTGAATTTAATACTATCTCTAATGTCCTTTGTAAGCCATCGTTAGGCCATAGTTCCCTTTCTACTCTTCCGCCAAATAAACAAATTTTGGAATTCACCGATTCGTTCCTTGAATGTCTGCCATTTCCTGCCCATTGTCCTTCCTTTCAATCATGTTTCCCAGTCCGTCATAGCCAGCCCATGCTTCATACCATCATAGTTATCTGAATGGCCGACTCCAGTTCCTATGTTCCTATTTTGAAGAAAAGCGATGAGACTGATGTTTCTGTGTCTGTGGGTTTCTAAGCTGACCTTTGAAGTTAATATGATATCATTGACTGAACATTTTGTGGGCACTCCCAGGTTATAGCTGATAGTATGCATGGACCTCACAGGGACAAACACTCAAGTACAAGCAATAGTTAAAGGACCTCTGTCTCTATTAAAAAGAACTCCAGACTACCTATAAAAACAGATTTGCTACTGTGAAATAGTGTTTTCTTGAGTCAAATGCTAATTTGACAGTGTTTAAAACTTAGATTTTGAGACATACATCTCACATCTAATCTATATTGCAAGTATAACTCTAATCCTGTTGTGGAGATGCCGGCATTGGACTGGGGTGAGCACAGTAAGAAGTCTTACAACACCAGGTTAAAGCCCAACAGGTTTGTTTCGATGTCACTAGCTTTCGGAGCGCTGATTCACCTGAGGAAGGAGCAGCGCTCCGAAAGCTAGTGACATCGAAACAAACCTGTTGGACTTTAACCTGGTGTTGTAAAACTTCTTACTCTAATCCTGTTGGAAGAGGCCACCTTTTAATAATCCAGGGCACTCACTTAAAACAGACATTTGTTGCCTTGGAGATACAAACCTCTGATTGGAGGGCAAAGATGATAATTTGGGTGAAAGTGAGCAGTGCCTGTACTGAGTAAGTTCTGCCCTTTTCTGTTATTTATTCACAAGGTGCAGGCATTACTGACAGGGCCACATTTATTAACCATCCTGAACTGACCTTCAGAAGGTGGTGGTAAGCAGCAAACAATCATTTGGATGCAAGCACACCGGCATTTCCTGAGTTCCTTTGAGGTGACACACTCCACATAATAGAGCTGACAGCGTGTGAGACTATTGTTCCTCCTCTTCCTTCTGCTGCACCGCCAGAGGCGCCCTCAAATTGACTTGGTGGCAAGGACTGCACCTTCATGAAGATCAGATTATGGAAAATGAAACGTGTGGTGTAAAATTGTTTAAGAGAAAAAGATTGGTGATGACATATGTAGGTCCTTTACAATTAGAAACAGGGGGATTTATGATACATATAGATACATAGATACATATAGATACATAGATAATAGGAGCAGGAGGAGGCCTTTTGGCCCTTCGAGCCTGCTCCGCCACTCATCACGATCATGGCTGATCATCCAACTCAATAGCCTAATCCTGCTTTCTCCCCATAGCCTTTGATCTCATTCTCCCCAAGTGCTATATCCAGCCGCCTCTTGAATATATTAAAAGTTTTAGCATCACCTACTTCCTGTGGCAATGAATTCCACAGGCTCACCACTCTTTGTGTGAAGAAATGTCTCCTTATCTCTGTCTGAAATAGTTTACCCTAAATCCTCAGACTGTGACCCGTGGTTCTGGACACACCCATCATTGGTAACATCGCTCCTGCATCTACCCTGTCTAGTCCCGTTAAAATTTTATAAGTCTCTATGAGATGCCCCTCATTCTTCTGAAAGCCAGCGAGAACAATCCCAACCTAGTCAATCACTCCTCATATGACAGTCACACCATCCCTGTAATCAGTCTGATAAACCTTTGCTGCACTCCGTCAAGAGCAAGAACATCCTTCCTCAGAGAAGGAGACCAAAACTGCCACAATACTCCAAGTGTGGCCTCACCAAGGACCTGTACAATTGCAGCAACCCATCCCTGCTTCTATACTTGAAACCTCTTGCAATGAAGGCCAACATACCATTAGCCTTCTTTACCGCCTGCTGCACCTGCATGCTTACCTTCAGCGACTGGTGCACAAGGACACCCCCCCCCCCCCTCTCCCAATTTACAACCATTCAGGTAGTAATCTGCCTTCCTGTTTTTGCTTCCAAAATGAATAATCTCACATTTATGATGGGAAACAAAGAAATGGCTGAGCAACTAGATACATATTTCGGTTCTGTCTTCCCAAAGGAGGTCACAAATGACACACCAGAAATGTTGGGGAACACAGTTTTTTTCGTGAAAGGAAGAACTAAAGGAAATCAGGATTAGTAGTGAAATGGTGTTAGGAATATATATAGGATTGAAGGCTGTTAAATCCCCAGGGTCTGATAATTCACATTCCAGAGTACTTAAGGAAGTGTCCCTAAAAATAGTGGATGCATTGGTGGTCACCTTCCAAGATTCTGTAGACTCTGGAACAGTTCCTACAGATTGGAGAGTAGTTCATGTAACCCCACTATTTAAAAAGGGAGATAGAGAGAAGAAAGGTAATTGTGGACCAGTTAGCCTGATGTCAGTAGTGGGGAAAATGTTAGAATCCGTTGTAAAAGATTTAATAGAAGAGCACTTGGAAAATAGTGCAAGACCAGACAGAGGCAGCATGGATTTACGAAAGGGAAATCATGCTTGACAAATCTACTGGAATTCTTCGAGGATGTAATGAGTAGAGTTGACGAGGAGGAACCATTGATTGTGGTTTATTTGGACTTTTAGAAGGCTGTTGGCAAAGTATAGTGCATAAAATTAAAGTGCATGGGATTGGGAATAGTGCATTGAGATGGATAGAAAACTGGTTGGTCGATAGAAAACAAAGAATAGGAATAAACAAGTATTTTTCTGAATGGCAGGCAGTGACTAATTGGGTACCATGGGATAAGTGAAAGGACCCCTTTCACAGTATATATTAATGATTTGGATGATGGGACTAAATATAATTCCTCTAAATTTGCAGATCTCATAAAACTGGATGGGAGGGTGAGCTCTGAGGGGAAGCAGAGATGCTACAGTGTGAGGGGCTGGTTTAGCACAGTGGGATAAACAGCTGGCTTGTAATGCAGAACAAGGCCAGAAGCATGGGTTCAATTCCTGCACCGGCCTACCTAAACAGGCGCCAGAATGTGGCGACTAGGGGCTTTTCACAGTAACTTCATTGAAGCCGACTTGTGACAATAAGCGATTATTATTATTTGAACAAGTTGAGTGAGTGTACAAATGCACGGCAGATGCAGTATAATGTGGATAAATGTGAGGTTATCCACTTTGGTACCAGAAACAGGAAGGAAGATTATTATCTGAATGGCTATAGATTAAGAAAGGTGAATGTGTAATGAGACCTTGGTGTCTTTGTACCCCAGTCGCTGAAGGTAATCATGCAGATGCAGCAGACAAATGGTACGTTGGCCTTCATAGCGAGCGGATTTGAATACAGGAGCAGGGATGACTTGCTGCAATTATACAGGGCCTTGGTGAGACCACATCTGGAATATTGTGTGCAGTTTTGGTCTCCTTACCTGAGGGAGGATGTTCCTGTTATAGAGGGAGTGCAGCAAACGTTTACCAGACTGATTCCTTTGATGACAAGGCTGATATATGACGGGAGATTGAGTCGGTTAGAATTATATTCACTCACAGGTAAGGCGGAGGGGCAGCTGAGGAAGGTAAAGGGGGCGGTGCATGAATACGGGGAAAAAGCCAGCAGGATGTTGGCGCATCAGCTGAGGAAGCAGGAGACGGCAAGAGAAACTGGGAAAGTAAAGGATATAGGGGGGAAGGTGATTGTGGATCCGGCAGGGGTGAATGATGTGTTTCGGGAATTTTACAGTAGACTATACAAATCAGAACCGTCAGCCAGGGAGGAGGGTATGAAGCGATTCTTTGAGGGGCTGGAGTTCCCGAAGATAGATGAGGAGTTGGTGGAAGGCTTGGGAGGCCCAATCGGTCTTGGGGAGATTAGAGACAGATTGGGGGCGATGCAATCGGGTAAGGCTCCGGGACTTGATGGATACCCGGTCGAGTTCTACAAAAAGTTTTCCGGGCTGCTGGGACGTCGCCTGGTAAAAGCTCTTCACGAGTCCAAGGAGTTGGGAGTGCTCCCCCCAACATTATCGTAGGCGTCAATTTCCCTTATTCTGAAGCGGTATAAGGATCCAGAGAACTGTGGATGGTATAGGCTGATCTCTCTTTTAAATGTGGATGCAAAATTGTCGGCAAAGGTCTTGGCCATGCGCATAGAGGATTGTGTCCCGGAGGTGATAGGGGAGGACCAGACGGACTTTGTGAAGGGACGTCACCTGACGTCCAACATTAGACATCTCTTAAATGTGATAATGATGCCAGCGGAGTGGCGCGAGGTCGAGGTGGTGGTAGCCATGGATGTAGAAAAAGCCTTTGATCGGGTAGAGTGGAAGTACCTGTGGGATGTCCTTGAAAGGTTTGGGTTCGGGCAGGGATTCATCGACTGGATCCGGCTGCTATATCAAGTACCGGTGGCGAATGTAAGGACCAACCGTGTCCGGTCAGACTGTTTTAGTTTGTGTAGGGGGACGAGACAGGGGTGTCCACTCTCCCCACTACTGTTTGCCATAGAGCCCTTGGCAATAGTGCTTAGGTCATCGAACATCTGGCGGGGAATAGTGAGGCGGGGTGGATGACTTGCTCCATTACATAACAGACCTTCAAGTGACCTTCAAGCAGCTGTTGGATAGGTACATGGATTACGGGAAATTGATATAGTGTAGATTTATTTGTTCTTAAGGGCAGCACGGTAGCATTGTGGATAGCACAATTGCTTCACAGATCCATGGTCCCAGGTTCGATTTCGGCTTGGGTCATTGTCTGTGCGGAGTCTGCACGTCCTCCCCGTGTCTGCGTGGGTTTCCTCCAGGTGCTCCGGTTTCCTCCCACAGTCCAAAGATGTGCGGGTTAGGTGAATTGGCCAATGATAAATTGCCCTTAATGTCCAAATTGCCCTTGGTGTTGGGTGGAGGTGTTGAGTTTGGGTAGGGTGCTCTTTCCAAGAGCTGGTGCAGACTCAGGGGGCCGAATGGCCTCCTTCTGCACTGTAGATTCAATGATAATCTATGATTAATCTAGGACAAAGGTTCGGCACAACATCGTGGGCCGAAGGGCCTGTTCTGTGCTGTATTTTCTATGTTCTATGTTCTAGACCCGTTGGGGGTGATGGTTGGGATCATGGAGATATTGGAGGAATTTGGTCGGTTCTCGGGCTACAAATTAAACATGGATAAGAGTGAGGTGTTCGCGATCCAGGCATGGAGCAGGAGAGGAGGCTGAGGGAGTTACCGTTTAAAGTGGTGGGAAGGAGTTTTAGGTATCTGGGGATTCGCGTGACAAGGGACTGGGGTCAGCTCCATAAGTTAAATTTGGGCAGGGTGGTTGAGCAAATGAAAGGGGACTTCCGCAGGTGGGACATGGCGGGGAGGGTACAGGCTGTGAAGATGACCGTCCTCCTGAGATTGCTATTTGTGTTTCAATAGCTTCCAATTTTTATCCCTAAGGCATTTTTCAGAAAGATGAACGCGGTGATCTTGGGTTTTGTATGGGCTGGTAAGGCCCTGAGGGTGAAGAAGGTCCTTCTGGAACGGGGGTGCGGAGTGGGGGGCTTGTCCCTTCCAAATGTGATTAATTATTACTGGGCGGCGAATATATCGATGGTTAGGAAGTGGGTAGTGGGGGAGGGGTCGGTGTGGGAGCGAGTGGAGGCAGCGTCCTGTAAGGGTACGAGTTTGGAGGCTTTGTTAACTGCTGTTCTCGCTGGCTCGGTACTCCATAAGCCCAGTGGTGGTGGCAGCCCTGAGGGTGTGGGGGCAATGGAGGAAACACATGAGACTGGAGGGGGCGTCGGTGTGGTCACCGATCTGTGAAACCATCGTTTTGTTCCGGGAGGGCAGGAGGTGACAGCGGGCAGGGAGTGAGAGATTTGGTGATCTCTTCATTGAAGTGGGTTTTTCGAGCCTGGAGCGATTAGAGGAGGAGTTTGAGTTACCGGGTGGGATCGGATTTCGTTACCTACATGTACGGGACTTTGTCTGGAGGCAGGTTCCAAGCTTTCCTCGCCTCCCACTGAGGGGACTACAGGATAAGGTGATGTCTAAAACAGGGGTTGGGGATGGGTGGGTCTCGGAAATATATAAGGAATTGACAGAGTGAGAAGGGGTCCCAGAGGGGGAGATGAAGAGGAAGTGGGAGGAAGAGTTGGGAGAGGAGTTGGAAGTATGACTATGGGAAAAGGCCTTGAGGCGAGTCAATTCATCCTCGTCGTGTGCCAGGCCTAGCCTGATCCAGTTCAAGGTGATCCATAGGGCTCATATGACGATGGCCCGGATGAGTAGGTTTTTTGAGGAGGTGGGGGACAGATGTGGGAGGTGCAGGGGAAGTCCAGCGAATCACGTACACATGTTTTGGGTGTGTCCGAAGCTGAGGGGATCCTGGCAGGGGTTTGCGGACAGCCTGTCAGATGTCCCGAAAGGGAGGGTTACTCCGAGTCCAGAGATGACAATATTTGGGGTGTCGGAAGATCCGGGGGGGCCAGGAGGGCAGAGAGGCCAAAGTTTTGGCCTTCGCCTTCCTGGTGGCCCGGAGACGGATTTTGCTGGGATGGAGGGACTCGGAGCCTCCAAAGTCAGGGGTGTGGGTCAGCGACGTGGCGGGGTTTCTCAGGCTGGAGAAGTTTAAGTTCGCTTTAAGAGGTTCAATTCAGGGGTCCGCTCGGAGGGGGCAGACGTTCATTGACTTCTTTAAGGACAACTGACTGTCAGCAGAAGGAGGGGGGGCGGGATTGGAGGCATGGCATTGTAGAATAAGGATAGGGAATCTAGTATACAGACAGTCAGGAGGTAGGGCAGAGGGGAAGTTGGGTATGTTATTGTGATGTTTTTGCGTGTGTCGGACCGCTCAGTTGTTTAGATTGTTTACATGTTAAAATTATAAATGCTTCAATAAAATGTTTTCGAAAAAAAAAGGATTATAGTCACTGTAGTTTAGAAGAATGAGGGTGGGATCTCATAGGGACCTATACAATTCTGGACAGTATACTTGCTGGAAGGATGTTCCCGATGGCAGAAGAGTCGGAAGCAGGGTCCACAGTCTAAGGTTAGGGGTGAACCATTTAGGATTGAGATGAGGAGAAATTTCTACAGCCAGAGAATGGTGAACTGTGGAATTCGCTACAGAAAGCAACCGATGCAAAAACATTGTGAATGCGATCCTCCGCTGCGTCCCGCTGGAATCGGGGTGGAAGGTGGCTGGCAGATCCCAGGAAAGGTGTCGTGTGGGATTCCCGATGGGTCACACCTCGTGAGATCTAACCAGATATCGCAAGATGTCGGATCCGGGTCCTGCTCACAATGGACGGGACCCAGTCTCGCATGGCTAAGTGAATTTGATAACCCACTTAGCCATGCTGACGCCAGATCGATCGATCACCCAGCATTTACCGGCCTCACCGAGAAGACCGCAGCCGGACGCTGTTCAGTACTGGTCCCCACAAACAAGGACCAGGTGGAACGCTATCTGGCGGGGTTTCCCAGGCAATCGGAGGCCCCTGGGTGGTCGACCTTTGGCAGGGGTGGCACACTGGCACTGCTGGTGCCACCCGGGCACCTTGGCACTGCCAGTTCGCCACCCTGGCATTGCCACAAGCTCCCTTACTGTGTTACTTGGATGCCAGCTTGGCACTGCTGGTGTGCCCAGGTGGCACTGCCAGGGTGCCAGGCTGACAGTGTCAAAAAGCCAAGCTGGCATTGTGCCAGCACCGGGGATCGAGCCTTTGGTTGCCCTGCCGGTAAGTGGTGGGATGCAGAGGGGCTCAAGGACCCAACAGGTGAGTTATGGCATTGGGGGGTCCAGGGGTTGCTTTGGGGACGTCACGAGATGGGGGCACCAATTAAAAATGGCACCCTGATCTCTTCCTGCACTGAGGAGCGGTGCTCGTCGAAGGTCCTCAGTGCAGGACATGATGCTAAGGGTGGCCCCAGAGTCTGGAAACTAGCCAGAGTGCCATTAACTTGCGGGCTCTTTTAGTCCCGCTCAGAACAGATTCTGTTTTATTTTGGTTAGATCGGGTCCTGTATGTTTTCAGGAAGGAGTTAGATAGAGCACTTGGGGCGATTGGGATCAAAGGATATGGGGGGAGAGTGGAAATGAATGACGGAGCAGGCTCGAAGTGCTGAATGGCCTACACTTGGTCCTACTTTCTATGGTCTGTGAGTGAGTATATTAGCCTGTTGACTGACCTATATGTTCACTGTGTTTGATTGTTTAAGCCTAGGTGTAGCCACTGAGAGCCACAACAAGCAGAAGCTTTCAGAGATAACTGAGCTGTGAACATGTGTGCAGAACCCCTGACATTGCGGAGATATTTTAAAGCACTGTAAATACAACGGCTGTAGACTTAGGACTAGTGCCATCTCTGTATTGCTCTGAGGTAAACAAGATATCCAAATTATAAAACAAATAAGAAAATAGACAGAGCAACAGACCAGCAAAAACGCAGGCCCACATTTTCTGCCTGTTGAGTATGCACACTCAGTGAGCCCGGAATTGGGTGTGAAATGTGGGGCGAGATTCTCCGACCCCCCGCCGGGTTGGAGAATCGCCAAGGGGTGGCGTGAATCCCGCCCCCGCCGGTTGCCGAATTCTCCGGCACCGGATATTCTGCGGGGGCGGGAATCGCGCCGTGCCGGTTGCCCCCCCCCCCCCCACCTCCCCCCCCCCCCCCGAGATTCTCCGGCCCGGATGGGCCGAAGTCCCGCTGCTAAAATGCCTATCCCCCCGGCGTAGATTAAACCACCTACCTTACTGGCGGGACAAGGCAGCGCGGGCGGGCTCCGGGGTCCTGGGGGGGGCGCGGGGCGATCTGATCCCGGGGGGTGCCCCCACGGTGGCCTGACCCGCGATCGGGGCCCACAGATCCGCGGGCGGGCCTGTGCCGTGGGGGCACTCTTTTCCTTCCGCCTTCGCCACGGTCTCCACCATGGCAGAGGCGGAAGAGACTCCCTCCACTGCGCATGCGCGGGAATGCCGTCAGCGGCCGCTAACGCTCCCGCGCATGCGCCGCCCGGAGATGTCATTTCCGCGCCAGCTGGCAGGGCACCAAAGGCCTTTTCCGCCAGCTGGCGGGGCGGAAATTCGTCCGCCGCGGGCCTAGCCCCTTAAGGTTGGGGCTCGGCACCCCAAGATGCGGGGCGGCGCGATGCCCGACTGATTTGCGCCGTTTTGGGCGCCAGTCGGCGGACATCGCGCTGATACCGGAGAATTCCGCCCGTAGTTCCGGCTGTGACTGTCACGGAACTTGATTTCATGCTGGCTGGCCAATTAATGAGCAGCCAACGTGTAACGTGCACTGCGAAATGCTCAGCGCCGCCGGGGAAGGCAGGAAGTGGACGGGAAGTGAGAAAAAGGAGGGTGCGGGCTGACGGTGGACAGCTGATGCCGGAGTTGTCTCGGGGAGATGCAGACCAGTTTTTAAAAAAAATTGCAATGGAGAAACGCTGCTGCCGAGAGTGTCTAGGCAGCACGTTCAAACTTCAGTCGCCAGACAACTTTATTTCAGCTCTGACATATCATCCCGCTGAAAGAAAACGGCTGGTTGGCCAATCAGCCTGTCCGCCAACCATAAAAGCAGACGGACCACAAAACTGTTTTCAAATGGCCCCGTAATTGGCTAAATTGCCTGTTTGATTGTCGATGGGTGTGTTGCAGATTCACGGGCACGCCCGATGACCGAAATATCACGCAAGTGCACGATGATGTCGGGAGGTGTGCCCGACACCTCCTCGTGCAAATTCAAACGCTTTTGGATCAGGCACATGCCCGCCCAAGCAATGTAAAATTCAGGCCTGGGAGTCATGCTCCAACAAGTAATAGAAAGTGCCTCCTGTGCGACCCAGGCAGCAGAACCATTGTATCACAATGCCGATAGTTTGCTGCACGCTCTTCCTGGTGGCAGCATGACTCTCATTGTAGGCATGGTGCCTATGCTTGTTTGGGTGAAACAGAGGTGTGAGCCAGTTATCGGGTGTGTGAACCTGATCACCAAATTGCTAGGCTTTGGTTCGCCATGGTGGTTGGAAGATGAGGAGTACTGTTGACTGCTGCAGGATTAAACTGCTGCCAGGACTGGGCATTCACCAAAATGATGTTCTGTGTATGGTCGCACTTAACTGCATTTTCAGGAAGTGGTACTCCTTGCAGTTATGATACATATTTGGGTGTAAGCAATTATTGCTCGTCTTCTGTATCATTATTTCCTCGAATATTCATCCACAGAATAAAGCATCACCATATGTAGATCTCACAAGGATATTGCATGCAGTGTCTGTCTCCCTGCACCATTGGAAATCCTGTTAGTCTGGCAAAGCCATGTGCCCGCTCCTTTTTGTTGAGAGAGAAGACTATGAAGTTCCCTCTCCAGAAGTATAGGCCTTTGTCACCTTCCTGCAATGCAGCAAGGTACAGCGAAGTGTGAAATGTTGGCAATGTTGCCTGTTCCAACTCCCTCTGTCGTCCTCCTCTTGCTCCCCTGTAAGGATGTACTGGTATAGAAATTTGGGGCATCCGTGACCTTCACAACCATTGGCAGTGTGTCCTCACCCTCCTGTGCAGCTATCGATCCAGTTGTCGGAGGTGACCCAATTGTGTGAAAGTTCTTTTTAAAAATGTACTCACCTCTGACACTACTCCTGATGTTGAAGGTACAAGAAGTGCTCCCTAAGGACCCTTATTTTGAGAACCCTTCTCCTCTCTCTCTGCACTGCTTTCCCTATATAGTCCCTGTTCTGCACCATCCCAAGAGAGACAAAAACTCTGTGTCATGATATTCAAACACACACATCATGATAGACACACCAACAGACAAATCAGAACACACAACACCACAACCAATGACAGAAAGATATAAAAGCACAGACACGACACCCGGTGGTCAGTATTAGCTGGAGAGGAAGACCAGGACAGACCTGCTACCAGACACACTCGGGGAGATAGCACGTGCAGAGTATCCAGAACAAACTGTATTATAAGAGTTAAAATAAAATAGAGTTGTACCACATACAACTGTGTTGGCTCATCTGTGCACCAGAGCACCCAACACCACATGGTACAGGAGTGGATCGATACCTGCCGGCATACCTCCGTGTACACAGACAACCAGCAGTGCCCAGGCAAAATGATAGAGCTCCCGGTTCCGCAGCCGCTCCAGTGCTACGGCGATCTCCGCGAAAACTGGTGGCGATTCCGGCAATGGTTCGAATTGTTCCTGGTGGCAGCTGAACTCCAAGACCTGGATGGTAGCGAAAAAATTGAATTTCTCCTCACCATCGCCGATGCAAGGGCAAGAGAAATATTCACAAGGTTCAGGTTCTTCAGGAGGCAGCAAAGGTACGATTACCAGGCAGTCCTGGACAAATTCTCCAAGTACTGTGAAGAAAACGCAATCCAATCGTCAAGTAAAGGTAAGAAAAGCTGCAGTACTCACCTCGTGGCTGGGATCCCGGAGCCCGAATTCCCAGAGGCCGAAATCCCGGGCCTGAGAGAGGGCTGGGTCGAGGTTGGCGGCCATCTTGCTAAAGGTATCACGCTAGCACAGTTGCGCGAGCAGTGCGCTGAACCGGAAGTTTCGTTTGCGCATGCGCGAGATGCTGCGCATGCGCAGTCAAGAAAACGGCCATCGGTAAAGGAACAGCGATCTGAGCATGCGCAGTCGCTTCCTACGTGCTACATACCGAGCGTCAGGATGTCCGAGGCCCCAGACTGCACCAATTTAAAGGGGAAAGGTCCCAAATCCAATTTAAAAGGGAAACGTCCCAAATCAAAAAAACAAAAATCTGTTAAAGCTGTAAAACAACCTTCCCTCACCTGGAATGACAGCACATTGCCGCAAATTGACCCAGGAGATGAATTTGACCTCCGAAGAACCCTCCGACAAGCAGTTACCTACGCACAAGCCAATGATTCCGACCTCGAATACTTCGATGACGATCTTTACAGTGTTTCCGGACCTCGCGAGCCCAATGATAGCTCCGTGGTCCTATACGACTATGACTCGGACGAACCTTTCGTGTTGCACATTGGCGGCCCCCACATTGAATCCGACGCAGATGCGGATTCATTTTTCGGATTTGAGGATCTTCAATCCAGCAGATATGACGTCCCAACTTATCAGTACCGGATGATGCTGCAGCCTGACATTAACAGACAGGGAGCGCTGCAAGCACACGGAGAGCGCCCTGCTGCCACACAGAGCGTGGTCCACGTCCCGCTCAACGTTCCCGACTCTATGAAAGAAGACATGCAAGACTCCAGAGCGCAGTCCTCGCATGAACCAGAAGTGACTCCAGTGTCACAAGCCTCCACAGCAAGCTCGTGGACAGACTCCACAATTGCAGAAACGCAAGACTCCAGAGTCTTGGAGGAACAAGACCATGAGGGTCTAGCAACCTCTCCTGACCAACCAGCGGCAGACGATGCAAGTCTGCCATGCTCACGTGAACAGCAAGAAGGCTATAACAGCCTACCATGCTCCACTACACAGCAGCATGACCCTGACGGTCTCTCATGCTACAATGAAGGGCACAGCGCTGAAGTCTGTTCAAGCCCAACTGAAGACAAGCCAAAGGAATCGCCTCGTCCAAGCCCGAAGAAAAAAGGTTTATGCGCTGACCTTCAGGATCATTACAGCCGAACAGAGATTAATAATGCTGCACGGCCACAGAAGGATGCTGAGGATTTGCTAAAGAAATTAATTGAATGTTTAACTTGCAAGGAGCAGACTGAGAATTGCCAGTGTTTTAGTATGGATCGAAAAAATGGACAAGACATTGATCCTCAGGTAATGGAAATAACACAACCTGAATCATATCTACAGCAGGGACAAATGTCTCCCTTCAACACAACACCGCAAAGTCCCAACTTCGGAGACCAGCAGTTAGTCAGTAATGACTCTTCAAACCTTGAGGGGAACATTAATTGCATTCAACCTATACACACTCCCCTGATAAATGAGCAGAACATTGGAGCAAGAATCCTGAGGACACCGACATCGAGTAGCCAGATAACGAATTTAAAACCCACAGCAGTTTCAAGTGAACCAAGTGTGCTTTCCACTAATGGTGAAGATGCAGATAAGGTCGACCCGATTATCCATTGTACCACACTAACCCCAGTGATTAAGCAGTTATGTATGGGGAGTATAATGTGGGCAATTGAGAACAGTAAAAGAGAGACTGTGACCATGCCAGTCCCAGCAAAGTCAGACCCAGAGACCATGAAGGCATGTACATTAGACAAAGATACATATGAGGTACCTGAGAAGAAAAGTGAAACGGAATGTTCTTTGGAAAATAGTACAATGTCGATAGAAACATTGGATCCTATATTCGAGACCATACATATGGGAGAATTTGGGGGTAATAAACAAGGTTCTGCAATGTCTGGGGGAAGATTTAAAATTCCAAAGAAGAAAAGCCCAAATGAAGGACAACGGCAAGACAATGACAGTCCACCGACATGGTGTGCACCACCAGATGAAAACTCTGACAATTTACCCAACCCGAGTGAACAGCAAGCTGCTAATGAGGATCTATCCACGGTATGTGAGACGAGTGACGACAGCATCCCACTTCCCATGCAAAAGGTGCAAGGTGACAGACCTCGCCTAGTGCGTACCGAGGCACTCGACGATCACGGTGGGACCACTGACGACTGCGGTGGCGGCGCACCGCTTCCACCCTCGATGGCTCGAGCCTCTCCACTGGTTGGTGCATTCCTGCATGTTCCGACTCCAGAAGTGGGCTTGTCCCTTCCAAATGTGATTAATTATTACTGGGCGGCGAATATATCGATGGTTAGGAAGTGGGTAGTGGGGGAGGGGTCGGTGTGGGAGCGAGTGGAGTCAGCGTCCTGTAAGGGTACGAGTTTGGAGGCTTTGTTAACTGCTGTTCTCGCTGGCTCGGTACTCCATAAGCCCAGTGGTGGTGGCAGCCCTGAGGGTGTGGGGGCAATGGAGGAAACACATGAGACTGGAGGGGGCATCGGTGTGGTCACCGATCTGTGAAACCATTGTTTTGTTCCGGGAGGGCAGGAGATGACAGCGGGCAGGGAGTGAGAGATTTGGTGTTCTCTTCATTGAAGTGGGTTTTTCGAGCCTGGAGCGATTAGAGGAGGAGTTTGAGTTACCGGGTGGGATCGGATTTCATTACCTACATGTACGGGACTTTGTCCGGAGGCAGGTTCCAAGCTTTCCTCGCCTCCCACTGAGGGGGACTACAGGATAAGGTGATGTCTAAAACAGGGGTTGGGGATGGGTGGGTCTCGGAAATATATAAGGAATTGACGGAGTGAGAAGGGGTCCCAAACGGGGAGATGAAGAGGAAGTGGGAGGAAGAGTTGGGAGAGGAGTTGGAAGTATGACTATGGGAAAAGGCCTGGAGGCGAGTCAATTCATCCTCGTCGTGTGCCAGGCTTAGCCTGATCCAGTTCAAGGTGATCCATAGGGCTCATATGACGATGGCCCGGATGAGTAGGTTTTTTGAGGAGGTGGGGGACAGATGTGGGAGGTGCAGGGGAAGTCCAGCGAATCACGTACACATGTTTTGGGTGTGTCCGAAGCTGAGGGGATCCTGGCAGGGGTTTGCGGACAGCCTGTCAGATGTCCTGAAAGGGAGGGTTACTCCGAGTCCAGAGATGACAATATTTGGGGTGTCGGAAGATCCGGGGAGGCCAGGAGGGCAGAGAGGCCAAAGTTTTGGCCTTCGCCTTCCTGGTGGCCCGGAGACGGATTTTGCTGGGATGGAGGGACTCGGAGCCTCCAAAGTCAGGGGTGTGGGTCAGCGACGTGGCGGGGTTTCTCAGGCTGGAGAAGTTTAAGTTCGCTTTAAGAGGTTCAATTCAGGGGTCCGCTCGGAGGGGGCAGACGTTCATTGACTTCTTTAAGGACAACTGACTGTCAGCAGAAGGAGGGGGGGGGGGGATTGGAGGCATGGCATTGTAGAATAAGGATAGGGAATCTAGTATACAGACAGTCAGGAGGTAGGGCAGAGGGGAAGTTGGGTATGTTATTGTGATGTTGTTGCGTGTGTCGGACCGCTCAGTTGTTTAGATTGTTTACATGTTAAAATTATAAATGCTTCAATAAAATGTTTTCTAAAAAAAAAGGATTATAGTCACTGTAGTTTAGAAGAATGAGGGTGGGATCTCATAGGGACCTATACAATTCTGGACAGTATACTTGCTGGAAGGATGTTCCCGATGGCAGAAGAGTCGGAAGCAGGGGCCACAGTCTAAGGATAGGGGTGAACCATTTAGGATTGAGATGAGGAGAAATTTATACAGCCAGAGAATGGTGAACTGTGGAATTCGCTACAGAAAGCAACTGATGCAAAAACATTGTGAATGCGATCCTCCGCTGCGTCCCGCTGGAATCGGGGTGGAAGGTGGCTGGCAGATCCCAGGAAAGGTGTCGTGTGGGATTCCCGATGGGTCACACCTCGTGAGATCTAACCAGATATCGCAAGATGTCGGATCCGGGTCCTGCTCACAATGGACGGGACCCAGTCTCGCATGGCTAAGTGAATTTGATAACCCACTTAGCCATGCTGACGCCAGATCGATCGATCACCCAGCATCTACCGGCCTCACCGAGAAGACCGCAGCCGGACGCTGTTCAGTACTGGTCCCCACAAACAAGGACCAGGTGGAACGCTATCTGGCGGGGTTTCCCAGGCAATCGGAGGCCCCTGGGTGGTCGACCTTTGGCAGGGGTGGCACCCTGGCACTGCTGGTGCCACCCGGGCACCTTGGCGCTGCCAGTTCGCCACCCTGGCATTGCCACAAGCTCCCTTACTGTGTTACTTCGATGCCAGCTTGGCACTGCTGGTGTGCCCAGGTGGCACTGCCAGGGTGCCAGGCTGACAGTGTCAAAAAGCCAAGCTGGCATTGTGCCAGCACCGGGGATCGAGCCTTTGGTTGCCCTGCCAGTAAGTGGTGGGATGCAGAGGGGCTCAAGGACCCAACAGGTGAGTTATGGCATTGGGGGGTCCAGGGGTTGCTTTGGGGACGTCATGAGATAGGGGTACCAATTAAAAATGGCACCCTGATCTCTTCCTGCACTGAGGAGCGGTGCTCGTCGAAGGTCCTCAGTGCAGGACATGATGCTAAGGGTGGCCCCAGAGTCTGGAAACTAGCCAGAGTGCCATTAACTTGCGGGCTCTTTTAGTCCCGCTCAGAACAGATTCTGTTTTATTTTGGTTAGATCGGGTCCTGTATGTTTTCAGGAAGGAGTTAGATAGAGCACTTGGGGCGATTGGGATCAAAGGATATGGGGGGAGAGTGGAAATGAATGACGGAGCAGGCTCGAAGTGCTGAATGGCCTACACTTGCTCCTACTTTCTATGGTCTGTGAGTGAGTATATTAGCCTGTTGACTGACCTATATGTTCACTGTGTTTGATTGTTTAAGCCTAGGTGTAGCCACTGAGAGCCACAACAAGCAGAAGCTTTCAGAGAGAACTGAGTTGTGAACATGTGTGCAGAACCCCTGACATTGCGGAGATATTTTAAAGCACTGTAAATACAACGGCTGTAGACTTAGGACTTGTGCCATCTCTGTATTGCTCTGAGGTAAACAAGATATCCAAATTATAAAACAAACAAGAAAATAGACAGAGCAACAGACCAGCAAAAATGCAGGCCTACATTTTCTGCCTGTTGAGTATGCACACTCAGTGAGCCCGGAATTGGGTGTGAAATGTGGGGCGAGATTCTCCGACCCCCCGCCGGGTTGGAGAATCGCCAAGGGGTGGCGTGAATCCCGCCCCCGCCGGTTGCCGAATTCTCCGGCACCGGATATTCTGCGGGGGCGGGAATCGCGCCGTGCCGGTTGGCGGCCCCCCCCCTGAGATTCTCCGGCCCGGATGGGCCGAAGTCCCGCTGCTAAAATGCCTATCCCCCCGGCGTAGATTAAACCACCTACCTTACCGGCGGGACAAGGCGGCGCGGGCGGGCTCCGGGGTCCTGGGGGGCGCGCGGGGCGATCTGATCCCGGGGGGTGCCCCCGCGGTGGCCTGACCCGCGATCGGGGCCCACAGATCCGCGGGCGGGCCTGTGCCGTGGGGGCACTCTTTTCCTTCCGCCTTCGCCACGGTCTCCACCATGGCAGAGGCGGAAGAGACTCCCTCCACTGCGCCTGCGCGGGAATGCCGTCAGCGGCCGCTAACGCTCCCGCGCATGCGCCGCCCGGAGATGTCATTTCCGCGCCAGCTGGCAGGGCACCAAAGGCCTTTTCCGCCAGCTGGCGGGGCGGAAATTCGTCCGCCGCGGGCCTAGCCCCTTAAGGTTGGGGCTCGGCATCCCAAGATGCGGGGCGGCGCGATGCTCGACTGATTTGCGCCGTTTTGGGCGCCAGTCGGCGGACATCGCGCCGATACCGGAGAATTTCGCCCGTAGTTCCAGCTGTGACTGTCACGGAACTTGATTTCATGCTGACTGGCCAATTGATGAGCAGCCAACGTGTAACGTGCGCTGCGAAATGCTCAGCGCCGCCGGGGAAGGCAGGAAGTGGACGGGAAGTGAGAAAAAGGAGGGCGCGGGCTGACGGTGGACAGCAAATGCCGGAGTTGTCTCGGGGAGATGCAGACCAGTTTTTAAAAAAAATTGCAATGGAGAAACGCTGCTGCCGAGAGTGTCTAGGCAGCACGTTCAAACTTCAGTCACCAGACAACTTTATTTCAGCTCTGACATATCATCCCGCTGAAAGAAAACGGCTGGTTGGCCAATCAGCCTGTCCGCCAACCATAAAAGCAGACGGACCACAAAACTGTTTTCAAATGGCCCCGTAATTGGCTAAATTGCCTGTTTGATTGTCGATGGGTGTGTTGCAGATTCACGGGCACGCCCGATGACCGAAATATCACGCAAGTGCACGATGATGTCGGGAGGTGTGCCCGACACCTCCTCGTGCAAATTCAAACGCTTTTGGATCAGGCACATGCCCGGCCAAGCAATGTAAAATTCAGGCCTGAGAGTCATGCTCCAACAAGTAATAGAAAGTGCCTCCTGTGCGACCCAGGCAGCAGAACCATTGTATCACAATGCCGATAGTTTGCTGCACGCTCTTCCTGGTGGCAGCATGACTCTCATTGTAGGCATGGTGCCTATGCTTGTTTGGGTGAAACAGAGGTGTGAGCCAGTTATAGAGTGTGTGAACCTGATCACCAAGTTGCTAGGCTTTGGTTCGCCATGGTGGTTGGAAGATGATGAGTACTGTTGACTGCTGCAGGATAAAACTGCTGCCAGGACTGGGAATTCACCAAAATGATGTTCTGTGTATGGTCGCACTTAACTGCATTTTCAGGAAGTGGTACTCCTTGTAGTTATGATACATATTTGGGTGTTAGCAATTATTGCTCGTCTTCTGTATCATTATTTCCTCGAATATTCATCCACAGAATAAAGCATCACCATATGTAGATCTCACAAGGATATTGCATGCAGTGTCTGTCTCCCTGCACCATTGGAAATCTGGCAAAGCCATGTGCCCGCTCCTTTTTGTTGAGAGAGAAGACTATGAAGTTCCCTCTCCAGAAGTATAGGCCTTTGTCACCTTCCTGCAATGCAGCAAGGTACAGCGAAGTGTGAAATGTTGACAATGTTGCCTGTTCCAACTCCCTCTGTCGTCCTCCTCTTGCTCCCCTGTCAGGATGTACTGGTATAGAAATTTGGGGCATCCGTGACCTTCACAGCTATTGGCAGTGTGTCCTCACCCTCCTGTGCAGCTATCGATCCAGTTGTCGGAGGTGACCCAATTGTGTGAAAGTTCTTTTTAAAAATGTACTCACCTCTGACACTACTCCTGATGTTGAAGGTACAAGAAGTGCTCCCTGAGGACCCTTATTTTGAGAACCCTTCTCCTCTCTCTCTGCACTGCTTTCCCTATATAGTCCCTGTTCTGCACCATCCCAAGAGAGACAAAAACTCTGGACCACTTTAGGTCTCTAAACTCCATTGACCTCCTTGTCAAAGTCTAGCACCACATCTTTCTGAATCCAAATCTTTTCCAAGCTCCTTCAACAACCCTCAACACAATACTTCTACTCACCCTGCAGCAGTGAAAGAAAGGCAAATGCACCTTAACCTGGAAGTCCTATAGTGATCACTTTAAGGGCCCCTAGAATGGCATGGTGGCACAGTGGTTAGCATGGCTGCCTCACAACGCTGGGACCTGGGTTCAATTCTGGCCTTGGGTAACTGCCTGTATAGAGTTTGCACAGTTCTCCCCGTGTCTGCGTGGGTTTTCTCTGGGAGCTCCCGTTTCTTCCCACAGACCAAAGATGTGCAGGTTAGGTGGATTGGCCATGATAAAATTGGCCCTTCGTGTCCAGGAATGTTTAGGTTAGGTGGAGTTACAGGGCATGCGAACGGGCCTAGGTGGGGTGCCCTTTCAGAGGGTCGGAGCTGACTCGATGGGCCAACTGGCCTCCTTTTGCATTGCAGCGATTCTATGTGCAGTTTATTGGAGGTCCCTTGTGTGGCTGAGCACATTTAAGAGAGGGCATTAACAGGACCTGTCAGTTCTAAAATAGCAGGTCATCTGTCAATTCGACCCTTTGCACTCTCTTGTCCATTTTGAACATTTCTGCCACAGGCAATGTCATCAGTATCACAATCATGGTATTCTGCATGTTGTCAAGTGACTCGAAGCAGCTGGGCTGCCATCTTAGAAGCTTCTGTCTGCTAACTGTCAACACTAGTGGTACTATAAAGCCAAATCCAGCAGTCAAAACCTTTTAAAATTTAAATTTCCAGGAAGCTGCCACAAAAAATACTTCAAAATGTTGCGGCCTCAGGTCCTCCCCCTCCCATTTTACCTCCACTTGTTGCACCAACTCTTTGTCAATGTCGGCGGGAATTCGCCAGATCGACTTGCCAGCAGTTTTCGGTGCAAGTCAATATTCTAACACGTTCTAACTGCAGCCGAACAATGGCTTAGTCCCATCCATTTGCTTTTGTGCTCCGTGCCCTTATTTAATGAAACTGCAGTGGAATTTTAAGATGCATCATGGGATCACCCAGGCTTAGCCAAGATGCAGATGGAAGTTTTGAAAGTGTTTGCGGTAAAACAAAAACCTAGAATATTATAGAGAATTTGATGGCTAGCTCAGTTGGCTGGACGGCTGGTTCACAATGTGGAGCGAAGCCAACAGTCCGGGTTCAATTCCCATACCAGCTGAGATTAGTCACGAAGGCCCCGCCTCCTCAACCTTGCACCTCAGTCCCGATTGGTCTACTGAGCCAGGGAACCCTTACACTCTGCTGTGTTACCCTGAAGGGGATAATCACCGTAAATAATCACATGGTCCTAGATCTTTGGCGAAGACCAATAAATTAATTGTATAAATGCTTCAAAAGCAGTTTTGCAAGAATAATGCTTTAAAGTACCAATATTAACAAACAAAAGCATTTTTCACAATCTGTAAAATTTAGGTGTGACATGTATTTTAATCATAAGAATAATCTTTATTAGTCTTACACACAGGCTTACATTAACACTGCAGTGACGTTACTGTGAAAATCCCCTACTCACCACACTCTGACGTCTTTTCAGGTACACTGAGGGAGAATTCAGAATGTCCAATTCACCTACCAAACACGTCTTTCGGGAATTGTGGGAGGAAGCGAGAGCACCCGGAGGACAGCCACGCAGACATGGGGAGAAAATGGAAACTCCGCACAGACAGTGACCTAAGCCAGGAATTGTTCCCCTATCCCTGGCGCTGTGAAGCAACAGGGCTAGCCACTGTGCAGGACCAGTGCTCATTTTCTGTATCAGCTTCATCCAAAAAATAAGCAGCATGATATTTTTGCATTTCTGGCTCGCAATATGCTGTGCCATTAAACGGTCAGAAGAGTATTTGTGTAGACAATACCTGATGTTCGTAGCTGCAAATTGGAGTTGCCTTGTTGTGGGAAAGAGCTTCCTCTGATGTAATGAGTGCAGAATGAGAAGGGAAATCATTGTTTCATTGGTTTGGCAGCTTCAAGTATTTAGTTCAATATATTTTCAGAGGTTTGAGTGAAGTTGTGCTGTCATTGAGTGTGATTGACATGGTGGCTCAGCGAAGAGGAGAAAATAATTGAAAATGGAGAGAATTTTACATATTAAACTAAGTACACCTTACATAAGGACAGGAAGCACAGTATTTTAATGCCATTGCAGTGACTATCTCCTGTCCACAGTCTGAACCCAATTTGCTCTAGAGTTTTTTGATTACAACAGCTCCTTAATTGAATTGTCAGCTGTCAATTTCCTTTCAAACTTCTTTGGCCAATATATTCTGCCAGATTGAACAAAGGTACAGCAATACATGAACTGTAAAATTAGGGGGACATACCTCAAAGAAATTGCAAAAACTATCAGATTGTGTTGGAGGTATTTACAATTTCAAGCACAAGGATAAAAATTCAATTTTACTCTAATTTTGCTAAAATAAGTTTTCTTTTCAGAAAAAGAATTCAAAAACAATGTTGTAATTCATTCCTCAATTGTCATCAGAATTCCCAACATATTTTGGGTCAAATAAATCACTAACATGAATATTGCATTTAATATCAAATGTCAGGGGCATTTAGAGGCAGGTTGGTGGAGTTGAAACATCAGGTTTAATGTTATTTTCTTGAAAATACTCAATACACTCACAAAGTTTGTTGTTAAGTTCAACTTCAATTAACTCAGTTGTTTTTAGCTAACTCAAACTGTGTTTAACTAATTTGATTGAGTTTTGTGATGAGGTTCCAGGACATACTGAGAGAATAGTTAGCCTAATGTCAGTGGGAAATTATTGGAGAGGATTCTTCGAGACAGGATTTACGCTCATTTGGAAGCAAATGGACCTATTAGCGAGAGGCAGCATGGTTTTGTGAAGGGCAGGTCTCACTAACTTGATCGAATTTTTCAAGGAAGTGACGAAGATGATTGATGAAGGTAGTGCAATGGGTGTTGTCTACATGGACTTCAGTTAGGCCTTTGACAAGTTCCCTCATGGCAGACTGGTACAGAAGGTAAAGTCACATGGGATCAGAGGTGAGCTGGCAAGGTGGATATAGAACTGGCTCGGTCATAGAAGATAGAGGGTAGCAGCAGAAGTGTGCTTTTTGGAATGGAGGACTGTGTCTCGTGGTGTTCCACAGGGATCAGTGCTGGGACATTTGCTGTTTGCAGTATATATAAATGATTTGGAAGTAAATGTAACTGGTCTAATTAGTAAGTTTGCAGACGACACAAATGTTGGTGGAATTGTGGATAGCGATGAGGAATGTCAGAGGATACAGCAGGATTTAGATTGTTTGGAGACTTGGGCGGTGAGATGGCAGATGGGGTTTAATCCAGACAAATGTGAGATACTGCATTTTGGAAGATTTAATATAGGTAGGAAATATACAGGAAACGCAGAACCCTTATGAGTATTGACAGGCAGAGGGATCTGGTGATACAGGTTCATAGGTCGCTGAGAGTGGCAACGTACGTGGGGAAGGTAATCAAGACGATATATGGCATGCTTGCCTTCATCGGCCGGGGCATGGAGTACAAAAATTGATAAGTCATATTGCAGCTGTATAGAACCTTAGTTATGCCAGACTTGGAATATAGTATTAAATTCAACTCTGGTAATTTCATTACCAGAAAGACTTGGAAGCTTTGGAGAGGCTACAGAAGAGGTTTACCAGGATATTGCCTGGTATGCAGGGTGTTAGCCAAATGGGCAGGTTGGATAAAACATTTGTTCTCACTGGAATGTCGGAGGTTGAGGGGCTACCTGATAGAAGTCTACAAAATTACGAGGGGCATGGACAGAGTGGATAGTCAGAGGCTTTTTCCCAGGGTGGAAGAGTCAATTAGTAGGGGCCATAGGTTTAAGCTGCAAGGGGAAAAGTTTAAAGGAGATGTGTGAGGCAAGCTTTTTTACACAGAGGGTAGTGGGTGCTTGGAACTCGCTGCCGGAGATGGTAGAAGCAGGTACAATAGTGACGTTTAAGGGAGTCTTGACAAATACATGAATAGGATGGGAATAGCGGGATACGGACCCCGGAAGTGTAGAAGATTTTAGGTTAGTTGGGCAGCATGGTCGGCACAGGCTTGAAGGGCCAAAGGGCCTGTTTCTGTGCTGTACTTTTCTTTGTTCTAAGCATAAGGGATCTTTGGCATAATGAACAGATTTAAGTATGACAGCGGGGAAATTATACAGAACTTTAACTCTGGTCAGAACAAATATGTTCAGTTCCGACTGTAGCTCTTTCGAGAGGATGTGATAGTCCTTGATTGGGTGCTCAAGAGATTTACCAGAATGATCTGGGGATGAGGCATTTTAGCTACATTGTCTTAAATGAGCAACCCCTTATTCTGAGATTACACCCTCTAGTCCTTGACTCTCCCACAAGAGGAAACACCCTCTCATCATTCACTCTATCAAACCCCCTGAGAATCCTATATGTCTCAATAAGGTTGCCTCTCATTCTTCTAAATTCCAGTGAGCACAGACTCAACCTACTCAACCTCTCCTCAAAAGAAAATCCCTCCATATCCAGGATCAATCTCATGAACATTTTCTGGACTGTCTCCAATGCCAGTATATCTTTCCTTAGCTAAGCGGACCAAAACTATCCACAGTATTCCAGGTGTGGTCTAACGAGTACCTTGTATAGTTTTAGGAAGACTGCCCTATTTTGATACTCCATTCCCTTTGAAATAAAAACATTCCATTTGTCTTCCCTATAACCTGCTGACGTTGCATGCTATTTTTTGTGCTCCCATGCAGTGAGGACCACCAAATCCCTTTCTGGAGTTTTTCGCCCCACTTTAATAATATTCAGCTCCTCCATTCATCCTTGCAAATTGCATAACTGCACATTTTGCCACATTATATTTCACCCGCCAAGATTTTGCCCAGTTACTTAACCTGTCTATATCCCACTATAGACTCTTTGTGTCATCCTCATAATTTGCTGTCCATCTATTGTGTCAACTGAAAACTTGGCCCTAGTACATTTACTTTCCTTGTCCAAATCAATAAATTTAAAGTACCCAATTATTTTTTTTTCCAATTAAAGGGCAATTTAGTGTCGCCAATCCACCTACCCTGCACATCTTTGGGTTGTGGGGGTGAGACCAAGGCAGACACGGGGAGAATGTGTAAACTCCACATGGACAGTGACCGGGGCCAGGTTCGAACCCAGGTCCTTGGCGCTGTGAGGCTGCAGTGCTAACCACTGCTCCGCCCTGCAACCCCTATTAATACATGTTATAAATAATTATGGCCTAATCATGGATCCCTGTGGCACTCCATTAGTTATAGGTCCCCATCCTGATGATGCCCTTCTCATCTAAACTCTGTCTTCTATTAGTTAGCCAATCCTCTATCCATGCTAATATACTATCCCCAACACCATGTGCTCTTATCTTATTAAATAGCCTTTTCTGCAGTTATCTCTGGAATTCAGCTGTTTGGTCATGTAAGGAGAGGGCTGTGATGAGGTAAGGAGGCCTGGCAGAAGTGAAACTGAGCATCTGCTCGCACACTATTGCTGATGTGGCAGCAATTGGCTAGATTGGATTTCGCTTAATCTTTGTGGACGGGAGTTATCTGGGGCCATACTGGAACAGCTTGGCAAGGGCCAGACTAATTCTCGGGTACAAGTCTTCGGTATTATATCAGGGGTGCCGTCAGAGCCCATAGCCGTGCTGTCTCCAATGCATTCTGCTTTTTCTCGATGTTACTTGCAGTGAATTGAATTGCCTTCAGACTGACATCTCTGTTGCTGGAGACATTAGGAAGCTATCAAGATAGATCATCTACTCAGCATTTCTGCTGAAGATGTTTGCAAATGCTTCCGCCTTGTCTTTTGCATTGAAGTGCTGCGATACCATATCACTGAAGATGAGGATATTCATGGAGTCTCCTCCATCGAATGGTTCTTCAATTGTCCACAGCCATTCACGATTGGACATGACATGTGGGCTGTTGGTCTCATCGGTTGGTTGTGAGATTACTCAGTGAATTAGGAAAATTTAATCTGTCGCATCATTACAATGGATAGTTTTTTTTAATGGTTTGTAGTTGCCAGAAAATAATTCTTCCCACGTCCAGTTTTACCTTTTAAACAATGCAATTAATGTGAAAAAATTGAATGATTTCAGGTTTATTTATAATCTATCAAAGTAATAATATCTCTGTATCAAAAACATTTACTTCTTCAAGGGTAGAAGAAATTGAACTGGAACTGGTTGGAGTATTAAATTGAAAGTAATAACAAGCTCCATAGGGAACAATGTGTCGAGACAAAAGAGGAGCGAGGAAAACTATGATTTAAAGTGATATTGTCTTCATGAAAAACCTTCATTGTCTGGTGAGAGACAAAAGGCATGTATCATTTTTATCACATTGTCGCACACGTGACAGGATGCTGTGTCTTGATGTAAATGCTGTCAACACTTCTGATGTTTGCAGGCAAATGAATAAAAGCTTTGCCAATGCTCTTTCAGGAAAATGGGACCGTGGATGATTTAGATAGGCTTTTGCAAATGGAATGAAAGCTATGATGAATTAGGACTTGAGAAGCAATACAGTGGGAGGTAAAATTGAACTTCAGCGGGATTGCAACACAGGTAGTAGCTGATGATCCGCAAATTATACATCCCATTGGCTTCCTGAGAAAGAAGAAACTGAGCAAGGTTCATGATTTAGAATTCTTTCTGCTGTCCATTTTGAACCCTGTTAAGTTGAATCTATCTCCATAGCATTAAGGAAACCCAAAGGTAAATGTAGGGCATCTGTCAGTAGGTTTTAACTGAGCCAACTCATGATTATTGTACTTCCAGCATTTCCATCAAATCAGCAACAGCAGCACGATGTGGAACTGCTTGACACAATCTCAATTTAAAGGGATAGTCCAAACGTGCAGGTTGGAGCAGTTTGTAGCTCAGAAGAGAAGCAACGAGCAGAATGGATTACAGACAGGAAAGGCAGCGCCCCGAGTCTCTGTCGTCTCCCCGCATGTGCTGCTGGGGCTGTGAGGAGTCCAGAGGGAGGAAGAGGACTGGGGCAGAGGTCATGAAGGTATGGATGAATGTAGGGATCAACAACAGGAACGTAGTGCCACACACTCCTGGGGTGGAGATCACAGGGGTACACATTCCCCCACGCCCTGACTAAAAGGTCCACCAGCACAGTGCTGATTAGAATCTAGGCAGCTATGTAGCAATATTATGCTGTGGGCAGTCCCAATTGATCCAGAGTGGGATAATCACCCCCATATGGGAGGAAGCCCCACTCTAGAGAGGTGCGGCTTATCTGATTGGCCAACAGCTCCATAGCCCCAGCAGTTCCATAGCCCCAGCAGCGCCAGGACTGAGTAGTGTTACTGCTGGGAATACAGCTGTTCCCTGCAGACGAAGTGTCAAGGATGCTGAAGTTCAGATAAGTCTGGGAAGATTGCTCAAACCTGTCTGGCATACCCCAGCGGGAGAGAAGGAAGGGTGGGAAGGGCCTGTGTTTTACTGGGGTGGTGGGAGGGAGGCCGAAAGAGGGATTATGATCTTGGAGAATTACCTCTGATGTGCACAAGGGGACTCACCAAAGGAGGTAACCTGCTCCATCCTGGTTGTCCGAATCCCATGCAGTGAAAGTTGCCCAGCTGCCTGCCCTTGCTTCCACTGTCCCTGGCACACGTATTATAATGACTGAGGCAGAATGAGGCCTTTGTGTGGTCACTATACCAGTGGGGGCCATTAAATTCATCCTTTAAATTCAGTGCAGAAAGTACTTTAATGCTCTAAGTAGGCCTCATACCCCCATCTATCCATCTACCACTCCCTCGCTCCTTCATTCTTCAGCAATGTCATGCCTTTTCCTCACAGCCACCCTAACAGAATTCCCTACACCCATTGGATGAACAGATGCCATTGCACTCACTCAAAGGTTCCTTCTTTCCCACCTTGCATGACAAGGAACATGGAACACCAGAGAGAATGAGAGATCGAGAGGGGGGCCCTCTGACATGAAAAATCTAAGGAGGAGCCACTGAAGATCAGTGGAGTTTCGACAACCCTGGCCATTGAAGATGGCGAGCTTCCAGCTGCCTGGTGAAACAAACAAATAAAAGTCACCAAAAACAGCATTCAATCATGTTTACTTGATTGTAGTAGCTTGAAATATGATCATCTTCAAAATTATATCGTGCCACATATTCTTACATAGGGGAGGAGCTGGCATCGTGGTACTGTAAGAGTAGGCTGTCACTGGATTAGTAAACCAGAGACTAAGAGCAGTGTTTTTCAAACTTTTTTTCCCGGGACCCATTTTTACCAACCAGCTGACCTTCGGGACCCACGTCGGCCGACCTTGGCGACCCACCATTATTGCTCACCTTTAATGCGATAGTTGAGCCTGCTTGGTCCTCACAATGTCACTTGCTTTGTCATTCAATGTTACATTTCAGCTAAGGACTTCAGCTGACGATTTATGTTCTCGCTGCATCCTTAGAAAAAATTCTAGAGATTTGTCCTCGAACTTGCCAAACTTAGTCTTCAAACGTCTTTGAAATTTTGAGGGTTTTAAACTTTCATTTGCCAGTACTTACTTGCATACAACACACATGGGCTTTGCATCCTGATTTGCATTTTGACATTCAAGCTATACCACAAGAAATTATCTTTGTACTACTTTGTTCCCAATTTCAGTTTCTTCTTAATGTGTTTTTCACCAGAGGCCCTGGAGCTCTGGGTACAGCTCACACCGGTACTGCTTTGTCCTGCCATGGACTCTCCTGCGGAGCTCCCTTCAGCAGTTGTGAGATCCTGGCCTGTTTGCGTCTCTGGCCCTCTCTTCTTTATTACAAAATAATCCATCCAGTTCTTCACACAGTCCTGGTGCTTTCTTGCTGGCAACAACAAAATGGAGGACTATCTGCTCCATGGTTTCGCACTGACTACAGGGTGTGTGACGTCAGTGTATGAGCCGGGCACGTGACTTTCTCTCTGCTGCCGCTTCTGGTGGAAAGACTCCATCGTCCATATTTAAAAGCCGGTCGTGACCGGCATTCTCAACTCAAAAGCCAGTCACGTTTGGCATTCTTTTTTTTGAAACTTTGAAACTTTATTTCCAATACCTGATTTTTCCAAGATAATGACTTTTTACTGCTGAAAATTAAAGCAATTTCAGTTGAACATGCGCATCCTTTCATTTACATCCACATTTTGTTTTAAATATATTCACATTTCTTTAGAAATGTAAACAAGTATAGAAAAAACTACAATCTTGTTTTTACTTCCCGTAACAGCCTCCCTGAACAGGCGCCGGAATGTGGCGACTAGGGGCTTTTCACAGTAACTTCATTTGAAGCCTACTTGTGATAATAAGCGATTTTCATTTCATTTCATTCACTTCAGACGAGATGAAGTAATGACACACACAATGTCACAATATATCTTACTGGTTCCACTGCATTGCCCTATCCAAACATCCAAGTCATCTCCCTCTCCATTCTTACCAAAAGCACTTACTGCCTGGTTTTCAGAGAGTGGTGACAAAGAGTGATGACTGTGTTGGTTTCTTCCAGCGTTGACATGTGTCAGCTGTATTGACTGGCCTCATTTGATCAGCATTCCTCGCTGGAAAACCTGGCCTGGCTTCCCAATCACTGTCCAGTAGCTGTTACTCTCGTCAGATGCATCCACCCCAGTCACAGACTGCTGATCATTTCCCAATCAGTACTTAACGTAGTGGGGATTACAAGCGGACGTTGTGCTGACATTTTAAAAAACCTGGTCGTGGAAAAATGTGCCCAATGACCGCAACCGGATTTTAAGAATGGCAGTCACAGGAATGCCATGAATGATAATTCTCCACGACAATCCTGACACCTGCCCATGAGTCGCGACCCTGAGTTGAAGAACCCTGAACTAGAGAAATGTTCTGGGTGCCCGGTTCAAATCCCGCCACTGCAGATGGTGAAATTTGTACTCAATACAAATCTGGAATTAAAAGTCTAATGATGACCATGTAACCATTATCGATGTCGTAAAAACCCATCTGAATCACTAATGTCCTTTAGGGGAGGAAATCTGTCATCCTTACCTGGTCTGGTCTACATGTGACTCCAGATCCACAGTGACATGATTGACTCTTATACGCCCCCCTCAAGGGCAAATAGGGATGGGCAATACATGCTAACCCAGACTGCAACATTCTCGTCCCATGAATGAATAAAAATGTACATAGACTTCAATCAGGTGATTTACCCTTTTTGGGAGAGAGAAATTCAAAAGAGCCTCCTTCAGCTCTGAGTTCAAAATGAAAACTAAAAAACAGATGAAGCCGTCCTGTTCTTGGCAGAACATTCCGGAATGGTCAGCACCAATCATCATGGACTACCAGCTAAGAGACTGGCAAAGTAAACAACTCATTGGCTGATAGCCAGGTCCATCAAGATGAGTCAACACCGATGTCAGCACATCCTGCTGGATGCCTTTATTTAAAATTAAAGGTGAAGTCTATCTTAAAGGCATAGATGAAATTTTGTCCAGGTACAGAAATTATAAAAGCCAAAACACAAGAAAATAAAGGGAATACATAGGGAAAACAGCGTTTAAACAGGGATCCGTACATACCTCCCCCCCTCCCCCCCCCCCGCCTAAAATAATGAAACCTCGGGGCATGGACATTATGTTTCATTATGAGGTATGCAAGACATACAACACCCACACATACCCATCTAAACCAGCCCCATTACATAAATCCCCTCCCTCATTTCTATATTGGTAATGAACCAGCTTTTAAACACATGGCAACGTATTTACAAACACATTTTTCCAGGAATAAAGACAGGTTTAACATCAAGCTGTTGCAATAACAACCTTCAACATAATAATCATGCATTTTATTTTTAAATGTCTTTATAAATGCAAGTGGTTCAGCCTCCGACATGGCCTTCGGTGTCCCAAACTCTCCTTGATGTTTCGTGGATCACAACAGTTGCCTGTTTCGACACCATGTCCAACATGCATTGTTCCTCAGTCTCTAACTGAGCCAGTCTTCATGGTTTTGTGGGCAGCATGGTAGCACAAGTGGATAGCACTGTGGCTTCACAGTGCCAGGGTCCCAGGTTTGATTCCCCGCTGGGTCACTGTCTGTGCGGAGTCTGCATGTTCTCCCCGTGTCTGCGTGGGTTTCCTCCGGGTGCTCCGGTTTCCTCCCACAGTCCAAAGATGTGTAGGTTAGGTAGATTGGCCGTGATAAATTGCCCTTAGTGACCAAAAGGTTTAGGAGGGGTTACTGGGTTACGGGGATGGGGTGGAAGTGAGCGCTTAAGTGGGTCGGTGCAGACTCGATGGGCCGAATGACCTCCTTCTGCACTGTATGTTCTATGTTTTAGTCGAGGCGGGTGTGGCCTTAGTGGTTCAATGTTCCAGAGGTCCACACCATGAGTAATTAATGGAGTGTTCCCTACAACTCTGTCTATGCTCTTTCAGTGCCTGTACTATATCTGTTTCTTTCCGTCCCTCCTATAACGCCATCAGTATTTCCTGATTGGCCAATGAACATTCAACCGAATTTCTAGGATCTCCTACAGCAAAACTACTGATAGGAGGGTCAATGCTGAGAGAAGTATTGAGTTCACTTTTAACCAATGGGCTCTTTTCAACCCTACCAGCTTTACATTCTCCTTTGGCCTTCACATGGCTACCTTTCGCAAAAAGTGCAGTTGAGGGTTCAATCCTCTCAGGAGTGGTTGACTTCATGTGCACCATTCCTTGTGTGACAGCTCTTACCTCCTCACCGGAGTTTTCACAATCACCACCTGTATCTCCAATTATCAGTATGGACTCACATGATTTGTGCATTCTTGATTTCAATTTTGCAACTCTACTTTCAGAATCAGAGTATGGCACATTATCGGCTTTGTGAACTTGTTGGTTTTTGCTAACATCGCTGTTTGCCGAACCACTACAGGGTTTTCCATCCACCTTCCCCTTAACTCTCGAAAGAGATTGATCGGCAATTACTTTGCCTCATTGATATCAGCTTCTTTTACCTCGAAGAGGCACTGTAGACCTTCTGGGTCATCCAGCCGCTGGCTTGGTATCACTTCACAGTTCCGATGATCCTCGTCCAGCTGAACTGATGCCATGCTGTCAGGTATACTTTCCTTCAAAGCAAACTTGCTCTGGGAAATTCTTTCACCTGAAGGAAATGGTAATGGGTTTACTGCAAGAGGCAGCAATAAATTACTTTCAGAAAAGTCCAATTCGGTCTGCTATCTACCTTCCTAGCTTTGGAAGAATTGCTTGCCAATTGCTCAACATCAATTAGTGACGGGTCGACGTGGGAATAATTACCTCATAATCAGAACCAAAATCAAAGTCAAGACCCTCATCTGTCTTTTTATCCTTATGGTCACCTTTGGTCTGAGAATGCTTAGAATCTGGTTTACTACCACTGTCATTTGACATATGATCAACAGCTGTCAACATATATTTCTTTGCATCATTTACTGCCCATTATATAAGTCCCTTTCCTCATTTCTACATTGGTAATGAATCAGCCTTTAAACACATGGCAACATATTTACAAACACATTTTTCCAGGAATATGTGCAGGTTTAACATGCCGGCGCCTGTTCGGGTAAGCTGGTACGGGAATTGAACCTACGCTGCTGGCCTTGTTCTGCATTACAAACCAGCTGTATAGCCCCCTGAGCTATATCTAAGTCCATTTAATGCTACAGTCTGCGCCATAGTATTCTCCACTTTCATTCCCTTTTCAGAATCCTCCCTTTGAACCTCCACAAGTCCTATGGGCTTTCCATACAACATCCGACATGCTGAACAAATGTTTGCCACCTTATTACAATGGTGACACCTAGGCTTCCAAGTCTCACCTCCAGCTGCAGCACCTTCCTTCCTGGTCGGAGGAGGAGATCTCGGAGCTTTTCCAGCTATCCGTTCATTATCTTGGCTACCTGCCTTCCTCCCACTCTCCCATTTCTTATCCTTTTCAAAATTATGGAGGTGTTGGCACAACGGTGTAAATGTATGGGTTAGCTCATAATCGTCAGCCATAATTGCTGCTTGCCTAGCAGTTTGTACCCTCTGGTCTTCAACATGGGTTCTTATTACAGAAGGTAGGGAATTCTTAAACTCCTCTAAGAGATACCTCTCTCAGAGCCGCGTAGGTAGTTTCAACTCCCAATGCTCGTAGCCACCTATTAAAATTACTCTGTTTAACCCTTTCAAATTCTTAATCAGTCTGTCCCAGCTGTCTCCTCAAATTGCAAACTTTTTGCCGATATGTTTCGGGAACCAATTCATATTCATCCAGAATAATCTTTTTTTACCATCTCGGAATCTTTAGACTCCTGCTCTGCCAGGGAAGCATTCACTTCCTGTGCCCACCCTGTCAATTTATTCTACAGGGGCAATGCCCACTTTCATTTGGCCACTCTTTCTCCAATTCCAACTTCCTCATTTCCATCTCCATTTCTTTTTGCTCTCTCTCTTTTTCTCTTCCCTCTCTCCTCATTTCTATCTCCATTCTTTTTAATTCCCTTTCATGCTCTAACTGCAACTGAACTCTCTCCAGCTCAATTCCCCACCAGAAAATGCTACACTATCTCGTGGGCTTCCCTGTGCTCCTGGTACCTCCATCAAATTTAAGTGTTTAGCGATCACTTCAAGTACCTCCACCTTCTTAGTTTTAACTGGCACAACCAGTTTTAATTTCCCTGCCAATTCGATGAGCAGATCTTTGCGAAGCCTCTCTGAATAAACCAGAATTAAGTTTTCCACCTGATGAAAATACGTAGCAACGTACAGAACCATCCTGTTATATCATTACAAACCTGGTGTCTCTTTTAATTTATGCTGTAGCCCAAATTTGCCATCTAACATTCCACACCATTCCGGACGAGCGGCCAGTTTATGTTACAACACCCTAGGTTAATGTGCCGTCAATTGCATCCGCAAAGACCCGGAGTCCCAACACATTAACCAATAATTTAACTAAAATTTGCGGAATCTTTGGCCCCTTGACTAATCAATACGTTATAGCCACCAAGATTGAAAATTGAACACAATAACTGTTTATTTATAACAGGAACAAAGTTGAAATATTCAATATCTGTAACAAAATAGTGGCCAGCCAATCTATTACTGCCCCCTTTTACCATGTCATCTTCTAGCCATACATGTAGGTGGCAAGGTGGCACAGTGGTTAGCGCTGATGCCTCACCATACCAGGGACCTAGGTTCAATGCCAGTCTTGGGTGACTGTGTGGAGTGTCCCGTGTCTGAGTGGGTTTCCTTTTGATGCTCTGGTTTTCTCCCACAGTGCAAAGATGTGCAGGTTCGGTGTATTGGCCATGATCAGCTAAGGCCCGGCAATTGTAAAACAGCTCATTGGCCACCACCCAAGTCCATCAAGAGGTGTCATCACTGATGTCAGACCAAGATATGCAGGTTAGGTGGATTGGCCATGATAAATTGCCCTTAGTGACCAAAGTTGCCCTTAGTGTTGGATGCGGTTTCTGGGTTATGGGGATATGGTGGAGGTGTTGACCTTGGGTAGGGTGCTGTTTCCAAGAGCCAGTGCAGAATCGATGGGCCAAATGGCCTCCTTCTGCACTGTAAATTCTATGATGAAAAAAATTCTACGAAACAACACATCCTGCTGGAGTGCCCTTTTAAAAAAAATTAAAAGTGAAGTGCACCTGAAAGGCATAGGTCCCATTAATTAGACATAAGACCATAAGACATAAGACATAAGACATAGAGCAGAATTAGGCCACTCGGCCCATCGAGTCTGCTCTGCCATTCAATCATGGCTGATATTTTTCTCATCCCCATTCTCCTGCCTTCTCCCCATAACCCCTGATCCCCTTATGAATCAAAAACCTATCTATCTCTATTTTAAAGACACTCAGTGATTTGGCCTCCACAGCCTTCTGCGGCAAAGAGTTCCACAGATTCACCACCCTCTGGCTGAAGAAATTCCTCCTTATCTCTGTTTTAAAGGATCATCCCTTCAGTCTGAATTGTCCAGGTAATGGAACAGCAGAATAACATAAATTAAAAGGAAAACAAGGGACAGACAGAGATTAACAGGAGAATCTTTACAACAGGGTCTTGAGAAGGTTGATGGTGAAAAGGGGAATACAAGTGGGGACACCACTCCAAGTCCTTCCACTCTTCACCTACAGTTCCCCACTTGGTCAATGATTCACATGCTGCCTCTTCTTCCGATGACTTGTCTGCCCCTACAAAAGTGCATGTGACGAAATCTTTGGAGGTCTTGAATTGGCTCCAAAACTCAAAGCAGTTCAGTCAAAAATATATTTGCTTGAACTGGGACCTGAACAGCCTGCCTCTACCTCTGATGCCACATAGATTGTGTCACACAACAGGAAAAGGAAGAGTAAGGATTTGGAGTTGCACATGCTTATTTACAGGAGTGTCTGCAAAAATGTTGTTTTGATAAATTGTTGTCCTTTGACACCACTTTCCTATTTTACCCTGTACTTGGATGTTTGGTGGTGCTTGGATTATGCTGAATTTGAAGACATTAACTAAAGTGGAATTGGATTGGATTTGTTTTTTGTCACGTGTACCAAGGTACAGTGAAAAGTATTTTTCTGCGAGCAGCTCAACAGATCATTAATTACATGAAAAGAAAGGGAGCTGGTTTAGCACACTGGGCTAAATTGCTGGCTTTTAAAGCAGACCAAGGCAGGCCAGCAACACGGTTCGATTCCCGTAACAGCCGCCCCGAACAGGCGCTGGAATGTGGCGATTAGGGACTTTTCACAGTAACTTCATTGAAGCATACTTGTGACAAACAGCGATTTTCATTTAATGGGCTGTTTAGCACAGGGCTAAATCGCTGGCTTTGAAAGCAGACCAAGGCAGGCCAGCAGCACGGTTCATTTCCTGTAACAGCCTCCCCGAACAGGCGCCGGAATGTGGCGACTAGGGGCTTTTCACAGTAACTTCATTTGAAGCCTACTTGTGACAATAAGCGATTTTCATTTCATTTTTCATTTCGAAAGGAAATAAAAGAAAACACATAATAGGGCAACACAATTCTGCTCGGTCCAAGATCGCAAGAAACTGCAGAGTGTGGTGAACTCAGCCCAACGTATCACACAATGTTGCCTTCCTCACATTGATTCTGTATTTACCTACTGCTCCTCCACAATAGTCCTCAATACCGGGGTCCCGGAAGGCCCCCTAATATAGTCCCTGTACACACACGACTGCGTGACAAAATTTGGTTCCAACTCCATCTACATGTTTGGTGATGATACAACCTTAGTGGGTGGGATCTCGAATAGTGACGAGTCAGAATACAGGAGGGAGATTGATAACCCTCAATGCCAGCAAAACTAAAGAGCTGGTCATTGATTTCAGAAAGCAAAGTACTGTAAGCAGCGAAGGGTGCATTACTCATATCAACCACCTGCGCTTTCCCTCCTCTGCCAGTGAATTTTCTGACAAGGATCTCAGCCCTTTACCTGGTTCTTCCCCCAGGTATAAACATTGTTGTCATGCAATATTGTGCAAAGTACAGCAAACCATGGTCATTCTGGAAACCCTGCCTGGTACCTACCAGAGGGCATCTCCAGAGCATTTCAGGTATCTGGCATACCAATGACCTGCTCAATCACACAAGTGGTGGCACTATGGCATTAATAGTCGTGCTGTTGGGCTTTGCTGGTCAGGTTTCTGATGGGTGGCATGAGCCAGGTTTGCAGTTGGTATCCCTCGTCTATTAACTGATTAGACCACACCTGAATATTGTGGGCACTTCTGAGCACCGCATCTTAGGTAGGATATGTTTACCTTGGAGGGAGTGCCGCATAGATTTACTAGAATGATATCTGGACTCCCAAGCATTAAATTAAGAGCAGATATTGATCAAAGCGGGGTTTTATTCCTTGGAATTAAGAAGGTTGAATAGACTTGAAAGTTTTCAGGATAGTAAAGGGAAAAAACAGGGTTTATCAGGAGAAATTATTTCAGTTAATTGAAGAGTCTTGGAAATGTGGTGCAGTCAAAAAATTATAGCCACTCTTTCCAGGACTGAAATGAGGAAAGACCTTTATGTGCAAAGGTAAAGCTTGGAACTCAATGGCAGCTGATGTTAAATCTGGTGTTAACTTCATAACCAAAATTGATATTTTTTTGTGTGCCAAAGGCATTAAGCGATATGAGGCAAAGGTAAGAGCAGCGATGTCGCAGAATATTCTAGACCTCCGTGAATGGTGGAACAGGATTAAAGGGCAAAGTGGCCACTCTTGCTCCTATGTTCCTAGTCCTATGCTCCTATCATTCTAGTGACATGGTATGACAAGGTCAATATATTCTTCCTGAGCTGTGGTGCCCAGAGCTGAATTCAATATTCTAAATGGGCTCTCAGCAGTGTTTTATACAATTGTAGAATATCTTTCTATCTCCGGGGCAGCACGGTAGCATTGTGGATAGCACAATTGCTTCATAGCTCCAGGGTCCCAGGTTCGATTCTGGCTTGGGTCGCTGTCTGTGCGGAGTCTGCACGTCCTCCCCGTGTGTGCGTGAGTTTCCTCCGGGTGCTCCGGTTTCCTCCCACAGTCCAAAGATGTGCAGGTTAGGTGGATTGGCCGTGATAAATTGCCCTTAGTGTCCAAAATTGCCCTTAGTGTTGGGTGGGGTTACTGGGTTATGGGGATTGGGTGGAGGTGTTGACCTTGGGTAGGGTGCTCTTTCCAAGAGCCGGTGCAGACTCGATGGGCCGAATGGCCTCCTTCTGCACTGTAAATTCTATGAATAATTATGAATCTTTCACCAGTTGGTACTCCCGCCTCCTGGAGATGACAGGAATTCACTAAGCTGAGGCAAGAAAACACTTCCACTATACTGAAGGACTCAATTATTGGGAATACACTTTAAAAAAGAAGCAAGTTAGGAAGCAGAGCTGGAGCGAGCTGTAAAATAAGTTAACCAGGTAAGGTTAATCGCAAGCTCAGAAAAATGGGATCAAGAATGCCATGGTTGGAATTCTCTCAATATTTCTTCCCCATGGCAGCACAGTGGCGCAGTGGTTAGCATTGCTGCCTCACAGCACCGAGGTCCCAGGTTCGATCCCGGCTCTGGGTCATTGTCCGCGTGGAGTTTGCACATTCTCCCCGTGTTTGAGTGGGTTTGTCATGATATTCAAACACACATATCATGATAGACACACCAACAGACAAATCAGAACACACAACACCACAGCCAATCACAGACAAGGACAGAGACAGTATAAGAGAAGAAACACGACACCTGGTGGCCAGTCCATCTAGAGACCAGGACAAGGACAGGACCTGATTAACAACACACTCAGGGAGTCACCACGTGCAGAGTATCAAGACAGAACTGTAAATAGCGTTGTACCAAATACAACCGTGTTGGCTCATCTGTACATCAGAGCATCCAACACCACATGATACCAGTGAGTGGATCGATACCTGCCGGCAAAGCTGCCTTCCTGAGCCATGGACATCACCAACAAACCGCAGCCGCTGCAAGTCGCTGGGAACCTGGGCACCAATTGGAAGCTCTTCAAGCAGCGATTTGAACTGTTCATGCGAGCCAACGAAAAACAGGGCGCCTTGGACGAAACAAAGATTGCCATGCTCCTCACTACCGCAGGTCAGCACGCCATCGATGTATACAACTCCTTGGTGTTCGCGGAAGGCGAGAACCAATCCAAATATGACACGGTCCTCCTCAAGCTCGACCAGCACTTCAACGTTGAGGTCAATGAAAGCTTTGAAAGGTATATTTTTCAGCAACGCCTGCAAGGTAAGGATGAGCTCTTTCAACCCTTTCTGACGCACCTCCGCATACTCGCGCAGTCCTGCGGTTACGGCACCACCTCAGAGTCCATGATCCGGGACCAGATTGTTTTTGGCATTGCCTCCAGTGGCCTACGCCAGCAGCTTCTTAAAATTAAAGGCCTGACCTTAGCATCTGCAGTGGAAGCCTGTGTCCTCCATGAAAATGCAACCAGCCGTTTTGCCCAATTTCAGGCGACCGAGTCGGCACGGAGGGGGTCCCTAGCCGTCGAATCGGTAAGCCAGGCCGCCCACGAGGCCGAACGCATCCAGGCAATTGATTATCTCCCGGCCCGCGGCCTGGACGAGGGCGGCCGTTTCCCGCGCTTTTCGCGGTCTCCCGCGTTTGTGCGCGCCAAAACCAACGGCAACATCGAGGGATGCACTGCGCAGGCGCACCCGATGCAAGACCGAACTGCGCATGCACAGTGGCGTAACGAACGCCGTGACGTCATGACATGCGGCAACTGTGGAGCTGTACATTTAAAAGGGCAATGTCCTGCTAAAAACCGACAATGCCTACGATGTGGCAAGATGGGCCACTACGCTGCCTACTGTCGAGCGGTTCAACCGATGGATCCTACACATCTCCGACAACCTCGCAGACACGTCAGGACCGTCCAGCCCGTACATCAGGACATCCAGCCAAATGACACAGATGACCAAGATGCCTTCCGGGTTTCAGTCATTGATGTGAACCGCGTCAACACCATCAATCCGGCCGATGAATGGAGTGCCACCCTGACGGTCAACCGATCGCAGATCACTTTCCGCCTGGACACTGGCGCATCCGCCAACCTCATAGCATATTCAGCATTCCATGCCATGAAGGTCAAACCACCTATCCAGCCATCCCGGTGCAAGATGGTTGACTATAACGGGAACGTCATCCCGGCCATGGGATCTTGCCAGCTCCAGGTGACACACAAAACGCACACGGCCACACTCCCCTTTGAAATTGTTGGCTCATCAAAAGATTCCTTGCTGGGCGCACAGGCATGCAAGGCTCTTCACCTTGTACAGCAAATTATGCCTCTCTCTCCAGACGACACATCTGACTTCCTGGATGCTGACTGCAACGCAAATCTCCAATCCCTCCTTGCTCACAACCAGGAGGAATTTGAAGGCATGGGGACACTGCCATACACATACAAAATTTGCCACAAACCGGACGCCATCCCAGTCGTTCATACACCTCGCAGGGTTCCTGCGCCACTTAAAGACTGCCTCAAGTTGCAGCTGCAGGATCTCCAGGACCAAGGGGTCCTATCCAGGGTCACGGAGCCCACGCCATGGGTCAGCTCCATGGTGTGTGTCAAGAAGCCCTCTGGCGAGCTCCGCATCTGTCTCGACCCAAAAGACCTAAATAATAACATTATGCGGGAACACTATCCCATACCTAAACAAGAGGAAATCACCAGTGAGATGGCCCAAGCCAAAATATTCACCAAACTGGATGCTTCCAAAGGATTTTGGCAGATCCAACTGGACCCATCCAGCCGAAAGCTATGTACTTTTAACACCCCTTTCGGCAGATTCTGCTACAACCGGATGCCATTTGGCATCATCTCGACATCCGAGGTCTTCCACAGAATCATGGAGCAGATGATGGAAGGCATCGAAGGGGTGCGCGTATATGTGGACGATATCATCATCTGGTCCACCACTCCGCAGGAGCACATACATCGTCTCCAACGCGTCTTTGCCCGCATACGGGAAAATGGCCTGCGCCTCAACCGCGCCAAGTGTGCCTTTGGCCAGACCGAATTGAAGTTCCTGGGAGACCATATCTCCCGGTCAGGGGTCCGTCCGGATGCAGACAAGGTGAGCGCCATCACAGCCATGCCGCGGCCGGCCGACAAGAAAGCTGTACTACGATTCCTGGGCATGGTCAACTTCCTCGGGAAATTCATTCCCAACCTTGCTTCCCACACAACGGCTCTGCGCCATCTCGTAAAGAAATCTACAGAGTTCCAGTGGCAACATACACACCAGCTGGAATGGGAGAAGCTCAAACACAAACTCACCACGGCACCAGTGTTGGCGTTCTTCGACACGTCTCGTCCCACCAAAATCTCAACTGATGCCAGCCAATCTGGTATTGGAGCAGTGCTCCTGCAGAAAGATAACACGTCGTCATGGGCCCCGGTTGCCTATGCATCACGGGCCATGAACCCTACGGAACAGCGCTACGCGCAAGTTGAAAAAGAATGCCTGGGCTTGCTAACTGGTTTGGGCAAGTTCCACGATTATGTATATGGTCTTCCACGATTCACGGTCGAAACTGACAACTGCCCCCTGGTCAACATAATAAACAAGGACCTGAACGACATGACCCCTCGCCTCCAGCGCATCTTACTTAAACTCAGGAGGTATGATTTCCAACTGATCCAGGGAAGGACCTCATCGTGGCGGATACCCTATCCCGAGCAGTGAGTACACCACCAGATGCGGAGGGGTTCGTATGTCAAGTTGAGGCACACGTGGCTTTGACAGCTGCAAATCTGCCGGCTAACGACCCCAGTCTGGCCCGCAAACGCGCAGAGACAGCGGCCGACACCCTTCTACAGCGAGTGATGCGCCACATGACGGAAGGTTGGCTCAAAGGGCAGTGCCCGCAGTTCTATAATGTGCGAGATGACCTAACCACCATTGATGGGATCCTTCTGAAGCTAGACAGGATTGTCGTTCCGCACAGCATGCGCCAGATGATTCTCAATCAAATACACAAAGGCCACTTGGGAGTCAAGAAGTGCAGACGGAGGGCCCGAGAGGCGGTATATTGGCCGGGCATTAATGACGATATTGCCAACATGGTACTCAATTGCACAACCTGCCAGAGGTTTCAGCCGGCGCAACCTCCTGAGACACTTCTGCCCCATGAGCTGGTGACGTCCCCCTGGGCGAAGGTGGGTGTCGACCTATTTCACGCGCTTGGCATGGACTATATTATCATCATAGACTACTTCTCCAATTACCCAGAAGTCATACCACTACACGATCTGACGTTGTCTGCAGTCATCAGGGCCTGCAAGGACACCTTTGCTCGCCACGGCATTCCGATGACTGTCATGTCGGACAATGGGCCCTGTTTCGCCAGCCGTGAATGGTTGTCCTTTGCCGCATCATATGGTTTCACACACGTAACATCAAGCCCTCTACATCCACAGTCAAATGGAAAGGCGGAAAAGGGCCTTCACATTGCCAAGCGGCTCCTCTGCAAGGCTGCTGCTGCCGGATCGGACTTTCACCTCGCCCTGCTGGCCTATTGATCGGCCCCGCTAGCCACGGGTCTCTCGCCAGCACAGCTACTGATGGGTCGCACCCTCAGGACAACTGTGCCTTCCATCGTGACACCAACAACGGACCATGCTAAGGTACTGCACAAGATGGAACTGCAGCGTGATCGCCAGAAGAGTCTGTACGATACAAGGGAGACTGACCTTCCCCCCCTGTCCTCCGGGGATAAAGTCCGCATTCATCTGCCAAATGGTGGCTGGTCAGCACCTGCCAAAGTTCTCCGACGTGTGGCTCCCCGCTCGTTCCTGGTACGCATGCCGGATGGATCAGCGCGTCGCCGCAATCGGCGAGCCCTTTGCCGCCTTCCACACTCGCAACCGAACAGTGCACACACGCCGGGTCCTCCACTGGTTCCCGAGGATGACTTTGTGGCGCTGCCACAGATCATGCCCCTTCCATCGCCACCCGTGGCCAGGCTCGCACCTCAGCCGGTGGTTCTCGACCCACCCTTGAGATGGTCAACCCGAATTTGTCGCACACCTACTAGATTGGATTTATGAGACTGTTCACACGTTAAAGTTGAAACTCTATTGTATTGTAACATGTTACTGTTTTATCATTCCAGATATCGTTTGACCGGACCACACTTCAAAGTTTTTCGTCTTCCTGTTTTGTTATGGTACAACCTCGTTAGCATGACACACCCGACATCGCTCCTGCCACATGCACCTGCTGTAAATACCACGCACACACACTTTTAGATGCACTCACGACACATTCGTATTTATAACCACGTAGGCACATAATTTTGTAAAAAGGGGAGGATGTCATGACATTCAAACACACATATCATGATAGAACAAAGAACAAAGAACAAAGAAATGTACAGCACAGGAACAGGCCCTTCGGCCCTCCAAGCCCGTGCCGATCATACTGCCCGACTAAACTACAATCTTCTACACTTCCTGGGTCCGTATCCTTCTATTCCCATCCTATTCATATATTTGTCAAGATGCCCCTTAAATGTCCCTATCGTCCCTGCTTCCACTACCTCCTCCGGTAGCGAGTTCCAGGCACCCACTACCCTCTGCGTAAAAAACTTGCCTCGTACATCTACTCTAAACCTTGCCCCTCTCACCTTAAACCTATGCCCCCTAGTAATTGACCCCTCTACCCTGGGGAAAAGCCTCTGACTATCCACTCTGTCTATGCCCCTCATAATTTTGTATACCTCTATCAGGTCGCCCCTCAACCTCCTTCGTTCCAGTGAGAACAAACCGAGTTTATTCAATCGCTCCTCATAGCTTATGCCCTCCATACCAGGCAACATTCTGGTAAATCTCTTCTGCACCCTCTCTAAAGCCTCCACATCCTTCTGGTAGTGTGGCGACCAGAATTGAACACTATACTCCAAGTGTGGCCTAACTCAGGTTCTATACAGCTGCAACATGACTTGCCAATTCTTATACTCAATGCCCCGGCCAATGAAGGCAAGCATGCCGTATGCCTTCTTGACTACCTTCTCCACCTGTGTTGCCCCTTTCAATGACCTGTGGACCTGTACTCCTAGATCTCTTTGACTTTCAATACTCTTGAGGGTTCTACCATTCACTGTATATTCCCTAACTGCATTAGACCTTCCAAAATGCATTACCTCACATTTGTCCGGATTAAACTCCATCTGCCATCTCTCCGCCCAAGTCTCCAGACAATCTAAATCCTGCTGTATCCTCAGACAGTCCTCATCGCTATCCGCAATTCCACCAAGCTTTGTGTCGTCTGCAAACTTACTAATCAGACCAGTTACATTTTCCTCCAAATCATTTATATATACTACAAACAGCAAAGGTCCCAACACTGATCCCTGTGGAATACCACTGGTCACAGCCCTCCAATTAGAAAAGCATCCCTCCATTGCTACCCTCTGCCTTCTATGGCCTAGCCAGTTCTGTATCCACCTTGCCAGTTCACCCCTGATCCCGTGTGACTTCACCTTTTGTACTAGTCTACCATGAGGGACCTTGTCAAAGGCCTTACTGAAGTCCATATAGACAACATCTACTGCCCTACCTGCATCAATCATCTTAGTGACCTCCTCGAAAAACTCTATCAAGTTAGTGAGACACGACCTCCCCTTCACAAAACCGTGCTGCCTCTCACTAATACGTCCATTTGCTTCCAAATGGGAGTAGATCCTGTCTCGAAGAATTCTCTCCAGTAATTTCCCTACCACTGAAGTAAGGCTCACCGGCCTGTAGTTCCCTGGATTATCCTTGCTACGCTTCTTAAACAGAGGAACAACATTGGCTATTCTCCAGTCCTCCGGGACATCCCCTGAAGACAGCGAGGATCCAAAGATTTCTGTCAAGGCCACAGCAATTTCCTCTCCAGCCTCCTTCAGTTTTCTGGGGTAGATCCCATCAGGCCCTGGGGACTTATCTACCTTAATATTTTTTAAGACACCCAACACCTCGTCTTTTTGGATCACAATGTGACCCAGGCTATCTACACCCCCTTCTCCAGACTCAACATCGACCAATTCCTTCTCTTTGGTGAATACTGATGCAAAGTATTCATTTAGTACCTCGCCCATTTCCTCTGGCTCCGCACATAGATTCCCTTGCCTATCCTTCAGTGGGCCAACCCTTTCCCTGGCTACCCTCTTGCTTTTTATGTACGTGTAAAAAGCCTTGGGATTTTCCTTAACCCTATTTGCCAATGACTTTTCATGACCCCTTCTAGCCCTCCTGACTCCTTGCTTAAGTTCCTTCCTACTTTCCTTATATGCCACACAGGCTTCGTCTGTTCCCAGCCTTTTAGCCCTGACAAATGCCTCCTTTTTCTTTTTGACAAGGCCTACAATATCACTCGTCATCCAAGGTTCCCGAAAATTGCCGTATTTATCTTTCTTCCTCACAGGAACATGCCTGTCCTGTATTCCTTTCAACTGACACTTGAAAGCCTCCCACATGTCAGATGTTGATTTGCCCTCAAACATCCGCCCCCAATCTATGTTCTTCAGTTCTCGCCTAATATTGTTATAATTAGCCTTCCCCCAATTTAGCACATTCATCCTAGGACCACTCTTATCCTTGTCCACCAGTACTTTAAAACTTACTGAATTGTGGTCACTGTTACCAAAATGCTCCCCTACTGAAACATCTACCACCTGGCCGGGCTCATTCCCCAATACCAGGTCCAGTACCGCCCCTTCCCTAGTTGGACTGTTTACATATTGTTTTAAGAAGCCCTCCTGGATGCTCCTTACAAACTCCGCCCCGTCTAAGCCCCTGGCACTAAGTGAGTCCCAGTCAATATTGGGGAAGTTGAAGTCTCCCATCACCACAACCCTGTTGTTTTTACTCTTTTCCAAAATCTGTCTACCTATCTGCTCCTCTATCTCCCGCTGGCTGTTGGGAGGCCTGTAGTATACCCCCAACATTGTGACTGCACCCTTCTTATTCCTGATCTCTACCCATATAGCCTCACTGCCCTCTGAGGTGTCCTCTCGCAGTATAGCTGTGATATTCTCCCGAACAAGTAGCGCAACTCCGCCTCCCCTTTTACATCCCCCTCTATCCCGCCTGAAACATCTAAATCCTGGAACGTTTAGCTGCCAATCCTGCCCTTCCCTCAACCAGGTCTCTGTAATGGCAACAACATCATAGTTCCAAGTAGTAATCCAAGCTCTAAGTTCATCTGCCTTACCCGTAATGCTCCTTGCATTAAAACATATGCACTTCAGGCCACCAGACCCGCTGTGTTCAGCAACTTCTCCCCGTCTTCTCTGCCTCAGAGCCACACTGTCCCTATTCCCTCGTTCTCCCTCAATGCTCTCACCTTCTGACCTATTGCTCCCGTGCCCACCCCCCTGCCATACTAGTTTAAACCCTCCCGTGTGACACTAGCAAACCTCGCGGCCAGGATATTTATGCCTCTCCGGTTTAGATGCAACCCGTCCATCTTATACAGGTCACACCTGCCCCGGAAGAGCTCCCAGTGGTCCAGATAACGGAAACCCTCCCTCCTACACCAGCTGTTTAGCCACGTGTTTGTCTGCTCTATCTTCCTATTTCGAGCCTCACTGGCACGTGGCACAGGGAGTAATCCCGAGATTACAACCCTCGAGGTCCTGTCTTTTAACTTTCTGCCTAGCTCCCTGAACTCCTGCTGCAGGACCTCATGCCCCTTCCTGCCTATGTCGTTAGTACCAATATGTACAACGACCTCTGCCTGTTTGCCTTCCCCCTTCAGGATTCCCTCTACCCGTTCGGAGACATCCTGGACCCTGGCACCAGGGAGGCAACATACCATCCTGGAGTCTCTTTCACGTCCACAGAAGCGCCTATCTGTGCCCCTGACTATAGAGTCCCCTATTACTATTACTCTTCTGCGCTTTGACCCTCCCTTCTGAACATCAGAGCCAGCCGTGGTGCCACTGCTCTGGCTGCTGCTGTTTTCCCCTGATAGGCTATCCCCCCCGACAGTATCCAAAGGGGTATATCTGTTCGAGAGGGGGACAACCACAGGGGATTCCTGCACTGACTGCCTGCCCTTTCTGGTGGTCACCCATTTCTCTGCCTGCACCTTGGGTGTGACCACATTTACATAACTGCGATCTATGACGCTTTCCGCCACCTGCATGCTCCTAAGTGCATCCAATTGCTGCTCCAACCGAACCATGCGGTCTGTGAGGAGCTGCAGTTGGGTACACTTTCTGCAGATGAAGCCATCCGGGACGCTGGAAGCCTCCCGGACCTGCCACATCTCACAGTCAGAGCACAGCGCCCCTCTAACTGACATTGCGTCAATTAATTAAAATTTGTCTTTTTTTTTTTAAATACTTTTTTTTTTAGACACACCAACAGACAAATCAGCACACACAACATGACAACCAATCATAGACAAGGACAGAGACAGTCTAAGAGAAGAAACACGACACCTGGTGGCCAGTAGATCTGGAGACCAGGACAAGGACAGGACCTGATTAACATCACACACAGGGAGTCACCACGTGCAGAGTATCAAGACAGAACTGTAAATAACAAGTTGAAATAAAACAGCGTTGTACCAAATACAACCGTGTTGGTTCATCTGTACATCAGAACACCCAACACTACAGGTTTCGCCCCCACGATACAAAGATGTGCAGGGTAGGTGGATTGACCATGCTAAATTGCCAACTAATTGGAAAAAAAATGAATTGGGTACTCTAAATTTATATTAAAAAATATATATTTCTTCCCCCACAAATGACTTGGAAATAGGTTCAGCTGTGTAGTTTTAGCAAAAGATGGACGTTATATTCCAAAAATAGCCTTTGGCAAGGTGTATATTTATGAATAGACGAGTTGTAATCACCATGCAAGATTGGGAGGCTCATTCAGATCCAAATAACGACCAAATCATTAGCCACGTTTGGTGATTTAAAAGAACGTGTCCTACCTTGGTGTGAAGGAGGTAAACTATTCTTCTGGATGCTATGATAAGGGTACAAATTGTGCATTGATTGAAGTTGAATGCTGCACTGAAGCATTCTAGCATTTGCATATTCCTTACTTTTGTAGAACTTGCAATGCCAGTGTTAACAGCAGATTCACCTTCAAGTAGAGTGAAGGGTAAAAAAAATCCAGTAGGAAATTTCATTGTGCACCTCAAGGTTTTTCTACCTCACTAATCGGCATAGTGGATTGGGAGACAACCTCTGTAAGAAAGAGGTGATCAGATAGCTTAAGGGAGTAATCAGCACCAATCATATCTGATGAATATCTGCAGAGCTGAATTTATCATCATGATGGATGGAGAAGGAGGGAACTGAGGGTCTTTGGAAGAAAGTCCATGGGCAAGGGTTGAACAATCACAAGAAAATAAGTCAAATAGCCATTAAATGGTCCTAAAACCCCCTGCATTGTTAGACAATATCGAACAAACACACAAATTTGCCTGAAATTTGCTACAGAAAATCCTTCATTCCTCATATCTGCGCTTCTCTCCAGAGTAAGTGAAAGCAAAAAGTCAATGGTTGCACATTACTTGACCTCAAGTGTTTTATCAGTTATAAAAATGCCCTAATATACGAATCAAAGACTTCAAATAGAATACTTTGCAGCCATCCAAATAAATCATTCTGTTGCACATCTAGTACTAAGCTAGGTAATGAGCACTTAATATGAGATGATGATTTGTGGAGGAGATTGGTATAACAACTTTGGTACTGTGACAGCCAGTAAACCAATATAGATTTCCACTGATTTAAGATGGCAGTTTCAATTCCATGTCTTAGCCTGGGCTGTAAAATCTTTAATGTATCAGAAGGCAAGAGGAGACTAAAACAAAATAATATTTAGAAAACAATTTGAGATGCTGAGTAAAGTAAAATCTTCAATATCTGTAGGACCAGCATTCTAGTTAAATTTTAAAAAGTCCGCACATGTGAATGAGACACATTTAAACTTTTAAGTTACCTTGGTCACTTTCAGCTCCTTGAAAGCTGGCAAAATCCTTTCCTCTTTGGCGTGACATATTCAAATGAGGTTTGAGCTATTTGTGCAATCCACCAACATTTCCATCTCCTGATAATTTACTTGAGAAAGCTTTATAAAAGGTGAAGGGTTTCTGTGGAGAATTACCACCTCCATATTTATTTCCAACCTGCAGAAAATGACTTTGAAGTAAGCATAGCATTTGATGTGAATCTCAAATACACGAGCTATGTAACTGGAGTTTATTTTTCTTTCTGTTCCATTTTCAGAAATGAACAATGCATTGATCTATTTAAATACACTGTAGTGTTGCTACAAGGGTAGATATATATACACCTGAAAAAACATGAAATCACAGTATATCTGCAGAACCGTACACTGCTACAAGCATATCAAGATAATACTAGCATTTCTTTGCTTACCTCTCATTCAACTGAGGACTCATTTCTGATCTAATGATCTGCCATGCACCACACATATACATCTGTTATTTCAGCAACTGATAAAGATGGTCCTGCACCATGAATAAATTTGCACCTATTTTGTAAGAAAGTGTGACTGTGACTTATCTCATTTGCACCTTTATTTTGAACACTGTGATTTGCAGCAAGATTTCTCCAGAAGCAAACTGCCCAAAGACAGCAGGGTTTTCAGTGGGTGGATGGGAAAATGGGGCTGATAAAAAATACCCCCCACCCTGTAATGGGATTCAGGCACAATCTGAAAATATAAAAGCCGTTGCCACAAAACAGGAATGTGACCCAAAGGCACAGAAAAAAAAACCTGGCAGAATGGTTCTTTGAAGAGGGAGAATACAAATACTGAATTTTGTCGACAGCATTTCAAAATTAGTCATAACCGACCCTAGTCCTGTCGTCTCTTTTAATGTAATGCATCACATGCTCAGGGTACAGAATTCCACAGCCAAAGGGGCAGGATTAATAAACTGGATTTCTTCTTTCAATAAAGTGTCATAATCCCCAATGAGGACCACGGGCAAAACATCATTGATCTCTCCATGAGACTCATGGAGTATGAGCTCCCAAGATAGGGGGCAGAGGCTGATAGAAAAGCTGGCTCAATACAGGGCATAGACAGACTGGTCCTCCCAACAAGGATTGTACTGGGAGCTTGATGCTGCTTTACACAGAAATTTGCATGTAATTAAAATAAATTAATGTTAAATTTTTGACTGCTTCCCCAGGTTATATAAATTAAGGAAATCCAGATCTACAACATACTGGAGGAGTATATTTGTCATTTACAATGTGGAGGAAAGGTGGATTGGCCGTGCCAAATTGCCCGTGATGTCCAAAAGATTGGGAGGGGGGGGTTGGGTTGGCGGGGTGAGCCTGGATGGGGTGCTCCTTTGAAGGGTCAGTGCAGACTCGATGGGCTGAATGGCCTCCTTCTGCACCGTCGGAATTCTATGACTATTCTATGAAGATTAATTAAAAACTATTCACATTTTGGCACACAAAGAAGAGTTTTATTTAAACCACGTTGAAAGCAATAGATTGTAACCTGCCATTTCCAGATTTCTAGGAACGAGATGCAGTGAAAATCGATAGCCTTCCTGAGTTTTATTCCTCTGCCAGGATTTCTTTTCCTACCGCTCGGTTGTGCTGCAAGATAGTGACATGAAGTAAAATAAAACAATAATATCAGCCACGGCGAGGATTCATTCTCTAGTTATAACCTAGAATAATAATAAAGCAAATTAACAATCTCACTAGGTATCATCAGAGATACTGGTAGGCCATCAATAAATGTTACAGTGATAAAGACCTTACAAGAAATCTCATTAAAGTTCCACTATATCAAAATAAAACCCTGTCAAAATAACTTCAAAGCAGATAAAGATATAATGAATGAGAAAAGGTCATACAATGCCTCCTTCCAATAGACTACAAGTGGAAATTCATCAACGCTGCACTGAGCCCATATTGGACAATAGAGCTTTGCATTGCTTTGTGCATTTTATTTCACTGTCATAGAATCAAACCAACACTCTTGATTAAAACAACTGCAAATCATCTCATAACTTGGAATTTAAATGTTTATAATGAATCTGTTTAATCCATCAGTGTCTCAAATTCCCACAGAACATTCCAAAAGAATCTTTACCAATGAATTATAATATACTTTACTAAGAAGAGCCTTACGCGGTCATGTGTATGAATAGCAGCAAAGGTCACTACCGTTGAGACATATAAAGAATTACACAGTGCCTGACCATGTCATTTAGGATATTCCAAAATATTCATATTAACTTAATTATAATTTGAAGACCAGTCACTAGCTTTACGGTCTCAAACGTATTAACGTTTGCTTGCCGCTGACATTGAACAATCAGCATTTACACAATAAATGGAGGCTTTCAGTTCATAATGTTTGTACTGGTTTGTTGCCAAAGCGACCTTAAACTGGTCTGATGGCCCCATCTCGCTCCATCGCCTACATCATCTTTCATTTCAAAATTATATCCAATTTTTTTACGGAACTATATCCCCTCTGGAAAAACATTCTCTTATGCAACAACTCTGCATGGTTTCTCCTCATTCCTCTCCATAATAGTTTCAAATCAATGACTACTTTAACATCATTTGTAACATTTTGTCCTCGAAGCAAATGTTGTGGTACATTGTATCCAACTTCAGTTTCCTTTTTGCAGAATAAGTTTTCTTATGAATGAGCGCTGTAGACTGCCTACGATGGCAGATGTTCCAGCTGTGGTTCAAACTGGGGTAAACTTTGCTTTATAGGAAGTGCTGATTCTATTCCAAATGTCATCTGTAGGACCTCCTGCTGAACTGTGGCAGTTGGCCCTGAGAACCTATAAGTGGTAAAAATGTTTCAGTTGTATAGAGTACCTGGTTAGACCTCATCTAGAATATTGCTGACAGCTTTGAGCACAATACTTCAGTAAATAATATATTGACTTGGAGAGTGGTGAGTTGCTTTTGGGGTGCACTGTGCATCCACCAGAATTATGCTGGGACTTAGAGGGTCTAATTATGAGGACATGATGCATTAACATTGTTTTTTCCCCTTCTATATAAAATGTTGAGGGGTGGGGAAAAGCTAGACCAAGAAGGCATAATCTTAATAGAAGGACTTATAGCCAGCCATTCAGGAATTAAACCGGAAACCACATTTTCACATAAAGCGTAATTATTTTCTTTACCTTTCCCCAAAAGGCTGTGGATACTCTGTCAATTTGACCTTTCTAGATTGGGATGTTAGATTTTGTTAGGTGCGGATATCAAAAGATGGATAAGTGGAGATGAAGCGCAGATCACCCATGATGTAATTTGCAACATCTATGATTTTATAGAATGGAGGTGCAGGTTGCATTGCCTACTTCTTTTCTTAATGTTCCTATCATAGATTTTGCTTGACATATCGAGATACATTTAGACTCAATTAATGACATCTGACCATATGAATACGATGCTGGCAACATCTATGAAATGTCCTTGATGCCGTTAATAATTGGCAGTCTACAGTGTCAACATTTACACAAATATAAAATTAGGAAGGTAATATGAAGGGAATAGATAGGATAGATGCGGGCAGGTTGTTTCCATTGGTGGGTGAAAGCAGACTGGGGGCATGGCCTCAAAATAAGGGGAAGTAGATTTAGCAGTGAGCTTAGGAGGAATTTCTTCATCCAAAGAGTTGTGAATCTATGGAATTATCTGCCCAGTGAAGCAATTGAGGCTCCTTCATTAAATGTTTTCAAGATAAAGATAGATAGTTTTTTGAAGAATAAAGGAATAAAGGGTTATGGTGTTCGGGCCGGAAAGTGGAGCTGAGTCCACAAAAGATCAGCCATGATCTCATTGAATGGTGGAGCAGGCTCGAGGGGCCAGATGGCTTACTCCTGCTCCTAGTTCTTATGTTCTTATGTTCTTAAGAGATGCTCGGGGAAGCCAGCCCTTACCCCTGCCCCTATGGCTGGCTCCGCTGTGAAACATTCTATCAGTTGATGAAAGCTTCTATCTGCAAGCCTGAAATTCTTTTTCAATCTATACCTGCTAGCTCCATGAGACATTTGTCATGTAGTTTTTGTCCAAAGAACCAGTGTGCAGAAGATGGCAATGATTCTCTGCAAGGCTTGAAATAGTACTTTCCTAAGAGCCTAAGGTTTCATAATTTAGAGTTGTGTCAGGTTTGATGGCACCACAAGAAATCTCTATGAAAGCAAGGAATATGTTCATCTTTGCCTTTCTCCTGATTCGATAAAACTTCTTCCCCATTTGCAGACAGGTACAAGGAATTCCAATAACTCTTTGGACTCAACTGATGATTTCCTTCCATGCAGCTTGCTTGCTTTTGTTAAATCGTGCTCTTCAGCCCCAAATTAGTCGATGCCAATTTGCTTCAATCTTGTAACAGGAACTCCATCTCTTCAGAATCAAATGAAACAGTGTTGCCCACATGTCTCTACTGTGACGTTTTGTTCAATTTCGATACTTCTCTACCCCCACTATAACTTCCCCTTTAATGACAGATCTTCAAGAATTTAAGAACTGCAATCTCAAATTAATGCTCCACAAACAAATGCGATGAACTAGCCTTTCCTGCGAACGACTCAAATTAACGTGGAAGGACTCCTATTGAATGATTCAACCAGGTCTGCTGACTATTTCATAGACATGTGCTTTCGGCAAATCCAACCCAATTTTTGAGTTGACATTTATGTTTGAATTGCTGCAAAATACATATAAATTATCGTATGACTTATCAGAGCTCTGTAACCTCAGAAGATAAGACAGTGTCATTCATCACTGAATGATCTCTGATAGTTTCATGCTTTGTCTGAAGTTTTCATGTTGTTCTTTTGTATCTAGTTAGTATTTGCATTTTGATGATCATTTAAATATTATTTTAAGGGGCAATTTACCATTCCACCTACCCTGCACATCGGTCGTGGGAGTGAGACCAACGTGGACACTAGGAGAATGTGCAAACTCTACACGGACAGAGACCCGGGGCCGGGATCAAACCCAGGTCCTCAGTCCTCAGTGAGGCAGCGGTGCTAACCACTCCGCCACCGTAACGCCCTCATGTTGATCAATTAATGAATTAATGCGTTAATCTGTTTTTGCCAAACTGATTAGTTTTCTGCCTAAAAATTTGAAACATAGAATCATAGGATCCCTACTGCACAGAAGGAGGTCACTTGACCAACCTAGTCTGCACCAACACTCTGAAAGAGCACCCTAATGAAGATCCTGCCTTATCCCTGCAACCCTGTAACCCCACCTAATCCGTACATCCCTGCACACTAAGGGGCAATTTAGCTTGGCCAATCAACCTAACCAGCACATCTTTGCGCTGTCGGAGGGAACTGGAGCACCTGGGGGAAACCCACACAGACACATCCTCTAATCTTTTGAACATCAGACCATTCACATCAATTATGAAATGATTGCTTGCATTCCAAAGAGTGACTGATTTCATAAATAGAATGTTATCGCCATTATACAAACTTTCAAATCTCACTGTAACAGGTTGTCACAATGTTTAAACAGAAACCATAATACCCACGTTTTCTGCACAAGTCTCGCATAAATGAGCGAGGCATTAAGAGAAGGCCTAAACCTCCGCTCAGAGCATCATGAGATATGAGAGACAAAATCTACCGCTTAACAAGTTGGAAAGGTAATGGTATTTGCGCACCATTTAAATTTAGAAATCATGTGACCACACTTAGAAGCATAGAAAAGTTATAGCACAGAAGGAGGCCATTCGGCCCATCATGTCCATGCCAGCCCAAGGACACCCAGGTGCCCTTTCTAATCCCACCTTCTTGCACCCGGCCCATAGCCATGTAGCTCAGAGCATTTAATGTGCAGATCCAGGTACTTTTTAAATGAGTTTAGTGTCTCTGCCTCCACCATCAATTTGGGCAGTGAATTCCAGACTTCCACTACCCTCTGTGGAAAAAGGTTCTTCCTCATGTCCCCTCTACACCTTCTGCTGCTTAACTTGAACTTATGTCCCCTGGTTCTAGTATTCTCTGCTAATGGAAACAATTCTATCCTGTCCACTTTATTTCTTCGCTTATAATTTTGTACACCTCAACCAAGGCAGTGCTCAGCCTTTTTTTGTTCCAAGGAAAATAAGCCCAACCTAGCCAATCTCTCCCTGTAGCTTCACTTTTCTAACCCTGACAACATTCATTTAAACCTCCTCTGCACTCTCTCCAGAGCAATAACGTCCTTCCTGTAATGTGGTAACGAGAATTGCACACAGTACTCCAGTTTAGCCTCACCAGTGTTTTATACAATTCCAACATTATGTCCTTACTTTTATATTCTAGATCTCTGTCAGTGAAGGAGAGCATTCCATATGCCTTCTTTGCCAACTGTATCTACTTGAACTGCTGCCTTTAAGGACCTGTGTACTTGTACGTCCAGCTCTTCACTTCATCTACCCTTCTTAGGATATTCCCATTTATTGCGCACTCTATATAACTGCTTGACTTCCCGAAATGCATGACCTCACACTTCTCTGTGTTAAAATCCATCTGCCACTTTACCGCCCACTCCACCAACCTATCTATATTGTTGTGGAGATTATAGTTATCCTCTACACTGTCCACCACTCGGTCACTTTTTGTGTCAAATTTCCCAATCGTGTTCCCACGTTCACGTCCAAATCATTATTATATAACACAAACAGTAAGGGTGCCAACTGTGGAACAACACTTGAAATAACTTGCCATTCACAAAGCATCCATTGACCATCATCCTTTGTTTCCTATTACAAAGTCAAATTTTCGTCCAGTTTTCCACATTACCCTGTATCCCATTGGATTTGACCTTTTTGACCAATCTATCATGTGGGACTTTGTGGAACGCCTTGCTAAAGTCCACGTACACCACATCCACTGCAGTACTTGCTTCAACCATTCTTGTCACTTCCTCAAATAATTCAATCAAATTTGTGAGGCAAGACCTTCCTTTAAGAAATACGTGCTGACTATCCCTGACTCATCCATGTCTTTCTATGTGACAATTAATCCTATCTCTCAGGATTGATTCTAATTTTCCCACCACTGACGTAAGCTGAACTGTTCTATAATTGTTCGGCATTTTCTTTGATCCCTTTTTAAACAATGGAACTAGGTTTGCATTCCTCCAGTCCTCTGGTACCTCCCCTGTATCCAATGTGGGTTGAAAAATCATCCTCAGAAATCTGCCATCTCCTCCCTGACCTCCTTCAGCAACCTCAAAAACAATACCTCTGGCCTTGGTGACTTATCAACTTTCATGGATTTCAATCCTTTAAGTACTTCCTCTCTCTTTATGATTATCCCATCCAGTACCTCACAGTGTTCCTCCTGGACTTCTATATCTGCATCATCCCTTTCCTTTGTAAACATGGAGACAAAATATTCATTCAACACCTTTCCCACAGCTTCTACATCTACACACAAGTTCCCTTCTTCATCTCTGATAGGTCCCACTTTTTTCCTTGACGAACCTTTTATCATTAATATATTGGTAAAACATTTTTGAGTTTTATCTAACCTTATTTTCTGAATCTTTTTCATTCCCTCTCTTTGGTTTCTTTATTTCCTTTTTTACTTCATCCCTGCACTTCCTGCAACTGTCTAGGCTATCTGAGGTTCCTAGCTCTTTGAGCATAACATACGCTTTCTTTTTCTGTTTGATCTACCCCTGTATTCCACCAGACAAGCAGTGGTATTGAGGTTTGGCAATACCCCTCTTATATTTGGAGGGGACATGTCTACTTTGTACATTTAGGATTTTGCTTTTTAGTGCTTCCCTCTGGTTTTCCATTGACTTATCCTCTAGCAGTGCTGGCCAGTCTACCTCAGCCAAGTCCCTTCTCGCTCCTGCAAAATTTGCCTTCACCAGTTCAAAACCTTTGTCCTGTTTTATCTCTGTCCTTTCCCATGGTAATACTTAATCGAACTGAATTGTGATCACTATCCCCGATATGGTCGCCAACTGTCACTTCATCCACTTGCCCTTTTTCTTTCCCCAAGACAAATTCCATCTCCTCTCATTGGACTTGTAACTAAATGGTTGAAAAAGTTTTCCTGGACACACTCATGAATCTTTCTCCCTCAGTGCCCCTTATATTGTTTGAATCCCAGTTGCTATTGCGATAGTTATAATAATAATCTTTATTGTCACAAGTAGGCTTACATTAACACTGCAATGAAGTTACTGTGAAAATCCCCTACTCACCACACTCCAGCGCCTGTTCAGGTACACTGAGGGAGAATTCAGAATGTCCAAATTACTTAACAGCACGTCTTTCAGGACTTGTGGGAGGAAACCTGAGCATCTGGAGGAAACCCATGCAGACACAGGGAGAAAGTGCAGACTCCACGCAGACAGTGACCCAAGCCGGAAGTAGTCGAATCTGGGACCCTGGAGCTGTGAAGTAACAGTGCTAACCACTGTGCTACTATGCTGCTCAGTGGGCAAATTTGAAGGGCTCAATCTAACGAATAAACCAATAGAGTCCCATACTGGGCGGGACTATCGGGGTTGTTCCCGACGCATGTAGCCCTCTTGTTCCTACAGGAAACAATTTGCCAACATATTTTATCTTCTATCTCCCTATCATGATTTGGGTGTCTGTAAATACTCCCAGTAGTGTGACTGCCCCTTATTTCATTTCTAAGCTCAACTCATAAAGCCTTGTTTGTTGACCAATTATGTTGTGCAGCTTTTAATGCTTTCAAATTATCATGAATCTGCTAACAATAAATTATCGACTGATTAAATTTAGTGTTTAAAGAGTTGTCTTTATGAAAAATGTTTGGCGAAGGCTTTTTAAAATCTGATGTGGAGATGCCGGCGTTGGACTGGGGTGAGCACAGTACGAAGTCTTACAACACCAGGTTAAAGTCCAACAGGTTTGTTTCGATGTCACTAGCTTTCGGAGCGCTCCGAAAGCTAGTGACATCGAAACAAACCTGTTGGACTTTAACCTGGTGTTTTAAAATCTGGGTATGGAAAACAGCCATTCCATTGCTGACACACACACTGACTTCATGCTCTGATTCAATGCACTTATCCTTAAGATTGAAAAGAAAGCTTTGATAAATATTTCTTCCTGAAGATTGTGCTATTTCAAAGGGTTTTGTCAATTATGACATTTAGGAACAATTCTCCACAGTCTTCTACACAGATATCAATATATTAACAGTTTGAATCTTTCATTCGCCACAAGTGCATAAACAGCTTTATTCTATAGATTTGGAAAGTATGTAATGCCTGGGGAAGCCAATTCATTATGTTGTAAAGTAGATCGGAAAATAAAGTGTTGGAACCTTAAAAAATAAATCACTTTGGGGAGAAAGAAAATCCAAATGTCACATCTGATTTCTTTTGAAAGACTAGCAATGATAAAAGGAAACTAATGCCCTTGCTTTCAGAATAATTTAACCCTGTAAACCTTTCGGACTAAATCCCAGTCATCTGTACTGATCCCGCTGGATCGTGTGGGATCACTGAGGTGATATTTCCAGCTTGATAATCCAATGCCACGTGGAGATAGTATCCAGGTCACATTCCCTTCAGTCAGCCCAGGCAAGTGAACTGCTCAGGATAGTTAAAAGAAAATATTTGGGGATGGATTTCAGAACTTACACATATCGTTTTTTTTTTTAAGAGTACCCAATTCAATTTTTCCAATTAAGGGGCAATTTAACGTGGCCAATCTACCTAGCCTGCACATCTTTGGGTTGTGGGAGTTGCAATGGGTACATCAGTTTGCGGTATTAGACCAGGCCCTATGTGAGCTTTGGATGTAGGATATCCAAGTGTGGAGAGTCCTCGTAAGGTGTGGCTGGAGTTTCCACCACTTATAAGGCTTGCTGAAAAATCTTGGAAATAGCAGAGACTAACATAACCGGATCCCTGCTGCTTCCTGGCATTTCCATCAGCCCAATGCTAGTGTTCAAATTTTCAGGCCTTTTACCTTTGTGACATGCACAAATGCATCCACTCTTAAAATAAATTGGCCCGGATTTACGGTGGTACTGAGTGCAAAAATGTCAATGTTCATTGTCATTACTGAAACTGACAGTGACTTAGGGGGTCCAGCCATGCATAGAATAATATTGGAATCCTGAGAGTGAATTTAAGCTCATTCATTGTCGGAGTGTCCCGTTCCACCGCCACCCCCCCCCCCCCCCCACCGCCCCACCCCTCCTCCTAAATCTTACGCAATCGATAACTTCAGAAAAAAAATCCACTTCTTTTGCTTACTGTAAAAGCCCTTTATAAAGTTACACCTGTTGAACAATTTTCTAACAGCGCACCAGCTGTTTAATTATTGCTAAACACCCATAATGGGCCTAAAATGCTAATTTCATACTTACGGAATTTTAAATTCTCCATTATGATCATCATTTTCAAGTTTCTCTGTTTTTTTTATCTTCTATCTAAATTCAATCATTATTAATTTCGCTTTCTGAACATCTAAATTAAAACTGGAGGATAAAGTGTATTTTACTTCTGCGTTGTTGTCTGTGAGAATACGACAATCTGATTGGCTGTTTACCCTACTTGCTGGCATCGCTGCTGCTGAATACCTGGTCATCCCCTTGACTTGGTGCCAGATTTAAATTGCCATCGGATAAGAAGAGTTTTTTTCCACAGAAATCACTCAGACTTTATCGGCTTCCTTCAAGATCAACGACGAGCATATTGTTTCATCGCTGACCGCAAAACTGGGGTGGGTTTAGCACAGTGGGCTAAACAGCCAGTTTGCAATGCAGAACAATGCCAGCAGCGTGGATTCAATTCCCATACCGGCCTCCCCGAACAGGCGCCGGAATGTGGCGACTAGGGGCTTTTCACAGTAACTTAATTGAAGCCTACTTGTGACAATAAGTGATTATTATTATTATTGTTGTTATTACTATTGTTATTAAAACCTAGTTGAGCATTTAATACGGAATTGTTCTGAAATAGATTTTGGTTACATTATTCAGTCCCTTCGGCTGGATTTTTACTCAAGGCAGTGGGTGGGTGGACAATTGGACCAACTGGCAGCACACCATCCCGACCTAGGTAGAATGAATGCCTATCAGTCTGCCACGTGCAACAAGTTGGGGGTGAGGGGGGTGGTTGGGACAAAATTGGTGGTTTGGTTGGACCAGAATATTGGGCCATTGAACATAATTTGTGAGGACCAAAAAAATGGTCCCAGGTACACGGGTAAATGGTTGTGAGATTTTGAGAGGGTTTCACAGCCGGGAGAGTGGGAGAGCTTAGTGAAGGGGAAGTCAAAGCCTTTCTTGTGAGGTCTGGAGGAGCAAAAAGACTGAAAACAAATGTAAAACATACGCTTCTAGGACTCCGTCAACCCTTGTTTTTTTTTTTTGCCTTTTGGAATGGTGAGGCTGGGAATACTGCATGGGCCCCAACTTTAAAAAGCAATCTGATTCCAATGACACCTATGCCCAATCCGCAATATTAAAGGAAGGCCTCTCCAGTTTCCAGAAAGAAGCCTCTCACCTGTTCAGATCAGCACGCTAAGATTGGAAACAGTGCTGGGTCCTTATCGATGAAGTCTCACTGAAGACTTTAATGACTCACTCCTTGCCCTGATCCCGTTGGGTGGGCCGGGTCAGAATAACCCGAGAAAAGCAATGGTGTGAAAATTTGCTCTACCAGTTGTAAATTTTGTAATCCTCATTGACAAGTATGTTGCACTTCAACTATAAAATTATTTTCCATTGACTTATTTAAATATTAGCCAACAAACTCTACTAACAGAAAAAGAAACAGAAGAGATGGCATGTTCTCTGATTTGTCCCTCCTTTCTAACATTGCATCTGTGCATTCTGGTGAAGTTTAATTAGATGCTTAGTGGATTTCATTTTCCTTATCAGTGTTATAAAGTTAATCGCCGTCAACCCTCAAGAGCACAGGATGAGGCATAGATAAGCCAGTTACCAATTGGATGTTCTATATTGGAGTGAGATTATGAGCCTCCCAACTGAAATCATACCACAGCAAGTTCACTTTTTAATGTCTGACATTCGCTACAGTCAGAACAGAAAGTGGGAAGCATCACAGTGGAGAGAAAAGCCCTGTTCTGCCATTTACTCATGGAACATTATTCTAATATCTCAGCATAATGTGCTGCATTTCCAAAATGCAGTGTGCAAGTCATTGAATTAAATGAAATTTCATTAACACTTACCTTTGAACGTGTAGAAAGACTGAATTTACACAGGCCTCTATTTAATAGCCATCTAAGACAAATCTATTCGGCTTTCGTGTTTGCTAAGCTTATCTCTTCTTTCTGATGGAGCTCAGTAAATTTAATCAAGCTTTGTAATAGTTGCAGGAAAGGTTTCCATTAATCTTGTCTTCCGAGAGCTGCGATATTTACAGTGAAGTGTTTCGACCGATGTGCGCAGAACTGTAATATGTCTGCAGTACATCTTAAATGCTAAGTGTGTTAAAATTTGGATGTAGCCATTTATATTTGATTGGCTAGATGGTCAAAATGTCCAAAATGTAATAGAAAGTGTAAAAACCCAGTAATAAAAACTCTCCACTGCAATTTCCATGGGTTCTCGATAAATGTTTCTGTGACTTTTCCCACGATGGTCAGCTCAAACTTTAAATCCAGAAAATAGTAATAATAATCTTTATTAGTGTCACAAGTCGGCTTACATTAACACTGCAATGAAGTTGCTGCAAAAATCCCCTAGTCGCCACACTCCAGCGCCTGTTCGGGTACATCCAGGGAGAATTCAGAATGTCCAATTCACCTAACAAGCACATCTTTCGGGACTTGTAGGAGGAAACTGGAGCACCCGGAGGAAACCCACGCAGACAGGGGGAAAACGTGCAGACTCTGCACAGACAGTAACCCAAGCCGGGAATCGAACCTGGGTCCCTGGTGCTGTGCAGCAACAGTGCTAACCACTGTGCTATCATGCCAGCCTAAAAAGGTGGCCTCACCCCAGATGGGACACAAACCCACAATTCCTGGTTTAGGAGACCATCTAGGATAATGATTTCACTGAAATACAAATAAAGGTAAAATATATAGGAGTGTCAGTACAGCTCGATTAATTAGTGAAATCTACCAACTCAATCTATAAGTCGGAACTAACATTTTTTCATAAATAATTTCATGTAGCGATGAATCATATTTAATAACTATTGTCTATCGGATTATACTGAAGATTAGAAATGCAATGTTACAAGTAGCTGCCCTAGATTTGGTCCCTTTGTTCTGAATGCAGAGCCTTGAGAGTTTTGCAGTCCCTTGTGAAATAATGGTGCTGAAAGATGCTGCTTGCAAAAGACAAAATGAACTCACAGATAAAAGCAGTCTTATTTATGCCACATTTGGAAATGTGTACATATACAAGCACAACGGAACTTCTCCTGCCAAATGATCTGTACCATGACAGGAGGCACATCCGTCAAAATTGCATTCGGCACAATGATGTTGGATGAAAATAGAATGTTCTTTTTTTTTAAGATCTTCATGTTATAGACAAAAATATTGATGCTCAGGCTAACAAGCATGACAGGCTTATTTGTGTATTCTGTCGGGGATTGGAACAAAAATTTCAGGAATGTGCTTATTTAGTGCAAACTGTAAGAGCAACTCATGAAAGAGAGAGGGCACTGTAGTTATCCACATCCCTCAGACAATCGGAGGGAAATGTATATCTGGGTGCCAGGCAGAAAAAAAATTGAACAGAGACAGAGAGGGAAATAGATAGGAAAATAGAGGATATTGAAAATAATGCGACTAAATCAAATGATGTATTGGACCATAATCTTTGCAATCTGCAGAAGAGAATAGAAAATATTTCGGAAACATCTCATTTATATATTGGAAGATGAACAAAGCAGAGGCAGTGCTTCTGTGATATCAGAAATGGAGCTGGAAAGAACACGGCAATGATCACAATGATAATGTGCATTCTGTAATATCTTTACCAGGTAATCCTAAAAAATCATGGCTGGCCTACTTTATGTTTGCCTTTGTGTGGTATTGATAAATAATGATATCAAAAAGGCACAGCCCAAAAAGGGCAAGCATTCAGAAAATGCAATCCAAGTGTCATTAATGAAAGGAAACGTGTCTATGAAATGATAGTTAGTTTGAATTGTGTATTACATAAATAACGATAGCTTGACCAAGTGCATTATAATACTGTCACACTGCTCAGAGATTCAAATCATGTCACCATGACATTTTGACCTTCTAACCAATCAAATATAAATGGCTACATCCAACTGTTACCTGGACCCTCAAACCTAGTTGATGTCACGTGATGGTCCAAGTCAGGTATTATCGGTGTAATCTGCAGCTGATCTCCCACAATGCTGTTTAATGGACAAGAGAGTGGTGAGGCCGTGGAATGCCCTACCGGCAACAGTAGTGAACTCGCCAACATTGAGGGCATTTAAAAGTTTATTGGATAAACATATGGATGATAATGGCATAGTGTAGGTTAGATGGCTTTTGTTTCGGTGCAACATCGTGGGCCGAAGGGCCTGTACTGCGCTGTATCGTTCTATGTTCTATGTTCTAAGAGTGAAAGAAACGTCAGTCACTGTGAAGCTCACTCTCTTTTTGCCTCATAGTCTTGCTGTCTCCTTCCTTTTGTCTTCCCTATTACCGATTTCCTTTCCTCCTCTCCCCTTTACACCTCACATTTTCTTTTGTCACCCACGTGCATCTGGTGGATGACTCATTTTAACAATTGCACACCTCAGCCTTTCCTTCCCTTTGTCATTTCAGGCTCGGGTGAGAAAGAAGATCAGAAGGTGGTTGAGTGATGGAGCGACTTTGCAAGAAACCAAGGGGTCTGACCTGGTGAAGGAAGTAGGCCAGAACTTCAATCACAACTGCAATCACTCTCCCTTTCCCCAGCCTTCCATACAGCCGATGATTTGTTACATTTCGCAAGCTCAATATACGATAAAGGTGAAACTGGGCCCTTTTCTGTGTTGAATGATCCATGAGATGTTGAAAATTGTGGCTGTGATGTGCTCACACATTTCCAACAGAAGGTATGCTGGACATAAGCTTTTGTAAAGAATTTGGTGTGTGCAGACCTAACATCTGTCAGAGCATGCAGAACAAGCAAATGATGATGCCAATTAGCATGCATCAATGATTTGATGCCAGCACTGTCATTTTGGAAGGCCATGTTTCAGTCTACGGTGTAGGGAGCCAGTGACTAAATGCACATTTATTTGTACGCACCACATGTCATCGCTATCATATATCGGAACTGAAAGGGCTCAGCTTCCTCAGTGATATGGGTCCAAGTCTCGATAGCATGTGGCTTGCATAGTAACTTACAGGTGCTGATGTTCCCCTGCGCTTGCTACCTTTGTCTTTCTCAGTGGCAGAGGTTGAAAATTGAAAGTTGTCAAAGAGGCCTTTGTAACTTGCTGCACTGCATCTTACAGAGAGTTCACACTATGGTTTGCTGGTGGTGGAGGGAAAGAACGTTTAAAATAATAGATTGGACGCCAATAAATCGCGATACCTTTTCCTGGATAATTTCAAACGTTTTGATTGTTGTTGGAGCTGCACGCAACCAGACAAGTGGGGAATATTCATTCCATCACACCCATAACATGTGCCTTGTAGGTCATAGAATCATAGAATCCCCAAAATACAAAGACGGAGGCCATTTGTGTATTTAGAAACAGAAGGAGGCCATTTGGCTAATCAAGTTTGCACTGATCCTCCCAAAGAGTATCCCACCGAGGCCCACTCCCCTACTCATCCCTCGAATCTCACCTAACCTTTGGACAATGAGGGCAATTTATCATGGCCAATCCACCTAACGTCACATCTTTGGACTGTGGGAGGAAGCTGGAGCACCATGAGAAAACCCACGCAGACACGGGGAGAATGCGAAAACACCACACAGATGGTCACCGAAGGCCGGGATTGAACTCGGGTCCCGATCATGTGAGGCAGCAGTGCTAACCACTGTGCCACCTTGTCGCCCGAATGGCAGAAAGGCTTTAGGGGCTCAGCAAGTAAGTCACTCACCACATCATACCCAGCCTCTGAACTGCTCTTGGAGCCGCAACAATTTCCTCCTGGTCTCTACTGACTTCAATTTATTACAGCTCCTTCATTCACTGAGTGCTGAATTTGGTGCATTTGAGTGCGATAGTGAGAGTTTGGTGACCGAGGGAGTATAAGGCTTCATTTTTATCTAAAGTTTAGTCTTTCTTTTATTTAGTTAATTAACTTAAAAGTTGCTGTTTGGTTTAGAAGAAGGTGAATTTTCAATAAGCTTTAAACCGGCTTCTACTTGTAGGCACTTGCAGCTGGAGCTTGTTAATTAGTTAATTGGATTAGGCCTGGTTTTCAGAGGCTAGATTCACAGTATAAAAGTGATCCCCTGCAGTGCAGACTTTGTTTGCACTGAGTGCTGAATTTGGTGCATTTGAGTGCGATAGTGAGAGTTTGGTGACCGAGGGAGTGCTGAATTTGGTGCATTTGAGTGCGATAGTGAGAGTTTGGTGACCGAGGGAGTGCTGAATTTGGTGCATTTGAGTGCGATAGTGAGAGTTTGGTGACCGAGGGAGTGCTGAATTTGGTGCATTTGAGTGCGATAGTGAGAGTTTGGTGACCGAGGGAGTGCTGAATTTGGTGCATTTGAGTGCGATAGTGAGAGTTTGGTGACCGAGGGAGTTAGGTGAGGAGGGAGTAAGGCGCTCCTTTCATTTTGTTTCCGACATTTCCGCAAAGAGTGCGAAGAGAGCCAGGAGTTTACAGAAAGTGTAGCTGACTGGGAGCAGGGTCGGAGGGCGGAGATCTAGTTAGTCCACAGGGCAGCTATATTCTGTCAGGTAAGAGGGGATGGAGGCTAGGCCAGTTACATGCTCCTCCTGTAGGATGTGGGTGGTGAGGGATACCACCGGTGTCCCCGCTGACTATACCTGTGGGAAGTGCACCCAACTTCAGCTCCTCAAAGACCGTGTTAGGGAACTGGAGCTGAAGCTGGATGAACTTCGAATCATCCGGGAGGCAGAGGGGGTGATTGAGAAGAGTTACAAGGAGGTAACCACACCCAAGGTACAGGACAAGAATAGCTGGGTTCCAGTCAGGGGGAAAAAAACAAACCGGCAGACAGTGCAGGGATCCCTCGTGGCCGTTCCCCTTCAAAACAAGTATACCGTTTTGGATGCTGTTGGGGGGGATGACCTACCGGGGGAAGGCCCTAGCGGCCAGGTCTCTGGCACTGAGTCTGGCTCTGGGGCTCAGAAGGGAAGGGGGGAGAATAGAAAAGCAATAGTTGTAGGAGATTCAATGGTTAGGGGAATAGATAGGAGATTCTGTGGTCGCGAGCGAGACTCCCGGAAGGTATGTTGCCTCCCGGGTGCCAGGGCCAGGGATGTCTCGGATCGTGTCTTCAGGATCCTTAGGGGGGAGGGTGAGCAGCCAGAAGTCGTGGTGCACATTGGTACCAACGACATAGGTAGGAAAAGGGGTGTGGAGGTAATAAACAAGTTTAGGGAGTTAGGCTGGAAGTTAAAAGCCAGGACAGACAGAGTTGTCATCTCTGGTTTGTTGCCGGTGCCACGTGATAGCGAGGCTAGGAATAGGGAGAGAGTGCAGTTGAACACGTGGCTGCAGGAATGGTGTAGGAGGGAGGGCTTCAGGTATTTGGATAATTGGAGCGCATTCTGGGGAAGGTGGGACCTGTACAAGCAGGACGGGTTGCATCTGAACCAGAGGGGCACCAATATCCTGGGAGGGAGGTTTTCTAGTATTCTTCGGGAGGGTTTAAACTAATTTGGCAGGGGAATGGGAACCAGATTTGTAGTCCAGCAACTAAGGTAGCCGATATTCAGGACGCCAACGCGTGTAATGAGGCAGTGGGGAAGGGAACACTGACAAAGGAGAGTACTTGCAGGCACGGAGAGGGGTTGAAGTGTGTATACTTCAACGCAAGAAGCATCAGGAATAAGGTGGGTGAACTTAAGGCATGGATCGGTACTTGGGACTACGATGTGGTGGCCATCACGGAAACTTGGATAGAAGAGGGGCAGAAATGGTTGTTGGAGGTCCCTGGTTATAGATGTTTCAATAAGATTAGGGAGGGTGGTAAAAGAGGTGGGGGGTGGCATTATTAATTAGAGATAGTATAACAGCTGCAGAAAGGCAGTTCGAGGAGTATCAGCCTACTGAGGTAGTATGGGTTGAAGTCAAAAATAGGAAAGGAGCAGTCACCTTGTTAGGAGTTTTCTATAGGCCCCCCAATAGTAGCAGAGATGTGGAGGAACAGATTGGGAAACAGATTTTGGAAAGGTGCAGAAGTCATAGGGTAGTAGCCATGGGCGACTTTAACGTCCCAAATATTGAGTGGAAACTCTTTAGATCAAATAGTTTGGATGGGGTGGTGTTTGTGCAGTGTGTCCAGGAAGCTTTTCTAACGCAGTATGTAGATTGTCCGACCAGAGGAGGGGCAATATTGGATTTAGTACTGGGTAATGAGCCAGGGCAAGTGATAGATTTGTTCGTGGGGGAGCATTTTGGAGATAGTGACCACAATTCTGTGACTTTCACTTTAGTAATGGAGAGGGATAGGTACGTGCAACAGGGCAAGTTTTACAATTGGGGGAAGGGTAAATACGATGTTGTCAGACAAGAATTGAAGTGCATAAGTTGGGAACATAGGCTGTCAGGGAAGGACACAAGTGAAATGTGGAACTTGTTCAAGGAACAGGTGCTACGTGTCCTTGATATGTATGTCCCTGTCAGGCAGGGAAGAGATGGTCGAGTGAGGGAACCATGGTTGACAAGAGAGGTTGAATGTCTTGTTAAGAGGAAAAAGGTGACTTATGTAAGGCTGAGGAAACAAGGTTCAGACAGGGCATTGGAGGGATACAAGATAGCCAGGAGGGAACTGAAGAAAGGGATTAGGAGAGCTAAGAGAGGGCATGAACAATCTTTGGCGGGTAGGATCAAGGAAAACCCCAAGGCCTTTTACACATATGTGAGAAATATGAGAATGACTAGAGCGAGGGTAGGTCCGATCAAGGACAGTAGCGGGAGATTGTGTATTGAGTCTGAAGAGATAGGCGAGGTCTTGAACGAGTACTTTTCTTCTGTATTTACAAATGAGAGGGGCGATATTGTTGGAGAGGACAGTGTGAAACAGATTGGTAAGCTCGAGGAAATACTTGTTAGGAAGGAAGATGTGTTGGGCATTTTGAAAAACTTGAGGATAGACAAGTCCCCCGGGCCTGACGGGATATATCCAAGGATTCTATGGGAAGCAAGAGATGAAATTGCAGAGCCGTTGGCAATGATCTTTTCGTCCTCACTGTCAACAGGGGTGGTACCAGGGGATTGGAGAGTGGCGAATGTCTTGCCCCTGTTCAAAAAAGGGACTAGGGATAACCCTGGGAATTACAGGCCAGTTAGTCTTACTTCGGTGGTAGGCAAAGTAATGGAAAGGGTACTGAAGGATAGGATTTCTGAGCATCTGGAAAGACACTGCTTGATTAGGGATAGTCAGCACGGATTTGTGAGGGGTAGGTCTTGCCTTACAAATCTTATTGAATTCTTTGAGGAGGTGACCAAGCATGTGGATGAAGGTAAAGCAGTGGATGTAGTGTACATGGATTTTAGTAAGGCATTTGATAAAGTTCCCCATGGTAGGCTTATGCAGAAAGTAAGGAGGCATGGGATAGTGGGAAATTTGGCCAGTTGGATAACGAACTGGCTAACCGATAGAAGTCAGAGAGTGGCGGTGGATGGCAAATATTCAGCCTGGATCCCAGTTACCAGTGGCGTACCGCAGGGATCAGTTCTGGGTCCTCTGCTGTTTGTGATTTTCATTAATGACTTGGATGAGGGAGTTGAAGGGTGGGTCAGTAAATTTGCAGACGATACGAAGATTGGTGGAGTTGTGGATAGTAAGGAGGGCTGTTGTCGGCTGCAAAGAGACATAGATAGGATGCAGAGCTGGGCTGAGAAGTGGCAGATGGAGTTTAACCCTGAAAAGTGTGAGGTTGTCCATTTTGGAAGGGCAAATATGAATGCGGAATACAGGGTTAACGGTAGAGTTCTTGGCAATGTGGAGGAGCAGAGAGATCTTGGGGTCTATGTTCATACATCTTTGAAAGTTGCCACTCAAGTGGATAGAGCTGTGAAGAAGGCCTATGGTGTGCTCGCGTTCATTAACAGAGGGATTGAATTTAAGAGCTGTGAGGTGATGATGCAGCTGTACAAAACTTTGGTAAGGCCACATTTGGAGTACTGTGTACAGTTCTGGTCGCCTCATTTTAGGAAGGATGTGGAAGCTTTGGAAAAGGTGCAAAGAAGATTTACCAGGATGTTGCCTGGAATGGAGAGTAGGTCTTACGAGGAAAGGTTGAGGGTGCTAGGCCTTTTCTCATTAGAACGGAGAAGGATGAGGGGCGACTTGATAGAGGTTTATAAGATGATCAGGGGAATAGATAGACAGTCAGAGACTTTTTCCCCGGGTGGAACAAACCATTACAAGGGGACATAAATTTAAGGTGAAAGGTGGAAGATATAGGAGGGATATCAGAGGTAGGTTCTTTACCCAGAGAGTAGTGGGGGCATGGAATGCACTGCCTGTGGAAGTAGTTGAGTCGGAAACATTAGGGACCTCCAAGCAGCTATTGGATAGGTACATGGATTACGGTTAAATGATATAGTGTAGATTTATTTGTTCTCAAGGGCAGCACGGTAGCATTGTGGATAGCACAATTGCTTCACAGCTCCAGGGTCCCAGGTTCGATTCCGGCTTGGGTCACTGACTGTGCGGAGTCTGCACGTCCTCCCCGTGTCTGCGTGGGTTTCCTCCGGGTGCTCCGGTTTCCTCCCACAATCCAAAGATGTGCAGGTTAGGTGAATTGGCCAATGATAAATTGCCCTTAATGTCCAAATTGCCCTTGGTGTTGGGTGAAGGTGTTGAGTTTGGGTAGGGTGCTCTTTCCAAGAGCCGGTGCAGACTCAAAGGGCCGAATGGCCTCCTTCTGCACTGTAAATTCAATGATAATCTATGATTAATCTAGGACAAAGGTTCGGCACAACATCGTGGGCCGAAGGGCCTGTTCTGTGCTGTATTTTCTATGTTCTATGTTCTATGTTCATTCGACATTGGAGTAAATGCGCTTGATGTTGAGGCAGTCACTCTTACTTCACCTCTAGAATTCAATTCTTTTGCTGATGTTTGGACCAAGACTGCAATGAGGTCTAGAGCCAGAGGCTCTGACAGGACCCAAACTGAGTATTGATGAGCGGTTGATTGGTAAGTAAATGCTCCTTGATAACGCTGTTGACAATCCATTCCATATTTTGCTGTAGCCGAATGGGCTAGTAATATTCTGGATTGGATTAATCATGCTTTTTGTGGACAGGACATAGTCAGTGAACATTCCACTTTGTCGCAGAGATGTCAGTGTTGTATCTGTACGGGAACAGCTTGACCAGAGGTGCGACTAGTTCGGGAGCACAAGTTCAGAATGCAGGCATATCTTTTGCACTATCCAGTGTTTCCTTGATATCATGTGCAGTGAATCAATTTGCTTGAAGTCGGGCACCTGTAAGCTGGGGGTCTCAGAGAATGTTAAAATGGAACATTCATTTCTGGCTGCATGTGTTTCATGAACTCATTAACAAGATGTGCTGTGTTCCCCCTGCCAAAGTATTACAAGGCAGATACGGGAGCACTCTTTGATCAATCTTTATTGACATATGCACACGAAGAGCAAACCAGTGGGGTACACTGCTTTACTGAGTCCAGTGAAGCAGAAACATTTATAGCTTGATTAACCAATAGAATTACAGTTGCAGTCTAATCCTTCATTTGCATGCCATACACACCAATAATATGACAGTTAAACTTTCATTTTAGGTAAAAGAATGGACAGTAATTCTACCCAATAGTAGACAGGGCAACTGACCAACAGAAGAGCAAGGTCTTTCCATCGTCCTTTTACATAATCATCTCCGCTTTGCCCTTGGAGGTTACGGTAGTTTACAGAAAAGTGCATTCCCGAGAAGGCTACCCCCATGTCCTGTCTCCACAGACTTGCGTCATTCACTAGGAAACAGGGTATTATGAATTCCATTCCAACTTATGTCCTTCACGAGGGAGCAGGATATTATGGATGTCATATTGATTCATGTCCCTTGCTAAGGAACAATATACCATGGATTCCACAGCCCCAATGAAGTTGGAAATACTTGTGGAGCGTCTTCCTCCTGTTAGTTGTTTAGTTTTCCACCATTAACTCCTGGATGTGACAGGACTGCCGAAATTTGATCTGATCTGTTGGTTGTGGGATCGCTTACCTCTGCCAATAGCATGCTGCATTCATTGTTCAGCATGCATGTATTTCTGTTTGTTGCTTCACCAGTTGGCAGCTGATTTTTAGGTATGCCAAGTACTGTTCTGACTGATGAAGGAAACTGGGTATTTCTGCTAGGTAAAAGGGTAATTGATTTAGCCATTTTTAATGTAAATACTAAAGCCCAGTTTAAAATCCATTTTAAAATGGATTTCATTATTACAAAGACATACAGCTTGCAGAACTTGCAGTGGCAAAGCACAGAATCTGAAACATTCATAAAACTAGCTAGAGCTTATGCAACATTTTACTGACCATTGTTTTAATAGCAAAAGCTATGCAGCCATACCCAAGGTCGCCATGACTACATGAACACACCATTGTCCAGAATTCAGATAAAAGCACAGTCAGCAACAAACCAGTGGAAACCAGAATTGATTAAAAGGATATATCACATTCCAATACACACAAACATCTACAAATGCAACATATCTGAATATATGTTGCGCATTGATGATTGACAACTAACCATCCAACCAAATGCATTTGAACCCCATCCAAGCCAATCAGCCCATTGCAGGGGTAGGGACAGATGGAGTCAGACTGATAACATTCTCCTTAAACATAGAGGTTCGGGAAGCCATTTTCTATCCAGGATCACTCTATACTTTTATTTAACTACTCGCTATCCTTATTTCATATTTTCATATTACTACTCTAACTCTTGAAGTTCGCGCAAGCTGTTTTGCTTTAAGCAAAGAACCGTTACTGTATTTTTGAAAGTTAAATCTACTGTAAACCATGAAGCCAATTATTTCTCTTAAAGTCTGTTGCTGGCAAGGGCTTTTTGAGAACACTTGATTTGTAACCACAAGAAGATCTTAGTCTATCAATTATAATCAAGTACGAAGTCTTACAACACCAGGTTAAAGTCCAACAGGTTTGTTTCAATGTCACTAGCTTTCGGAGCGCTGCTCCTTCCTCAAGTGAATGAAGAGGTATGTTCCAGAAACAAATATACAGACAAATTCAACGCTGCCAGACAATGCTTTGAATGTGAGCATTAGCAGGTGATTAAACCTTTACAGATCCAGAGATGGGGTACCCTCAGGTTAAAGAGGTGTGAATTGTGTCAAGCCAGGACAGTTGGTAGGATTTCGCAGGCCAGATGATGGGGGATGAATGTAATGCGATATGAATCCCAGGTCCCTGTTGAGGCCGCACTCATGTGTGCGGAACTTGGCTATAAGTTTCTGCTCGGCGATGCTGCATTGTCGCGCGTCCTGAAGGCCGCCTTGGAGAACGCTTACCCGGAGATCAGAGGCTGAATGCCCTTGATTGCTAAAGTGTTCCCCGACTGGAAGGGAACATTCCTGCCTGGTGATTGTCGCGCGATGTCCGTTCATTCGTTGTCGCAGCGTCTGCATGGTCTCGCCAATGTACCACGCTTCGGGACATCCTTTCCTGCAGCGTATGAGGTAGACAACGTTGGCCGAGTCGCACGAGTATGTACCGCGTACCTGGTGGGTGGTGTTCTCACGTGTAATGGTGGTATCCATGTCGATGATCTGGCACGTCTTGCAGAGATTGCCATGGCAGGGTTGTGTGGTGTCGTGGTCACTGTTCTGAAGACTGGGTAGTTTGCTGCAAACAATGGTTTATTTGAGGTTGCGCGGTTGTTTGAAGGCAAGTAGTGGGGGTGTGGGGATGACCTTGGCAAGATGTTCATCTTCATCAATGACGTATTGAAGGCTGTGAAGAAGATGTCGTAGTTTCTCCGCTCCGGGGAAGTACTGGACGACGAAGGGTATTCTGTCGGTTGTGTCCCATGTTTGTCTTCTGAGGAGGTTGGTGCGGTTTTTTGCTGTGGCCCATTGGAACTGTCGATCGATGAGTCGAGTGCCATATTCCGTTCGTACGAGGGCATCTTTCAACGTCTGTAGATGTCTGTTATGCTCCTCCTCGTCTGAGCAGATCCTGTTTATACGGAGAGCTTGTCCATAGGGGATGGCTTCTTTAATGTGTTTAGGGTGGAAGCTGGAGAAGTGGAGCATCGTGAGGTTATCCGTGGGTTTGCGGTAAAGCGAAGTGCTGAGGTGACCGTTCTTGATGGAGATGAGCGTGTCCAAGAATGCAACTGATTTTGGAGAGTAGTCCATGGTGAGTCTGATGGTTGGATGGAACTTATTAATGTCATCGTGTAGTCGTTTCAGTGATTCTTCGCCGTGGGTCCAAAGGAAAAAAATGTCATCGATGTATCTGGTGTATAACGTCAGTTGAAGGTCCTGTGCGGTGAGTAGGTCCTGTTCAAACTTGTGCATGAAGATGTTGGCGTATTGGGGTGCAAATTTGGTCCCCATGGCTGTTCCGTGCGTCTGGATGAAGAACTTGTTGTCGAAGGTGAAGACGTTATGATCCAGAATGAAGCTGATGAGTTGCAGAATTGCGCCTGGAGATTGGCAGTTGTCGGTGTTGAGCACTGAGGCTGTTGCAGCAATGCCGTCGTCATGGGGGATGCTGGTGTAGAGTGCCGAGACGTCCATTGTGACGAGGAATGTTTCTGGTTCAACTGGTCCATGGTTGCTGAGTTTCTGTAGGAAGTCCGTTGTGTCGCGACAGAAGGTGGGCGTACCTTGTACGATGGGTTTCAAGATGCCCTCGATGTAGCCAGAGAGGATCTCACACAGGGTCCCATTGCCTGAAATGATAGGGCGGCCTGGTGTGTTGGCCTTATGTATTTTTGGGAGGCAGTAGAGATCTCCAATGCGGGGAGTATGTGGGATGAGAGCACGTAGGGTGCTCTGAAGATCTGGATCCAAGGTCTTGATCAGTCTGTTAAGTTGGTGGATGTGTTCCTTGGTCAGATCTGCGGATAACTGTCTGTAGTGTTCTTGGTTGTTCAGTTGTCGGTATACTTCTTTGCAGTAGTCCATTCTGTTCAGTATGACAGTGGCCCCTCCTTTGTCTGCTGGTTTGATGACAATGCTGCGGATGGCATTGTGTTGTGCTTGTGTGACATTCAGAGCTGTCTTGTGAATGCGACTGATGAATCTGGCATCGATGCGACTCCTGACGGCTTGAGCATACATGTCGGGTCTAGGGCAGCGGCCATCCGGAGGGGTCCAATTCGACTCTTTCCTCTTCGGTTGCCGCACCGCAGATCTCTCGGTCTGCTGTTCTGGTTCATTGATAGTCTGCTTGGGTTCGCTGTTGGCCTCTTGGGGTCTGTGGAAGAATTCCCGGAGCCTCATTCGCCTGATGAATTCCTCCGTGTCTGCCGCGAGACTGATGGGGCCCATTTTGGTGGTGGTGCAGAAATTGAGCCCTCTGCTGGCCCCGAATTATTAAATCATAATCAATAGACACAATAAAAGATTTTTATTTCGCATCCGAGAAGTATAACTTAAATTCTACTGAGTTTTGAAGTGTATACGAGACTACACTTAAACCGCACGGTAGATTCCTACACTGCCCCATGCTTATTGTTGAGATAGGGTTGGTCCTTTGTCTTACTGGGCACACACTGGCTGGGGTGGTATCTGAACTTCTAAGTTTTTAGAAAGCAAAATTATAGATGAGTGGAAATGTACACTTATCTGAGGGGACCAACCCGGAGTAAGGGTGGTTGGATTTGATAGGGTGCTAGCGCTAGATATAGGGAACAACAGCCTGTGGAAAAGTACAAAGGAGGCAAGCAAGGGAAGCGTCTATGTTGTATCTGGGAAAAAGGATGAGCTGATGTGTTTCATCCGCATTGGGGTGGGATATCATCTCCAAGAGTCAAGGGATGAAGTACTACTTCAGGAGGTATTGCACCAAAATAAAGGTCTGTTTGCTTTGTACAACTGCAGAAAGATGACAACCGCAGAGGTGAAGTTGAAGGAAGAGTCCACAGTGCATCTACAGAGGCAACACATGTACCTTCAGGAAGCCGGAGAGGAGCTAGTAAAGATGCCAACACCCCTAGTTGATCAGGGGTCGACGTATAGTGACTCTCATGAATTCCCCAATCTGGTTGGTGAAGAAGCCAGACGAGTCATGGAGGATAACGAACGATTATCGCAGTTTGAATAGAACTATCCCTGCCTGCAGGCCTACGATTTAAGTCAGGGCAGATCAGATTGCAGCCAAACCTAATAGTGCTCAGCTGTTTATGACACCGAACACCTCTGATAAATATTTCCATGCCAGGTCAGCCAGTATAAATTTGTGTTTACTTTTATGGAACAGCGGTGTGCCTGGACATGTTTTCCCCTGGGCTTTCATAACAGCCCCTCCATTTTCCATCAAGGTATGGTCAAGCGTTTGCAGAAATTCAGTCAGCCTGATCTGTCCATCCAATAGATATTGCTCTTTATAGAAACTAGGGATCAGCACCAGAATCTTTTTCTTGAGTTGTGACATCTGCTGGTCAAAAATAAGCCTCAAAAAAAGATTCAAGTCGGGCAGGAAGAGATACAATTCATGGGCTAAGTGATCAGATCTGGAGAGAGGGTCACAGATGAGGCCAAATGGAAGTCAGTCCAGGAGTTGGATTGACGCCCAACCCCTTGACCTCTCCGCAATCATTATTGGGCCGGACTGGGTACTATGGGGAGTACTGCTGGGACCTGCAGGAGGGAGAGAGAATCAGGCAGATTTATCCGAATGAGCAACTTGATGAAGGTGTTGGAGAAATGCTTTTGTGGATTGCTGGTGGTGTTATTGTGAGTGCTGCATGCCGACTAGCAAGTTAAACACTTTGGACATCAAGGCTGTATTGCTCTTTGAATGCCAGTGGAACATGTGGATACCGAGCTTTGGTTCCGATGAAATTAGGCCAGAAAAGGAGGCCGGTACAATGGAGCCTCATGGACACAGACTGATACATAAAGCAAAAGCACAGCAATGATCCTCCATTCTGTTAAGGACCTGCAAGGGGGGGATACAGTGTGTTTGATTTCTTCATACAAATGAACTGTAGTAGCTTTGTGTTCGTACTGATATTCTGTTTCAGAAAGGTACTTCTGTGTGTATGGCATGGTGCATTTTCCTTGCTGACTTATGGTTAGTGTGATTATTGGACTGTTAAGGAGTTGGTTTTCTTCTCTTTGTATAAAGGTACTGTTGACCGTTTAATAAACAAAACATTCACCAGTGAGGCTGCAGGTTGTGTTTGCTGCTGCTTGTGGCTGCCAATGCCTGGAGGCTGCAGCTGCTGTTTCCTTCTTTTCCTGTAGCCTGGGGGAAGGAAAGGGAGGATTGGTGCAATTTTCCACCGCTGGGGAATCTCTGAAGGGAACTTTAGGCGGGAGAAAGAGAGGTGGATTGATCCAAATGAAGGTGTTGAAGAAGTGCTTTTGCAGGTTGCTGGTGATTTTATTGTAAGTGTGGTAAGTGCTGCATGTAGACTAGCACATCGCCCCAAGTCAGGCACGCTGGACATCAAGGCTATTTTATTATTGCACCTTAAATGTCAGTGGAACATGTGGTTACCAAGCTTTGGTTCTGTTGCTAACTTTAGCTGTTTCTTAATTTAGCTCTGTTTAATTACATTTGCTCAAGAGTCGCCAGGTATCTTTCGACACCGCCACAAGGTTCAGAACCGAATACTGATCCATGACTCGATACACCAGTTAGTAAGTTTAAAAGTAATGCTCATTTATTTACACACAGTCAAATCTACTCATGCATAAACTCTACAAACTAAACTACCACTATTACTAAAGCCTATACTTAGCTTCGGGTGCCCACTCAGTCAGAGGAACAATGGCCGTTGCTCGGTTCTGAGGCTGCTGGGTTGAGCTGTTTAGAGGGTAGCAACTAGGAGCATCTATCTCGTAGCGTGCGTTGACTTGGAACTTACTTGGTCTGATGTAACTGATAGGCTGGTCTCTCTCTTTGCTGAGAGCCAAAGCCAAAGGAGAAAGATTCTCCCTTGGGGAATACTTTTTATACTAAAAAGGGCTTCAAGCGCTTTTGGGCGGGCCTTGAACTTGGCCTCAATTAATTGGGTCTTTCCCCAATCATTCGTATCGATCTTCCGCCAATAGAGGGGTGGTTCCCTGATCACTGGGCATGTCCTAGGTGACTGTTGGTCTGCTTTGTTTTCATCTCCTCTGGTGCCGGGGTGTCTGCCTTAACATTGTGTATCTAAATGTTTCCCTTTTGTCCCCGGAGATGGCTCATTAGTATGTAGATTGCTTAGCAGTTTCTGTCCTGTCTGAGAGCTTAAGGTTCTAAGCAACAGATAGACCTTGCACCTGCTCGTTTCTTAATATTGTCCAATTTTCCCTGCATTCTTTGCAACTGTCCATTTTGTAATCAGGACATGGCCATCCCAGATGGCTACACACCCTCCTTGTGATCCTCAACGCGAAGCGTGAAGGATCACACTACTACGTCGTCTTCATCCTCTGACCAAATGGGGCACCCATACTTAGGCTCTACACTTTCTATCCGATGCAACACAATTTTACTTAAACCATTTTAAATACATTCATTATCATAAAAACTCTACGGGGCGCTATGACATTAATACATGCATTACTGAAAAATAAGAAAACTGGAACCTCTAACTATTCTCAATAAACTATCCTCATTCAAACAATCCAAAAATAATCTATACATCTTAAACTGTACAAAATAGCAGCACACAAATTTCTCTGGCCTGGCAGTCAGACACAGAGGTTTACATCTCTTTATTCCACAGAATACATAATGAAAATGGATGCTCTTTAATCTGTCCCAATGGGTTCGGGGGTCTGGTGAAATCCAAAAATGGGGGACCTAAACCTGTATGAACCTGTGCGAGAGCAATATGCTCTCTTTCGGCATTTCCTGGCTCTAAACATTTGCATGACACTGCAAAGTATTGCCAGCACTAAGAGTGCTTCGACTACATATGAGAGTGAGTACCAGGTGATAAACTTATCACACCAGGTCGGGGTATTGCTAGCTGTCGCTGGGCTAGTTATCTCGGGGTTCCTTGTACTGCAGGGGTGAGAATCATTTAGGGTTTGTGTGGTAGGGGTCAGGGGGGTAGCGTCCGCGTGCAACTGAAGGGATTCCGCTAAGATCCATGTGAACACGAAGGCTGTCTTCATTTTTGTCGGTCTGCTTCTTTGTCTTCCTCTGGCGTTCCTGGGTTTCTGAGTTCTGTGAACACGAGCATAATTTCTGTTATCTTACTTAAGATCTCGTATGTCTGTCTGTCTGTCCTTTATTGCCAATTTCCCTTTATAATTGGTCACCATCTGTGACTCCTTCATTTTTTTAAAAACCGAACATTGGGACAAGAAAAAAATACTGCCATACTGCGAGCCGTCTCGCAGCCTGTGTGATTTACCATCCCAGTGTTTGAGGATGTAAATAGCATAGTGAAGCAACCTAAGGGTTGCCAAAACCAAACAAAAGAATTTTGAACGTAACAAGCCAAAAATGGGGTCCGTATGGGCCGCGGCCGGTAAGAAATGGGTGGAATCCCCGGGTAGGACGGTGATCAATGCTGTATGGGCTCCATCCGAGCGTAGCTGACCAGAGGGGGGTCCTCAGGCAGGGCGGTGACCAATGCCGTTTCTCCACTGCCTGAGCAACCGGCAAGAACGGGTAAGAATGTGGTCATCGTGGGGGGCTGCCTCTCGAATTAGGAGAGCAACTATGAGTTGTGTTCTGTCGACAAACTAGCTCCTCTGAATTATTGTCTGGGGACAAACTTGTTCCATTAACTGGTTTCTGGTGACAAACTAGTTCCTCTAACAGGCATTGGGCGTCAAAGGAGTGGTGACGTGGGTCCATGAAAACTTTTGAGTTTACGGACAACACTTAACATGAACACAAACAAACAAACATTCAACAAACATGGTGCAGGTTCCATCAGAAAGGACACCGTATCTCTCCATCGGTTCCTTTTTTCTCCATCATCTGGACACCTCACTGCTCAATAGCGAACAGGGTCGCAAAGGGATTTGTTTGGTGGGAGTCAGACTCTAAGTCATCATCTTCTCCCGGCTGCCAAACTCTTGACTGTAGTAACTGTGCTAAAGCTGCTTGGGGCGAATTGGGGTCCATCTCATCATTCCGGATAAGCCTGAATGAATTGTCTCGGTGCCAGAATCGTGTGTCGAGGTTGGAGCTACTATGCTTCAATCCGTAATCATCGGGCGGTGGGTCTGGGTCAGGGGCTTTGATATAAGTGATCTCAAATGGGTCAGTAGAATTATGCTCAGATTCGTTGGGAGTGGGGCCTGGTACAGGGGTATAGTCGTAACGTGGTGTGCTGTGGCTATCGTCAACGTGATCGCTATCACTGTCGCTGCTGGTTGAGGGAAGGGAGAGGCGGAGTCGTGCCTCTGGGGGCGGAGTTGAAGCCGTGTCTGAGGGCGGGCTGGAGTGGTTGGGGAGGGTAGGAAACCGTCATCTGTGGGAGGCGCGTGATCGTCTGCTGCTGAAAGCAGGATGTGGTGTGTGTGGTTATTCTGCGAGCCGTAGGCCTTGAGCTGGTTTTCTGAAACCATGCAGACTTACCATTGGGATAGGGTATTTTGTACACTGAGGGGCTGACCTTGTCCGAAATGGAGTACGGTCCGGAAAATTTGGGGGAAAGGAATGAACTGGGTTGTAAAGGGAAAGCATAACTTGTTGCCCTACTGTAAACTCAGTGGCGTATACTGTTTTGTCGAAACAAGCCTTGCTCTGTTTCTTCCTGGTTCCAAGTCTCACTGCTGCTGCAAGTTGGGCTGCCTTTATGTTCTGTGTCAGTTGTTTAACCTCATTTTCATGCGTGAGGGCTGTAACTGCGGGGCTGGTCAAATCCAGTCCTAATAAATACTCAGTGCCTTTCATGGGGCGCCGGTCATGAGGGTGTGGTGGTTGTAAACTGTGGACGTGGATACCGTGTTTCTAAAAAACATCAAAGCGAATGTGAGTACTGAATCCCAGGTGCTATTATTCTGCTGTACCATTTTCCTAACGGTGGCTTTCAATGTCCTATTAATTCGTTCTACAATACCACTTGACTGGGGGTGGTATGGAGCTTTTGTCTATTGCCGAAAATCGTGAGGACGTTTTTCATTACAGGTCCGGTGAAATGGGAGCCTTGGTCGGATTCTATACTGGGTGGGAGGCCCCATCTTGTAAAGATGTGGTGTGTTAATATTTTAGCCGTTGTCTTGGCCATATTAGTTCGTGATGGAAATGCTTCCACACATTTTGTGAAGGTGTCTATGGCCACCAACACATACTTGTAACCATTTCTGTACGGGGGTAGGGGTCCTATATAAGCGATCTAGAGATTTGTCCAGGGTCCATTAATGGGGCGGGTATGACTAAATTGAGTCTTTTTAGCACATAGAACATAGAACATTACAGCGCAGTACAGGCCCTTCGGCCCTCGATGTTGCGCCGACCTGTGAAACCACTCTAAAGCCCATCTACACTATTCCCTTGTCATCGATATGTCTATCCAATGACCATTTGAATGCCCTTAGTGTTGGCGAGTCCACTATTGTTGCAGGCAGGGCATTCCACGCCCTTACTACTCTCTGAGTAAAGAACCTACCTCTGACATCTGTCCTATATCTATCTCCCCTCAATTTAAAGCTATGTCCCCTCGTGCTAGACATCACCATCCGAGGAAAAAGGCTCTCACTGTCCACCCTATCCAATCCTCTGATCATCTTTTATGCCTCAATTAAGTCACCTCTTAACCTTCTTCTCTGTAACGAAAACAGCCTCAAGTCCCTCAGCCTTTCCTCATAAGATCTTCCCTTCATACCAGGCAACATTCTGGTAAATCTCCTCTGCACCCTTTCCAATGCTGCCACATCCCTCCTATAATGCGGTGACCAGCATTGCACACAATACTCCAAATGCGGCCACACCAGAGTTTTGTATAGCTGCACCATGACCTCATGTCCCGAAACGCAATCCCTCTACCAATAAAAGCTAACACACCGTACTCCTTCTTAACAACCCTCTCAACCTGGGTGGCAACTTTCAGGGATTTATGTACATGGACACCGAGATCTCTCTGCTCATTCACACTACCAAGAATCTTACCATTAGCTCAGTACTCTGTTTTCCTATTATTCCTTCCAAAATGAATCACCTCACACTTTTCTGCATTAAACTCCATTTGCCACCTCTCAGCCCAGTGCTGCAGCTTATCTATGTCCCTCTGTAACTTATAACATCCTTCCGCACTGTCCACAACTCCACCGACTCTAGTGTCATGCTTCACCTTTGGCGCCACGCCAGCTGCGACCGAAAGGACTTCGCCGGGCGGCAGAAGTCCACGCATGTGCAGGAGCGTCAGCGGCTGCTGATGTCATCCCCGTGCATCTTCCGCATCGGCCATGGTGAAGACTGTGGCCGAGGCGGTGGGAAAAGAATGCCCCCACGGCACAGGCCCGCCTGCGGATCGGTGGGCCCCGATCGCGGGCCAGGCCACCGCGGGGGCATCCCCCGGGGCCAGTAGGGTCCGCGCCCCCCCAGGACCCCGGAGCCCACCCACACCGCCTAGTCCCGCCGGGAAGAGAGGTGGTTTGATCCTCATCAGCGGGACAGGCATTCCAGCAGCGGGACTTCGGCCCGTCGCGGGCCGGAGAATCTCCGGGGGTGGCCTACCGACCGGCATGGCTCGATTCCCACCCCCGCCGAATATCCGGTGCCGGAGAATTCGGCAACCGGCGGGGGCGGGATTCACACGAGCCCCCGGCGATTCTACGGCCTGCGTGGGGGGGTCGGAGAATACCGCCCCATGTTTCAATAGAGAACATTCAAAACCCCCATTCTCCCTCACATGGTGCCCCCCCACCCCACCCCTAGTGTCCTCCAGTGCCCACTTAGTGATCCTCAATCCTCTTGATCTTCCATACTCGACCGTTACGTCCAGGTGCATCCTCAGGATGTACATTAGAGGAGAAGGCAGATTGCTGCTTCTCGTGCCCTGTAGCCTTTGATGGACTTGGCTGGCATCCTCTTGGGGCCTGGACCCGGAGGGCCCCGGCTAATGTACTGGGATCACTGGCATCACCGTACCACTCTGTTCTTCCCACTGACCTAGAGACGTGCCGGAGTAAGGAAGGGGGATTCAGGTCAGGTGGATACCGCCATCGTCTCCCTGGTGGCAGGCCCTGGGTCAACCTCTAGTGCTGCCCTCCTCCTACATGGTTCCCCTTGGAGCTAGAGTGAGCTCCAAAGGCCTCTGCATCATCCGGCTCTGCCCTTCCTGGAGCCTCCCCGTTTTCTGCACAATGGTGTTGATGCCCTTGGTGATGCTCCTCAGTGACTGGACTCTGCAGTGCCTCGGCAATATCCACTTGTGTCTGGTACACATCCCTCAGTGACTGGGACATGATGTCAAGGCCCTCAGTCATGCTTGCCACTGACTGAGTCATGTGTTGGACACCACCACTCATGATGCTCATGTCGTTCTCCATTCTTTCCACTGCAGTCATCACTCGAGCAGTTTTGGTCTTGGTGTCACGCATTGCCAGCGCCATCTCCTGCGCCTGTAGCCCATGCGAGTCTTTCAGACTCTTTAAGACTCGCATTCAAAGTATCATCTTGCATCATTGACTTTGTCTGTATATGTGTTTGTGGAACCCACCTCTTCATTCGCCTGAGGAAGGAGCTGCGCTCAGAAAGCTAGTGATTCGAAACAAACCTGTTCGACTTTAACCTGGTGTTGTAAGATTTCTTATTATCACAACTATAGGTTTACAAATTATGGTCAAGCTACTGGAAAACTATGCATCAAAGATCAATGCCTTAATCAGAGAGGACAGGAAGACCTCTTCTGAGTGTCGCATAATGATGTCTGGTTGGTGAAACAGGCACAGGAGAAGCTGAATTGAAGATGGGACTAGGATGCTCGGGTTGACCATGCATTTTAATGTGGTTCTCCCCAAATGGGGAGAACACTATCCAGTATTTGGTTTGGAGAATATTGGGATAACAAAGGGGGACATACTTGTGCAGTATAGTCAACACCACATCTACCTCTTGAATGTTGATGTTTTGACCAGACTGAGCTTCATGGTTGCCGGAGACATGGACAGACTATTTCTTGTACCATGGCATCTTACCGCTTGAAAATTCCTTCTGTGGTATCAAGGGTAGAATGTATGTGCATGCTTACTTCCCAAGATCAGTATGTTTTGTATGGAAAAAGTTGTGTGTTTTATTACACCTGGAGTGTGTATTTCAATTAAATAACTCAGCAGCAAACCTTTGTGAGTTTTAAGATAAATAAGGTTATTTATTCTCACACACGTACCCCAACTGAAACACATTGTCAGACACATTATTCTCTCACGCACATTCATAAACACAAAGATGAGATACTGATAAATATCATGCACTTTTACAGGTTACAGATATCTCAGTTTCTGATTTGGGTTCTCTGGGCAGGTCTGTAATTTATCGGATGGTTTTGATGCTTTAAAGTTGAAGAGTGTCTTATAAAGTGAAAGGTTTCAAACAAATTGAGGTTTCTTGTAGTTTAATAGCTAGCAGGTTAGTTCTCAGGCAAACTTTAAACTAGAACAGGAAGGGACCTCTCTGTTGGGGAGCTCCCATTTGCGGGGTATTGCCATTAATTACTTTGGCTTCTTAATGATTTGTAGTTACTTTGTGGTTTGGTTTTCTGACCAACTGATGACTAACTGCAAACTGCTTTTAGCTGCTTTTTAAAAGCAGACAGAAACATGGCCGCCCCCATATGGCTTTTCACAAGTCCGAGTCCTTTTCCAAATAAGGGATGGCACTTATTTCATTTCACATCTGGTTGTCAAAATATCCACTCATGTATATAATGAGATGCAGACAGGCAGTGATTGACACATAGGATGACCAGTAAGCATACAACACAGCACAGCCAATCATCAGATAGGACACTACCACTATAAAGCCAGAGGGCACTAGGTTTCCCGTTCTCTCGGGACCCAGCTACTGAGACAGTCAGAGTCCACGAGCTAGCAAGTGCAAACACCATGCGGTAGCTAGTAAGTCTGGTCAGGCTACTACAAGGTCACTAGTCAGATCAGTATAGTGTCGACCCACAGCTGAATATGGACAGAAGTTCATCTAGTTGAATAAAACAGTGCTGGATCTTCTCCTGCGTTAGACGTCTGTTTCTAATTTCCCTGCAACGAGTGCAGTCCATATCGAACCAACCTACCTCACACATCATGGTACCAGAGTGATATTGATCTTGACGGACCTACCTCGAGTGAATCAGCATCGACCAAGAAGCAGCCATCCAGCAAAATGGAAAGCATCCAGCCTCCTCCGCAACTCCGCATCTCCGGCAACCTCGGCGCCAACTGGAAAATCTTCAAGCAAAAGTTCCTCTTGTACATCGAGGCCTCCGACCTTGAGGCAGTATCGGATGCCAGGAAGATCGCGCTATTTCGCTCCACTGCGGGGGACCATGCCATCCATATCTATAATTCACTTACGTTCGCTGACGGTGAAGACAAAACAAAATTCCAAACAGTCCTGCTGAAGTTCGACAGCCACTGCGACATTGAGGTGAATGAGAGCTTTGAACGGTACATCTTCCAGCAGAGGCTTCAGGGTAAGGATGAACCTTTTCAGTCCTTCTTGACCCATCTCCGCATCCTAGCTCAGTCATGTAACTATGACTCGATGGCTGATTCCATGATCCGGGATCAGATCGTTTTCGGGGTCCACTCCAACTCCCTGCGGCAGCAGCTCCTTAAAATCAAACAGTTGACCCTCTCTGTCGCTATCGAGGCGTGCGTTGTCCATGAGCATGCCAAGAATCGTTACTCCCACATCTGGGCGGCAGAAACTGCAAAGCTGGCCTCCCACGAGGCAGAAAGGGTGTAGGCCATTGCACAAATGCCGAGCCTGAGCATCGAGGAGAGTGGCCGTTTTGCGCGCTTTTCTCAGATCCCTGCGCATGCGCGCCACGTCCGAGTGGACGACGAGACCGAAAACCCGATTGCGCAGATGCGTACGTCGGCCGACCGCACTGCGCATGCACGATAGCGCACAGATCGCACTGACGTCAGCGGCATGACGTGTCCGAATTGTGGCTCCGCCCACTTAAAGCAGCAATGTCCGGCAAGAGGACGCCGATGTCTTCAGTGTGGCAAGCTTGGCCACTACGCAGCCCTCTGCAGATCCACTCCACTGCTCAGCAGCCAGCGATCCCAGCTGCAGCGCAGAAGTATCCGCTCAATACAACAAGGCATGCCAGATTCAGATCCCGACAGCCCAACGGACCCTGATGCTGACTGCCTCCAGTCTCCATATCGGGTGGGCATCATAACCACACATGAGCTGGCCTCCACCACACCTGCGCAATGCCTCTCGATCCTCAGTGTGGATCCCGACGACGAGTGGTGTGCTGTTCTCACAGTTAACAAGGCTCGCATCCGATTTTAACTGGACACCGGTGCGTCTGCGAACCTCATCTAACAACCCGACCTCGACACCATCCGGGCCCGACCAAGCATTCTTCCACCGGCTCCTTGATTACAATGGCAATGCCATAGCTGCCAGTGGCTTGTGTCAACTAGGGGTATCCAACAAGGCGATCAAGGCAACGTTACGATTTGAATTCGTCAGGCCCTGCTCGGTGCCCGTGCCTGCAAGCTCCTGAACCTAGTTCAGCAAGTCCACACCATGTCATTTTTACCGGCGACGGCCTTGCCCGATGGAAATTTGCAAGCCGACATAGACGACATTATCACGCAGTACCACAGCGTATTCAATGGAATGGGCACGAGCCCGTACCGAGACAAAATACTGCACAAGCCGAACGTTACCCCTGTAATCCATGCACCAACAAGGTCTTGGCGATCAACGCCATGAAGACCCCGGAGGACAAGAAGGCGGTCCCTCCGCACCTTCGGGGGTAGGACTACGCCGGAGTGGTTTGCGCCGCGCCGGCCGGCGGGAAGGGGCTTGGCACCAGGCCAACCGGTGCCCAAGGGCCTCCGCCGGCCAGCGTGAGTTGGCGCATGCGCGGGAGCGGCAGTGTCTGCTGGCGTCATCCCCGCGCCTGGGCAGGGGTGGGGGTCATCTCCCCGTCGGCCATCGCGGATAGGTACAAGGCTGATGCGGAGGAATAGAGTGCGCCCACGGCACAAGCCCGCCCGCGGAACGGTGGGCCCCGATCGCGGGCCAGGCCACCATGGGGGCACCCCCCAGGGCCAGATCGACCCGCGCCCCCCGAGGACCCCGGAGGCCGCCCACGGAGCTGGGCCCCACCGGTAGGGACCAACCTTGATTTACGTCGGCGGGACCCTCATTAAACATAGAACATAGAAAATACAGCACAGAACAGGCCCTTCGGCCCACGATGTTGTGCCGAACCTTTGTCCTAGATTAATCATAGATTATCATTGAATTTACAGTGCAGAAGGAGGCCATTCGGCCCTTTGAGTCTGCACCGGCTCTTGGAAAGAGCACCCTACCCAAACTCAACACCTCCACCCAACACCAAGGGCAATTTGGACATTAAGGGCAATTTATCATTGGCCAATTCACCTAACTCGCACATCTTTGGACTGTGGGAGGAAACCGGAGCACCCGGAGGAAACCCACGCAGACACTGGGAGGACGTGCAGACTCCGCACAGACAATGACCCAAGCCGGAATCAAACCTGGGACCATGGAGCTGTGAAGCAATTGTGCTATCCACAATGCTACCGTGCTGCCCTTAAGAACAAATAAATCTACACTATATCATTTTACCATAATCCATGTACCTATCCAATAGCTGCTTGAAGGTCCCTAATGTTTCCGACTCAACTACTTCCACAGGCAGTGCATTCCATGCCCCCACTACTCTCTGGGTAAAGAACCTACCTCTGATATCCCTCCTATATCTTCCACCTTTCACCTTAAATTTATGTCCCCTTGTAATGGTTTGTTCCACCCGGGGAAAAAGTCTCTGACTGTCTACTCTATCTAGTCCCCTGATCATCTTATAAACCTCTATCAAGTCGCCCTCATCCTTCTCCGCTCTAATGAGAAAAGGCCTAGCACCCTCAACCTTTCCTCGTAAGACCTACTCTCCATTCCAGGCAACATCCTGGTAAATCTTCTTTGCACCTTTTCCAAAGCTTCCACATCCTTCCTAAAATGAGGCGACCAGAACTGTACACAGTACTCCAAATGTGGCCTTACCAAAGTTTTGTACAGCTGCATCATCACCTCACGGCTCTTAAATTCAATCCCTCTGTTAATGAACGCGAGCACACCATAGGCCTTCTTCACAGCTCTATCCACTTGAGTGGCAACTTTCAAAGATGTATGAACATAGACCCCAAGATCTCTCTGCTCCTCCACATTGCCAAGAACTCTACCGTTAACCCTGTATTCCGCATTCATATTTGTCCTTCCAAAATGGACAACCTCACACTTTTCAGGGTTAAACGCCATCTGCCACTTCTCAGCCCAGCTCTGCATCCTATCTATGTCTCTTTGCAGCCGACAACAGCCCTCCTTACTATCCACAACTCCACCAATCTTCGTATCGTCTGCAAATTTACTGACCCACCCTTCAACTCCCTCATCCAAGTCATTAATGAAAATCACAAACAGCAGAGGACCCAGAACTGATCCCTGCGGTACGCCACTGGTAACTGGGATCCAGGCTGAATATTTGCCATCCACCACCACTCTCTGACTTCTATCGGTTAGCCAGTTCGTTATCCAACTGGCCAAATTTCCCACTATCCCATGCCTCCTTACTTTCTGCATAAGCCTATCATGGGGAACTTTATCAAATGCCTTACTAAAATCCATGTGCACTACATCCACTGCTTTACCTTCATCCTCATGCTTGGTCACCTCCTCAAAGAATTCAATAAGACTTGTAAGGCAAGACCTACCCCTCACAAATCCGTGCTGACTATCCCTAATCAAGCAGTGTCTTTCCAGATGCTCAGAAATCCTATCCTTCAGTACCCTTTCCATTACTTTGCCTACCACCGAAGTAAGACTAACTGGCCTGTAATTCCCAGGGTTATCCCTAGTTCCGTTTTTGAACAGGGGCACGACATTCGCCACTCTCCAATCCCCTGATACCACCCCTGTTGACAGTGAGGACGAAAAGATAATTGCCAACGGCTCTGCAATTTCATCTCTTGCTTCCCATAGAATCCTTGGATATATCCCGTCAGGTCCGGGGGACTTGTCTGTCCTCAAGTTTTTCAAAATGCCCAACACATCTTCCTTCCTAACAAGTATTTCCTCGAGCTTACCAATCTGTTTCACACTGTCCTCTCCAATAATATCGCCCCTCTCATTTGTAAATACAGAAGAAAAGTACTCGTTCAAGACCTCGCCTATCTCTTCAGACTCAAAACACAATCTCCCGCTACTGTCCTTGATCGGACCTACCCTCGCTCTAGTCATTCTCATATTTCTCACATATGTGTAAAAGGCCTTGGGGTTTTCCTTAAACTGACAGGATTTCGGCCGGGAGAATTCGGGCAGCCCCGGGGCCCATTGCGTCGCGCTGGTCCCCGCCATTTTCTGAGGCGGGGGGCGCGGTTCACGCTGGGGCGATTTTTGGGAGGCTGGAGAATTCGGAGATCGGCAGGGGCAGGATTCATGCCGACCCCCAGCGATTCTCCGACCTGGTGGGCGGTCGGAGAATCCCGCCCCAGAATCCTGCAAAAAGCCCTGATGCATTAAAATTGCCCAGAAACCTGAAATTTCCTAATTTATGCTGCCCAACTCTCTCTCCCACCACTGCCCACACCCAATTGTTCGCAATCACTCAATTATGGGACTAATAGTGTGATCAGCTAATTAAATGCAGTATGGAATTCACAGCAGACTTTTCTTCTCAGGCATGGCAGAGATAGAACCAGCCTCTGATGGGTCTTTGAGAAAAATATAGGGGAACTAGTAGCAATCCTTACTGAGTAAGTTACTGCCTAAAATCTTCCAGCTTTTCACTGTGCTGACCCTCACTTTCCCCCTCTGTCCTTGAACCTGTTCAGCTGCCCTCCACATGCTTTGCTTTACATGTGTGTTTTTTTCTTATTCATTCATGGGATGTGGACATCACAGGCTGTGCCAGCATTTATCGCCCGTCGCCAATTGCCCTTGAGGTGCAGTTAAGAGTCAACCACATTGCTGTGGGTCTGAAGGCACAAATAAGCAAGACCAGGTAAGGATGGCAGATTTCCTTCCCTTCCCTAAAGACCATTCCCTAAAAACCAGGCAGGTTTTTACGACAATTGATAATAGTTTCATTCTCATCACTAGACCAGATTCCAGATTTATATTCAATTCAAATTTCACCATCTGCAGTGGCGAGATTTGAACCTGGGACCCCACAGTACTCTGGCTTTCTGGATTACTAGCCCAATGACTGTACCACTATCCCTTGTGTATGTGGGCATTAACACCCGAAATTATTCTTACAGCAGCAATTTCAATGCAAAAATGACCCCCCCCTGCCATCTTTCAATGCTGTCTAGATAGTTCCATACATTCCATTTTTATCTTTTTTGAAGCCTGTGCTAACATCAACACTTTCTTCACATTTTCTCAGAGCTTCAACATGTATGAATGAGCCAAAATACATATCTCGGCTGGCACGCGGCGCAGTGGTTAGCACTGGGACTACGGCGCCGAGGACCCGGGTTCGAATCCCAGCCCTGGGTCACTGACCGTGTGGAGTTTGCACATTCTCCCCGTGTCTGCATGGGTTTCACCCTCACAACCCAAAGATGTGTAGGTTAGGTGGATTGGCCACACTAAATTGCCCCTTAATTGGAAAAAAATAATTGGGGACTCAAAATGTATTTTAAAAAATGCATACCTCAAATTTAATTTGGATTGTGGTTTCTTTCCGTGCATTTGCTTTAAGCCCTTTACAAACTGCAGAAGCACAGCCAGCCTCGCTTAGATATGTCATACAGCTTATTTCCAGGTTGTTAAAGTGATTAATTTCCTTGACATCAGTTTGTGTTTGATTAATCTGATATTACATCAGCTGATATATCACTACTGTAGAGATAAACTAAAAAATACATCAGCATCTTGGTGGCATATAAATAGAGTTACCATTGGTTTCGGACTGAGACCTCGAATTTCAGTCCTGGATTTTTGTACTAAAAATAATAATATCGCTCTCTGTTCTTTTTGTTGACATTTATCATGACATTTATGTTGTGAGATGATTAGTGAGTCAAGATTATTTGTAATGCATTAAAGCAGAGGTTGAATGTTTTTGGTGCCCTATATGATAAGATAAACCATTCACACCAAGATAACTGTGACGCGCTGAGAAATAGCTATTATTTTTCTTATATTCGTTAAGACCGACATGCTATGAAGGACGCACTATTACAAGCTCAAAGCAAATTACTGCGGATGCTGGAATCTGAAACACAAACAGAAAAGGGAGCTAACATTCCAAGTCTAGATGACTCTTTGTCAAATCTTTGACAGTCATCCAGACTCAAAACTTTAGCTCCCTTTTTGCTCCACAGATGCTGTCAGACCTGCTGAAGTTGCCCAGTGTTTTTTGCTTTTGTGACACTATTACAAGCATTACCTGATCACAAAACAATAACTGAGCCACAAGATTATGGAAAAAAACCTTTTGAGTACTATGTGAAGAAAAATCCTATTTGATATTAAATGCAAAGTAACATTCCACTATCGTGGGAGAAAATTTCCACCCTCAGGAACACTGAACCCCAACTCTCGCAATGGATTAACTTAAAGGGACAAATATACAAAATGGTGATGTTCAAATACTTGATGCTCAAATTCTGGAGGTAATGATGGCCATGTTTGGGATCTTTTCTACCATTATTAACCTAGATTGAAAGAAGAGTCATATGGACTTGAAACATGGGGCGTCATTCTCCGACCCCCCAGAGGGTCGGAGAATGGCCGTTGGCCGCCGTGAATCCCGCCCCCGCCGGTTGCCGAAGTCTCCGAAGGGAGAAAAGTCGGCGGGGCATTAATGGCGCCGCTGCCGCGGAGAATGTCAAGGGTCTGCGCAAGGCAGCCGATTTTCGGCCTGCCGATATTCTCCCTTCTGGATGGGCCGAAGTCCCGTCGACGTGATGACCGTTCACGTCGACGTGAATCAAACCTCCTTTTCATCGGCGTGACCCGGTGCTCCAGGCTCACGCCGACCAGCGTGGAGGTGAGAGACGGCCTGGGAGGTTGGCTCTGGGCAGGCAATGGCGTGGCCGCAGTCTGATTGCGTGAGGAGAGGTGTGTCTCGGGTTGTGTGTGAGTGTGTGCGGCGGGGGGGGTGGTTAGAGTAGGCTGGGCTCCGGGGGAGTGCCGGGAGGGGGTCCGTGCCGGGGTGGAGGTTGGGGGGGGGTCTGTGCCGGGGTGGAGGTTGGGGGTTGGGGGGGGGACCGTGCTGGGGTGGAGGTTGGGGGGGGGGGGTCCGTGCTGGGGTGGAGGTTGGGGGTTGGGGGGGGTCTGTGCTGGGGTGGAGGTTGGGGGGGGGTCCATGCTGGGGTGGAGGTTGGGGGGGGTCCGTGCCGTGTCGTGCCGGGGTGGAGGTTGGGGGTTGGGGGGGGGGTCCGTGCTGGGGTGGAGGTTGGGGGGGGGTCCGTGCTGGGGTGGAGGTTGCGGGTTGGGGGGGGTCCGTGCTGGGGTGGAGGTTGGGGGGGGGTCCGTGCTGGGGTGGAGGTTGGGGGGGGTCCGCGCCGTGCTGGGGTGGAGGTCGGGGGGGGGTCCGTGCCGGGGTGGAGGTTGGGGGGGGGGGTCTGTGCCGGGGTGGTTGGGGGTTGGGGGGGGACCGTGCTGGGGTGGAGGTTGGGGGGGGGGGTCCGTGCTGGGGTGGAGGTTGGGGGTTGGGGGGGGTCTGTGCTGGGGTGGAGGTTGGGGGGGGGTCCGTGCTGGGGTGGAGGTTGGGGGGGTCCGTGCCGTGTCGTGCCGGGGTGGAGGTTGGGGGTTGGGGGGGGGTCCGTGCTGGGGTGGAGGTTGGGGGAGGGCCCGTGCTGGGGTGGAGGTTGGGGGTTGGGGGGGGGTCCGTGCTGGGGTGGAGGTTGGAGGGGGGTCCGTGCTGGGGTGGAGGTTGGGGGGGGTCCGTGCCGTGCCGGGGTGGAGGTTGGGGGGGGTCCGTGCTGGGGTGGAGGTCGGGGGGGGGGTCCGTGCTGGGGTGGAGGTTGGGGAGGGTCCGTGCCGTGCCGGGGTGGAGGTTGGGGGGGGGGTCCGTGCCGTGCCGGGGTGGAGGTTGGGGGGGGGTCCGTGCTGGGGTGGAGGTTGGGGGGGGTCCGTGCCGGGGTGGAGGTTGGGGGGGGTCCGTGCTGGGGTGGAGGTTGGGGGGGGGTCCGTGCCGTGCCGGGGTGGAGGTTGGGGGTTGGGGGAGTTCCGTGCTGGGGTCGAGGTTGGGGGGGGGGTCCGTGCTGGGGTGGAGGTTGGGGGTTGGGGGGGGGTCCGTGCTGGGGTGGAGGTTGGGGGGGGGGGTCCGTGCCGTGCCGGTGTGGAGGTTGGGGGGGGGTCCGTGCTGGGGTGGAGGTTGGGGGGGGTCCGTGTCCGTGCTGGGGTGGAGGTTGGGGGGGGGGTCCGTGCCGTGCCGGGGTGGAGATTGGGGGGGTGTCTGTGCTGGGGTGGAGGTTGGGGGGGGTCCGTGCCGGGGTGGAGGTTGGGGGGGGGGGGGGTTCGTGCTGGGGTGGAGGTTGGGGGGTGTCCGTGCCGTGCCGGGGTGGAGGTTGGGGGTTGGGGGCGGTCCGTGCTGGGGTGGAGGTTGGGGGGGGGGGTCCGTGCTGGGGTGGAGGTTGGGGGGGGGGTCCGTGCTGGGGTGGAGGTTGGGGGGGGTCCGTGCTGGGGTGGAGGTTGGGGGGGGGGGTTCCGTGCTGGGGTGGAGGTTGGGGGGGGGTCCGTGCCGGGGTGGAGGTTGGGGGTTGGGGGGGGGGGGGTCCGTGCTGGGGTGGAGGTTGGGGGGGGTCCATGCCGAGGAGGGGGATGGGAGGGCAAGTGAGTTGGTCCAGCTGGCCAGGTGCCAGCCTCCAACAGTTGGACCCATGCGGTCCATGCCACCTGGCTGGGGGGAGGAGGGGATATGGGCAATGATGACATGTCGTCGTTCCCCTCCCCCCCACCAGGCCGTCATGTTTTGAGATCATCCAGCGATATTGGCCGCCGTGGTGGCAGCCGCTCATGTCTATGTTTCCCTGGATGAGGAGGAGGAGGAGGAGGAGGAGCGTGCCAGAGAGGCGGCGCAGGCTGCCGCAGAGGGGCAGGTGGCAGCCGCCCAGGCTGGAGGGACATCTGACCGACAGGACGAGGAGGGGGAGGAGGACGTCGCGGCCCCACGGCAACGGAGGCACCCGAGGGCGCCCCGTGTGTACCGGCCCCGGCAGTCATACCAGGACCTCACGGACCGGGAATGCAGGAGGAGACTCCGGATGAGCCGGGAAACCGCGTGGCACTGGCGGGGGACACCCTCTCCCCGTGTCCGTCAAGGTTACGGTGGCCCTGAACTTTTATGCAACGGGGTCATTCCAGGCACCGAGTGGGGACCTGTCCGGCATATCGCAGACATCGGTGCACCGGTGCATCCGGGCAGTGACAGATGCCCTATATGCCATGGCGCACCGCTACATCCGCTTCCCTGTGGACCGGGCCAGCCAAGATGCCCGGGCCGTGGGCTTCTCTGCCGTTGCCGGGTTCCCCATGGTCCAGGGCGCGATCGATGGGATGCACGTCGCCGTGCGGCCACCTGCAGATAACAGGGCCGTGTTCACTAATAGGAAGGGGACCTATTCGATGAACGTACAGGTGGTCTGCGACCACCGCATGATGATCCTGCACGTCTGCGCCCGTCACCCAGGCAGTGTACACGACTCATTCGTGTTGTCGCGGTCATCCATCCCCGGCATGTACGAGGGACGCCATCCCCGGCTGAGGGGCTGGTTGCTGGGCGACAGGGGCTACCCATTGCGATCGTGGCTGATGACACCTATACGGAGGCCATGCAATGAGGCGGAGAACCGCTACAGTGATGCCCATGTAGCGACAAGGGGAGTGATCGAGAGGTGCTTTGGTGTGCTGAAGATGCGTTTCAGGTGCCTGGACCTCTCTGGGGGCGCCCTCCAGTATCGGTCAGATAGGGTCGGCCGCATCATTGTGGTGTGCTGCGTCCTGCACAACATAGCCCAGCAGAGGGGCGATGTGCCGCAGGCAGAGGAGGGCGGAGTAGAGGAGCAGCAGGAAGAGGCCCAGTCCTCCCCAGATGAGGGGGATGGGGGCAATGGTCAGGGCAGACGGGGTAGACACAGGCGGGTGGCTGTCCACCGTTACCGGCTGGCCCAGCGGGCACGGGACAGACTGATAGACGCCCGCTTCACTGAGTAGATGGGCGTGGGAATCGGGTAGTATGGCCACAGACCGCACACCATGGCAACAGCCGACCACCCACACCCCCCACCCATCCACCCACCCAGCACCCTCACCCCCCTCCCCAACCCCACCCACCCCACCCGCATGCACACCCCACCCCCCATTGCCGATCCACCTGCGGCACAACGGGCCGGGCTCACACAGTTGCGGGTGGACGCGTGTCTATCGCAGGCCATGGAGGATGATGACAACCCGCCCTGCGATGAGCTCCTGGCTCTACATCGTTGGACTATGTCTGACCCATGGCCACAGTACCACCATCCACCCGGACCATCCCTGCATGCGGCTGTGACACTGCAGCGCACGGTCCCGTCCTCTGCCCGGGGGATGTTGATGGCGGCCCAGGGGGAAGGGGGCAGACTCACCTGGGGCTGAGGTAAGACCACCCCTCACACACACACTTGCGCTCAACGTACATGACACCCCCGCACACTTTGGACAGAGCACAAAGGCAGCTTCGGTAGGTGTAACATTGACTTTAATAACCAAAGGAGTTCATGCACGTGCCCTAGCCCCTAAAACTCATCTGTGCCCTGCACCCGTGCCAACTTACTCAGTGTCTAATTGTTTGGCCTTACGGGCCCTTTGACTACGTCTACGTGGTTCCCCAGACGGTACAGCAGAACTGGAGGTGGACTCCTGTGATTCCTGCCCTCTGACACTGGATCCCTTTGGCGGCCGTTTCCTGGGGTGTCCTGGCCTAGATTGGCCAGGCTGCGGCCCGGGCGACTGGGATGGCGAGCTGCCAGCCTGTCCTGCCCGTTGCCCACCCGATGCACCAGGGACGGAAGGGGGGGAGTCCGAGGTGTCGCGGTGTACCGGGACCTCCCCTACAGAGGGACCCGGGACGGACCACACCACCTCCTCCTCCCTCGGGGTGCCCGATGGCCCCCAGGCCTCTACATGGGTGGGGGATGCGAACGGACTGGCCATCCGACGCCCCCCCGACATCTGGCGCTGCCAGTCCTGGAGGCCCGTGCTGGTATCGACAGGGGTCTGCAGGTTTGCAGCCATGGAGCCCAGGGGGTTGGCAAACCCTGTCTGTGACAGTGCGACGCCGGCTCGCACATGGCCACTGGCGCCGATGCCCTCAGCGATGGCCTGCAGAGACTGGGCCATGGCCTGCTGAGACTGGGCCATGGCCTGCAGAGACTGGGCTATGGCGTTGAGTGCCTCTGCCATCTGGCGCTGGCACTGGCTCATGGCCTCCTGTGAGAGGGCAGCCATGTCCTGGGCCACAGACGCCGCCTGCACGGAAGGCCCCAGGCCTCGCAAACCGTTCCCCATGTCTGACACCGTCGCACCCATTGCCTCCACCGCGGACGCCACCCGTGCGGTGTCAGCCTGGGTGGCACGCATGACCGGCACGACTCCCAGCTCCTGGACGCGGGTGGACTCCTCCACCTGCGACCGCAGCCGCCGCAAGCCGCCCGTCACCCTCTTCGCTCGTCTCCGGGTCGGTGGTTGCATCGGATCTATGTGTGGGTGTGGTAACTGCAGGAACCCGGGATCCATCTGGGCGGCAGATGTTCACTTGGGCTGGGCTGCCCTCCGACCGCCCGGTCCCTCTGCTGCTCCTACCTCCACCTGCTGTACCGGGACGGCTGTGTTGTGCGCACCAGTGAGTGTACCAGACGCCTCATCACTAAAGTGCCCAACCGTGGTGAGTGTTTCTGCGATGGTGGAGGGTGTTGGTGACAGCAGTGGCGTTGTGTCGTGCTCTTCGTCCCACTCTGAGTCCATGGCACTTTGGGGTGGGGGTTCGTCTCCATCCATCCACTCTGAGTCACTGTCCGGTATTTCGTCTTCCTGGGTAGTGCTGTCCCGGGTAGGGGTGTCCTGGGTAGTGGTGTCCTGGGTAGTGGTGTCCTGGGTAGTGGTGTCCTGGGTAGTGGTGTCCTGGCTCGGATGTGACGGGGGCCTGTGGCTGCCCCCCTCGTCGCTGGGTGGTCGCTCCCGCACGTGACGGGGGTGTCGTCTCCCTGTTGCTCCAGGTCTCTCCGTCTCCCGTGGTGTGCGAGGGGCATCCTGCGGGCGTCGCATGCTGGAGGGTCCGGGTCTCTCCGTCTCCCGTGGTCTCCGAGGGGCATCCTGCGGGCGTCGCATGCTGGAGGGTCCGGGTCTCTCCGTCTCCCGTGGTCTCCGAGGGGTATCCTGCGGGCGTCGCATGCTGGAGGGTCCGGGTCTCTCCGTCTCCCGTGGTCTCCGAGGGGCATCCTGCGGGCGTCGCATGCTGGAGGGTGTGGGTCTCTCTGTCTCCTGTGGTCTCCGAGGGGCATCCTGCGGGCGTCGCATGCTGGAGGGTGCGGGTCTCTCCGTCTCCTGTGGTCTCCGAGGGGCATCCTGCAGGCGTCGCATGCTGGAGGGTGCGGGTCTCTCCGTCTCCTGTGGTCTCCGAGGGGCATCCTGCGGGCGGTCTGCATCTGCGGGGATGGGTGCCTGAACGTTTGGTCCTGCGATACACAATGAAGCATGCATGGTTAGACATCAGGCATAGAACATAGAACATAGAACAATACAGCGCAGTACAGGCCCTTCGGCCCACGATGTTGCACCGAAACAAAAGCCATCTAACCTACACTATGCCATTATCATCCATATGTTTATCCAATAAACTTTTAAATGCCCTCAATGTTGGCGAGTTCAGTACTGTAGCAGGTAGGGCATTCCATGGCCTCACTACTCATTGCGTAAAGAACCTACCTCTGAACTCTGTCCTATATCTATTATCCCTCAGTTTAAAGCTATGTCCCCTCGTGCCAGCCATTTCCATCTGCGGGAGAAGGCTCTCACTGTCCACCCTATCTAGCCCCCTGATCATTTTGTATGCCTCTATTAAGTCGCCTCTTAACCTTCTTCTCTCCAACGAAAACAACCTCAAGTCCATCAGCCTTTCCTCATAAGATTTTCCCTCCATACCAGGCAACATCCTGGTAAATCTCCTCTGCACCCGCTCCAAAGCCTCCACGTCCTTCCTATAATGCGGTGACCAGAACTGTACGCAATACGCCAAATGCGGCCGAACCAGAGTTCTGTACAGCTGCAACATAACCTCCCGACTCCGGAACTCAATCCCTCTACCAATAAAGGCCAACACTCCATAGGCCTTCTTCACAACCCTATCAACCTGGGTGGCAACTTTCAGGGATCTATGTACATGGACACCTAGATCCCTCTGCTCATCCACACTTTCAAGAACTTTACCATTAGCCAAATATTCCGCATTCCTGTTATTCCTTCCAAAGTGAATCACCTCACACTTCTCTACATCTGCCACCTCTCAGCCCAACTCTGCAGCTTATCTATATCCCTCTGTAACCTGCTACATCCTTCCACACTATCGACAACACCACCGACTTTATCGTCTGCAAATTTACTCACCCACCCTTCTGCGCCTTCCTCTAGGTCATTGATAAAAATGACAAACAGCAACGGCCCCAGAACAGATCCTTGTGGTACTCCACTTGTGACTGTACTCCATTCTGAACATTTCCCATCAACCACCAGCGTCTTCTTTCAGCTAGCCAATTTCTGATCCACATCTCTAAATCACCCTCAATCCCCAGCCTCCGTATTTTCTGCAATAGCCTACCGTGGGGAACCTTATCAAACGCTTTGCTGAAATCCATATACACCACATCAACTGCTCTACCCTCATCTACCTGTTCAGTCACCTTCTCAAAGAACTCAATAAGGTTTGTGAGGCATGACCTACCCTTCACAAAGCCATGCTGACTATCCCTGATCATATTATTCCTATCTAGATGATTATAAATCTTGTCTCTTATAATCCCCTCCAAGACTTTACCCACTACAGACGTGAGGCTCACCGGTCTATAGTTGCCGGGGTTGTCTCTGCTCCCCTTTTTGAACACAGGGACCACATTCGCTGTCCTCCAGTCCTCTGGCACTATTCCTGTAGCCAATGATGACATAAAAATCAAAGCCAAAGGTCCAGCAATCTCTTCCCTGGCCTCCCAGAGAATCCTAGGATAAATCCCATCAGGTCCCGGGGACTTATCTATTTTCAGCCTGTCCAGAATTGCCAACACCTCTTCCCTACGCACCTCAATGCCATCTATTCTATTAACCTGCGGCTCAGCATTCTCCTCCACAACATTATCTTTTTCCTGAGTGAATACTGACGAAAAATATTCATTTAGTATCTCGCCTATCTCTTCAGACTCCACACACAATTTCCCATCGCTGTCCTTGACTGGTCCTACTCTTTCCCTCGTCATTCACTTATTCCTGACATACCTATAGAAAGCTTTTGGGTTTTCCTTGATCCTTCCTGCCAAATACTTCTCATGTCCCCTCCTTGCTCGTCTTAGCTCTCTCTTTAGATCCTTCCTCGCTACCTTGTAACTATCCATCGCCCCCACTGAAACTTCACACCTCATCTTCACATAGGCCTCCTTCTTCCTCTTAACAAGAGATTCCACTTCCTTGGTAAACCACGGTTCCCTCGCTCGACGCCTTCCTCCCTGCCTGACCGGTACATACTTATCAAGAACACGCAGTAGCTGATCCTTGAACAAGCCCCACTTATCCAGTGTGCCCAACACTTGCAGCCTACTTCTCCACCTTATCCCCCCCAAGTCACGTCTAATGGCATCATAATTGCCCTTTCCCCAGCTATAACTCTTGCCCTGCGGTGTATACTTATCCCTTTCCATCATTCACGTAAACGTCACCGAATTGTGGTCACTGTCCCCAAAGTGCTCTCCTACCTCCAAATCCAACACCTGGCCTGGTTCATTACCCAAAACCAAATCCAACGTGGCCTCGCCTCTTGTTGGCCTGTCAACATATTGTTTCAGGAAACCCTCCTGCACACACTGTACAAAAAACGACCCATCTATTGTACTCGAACTATATCTTTTCCAGTCAATATTTGGAAAGTTAAAGTCTCCCATAATAACTACCCTGTTACTTTCGCTCTTATCCAGAATCATCTTCGCCATCCTTTCCTCTACATCCCTAGAACTATGAGGAGGCTTATAAAAAACTCCCAACAGGGTGACCTCTCCTTTCCTGTTTCTAACTTCAGCCCATACTATCTCGGAAGAAGAGTCCCCATCTAGCATCCTCTCCGCCACCGTAATACTGCTCTTGACTAGCAGCGCCACACCTCCCCCTCTTTTGCCTCCTTCTCTGAGCTTACTAAAACACCTAAACCCCGGAACCTGCAACATCCATTCCTGTCCCTGCTCTATCCATGTCTCCGAAATGGCCACAACATCGAAGTCCCAGGTACCAACCCATGCTGCCAGTTCCCCTACCTTGTTTCGTATACTCCTGGCATTGAAGTAGACACACTTCAAACCACCTACCTGAACTCTGGCCCCCTCCTGTGACGTCAAATCTGTGCTCCATTCCTCTATACTCTCATTCTCCCTTACCCTAAAACTACAATCCAGGTTCCCATGCCCCTGCTGCATTAGTTTAAACCCCCCCAAAGAGCACTAACAAATCTCCCCCCCAGGATATTTGTGCTCCTCAGGTTCAGATGTAGACCATCCTGTCTGTAGAGGTCCCACCTTCCCCAGAAAGAGCCCCAGTTATCCAGAAATCTGAATCCCTCCCGCCTGCACCATCCCTGTAGCCACGTGTTTAAATGCTCTCTCTCCCTATTCCTCATCTCACTATCACGTGGCACGGGCAACAACCCAGAGATAACAACTCTGTTTGTTCTAGTTCTGAGCTTCCATCCTAGCTCCCTGAAAGCCTGCCTGACATCCTTGTCCCCTTTCCTACCTATGTCGTTAGTGCCAATGTGGACCACGACTTGGGGCTGCTCCCCTTCCCCCCTAAGGACCCGGAAAACACGATCCGAGACATCACGTACCCTTGCACCTGGGAGGCAACATACCAAACGTGAGTCTCTCACGCTCCCACAAAATCTCCTATCTGTGCCCCTGACTATAGAGTCCCCAATTACTAATGCTCTGCTCCTCTCCCCCCTTCCCTTCTGAGCAACAGGGACAGACTCCGTGCCAGAGGCCCGTACCCCATGGCTTACCCCTGGTAAATCGTCCCCCCCACAAGTATCCAAAGCGGTATACTTGTTTCTCAGGGGAACGGCCGCAGGGGATCCCTGCACTGACTGCTTTTTCCCAGTCCCTCTTACAGTTACCCACCTATCTCCAATCTTTGGTGTAACTAATTCCCTGAAGCTGCTATCTATGACCCCTTTTGCCTCCCGAATGATCCGAAGTTCTTCCAACTCCAGCTCCAGTTCCCTAACTCGGTTTTGGAGGAGCTGGAGATGGCAGCACTTCCTGCAGGTAAAATCAGCAGGGACACTAACTGCATCCCTCAGCTCAAACATCCTGCAGGAGGAACATTGCACTCCCTTCCCTGCCATTCCTCTAACTTTCTACCAAGATCTGGCTAACAACTAAATTAAAATTTTTATAAAAAACAATAATAATATAATAAAATATGGTACTTACCTCAGACCAATGGGTTTTATTATTAGGTTAGAGGAGGAGGGCGGGTGGGAGACACTACACGTGTAGTGTCTCGGGTTTCCTCTCCACCAGAATTTATTGGTGAGGGTCTTCCCAGACGTCCGCAGGTCGACTTCCTGTTCCCGCCTAAAACACTAATTAAAAAAAAAAAATTCTCAGCTCCTGCTGAAATTGACCAACCAGCCAGCTCCACTCCCGCCGAAATCGACTGGCCTGCCCCTGCAAAGACAAGTGCTTTTAAAGGACACACTTACCTCCCAGCAGCCACTTCCGCACTGCTCCCGCTGAAACTGACTCACCAGCTGATTCTCCCGCCGAAATCGACTGGCCTGCCCCTGCAAAGACAAGTGCTTTTAAAGGACACACTTACCTCCCAGCAGCCACTTCCGCACTGCTCCCGCTGAAACTGACTCACCAGCTGATTCTCCCACCGAAATCGACTGGCCTGCCCCTGCAAAGACAAGTGCTTTTAAAGGACACACTTACCTCCCAGCAGCCACTTCCGCACTGCTCCCGCTGAAACTGACTCACCAGCTGATTCTCCCGCCGAAATCAACTGGCCTGCCCCTGCAAAGACAAGTGCTTTTAAAGGACACACTTACCTCCCAGCAGCCACTTCCGCACTGCTCCCGCTGAAACTGACTCACCAGCTGATTCTCCCGCCGAAATCGACTGGCCTGCCCCCGCAAAGACAAGTGCTTTTAAAGGACACACTTACCTCCCAGCAGCCACTTCCGCACTGCTCCCGCTGAAACTGACTCACCAGCTGATTCTCCCGCCGAAATCGACTGGCCTGCCCCTGCAAAGACAAGTGCTTTTAAAGGACACACTTACCTCCCAGCAGCCACTTCCGCACTGCTCCCGCTGAAACTGACTCACCAGCTGATTCTCCCGCCGAAATCGACTGGCCTGCCCCTGCAAAGACAAGTGCTTTTAAAGGACACTCTTACCTCCCAGCAGCCACTTCCGCACTGCTCCCGCTGAAACTGACTCACCAGCTGATTCTCCCGCCGAAATCGACTGGGCAAGTGATCAGGTGATACGGGGGAGGGGGATATAGGGGATATAGGGGAGGGGGGGATATGGGGACGGGCTGTCGGTGGCTCACTCGCTAGTACGCCCCCGACCTCTGCATCAGCAACCTCCCGGTCCTCAGGTCCGCCAGCCAGTTCCAGGGCCCTTTCCTCGTGTACGGTCAGTGGCCTCTCATCAGCGGGCCCTCCTCCAGTCCTCACATGCTCCCTATTGTTGTGTGCGCGCTTCTCCTGTGGGGGGGGGGGGGCAGGGGTAAAAGGCAACAGTGTTAGGCAGGTATATGAATGCATGCCATCTGTTGCGCGTGCATTGCAGAGGTTAAGGTTAGGGCTGGATTCACTTGGGGATATGGGGGATATGGGGAGGGGAGATATGGGGGAGGGGGGAAATGGGGGAGGGGGAAATGGGGGAGGGGGGAAATGGGGGAGGGGGGATATGGGGGATATGGGGGAGGGGGGATATGGGGGAGGGGGGATATCGGGGAGGGGGGATATGGGGGATATGGGGGAGGGGGGGATATGGGGGAGGGGGGATATGGGGGATATGGGGGAGGGGGGATATGGGGGAGGGGGGATATGGGGGAGGGGGGATATGGGGGAGGGGGGATATGGGGGAGGGGGGATATGGGGGAGGGGGGATATGGGGGAGGGGGGATATGGGGGAGGGGGGATATGGGGGAGGGGGGATATGGGGGAGGGGGGATATGGGGGAGGGGGGATATGGGGGAGGGGGGATATGGGGGAGGGGGGATATGGGGGGGGATATGGGGAGGGGGGGATATGGGGAGGCTCACCCTGCCTGCTCTGACGAGGTCGTTCACCTTCTTGTGGCACTGGGTGCCTGTCCGTGGTGTCAGGGCCACAGCAGTGACGGCCTCTGCCACTTCCCTCCACAGACGCCGGCTGTGGCGTGGGGCAACTCTGCGGCCGTGCCCGGGATACAGGGCGTCCCTCCTCTGCTCCACCGCGTCCAGGAGCGCCTCCACATCGCGTGACTCGAACCTCGGGGCTGAGCGACGGCCAGCCATCCAGTCGGGTGTTGCGGTCGGCTGTTCCGGTCAGGTGGGGGGGAGCAGCGCGGCCTTATGAGCCGTCACGCCGTGCAGCGCGTATGACGCTGCACGGCGTGAACCACTGCACAAGCGCGGATCCCGTTACGTCGCTGCTAGCCCATTTCGGGCCGGAGACTATCGACCCATTTTTCCGACGTGACGCAAGTCGGATTTGCGCCGTTTTTTGCGCCGATCGGCGGACTTTCCGCCGATAACGGAGAATTTCGCCCATGAACTCTGTTTCTCGCTCCACAGATGATTCCAACCTGCTGAGTTTTTCCTTCACATTTTCTGTTTTTATTGCTCTGGATTATTTTGGCTGTAATTTCTTTGAATACTCTCCACATATCTTTAAAATACCTGTACTAAAGGACGGCAAGTGGTCAGCACTGGGATTGCGGCGCTGAGGACCCGGGTTGGAATCCCGCCCCTGGGCCACTGTCCATGTGGAGTTTGCACATTCTCCCCATGTCTGCGTGGGTTTCACTCCCACAACCCAAAGATGTGCTGGTTAGGTGGATTGGCCTTGCTAAATTGTCCCTTAATTGGAAAAGAAAAATGATTGGCTACTCTCAATTTATTTTTTAAAAAGTACCTATACTAAATGTAAAGTCTCGGTGATCATTCCAGGAAGTGTTCAGGAAAATAATGAGCAAAAAATGCCTCTGTAATTATTTTAAGGAACACCAATTTATCCTATACCTCCATGCAATCTCTCTGCTTTTGGAAAATCAGTAGAACTTCACATCAGACTTTCTTTTAAGTTTAAAATATTATGGAAATGCTTAAACAGTGAATAACCAATAACTTAATAATACAAATCCACATCTGCATCAAATAAAGTCTGTTATCTTACACCTCGGCTTAGAGCTTCCTCTCATTGATGGGTTTGTGATGGGTTTGTACTAACATCCAAAGCAAAACAGTCATGAAACTGGTGCCATTCTCCCTCAGAATCCTCATTCATCACGCACTTCACTGACTTATTGTTGCGGAGAGGGAGATAAAGACACTTCATATTCAAGCAGAATGATGGATAACCCCAAGGGTATTAGTAGCTGAAAGAGCCCCCAGGTTTTCCAAAGCATCAGTGGAGGTGCTGATGGCTTCGGCTTCTGAGGGAGCCATCTGATGGCATCAAGGACAGGAGTCCCCAGTGAAAATGGTGCTGGTGATTGTCATAATATACATCTATGTATACAATGGAGTGCAGACAGGCAGTGGTTGACACACAGGATGACCAGTAAGCACACAGAACAGAGCAGCCAATCACCAGACAGGATACGACCACTATAAAGCCAGAGGGCACCAGTTTTCCCGCTCGCTCGGGACCCAGCCTCTGAGACAGTCAGAGCTTGTGAGCTAGCCAGTGCCTACGCCATGTGGTAGCTAAGTTAGTCTGATCAGGCTAGTGTCAGGTCTCCAGTCAAGTCAGCATAGTGTCGACCCACAGTTGAATATGTATAATAGTTTGGATGTTGAATAAAATCGTGTTGCATTTTATCAAGTGTTGGAGGTCTGTCTCTCGCTACACTGAAACAAGTGCAGTTCACCTCGACCCAGCCTACCCAACACATCAGTGATCTGGAAGGAGCTAGCCTAAGCAGTCTACCACTCCAAGAAATGCTAGGGTCAATCGTACCAGAAGGATATCCAAGATAAGTCAAGACTTCGCTCACTTATTCCTTTCTCCATATCTGGGTATTGGGGATTTACAGAAATTGCCACCTGAAGTCACCGGACCTTTGGCTGGTCCGCCAAATTTTCCAAACTGCCCTTGACGCAGGACAGGAAAATTCTTATGACTGACAACCTCTCCAGATACTCAGAAATAATCATAATTATGAAAATAATTCCTCAACTCACTTTGCCTGCTGCATGGATTTATAGAATTTTTCATAGATGCGTCATTGAAAGGACTAAACGGCTTCAATTCCCAGTCACCCATGGCGTGCTTGGCCTTATATGGGGCAGACATGCAAAGCTCTCGAGAATTGTGGGAGTGAAGGTTAGGCAGGTGTGCTATGAAAACGCCTTGTGCTTCTTCCCTGCCTGAAGTTTTCCTTGACCTCTTCATTTCAAATTTGAATTCATTGACCTTCCCCTCAAAAGATGCTAATTAAGTCAATTGAGAGAAGCAAAACACGTGAACACCCATTTCACAAAGGTATAAACTATCCCTTGTTTCTGCAATTTCGTGGAAGTTGCCAGTCTAGTAGAATTATTTATGGGTTCAGATGTGTTTTCATTGTAGCTCTGTTGGAAACCTGGGAAAGACCCTATGACATTTTAGAACCCTTATATGGTATGATTGAAATCCAGCGTCCAGGCCAAACTTAGACAAATAAAAAGGATTCTCCGGTCTCCGACGGAAAAATCGCGTTCGGCGATTGCCCGGAGAATCCCCGTTTGTGCCAGAATTGGGAGCGGTGCCTCTTTTGCGGAGTACGCCGCATGCCATCGGGACGGCCTCAGGATGTCACCTCAGGCCCTCCCCTGATACTCCGCCCCCGATGGCCCGTGTTCCCGATGGCGTGGGTCACTCATGCTATTTTTTCCATGAACCCAGCTGCGGACTGAGTGCAGCACCATCACAGTCGGGTGGGAGCCGTTCTGCGGGCAAGGGGGGCTTTGGCGGGACTGGGGGCACTGGTGTGGGGTGGTCTGGGGGTGGCAAGCCTGACCAAATGGTGGCATTGTTTGCCAGGCCGGGTCCGCGCGCGGCCGGAGCCATGGTGCATGGCGTGGCCGCTGCAGACCGCCACCGCGCGCAGCCACGGACCTGGCATTTCCGCAGCTAAAGCTGGGGTCTCGATGCTGCGATCCTGCTAGTCCCCCACCAGATGGAGGATCAGTGCAGTTTTTGCAACATTTATTCAGGAATAAAACGGCACTGTTCCCACGCCGGTGTCAGTGCTTCATATCGGAGAATCCAGCCCCTCATTTTTAGCATTTGTGATGTGAGTCATACATTTCTGTTACCAACGGCAGTCTTGACTGAACGCTTTGAAATTGTGCCACTTTTGAACAAATGAATTACTCTGAACTTCAGATGGACTGCAAGAAATGAAATAAACTCGAAGTCTTCAGCACCTTTAGTAATCAATGACATCCTATTGACACCAATTGATTTTCATTTCAATCTCCTGCTAACTGCCAGATACAATAAGGGTTAATATTTCTGGTTTTCTACAGTGTCCTCAGGAAAGAAAATCTCCAAAGTTATATTATGTAATTTGGAAAGGTAACAAAATAGTGATGAAAAATTTGATTCATGTACATTGAAGGTCAAACACGATCTTTGTTACTCGGGAGGTTATGCTGCAATTGTATAAAGTGTTAGTGAGGCCACACCTGGAGTATTGTGTTCAGTTTTGGTCTCCTTACTTGAGAAAGGACGTACTGGCACTGGAGGGTGTGCAGAGGAGATTCACTAGGTTAATCCCAGAGCTGAAGAGGTTCGATTACGAGGAGAGGTTGAGTAGACTGGGACTGTACTCACTGGAATTTAGAAGGATGAGGGGGGGATCTTATAGAAACATATAAAATTATGAAGGGAATAGATAGGATAGATGCGGGCAGGTTGTTTCCACTGGCGGGTGAAAGCAAAACTACGGGGCATAGCCTCAAAATAAGGGGAAGTAAATTTAGGACTGAGTTTAGGAGGAACCTCTTCACCCAAAGGGTTGTGAATCTATGGAATTCCTTGCCCAGTGAAGCAGTAGAGGCTCCTTCATTAAATGATTTTAAGATAAAGATAGTTTTTTGAAGAATAAAGGGATTAAGGGTTATGGTGTTCGGGCCGGAAAATGGAGCTGAGTCCACAAAAGATCAGCCATGATCTCATTGATTGGCGGAGCAGCCTCGAGGGGCCAGATGGCCTACTCCTGCTCCTAGTTCTTATGTTCTTGTGACATTGAGTTTAAAACTCTTGAATTTCCTCAGTATTGTTTGCTTCTTTTATATTATGAGTTTCTCTACATTCCTATTCAATAAAAACTAATTACAACTAAGGAAGCAAGGAGATATACAGAGTATGTGTACTGTTCTGTACTGAGCCAATTATTAGGCTGCAGCCAGACTCAACGAACATACAACTTGTGGATTGCTGTAGCTCAACAGGTGGGTTTTTTATTATTATTCTATGCTCTGCATGCTCACAGGCTTAAATATAAGATTGGGCCTAAAGTCTGTGCACCTGACTGATGATGTCACACATGCTTATCCACCTCTTCAAGGTGGAATGCTCCAACATAATATACATCAACTATAATACATAACAGATTTTTTAAAATTTAGAGTTTCAATTCATATTTTCCAATTAAGGGGCAATTCAGCGTGGCCAATCCACCTACCCTGCACATCTTTGGGTTGTGGGGCGAAACCCATGCAGACGCAGGGAGAATGTGAAGACTCCACACGGACAGTGACCCAGACCTGGGATCCGACTTGGGATCCTCCACAATATAGCACAGCAGAGGGGCAATGTGCTAGAGGACGAGGAGGAAGGGCAGGCCTTTTCTGACGAGGAGGATGGGAGGGGGGGCGGGGGGGGGGGGGGGGGGGGGGGACGATGAGCAGGACATGGGGCCCAGGCAGGCATGGGAGGCCGCACAATGCCATTGCCCGGGCCAGCATGCACGGGACGCTCTGATCGCGACATGGTTCACCGACTGGGGGGGGTTGCTGGCCAGATGCGCATGACCACATCACAGACCCACACCCCCTCACCTCCCACACCACCAAACCACCCGCATGCACACCCCCTCCATGATACATAACCGCAGCACGGTGAGCTGGGGGCCCTGGGCTGGCAGTACCAGCAGGTCTGCACCATGGGATGGAGGATGATGACAACCAGGTCTGCGATGAACTCTGGTGATCCACACCGTATGACACTGTCTTACTCATGCCCACAATAGCACCTTCCATCTGGGTGATCCCTGCATGCGAACTGGCCAGTCCATCACATGGCCCCGTCGGATTCCTGTGGTGGGGGTGCTGGGGTTGGTCGGGGCAGGGGGTGCCCGATGGCCCTGAGCTACTCAATGGGACAGGAATGCGAGCGGAGCCATCCGCTGAGGACCCCAAACCACCTGGCGTTGCCAGTCCTGGAGGCCCGTTCTGGTCTCGACCAGGGTTTGCACGTTCGCGGCCATGGAGCATACAGAGTGGACCATCTCCGTCTGGGACAGCACCACATCACGCTGCAACTGTGCCACCATCCTGAGGGTCTGTGCCATATCAGCCAGTGACTGGGCTACCACCCACTGGGACTAGGCCACCTCCCTCTGGGACTGGAACACCTCCCTCTGTGTCTGCGATACGCTGGCCAGTGCATGGCCTGCTGTGACTGGGTCATGCTGTGGAGGGGTGCTGCAATATCCAGGTGGCTCTGGCACATGGCTGCCTGTGAGAGGGCAGCCCTGTCCTGGGCCTCGGCTAGCGCCTGCACAGAACACACAGACTCCGCATAGACAGTGACCCAAGCCGGGAATCGAACTTTGGACCCTGGAGCTGTGAATCAACAGTGCTAACCACTGTGCTACAGTGCCGCCCACTGCAACAGCCAAAACGTTTGGTTCTTCTATCTTTCTGATTACTTTTAATTTTGTCATTCAGTTTATCTCCTTTTCGAGACATTTCTGAAGAAGTCCAGGCACTCTTCTTGGTGCCTGTGTTACAGGTTTTGCATCCTCTTTGAGTTATATCTTGTAGGTGAATGGTAGGGTACTAAAGCCTGTGAAGACATCGCTGAATTTTCTGATAATGTTCTTAGAATCGTTGAAGTGTTGATCCAATCCGTTGTGGATGCTATATACCAACTGCACTGGACCTAATTCTTCATTGGATTGATAACCTAATAATGAATCCGAGCCTTTGGATACAATATAGAATGGGATGGAATAAACCATGTTCTTCACCACCACACTCACAAGCACCCTAATATTTAATGCTTGAACCATTAAAATCTCTCAGAGATATTTTGTGATTTCTTCTAATAGGCTAAATTTTTAGATTTTTAAAATCAGCCATGCTGATTAAATTGGCTTTGGCGCCAGTGTCTAACTTCGATTCGACCACTGTACTATTCACTGAAAGTGGTAGCAGCCATTTGTCCTCATCAACCACATTTATTTTAAATGGAGTATCAGTTTGCATTTTTTAAGTGCTGGAGAATTTTTTGATGTCTCAAAAAAATTCTTCTTCTCTGTTATTACCCCAACAAACAATGAAACGTCATCACCGGAGATTGTATCTTCAACTGTGCTGACTGATCTAAGGTTGAGCTTGAATGACAATTCTGAAGCAGAGTGATTTTTGTCTTTGCATCTGCAACAGAACTTGCCAAACGCTGGACACTGCCTTAATTTGTGCTTTTGACCACATCTTTTTCACAGAAATACTTTGTCCTGATCTTTATCTGTTTGTTGGTGTGTGAGGAGCTGTAGGAACATTCCAGCCATTTTTTAGAAGTTTCCCGCCTTTTGGGAAAAAGGGGAACAACCAGAGTGCTTTCCTCAAAAAAGACGTTGCATTTACTGAGAAATATTTCAGAATGCTGTGCTGCTAGATCGTGATCCTGACTAATCGGAACTGTTAGTTCCAAGGACAGCTTCGATTCCCTCTGCAACCATTCCCTCAGCTTATTTTCATTCACACCAAACCTAATCTGGTCCTGACTCATGGAAGATTCCATCGCAGAAAAAATACAAGTTTTAGCTTTTAACTTTAAATCAGTGATGAAATGATCTATAGACTCTTCTGTCTTCTGTAAACTTGATCCAAACACATAGCATTCATGAATTTCATTCTTTCTGGGGGTGCATTGTGCATCAAATCTTTAAATTACTTTGTTAAAACTTTTACAATCTTCATCATTTGCAAATTTAAACATTTTAAACACAGCAATTGCTTTGGGCCCTGTCGCTGTTAGGAGCATTGCTACCTTACACAAATTTGATTGATCTTCTAAATTTACCGCAGTAAGAAACAGATTCAATTATTGTTAAAACACACGCCTGTTGCTATCCAGATTACCATGAAATCTGAGACTCATTGTGAGCTTCAATGACTCCATGTTGTTAATTCTGGCAGTCTGCAGATTCTTCAAATCTCTGTGGACCTCCTGGCAGGCTTGTTTTTTCTCAGTGTTTAATACCATCATTTAATACCATTATTATGTAATGGTCTTGTTGGATGGCCTGATTAATATTACAAGAACACTTGTAGCTAAAGCTATTTATGATTTATTAACATTAACTGTAGTTCAACTATGTACAAAACAACAGATGAATAACAGTATCATCATGCACAAGCAACCTCTCGCTTCCCTGCTCTCCAGTCAGTCTGAGGTCACCTGACTCTAACATTCACTTATATACTAGTGAGACTCCAAGTGGTGAGTCGGTGAATTACAACACAACCATGATATCAATATAATTTCTCTTTTGTTCTGTTTTTCCCTTCAGCTTTTTACACTATTGTCCTTCAATCAACCTTTTTATATTTTTTGGCATGTTCTTAAATTCAGCTCTTTAAGAGGTGGAATATTCACAACCTGCCTGGATGCGGGCAGCTCAAACAACACCCAAGAAGCTCCACACTATCCAGGGCAAAGCAGCCCACTGTATTGGCACCGATCCACCACCTTTGGCAATCACCCCCTCCAGGACTGTGCACAGTGGCAGCAGTGTGTATTTTGTACAATATGCACTGCATATTCACCAAGACTTCCTCAAACCACCTGCAAACCCACAGCCTCTACTACCTAGAAGGAAAGGGTTGCAGTTGCATGGACAAAAAAAACACCTGCCAAATACCCACCCAGCCATAGACCATTCAGCTTGGAGCTACATCAATGCCCCTTTACTGTTGCTGGGTCAAATCCTGGCACCACCTTCTGAATAGCACTGTGGGTACACCTACGCAAAATGGACTGCAACATACCAGTTGCACCAGTACCTTCTCAATGGCATTTGGGGATGGGTAACAAATGTTGGTCTAGCCAACGACACCCACATACCATGAGTGAGTAAGGAAAAATGTTTGAAACGATTACGATTTTTCAACTCCATTTGTTTACATTTCATCAGCCATTCTAATTTGTTAGGACATGATACAAATAGACCATTTTCCAATGAATTGAAGCAAGGAGGATCTCTTGGCAGAAATTTCAATTCTGATCACATTCAAAGTTGAATTTATCTTTGAAATAATTGAAACAGTGAATCAATTCTCCCCATAGTGCAATTAGATATAGTTGTCTTCAGCCTAATTTAGTTTAATGGTAAGTCAGATCCAATGTTTTGCTAATAAATGTCTTAACTGACATCTTAGGAAGTTACAAGCACAGCAAAAGTTTCATGGCTTATACTCTCCTGAAGAAATTAATTGTACTGCACCTTCCTGACATTGGTGGCTCAATTGCAGTTTCTATGAGTCAGATGATTTTCTTATGAGTGAAAACCTTAACTTTCATTTTCTGCCTCATATGGATTGGCAAAGGATAGGTTTTAAGCCATTAAATTGTCGCCACTTATTTAATGGAGAGTGCAACTGATCGTCACTCAGTAGGAAATAAACTGACAGCTGAAAAGAAAGATAAAGGGGCTGATTTATGTCTAGTGATGGGTACTGGAATGACAAAAACACAGAATTATTTGTCATAAATTTGAATTTGCGGCACTTTCCCAGTGCCACACTGTTTATTTGGACGCAATTTGGGAGGCACGGTCGCACAGTGGTTAGCATTGTTGCTTCACAGCGCCTGGGATCCGAGTTTGATTCCCACTTGGGTCGCTGTCTGTGCGGCGGCTACACGTTCTCCCTGTGTCTGTGACGGTTTCCTCTGGGTGCTCCGGTTTCCTCCCAAAAGTCGCAAAAGACGTGCTTGTTAGGTGAATTGGATATTCTGAATTGTCCCTCAGTATCCGAACAGGCGCCGGAATGTGGCGACTAGGGGATTTTCACAGCAACTTTATTGCAGTGTTAATATAAACCTACTGGTGACACTAATAATGATTATTATTATTACTATTTTCTGTCTTAAACGGGAAACCTTTTACTCTGAGATAATTATCTCTGTTTCTACACTCTCCCACTAGAGGAAACATTCTCTCATTCTTCTAAACTCCAATATATACAGTTCCAACTGACATAACCTCTCCACAGAAAATCTCCCCATGTCCATGATCAACCTATCGAACCTTCTCTGAACTGCCTCCAAGGCTAGTATATCTTTCCTTAGATAAGGGGACCAAAACTGTTCACAATGTTCCAGCTATGGTCTATCTAGTGCCTGGTATAGTTTGAGCAGGACTTCCCTATTTATATATTCCATTTCCTCTGATATAAATATTCCAATTGCCTTCCCAGTTTCCTATTGAACTTGCACGCCAGTGTTCTGTGATTTATGCACAAGGTAACCCAAATCCCACTGTGCTTCAGTTTTCTGCAGTGTTTCACCATTTAAATAATAATAATAATCTTTATAATAATCTTTATTGTCACAAGTAGGCTTACATTAACACCGCAATGAAGTTACTGCAAAAAGCCCCTAGTCGCCACCTGTTCTCCCTGTGTCTGCGTGGGTTTCCTCCGGGTGCTCCAGTTTCCTCCCACAAGTCCCAAAAGACATATTTGTTAGGTGAATTAGACATTCTGAATTTTCCCTCAGTGTACCCAAACAGGCACCATAGTGTGGCAACTAGAGGATTTTCACAGTAACTTCATTGCAGTGTTAATGTAAGTCTACTTGTGACACTAATAAAGATTATTATTATGCATTTCTAAATTCCAATGACAGAAATTAAGCTAACTGGCCTATAGTTATCTGTTTTTTGTATCCCTCCTTTTCTAGGTAAAGGTGTTATATTGGTAGTTTTCCAATTTTCTGGGACATGGCCAGAATTTAAGGATTCTTGGAAGATTACCATCAATGCATCCACTATCTCTGTAGTTACTTCCTACTAGAATATTCCGATTCAGATCCTCGGGATTGATACAGATTCTCAGGTCACCGTTGGCTTTCTTCACACAAACCATAGAACTGACTCAGTCAGTTGGTTCTTCCACTTTGTTGCTTATTCCCAACTGTTGCACATGCTCAAGTTCCACTTTTAAACATTCCCTAAAAGGAGCTGGTGCCCTCCTAGGTGGATGAATTATTGGCTTGGCATTTGCTTTTAAATGAATTTTGTATTCAAATGGTCGTGTTCCCAGATCACGAAAGACGAGAGGAAATTTCTGAATAATCGTCTCAATCGGGTCACTGGAGGAAATCCTGTCCGAGCTGTAAATGCATTTTGCAAGCTGCAGAATCTCACATGCCTGAACAATAAGTAACGATGATCTATTTGGTTCAACAATCTCAAATTTAATTTAAAATTTTCTGCTTTAACTTCGATAGTTAAATAGCAAGTACCCATTGTGGTTATCAAGTTGCCATTATAATCTCTCAGTTGACAATCATTCTCGTCAATTACTGGCTTTATCATTAACCTGGCTATATCTGCATGGTTGATAAGGTTGGCTCTTGCTCCGGTATCTAATTTTACATTGATATTGATTCCATTTATCATCAAAGGAATCGTCCATTCATCTGTATTCTGACCAATGGAAATTTGTTTTAAAGTTGGTGATTTTTTGATGTGCTAGGTTTTGATTGCTTGTTTAAAATTTTATTCAATGCTTACTTCTTGAACAGCTCATCCTTTGTTTACTGTACTGAGCCTTTTAAACTGCTATGAATTTGTTCCCAATTTACATTGAGATACGCAATGGTTTAACTTGTGACATTTAGCACAGGTTTTTCCATATTCAGAGCATTTTTTAATCTGATGCTTGTTGCCACACCTTTTACACGCAATGGCATTCGCAAATTGATTTGTAAAATGGCTGCTGTCATTCTTAAAATGGCTGCCATCTGAGGTATGTTTCATTTTTAGCTGCGTCACTGCATTAATGGTTTTGGCCACGTTGTCAGTTTTTGCGCCACTTTCTCCGACAATCATTTCTGAAAATTGTTTTCTTGCAAGTTTGCTTGCTCTACAAATTCTGATTGTGCCTTCCAGAGTCAAATCAGACTCTCACAATAACCTTTCTCCTAGTTTGTCACATTTTACTCCGTAGACTATCTGATCTCGCAAAAGTGAATCTCGGGGAATCGAAAAATTATATGTCTGCGCTTTTAGTCGCAGATCGGTTATGAAGCAGTCAAGCATTTCACCTGCTTTTTGCATTCTTTGCCTGAACACATACCGTTCAAACATTTCATTTTGTTGTAACTGGCAGTGCATGTCAGACTTCTCGATAACTTTGTCGTCCTTTTTTAAAATCTGCTTCATCCACAAACTGGAACCAGTTAAAGATTTCAATGGCTTGCAAGCCAGCAATTGTTCAAAACAGGGCTATTTTGTGCTGGTCGCTTCTAGGTCAAGGGCAGAGATCTTGGGTGGAATTCTCCGACCCCCGGCGGGTCGGAAAATCGCTGGGGGGCGGCGTAAATCCCGACCGGCCGCCCCACGATATTCTCCAGCCCCCCCCCCCAAATCCTGTTGTCGTGAAACGCACAGCGCGCCTTGGAGAAAGTCGAGGAGCAGCACGACGCAACGGGCCCCGTTGTGAGGGAGGGGCTGGGGGGAGGGGGACAGGGGGGAGGGACTGGGGAGGGGGATTGGAGAGGGTGCGTGATGGAGAGGGTGCGTAATGGAGAGGGTGCGTAATGGAGAGGGTGCGTGATGGAGAGGGTGTGTGCCGGGGAGGAGAGGGGGTTGAGGGGTTGGGGAGGGTGCGTGCCGGGGAGGAGAGAGGGGGGGGTTGGGGAGGGTGCATGCCAGGGAGGAGAGGAGGGTGTTGGGGAGGGTGCGTGCTGGGGAGGAGAGGTGGGCGTTGTTAAGGGTGCCTGCTGGGGAGAGGGGGCGGATTGGGGAGGGTGCATGCCAGGAAGGAGAGGTGGGCGTTTGGGTACAGAGCGTGCCGGGGAGGGGGGGGGGGGTGTCCGCCTGACCATGTGCCAGTTGGCAACTGTCGTGACCATGCAGCCAATGGCACCTGGCTGCGGGGGGTGGGGCTATGGGCAATGGTGATATGTCGTCTAACCCCCCCCCCCCACTCCCCACCCCCTGCAGGCCGTTATGTTTGGTCATCACCCAGCGATGTTGGCCGCCCTGGCGGGAGCTGCACTTCTACATGTTGCCCTGGGGGAGCTGGAGCAGGAGCGTGCCAGGGAAGTGGCGGAGGCTGCCACAGAGGAGCGTGCCACAGGGAGGCAGGTGGCAGCCGCCCAGGCTGGAGGGCCGTCTGCACGACAGATAGCGGAGATGGAAGAGGTGGTGGTGGTGCCACGATGACAGAGGCGCCCGTTGAGGCCCCGTGTGTACCGGCCTCGCTCGTCGTACCAGGACCTCACGCACCGGACATGCAGGGGGAGACCCCGAATGAGCTGGGAAACCATGGCACACATCTGCCACCTGATGGCACACCTGGCACCACGTGTCACTGGGGGAGGATACCCTCTCCCTGTGACTGTCAAGGTTACGGTGGCCCTGAACCTCTATGCCACGGGGTCATTCCAGGTGCCGAGTGGGGACTTGTCCGGCATCTCGCGGGCATCAGTGCACCAGTGCATCCGTGCAGTGACAGACGCCCTATATGCCATTGCGGACCGCTACATCCAGTTCCCTGTGCACTGGGCCAGCCAGGATGCCCGGGCAGCGGGCATCGCTGCGGCAGCCAGGATTCCCATGGTCCAGGGGGCGATCGATGGGATGCACGTCGCAGTGCGGCCACCTGGGGGTAACAGGTCACGAATAGGAAGGGGATCTATTCCATGAACATTCAGGTGGTCTGCGACCACTGCATGATGATCCTGCACATCTGTGCCTGGTACCCGGGCAGTGTACATGACTCATTCGTATTGGCGCAATCTTTCATCCCCACCATGTTCGAGGGACACCCTCCCGGCTGAGGGGCTGGTTGCTGGGCGACAGGGGTTACCCGTTGCGGTCATGGCTGATGACGCCTATACGGAGGCCACAGACTTCCGCGGAGAACAGCTACAACGATGCCCATGCACCGACCAGGGGTGTGACAGAGAGGTGCTTTGGGCTGCTAAAGACGCGCTTCAGGTACCTGGACAGCTCTGGAGGGGCCCTCCAGTACCCGTCAGATAGGGTCGGCCGCATCGTTGTGGTCTGCTGCGTCCTGCACAACATAGCCCAGCAGAGGGGCGATGTGCTGCAGGCAGAGGAGGGGGAAGGGGAGGAGCAGCAAGGGGAGGCACAGACCTCCCCAGATGAGGAGGATGGGGGCAATGGTCAGGACAGACGGACTGGACATGGACGGGAGGCTGCCCACCGTTACCGGCTGGGCCAGCGGGCATGGGACAGGCTGATAGCCGCCCGGTTCACGGGCTAGGGGGGGGGGGCGAGAGAATCGCCGAGTATGGGCACAGACTGCATACCACGGCACCAGCCTACCACCCTCACCCCACCCACCCACCCAACACCAACAACCCTCATCCCGCCCACCCAACACCAACCACCTGCACCCCACCCCCATGTACACCACCCCTCCATTGCACATCCACCTGCGGCACAACGGGCCGGGCTCACACTGTTGCCGGTGGAAGCGTGTCTATTGCAGGCCATGGAGGATGATGACAACCCGCCCTGCGATGAGCTCTGGGCTCTACATCATTGGACAATGTCTGACCCATGGCCACAGTACCTGGAACGTCCCTGCATGCGGCCGCGACACTGCAGCGCATGGTCCCGTCGTCTGCCCGGGGGGTTGGCGAGGGCAACGCGGGGTAGGGGGGGCACACTCACCTGAGGCCGAAATTCTATCACCCCTCACACACCCACTGGCGCTCACCTCACACCACACCCCAGCACGCATCGGACAGAGAGAGAGGCAGCTTCTGTAGGTGTGATAGTGATTTTAATAACAAACAGTTCACACACGTGCCCTAGCCCCAGGACTAATCTGTGCCCTGCACCCGTGCCAACTTACTCAGTGTCTAATTTTTTGGGTGGTTCCCCAGATGGTACAGCAGAACTGGAGGTGGACTCCTGTGATTCCTGCCCTGTGATTAGGGACCCCTTTGGCAGCCTTTTCCTGGGCCGGCCCGGCCCAGATGGGCCAGGCTGCGGCTCGGGCGGCTGGGATGGCGAGCTGCCAACCAGTCCTGCCCGTTGCCCATCAGATGCACCTGGGACGGACGAGGGGGAGGTCCGAGGTTTCGCGGTGTTCCGGGACCTCCTCTACAGGGGGACCCGGTACAGACCCCAGCACCTCCTCTTCCCTCGGGGTGCCCGATGGCCCCCGGGCCTCTACATGGATTGGGGATGCGAACGGACCGAGCACCCAACGCCCCCCTGACACCTGGTGCTTCCAGTCCTGGAGGCCCGCCCTGGTATCAACAAGGGTCTGCATGTTTGCAGCCATGGAGCTCAGGGAGTTGGCCATCCCTGTCTGTGTCTGGGTAACGCCGGCCAGAACCTGGGCAATGGCGCCGATGCCCTCAGCGATGGCCTGCTGAGACTGGGCCATTGCCTGCTGAGACTGGGCCACGACGTCGAGCACCTCTGCGATCTGCTGCTGGCTCTGGCTCATGGCTGCCTGTGAGAGGGTGGCCATGTCCTGGGCCATGAAAGCCTCACACCTTGCATACTGCGAACCATGCCTGACACCGTCGCACCCATTGCTTCCACCGCAGGGGCCACCAGTGCGGTGTCAGCCTGGGTGGCACGCATGATCGGCACCACTACCTGCTCCTGCACGCGGGTGGATTCCTCCACCTTTGTCTGCAGCTGCCGCAAGCCGGCCGTCACCCCCTTCAGTTGTCCCTTGGTCCGTGCCTGCATCGGGTCTATGGGTGGGTGTGGTAACTCCAGGAACCCGGGACCCGTCTGGGCGGCAGATGGTTGCCTGCGCCGGGCTGCCCTCCGACCGCCCGGCCCCTCGGCTGCTCCTGCCTCCACCTGCTGTACCGGGACGGCTGCGTTGTGCGCACCAGTTCGTGTCCCAGATGCCTCATCGCTAAAGTGCCCAACCGAGGTGAGTGTCTCTGTGATGGTGGAGGGTGTAGGAGATAGCAGTGGTGTAATGGCGTGCTCCTCATCCGACCCGAAGTCCGGGGTCCCCTGGCGTGGTGATTCCTGTCCATCCATCCCCTGTGTGTTGGTGTCCTGTGCGTAAGTGTCCTGGGCGTCGGTGTCCTCTGTGTGAGGGTCCCATGTGTCAGGGTCCTGTGTGTCAGGGTCCTGTGTGTCAGGGTCCTGTGTGTTAGGGTCCTGTGTGTTAGGGTCCTGTGTGTCAACGTCCTGTGTGTCAGCGTCCTGTGCGTCAGTGTCCTGGATCGGCTGCGACGGGGGCCTGTTGCTGTGGCTGCCCTCCTTGTCGTTGGGTGTGGCCCGCCGGCGTCGCCGCACTCACACTAGATGTGGGCAGCGTCCGCCTGGTGCTCCGGGTCTGTCCCTGGTTCGTGGCCGCCCTGGAACGTCCTGGGGGCGGCGTCCGCCTGATGGTCCGGGTCTGTCCCCCCCTGCCCACATATCCCCCCTACCCCAATATCACCCCTTCCCCATATCCCCCTATTCCGCCTTCACCCATATCCCCCCTTCCCCGAAGGGGGATATGGGGGAAAGGGGGCTATGGAGGAAGGGGGATATTGTGGAAGGTGGGATTTGGGGGAAGGGGAGATATGGGGGAAGGCGGGATATGGGGGAAGGGGGGATATGGGGGAAGGGGGGGTATGCGGGAAGGGGGGATATGGGGGAAGGGGGATATGGCGGAAAGGGTTATATGGGGGAATGGGGGAAGGGAGATATGAGGGAAGGGGATATGGGGGAGGGAGCTATGGAGGAAGGGGGATATGGGGGAAAGGGGGGATATGGGGAAGGGGGATATGGGGGAAGAGGGGATATGGGGAATATGGGGGAAGGGGAATATGGGGAAGGGGGAAATGGGGAAGGGGGATATGGGAAAGGACGATATGGGGGAAGGGGGGATATGGGGAAGAGGGAATATGGGGAAGGGGATATGGGGAAAGTGGGGTTACGGGGAAGGGGGATATGGAGGAAGGGGGATATGGGGGAAGGGGATATGGGGGAATGAGGGTATATGGGGAAGGGGGGATATGGAGGAAGGGGGATATGGGGGAAGGGGGGATATGGGGAAGGGGGATATGGGGAAGAGGAGTATGGTGAAGGGGGAATTGGGGGAAGGGGGATATGGGGGGAAGGGGGATATGGGGAAGGGTGATATGGGGAAGGGGAAACGGGGGAAGGGGGATATAGGGGAAGGGGATATGCGGGAAGGGGGAAATGGGGGGATATGGGGGAAGGGGGATATGGGGGAAAGGGGGATATGGGGGAAGGGGGATATGGGGAAGCGGGGATATGGGGAAGGGTGATGGGGAAGGGGGAAAGGGGTCTGGCTGTGGGGTGTCTCACTTGGCGCTGCACGGCAGGTGGCCATTTTGCTGGGTCTCCGGGGGGAGGGGTCTTTTGTGCAGTGACGCCGCGCAGCATCGCGCTCATCCGTGACGGGTCACGCCATCGCGAATGGCGTCACGCCGGTACTAGCCCATTCGGGGCCGGAGAATTTGTGACGTTTTTGCTGCCGATTTCGGGCCTTTGCGTCGATTCATGGAGAATCCCGCACATACAATTCAGACTGCTGCTTGAAATTGCACCAATTAACGTCTACTTTATCTGAAGTACGAAATTACCGTGGAGTTTGCAGACCTTCCATTTCACTTCAACTGGGATTTGCATCGACATCGTCATTGAAGTCAGACTCTAGTTAGAAATTTGTTTCACGGAAATTTCTTGCAAACTTCTCTTTTCTTTCTGTACCTTCCTACATATCTTTAGCATGCACACCTGGTCCCTTGATTCTTGATTTCTCGAGGAATTAAGGGCTATGGAGAGAGAACGGGTAAATGGAGTTGAAATCAGCCATGATTGAATAGTGGAGTGGACTCGATGGGCCGAATGGCCTTACTTCCGCTCCTATGTCTTATGGTCTCATGATGTCCATTCCTGTTATCATAGATAGATAGATAGATGTGATGTCAAAGAACATCATGTGATGTTCTTTGATTTCTTAATGAGGATGGCTTTGAAGTGTAGTGTCTCACAAAGAACATTAAGCTATGTTTTGAACAAAGCTAATTTATTTACTCGACAAAATAAATGGATTTGTCTTGCTTGCTACGATATAAAATATTACAGTTTGACTAAACTCTGATACTACCTATAGAGCTCCTGATAACATGACTATTCACTATCTCCCCTAACAACCTACTCCCCAATCAAGTGTATCACATGATCCAACGTGAATGCGCTTAATCGTCATCTAGTGGTTGGATGTAGTTGCAGTAAATTGTTAACCCTTCATTATTCTTACAGTACACATATTGTCACACTGGTGGCCGTCAAGGTCACTCAGCCATGAACCTCTATGCTTCGGGTTCATTCCAGAGCCAAAGTGGGACTTGTGGGGCATTTCCCAAGCTACAGCCCACAAGTGCTTTATGAAGTCATGGATGCCCTGTATGCCCAGGCAGCTGACTATGTAAACTTTAAGCTGAACCAAGCCCATTAAGATGCTCAGGCAGCAGGATTTTCTGTCATCACCAGGATGCCCCAGAGTAATCGATGGTATGTATGTAACCTTGCGCACACCAAGCCAATTCCCAGCTCGGGTCACTGTCTGTGCGGAGTCTGCACGTTCTCCCCATGTCTGCGTGGGTTTTCTCCGGGTGCTCCGGTTTCCTCCCACAGTCCAACGATATGCAGGTTAGGTGGATTGGCCACGATAAATTACCCTTAGGTTAGGTGGGGTTACGGGGATAGGGTGGAGGTGTGGGCTTAAGTGGGGTGCTCTTTCCAAGAGCCGGTGCAGGCTCAATGGGCCGAATGGCCTCCTGCTACACTGTACATTCTATGATTCTATGATTCTATGAATAGGGAGTGCCTTTTATCAACAGGAAGGAGTTCCACTGCCTGAATGTTCAACTCCTGTGCTACCACCACACTCAGGTCATGCACATGTGCGCCCGCTTCCCTGGGAGTGTGCACAAGTTACATTCTGGGACACTCGGTGATCCCCGGCATCTTCGAGGACCACCCCAGAATGATGGGTTGGGTCGTGGGGGCTAAGGGACCCACTGAAGTCTGGCTAATGACACCAGTACGGAGGCTGGGGACCGATGCGGAGACCTGATATATGTGAAGCTTCTGTTATGTTATTCCGCAGTGCGGACCAGCCTTCATCCCATGTTGTACTTCTCTCTCCCCCAGCTCCTGCCCCCCTCATATACAGTGGTCCTAGATCTGGTCTATAACGAGGCACACGTTGCCACCTGTGCTGTCACTGAGCGGTTCATCGGACTTCTAAAAATGCGATTTTGATGCCTCGACCACTCTGGGGTGCACTAAAGTACACTGCCCAGAGGGTAGCCTGCTTTGTGGTGGTCTGCTGTACCCGCCAAAACCTGGCACAGCAGCAAGGCGATATGCTAGAGGTGGAGAAGAAGGGCATGCGGTCTCAGCTGAGGAGGAGGGCAAGGAGGAGCCAGAACTGGAGGGACTGGAAGATGAGCCAAGGAGGACCCATGAGAGAAGACGGAAGATGGAGAACAGGCGGTGGGGGGGGGGGGGGGGGGGAGGATCTGGCATGCCCAGAGGACCAGGGAGGCTCTCATCCTCACACGTTTCTCACAGAAGGAGGCTTTGTCCATCATCTCATCTACTCCTCCCCCTTCCCACCCATTCCCCACCCCCCCCCCCCACCTATTTCACCCTCCCTCCATCTCGATCACCCTGTTCCACCTCCCAGGGTTTGTGTACCGCTGCTCCAGGATGATGGGACTGTGTTGGCACTGTCAGCGGGTCATTATATGCGGCAGGTGGGTAATAACCTGCTGTGAGGTGAGCTCTGGTGCTCCTCAATCAATGCCATAGTCAGACCCTGTCTTTCTGCTGACAGCGCACTCACACCCATCACCTGCACGTGGTATGCCTTGGAGCTCCTTGATCTAGGATCACTGTATCTGGGGGACAGGGGCTCGGGGAGAGTGGAGGGCAACATGGGGCGGGCGGGGGGGGGGGGGGATAGGGGGGGGCGGGGTGAAGGTTGGTTTGCAATGCAGAATAACAATCCAGAAGTTTCACATATATCAGAAGTAACATATTTTAGTGGTGAACTAAACCCTAACTAACAATAATAATAATATTTATTAGTGTCACCCTACGGTGCCTGCTCGGGTACATCTAGGGAGAATTCATAATGTCCAATTCACATAACAAGTACGTCTTTCGGGACTTGTGGGAGGAAACCAGAGCAATGGGAGGAAACGCATGCAGACATGGGGAGAATGTGTAGACTCCGCACAGACAGTTAGCCAAGCTGGGAATCGAACCCGGGTCCCTGGCACTGTGAAGCAACAGTGCTAACAACTATGCTGTTTTGCCGCCCATACTATCCCCAGCTACCAATGATACACATCCTCGCCCCCAATGCCCTCACAGTAATCCTCAACCTTACTAGTCCTCTGTGCTCCATTACTCCATCTAGGTATGTCCACAGGATGCATATCAGAGGTGGAGACAGCTTGTTGCTTTCCACGCGCTGTGGCCTTTGATACCCCAATGTGCGTCCTCTGGAGGGCCTGAGGGCTCCGGCCGCCTTACCGGTGGCATTTGCCTTGATGCGTCACCCTGTTCCACCCGCTGACCTCGAGATGCGCCATTGTCAGGAGGTGGGGAATTGGGAGAGCTGGAGACTGCCATCATCTCCCCGTTGGAAGGCTCCATGTCAGTATGCGTAGGGCCCTGGAGATTACCTTAGGATGGAGGAGCAGCTGTCATGAGCTCCAGCGGCCCCTGCGGCATCTTGGTTTGCCAACCCAGGCGGTTTGCACCATGGTGTCGATGCCCTCAGCGATGCTCCTCAGTGACAGGGCCATGGTCTAGAGTGCCTCGCCAATATACACATGCATCTGGGACATGTTCCTCAGCGACTTCGACATGCTGTTGAGGTGCTCAACCATCTGCGCCATGGGCTGAGAAACACCTTGGACACCACAACATGATGCTGATCTCATGCTGCAGGCTTTCCATTACGGTTTCCACCCCAGCAGTGTTGGCCTCGATGCCACACATTGCCGGCGCCATCTCGTGTGCTTGTAGCCTTTGGGACTGCTCCAATCAGCTATAGATCCACTAGTGTGTCACTGACATCACCTCCTGGATCTCACAGCATCTGAATCAGCTCTGGGACAACCTGGTCCAGAGGCTTGGCATCTGACTGGGACCCAGCTAGCTCCTGGGATCCAGCAGACCTCTGACTGCTGTCTCCCTTGGAGGTTCCAGCCTCCGTCTGATGTGCATCGGCAACAGTATGGTGCTCACCAGATTGTGCCCCTGAAGCCTGTCCATTAATGTCTCCCACTGAGTGTGTGTCTCTGTGCTGGTGGAGGGTGGGGATGACAACCATGACTCATCGATGGTGGCATCCTCGGAGCTCTCCTCCAACGTGTTCTCTTGGAAGGTGGGGTGGGGTGTGGTGGGGGGGGGGGCACACCAATGGGCTGGCACCATCCAATGGGGATTCTGAGAGAGAATGGACATGTTGTCAGTGAGAGGGAAGGATCATTATGTCTGACATGAAAAACATGCGGCGACATGTTATCTGCGTGAAGGTTCCACATGTGTGCTGCGCAGGCCAACTTCGATGTCAGTGACCACTCTGGCCTCGGTCAGCCTCGCTATCCCCCAGACCCGTTCCTCATTGGGGTGAGGACTCTGATGTCTTGCACCATGCCGCCCGTCAGGGCCCTTTCCCGCCTGATATGGGCTAACGTCTCCTGTGGGGACAAAGTGAGGGCTGCTGGACAGGGGAACTAGGCAGGGCCGGGGGTAGCGGTGCCGGCGCTGGCTCCTTTCACTTTGGAAGGAATAACAGGAATGCGGAATATTTGGCTAATGGTAAAGTTCTTGAAAGTGTGGATGAGCAGAGGGATCTAGGTGTCCATGTACATAGATCCCTGAAAGTTGCCACCCAGGTTGATAGGGTTGTGAAGAAGGCCTATGGAGTGTTGGCCTTTATTGGTAGAGGGATTGAGTTCCGGAGTCGGGAGGTCATGTTGCAGCTGTACAGAACTCTGGTACGGCCGCATTTGGAGTATTGCGTACAGTTCTGGTCACCGCATTATAGGAAGGACGTGGAGGCTTTGGAGCGGGTGCAGAGGAGATTTACCAGGATGTTGCCTGGTATGGAGGGAAAATCTTATGAGGAAAGGCTGATGGACTTGAGGTTGTTTTCGTTGGAGAGAAGAAGGTTAAGAGGAGACTTAATAGAGGCATACAAAATGATCAGGGGGTTGGATAGGGTGGACAGTGAGAGCCTTCTCCCGCGGATGGATATGGCTGGCACGAGGGGACATAACTTTAAACTGAGGGGTAATAGATATAGGACAGAGGTCAGAGGTAGGTTCTTTACGCAAAGAGTAGTGAGGCTGTGGAATGCCCTACCTGCTACAGTGGTGAACTCGCCAACATTGAGGGCATTTAAAAGTTTATTGGATAAACATATGGATGATAATGGCATAGTGTAGGTTGGATGGCTTTTGTTTCGGTGCAACATCGTGGGCCGAAGGGCCTGTACTGCGCTGTATTGTTCTATGTTCTATGTTCTATGGGTGGGCTGTGTTGGTGGGTGCCAGGGTGTGCTGGGGCACAGACACGGTATTATGCTGGAGGAGGGGGGTGTACAGTGTCAGCCGTCAACCCGTTGTGGAGGAGGATGAGGTCCGGGGTGGCACGCGAGACCGGTGCCAGTGGGTTGATGGCAACACACGCATGTGACCCGATCAAAAGCTTTGAACTTCTCGTGACACTGGACTGAGATTCTCCTTGTAATGCCCCCCGAGCTGACGGCCACTGTTACCTCTCAGACAGCATTAGCTGACCCTCTGACTCCCTCGGGGGAACAGGGCCCCATTTCAACTCCTCCGCATCCAACAGTCGGGCCAGGTCGGCATCTCTGAAAGATGGAGATGGTCTGCATGGTGACATGGCACCGTGCTCTCTGGGGCTCAGAGAGAGCGGTTTATGAACTGTTCCCCCTTGTTAGCAGGGATCTGCTGGGCCCGGTCCAGGCCAACCAGCTGGTGGGACATCCATTGTCACCATGACGCCTGCGGTGCGTCATTGACGGCCGGAATTGATGTTAGAAACTGGTTCCTGTCTTGCAGGGTCGGTGAGGTACCCTCAATAATGACTCTTAGAGATTAAACTGTATAGAAGGCTTTATTGGACTAATAACTATGCTAGAGCTAGAGACGAGAGCTGACTGTTACACAGACCATGAGGCAGCCCTGTATGTATGGCTCCCAGATGGGCGGAGCCAGAGGCGGAGTCCCCAGGGTTCCAAGCCTGGTCTCAAAGGGGACATCACCTTACATGATTATAAGGCAATAACCGTTAATCACATTCACCCACCTGTTTAAAAAAGAGTCCGGCGGGGGTGAAGTGCCATCATAGGTCCATCCGTCTCGGTGGCCGGATCGTCCTCCTCAATCTCCTCAATTCGGGTGGTGGTGCGGCGGGCACGGACGTCCCGGTTGAAGGCACATCCGGGAGCACAGCGGTCGGAGCTTCAGTCCGGGTCGGGGCAGGGGAACTAGGCAGGGCCGGGGGTAGCGGTGCCGGCGCTGGCGGGGTGTGTAAAGGGGGGGGGCGCAAGGGGGGGCTCACCAACGGGTGGTAGGGCTGGAAGGGTGTGTGTTGTAGGGGGCGACGGGTCCTGCAGGGAAGTGGCGCGGGAAGGGGCGTCTGTGGTGGAGGATCCAGCAGGTGCCAGATCCCGGAGGGAAACCGTATCTTGCCTGCCGTCGGGGTACTCCACGTAGGCATAACTGGGGTTGGCGTGGAGCAGTCGAACCTTTTCAACTAGGGGGTCCGTTTTATGGCTCCTCGCGTGCCTCCGGAGAAAAACAGGTCCCGGAGCCATCAGCCAAGATGGAAGCGCGACCCCGGAGGTAGACTTCCTGAGGAAGAGAAACAATCGGTTGTGACGGGTCTCATTCGTGCCCGTCCAGAGGAGTGACCTAATGGAGTGTAGGGCATCGCGTAGGACCTCCTGCCAGCGGATGGTTGGGAGATTTCTCGACCGCAGGGCCAGAAGGACAGCCTTCCACACGGTCGCGTTCTCTCTCTCCACCTGCCCGTTTCCCCGCGGATTATAACTGGTCGTTCTGCTCGAGGCGATGCCTTTGCTGAGCAGATACTGATGCAGTTCATCGCTCATGAACGATGTACCCCGGTCGCTGTGGATATAAGCGGGGGAACCGAACAGGGTGAAGATGCTGTGCAGTGCCTTAATCACCGTGGCTGAGGTCATGTCGGGGCAGGGAATGGCGAATGGGAAATGGGAGAACTCATCCATCACGGTGAGGAAATAGGCAAAACGGTTGGTGGACGGGTGGGGCCCCTTGAAGTCCATGCTCAGTCGCTCAAAGGGACCCGAGGCCTTCATGAGCCGAATCCTGTCTGGCCGATAGACTTGTCTGCACTCCGCACAGACTTGGCAGGCCCTGACCATGGCCTTGACCTCCTTGGTTGAGTAAGGTAGGTTACAGGAGTTGATGAAATGGACGAGCCGGGTAACCCCGGGTGGCAGAGGTCACTGTGGATGGCTTGCAGGCGGTCCTCCTGTGCGTTGGCGCATGTGCCGCGTGACAGGGCATCGGACGATACTTGATATCGTACGAGTAGGTGGAGAGTTTGATCCTCCACCTCAAAATTTTACCGTTTTTTATTTTGTCCCGTTGCGTGTTATCGAACATATAGGCGACCGACCGTTGGTCAGTGACGAGGGTAAACCTCCAACCGGCTAGATAGTGTCTCCAGCGCCGTACAGCCTCCACAATGGCTTGTGCCTCCTTTTCGACTGCAGAGTGTCGAACCTCAGAGGCGGTGAGGGTTCGGGAGAAGAATGCTACTGGTCTGCCTCCTTGATTGAGGGTAGCAGCCAGGGCTATGTCTGATGCATCCCTCTCTATCTGGAAAGGGATGGTTTCGTCCACCGCGTGCATGGCGGCCTTGATGATGTCGGCCTTGATGCGGTTGAAGGCCAATTGAGCCTCAGCCGAGAGGGGAAAAGTGGTGGTCTTTAGGAGTGGACGGGCTTTGTCCGCATACTTGGGGACCCACTGGGCGTAATAGGAGAAAAGCCCCAAGCACCGTTTGAGGGCCTTGAGGCTGCGGGGGAGAGGGAGTTCCTTAAGGGGGCGCATGCGGTCGGGGTCGGGACCTAGACCCCGTCTTCCACGACATAGCCGAGGATGGCCAGCCGGGTGGTGTGGAAAACGCATTTGCCCTTGTTATAGGTCAGGTTAAGGGCTCGGGCGGTCTGGAGGAACTTTTTGAGGTTAGCGTCATGGTCCTGCTGATCATGGCCGCAGATGGTGACATTGTCCAAGTACGGGTATGTAGCCCGCAAACCGTACTGGTCCACCATTTGGTCCATCGCCTTTGAAAGGCGGAGACCCCATTTGTGACACCAAAGGGGACCCTGAGGAAGTGGAAGAGCCGGCCGGCTGCTTCAAAGGCAGTATAGGGGCGGTCTTTTGGTCGGATGGGGAGCTGGTGGCAGGCGGATTTGAGGTCGACCGTGGAAAAGACTCGGTATTGGGCGTTCCGATTTACCATTTCCGCGATGCGAGGAAGGGGGCACGCATCAAGCTGCGTGAATCTGTTTATGGTCTGGCTATAATCCACGATCATCCGTTTCTTCTCCCCGGACCGGACTACCACCACTTACGCTCACCAAGGGCTGTTGCTAGCCTCGATGACCCCCTCTCCCAGTAAACGCTGGACCTCTGACTTGATAAAAGCCATTTCTTGGGCACTGTAGCGCCGGCTCCTGGTGGCGACGGGCTTACAGTCAGGAGTGAGGTTCGCGAATAGCGAGGGGGGTGCGACTTTCAGTGTCGCAAGGCAGCACACCATGAGGGGGGGGCAAGGGTCCTCCGAACTTCAGTGTCAGGCTGCGGTGTCTGCACTGGAAATCCAGTCCGAGCAGCAGGGGAGCACAGAGGTGAGGGAGGATATAAAATTTGAAACGGGTGTATTTGGCGCCCTGGATCGAGAGATCCACAATACAGTACCCCATGATTTGTACCGAGTGGGACCCAGATGCGAGGGCTATGGTTTGGGATGCGGGATGGGTGCGTAGGGAGCAGCGCCTTACCGTTTCAGGGTGGATAAAGCTCTCTGTGCTCCCGGAGTCGAAGAAGCATGCAGTGTCGTGCCCCTTGACCTGGACCTGCATCATGGAGTTCTGCAGGTGTTTTGGCCGAGTTTGATCGAGGGTGATCGCACCCAGTCGCGGGTAGTCAGAGTCCTCAGCCGAGTCGGACTCGTAAAATGGCCGCCGCCACCGGCTGCGCGTGTCGGGTCGAGAAGGTGGCCGCCGACTATATGGCCGCTCCAATGATTCGCACGAGGCTGATGACGCATCAGAAGAGGGCGTGTCGGGTCCGTGCGCAGCAGCATTGCGAGGCCTGAGGGCCCTAGAGCCTGATTTTCGGGCCGGCTGTTCTTTGTTTTTCTGGGTCTGGCCAGGCAGACCCTCGCAAAGTGCCCTTTCTTCCCTCAGTCGCTGCAGATCGTGGAGCAAGCTGGACAGCATGGGCATGGGTGCTGGCCCTGCCCGCAGAAGTAGCATGGTGTGCCCCCATGGTGAGCAGGTCGCCGCGTGGCGCAGGCCTGTAATACGGTTGAGTCTGAGGAAGTCCGGGGGAGGCTGGCAGAGTCCGCGGGGTACGTACCCAAGTTATGTCGGGCCACCGCCAGCGAGGAGGCGAGCGTTAGTGTCTCCTGGAGGTTGTTTGCCCCATTTTCGAGCAGCCGCTGCCGGATGTCGGTCGAGCGGATGCCGGACACGAAAGCATCCCTGATGTGCAGGTTCATATGTACTTCCCTTGTCACATCCTGATGGTCACAGTCCCTGGCAAGCGTGGTGAGTTTTTCAACAAACTTGAGCGATTCCCCTGAGCGCTGCCGGCAGGTAGAGAGCAGATGCCGGGCGTGCACCTCATTGATGGGTTTGACAAACCGCTTGCAGAGCAACTCAATCGCCTCATCATAAGTTGTCGCCTTTTCGAGCGTGGCGGAGATTCTGTGGCTCATCCGGGCGTGGAGTAGACGCAGCTTGCGTGGCCCCAGGATGGGAGTCTCTGCAGAGTCCAGGTAGGCCTCGAAGCACTGCAGCCAGTATTTAAAAACTTCCTTCGCCTCCGGCGTTCGTGCTTCCAGATTGAGCTTCTCTGGTTTTAGGCCTGCGTCCATCCTGAATCTAGTTTAATCTAATAAATTGAGGTACCCTCAATAATGACGCTTCGAGATTAAACTGTAAAGAACGCTTTATTAGACTAATAACTATGCTAGAGCTAGAGACGAGAGCTGACTGTTACACAGACCATGAGGCAGCCCTTTATGTATGGCACCCAGATGGGCGGAGCCAGAGGCGGAGTCCCCAGGGTTCCAAGCCCGGTCTTAAAGGGGACATCACCTTACATGATGATAAGGCAGTAACCGTTCATCACAGTCGGTCATGGGGAAACACCCGGAAAGTTGGGCCCGTTACCGCACTTAGTACTTTTCCCGTTAGATCGCGCCCTTTTTGTTTTTTCTTTCAGTTTAATACTCTCCTTCACTTCCTTGGTTAACCATGGTTGATTTATCCCCTTCCTAGAATCCTTCTTCCTCACTCGGATATATTTTTGTTGTGACTCATGAACTATTTTCAGAAACGTCTGCCATTGCTGATCGACTGTCTTTCCTGCTAAACTCCTTTCCCCGTCCAGCCAACTCTGCTCTCATTCCTTTACAATTATACTTATTTATGTGTAGCACAATTGTTTCTGACCCAAGTTTCTCACTCTCAAATTGAGCTCTAAATTCAACCATGTTATTGTCACTGCTTCCCATGAGATCTTTTACTCTGAGATTGTTTATTAAACCTGCCTCATTACACATTACCAAATCCAAAAAAGCCTAATACTTGATTGGATCTACAACATATTGTTTAGGAAACTGTCCCGAATGCACTCCATGAATTCTTCCTCATGGCTACCTCTGCCAATTTGATTATCCCAATCTGCATGAAGATTAAAGTCACCCATGATGACCTTTTTTACACTCTTTTATTATTTCCTGATCTATTCTTCATCCTACAGTATAGCTATTGTTAGGGGACCTACAGACTACTCCCACCAGTATCTCCTTCCCCCTGTTATTTCTTACCTGTATCCAGATGGATTCTACATCTTCCGATCCAAGATCATTTCTTGCTACTGTACTTACTCCATCTCCTACTACAAACCTACCACATCATCCTTTCCTTCCAGCTTGTCCTTGTGAAAAGTCACACACCCCTGAATATTTAGACCCCTGTTTTGAAGTCCTTGTAACCACCTCTGTAATGATGATAAAATCATACCCATTAACTCAAATTGTGTCGTTTTGGGTTTTGGAAGCCCTACAAAAAAACAGCCACATCAGAGTGTTTGTGATTACTGGGGTAATCCTGCTGAGGAGTAATGATCATTCTGACAGGTAAATGTTAAATGTTTTGACAACTTTAAATGTCACTATCAGATGCTGTAGTCAAGTGTAATGTAGGTGTATTTAAACTGCAGTGATTCGCCACAGGCCTCTGCCTTGAATAGAAAAGCTCACCATTCTCTTAACCGGCATTGTTGAAGTGCTGAGATGAACTAGCCTACTTCTCCCTTGAAAATGTGCCATAATGCATTCTAAACTGCAAGAAAAATATATGGGAAACTATCCTGCAAAGTTAGGTTCTGTGATTTAAATATGCCGAGATCTTTACCTTTGAAAATAATTACCTTGATGTTGACAGTTAAAAAACGGCGATCCTTCGGTTAGATCACCACTAGTGAGTTCTCCCACTCAAAGGGGAAGGCAGCCTCTGGTTGTCTGAAATTGTGGTGGCTTTACTTTTACTTATTATCTATATGTAAAAGTTTTGAAATCTGTCCAGGGGATGACAAGTTTCACAGTCAAACACCAACAAATCACCACTGAATATTGTATTTTTAAAAAATGACAAAGAACAAAATGTTAACAAAGAACATACAGTGCAGAAGTGGCTGTTTAGCACAGGGCTAAATGGCTGGCTTTGAAAGCAGACCAAGGCAGGCCAGCAGCACGGTTCAATTCCCGTAACAGCCTCCCCGAACAGGCGCCGGAATGTGGCGACTAGGGGCTTTTCACAGTAACTTCATTTGAAGCCTACTTGTGACAATAAGCAGTTTTCATTTTCAGAAGGAGGCCATTCGACCCATCAAGTCTGCACCGATCCACTTAAGCCCTCACTTCCATCCTATCCACGTAACCCAATAACCCCTCCAAACCTTTTTGTTTTGGTCACGAAGGGCAATTTATCATGGCCAATCCACCTAACCTGCACATCTTTTGGACTGTGGGACGAAACCGGAGCATCCGGAGGAAACCCACGCAGACACGGGGAGAACGTGCAAACTCCGCACAGACAGTGACCCAGCGGGGAATCGAACCTGGTACCCTGGCGCTGTGAAGCCACGGTGCTATCCACTTGTGCTAAGGTGCTGCCCAAATGCCTGATTTAATTCCAAATCTTGAGTTAAAGCAACCTCTCTTTCAGAGGACGTAAGCACCATCTGATCCAAAGACCCTTTAAACAGCTTTAATCTTTAGCCAGTGACTGATGTCAAAATGCCAATTTGCACTGCTTCCTTACAGGAATCGTAATTCTAAAGAGTCAACACTGGTTAGCCAGCGAACCAAACAATTGTATTCCAGGCTATCAGTGATGGGCACCACCCAAGAAGAGCCCCAGCCCGTAGTTCGAGGTTGAGGAAGGAGACCCCTAGGGGAGTGGAGGAACATTTGGAACTGTATTGAAATAAACCTTAATCGGTAATTTTTCTCATCTATATCATTTATATATATAACAAACAGTAAGGGTCCCAGCAAGGACCCCTGTGGTACACGGCTGGATACTGGCCTCCAGTTACTCAAATAGACTTCTACTACTGTTATGCTGTGGCCGTAGTACAGATGCACACAGAACTCCTAGTTCTTTGATTAGTAATGTAATTTATTGACAAGAGGAACAGGTGGAAAGATAACTAATGAACTATGATATAAACAGTAACAGAATAAATGAATTCAGTGAATTCTCCTGGAGCTACTTTTAGTGCGACTATCCTCTTGTACGACTTGCTACCAACTGCCGAATCCGTCCAGTCACATGGTGAATTTCTATCGCCACCTGCTGGTCGGAGGTCGTACTGATAACTATATACATAGATGCACAACTTTATAGACTGATGTGCACATGCATAGTTACTATGAAAAGCCCCGACTCGCCACATTCCGGCACCTGTTCTGGTAAGCCGGTACGGGAATTGAACCCGCATTGCTGGCCTTGTTCTGCATTACAAACCATTTCTCTAGCCCACTATAGGCCGGTTTAGCTCAGTGGGTTAGACAGCTGGTTTGTAATGCAGAACAGGGCCAGCAGCACGGGTTCAATTTCCGTACCGGCTTACCCTAACAGGTGCCGGAATGTGGCAACTAGGGGCTTTTCACAGTAACTTCATACTTGTGACAATAAAAGATTATTATTATTATATCATCACAATCACCACCCTTTGTGTCCCATCACTAAGCCAGTTTCAGGTCCATCTAGACATCTGGAATTCCATGTGCTTCAACCGTCTCAATCAGCCTCCTCATATGGGGCCTTGTCATAGGCTTTGCTAAAATCCATATAAACTATATCAACTGCACTTCCTTCATCCACACACACACACACACAGTCACTTTATCAAACAATTCTAGCAAATTTATTAGGAATGGCCTTCCTCTGATGAAGCCATACTGACTACCCTTAATCAAATCTTGCCTTTCCATGTGGAAATCAATTTTCTCCATCAGGACTTTTCTCCAATAGTTCTCTCCCACTAATGTGAGACTGTCCAGTCTATAATTCCCTGGTTTATCTCTACCAGCTGTGGTGATGTGCATCAATGTAAATACATGTAGGCTAGCTAGACACGAGAGGGAGCACCAGAGACATTACACACACACACTCAACCAATAGATCAGTTAGATAGGACACAACCAATGGACATTCATGATACACATAGAGGTGACACGACCACAGGAGGGAATTACCCAACCCATATATAAAGGACACCACACACATGATCTGCCGCTTTCCAGTGGAGACAGTCAGTGAGTAGAGACACAGGTTTGATTCAATATCACTCCCCCCACGTGGATTGCAGCAACTGGTTAGCCAGTAGGATTAGCAGTAGTGTCGAACCCGAGTAATAGAAGTGTAAATAGTTTAATAAACGTGTTGAAGTTATCTCCACATCTGAACCTTCCTTTGTCAAGTGCACCACAAGGAAGCCGCTTATGTTACACCTACAACATAACAAATCATGGTACCAGCAGCGAACTGTTCCAATCCATATAGCTATACCTCAGCGTACAGTGACAACCAGCAACGATACCAAGGAAAGATGTTTGAGATCCGGGTTCCGCAGCAGCTCCAGTGCCACGGCGATCTCCGCGAAAACTGGCGGGTATTCCGGCAAATGTTTGAAATCTTCCTGGTAGCAGCCGACCTACAAGACGTGGCCGGTGCTGAAAAGACAGAGCTTCTGCTCACCATCACCGGTGCCAGAGCAGAAGAAGTCTTTTTTAAAATTCAAGTTCTCCAATGGGCAAAACAGGAGCGACTTCCAGGCAGTCCTGGACAAATTCGACAAATACTGTGAGGAAAACACACTCAAACCAGCAAGAAAAGGTAAGAGAAGTGCCAGCACTCACCACGAGGTCGAGATCCCGGAGCAGAGAACAATTTTGATCGGTGGCTATCTTTCTAAAGGGACTGCACTTGCGCAGTTGCGCGAGAAGCACACAGAACGGGAATGTCCGTTTGCGCATGTGCATGATGTCACATGTGTCATGACGTCAGAGGCCCCGGACCACACCCATTTAAAGGAGAAACATCCCAAATCAAAGAAAAAATATTTTATAGCCGTAAAACAACCTTCTTTCACCTGGAATAACAGCACTATGCCTCAAATTGCACCAGGAAATGAAATTAACCTCCGAAGTACCCTGCAACAAGCAGTTACCTACGCACAAACCGATGATTCCGACCTTGAATACTTCAAAACCGACCTTTACATTTTCTCCGGACCTCGCGAGCCCAATGCCAGCTCCGACGCAAACTGTGATGATATGGTCCTAGAAGACAACGACTCAGACGAACCTTTCACCTTGGGCGGCTACCCCAGTACCAAATCCGATCCGCAATTAGACGTGTTGCACATTGACGACCCCCGACGACGAGTTCTTCGGATTTGAGGATCTTCAGCCCAGCAGATATGACATCCCGACTCGTGAGTGCAGGATTATTCTGTGGCCTGAAACCAAGAGACAGAGAGCGGTACAAGCCCACAGAGAGCGGCCTGCTGCCACACAGAGCGTGGTCCACGCACTGCTCAGAGTTCCCGACTCTACGAAAGAAGACACGCAAGTTCCACACCGCAGTCCTTGCATGAACAAGAAGTGACTCCAGTGTCACAAGCCTCCACAGCGAGCTCGTAAACAGCCTCCACGATAGAAGCAACGCAAGACTCCGACGCGCAGTCCTTGCAGGAACAAGACCATGAGGGTCTAGCAACCTCCTCTGACCAACTGGCGGCAGACGATGCAAGTCTACCAAGCTCCAGTGCACAGCAGGACAATGATGACGGTCTATCATACTACAGTGATGAACAAAGCGACGATGACAGTCCAAGCCCAAATGAAGGACAACAGCAAGACAATGACAGTCCACCCACATTGCTTGCACCACCAGATGAGGACTCTGACAATTTACCCAACCCAAGTGAACAACAAGCAGCTACTGAGGCTCTACCCACGGTATGTGAGACGAGTGACGACACCATCCCACTTCCCATGCAAGATGTGCAAAGTGATGGACCTCAGCTGTGTGTACAGAGGCATTCGACGATCACTGTGAGACCACTGGTGACTCCAGTGACACCACGATACCTCCCCCCTCATTCGCTCGAACCTCTCCACAAGTCAATGCATTCCTGCATGTTCCGACTCCAGACGTACAGATTCAAGAAATCTCAGCTGACTCCAGTGAACCTGCTGAGACTCCGGACGGGGAGCATCAACAAACCAACATTGACTCAGTTAAAACAGACCAGACTCCAGATGGGGAGCAACCAAATGCCGACTCTGATTCATGTAAGCCGGACTTTACTCCAGACAGGGAGTTCCACAACCTCAGTGATGGCACGCTTAGGGTGACAGCAGATCCCACAACAACATGAGATGGATCACTTAACAATTACACTGGGTCAGTAATAACAAGCAGCGGCTACAGTCCAAGAGGAATACACCAATATTCACCACAGCTATATCCACACATTTTTTCCACACCAGCAGTGCAGCCAATGACAGCTCATGCTGGACAAACCCAATATTCAGGCATGCAGCAGCAAGCAGTCTATGCAACATATTCTCAAACAGAACAGCACTACGGATTGACCACTAATGGAATCAAGGCCGAAGGAGGACTACTGCAAGCACAATCTGCACTACAGACTGGATGCCTTAGTTACAGCCCAGGATTTGCTGCACGCCAGCCTGACCAGACGGCATATTCCTATCAGATGCAAGGTTCTAGTTTCACACCATCACCAGGTATTTATGCGAGCAGCAATTCTGTTTCCAATTCAACAAGCTTCAATGGTTCTCAGCAGGATCACACTTCCTGCACAGCACGTGGCCAGAACCAGTATGTACAGTCTTATCCGACTTCAACATATGGCACATCTATGACCTCGAATGATACTGTTGATGGTACCTCTTCAACATCAACACCTTATCAGCTGCAAGATGCCATCCGACAGCACCATCACAAACATCGAAAAAGAAAGGGACTCCAAATCAAACAGAAAAATGATTTGACCACTTCTTGGTTCCTGTGGCACAGGGACGTTGATGGCATTCATAACCAAGAGAGACATTTGACCATGATGATTGATGGTTTTTTGGACTCACACGAATGATTTGGACTTATTGTTTAATCACTGTTCCCATGACTTGTATATACTTTAACCTATCTACCTGTTTTTAGTTCAATTTTCTTAAAGTGTACAGAAAATATGTAACATATAAAAAGGGGGGATGTGGTGATGTGCATCAATGTAAATACATGTAGCCTAACTAGAGGGAGCAACGGAGACATCACACACACACACACTCAACCAATAGATCGGTTAGATAGGACACGACTAATGGACATTCGCGGTACACACAGAGGTGACACGACCACAGGAGGGCATTACACCAACCCATATATAAAGGATACCACACACATGATCTGCCACATTCCAGTGGAGACAATCAGTGAGTAGAGACACAGGGTTGATTCAATATCACTCCCACCACGTGGATTGCAGCAACTGGTTAGTCAGTCTGGGTAGCTATAGTAGGATTAGCAGTAGTGTCGAACCCGGGTAATAGAAGTGTAAATAGTTTAATAAACGTGTTGAAGTTATCTCCACGTCTGAACCTTCCTTTGTCAAGTGCACCACAAGGAAGCCGCTTATGTTACACCTACAACATAACAAATCACCAGCCTCCTCGAAAAGTGGAACAACATTAGCTGTTCTCCAGTCCTCTGCCATTTCGCCCCGTGGCCAGAGAGGAATTAAAAACTTGCATCAGTGCCCCTGCAATTTCCTATTTCAGCTCCCACAACAACACACAGGACCAGCCCCATCAAGATGCCTGGGCTTCAGGATTCCCGCTATCACTAGGATGCCCCAGGTCTCAGGGAAATCATAGAATCATAGAATTTACAGTGCAGAAGGAGGCCATTCGGCCCATCGAGTCTGCACCGGCTCTTAGAAAGAGCACCCTACGCAAGGTCAACATATCCACCCCATCCCCACAGCCCAGCAACCCCACCCAACACTAAGAGCAATTTTGGACACTAAGGGCAATTTGTCATGGCCAATCCACCTAACCTGCACATCTTTGGACTGTGGGAGGAAACCGGAGCACCCGGAGGAAACCCATGCACACACGGGGAGGATATGCAGACTCCGCACAGACAGTGACCCAAGCCGGAATCGAACCTGGGACCCTGGAGCTGTGAAGCAATTGTGCTATCCACAATGCAACCGTGCTGCCCACGATGGCACACTTGTCACCCTGCAAGCATGGTGGCATCGGAAATGCCCTATTTTAACAGGAAGGGGGTCCACTCCCTGAATGTTCAAGTTGTGTGCAACCACCGTCTCAGGATCATGTACGTATGTGCCCATTAGCCTGGGAGCATGCATGACAGCTACATGCTGGGGCACTCAGAGATTCCCCGGTGTCTTCAAGAACTACCTCAGGATGACAGATTAGCTCATGGGGGACAAAGGATACCAGCTGAGATCCAGCGATGATGCCGGTGCAAAGCCCTGACGTCGAGGTTGAGATCCGTTATAACAAGGCCTGCATTGCCACCTATGCTGTCATCAGGTTGTTTAAAATGCAGTTCTGGTACCTTGACCTCTCTGTTGGTGCCCTGCAGTACACCCTCCAGAGGGTCTCCTGCTTTGTGGTGATCTGCCAGTCATCCATAATCTGGCACAACAGCAAGGTGACATGCTGGAGGAGGAGCAGGAGGAGGCGGAGGGATATGAGGTCTCGGCAGAGAAGGATGAGGTGGTCCAGGAGGGGCTGGAGGATGGGTCTGAGGAGGAGTGAAATGATGGAGGAAGGCAGCGGCAAGGCTCCAATACCCCAGGAGGACTAGGGAAGCCCTCATCATCTCCAGATTCTCCTTGGTAAGGCTGTGTCCATCAGCTCAAACTCCCACATATTTCACCCCCCTTCCCCCATTCCTTCCCCAATCCCCCACCCCATATCCCCCCTCTTCCCTAATAACCCCCCAATTCCCTCCAACCCCCCAATCCATCCCTTCCCCATGACACGTGTCATGCTCCTCGTGTGCGATGTGGGAGCTCAGGGACACGTCCACTGTCCCTGGCTCCTTCACGTGCAAAATGTGTGTCCAGTTGCAGCTCCTGTTAGACCGCCTGACGGCTCTGGAGCTGCGGATGGACTCACTTTGGAGCATCCGCGATGCTGAGGACGTCGTGGATAGCACGTTTAGCGAGTTGGTCCCACCGCAGGTGAAAGGTACTGAGGGAGATAGAAAATGGGTGACCAAAAGACAGAGCAAGAGTAGGAAGGCAGTGCAGGTGTCCTCTGCGGTCATCTCCCTGCAAAACAGATATACCGCTTTAGATACCGTTGAGGGAGATGGCTCACCAGGGGAAGGCAGCAGCAGCCAAGTTCATGGCACCATGGCTGGCTCTGCTGCACAGCTGGGCAGGAAGAAGAATGGCAGGGCTATAGTGATAGGGGACTCAATTTTAAAGGGAATAGACAGGCGGTTCTGCGGATGCAATCAAGACTCCAGGATGGTATGTTGCCTCCCTGGTGCAAGGGTCAAGGATGTCTCGGAGCGGCTTCAGGACATTCTGGGGGGGGGGGGGGGGGGGGAAGGTGAACAGCCAGCTGTCGTGGTGCACATAGGCACCAACGATATAGGTAAAAAATGGGACGAGGTCCTCCAAGCTAAATTTAGGGAGCTAGGAGTTAAACTAAAAAGTAGGACCTCAAAGGTAGTAATCTCAGGATTGCTACCAGTGCCACGAGCTAGTCAGAGTAGGAATGTCAGGATAGAGAGGATGAATGCGTGGCTCGAGAGATGGTGCAAGAGGGAGGGATTTAAATTCCTGGGACATTGGAACCGGTTCTGGGGGAGGTGGGACCAGTACAAACTGGACGGTCTGCACCTGGGCAGGACTGGAACCAATGTCCTAGGGGGAGTGTTTGCTAGAGCTGTTGGGGAGAGTTTAAACTAATGTGGCAGGGGGATGGGAACCGATGCAGGAAGTTGGAAGGTAGTAAAACAGGGACAGAAATAAAAGGCAGTAAGGGGGAAAGTGTAAGGCAGAGAAGCCATAGTCAAAAATCAAAAAGGGCGACAGGACAAGGTACAGTGACTGAGGGGAGCTCAGTGAATAGGACTAGGAATACTAAAATAAATAAAACGGGAAGTGAAAACATTAATGGCAAGCGACGCGGCAGGTTGTTACAGGAAGATGTGGGTTCAACGACAATGAAAATTAGGAGAAAGGTTAAGAGAAAATATAACTTAGGAGAGGTTACTGATCGAGGTGTTGAGATTCAGAACAGAGGTACAAAAGCCAACAGGGGGGTGATCACGGGAGCAATAGGTCAGAAGGTGAGAGCATTGAGGGAGAACTAGGGAATAGGGACAGTGGGGCTCTGAGGCAGAGCAGACAGGGAGAAGTTGCTGAACACAGTGGGTCTGGTGGCCTGAAGTGCATATGTTTTAATGCAAGAAGTATTACGGGTAAGGCAGATGAACATAGAGCTTGGATTAGTACTTGGAACTATGATGTTGTTGCCATTACAGAGACCTGGTTGAGGGAAGGGCAGGATTGGCAGCTAAACGTTCCAGGATTTAGATGTTTCAGGCGGGATAGCGGGGGATGTAAAAGGGGAGGCGGAGTTGCGCTACTGGTTCGGGAGAATATCACAGCTGTACTGTGGGTGGGCACCTCAGAGGGCAGTGAGGCTATATGGGTAGAGATCAGGAATAAGAAGGGTGCAGTCACAATGTTGGGGGTTTACTACAGGCCTCCCAACAGCCAGCGGGAGATAGAGGAGCAGATAGGTAGACGGATTTTGGAAAAGAGTAAAAACAACAGGGTTGTGGTGATGGGAGACTTCAACTTCCCCAATATTGACTGGGACTCACTTAGTGCCAGGGGCTTAGATGGGGCGGTGTTTGTAAGGAGCATCCAGGAGGGCTTCTTAAAACAATATGTAGACAGTCCAACGAGGGAAGAGGTGGTACTGGACCTGGTATTGGGGAATGAGCCCGGCCAGCTGGTAGATGTTTCAGTAGGGGAGCATTTCGGTAACAGTGACCACAATTCAGTAAGTTTTAAAGTACTGGTGGACAAGGATAAGAGTGGTCCTAGGATGAATGTGCTAAATTGGGGGAAAGCTAATTATAACAATATTAGGCGGGAACTGAAGAACATAGATTGGGGGCGGATGTTTGAGGGCAAATCAACATCTGACATGTGGGAGGCTTTCAAGTGTCAGTTGAAAGGAATTCAGGACCGGCATGTTCCTGTGAGGAAGAAGGATAAATACGGCAATTTTCGGGAACCTTGGATAACGAGAGATATTGTAGGCCTCGTCAAAAAGAAAAAGGAGGCATTTGTCAGGGCTAAAAAGCTGGGAACAGACAAAGCCTGCGTGGAATATAAGGAAAGTAGGAAGGAACTTAAGCAAGGAGTCAGGAGGGCTAGAAGGGGTCATGAAAAGTCATTGGCAAATAGGGTTAAAGAAAATCCCAAGGCTTTTTACACGTCCATAAAAAGCAAGAGGGTAGCCAGGGAAAGGGTTGGCCCACTGAAGGATAGGCAAGGGAATCTACGTGTGGAGCCAGAGGAAATGGGCGAGGTACTAAATGAATACTTTGCATCAGTATTCACCAAAGAGAAGAAATTGGTAGATGTTGAGTCTGGAGAAGGGTGTGTAGATAGCCTGGGTCACATTGAGATCCAAAAAGACGAGGTGTTGGGTGTCTTAAAAAATATTAAGGTAGATAAGTCCCCAGGGCCTGATGGGATCTACCCCAGAATACTGAAGGAGGCTGGAGAGGAAATTGCTGAGGCCTTGACAGAAATCTTTGGATTTGGATTCAGGGGATGTCCCGGAGGACTGGAGAATAGCCAATGTTGTTCCTCTGTTTAAGAAGGGTAGCAAGGATAATCCCGGGAACTACAGGCCGGTGAGCCTTACTTCAGTGGTAGGGAAATTACTGGAGAGAATTCTTCGAGACAGGATCTACTCCCATTTGGAAGCAAATGGACGTATTAGTGAGAGGCAGCATGGTTTTGTGAAGGGGAGGTCGTGTCTCACTAACTTGATAGAGTTTTTCGAGGAGGTCACTAAGATGATTGATGCAGATAGGGCAGTGGATGTTGTCCAAATGGACTTCAGTAAGGCCTTTGACAAGGTCCCTCATGGTAGACTAGTACAAAAGGTGAAGTCACACGGGATCAGGGGTGAGCTGGCAAGGTGGATACAGAACTGGCTAGGTCAGAGAAGGCAGAGAGTAGCAATGGAAGGATGCTTTTCTAATTGGAGGGCCGTGACCAGTGGTGTTCCACAGTGATCAGTGCTGGGACCTTTGCTCTTTGTAGTATATATAAATGATTTGGAGGAAAATGTAACTGGTCTGATTAGTAAGTTTGCAGACGACACAAAGGTTGGTGGAATTGCGGATAGCGATGAGGACTGTCAGAGGATACAGGATTTAGATTGTTTGGAGACTTGGGCGGAGAGATGGCAGATGGAGTTTAATCCGGACAAATGTGAGGTAATGCATATTGGAAGGTCTAATGCAGGTAGGGAATATACAGTGAATGGTAGAACCCTCAAGTCAAAGAGATCTAGGAGTACAGGTCCACAGGTCATTGAAAGGGGCAACACAGGTGGAGAAGGTAGTCAAGAAGGCATACGGCATGCTTGCCTTCATTGGCCGGGGCATTGAGGATAAGAATTGGCAAGTCATGTGGCAGCTGTATAGAATCTTCGTTAGGCCACACTTGGAGTATAGTCGCCACACTACCAGAAGGATGTGGAGGCTTTAGAGAGGGTGCAGAAGAGATTTACCAGAATGTTGCCTGGTATGGAGGGCATTAGCTATGAGGAGCGGTTGAATAAACTCGGTTTGTTCTCACTGGAACGAAGGAGGTTGAGGGGAGACCTGATAGAGGTCTACAAAATTATGAGGGGCATAGACAGAGTGGATAGTCAGAGGCTTTTCCCCAGGGTAGAGGGGTCAATTACTAGGGGGCATAGGTTTAAGGTGAGAGGGGCAAGGTTTAGAGTAGATGTACGAGGCAAGTTTTTTACGCAGAGGGTAGTGGGTGCCTGGAACCCGCTACCGGAGGAGGTGGTGGAAGCAGGGACGATAGTGACATTAAAGGGGCATCTTGACAAATACATGAATAGGATGGGAATAGAGGGATACGGAGCCAGGAAGTGTAGAAGATTGTAGTTTAGTCGGGCAGCATGGTCGCCACGGGCTTGGAGGGCCGAAGGGCCTGTTCCTGTGCTGTACATTTCTTTGTTCTTTGTTCTTTGAATAAGTGTACTTTACCTGAATGCTCGTAGTATTCGGAATAAGGTAAATGAGTTGATGGCGCAAATCATTGTGAATGACGATGATTTAGTGGCCATTACTGAAACATGGTTAAAGGATGGTCACGACTGGGAGTTAAATATCCGAGGGTATCAAACTTTTTGGACGGACAGAGTGGAAGGTAAGGGTGGTGGTGTAGCTCTGTTATTTAAGGATGACATCCGGGCAACAGTAAGGGATGACATCGGTGCTATGGAGGATAAGGTTGAATCCATTTGGGTGGAAATCAGGAATAGTAAGGCAAAAAAGTCACTGATAGGAGTAATCTATAGGCCACCAAATAGTAACATTATGGTGGGGCAGGCAATGAACAAAGAAATAACAGATGCATGTAGAAATGGTACAGCAGTTATCATGGGGGATTTTAATCTACATGTTGATTGGTTTAACCAGGTCGGTCAAGGCAGCCTTGAGGAGGAGTTTATAGAATGTATCCGCGATAATTTCCTAGAACAGTATGTAATGGAACCTACGAGGGAACAAGCGGTTCTAGATCTGGTCCTGTGGAATGAGACAGGATTGATTCAGGATCTCATAGTTAGGGATCCTCTCGGAAGGAGCGATCACAATATGGTGGAATTTAAAATACAGATGGAGGGTGAGAAGGTAAAATCAAGCACTAGTGTTTTGTGCTTAAACAAAGGAGATTACAATGGGATGAGAGAAGAACTAGCTAAGGTAGACTGGGAGCAAAGACTTTATAGTGAAACAGTTGAGGAACGGTGGAGTACCTTCCAAGTGATTTTTCACAGTGCTCAGCAAAGGTTTATACCAACAAAAAGGAAGGACGGTAAAAAGAGGGAAAATCGACCGTGGATATCTAAGGAAATAAGGGAGAGTATCAAATTGAAGGAAAAAACATACAAAATAGCAAAGATCAGTGGGAGACTAGAGGACTGGGAAATCTTTAGGGGGCAACAGAAAGTTACTAAAAAAGCTATAAAGAAGAGTAAGATAGATTCTGAGAGTAAACTTGCTCAGAATATAAAAACAGATAGTAAAGATTTCTACAAATATATAAAACAAAAAAGGGTGGCTAAGGTAAATATTGGTCCTTTAGAGGATGAGAAGGGAGATTTAATAATGGGAGATGAGGAAATGGCTGAGGAACTGAACAGGTGTTTTGGGTCGGTCTTCACAGTGGAAGACACAAATAACATGCCAGTGACTGATGGAAATGAGGCCAAGACAGGTGAGGACCTTGAGAGGATTGTTATCACCAAGGAGGTAGTGATGGGCAAGCTAATGGGGCTAAAGGTAGACAAGTCTCCTGGACCTGATGGAATGCATCCCAGAGTGCTAAAAGAGATGGCTAGGGAAATTGTAAATGCACTCGTGATAATTTACCAAAATTCAATAGACTCTGGGGTGGTCCCGGCGGATTGGAAATTAGCAAACGTGACACCACTGTTTAAAAAAGGAGGTAGGAAGAAAGCGGGTAATTATAGGCCAGTGAGCTTAACTTCGGTAGTAGGGAAGATGCTGGAATCTATCATTAAGGAAGAAATAGCGAGGCATCTGGGTGGAAATTGTCCCATTGGGCAGACGCAGCATGGGTTCATAAAGGGGAGGTCGCGCCTAACTAATTTAGTGGAATTTTTTGAGGACATTAACAGTGCGGTAGATAACGGGGAGCCAATGGATGTGGTATATATGGATTTCCAGAAAGCCTTTGACAAGGTGCCACACAAAAGGTTGTTGCATAAGATAAAGATGCATGGCATTAAGGGGAAAGTAGTAGCATGGATAGAGGATTGGTTAATTAATAGAAAGCAAAGAGTGGGGATTAATGGGTGTTTCTCTGGTTGGCAATCAGTAGCTAGTGGTGTCACTCAGGGATCAGTGTTGGGCCCACAACTGTTCACAATTTACGTAGTTGATTTGGAGTTGGGGACCAAGGGCCATGTGTCCAAGTTTGCAGATGACACTAAGATAAGTGGTAAAGCAAAAGGTGCAGAGGATACTGGAAGTCTGCAGAGGGATTTGGATAGGCTAAGTGAATGGGCTACGGTCTGGCAGATGGAATACAATGTTGACAAATGTGAGGTTATCCATTTTGGTAGGAATAACAGCAAAAGGGATTATTATTTAAATGATAAAATATTAAAACATGCTGCTGTTCAGAGAGACCTGGGTGTGCTAGTGCATGAGTCGCAAAAAGTTGGTTTCCAGGTGCAACAGGTGATTAAGAAGGCAAATGGAATTTTGTCCTTCATTGCTAGAGGGATGGAGTTTAAGACTAGGGAGGTTCTGCTGCAATTGTATAAGGTGTTAGTGAGGCCACACCTGGAGTATTGTGTTCAGTTTTGGTCTCCTTACTTGAGAAAGGACGTATTGGCACTGGAGGGTGTGCAGAGGAGATTCACTAGGTTGATCCCAGAGCTGAAGGGGTTGGATTACGAGGAAAGGTTGAGTAGACTGGGACTTTACTCGTTGGAATTTAGAAGGATGAGGGGGGATCTTATAGAAACATATAAGATTATGAAGGGAATAGATAGGATAGATGCGGGCAGGTTGTTTCCACTGGCGGGTGAAAGCAGAACTAGGGGGCATAGCCTCAAAATAAGGGGAAGTAGATTTAGGACTGAGTTTAGGAGGAACTTCTTCACCCAAAGGGTTGTGAATCTATGGAATTCCTTGCCCAGTGAAGCAGTAGAGGCTCCTTCATTCAATGTTTTTAAGATAAAGATAGATAGTTTTTTGAAGAATAAAGGGATTAAGGGTTATGGTGTTCGGGCCGGAAAGTGGAGCTGAGTCCACAAAAGATCAGCCATGATCTCATTGAATGGTGGAGCATGCTCGAGGGGCCTGATGGCCTACTCCTGCTCCTAGTTCTTATGTTCTTATGTTCTTTTGTTCTTTACCTCAGATGCTCCTCAGTTTCGACTGAAGTCTGACTCCTGTCTTTCTGCTCACACCGATCCTCTGAATGGGGTCTGCATCGGGGGCTTTTGATTTTGGACGACTGTGTCCAGGGAGTAGTGGGAGTGTAGAGCAAAAGGGGGCAGGGGTCCAGGCAGGCCCACTATGAGGGTTAATGTGACAGAGGCTTCACATGTATGAGGTGTGACATGCTTTCATCGAGAACATTTTACTGCGACAGATTTCCATTTCCCCTAGCTACAGATAGTGAACCCCCAGTACCCACTGAGTGATCCTCACTCTTCTTGAACTTCCGTGGTCCAGTGCTACATCTAGGTGTATCTCCTGGATGCACATAAGAGATGCTGACAACTTGCTGCTTGGTGCCCTGTGGCCATGGGTGCCCTTGGCAGACGTCATCTGGAGGGCCTGGAACTGGGGGCCCCCGGTATCACTGGCTGTGCCACCCTGTTGTGCCCACTATCCTCGAGCTACGCCGTGTCCACCGTAGAGCTATGCCGTGACCACCGTAATTTCCTTGGTGGCAGGCCCCGGGTTGTCCGCCAGCGTTTCCTCTGCCCTGATAGTGCCCCTATAGTCCTGGGGAACTCCATGTGATGGGGCTGTTGGAGTGAGCTCCAGAGGCCATTGGGTCATCTGGCACTATCATTCTTGGAGGCTCCCCATTGTCTGCACCATGGTGTCAATACCCTCATTAATGCTCCTCAGTACACCGGTGTCTGAACATGTCCCTCAGCCACTGCGACATGATGTCGAGGCCTTTAACCTTGATCGTCACAACCTTGAGGCATGCCTTGGACATCTCTACTCAAGACGCGTATGCCGTGCTCCAAGATTTCCACTGCGGTCGCTAGCCTAACAGTGTTGGACTTGGTGTCACACATTGTTGCCACCATCTTCTGAACCTGCAGCCTTTGGGACTCCTCCAATTGGCCTTGTGTTTGCAGGAACGTCGCTGACACCCCCTCCTGAATCCCATGGCTGTGTCTTATCATTTGCATCAGCTCGGAGAGAACCTGTCCGGAGGTTCAGCATCTCACTGGGATCCAGCTGTGTCCTGGGATATGCAGACCTTTAACTGCTGGCTCCCTTGGATGTTCCTGCCTCTACCTGATGTGCATCAGCAACTGTGTGGCGCTCACAAAATTGTGCCTCAAAATCATGTCCACAATTTTCAGGGTCGCAGGATAAAGAACAGCATAATTCACTCCAACAGCCTTCAGTTGCCTTCAAACTTCATTGAAGACTCAATGCTTGGGCTGCATTGCCGTTGAAAAGTCCTGGAAGAAGGAAATCCTCACTCCCTGGTGGAGCCAAGTCCCACCATGACAATCTTAATAAAAAGGAAATTACTGCGGATGCTGGAATTTGAAACCAAAGAGTAAATGCTGGAAAATCTCAGCAGGTCTGGCAGCATGTAGGGAGAGAAAAGAGCCAACTTTTCAAGTCCAGATGACCCTTTGTCAAAGCTGGAGGGCATATTGAAATGTCTGACCTCGAGCTCTGCAGGACATATAACGGTGCATGTGGCCTCAGAATGGGAAGGTGTCAGCTTGAAAAAGGGCATGGGGACATCAACATTAAAGGCATCAGGGGTGAGAACAGGAATATCCAGATGGACAATGATGGGGTCCAGTGACAGATGGCGGACAGAAGGAAGAGGTTGGGAGACTTTGTATAAAAGGTGGCGGTTGGAAGCTGGTCTCATGCACGAACGTTTTCACATTCACCTCAGAATGATGCTGTTTGAAAATACAAGCTGGAAAAAAAATCAATCGAGGAGGGGTCTCTGGGTGTGTGGTAGGAGTTTAGCGCATCCGTTTTTGAACGATTGAAGGGACACCTGTAAATTTCCTGTTCAAACCTTGGACAGCATGGCATCGCTGAGTGCTGAACTGGAGAGTCTAATGTGCAATGAGCTAGCCTGGCTCCTTTACTAATGTTGCACCTTTAGGCAGGAATCCATTTAGTTTAGATGCTGTAGTGCACAAGTAGTCTTAACTGGCATCTGACACTTACAGAGGCAGTTGAAAGATATTCCAACATTGGAATTTGAAAACAGCCGTACTGAGCATTATTAACAAAGTGTGTTTGCTGTCATCGTGCCCTGTTTCTCACTATTAATCCTGTACCATTGAGGCGTTTACAGATAAATGTACTTCAGGCGACGAGTGCCACCAATACTCACAAAGCTTGCATCTTTTATCGAACAAAGTAATTGCCGTTCAAAATGAATTGATTATAACACTGTAGTATTCGACTTAGCTAAAAGACACAGGACTCCCCAAAACCAAAACCAATGTTCTTGACAACAATATAAATAATGGAAAATATGAATGTCATTCTTTATTTGAATTGAGTAAAGTTTTATATTTGCATTTGCTCTCAGTACAAGATATGCTCCTTCGTGCTTTCAGAATGACAGGTGTGATTCATACCGTACACTTACAAAGAGAAGTGTGTATGTGTGTGTGTGTGTGTGTGTGTAGACCTTCTTACCGATGCAATTTTGTGGAACACTATAGATATTGGAGGGTAGAGTTCCCACTCAGGTCCATTGATTTTCTCAGTACAATTCACCCGAGATTGGTTAAACCAGCACAAACATTCATGAAATTTCAAGTAGCAATTGCACATTTACAGCGTAACTCAAGGTCTCTTATCTCCTATGCCAATTTTAAGAACATCACACTAGAAGCTGTTTAGAACACCACATATGACTTACCAACTTTAAATGACTGAAAATGACTTAAAATGAAGTACAGAGTTATTTGCTTGTAATATTATGATACAGTAGTCAGACTCTTGGAAAATTTCAGAAACATACATTAAGCATTTATAAAACCGGCCCATAGTGTCCTTGTGTCGGAAAATGTTAATTTAAGAGCCTCATCTAAGGCACAATTAGCCAAAATGTTCTTTTGTGTGTGCCACAGGCAAGGTCAGCATTTGTTGCCCATTTCTAATTGTCCATGAATTGAGTGGCTTTCTTAGTCATTGCTGGGATGTCTGGAGTGTTTTGTAAGCCAGACTGGTAAGGATGATAGATTTCTTTCACACAAGTGAACCAGGTGGGTTTTTACAACAATCTACGATAGCTATGGTCACCATGGCTGAAACAAGCTATACATTCCATGTACTAAACATTAGGGGCTGTTTAGCACACTGTGCTAAATCGCTGGCTTTGAAAGCAGGCCAGCAGCACGGTTCAATTTCCGTAACAGCCTCCCCGAACAGGCGCCGGAATGTGGCGACTAGGGGCTTTTCAGTAACTTCATGAAGCCTACTTGTGACAATAAGTGATTTTCATTTTCATTGTTAATTAATTGAAATCTCAATGGTTGCCATGATGAGATTTGAGCTCATGACCCAAAGCATTCATCTTTGGATTGGTGCAATTATATGACCATTACACCATCATCTCCTTTTGCAATCACAATCAACTGAACCCAGGACATGGTCTGCTTTGTGAGTGGGGCCATCTTCTTTACGGTCCCTGTTTGTAGTTTAACTCAGATGCGAACCTGCTCACTTTATACGAGTTAATACCTCTGATAAGATAGCAAATTTGTGAGCATTGATAAACAAAAAAAAGCTTTTGATTTTTATTTTGATTAACAATTAAAGCAGTGACAATTGAAACTTGGTAAATGCAAAGCACTCTTTTTTATTATTTCTATTTGCATGATCTGTTGAACATTTGGTTATTTACAGACTTCCAAATTTGATATTGTACTCAGCCTTTATAATATTGATCAGACAATTATATTTAGCAATATTTGTAATGCCATTGTTCTGTTGCTGTAACTGTTTTCACACCACAGAGGCAGCCAACAGAGATTTTGAACTCATTAGCATATGTCATTAGTTGTGTAAAACTCTGATTAGAAACTCTGATTAGTTTATGACGAGATATACTCTGTGAATATCTAATTTAAGTGAGATTAATGATTTAAAGTCAGCTGTAAGCCCATTATAAACCACTGGACTTTCTGAAGTCAAGTGTCAGATTGAATGGGGCTGAATTGCTCCTAGTTCTTTTGTTCTTATGTCATCTGCCCGTGTTTAAGGATTCTGATTTTCTATAATTTGCTCTTCCTGATACATTGGATTACTTTTCCACTTTAACAGGTAAACCTTAAAGTTAATGGAAATAGCAGTGTCCGTCAGTAGATACGGCGTAAATATTTTTTCAGTTATTTATATATTATTAAAACTTGAATCTTGCACACATTTTGACTTCAAAACATGCTTGTAATGTTCCTGTCCGATGGCCTGATTTATATTACAAGAACACTTGTAGCTACAGCTGTAAATGATTCATTAATATTAACTGTGGGTAAACTATACAAAACAACAATAGTGGGATTCTCCGACCCCCCGCTGGGTCGGAGAATCACCAGGGGCTGGCATGAATTCCGCCCTCGCCGGCCGCCGAATTCTCCGGCACCGGATATTCGACAGGGGCGGGAATCACGCTGCGCCGGCCGGCGGGCCCCCTCCGGTTATTCTCTGGCCCACGATGGGCCGAAGTCCCGCTGCTGTCATGCCAGTCCCACCGGTGTGAATCAAACCACCTACCTTCCCGGCGGGACTGGCGACGTGGGTCCTGGGGGGGGCGTGGGGCGATCTGGCCCCGGGGGTGGCCTGGCACGCTATCGGTGCCCACCGATCTGCAGGCGGGCCTGTGCCACGGGGGCACTCTTTTCCCTCCGCTCAGCCACAGCCTCCGTGATGGCCGACGCGTAAGAGGCACCCCCCCCTGCGCATGCGCGGGGATGATGTCAGCGGCTGCTGACGCTCCCGTGCACGCGCGGACTACCGCCGCCTGGCGAAGTCCTTTCGGCCCTGGCTGGCATGGTGCCAAAGGCCTTACACGCCAGCCGGTGGAGCGCAAACCATTCCGGCGCGGGCCTAGCTCCTCACGGTCAGTGCTTGGCCCCTACAGGTGCAGAGAAATCCGCACCTTTGGGGTGGCCCGACGCCGGAGTGTTTCACGCCATTCCATTCCGCTGGGACCCCCCGCCCCACCGGGTAGGGGAGAATCCCGGCCCAGAAGACTAACAATAAGATCAAGCACAAGCAACCTCTCTCCAGCTTCCTCCAGCCAGTCTGAGGATCACCTGACATTTGCTGATTATACTAATGAGACTCCTAGTGTTCAGTCGGTGAATTACAACACAACCATGATATCACTGCAATGATGACATGTTTTTTGTTCCAACTTTTGTGTCGACATTTTCCACTCTGAATTTGCATGCCCAGATTTTTAATGGATCATCAGTGGAAGGCATAGTTTTAAAAGTCCTGGTTCCTCAGCGTCAGCCTTACTCTGCACAAAACAGATTAGGAGACCCTGGAACCGAAGGGAAAATATTATTCTTTAAATAATATAGTGGGGGGAGGGGTTCAGTTGTATGGAAAATTAGAAAATTAAAGTTAAAGGAGGTGCGAGTGTAGATTAATGAAGAGGACTTTAAATGAGTTAAAGAGGCCGAGGGCTCAGGAGAGGTTAGTAAAGTTTCCAGAACACGTAATAGAACAGAGAGTAGAGAAAGCAGCAGGAACCTAACTTCAGGCACATCAAAAAAGGGGACAACTATGAGAAGGGAGCAGGGTGGGCAGTCAACGCAGGACTGAGGGTGTTGTACTAAATGCGCACAGTATACAAAATAAGGTAAATGAGCTTGTTACGCACATTGAAATTGGTGAGTACAATGTTGTGGGAATCACAAAGATGTAGCTGCAAGGGGGTCAGGGTTGCCATCTAAATATCCAAGGATATGTGTCCTATCGAAAGGATAGGTAGATGAGCAAAGGGGGCTGGGTTGCAGTGTTAGTAAGAAATTAACTTAAATCGAGGGCAAGAAGTGATATAGGATCGGACGGCGTAGAATCTGTGTGGCTAGAGTTGAGGAATTGCAGAGAAACAAAGACCCTGAAGGGATGTACAGGCCCTAGCTGTTGTCAGGATGTGGGACAGAAAACAACTGAGGAGATAGAAAAGGCATATAAGAAAGCCATTTTACAAAACACATGGGGGACTTCAATATGCAGGTGGACTGGGAAAATCAGGTTGGTAGTGGATCCCAAGAAAAGGAATTTGTAGAATGTCTACGAGATGTGTTTTTGGAGCAGCTTGTGGTAGAGTCGACTAGGGAATAAACAATACTAGATTTGGTGATGTGTATTTCGGCAGATTAGGGAACTTAAGGTGAAGGAACCCTGAGGGGGCAGTGACCACAATATGATAGAATTTACCCTGCAGTTTGATAGGGTGGAGCTGGAATCAGATGTAACAGTTTTACAGTTGAATAAAGGTAACTACAAAGACATGAGGCAGGAGCTGACTAGAGTTGATTGGAAGTGGAGCCTAGCAGGGAAGATAGTTGAACAGCAATGGCTGACAAGGGAAGTCATGAACAGCATAAAAGCAAAGGTAAAAGCATACAATGTGCGGTGATATGCCTGTGAATAGTTTTGTACATTATTTGTAATGTGACCTTTGACCAGCTGATGGTGTCAGACATCGGGCACGTGGCGTGAGACACTCATCAGTTGGCAGTAAGGTATACAACAGGACAGTCACACATAGGGTAGCTCTAAGAGAGTTCACCAAACTCATTTAGTAATTTTGTCTGTATAGTATTCTGTTTGTTATCTTTCCACGTGTTCATCAATAAATCGTCATTCCAGTTAAACAACTAAATGTTCTGTCTACACCATTACATCAGCAAGATAACAGACCACAACATGGTATCAGGATTTCAGAACATTTAAAGGTAACAACAGAAAAGATGAGGCAAAATAGGCTGAAGAACGAAAAATAAGATTCTTCCGCTGACCTGGTGAACTACGGCTATCTGCGACTCAACACAACAAAATACAGTGAAGATTGATATGGAAGGTTTAAAGACACCCCACCAGCTTGAAGTCTCGTTCCAGATGGCGTGTTTTCAAACAACAGTTTAGACTATGTTGCAGCCCTTGGCCTGCAGACGCAGCCTGATGAGAGGCGTATTGCGTTGCTGCTCATGGTAGCAGTTCCCCAAGTACTCACAATCTAAAATAACTTTGCTTTTGATAGCGAAGAGAAATGCAAAGAGCTACGATGAAGTGATAAAGTACTTCGATCGGCATTGCTCTCCAAAAAAAAACATTTGAAAGATACATATTTAGTACGCGTATCCAAAAAATAGGCAAACCTTTTGATAGCTTTCTAACCGACTTGAGGATGAAAGCACAGTACTGCAATTTCAGAATCTAAAGTCATCAATGATCTGCGACCAAATAGTGTTTGGGATATCAAATGCTAAACTTTGTGAGAGATTGTTACTGGAAGTAGATCTGAAATTAGAAAATGCTATTAAGATCTGCCATGTGAGTGAGGTAGCTGCACAGCAGATCAGTATGCTCAGCTTGAAACATTTTGATGCCAAGATGGAAGAAGACGTCAGCACCATCAGCACTGTGACGACAATGAGCCATCACTTGGGGCTCAAACACAGAGTGCAGGAACAACATCCAAAGTTGGGGATGTGGATCTAACCCAAACACCAGAGTGCGAGGTTCTGCAGCCAGCTACTGAAGGTGCAGACTTGACCATGACTGCACAGTCCCTCAGAAGTATGCCAACACGAGATGTCTCAGCTGACGATCCACAAACAACCACTCCCATGGCGCAGGCCAGGGGCAAGACGGGTGCTACCAAAACCATTGCCCTTAGTGACCAAAACAATTATGAGGGGTTATTGGGTTACGGGGATAGGGTGGAAGTGAGGGCTTAAGTGGGTCGGTGCAGAATCAATGGGCCGAATGGCCTCCTGCACTGCATGTTCTATGTCTATGTCTACGTCTATGTTTTTGTCTATAAATGTTAACATCGCCAAAGAAGGGGGATATGGTAATATAGCTGTGAATAGATTTGTGCATAGTTAATAATGCAACCTCTGGCCAGCTGCTGGCGTCAGACATCGGTCACGTGACGTGAGGCACGCGCCAGTTGACAGTAAAGGTATACAACAGACAGTCGCACATAGGGTAGCTCTCGGAGAGTTCACCAAACTCATTTGTAACTTTGTCTGTATAGTAATCTGTTTGTTACCCTTCCACGTGTTCATCACTAAATCATCGTTCCAGCTAAACAACTAGATGTTCTGTCTACACCATTGCAGGATAACAGACCAGAACACAATGTGGCGCGGATAAGTGGGAAGCCAGAGGATTGGGAAGCCTTTAAAAGCGAGCAGAGGATAACGAAAAAAGTAATAGGGGGGGGGGGGGGGGAAGATGAACTATGAGTTTAAGCTAGCTACTAATATAAAAGAAGATAGGAAGAATTTTTTTTCGATATACAAAAGGTAAGAGAGAGGCAAGAGTGGACATTGGACCACTGGAAAATGAAGCTGGAGAGGTGGTAATAGGGAACAAAAAAATGGCAGAGGAACTGAAGTGGTACTTTGTATCAGTCTTCACGTGGAAGGCACCAGAGGCACACCAGAATTTCAAGAGAGTCATGGGGCAGAGGTGAGTGTTGTGACCATCACTAAGGAGAAGGTGCTGGGAAAACTGTAAGATCTGAAGGTGGATAAATCACCCAAACTGGATGGACACCCCAGGGTTCAGAAGGAGAGAGCTGAGGAGGCTGTGGAGGCATTGGTGATGATCTTTCAGGAATCACTGGAGGCAGGGAGGACTGGAAAATGGCTAATGTAACACCACTGTCTAAGAAGGGAGGGAGGCAGAATTCATGAAATTATAGGCTGGTTATCATAGATTATCATAGAATTTACAGTGCAGAAGGAGGCCATTCGGCCCATCGAGTCTGCACCGGCTCTTGGAAAGAGCACCCTACCCAAGGTCAACACCGCCACCCTATCCCCATAACCCAGTAACCCCACCCAACACTAAGGGCAATTTTGGACACTAAGGGCAATTTATCATGGCCAATCCACCGAACCTGCACATCTTTGGACTGTGGGGGGAAACTGGAGCACCCGGAGGAAACCCACGCACACACGGGGAGGATGTGCAGACTCCGCACAGACAACGACCCAAGCCGGAATCGAACCTGGGACCCTGGAGCTGTGAAGCAATTGTGCTATCCACAATGCTACCGTGCTGCCCTTGACTCGGCAGTTAGGAAGGCAAATGCAATGTTAGCATTCATTTCAAGAGGGCTAGGATGAGGGGAATTTCATTGAAACCTACAGAATACTGAGAGGCCTAGATGGAGCGAACGTGGAGAGGATGTTTCCACTAGTAGGGTGGAACTAGAACCTGAGGGTGCAGCCTCAGACTAAAGGGATGATCCTTTAAAACAGAGATGAGGAATAATTTCTTCTGCCAGAGGGTGGTTAATCTGTGGAACACATTGCCGCAGAAGGCTGTGGAGGCCAAATCACTGAGTGTCTTTAAGACAGTGATAGATAGGTTCTTGATTAATAAGGAGAACAGGGGTTATGAGGAGAATGCAGCAGAATGGGGATGAGATACATATCAGCCATGATTGAATGGCGGAGCAGACTTGATGGGCCAAATGGCCTAACTCTGCTCATACGTCTTATGGTCTAACTCTGCTTCTTTGGTTCCCAAATTGTCATAATCTTTGCTATTGAACTTATAAGAGAACAATGCATATTTATACACTGTCATTAGTACAGGAAAATGCTCAAGTGGTTTCTCAGGAGCATATTCAAAGAAAATTTCACACCAAGTCAAATAAGGAGATATGAGGACAGGTGGCTTGGTGAAGAAGTAAGTTTTAAAGAATCTCTTATACAATCATAGAATTTACAGTGGCGAATGAGGCCATTCGGCCCATCAAGTCTGCATCAGCCTTTGGAAAGAGCACCCTACTTAAGCCCACGCCTCTGACGAATGTGATATAAAATAACCCAGTAACCCCACTGAACGTTTTTGGACACTAAGGGCAATTTATCATGGTCAATCAACCTAACCTGCACGTCTTTGGACTGTGGGGGGAAACTAGAGCACCCAGAGGAAACCCACGCACACACAGGGAGAACGTGCAGACTCCGCACAGGCAGTGACCCAAGCCAGGAATCAAACCAGGGATCCTGAAGCTGTGAAGCACCTGTGCTAACCACTGTGCTACCACGCTGCCCTCCTTCTTAAAGGAGAGAGAGACAGGATGGATGACAGAGAGGTTGAGAGAGGGAACTCCAGGGTTTAGGCCAGGACATCTTAAGGCAGGGCCATCAATTGTGAATCCATGAAAATCAAGGATACAAAAGAGGCTGGAATAGGAAGTTTGTCAGGATGGAGGTGGTTGTAGTGACAGTGAGTGACGAGGCCATGGAGCGATTTGAAAGCAGGGTGAAAATCTTAAAATTGAGATGTTACTGGGGCAGGAGACAATTTGAGTCAGCAAGCATGGGAGGGATGGTTGAACAGAGGGATTTTGGGGTCCACGTAGTTAGATCCCTCAAAGTTGCCACCCAGGTTGATAGGGTTGTTAAGAAGGCATATGGTGTGTTTCATTAACAAGGGGATTGAGTTTAATAGCCGGGAGGTTTTGCTGCAGCTTTATAAAACCCTAGTTAGTCCACACTTGGAATATTGTGTCCAGTTCTGGTCGCCTCATTGTAGGAAGCATGTGGATGCTTTGGAGAGGGTACAGAGGAGATTTACCAGGATGCTGCCTGGAATGGAGGGCATGTCTTATGAAGAAAGATTGAGGGAGCTAGGGCTTTTCTCACTGGAGCAAAGAAGGGAGAGAGGTGACTTGATAGAGTTGTACAAGGTGATGAGAGGCATGGATAGTGTGGATAGCCAGAGACATTTCCCCAGGGTGGAAATGGCTGTCACGAAGGGACATAGTTTTAAAGTGATTGGAGGAAGGTGTAGGGGAGATGTCAGAGGTAGGTTCTTTACACAGAGAGTGGTGGGTGTGTGGAATGCACTGCCAGCAGAGTTGGTGGAGTCTGAGTGTTGCTAACTTTTGCCTTAGTTTAATTGCTCTGTTTTATCACCTTTGCCCGAGTCGCCAGGTATCTTTCTGATACCGCCACGTGGTTCAAGTCCGAGTAATGATCAATAATCCAATACAACGCTTAGTAAGATTTAAATCAAAGCACATTTATTATACACAGTAATCACTACTCATGCATAAATTCTACGTCTAAGCTACTTCTACGACTCACAGGCCAATACTTAACTTGGAACTGGCCCACCAGGTCAGGGAAACGAATGGCCTTTTGTTCGGGTTCTGAGCCGGCGGGATTCGAAGTTGGTACAGATTGGTAGCTAGGAGCGCCTATCTCGTAGCGAGCGTTGAAGTAAGACTTACGAGATGTCAGCGATGGCTGGACCGGTCACTGTCAAGGGTTGGTTCGCGTTGCTGAGTGACCCGGTCCAGAAGAGAAGCAGAGGGCCGATTTGAACTTGGGCTTAATTCTTATCGTCCCCAGGGGCTTCCCGCCTTTCGGGGCGGACCCTGTACCTGGTTCCAAGTGATTGGACTTTGTCCCAATCGCTTGGTTCGATTTTCTCCAATACCGGAGCGGATCCCTGATCAATGGGCGGTCTTGAGGTGGTCGTTCACCTCCCATTGTGTAGGCTTCTGCTGGCGCCAAAGAGTCTGGTTTTGCTTTATGTGTCTAACTGTTGCTCATTGTTCCCGGGGATTGCTCATTAATATGCAGATGGCTGGTGTTTTGTTATGCTGATGGTTGCCGGTATCGATCTTGTCTGGCCTTTCCAGAGGTAAATACACACTCAACCTGCAGCTGCTCGTTTGTGTCCTGTTGGCTGACTTTCCCATCAGCCTTTGCCGTTCGCCATTTTAAATCGGGCCTGACACCAATCCACCATGTTCGAACCCCCAACTCCCCCTTATGTTCCACCACAACTGCCAATGTCTAACGCCCCAAACACCTCACGTCCTGTGTCGCCCCATGTCCGTCCTCCCTGCTCCCCGATTTCTGACTCCCTCAACGTATGAGCCCCCGTGATGTCCGCCTCCCCCACCTCCCCATGTCCGACCCTCCAACCCCTGATGTCCAATCAACCTATCCCTCCGATGTGTAATGCCCATCCGATGTCTGACCCCCCTCCGCTGACGGACCACCCCACCTCCCAAAACCTCATCCACTTGCCTCAGTCGCTTACCTTCTCACTGGCCTATTATTTTAAAATAGAACCTTTAAACTAACCTGCTTTACGGCAGCCAGTGTCGTAAAAAAGGTGGGTGTTGGGGTGTCTCCCTGTCGCTCCACTTCTTTTGGACTTTGAAGCTAGAGCCAGGGACCCGTGGCGGCGCTGCCTGAATGTCAGGCCGAGTGAGGAGGGTCGGGCGAGTTGGAGACTTAAGAATTTTAGCGCAGGTAAGGTGGTATGGAGTGACAGTCCAACACTTATTGCCACTGGGAGGAAGTTATGGCCCAGTGTTTTCAGCAATGCCTGGGAAAATGCAAGGAGGGCAAGCTGGCAGGGAGGAGTAAATGTCTCTGAAGAATTTGCCAGGTTTCCCTTCAATTATGGAAAATCAGCATGCAATCCTTCTACACCAATAACCTTCTCTCTTCACTTTACCACGTGATTTTTAATACTGGGGTGTATAAACAAATCAAAAATCAACCCCATAGACTGGACCATCCTAGTGCAACAACACGCAAGATCAACGTGTCTTTTAACATAATAGTAATTTATTTTAGTGAGGTACTATGCACAGGTGGATTTGGTTGGTCTTTAAATGAACTTCCTCCTAAACCTTGTAAATGCCGGTTATATAGACAGGTGCCATCGGACCGGTATGGTGATCACAGCAGATAAACAATGTGGTTGGGATTCTCCGTCAGCCCATGCTGAAATCAGGAAAGGCGACTGGGCGGAGAATCCAGCCCCCCGAGCGGCCGAAGACCCGACCGCGTATTTCTAATGTGGTCCCAGCTGTTCAGGAAACTCGCGAGGTGGCTGCAGACTCAGAAACAAAATCAGGGAAGAGGCTGATGAGGAAGAGAAAGATGAGGTAGGGCACGAAGAGGCGCGACTATGGGCTGTCGGTCCTGACATCTCTGCCGTTCACTCCTGCAGACAATGGATATTGGAATTCAACCAGCAATGGTGGCCTTCCTCCTAGTCGGTGCACCCCTGGGGGATGCACTGCGGCTGTACGATGAGGAGGACCCTGCAGTAGTGGAGCCTGCCCCAGAGGAACAGGAGGAAACCGTTCAGGCTGGAGAGCCAGCTGCCCAACAGGCCAAGGAGGAGGAGGCCTTGTGTACCGGCGGCACCTGTCATTCGAGGACCTGCCGGATTGGGAATGCCGTCGAAGACTTCAGCTGAGGAGCGGGACACTGCAACATATCTGTCAGATCATGGTTGCGTTTGGCACCGCGGGGGAATGGGTGAGGACATGAACGTTTATGCAACGGAGTCCTTTCAGGTGCCGAGTGGGGGCCTGTCCGGGATCTCACAGACCTGTGTGCATAGGTGCATCGGCGCTGTCAGGGAGGCCCTATATGCCCGGTCAGCACAATACATTCATTTCAATGTGGACCGACACCACCAGGATGCCCAGGCTGTGGGATTCGCCGCCATCACCGAGATGCCCCAGGGCCAGGAGGTGATCGACGGGATGCATGTCCCCCTATGAGCACCTGCAGATGACAGGCTGCTCTTCACAAACCAAAAGGAGTTGCACTCAATGAATGTGCAGCTGGTGGGTGACCATCAGATGAGCATCATGCACATCTGCGCCCGATACCCTGGAAGTGTGCACGATGTCTTCATCCTGGCACACTCGCCAGTTCTAAGCCTCTTCGAGGTGCACCCCGGCTGGGGGATTGGCTCTTGGGCGACAGATGTTATCCACTGCGGTCATCGCTGATGACACCTAACAAGAGGCCATAGACTGACGCGCTGCAACGACGCCCACACAGCGACCAGGGGCCTGATCGAGCGGTGCTTCGGTATCCTGAAGATGCGGTTCAAGTGCCTGGACCGCGCTAGAGGGGCCCTACAGTATAGCGCTGGGAGCGTCTCCCAGCTCGTGATGGCCTGCTGTGTCCTCCACAACAATGTACAGCAGAGGGGTGACGTGCTGGAGAAGGAGGATGAACGTCATTCTTCATCCGGCTAGGAAGATGCAGGGGAGAGGAAGGATGGACAGGATGTCAGGTCAGGCCCAGGCAGGCACGGGGGACCGCTAAACCCGTGCACGTGGGCCAACAGACACGGGATGCTCTGATCACCTCCACTTTCACTGACTAGGGGGGAGACTGGCCAGGGGCACAGATGCCACACCTCACCTCCACAACTCCACCCCCCCCCCTCCCCGCCCACTCTCACCGACACTTGCAATCCCCTCCATGATTCTCACAATGGGGTGCAGGCATTGGGTTGGTAGTAATAGTGGATCTGGCCTATGGGATGGAAGATGATGACAACCCACTCTGAGGCGAACTCTGGTGCTCCATATCATTTGACAATGTCTGACTCCTGCCCATGTTAGCACTTTCCACTGTCCATCTGGGTGATCCTTGTATGCGAGCTGGCCATTCCATCACACGGTCCCATCGAATACCAATTATACAGGTTTGTGCCCTAGCCCCTAGTGCTATCCTGCACCCTGCACTGGTGCCAACTTAACTGGTATCTACTTTTCTGGCCTTACAGGCCCTAACGCTACACTTAGGTGGATTCCTTGATGGTACATCAGGAGTGGTGGCGGCCTGCTGTGATTCCTGCCCTATGACCTGGGACCCCTTTGGTGGCTGTCTTCTGGGGTGACCGAGCCTGGAAGTGCCCGGCTGCTGCTCAGATGTCCCAAGTGGCATGGTGCCACCCTGTTCTGCCCACTGCCCATATGATGGGCCAGGGGCAGGAGGGTGAGGGTCCTAGGCGCTGTGGTGTTCCAGCACATTCCCTGCGGGAGTCACCGGCACGGGCCCCATCGCTTCCTCCACCCTCGGATGGCTCTAAGCTTCTCCTTGTGATAGGGGGTGCGAGAGGAGTTAGTCCCGAGGCTCCCCCGCACCTGGCAGTGTCAGTCCTGGAGGCCCGCTCTCGTATCGACCTGGGCCTGCATGCGCATGACCATGGAGCACAGGGAGTCGACCACTTCCCTCTGGGACTACATCACATCACACTGCGACTGTGCCACCACCTGCTAGGTCTGTGTCACATCAGTGACTGCGTCTTCTCCTTCTGAGACTGGGCCATATCCCTCTGTGTCGGTGCCACATTGGCCAGTGCCTGGGCAGTGCCGCCAATGCTCACCTGTTGAAAGAGCAGCGCTCCGAAAGCTAGTGATTCCAAACAAACCTGTTGGACTCTAACCTGGTGATGTAAGACTTCTTACTGTGCCCACCCCAGTCCAACGCCGGCATCTCCACATCATGGCCAATGCTCTCAGCCATGACATGCTGTGACTAAGCCAAACTTTGGAACGCCGCTGCAGTGCCCAGGTGGCTCTGATACATGGTTGCCTGTGATAGGGCAGCCATGTCCTGAGTCTCGGTCCCCACCTGCACAGATTTCCCCAGTACTTGGACATATTGACCCATGGCTGAAATCCTTGCCCCCAAGGTCTCCACCACAGACGCCACCCACGTGGAGTTGGCCTGGGTGGCACGCATGGTCAGCACCACCTCCTGTACCTACACATGGTTGGGCTCCTCCAGTTGCATCTGCAGGTGCTGGATGCCTGCCAACAACCCCTCATACAGACCCTGGCTCGGCGGTTGCATCTCCAGAATTGATGGGACCATCCATTCCAGAGCCCAAAATCTGTCTGGTCGGCAGCTAGTCCCTGGGCTCGGCCTGCCCTCCGACCGTCTGCTACTCAAGAGTTCCTACCTCCGCCTGCTATACCGGAGCACGTGTGTGGTGCGCTCGAGACTGTGCCCCAGGAGCCTATTCACTAAAATGGCCATCCGAGGTGAGTGTTTCTGGGTGTTGGACACGGCTGTGACAGGATGTCAGTGTCTTCCCCGGACTCATGGTCCAGGGTGTCTCGAGATGCAGGCCGAGGGCTCCCGTACGTGTCGGTCACGTCCTCGTCTCTGGTCAACACATAGGTTCTGATTGTGGTTGGGGTTGGGGCGGGGGACACTAGAAGGGTCCGCGCCACCACCAGCAGCTCCGGAAAGGTACAAGACAGGATGCATGATTGCATCGCAGCCTGGGAGTGGTGGGGCACATGACAAACGTGCCATGGGGAAAGCACAACAGAGCGGGGTTTCTCTTCCTCGCCTGATGCCGACCTCCACCACAGGGACTGCCCCTTCCTTGAGCCCTTCAACCACGTCTAGTGCCGCCTTCTGCTTCGGTGAGGTGTCGCAGGTCTGTCGGTCCCCCTCCAGTCTTCTCCGACTCTTGGCGGTTGTGCACGTCCTTCTCCTGTGGAGGGGAGGATAGAAAACGCACAACTTTAGACAGCCCGCGCATACAGCCCCAGGGGTGGATATCTGTTGACTTCAGTGGCCATGGTTGCTGGCATGGGTGCTGGCATGTGGTGCCGGGTAGGGGTTCAGCTGCCCTCCGTGGGCGGATGGCATTATGGGTGTGTGGGATGGTGCCAGGGGTACAGTGCTGCCTACTTACCCTGGCCGCCTTGAGGAGGTTGTGCAGTTTTTTCCGGCACGACTGGCCGATCCGGATGATGTTACTCATGGCGCTGATGACCTCTGCCACCTGCGCCCAGGCCCAACAAATGGCGGCGGCTGGCAGCTGATGTGTTGGGTGTTCTGGATCACATACAGGTCACCAACACTTGAAATAGTGCAACACTATTTTATTAAAATGTTAACTATTTAAACATACTTGAACTGTGGGTAAATACAATACCAGCTTTAACTAAAGACCTTTGCCTTGTCCTAACCAGTTGATGCACTCAGCACATGGTGAATGTCTGTGTTGCAGGCTGTGAGCTCTGTGCTCCTAGCTAGCTGCAACGCGAATGAGCGGGAACTCTGATGTCCCCTGTCTTTATAGTGCGTGTGCTCTCACTGGTGATTGGCTGCGGTGTTGTGTGTGTTGATTGGTCCCATTGTGTGTCCATCAGTGTGTGTCTGCACCATGATATACTGGTGTATATTATGACAGCAGCCTCCTTCCCAACCCGAGGTACAGGGTGGCCCGCTTCTCCTCCACGGCATCCAGCAGCATATCCAGTTCCGAGTCAGTAAATCTTGGTGCCGCACGTCTTGCTGCCATCTTGTTGGCTGGGATGGTGTGTGTGAGGAGTGAAGTGTGTCTATGTGGCTGCAGCTTGTCACCCTCCTGAGTGTCAATCCCGAATCCGGTGAATCCAGCACCGTTTCTCATTGGAATCGGTTGTGTTCCATGTGGCGCCGGTGCTAGCCCCTTAATAGTCATTGAATTGGTCCAGGTGCTGCCCCAGTTTTGCAGTCATAGAACTCCACGAATCCTACGCCGGCATCAACACTAAGTCTCAGGAACGGAGATTCCGGCTGCATATTTCTGGCTGTGAAAGTATCGCTAACAGGCGCTGAACGACATGTTAAACAAGAAGGTTCTGAATGTGACTCGGGTTGACTTAAGATGATAAAATAATGAAATCAAGAAAATTGATGTTTCAAAGTCAATCAGAAAAATTTGCATAAGAGCTCTCGCAACATTTTGGAGGTTAATATAAATGGACAGCTGGGCATACTGGATTATCATGACAGAACGTGGATGGAGCATAGGCACAAACATCACTTTATAACTCATCTAGATACAAAGAAAATAATTAAATTGAGAATGTCGATTGTCTGGCTAACCATTTTAGTCCCCATTTATTACAGTCAGATAGAGATCTAATTAATTACAGTAAATGGAGAAGATATTTTGAACTTTATAAAGAAAGGAGGAATATCTAGGATTTACTGGCTTGTTTATGCAGAACAAAGATAACATATTAAATATTTACAGCTTGTTTTGCTTTTGGTCTGTGAAAGGGGATAACCAAAAGCCACATGGACTGAGCAAGGGAGCTCCCAAACTTAACCCTGGTGGGTGCCATCGGCTTTGATTTTGCAATCATAGTTTTGCTATCTGATATATGGCAACACTTCAGATCTACTCGTCTGCTTTCACTTACACTTCCTCCAGCATTCCTCTCACTTTCGAAGCATGAACTGCAATTGCTATGATGCTGCGAGACACAGCATTTTACATGGACAAAATGGTTCATGAGCCCGTCATTGTTATGGGAAATGTGGCTGATTGAGCTGGTGGCAGAACTCTGATGCCAATGCCAAGTGTGTTAGTCACAGTGTCTAATGTTGTCCATTTTATTGGTTGTTAATTTTAATGGTAAAAGCACAGGCCGGGATTTTTCATTTCCATTTGCAGCAGGCGTCATAGCGGGCAGGAGTGCGAAATATGGGGAGATTGCAAAAATCAGTTTCACGTCGCCGTACATTTGCTCTTGCCTGCTAAACCTGCCGATGGCAGGTCGCATTTCCCGCCACGTCATGTCTGGAAGTTAATTTCAGTATGTCAGAATCTCATGGAAGCTTTGCTCTCTGAAATGAACCCCCCCACACTGGATCACGATTCTCACCACATAGAACATTTAGTGCAGAAGGAAGTCATTCGGCCCGTCAAGTCTGCACCGACTCACTTCAGCCCTCACTTCCACCCCATCGCCGTAACCCAATAACCCCTCCTAACCTTTTTGGTCACTAAGGGCAATTTATCATGGCCAATCCACCTCACCTGCACGTCTTTGGACTGTGGGAGGAAACCGGAGCACCCGGAGGAAACCCACCCAGACGCGGGGAGAACATACAAAATCCACACAGATAATCCTGATGTTTTCTCCTTTCATGCATTTATTGATAACCATCTAAGAAGTTTAAGACCAGTTGCCCTGCCCATTTTACCCAAAAATGTACCATTACTGGTCTGGTGCTCACTTGATATATAGCATCATTTAAAAAAAAAATTATTCTAGGGATATGAGCATCACCAGCAAGGATAACATTTTAGAAAGGATACGGATGGGCATTATTCCTAAAACCCTATGGTCCAAGCAGCAATGGTACTATTTTGGTGCTTTGAGGTATTGAGTTTCCAGGATTTTCTGCCAGCAAATATGAAATAATGGCACTATACATTAAATTTGATACATTATGCTCTTGGGAAGGGAATTATGATGATGTTCCCATGCACCTACTTCCCTTGGCCTTCTCGGAGTGGAAGAGTTCACAGGCCTGGGTAATGCTGTCAAAGAAGCCTTGGTAAGTTGCTGCACTACATTTTCTAGACAGCACACACATTAGATTGGTGGTAAAGTGAGTAGATGCCCAAGATGGTGGGTGAGTTGACAACATTTTGCTGGATGGCGCTGAACTTCTTGAGTGTTGTTGGAGCTGCACCATCCCAGCAAGTGCACCTCACTCCTGTTTTGGGGAGATAAAAAGACTTACATTTGTTACAAAATTAAGTGCAGTGAGTGTTGCAATGTAGGGAAATGTGGTGGCCCATTTGGGCACAGTAAAGTTCCACAAACTACAAACTGATAATGACGCGGTGATCTGTTCAAGTGATATTGGTTGAAGGACATATATTCACCAGAACTCATAAAAACATGGAAAATAGAAGGAGGAGTAGGGCATCTGTCCCTTCGAATCTACTCCGCCATTTATTATGATCATGGCTGATCATCCAACTCAGGAACCTGTTCCCACTTTCCCCCCATATCCCTCGATCCTTTTAGCCCCAAGAGCTGTGTCAAACTCTTCTTGAAAACATGCAATGTCTTGGCCTCAACTGCTTTCTGTGGTAGCGAATTCCACAGGCTTACCACTCTGGGTGAAGAAATTTCTCCTCATCTCCGACCTAAATGGTTTACCCCGTATCCTTAGACTGTGGCGCCTGGTTCTGGAATTCCCTGCAATCAGGAACAGCCTTCCTGCATCTACCCTGTCTAATTCTGTTAGAATGTTATAGATTTCTATGAGATCTTCCCTCATTCTTCTGAACTCCTAATCGACTCAATCCCCCTTCATACGTTTTTTAAAATTCGTTCATGCGACATGGGCCTCGCAGATTGTGCCACCATTTATTGCTATCTCTAATTGCCCTTGAGGGGGCAGTTAATAATCAATCACATTGCTGTGCATCTGGAGTCACATGTAGGCCAGGCCAGGTAAGGACGGCAGATTTCCTTCCCTCAAGAGCATTAATGACCAGATGGCCAATGGTTTCATGGTCATCATTAGACTTTTAATTCCAGATATTTATTGATTTCAAATTTCACCATCTGCAGCGGCGAGATTTGAACATGGGTCCACAGAGCATTATTCTGGGTCTCTGTTTTACTAGCCCAGTGACAATACCACTATGCCACCGCCTCCCCGTAAATTAGTCCTGCAATCTCAGGGATCAGTCTGGTTAACCTTTGCTGCATTTCCGGGCTCAGTCAGAACCTGCTACTCCAGTCTGACATTCTGAGACGTGCTTCTAGAAGCTTCTTGGCACTATGTTCCAAACTACAGTGGAGAAACCCACCCTTGGAGCTGGTGACTTCAGTGCCACCTTCCCCGCCCGCTGCCACACTCTGCGATAAAAGGATAAAATTCCTCCCGAAGTTTCAGTTTAAAGTTTCACCTCCCTCCCATGCGACACTGCAGCGTCAGCCGAGATTTATGCTGAAATGTCTGAAGTGGGACAAGAACCCACTAGACCTCTGACTCAGATCAGTGCTCACTGAGCCCCCAGCTGACACCTCTCAGCCTCCGTTGTAACCAGTGAGATTCATTGAAACACATTCAGAGAAATATGAGATCTAAATGTTTGACCAATTAATGTTTTGCTGGATTACCACTTCATGTAACTGTGGCTAAAACTTAATAAACACCCGATTTCCTTGAGTCAAGGAGCTCTGTATAACCAGTGTAGCCAAACTGACGGTTCAATAAGAATAACTATATTTTCAATGCTTCAGAATTGCTGTTGCCTTATTTATCTGAAATACAATGGCATCAAGTAAGATAATATATTAAGTGAGACGCATGTTTAAACTCTCTATGGCAAGATAAAGAGACAGATGTAGGTTGGATTGAATGGGATTAGCATATTGTAATAACAGATGCCCCCATTACCTTGCTGTTAGATTCTGCAAGAAGTGTGGTCGTGGAACACATTAAGCTCTGCATTATCTATAATCTGCATTATTTATATTGCAGGAAGAATTGAGTAAACAACATACAAAATCTATCCCCGAAATTAGAGTGTGGAACATTCACAGAGAGAAAAGTAATGCTTCTGTGTGAAATTCCATGTGGAGTCATTAAAGTGTTTAAAATAAATGTTTACTGTCTCTTAGATACCACAGAGAGCAAGTTAGATATATTTTCAGATTGCACAATGTGCAATTGTTTTTAAAGCACAACTTCATGGCAATTTTCTGGTCACTGGGCATCCATTAATTGCCTGGATATGGTTCACGTGGGCCAGTGATCAATTCATTGCCCTGCAGCACTGCTCTGAATCCTCAATCTGGCAACAGAGAAAAACAAACAATAACTAGCAGCACCGAGAGAGCAATTACAGATTTTCCAAAGTTGCAGTGGAAAAAAAACCCAGATCTTTACACAGGTCTTGGGCCCGCTAGAGTTGTCAGCGCTACCTCCAATATACCAGGCACCAAAGTCAGCTTCACCACATGCAGCCATGCGCGTTAAAATAAGGTGAACGTGTCGAAGTTGTTAAGAAACATCGTGAAGTAAACTAGGCCAGTGGGGCAAGGAGTTCTTCAAAGATTGAGTAATGTAAGATAGGATAAGGGAAGTGAGAATGCCGGAGTTTTTCAAGAAAAAAACTGGATATTATAATGTAGGAACTGCAGAGTTTATCTGGATGAGGAAGAGGAACTCAGCTGAATGATCTTCATCATCTGTGCCCCGTTGTGAATTTTTAATTTTGGGAGGTTAGGGGGTGGAAAAAGGGGTTTTGAGTAGCGAACAGAAAGCACGGTAGCATTGTGGATAGCACAATTGCTTCACAGCTCCAGGGTCCCAGGTTCGATTCCCGGCTTGGGTCACTGTCTGTGCGGAGTCTGCACATCCTCCCCTTGTGTGCGTGGGTTTCCTCCGGGTGCTCTGGTTTCCTCCCACAGTCCAAAGATGTGCAGGTTAGGTGGATTGGCCATGCTAAATTGCCCTTAGTGTCCAAAATTGCCCTTAGTGTTGGGTGGGGTTACTGGATTATGGGGATACGGTGGAGGTGTGGACCTTGGGTGGGATGCTCTTTCCAAGAGCCGGTGCAGACTCGATGGGCCAAATGGCCTCCTTCTGCACTGTAAATTCTATGATAAGGTAGATATGATTTCATATAATGCAGTTATTCATTAACAAACAGTGTAAGAACTAAATTATGGAAAATATACATTTGCACACCTTTACACGGAAGTGCTCTTTTTTTTCCAGTGGAACAAGTAAGTGCACGTACAGAACCTCAGTGCTATTTCTTCACTATATAAGGCCACTCAGGTAATGTATTCAATGGCACACCTTGGACAGAAACATGCCCTGTTGGAGGCAGGTTCAGGGATGAGCAGACTGTGAAAGTCTCAGAAATTGATGTACTCTTGGTATCCTGACATCATCCCGCCCTTTGCCGGCTTTCAGTCTGACAGTGAAGGGGGAACACCCCCGATCTTTTGTTTCAGTAATTATGTAACTGTTAAGGTTATTAAGAAGCCAGTTATGAGGTGTTTTTGGTCTGAATCCTGGATTTCCCATCAATGTAACCCATTTCCCAACCTATCAGCTGTAACAATATGTGTATTGTAAGGAAAGCAAAGGGTTAACAATAAGATAATAATGCTTTTCACCACCAGGTGGAGATAAGGAGTAGTGATATAAATATCATGTGACTTCTGGGATTCTGGGAGAAGGTTGTAAGGTGTTAAGAGAGATTAGGCGCATAGTATAGAGTTCTGTGGTAAGAAATATTGTAATAACTTATTCCTTGTTAATTGGTTAGAATCTTTAATTTAGTAGTGTGAATAAATTGTTCAATAACTCAGCTGGATGTTCTTTGTTAACACTACGTTCTCAAAGCATCCTGATCGACCCATCAGAAAACATTGCATCAGCAACTAGCTGAGGCAAGTACATGGTGGAAAGAGCTTCTCTGGTGAAACTGACAGGCTGGGAAGGCTTTGATCAGGTACACTGAAGAGTTTCAAACGTGTTCATTGAGGGACTTCTGTTCCGAATGCTTCTTCTCTCGGAAAGTGCTTTCCCTGTATTTCAGGAGAATTCCAACTTCTTGCCAGGCAAGTTACTTGCCCAGCACCTCACCCATCTTCAGTTGTACATCCCTGCTGCCAGTCTTCAGTGTGGCATGGGGGAAGATACTTCAACTCCACCTTCCACCTCTGCCAATGAGCAAGGGCAGAGGCCATACCGTCAGCAACAGTGCCAGCAGTAGCCGGAGCAAAATGAGCAGCAGCGCCAGTTGTTTTCTCCTCGAAAGCATGGCTGCCCACTGGACATATAGAATGAACATCAAGATCCAGGAGGCAAGACCCATAATACAGGGTCTACAGGCAGTGACGGATCACACCTCTTGACAATGTTGTGTACCAGTGCTTCATGTGGCAAAGGCTTTCATGACAGTTTGTTGTTAACGTCCTTAGCTTCCTGGAACAAGGCCTCCTTCCAAGTTGGTCAGGTGGGCAGTCATTGCCAATGATCGACCAGGTGCCTGTCTGCATATGGCAAAGAGGAACTGCCATTTGTACAGTACCTCCAAAGTTGTGGCTATTGTCACCAGCTATTAAAGCTCTGAATGTTCTTTTCGCCAATGTTCAGATCCACTTCTGAGTTACAATAATCTTTATTGTCACAACATTAACACTGCAATGAAGTTACTGTGAAAAGCCCCAAGCCGCCACATTCCGGCGCCTGTTCGGGTACGCAGAGGGAGAATTCAAAATGTCCAAATTACCTAACAGCATGTCTTTCGGGACTTTTGGGAGGAAATCGGAGTCCCCGGAGGAAACCCACACAGACACAGGGTAAATGTGCAGACTCCACACAGACAGTGACCCAAACCGGGAATTGAACCTGGGAACCTGGTGCTGTGAAGCAATAGTGCTACCTGTTTTGTTACGCTCTTGACGTAGCATAAGCTGCTTCCTTGATGTGCACTCTGACAAAGGAAGGTTCAGACTTGGAGATAGCTTTAACACATTTATTAAACTGTTAATGATTCTCCTACCTGGATTCGACTCTCCTGTTAATCCTGCTATCGCTACTCAGACTAACTAACCAGTCTGCTACAATCCACGTGGTGGGTGTGATGTGTTTCAATCAACCCTATCTGTACTCACTAAGTATCTCCACTGGAAAGAGAAAGCTCATGTGTGCCCTGTCCTTTTATATGGGTAGCCCCCTTGTGGTAGTGTCACCTGTGTGTGTGTCTTGACTGCCCATTGGTCGTGTCCTATCTTACTGACCTATTGGTTGAATGTCGGTGTGTCATGTCTCTGGTGCTCCCTCTAGTGTCTAGCTAGGTGTAGTGTATGTACATTAACCCCTTGTGTATTTACAGTGATGCATATCACCACATCCCCCCTTTTTTCGTGTTACATATTTTCTGTACAGTGTTAAAGAAAATTGAACAAAATAGGTAGATAAGTGATGCTATGTATAAGTTATGATGACTGTGATGACTATACAATAGTATACAAGACCAAATAATAGTTGCGATGACTTTGAGGATAAGACAATACAAAATACAAGTTATGAGTCCAATAGTTCATGAATTTATATGGCCTGGTATAGAAGTGTCAATGGTGACATTGGCATTCCCTTGTGAATGCCGTCAGTGTCCTGGTGCTTGGTCACAGGAGTGTTCAAGTGTTCAAATCACTTCATTGACTGATTTGGACTCTTTCTTTCAATGCTTCTGGTCGCAGTTCTTGATGGCATTTGTCCTGAAAGCCGGGTTGCCTGTTGGTAGTGTAGCAAACGTGAATTGGTAAGATGCATCGTCCTGCCATGGTATGTCATTGTACTGAGCTGAGCAGTAACAGTGTCCCGCATTTGCAGAGTTGTATCATGTCGTACCAGTCGTAGTTCCATTGGTGTTGTTTTTGTCGTGCTTGTTGTCGACGTTGTTGCCTCTGGTAGGCTTCTTGATGTTGTCTTCGTTGTTGGATTTGTAGGTTTTGTTGTTGTGTTTCTTGCGCTCAACGATCATCCTCTGTGGATAATACGAGTCCTTCACACAGTTACTCGTGTCAACGTCCTTTGTGGCATCTGCTGTTTCATTGAGTGTGCCGTCTCTGATTCCGCAGCGCTCCACATCTGGAGTCATGTCCGGCTTACTTGAATCAGCTTTGGCTTGTCGATGCTCCCCGTCTGGAGTCGGTTCTGGTTCACCTTTGTCAGCTGAGGTTTCGTGATGCTCCCCGTCCGGAGTCAAAACATTCAGGAATGCATTTGCTTGTGGAGGGACTTGAGCGAATGAAGTTTGACGTAACGTGGTGTCACCGGAGTCACCAGTAGTCTCACTGTGATTGTCGAGTGCCTCTGTACATTCCAGCTGAGGTCTGTCATGTTGCACATCTTGTATGGGAAGTGGGATGCCGTCGTCACTTGTCGCACATACAGTGGGCAGAGCCTCAGTATCTTCTTGCTTTGCACTTGAGCATGGTAGACTGTCATAGCCTACTTGCTGTTCACTTGAGCGTGGTAGACTGTCATAGTCTTTCTGTTGTTCACTTGAGGTTGCTAGACCTTCATGGTCTTGTTCATGCAAGGACTGCACTCTGGAGTCTTGTGTTCCTTCCATCTGTCTGTCCACGAGCTCGCTGTGGAGGCTTGTGTCACTCCCTCTGTGGAGTCTTGCAGCGTTCCCCGTGTGGAATCGTGCACTGGTCTCGCTGTGGAGACTGTCATCACTTCTTGTTCATACAAGGACTGCGCTCTGGAGTCTTGCGTTGCTTCTATCCTGGAGTCTGTCCACGAGCTCGCTGTGAATGCTTGTGTCACTGGAGTCACTTTCTGTGTGGAGACGTGCAGTTGTCTCACTGTGGAGTCTTTCATTGCTTTCTGTGTGGAGGCTGGGACCCTTCGTGGTGCATTGACCACTCTCTGTGTGGAGTCGGGGACTCTTTGCGGTGCGTGGACCACTCTCTGTGTGGCAGCAGGCCGCTCTCTGTGGGATTGTACCGCTCTCTCTCTCTTGGCGTTAGGCCGCAGCATAATCCTGCACTCACGAGTCGGGATGTCATATATGATTCCCCAATCCGAAGAACTCATCGTCGGGGTCTTCATGGTACAACACCTCTAGTTGCGGTTTGGATTTGGTACTGGGGTAGCCACCTCCCAAGATGAAATCTTAGTCTGAGTCGTAGTCTTCTAGGACCATACCATCACTTTTTGTGTCGGAGCTGGCATTGGACTCGCAATGTCCAAAGAAGAAATCAAGGTCTGAGTCGTATTCTTCAAGGACTGTATCATCTTCTAGGCCGGTGCTAACTGCTTGTTGCAGGGTTCCACAGAAGTTACTTTCAGCTACTAGTCGAAGATCAGGCATTGTGCTGTCGTTCCAGGTGAAAGAATCTTGTTTTGAGACTTGAAATTTTTTTTTTCTTGATTTGGGACATGTCCCCTTTAAGTGGGCGTGGTCCGGGGCCTCTGACATCATGACGCTTGTGACATAGAGCGTAGGAATGGATTGTGCATGCGCAGATCGCTGTTCCTTTACTTTGCGCCCTTCTCTCAATGCGCATGTGCGACACCTTTTCCAAGATGGCCACCAATCAAAATTGTCGTTCGTTGGTCGCCTACCTCGGCCTCGTGGTTAGTATTGGCGCCTCTTTTACCGTTTTCTGTTGGTTTCTTTGTGTTTTCCTGGCAATATTGTTCGAACTTGTCCAGGACTGTCTGGAAGTTCCTCTTTTCTTGCCCTCTGGAGTACTTGAAGGTTTTGAAGATTTGTTCTGCATTTGCACCCGCAATTGTGAGCAGAAGCTCTGTCTTTTCAGCATTGACCACGTCTTGTAGGTCGGCTGCTACCAGGAAGATCTCAAACCTTTGCCTGAATGCACGCCAGTTTGCACTCAGATTGCCGTGGCACCTGAGCCGCTGTGGAACCGGAATCTCAATCATCTTGCCTGGGTGCTGTTGCTGGTTGTCATGGTTTGCCGAGTTGTAACTATATGGATTTAAACAGTCACTCACCGGTACCATGTTTTGTTATGCTCCTGACGTAGCATCAGCTGCTTCCTTGATGTACACTCTGACAAAGGAAGGTTCAGACTTGGAGATAACTTTACCACATTTATTAAACTGTTAACGATTCTCCTACTTGGATTCGACTCTCCTGTTAATCCTGCTACTCAGACTAACTAACCAGTCTGCTACAATCCACATGGTGGGTGTGATGTGTTTCAATCAACCCTATCTGTACTCACTAAGTGTCTCCACTGGAAAGAGAATGCTCATGTGTGCCCTGCCCTTTTATATGGGTAGCCCCTTGTGGTAGTGTCACCTGTGTGTGCGTCTTGACTGCCCATTGGTCGTGTCCTATCTTACTGACCTATTGGTTGAATGTCTGTGTGTCATGTCTCTGGTACTCCCTCTAGTGTCTAGCTAGGTGTAGTGTATGTACATTAACCCCTTGTGTATTTACAGTGATGCATATCACCACACTACCATGCTCCACTGCACTCAAAGTTCTAGAAATTACTCTTGGCGTTCGAGGTAAGGAATAATCTATTTCAATTGCTGGTGGGTCATATCAGAATTGTGCGACATTGCAAGTTTTCTTCTGCATGAAGCATCTATAACCTGAATTTACGCATTGGAAATTCGTCGGATTTCAGCAAGTCTGAGGCAAGTCTGGGAAGCTCACTGAGGAGCTGCTTTGCCAGTCTTGTACTGACTGCCACCATTTCCAAGCTTTTTCAGCGGAGGGAACAATGGTCATTGAACACCTCCTTGAAAAGATTGACATACAAACTTGATGTCACTCAAGATGTTGCACATACTTCTCATTATTAATGTCACTTCACTGTTGAATGCTACAAGTACTCATACCTGGCACATCGCATTGCTATGACAGATGGAAAGAGAGTTCAAATTGAAATTATCCTCCATGATTCGATCACAGGACAATTTGGGACTATGAAGCCTGTACTTCTCACTCCACAGATGCTGACTGAACTGTTTAATATTGCCTCTGATTTTTTAAACATTTGAATAACTCGGGGTGCTGAAAGGGAGCTGTAATATAACTCAGCATCTAAATGACATTTCATCGATATTTTCACCAAAATTTGGGTTCCACTAAAGCAAAGCTCGGTACTGGGAGCACTAATTTAATGTCTATTCTTTTACATAAGAGGAACAAATGGACCAAATGCTGCAAAATTAAATGAAATAATGAACGCTGACTGCAAAAGCAATGAGTGTGCGTATGGGCTGGTGCAAACTCTATTCATGACAGGTTGGCACGATAGCAGAGTGAGTAGCACTGTTGCTTCACAGTGCCAGGGACCCGGGTTTGAGTCCCGCCTTGGGTCACTGTCTATGCGGAGCCTACATGTTCCCCCCCAGTCTGCGTGGGTTTCCTCGGAGTGCTCCGGTTTCCTCCCACAAGTCCCGAAAGACGTTTGGATCTTTTGAATTCTCTCTCAGTGTACCCGAACAGGCGCCGGAGTGTGGTGAATTGGGGGATTTTCACAGTAACATCATTGCAGTGTTAATGTAAGCCTACTTGTGACACTAATAAAGATTATTATATTATCACCTCAGTAATGTGATGGCCTTTCATGTATTTTAGATTGTGGAACATGTCCACATGCTTTTCACAGATGGAATAAACATGGATGGAGCCTGAAAGCTGTTGTGTGTGTGGCTTTGGGGTCTTGATAGCACCTGGCCTCCTGGTGCTAAAATCCAAGCAGATGTGCCAGGAATATTCTGTTTAGTTGGAACAGTGCTGCTGTCAGGAGCACCTCGTGTCACTTCTGCCGAGCCTGGAGCTGGCACAGACCTTGCATCCTAATAAGACACAGATGTGAGTTCTTGTATTGCTGCACACAGGGCCCCACTTGAAGCCGCGCCCTCATCTTGCCCAGCGATATTTTGCAAGCATTGCACACATCAATTGTGCAGCGACTTTGAATCCCAAGCTGATAGTTGCTTTCATGTGGTCTCCAAGCTCGATCAAGCTAGCCACTGGAGAGCATTGGATTCGCTACCTCAGAGAGGTCATACCTGAGTAATAGCTTTTCTGCCTTTAGAGGTTTGAGCAGCCGATTCCACAGATATTACCAAAGGGTCGTTAATACAAATAACTGCCCTGCAAGCACTACCAATATTTTTTCATATCAACACAGGTCTGAGTAGTTGAACGCCCCACATTCCCCAGACTATCGTATAATGTTTGGCATATAGAGACAAGCCACCGCTTAGTCTGGTTAACTGCTTAACTACTTTGACAAAGAGTGATCCAGACTCGAAACGTCAGCTCTTTTCTCTCTCCACGGATGTTGTCAAACCTGCTAAGATTGTCCAGTGTTTTCTGATCTTGCTCAGTCTGGTGGTGTGTGCCCCACATTTGCCTTTGCATTGCTGGATTCGCTTCATTCTACCTGTAATCAGGTGGAGCATCCATCTCATCTTTGATCTTTCTCAGACTGCAGCACTTCCTATTCTTTAATGATGCATCACACAAGAACTCTCAGAACGGCACCCCCCTCCCGCCCCCTGCCCCAGACGCACCCAATGGGCAGTGTCCAGAACGGGGTGGCACCGTGCCAGCTGGGAAGCCTGAGGCACTGACGGGTCCGTCCAGGCCAAGTCGCTCCAGAGAACAGCTGCCAAAGGGGACACAGATCACAAGGTGGGAATCGCAGCAGGCTGCCTCCACCCCAACGCACAGCCTGAGAATCCACCTAGACATAGCGTTAGGGCCCGGAAGGCCAGAAAGTTAGACACCAATTAAGTTGGCATGGGTGCAGCATACAGGATAGCATTAGGGCTTGGGCGCAAACCTGTAGATACATGTTCACAAACGTTTCAACCGGTCTTGGTGCTTTGTCAAATGGATATGAATAATAGACTGAGCTGGGCTGGCTGCGGAGGGGATGCTTATAGGTGGGGGGGGGGGGGGGGGGTTGTGGCTGTTCGAGTAGTACACGGACCAGTGCCCCAAGGCCAGCCACTGCTCTCTACCCCGGTACCCAGCCTCAACCTCATTCCTCTCTGCCCCCAACCCCCCGGAAGCATGTCACCCACCTCTGCCAGCCCAAGGGGTCAGTATGACTGTGTGATGGAATGGCCAGCTCGCATGCAGGGATTATCCATGTGCACATTGTCATACGATGCGGAGCACCAGAGCTCATCGCAGAGCAGGCTATCATCATCCTCCATCCCATGGACCAGACCCGCTGTTACTGCCAACCCAGGAACCCAGGGCCTGCAACCCATAGTGAGTCAGGTAGGAATCACTAGAGGGGTTGCAGGTGTGGAGGGGGAGGGGAACACCGGCGGTTGGGGGAAGGGTTGCCACGGGAGAGGGTAGTAGGCCAGGGGGTGTGGTGGTGTGTGTGGCGGAGGGAGGGGAGTGACAGGATGTTTATTCTGCCATCGGCAAGGCCCTCGAGTTGACAAACCTGGAGGTGTTTAGAGCATCACATGCACGCCTACCCTGGCGCACAATTTGTGTGGCTTCCTGTGCCTGCCCGGACCCCATGCACTGCCCATCCTGGTCCTCCCCCAGATCCACCTTGTCGGATTTGGCCTGGCGATCATCCCCCACCTCCAGCACGTCACCCCTCTGCTCCATGATGTTGTGGAGGATGCAGCAGGCCAGCACGTTGTGGGAGACTCTTCTCGTGCTATACTGGAGGGCCCCTCCAGATCGGTCCAGCAACTGCATCTTCAGGATGCAATGCTCGATCACGTCCCTGGTCACAGCATGGGCATTGTTGTTGCAGGTCTTCGTGCCAGTCTGTGGCCTCCGGATAGACGTCATCAACAACGACTACAGAGATTGGCCCCTGTCACCCAGCCGGGGGTGTGCCTCGAAGAGGCAAGGAACCGTCGAGGATGAAGGCATTGTGCACAGTGCATGAGTATCAGATGCAGGCGTGCATGATGTTCACCTCATGGTCACACACCAGCTGCATGTTCATCGAGTGGAACGCCTTTCAGCTTTGTGATGACCAGCCTGTCATCTGCAGGTACTCATAGGGTGACATGCATTCCGTAGGGCGTCATTGTAGCAGGTCTCCCCACCGGTCTCCGATGGCCTCCAGATAGGTGTCATCAGCCAAGACCGCAGCGGATAACCCAGCCGGGAGTGTGCCTCGAAGGTGATGGGAACTGTCAAGTGTGCCATAATGAAGGCGTTGTGCACATTGCCTGGGTATTGGGCGCAGGTGTGCATGATGTGCATCTCATGGTCACACACTAGCTGCACGTTCATGGAGTAAAACCCCTTTCAGTTCGTGAAGACCACCCCCTCATGCGTCGCTGCTCGTAGGGGGACATGCGTCCAGTCGATCACCCCCTGGACCTGGGGCATACGGCGATGGTGGTGAACTCTGCTGCCCAGGCATCTTGGTGGGCTAGATCCACATTGTAGCTGATATATTGGGCCGAACAGGTATACAGGTCCTTAACGGAGTTCTGCAAGATCCCTGAGAGGTCCCAACTCAGCGCCTGGAAGAACCCCGTGGCGAAGACATTTAGGGCGACCATCACCTTGACAGCCACTGGGAGTGGGTGTCCTCCCCCATACCCTGCGGTTCCAGGTGTACCATGATCTGGTAGATATGCTGTATGGTTCCCCTGCTCAGCCAGAGTCTTCGATGGCATACCCGGTCCAGCAGGTCTTTGAATGGCAGGAGCTGCTGGTACACATGACGCCTAATGTGGCGCCTCCTTCCCACCTCCTCCTAGGCCTGTTGGGTGGCTAGCTCCCCATCCTCACCAGCTGGCTCCTGCTCCTCTGGGAAAGGCTCTGTTGCCGCAGGGCCATTCCTGAACTGATCCTGCTCGTACAGCCTCAGTGCATCTCGCAGGGCTGCGGCAGCTAGGATGATGGCAACCATCCCTAGTTGGATTCTGAAATCCATTGTCTGTAAGGGGTGATAGGCATGCCTGTTAGCATGGTGCATACCCTAGTGCCCAACCAATTCTACTAGACTACACGGTGGCCCCGCGTGCACTGCAGCCCCTGCCATCGTATGTCCCCTTCCTCCTCTCCCATCCCACTCCCGGCCCTGGCCGTTTCCCTGGCACTCTGCCCTCCACACCGCACCCCTGGTCCTGACGGTGCCCGCCACTGCCGCGGCCTGTTGACCTGGCACCCGTCCCTGCCAGCAAGGGTACCAGTGGCTGGTGCTACCCATGCCAGAGGTACACACTGAGGCCCCCATACAGCACCCTCCTGTAGGCGCTACCATGGGCGATGCCTTTCCGTGGGCCACATGATGCCCTGCTGGAAGATGGTGCCCGGTTGTGGGTTCGGGGGCAGGGGGGGTTGATGGGATGGAGATGGGGTGAAGGGAGGGGTTGGCGGATGGGGTGGTGGTGGGGGGGTGGGGAGAGTTGGTGGGAGTATCAGCTGACCCGATTTTCCACCCGATCGGATTTCTCAATTCCGGCATTGGCCAACGGAGAATCCGGTCCGCCATCGTTCAGATGGTATGTTAAACAAAGACACTAATTACTCCCTAAGGTGGAGATACAAAATCCCATGTTACTGTCTCAGAGAGGAGCAGGAAGCTATCTCTGCTGTCCTAGCCAATATTTAAAGTTCAGTCTGTGGTGATATGCATCACTGTAAGTACACAAGGGGTTAATGCAAATGCACTAAGACTAAATAAACACTAGAGGGAGCACCAGAGACATCATGACACACAGACATTCAACCAATAGGTCAGTAAGATAGGACACAACCAATGGGCAGTCAAGACACCCAGAGGTGACACTACCACAAGGGGGCTACCCATATAAAAGGACAGGGCACACATGCTCTTTCTCTTTCCATAGGCGCCACTCAGAGAGACAGGGGCAGATCAGGAAGCATCACACCCACCGCATGGATTAGAGCAGACTGGTTAGTTAGATTGAGTTACTATAGCAAGATTAGCAGGAGAGTCGAACTCAAGTAGGAGAATTGTTAACTGTTCAATAAATGTGTTAAACCTATCTCCAAGTCTGAACCTTCCTTTGTCAGAGCATACATCAAGGAAGCAGCTTATGCTACATGAAGAAGCATAACACAACATGGTACCAGTTAGTGCTTGTTGAATCTCTATAGATCAACTCAAGAAATCCGTGACTACCAGCAACAGCACCCAGACAAGATGTTCGAGATTCCGGTTTCACAGCAGCTCAGGTACCACGGCAATCTCAGTGCAAACTGGCGTGTGTTGAGGCAGAGATTTGAGATCTACCTGGTAGTGTCCGACCTGAATGGCGTGGCGGATGCAGAGAAAATAAAGCTTCTGCTCACTATTGGGGGTGCAAGTGCAGCAGAAATCTTCAAGGCCTTCAAATACTCAAAAGGGCAGGACAAGAGAGACTTCCAGACAATCCTGGAAAAGTTCCAAAAATGCTGCGAGGAAAACACAAGAGAGAACGGTAAAAGAGGCGCCAATATTCACCACGAGGCAAAGGTAGGCCTGCAAATGCAGAAAACAGCAGTTTTGATTGGCAGCCATCTTGGGAAAGGAGCCGCACATGCACAGTTCCCCAAAAGAAGCGTACCAGCAAAACAATGTTTTGCACATGAGCGGGAAGCCGCGCATGCGCAGGTGCGCAAAGAAGAAAAGGAAGGTCCATTTGCGCATGCGCGATCCATTCCTATGCTCTACGTGACCAGCGTCATGACGTCCAGAGACAGAGAGAGGTACAAGCCCACAGAGTGCGGCCTGACGCCAAGAGACAGAGGGAGGTCCAAGCCCACAGAGAGCGGCCTGATGCCACACCAGTAGTCCACGCACCACGAACAGTGCTTCACGCACCACGAAGAGTCCCCGACTCCACACAGAGAGTGGTCCACGCACCACGAAGAGTCCTCGACACCACACGAAAGGTGGTCCACGCACCACGAAGAGTCCCCGACTCCGCACAGAAAGCGATGACAGACTGCACAGCGAGACCGCTGCACACGTCTCCACACAGAGAACGCAGAACGACTCCACAGCGAGATCACTGCATGACTCCATTGAGAGTGCACAGATCGATTCCACAGCGAGACCACTGCATGACTCCACACAGGGAACAATGCCAGACTCCATAAGAGGGCGATACAAGCCTCCACAGCGAGCTCGGTGACAGACTCCACAATGGAAGCAACGCAAGATTCCAGAGCGCAATCCTTGCATGAACAAGACCATGAAGGTCTAGCAACCTCATCTGAGCAACCAGCAGCAGACGATGCAAGTCTACCATGCTCAAGTGCACAGCAAGACGACTATGACATTCTGCCACGCTCACGTGAACAACAAAAAGACTATGACAGTCTACCCAGATTATTTGAGCCACCAGAAGAAGACTCTGACAGTCTACCCAGCTCATCTAACCGACAAGAAGACACTGAAGGTCTCCCCATTGTATGTGCGACAAGTGACAAAGGCTTCACAATTCCCATACAAGATGGGCAACATGACAGCGAGACTGACTGTCCTCAGCTAGTATGTATAGAGGCACTCGACAATCAAAGTGAGGCTACTAGTGACTCCAGTGACACCACGTTAATTCAACCCTCATCCACTCGAGCCTCTCCACAAGACAATGCATTTCTGAACGTTTTGACTCCGGACGGGCAGCATCAAGACACCTCAGATGATTCAAGTGAACCTGAAATGACTCCGGACGGGGAGTGTCAAGAAACCAAAGCTGATTCAGGTGAACCAGAAAGTGCTCCAGACGGGGAGCATCGACAAGCCAAAGATGATTCCAGTGAACCGGACATGACTCCAGACGGGGAGCGCCGAGGAATCAGAGACGGCACGCTCAATGGAACAGCAGATGCCACAAAGGACACTGACACAAGTAACTTTGTGAAGGATTCAAATTCTCCACTCGGTGTGGTCATGGAGCACAACAAACACAACAACAAAACCTACGAAAACAACAACACCCACAGTAACAAGCGTTGGTACCAATGGCACCAACATCAACAACAAGCACGACAAAACCAACAACACTGGAACAACGACTGGTACGACATGGTACACCTCTGCAAATGCAGAACGATATAACAGCACAGCTCCTAATACTGGCAAGAGTACAGCCATACCATGGCATGACAGCAAATCTCACCGATCCAAGTTTGCTCCACTACAAACAAGCAAACCAGCTTTCAAGGCAGCTGACATATGGCATCAATATCGCAACACAGATTACATACTACATTGCTACCACAGGCATCAAAAAAAAGAAAAGAGTCCAAATCAGACAACGAGGTGATTTGACCATTTGAACACCTCCTGATGACTTCTTGGTTCCTTAAGCACATATACACTGACGGCATTCACAAGGACATGCCACCATCAATATCACCACTTCACTAACAAAACAAGAAAGCCACTCGACCTTATTAATTCATGAGCTTTGGACTCATACATATTATTTGGTATTATGTAATCATCACTGTCATCATGATTTGTACATGTCATCACTTATCTACCTATTTTGTTCAATTTTCTTTAACCATGTACAGAAAATATGTAACACGATAAAAGGGGGGATGTGGTGATATGCATCACTGAAAGTACACACGGGGTTAATGCAAATACACTAAGACTAAATAAACACTAGAGGGAGCACCAGAGACATCATGGCACACAGACATTCAACCAATAGGTCAGTAAGATAGGACACGACCAATGGGCAGTCAAGACACCCAGAGGTGACACTACCACAAGGGGCTACCCATATAAAAGGACAGGGCACACATGTTCTTTCTCTTTCCATAGGCGACACTCAGAGAGACAGGGGCAGATCAGGAAGCATCACACCCACCGCATGGATTAGAGCAGACCGGTTAGTTAGATTGAGTTACTATAGCAAGATTAGCAGGAGAGTCGGGCTCAAGTAGGAGAATTGTTAACTGTTCAATAAATGTGTTAAACCTATCTCCAAGTCTGAACCTTTCTTTGTCAGAGCATACATCAAGGAAGCAACTTAGGCTACATGAAGAAGCATAACACAACACAGTCAACATCACAGCAACAAACAACAGGTTATTATCACAGTGCTATTTGTGGGATCTTGCTATGTACAGATTGCCTGATGCATTTTCGACATTACAACAATGATTGCATTTCAAAAATAACTCATTAGGTGTAAAGAAATTTAGGACATGTTGATGTGCTGTATGCAGGCAAGTTGCCCTTGATATTTTGATATTGGCAAAACGGCACAGGGTGCATGTTTGGGGCCAACCTCTGAGTTGGGCTCATGATGTTGGCTCCAGACCCTTGTATCTTATACTGTCCTCGTTTATATTAGTTGTAACAAAAAGCCTTTTCTCCCTCACTTCAACTAAATACTCTGCATCGTTTACACTTAACAGTGACAGCCTGTCCTGCTTTGGCAGCTGTGCAGTGGTATTGTCATCTGACCGACTGGCTCACAAATGTCAGTTTGGAGTTGGATCATCATGGCTATAGTTCTCTGGAGTGTTTTATCTGTGAACTGCACTGTGTGTTGCTGCCTAGCAGCTGATATTGCTGATCATCATTCCTACTCAACCATTGTCAGCCTTTGAATATCAATAACATACGTGATGTTAGCTGCAACAGGTAGTATTGTGGTGTTATTGCAGCTTGTTCTCACTTGGCTGTTGAAGATAATGAGGCCATGATTGCATCAAATATTCCACAAAGAAGTGGGGACTGCAAGGAGGGATTGATGAAGAATCAGATTGTTTGGATGGTGGGTGGGGGCATATTAGGATGACAGGAGGCCATTCCCATTTTCAAACTCTCATGGCTGAGATTGGAGCAAGTGAGGGGGGCATTGGGCCACCCACACACCCTTGGGCCAAAGTGGCCAATTATTATCCACTTGCAAGCCTTCTCCTGCTGCTACTGGAGGTCTGCCCTACAGGATGAAGCTGCCAGGTGAACCTTGGTAGGTTTGTTGCAGGTTAGGGGGGTGGGGGGGCTGGGAAGGGGGTAATCCCTCCTGTTCAGGCATCCTGTGTCCAGTGGAAGACTTCACTGTGGTACTATCCGCAGCCTTACCTTCCCAAATCAGCCACGTTGCCAAGACCGGCCTTCTTGACCCCACAGAAACCCCCTGCATTGATTCAATGTCTAACTCCAGTAGTAGGCGTCATTGGAAACAGGCTGCAGTTCCAACAGTTGTCAGTGTTAACTCCTCAGTTTCTTTACCCGTCAGTCTGGCCTCAATAAAAGTCGAGATGGATTTGCAGGTAAACCATTAGTTATTTTATTCAGCTTGCAAGCTTTCTCAGTTCACAGCAGTACAGAATGCGTCTCGCTCTCTGTACCTCCAGAATCAAGTGCCTTTATCAAACAAAGAGCTCTGTACTGATACATTCAAATGGCATCAAGTTTCACATACTCGACGCCCATAGGTCATCCTATGTCCCTCCTGACCTGTTTGATCTATTCTGATTGGCTCACTTCCAATCCCTTCCTCTGGCCCCTATTATTCAGCATCACTCTCGTAGACACACCTCTTCCTGCTTTTCCATGCGGTCTGAAATCCTTTGTCTGTGAACTAACCAGAATTAAAGTGGCCTATTTTCTACATTACATTAACTAATATCTCTAAAGTAACTATTTTATATCACATTCGTCATTCCCTCCTTTTATCATTCCATGATAACCGGACTATCCAATCCATAGCTACGGTTCCTCATCTAAAAAGATCCGTCGCTGCATTTCCAATTCCTGGCTTAGCCCGCCCTCATCTGCTTCACCCTCATGGATTTTAACAGTTAAGTTTTTAGGGGCGTTGATCTGATCCAGTGCACCCCGCATTCTACCCATCACACATTTAAGGATGGCCAGGCCCACAAAGATGCAGCCGATAGCTACCACTAAATACATGGCCATATTTATCAACCAGTCCTTCCAACCTCCAAATCCCCAGTTACCCCAAGAGCCAGGATCCTGCATCCCGTCCAGGTGATCCCGTATGCGATCCATAAATTTAGTGATGTTAGCGGTTAAGTCTTGAACGCCCATGATACACTTGCCCTGCACTATGGCGCATACCCCACCCTCACGGGCCAGAAGGTAGTCAAGAGCATACCGGTTCTGCATTGCAAACAACCGTAGCTGAGACAATTCCTTGGTTATTGCCCCGAGGGCTCCCAAGGTTTCATTTCCCAAGATGGTAAGGCCACAAATAAAATAATTCCTATCACTGACAGCCAAGGAACCCCCCACACCTCCCAGTGTCAATACGCTCAAAATCCCCCACCTGGCTGAGTGGCCCCGGTTGGGTGCAAGAACCTGAGGTTTTTTCCAGTTCTCGCAAAATTCAGCAGAGACTGCCCGGCGTGCTAACTGACTATGCAGCTTCCACGCCGAAGGGCAGGGGACTGTGGTAGGGACTAGAGTCCCTATAGCAATTCGGCGGGGAAATGGGGGTGACAAAACGTTGGTCGCTGTACCATTAAATAAAAAGTAGTATCCTTGCTCCGTGTGCAGGCTAGCATCACAATCAGCATATCGGTTGCGTAAGGACCCCCCAGTAGCCCAGTTTATCCAACTTTGAAACGCCCATTCGGGCCGCCTAGCAATGCGGAAAGCCCTAGTCCCAACAGTGGTATGAGAGACATTCGCCCAGCCACAAAGGAGCTGCAGGCCGGCGTTCAATGGAACGCAAGTGGTGTTGTAACAAACGCATTGGCCAGACGCCTGGGTGATATGGCACCTCCTGTCCGTACAGGTGGGGAACAGACATGTTATATTCGTGTCCACCTCTACCAGCAAACAGCCGTATCCTTCACTGCTGAAACAATTCTCGTACGACCGGGAATCCCTATTGGGAGTGAAGTGGCTAGGTATGTACGCCCTCCACCGTTGCAGCCTATCATACTGTGAATGGGAATTATCCCGAGGAAGGGGAAGGCAAAAAGCCGGTGGTGCTGAACCCGGATCGTAAGGAAGAGTGACTTGCTCAGGCAGTGGCTCGGAATGCTGACAATGAACCACCGTTTGGGGAGTGCCCCAAAGCGGTGAAACAGAAAATAACCTAGACACCGCTGCGGGGTTCGGGTAGCAGACAACCCATCCCTGGCCATGCATGCGGTGGTAAATCTGGTAGAAGAGATTCATACTACCCGGGTTTCCCTCAGTTTGGCCTTTAACTAACTTAAGTGTATCTCCCGGTAACCTACGCTCCAGCTGTACTTCCCTTCTCATACGCCCCGTCCTCTCTCTAGTCCCTTTCACTTTCTCATAGCCTGTTCCTACGCTCTTCTGACGGCCTGATGTTACCTTTATTGCACCACTCTTAACACATCCAAAATCGAATTTACATGTATTCCAAAAACAAGGCAATGTCCATATAATGTTCCCTTCCCATCGCCGGGACCGGTGCAATTGCTTCAGGAGTCCTGCATTCTCCTTAACTTTGACGACCTTCCATGAGTCGATACCATGTCCTCGTATATGGGGGAAGCGAAGAACATCACCTTTGCATAGGTGATGTATCCTTGTAGATTGGTTGGGGTTACAAAAATATATAATATTCCCCTTTTCCATGTCCATTGCCAATAACACTCCAAGCGAAGTGAGGCCAAATATCACACAGACGGTGCGTAGTCACTCCATCATGCTCCACACCTGTAAAATAGCACTGGAGAAGGGAGGCAGGTTAGTATCCGACCTTTTACAGTAGTGGAGATGGACTCAATTTACAGTGATGTAGGTGGACCCAAGCACTTCGCCCCTCCACTTTAACTGCTGTGGGGGTGGTAAGGAGAACTTGGAAGGGCCCGTCCCATCGCGGCTCCGACCCCTTCCTAGTCCAATTTTTGACCATGACATAACTGCCGGGCTGGACTGAAAGTGAGCTAGGTACTGGGGGCGATGGCTGGTGAGCCGGGCGGACCTGGCCATGGAGTTCCTTGAGCACTTGCGTGAGGGCTAGAACATAGGTGGTCATCTCTTCAGTCATCTGGTGAAACTGAACCAGTCTGGGAACCTGCAGGCTCCAGGGAGTTCTAAGAGGCCTGCCATAAAGAATCTCGGCAGGAGAGAGCCGGGCCGGTCCCGCAGGTGTAACCCGCAGCTGGAAGAGGGCAACGGGGAGCAACTTAAGCCATGTCAGTCCCGTGTCTGCTCTTAATTTAGCCAATTTAGTTTTGAGGGTCTGATTGTGTCTCTCAACCAACCCGGCCGCCTGCGGTCTATAAGCACAGTGTAACTGCTGGTGTATGCCCAACTGGGAGCAAAACTCCTTGTTAATTTGTCCAATAAAATGAGGCCCATTATCAGAACTTAACTGAGCTGGTATACCGTACCGGGGAATGATTTCCCGCATCAAGACTTTAACCACAGTAGCAGCTTTATTATCGATAGTCGGATACGCCTCGACCCATCTGCTGAACACATCCACAATGACCAAAACATATTTATAACATTGACACCTTTCCAACTCAATGTAATCCATTTGGTGCGTCTCAAAGGGACCACTGGGCAACGGGGTTTGCCCCATCCCACAAGGGATACCTTTTCCGGTGTTATATTGCTGACAAATCAAACACCGATTAGTGATACTTTGGGCCAACCCCTGCATTTTAGGGTGCCACCAAGTGTCCAGCAACAAATCACTAGTCCCTCGAGCCCCACAATGAGTTGCAAAGTGTACACATTCAATGACCCATAAAGCCAGTACATCAGACATACAAGTCTGATGTGCTGGCGTGGTCCATAAAGAGGAAACAGAATCATATGTACAACCTAACCATTTCCACATTTGTTTATCACTCTCAGGAGCGTCCTCCTGTAACCTTATGACGTCTTGGATGGTTGGCATTGACTTGTCAGAAGCAGACATATTTATAGTAGATCGTTTAGTCTGACTTAACATCTTAGGCACCATCACTTGCTGAATTTGCGCGGCTGTTCGCGCTGCACAATCTGCTCGTTCATTACCAACGTCAACTGGGGTCCTACCATTCGTGTGGGCAGCGCATTTAATAACGGAAATCTGCGCGGGCATAAGGGGGGCCTGCAGTAAGTCATTAACTAAACCCCGGTTGGATATTTCTGTGCCTGCCGAGGTAAGGAATCCCCTATTCTTCCAGAGTTGTCAGAAGTCATGAACTACCCCGAAAGCATATCGGGAGTCAGTGTAGATATTTACCCGACGATCTCCCCCAAGTATACATGCACGGGTGAGGGCAAAAAGTTTGGCTTGTTGTGCTGAGTAAGGGGTCTGGAAAGCTGCCGCTTCTAGAATCAGACCATCCTGATCTATGATTGCATAACCGGACAGTCTCCGGCCAGTGGGGCTTACTAATGCACTGCCATCAACATACATAATCATGTCAGGTTGTTCTAACGGAATATCACTCAGATCATCCCTTATTGTTGTAGTTTCCTGAATCAAGGCTAAACAGTCGTGACCAGGCGCGTCCTCATGGACAGGGGGACCGCTAAGAAAACAGGCTGGGTTGATAGTGGTCCAGTATTTAAATGTCAGACGTGGATTGTTCAAAAGGTATATTTCATACCTATTCTGACGAGCTGCGGTAAGATGCTGAGTCTGCAGTTGCCCCAATAGTGCGATTACCGAGTGGGAGCTATACACCGTAATATCCTGTTGGAGAGTGATATTGCCAGCAGCCTGCAAACTATTGTATATCGCTGCCAAGATCTGGGTGCAAACAGGGTGGCCCAACGCCACTGGGTCGAGTTTGGAAGAGTAATATGCTACGGGCCGGTGCTTGTCCCCATGTTGCTGGGTGAGTACCGCTGTTGAACATCCTTCATGATGTAACCGTTACTCCCTCATCTCCGCACTCTCGCTGTAGCTGGAAGATACACAGTAAATCTCGGGCCAACAAGTTACAGTCCAATCCAGTAGTCACTACAAACTGATGATCTGCAGACTTATTCTCGTAAGTGACTGTCACAGGTTCAGAAATAGGATACTCACACACCTGTCCTTGGAATCCCGACAATTGCTGCGTGTGGTCGGATAATGGTAGTCGAAGTGCTGATTGCACAGAAGACATGGCTGCTCCAGTGTCGATTACAAATGGGTGATGTTGATCTCCTATCTGCAGAGAGATAATAGGTTCCCTGTCCGATTGGAGAGTCCTTATGGCTAAATTAGCTAGTCAATCCTGTGTTGGGAAAGGGTTTTCCTGGGAGAAGTCAGTGTATCTCGTCTGTCCTCCCCTCGGTGGGTACCCTCTCCTTTGGGTCGGATAATCTCCTTCTACTGCCTGTCTTTTAAAGGGGCATTCCTGTTGCCAGTGATCTGCACGGCCGCAATTAAAACATGCATTGCTCCCTCTATATCTGCCTCGTCCTCTTCTCCCAGTAGACCAATGGCCCCTCAGAGGGGGCTTCGGTTGTAAAGCTGTTTATGCATTCGGTGGGCCATAAAAAGGAGCTGAGGGTCCCTTTGGGTGGGTTTGGTATCTTCCTAATCGGCAACTGTCTCCGAATCTCACCAGGGGGCACTCTAGCTATTTCCCCTTTGTTCCAAGACTTCAACGTCTCTCCCTGTCACTAGGGGGAGTTCTTTCTCTTCAAAATCATCTATTGCAGGTTCCTTTGTTCCCGAACCTTGTGGTTTCTCCTTAGTTTGGAGAGACTTAGGTGGTATACTTAATTGTTTCTGGTGAGGGTCAAGCCCCTCTCTCGCTGTCCGAGATCTTGTCCTAGAGCTAACTGGGCTTGTGGAACAGAGCACCTCTTCCTCTACTGATCGTGAAGATGGTAAATCAGGACCCACACTATCACCCAAAAGGGCTTGAGTTACTGGCATAATTGGAATCTGGGAGCAGTGACTGGATATCAATTATTATACTCTGGTGGTTCTGGAATTAGTGCAGACAATGCTACAGGTGCAGTCGGAACTTTTAGTGAACATTTTCTAAATTATTGAATTTATCATTTTCTGTCAATTCAAGGCCAGCCATTGAACTACGTAAGCTCATCTTTTGTTTCACCCGTGCCTTTCCTGTCTCTACTTGGTTGAAAATTTCCAACAGTGTTTTTTTTTTTTTTTTTTAAACTTAAAAATGTTTGAAAATTCAAATTGAATTACTGCAACTTGCAAGCTTAGCTCTGATCTCAACTCAGAACTAAATTTACGATTTGCTTAACACAAACTTGTATAACATTTACAACTTAATTATTTCTTTATCTTAACAATTTTTCTTTTAACAAGTTTTTTTTCTTTTACACTCACATAAATGTTGGCAAAATCAACTATCATCTCCAGATTTACACTTTTTAAAATGGTGTCCGTGACCTCCTTTAAGTTTCTATTAATCTCCTGATAAAATGAGATAAACATTATTTCAAGTAAGTAAAACTTAAGATTCTGGCAATTTCAATCAATTGCTTTCGAAAATAATAACTTTTATCAAAGAGGTGGAGAAACCCACTGGTTTCCTTTAATTAATTCAAAACGTAACTTTGCTGGTGTTCACTGACTCAAAGGAAAGGTATCCGATTACACTACAGGCTGCTGCTGTTATCTCAAAGCCTGAGTGAGAAGCACTGTCTGTCTTTTAATTTTGCCTGCTGCTGTCAACCCTTTGAGAGACTTCTGCTTCAACCAATATGCAGCATTCCCCACAATCTCAACTAGTCCTCAGAACTGCGCTCTTCGCCACCACAGTCCAAGGGTACAATTTCAGCTTAATTAACTGTATATTTAACACACTCACACATGGAGGTGAACCATTTTCAATTTCAAATGTCTCATCGACCTCCCATAACCTAACCCAAGCCGAATTAACTCACACATGAAGTTGAACCATTTACAATTTCAAATGTTGCATCAACCACATAACCTAACCCAAGCCGAATTAACTCACACATGAAGTTGAACCATTTACAATTTCAAATGTTGCATCAACCACATAACCTAACCCAAGCCGAATTAACAATATGAGATCCCATCAATTAAAATGCTAATCCCCAGACTGACCTTTGATTTTGTCGAGACGATCTTTCTGTGCCAACCGCGAGTGACCAGACTAATCAGACGCTAAGAAGAGGGGAAAAATCAATGCGCGGTCATTTTCCAGCTGTACATTGAGGGCCCTTTTTTCCCCATCCTCCTGTTCATAATCAGTCTAATTCTGATTTCGCAGTTGGTCAGGACCGTCCTGAGAAATCCCGGGTTTACGGCACCAAATGTTAAATCCTCAGTTTCTTTACCCGTCAGTCTGGCCTCAATAAAAGTCGAGATGGATTTGCAGGTACACCATTAGTTATTTTATTCCGCTTGCAAGCTTTCTCAGTTCACAGCAGTACAGAATGCGTCTCGCTCTCTGTACCTCCAGAATCAAGTGCCTTTATCAAACAAAGAGCTCTGTACTGATACATTCAAATGGCATCAAGTTTCACATACTCGACGCCCATAGGTCATCCTATGTCCCTCCTGACCTGTTTGATCTATTCTGATTGGCTCACTTCCAATCCCTTCCTCTGGCCCCTATTATTCAGCATCACTCTCGTAGACACACCTCTTCCTGCTTTTCCATGCGGTCTGAAATCCTTTGTCTGTGAACTAACCAGAATTAAGTGGCCTATTTTCTACATTACATTAACTAATATCTCTAAAGTAACTATTTTATATCACATTCGTCATCAGCACTCCTGGTAGTGCTGCGAGAGCTAGAGAACCACTGGCCAATCAAATGGCCAGCATCTCTCGGACGTGGCACTTCTTTGTGGGGCGTGGGGGGGCGGAGGGGGGGGGGCGGTGGAGGCTGGATGTCCCACCCTGAGCCCATTGACTTCTTTTGAGGCAGAGCATTATGCTTTCTAGCTTCACATCAGACAACCCCAGTGACTGGAGACAAGAGGTCTAGCCTGTGATGTGACTGGGGTCACATCCAGCAAGATACTTACATCCAATGCAGATGGCAAACCAAACCTTTGCGGCTCAGTAGTTGTTTTGCTTGGGAGTATTACTATGTAAGTTAACATATAAATTGATTCAATTACAAAAGAAGTGCAAGATTCCCTCGACATAACACATTTGAAGCGCAGAAGATGATAATGAAGAAGGAGGAAGAGGTAGAAGAAGAAAATTAATTTCTAATTCTTTAAAGGCTATATCCCAGAATTATTTTACTGATACTTCCCTGCACCTTTTGGTCAGGTGTCAACCTCGACCCAGTACTGTACTCTCACTTCTGCATCAGAAAGTTATAATTTCAAATCCCATTCAGATAATTGAGCACATAATTCAAATTGACCGTTTGGTACAATGTTTCAGAATTTATAGGTGTCATTTTTAATGTGGAATCTGCTCTCTCAGAGAAGCATAAAAGATACTATGAAGAGGTCAAACATCACTGACCTGAAATATTGGCTGGAAAAGAATGCCACTACTGGGGCCAAGGGCCAGGGGGCCACAATGTGGGCTTGTGGTGACCACACTTCAGTGGACTGCAAGCCACATTTTGACAATAGCAACCAATTCCACTGCTGGGGCGACCACCCTACTAAGGATTGTGGTCCATCCCCAAGTACTACTGGCCCAATCAGAGTTCAGCAGCCTCAGCAGAGCCACCATTAACCATGGCTTTGCCAAGCTGCACCTGCAGGTTGAAGCCATATCAATGGATGGCCCCCTGACAACCAGGTAGGTGGGGTCTGGAGGTGTGAGGGCTAGGCAGGTAGCTCCGGTGAGAAAGGAAAAGGTAGGGCAGTCGGGGTTTTCTGTTCCAGGTGTGGCCATTGCAGTCAGGGGAGTCAAAGAGTTCCAGAAAGGAGGGAGACAGCCGGGATATACCTGGTGGTGTCCCCAAATGGCAGCAGCTCTCCTGACACAGGCAAAATGTCCACTGAGTCAAGAAGAGGCCATTAATTGGCCACCTAAGTGGCTCAGTTGTACTCTAGGTGAGTGGGCTCTCTGGCACCTTTCCCACCACTATGGTAGTAGGCAGATTTTGGCACACCGCCCAAAATCCTGCATGCCACTTTGTGGGTTTGCCAGAGTTCAGCCACTTTATCATGCCCCTCTCGCTCTCTGCAGCTGCTGCCGGGACTTTGAAGCATTTCCAGCATTTTCTGGGGATTTTTAATTTGTGTCCTGGGCAATATTTATCCCTCAACCAGATGATTTGACATTATCTCTTTACCTTTTGTGGGAGCCTGTTGTGTACAAATTGGTTGTTCTGTGTTCTGACAGTCACAACACTTTCTAAAAGTTGGTTGTAAACTGCTTTGGGAATCACTTCTTGGCCTTTTGGCCAAGAACAAGTGTAGTAGCCTTTTGGCCAAGAACAAGTGTAGTAGCCTTTTGGCTCAGATCTGGCATGTCTCTCTTGTGGGGACCATGAATTGGATTCAACTTGAATTTGAATTGGTTTTTGGAGCAGGCAAGGAGCTGGATTAGGGGTTCGCCCCTGTCCACACTCTGAGCCCTGGCTTTGTAACTCCGAAAAAGTTTTTTTTAAAGTAAAATGCTTTGGGATCAACTAGGTTCACAAAAGGTGCAATATAAATTCACTCGATGTGTATTTTTACATGCCATTCAGAGCGATTTGTATCCAGCTTAATGAAACAAACGTTTGTTCTGCACCCACTGTGAAGCACAATGCAATAATTAATCTGTAGTATAGCAGCTTCTGATCTTTCAAATGTTTGGTTATTAGTAAATTACTTACTGGTTAGTTAGTTAATTTGTATTTGGTTATTATAGTCATAGATCTGCCTAGTAACAGCAGCAATAGGTAGAAATCTGCCTTGCAACAGCAGTTCCTGACATTCAAAAAGAATGGGGTGACTTTTCCAGTAATGAGATGAGCAGCCATCAAGACAGATTCCAGTGTCAATTTCACTACTAGTAGAACCATCATCGGCTGGATTCTCCACTGTCGGGGGTCTCCATTAAGCCGGCAGTGCGCCCACACCCGGGGATTTCCTGACGGCGTGGGGCTGCCCACAATGGGAAATCCAATTGGCTGGCTGGCAGGATGGAGAATCCCATTGCCGGGGTGGTGCTCCACACCAGAAAACTGATGCGGCGGGGTAGAGATTGCTGCCCCATACCTAGACAACTGAGAGATCAGTGGAGATAGACACAACCTAATTTTTAGAGTCAAAGAATTTGAGAGAGGCAGACAGCCAAATACATGGAATGAAGAATCAAAGGGAAAAATAATATCATTGCCAGAACTCTCAGAAGCAGACAGGCCACTTCACAGAAACAGCCAGAGAGGCCAATTTACATCTAAGTCTCAGAGTCAAGGCCACACAGAAACCTTCGTAAAGATAGTTAAAATATCTTCACTGGAAAAGACATTTCTCAGGCTTGATTATCAGCCCTGCATCATTTGGTAGCTATAAGATAGATTTAATTTATAGATTTATTTAATTTGGGTGTTGTTTGGGGAAAGGGAAATCTTAAGGAGTTCAGGCACCTTAGATATATTTTGGAACAAGGGTACATTCTACATAAGCTATGTCTGTATTTACAAAATTCATATACTTAATTATTCTTGAGTTGTAGTTCCGTTTGTGTGTAGTTACCTTTTCTTTAATTTAATAAACAGTCTTTAATAATTGTTACATGATGACTGGGCTGGTTATTCTCACTGAGGTTTCACGTGACTCTGCACACCATTCCAAAAACAAAACTATACATCCCCACGAACCGATGTTTCAAGTTGGGATACCATCATAGATAGCACCAGCGTGGTTCGTGACATTGGTTAATGAGTTATTAGTTCATAAATTTCTGGTTTCTGGAATTAATCATTTTCGAACTTGGATAAAGGATTTTCATGGTTACTTTGCCTTGTGGTTGTGGTGTTGTGTTGCTTATTTCAGGAGGTTAGCATCATGTTCACAAAGACCACAAAATAGCTTGAACTTAAACAAAGCTATAAATGTATTAATACTACAATTTGGATTTGACACATACTCCTAAAGAAGACAGTTGATTAATAACATTTAATTTGGGTAGCACAAGTAGTTAGCACTGTGGCGTCATAGCGCCAGGGTCCCAGGTTCGATCCCCCTCTGGCTCACTGTCTGTGCGGAGTCTGCACGTTCTCCCCGTGCCTGCATGGGTTTCCTCCGGGTGCTCCGGTTTCCTCCTACAGTCCAAAGACGTGCAGGTTAGGTGGATTGGCCATGATAAATTGCCCTTCGTGTCCTAAAAGGTTAGGAGTGGTTATTGGGTTACGGGGATAGGGTGGAAGTGAGGGCTTAAGTGGGTCAGTGATACTCGATGGGCCGAATGGCCTCCTTCTGCACTGTATGTTCTATGTTCTATGTTCATCTACAGCTAATCTTAAGACTGATATAATCTATGATCTGCTCTCACTTACACTATTTGTACTTCTGAATCTCTCCAGCTAAATCCTACACACACTCTCCCCACAAGGCTTAGCAACACTGCCGTATATAGTTGTAACTGTAGCTCCCTCTAGTGGCTACTCTGGATACTTCATTAACCCTTGCCGTTCTTACAGTTATGATAACACCACAGTGGTATTGTAGATATATTGAAACAGTAAACTGCTTACAGTGTCACTACTTATAAGAACCATAACAATTCCTCACCCATTTGGAATGTTTCTAGATATGGTGAAAGGAACACATTTTACATAACGCAGCTCAATTTTCACAGTCCAAAATGCAGTAACATTTGTCCCACTCCATCAATCCATATACAATTAAATATATTTTGAAAAATGTTCACCTTTTAAGTGCTACATACAATTAAACAATTTAACATCCACAATGCAGTTGCTCTGAACGCAAATCCTGACTGCATTAAATGTGAGATCAGCAATTCCATCACTCTGCTAGATTTAATGCTGCGAGTATATTTTGACAGTAATGTTGACAGACTGAAGCGCTTTACACATGCCCTGTGGACGACTCCAGTGGCACTTCTAGTTCAATAGAATTCTTCAGCGCCTGGCTGATTGCGTTTTACCAGTGCTTCAGCCTCTGAAGAAGATTTGCACTTTGTTTTAGCTTCAGTGCTCAGTTTCAAATAAATGACACTCTTCATTACTCTTAACTACACCTCAACGAACAATAATGAATCGCTAATAAGCAGCAAACTGAAATTATTGACATTGAAGCAATTGAGCAAAATTATTTGGTCTCTCAGGACAGGTAGCTGTCAACAGCATGCTGCATGCGGCAAGCACAGTCCACAAAAGGACCGTGATCAATTATCTTTGTCAAGAATATGATGCTCTACCCAGCTTTTGAGCCAAAATGCAGTCAACTTTATTCTTCGGTAAATTAGAATATAATAAATCCAGGATATAACAATTCAATTTCTCTCCTTCACATTTGCAGTGTTTTGTTTATCATTAAACAGACTTATACAAATGCCAGTTTTATGCAACCAACTAATTGCCCGATACCACTCTTTTAATAAGATGGCATATCACTAACTCTTTCCTTGCTTAGGCTCAACCACTAAAGACAGTACTTTGCAATTCTGGTCAGGTAGTTGTGTTTAGATCTGAATTGGTGGCAAAGGGCTGGTTTAGCTCAGTGGGCCAAGGCCAGCAGTGTGGGTTCAATTCCCGTACCAGCTTACCCGAACAGCGCCGGAATGTGGCAACTAGGCTTTTCACAGTAACTTCATACTTGTGACAATAAAAGATTATTATTATTAGTGGCAGGGTACGTATGCGTTTGTTACCATCTAGCATCCTTGACGACCTATCATTACCAAGTGTCTGGGGTATCATTAAAAAACCAACCCTAATTCTCGTATATATTCTGACAGTAAAAACAGAAATTCTCTTCAAATTTTCATCAGGCAAGACCTTGGTTCAACTGCTCTGCCTCTTAATATGAGGCAGTATATGGAGCATGGCCCACTTGAAGACAAATTTGATGCCCGATGCTCTAACTCCTTATGATCAATTATCCGACAGCAATGACTGGTGCAAGGCTAACATGTCATAAATACTGCAGGGCACATATTTGAACTTGCCGAAACTTGATTGTAGTGCAATGCTCTTCTCAAACAAATATGAGTCAGAGCACAGGAGGGAGATAGAGAACTTAGTGGCATGGGGCAATGACAACCCCTCTCCCTCAATGTCAACAAAACTAAAGAGCTGGCCATTGATTTCAGGAAGCAAAGTGTCGTCCATGCCCCTGTCTGCATCAATGGTGCTGAGGTTGAGATGGTTGACAGCTTCAAATTCCTAGGTGGAAACATCAGCAACAATCTATCCTGGTCCACACACATCAACGCTATGACCAAGAAAGCTCACAGCACATATACCTCCTCAGGAAATTCGGCATGTCCACAACAACTCTTACTAATTTCTATAGATCTTGTCATGAGAATATCGCTTTAAGAAATGGTGAGCTGCTCATGTTACTGCAGTGATGTCAGAGTGTGGGTGGAGCTGAGCCCTGGTTCTGCATTTTAGTGCAGAAGGAGGCCATTCAGCCCATCGAATCTGCACCGGCTCTTGGAAAGAGCACCCTACCCAAGGTCAACACCTCCACCCTATCCCCATAACCCAGTAACCCCACCCAACACTAAGGGCAATTTTGGACACCAAGGGCAATTTATCATGGCCAATCCACCTAACCTGCACATCTTTGGACTGTGGGAGGAAACCGGAGCACCCGGAGGAAACCCACGCACACACGGGGAGGATGTGCAGACTCCGCACAGACAGTGACACAAGCCGGAATCGAACCTGGGACCCTGGAGTTGTGAAGCAATTGTGCTATCCACAATGCTACCGTGGTGCCCAGTGGAGATAAAGTTTTATTATTGTTACCAGTGGTAGGTGAGCCTTTAAAAGCTAGGTTTTGTGGACCTTATCAGATTGAAAGGAAATTAAGTGAGATGAATTATGTAGTAAAAACACCAGATAGAAGAAAGACTCACCGAATGTGTCATGTGAATATGCTTAAAAGATACTTTGAAAGGGAAGGAGAGAAAAAGGAGGAGGTGTTAATGATTCTAACTCAAAGTGATGAACCAAATCCAGATGACTGTGAATTTGACATACCTCAAATTAAATTGGAAAACGAGGATGCTCTTAAAAATTGGGATAAATTGTTGAGGTGCCTTCCAGAGGAAAAACAAACTGACCTGAAAGAGTTATTGATATCACATGGACAAGTTTGTGGAGATAAATTGGGAAGTATTAAAATGGCTATACAGGATGTAGATGTGGGGGGAAATGCTGTTCCAATCAAACAACATCCATATAGACTTAATCCTTTAAAATTGGCACAGGTTAATAAAGAGATTGAGAGTATGCTTAAAAATGGCATAATTGAAGTGGGTTGCAGCTCATGGAGCTCACCCATAGTGATGGTACCTGAACCAGACCGTACCCAACGGTTGTGTGTGGACTATAGAAAAGTTACTGCAGTTACAAGAACGGACTCTTATCCTATCCCACGTTTGGAGGATTACATTGAGAAAGTGGGACAGTCCGCTTTTATTTCCAAATTGGATTTACTTAAAGGTTACTGGCAGGTACCATTATACGAAAGGGTGAAGGAGATTTCAGCTTTTGTGACTCCAGATGGTATATACCAATTCAAAGTTATGCCATTTGGCATGAAAAACGCCCCAGCCACATTTTAACGGTTAACTAACAAAGTTGTTTCAGGATTACCCAATTGTGCGGTATACATCCACGAACTGGTAATGTTCAGGCAGACATGGAAAGAACATTTAAAACATCTGATGGAGTTATTCGATCGACATCAGGAGGCGGGTTTGGTGATAAACTTAGCCAAAAGTGAATTTGGAAAAGCCCAAGTTTCCGTTACCCTCATGCCAAAGGGAAATAATGGAATTTATTTTTTCTTTTCTTCTTTTTTTTTAAATTTAGAGTACCCAATTCATTTTTTCCAATTAAGGGGCAATTTAACGTGGCCAATTCACCTACCCTGCACATCTTTGGGTTGTGGGGGCGAAACCAACGCAAACACAGGGAGAATGTGCAAACTCCACACGGACAGTGACCCAGAGCCGGGATCGAACCTGGGACCTCGGCGCCGTGAGGCGACAGGGCTAACCCACTGTGCCACCTTGCTGCCCGTGAAATAATGCAATTTCTTGGCATGAGTGGATTTGATCGATCATTTTTGCAAAAGTTTTGTAGCGTGATTGCGCCACTGATGGACTTGCTGAAGAAACGTCAAAAATTTCAATGGACAGCGGACTTTCAACAGGCATTTGAAAGCCTGAAAGCTGTGATAACCAATGCTCCTGTGTTGAAGAATTGCAAGGAACTCTGTGATCAGATTGAACTAAAGTATCTGCCTTTAAAGAGAAATGCCGAGGCGTAGAGAAATGGAGGGATCATGCAGAGACCTTCTTGTTCAAAGAGACTGTCAATCGAGAAAGATTTCAGTTGGAGGAAGATGAACGAAAAAAAAGGACTATTATTATTGTACCTGTTTGCGTGAGTTTTTTTTTTAAACGATAAAGTATATTTACTGTGTGCATTTCTTAAAGGATAGTGAAAAGGTGAAAAATGAACCCATCTTGAAGTTGATGGGGGTTTTTTTTTCTTGGGGGGGTGTCATGCGAATGTCGCTTTAAGAAATGGTTAGCTGCTCATGTTACTGCACTGATGTCAGAGTGTGGGTGGAGCTGAGCTCTGGTTCTGCTTTTTAGTTTCACTTTGAGAAAAGCTTGGGTGTGTCTCTGTCTTTTTGGTTTCGTTTTTCAGTGTGTTGCAGCTGAAGTCAGAAAAAGCTGCTGTACTGTTGATCTCTCTGCCATGAAGGACTATCTCTTGATCATTTGGTGAATTCAGAAATTTAAATGTTTTCAGTATTGAATGTAAACCCTGATGTGCTTCTGTTTAAAGGTTGTTAAGTATTTTGGATGTTAAAAGGACAGCTTAAAGGATTACTTAGTGTTGTATTCTTTGGGGGTTATCTTTGAATTAATGGTTGCTAAGATATTCACTGTTTGTTTCAAAAACGTTAACTTGAGTTCATAGAATAAACATTGTTTTGTTTTAAAAATACTTTTCTGCTGTACCACACCTGTACAGTAGGCCGTGTGCTCCCCATACCACAACCACAATCTATTAAAAGTTGTGGGTCAGGTGAACTCGATGATACACTTTGGGATTCTCTAAACACTGGCCCATAATAATGTACCATAGAAAACATCCTATCTGGCTGCATCACAGCCTGGTATGGCAACTGCTCGGCCCAAGACCATAAGAAACTTCAGATTTGTGAACACAACCGAGTCCATAAAGTGAACCTGCCTCTCAACCATTGACTCCATCTACACCTCCTGCTGCCTTGGGAAAGTGGGCAGCATAATCAAAGACCCCTTCTACCCAGGCTATTCTTTCTTCCAACCTCTTCCATCGGGCTAAAGATATCAAAGTTTGAGAACACCCACTAACAGGTTTAAAAACAGCTTCTTCCCCACTGTTACCAGATTCTTGAATGACCCTCTTAGGGTCTGAACTGATCTTACGGACTGATCTGATCTTTCTACACATCTTCTCGACAGTTGTAGCACTATATACCGTATACTTTACCCACTCTCTACGTTTACGTATTTTCATGATGTATCCCCATGTATTTATCGCATATTCTATGTTTTCATGTCTGGAGCGATCTGCCTGGACTGTACGCAGAACAATACTTTCCACTGTACCTCAGTACACATGACAATAAATCTAAATCTAATCGTATTCTGGGCAACAATTGTACATTTCCACCTGCCAAAATATTATTTAATTTCTAGGTTGTAATGATTTCCAATTAATGTGTCTAATGTTCTCTAATATCCACCAAGATGGGACAATATCAATTGAAATACTATTACATGAACAATGGAAGCATCTAGTTTAATAAAGAGGCCAGACAGAGGCCAATCTTTGATGTCATCTGGATGAGCAGCGTTTGCTACATCAAAGAATAAACTAATGTATAAAAACCTGAAAGAAATTTTAAAATGTTTATTCTTTCAGCAGCCATTTTGAGACGTGAGGGGCGAGCCCCTCTACCACAAAAGGCAGGCAGGTGACATCCCTGCTGGGGCTGGTGGAGGCAACTTCTTGATGGCACTATCAGGGCCAAAGTGGTAGCAAGTGGTCTACAAGCCTCATTTTACTTTGCATACCTACTGAAAACTCTATAGGAAACGGTTATATTTTAGGACTTTTTGATATCTACCTTGGATATGATGCTAAAGAAACTGTCATAACCTGCCTGATTGACTGGGGGCAATTTGTTATCCCATGACGTGTAGGGAGTATGTGCTCCCCCAATGAGGAGGGGGGGGGGGGGGGGGGGGTGGCAGTGCAATCACTAGTAGTTGCAGCTGTAAAAATAGAGCTGGCCAGTGTGGTACCAGCTGGAGAAGGAAGCGGTGGTGAACTATGGCTGCTGTGTACATATTGTTGTAAATAAAGTTACTTTCTGTTTGACTCTGCAAACTTGTGCTGGATTCTTCATGGCACTCACAAAAGAAACGTTAGTTAGCAAGACCTCACTCTGTTCTATCCAGATTGTGCCTTTAGCGACCATACATATCTAAGTAACTGGAGAAGAGCCCTGGGTTCAGACACAATTTGGACTGCTGGATATATCAAGTGTTCCCAGATGATTTGTTTGACTTTGGAAACTTGTAGAATAAATACAGTCGCAGGCAAAGGCAGGGTTATAAACTACCAAATAAATTATTAATAAATATGTCGAAAACAGGAGCAAAGAATATCCGATTGCAGTAATGATAGATTTATTATTCCTCCCCTGTTATACAGAATAAAACAACACCCCTGACAATACCATAAATGGTTGTTCCACTGTTAAGTTGACAAGTGGTTCCAAGCTGTCTCCCTTTCTAACAGCTTCTAAATATTAGCACATCCCAAGGGTAAACAATAGGTGCACTTAGACGGAATAGATTTTCAACATGTCCACTTGGGTCTAAAAGTGGAATTGGAGATTAACTGCACATTAATGCTTCTATAATGGATTTTTGATAATTACTTCATGGGATGTGGACATTGCTGGCTCAACCAGCATTTATTACCCATCCCTAATTGCCCTCGAGAAGGTGGTGGTGATTTATCTTCTTGAACTGCTGCAGTCCATATGGTTTAGGTACACCCACAGTGCCTTTAGGAGGGAGTTCCAGGATGTTGCCCCAGCAACAGTGAAGGAACGGCGATTATTCCCAAGTCAGGATGGTGCGTGACTTGGAGGCGAACTTGCAGGTGTTGGTGTTTCCTTGCCTCTGCTGCCCTTATCCTTCCAGATGGTAGAGGTCATGGGTTTAGAAGGTGCTGCTGTAGGAGCCTTGGGGAGTTCTGCAGTGCATCTTGTACATGGCACATCAGGAGAGAATGAATGTTGAATATCGTGGATGGAGTGTCAATCAAGTGAGTTGCTTTATCCTGGACAGTGTTGAACTTCTTGAATGTTATTGGAGCTGCTCTTAGCCAGGCAAGTGGAGAGTATTCCCTCACTCTCCTGCCTTATGCCTTGTAGATTATGGACAGGCTTTGAAGAGACAGGAGGTGAATTACTCAGCGCACAATTCCCAGCTGCAGACCTGCTCTGCAGCTACAGGATTATTCAGCTGGTCCAATAAACAACACTGCTTTTACACACCGACTCCATAGGTTTCTACTCTCCTGCACATCACTTCAAAAAGAATCAGTGTCAATCAAATTTGGTATGTTTGTAACTAAACTAAATGATCAAAGAGTGAACAGTAATCAGTGGAAATAATACAGAGCTTTGAAAAGTAACAAGGTGCCATCATGGGTAAGTAGTTTGGTCACAGCATAAGTCATTTTTAGAGACTAAACAGCCTCCTAAGTGCCCATAATGTCAAACAGAAAATATGTCACCCAACGTATCGGAAACAATTTTTCACATCTATTTGCAAATAAGGAATCTAATGTCTGCTGCAGGTCCCCATTACCAATCGGGTTAAGCCTGAGATGGGGACAATAGTCCTAAAGCTGCCTGCAGCAAAAACCTATGTCACCTGTGTGGTAGTATGTATTGGGGGTCATGTGGGACTGGAAGCCCTAATGTCATTGGCTGACAGATCCCGGGTCCTGGTTGGCCGTTGACCTCATACTCCGCCCTGAAGGCGAAGTATAAGAAGCCGGTGCCTTCCCCCGCAGGCCAGTTTACTATCGGGCTGCTGGGGAACAGACACGCTTAATAAAGCCTCATCGACTTCACTCTTTTCGTCTCATGGAGTCTTTGTGCGCTACAATGTAAGCACCATTGCCATTCCTGGCCTCGAGAACCTGCCCTTGTGCCATCCAACCTCCCTCATCCGTCTGGGATTTCCAACCTCTCAGCCCTGACATCACGAGCGTGACAGCTGCTGCCATCAATGATTTCCACCCAAGCCTCAAGCTCCCTCCAAGGGAGCTGATTTCCCGCTCTCCGCCAGAGGCCCACAAACCTCCCACTCCCACACCAGGAGCAGTAAACTTTTGGGTAATCTCCAGTGTGCACAGGATGAAATGTGCGAAGCTGGCCAGGAGTACATTGGAATAGTCATATCCAGAAGTAACAAAGAAGATCAGTGTATAAGAAGTAGCGACAGGAGAATACGGCTCATCGAGCCTGCTCCACCATTCATTATCATGGTGGCTGACCTTGGGCTGCAGCTTTCCTTTCTGCCTGATCCCCATGACTCTTGATTCCCTGAGAGACAAAGCTATCTACCCCAGCCTTAAATATATTCAATGATAACATATCCACAATCATCTTGGTAGAGAATTCGAAAGATTAACAACCCTTTGAGTGAAGACATTTCTCCTTATCTCAGTCCTAAAGGATTGGTCTCTGAAACTGTGCCACCTTATTCATGGGTTTTCCAGCCAGTATCAGTATGATTGTCTGCCCTACAAGCCTCTTCCTAATCTTCAATATTCCAATGAGATCACCTCTTCTTTGGCTCAACTCTAGGTGTGCGATTTAACGGGGGAAAAGATCAGGGGTTGGATTCTTCGCAGCCCCGCTGAAATTGTGTTTGGCGCGGGGGTGGAGAATCCAATTTCATGCCGAAATTGGGCCCGCCGCCAGTCCGGCGATTCTCCGGGACCCGAGAATCAGCGTGTTTGCAGAGTACTACGGGCTGCTGGGGGGCCATTGCCATAGGCCCACCCAGCGATCCTCCGCTCCCGACCGGCTGAGATCCCGACGGTGTCGTTCTAACCACCTATCGTCGTTCGGGAAGCTCGCGTGGCGGCTGCGGACTCAGTCCGCGGCGGCCCTGGTGGGGGGGGGGGGGGGGGGGGGGGGGCGGGGGGATTGGACACCGGTGGGGGCCTTATGGGTGGCCAGATTGGGGTGGTCGGGTCTTCAGGTGCGCGGCCGATCGGGGGGGGGCCTACATTCTTCATCTGCCTCCACAGTCCGAGTCCGCCCTGGCACTAGGCACAGCCGCTGGAGTCCGCCGGCGTACGCATGCGCGAACTCAAAACCGGAAGTGCGGGGGCCCGTATCCACAGCTAAAGCTGCGTGAATCACTCTGGGTCCCTGATAGCCCCCAATAGTGAATTGGCTGATCTTTTTTATTGGAAACTTCGGAATGAAACACCAGCGTTTTTACGCCGGCATGGGGATAGTCCCATTTTGGGAGAATCCAGCCCCAGGTTCCCATTTTGGGCAGTGTTTCTCGGCACCTGTAGCGCTGAGAACAACTCCACTATCAAACAGGTCTCGGCAAGGAAAGCCCCGCCAAGACCGCACTCACCTTCATATGCTATACTGGCGAGCTCAGCTCAGTGCAGGAAGAGATCGAGGTGCCGTTTCTAAATGCTGCACCGATCTCTTGACCCCTAAACTTGGTCTCTGGACACCCCCAATGTCCCAATTTATGTGTTAGGGGATCCTCGCACCTCCCCGTAACAAAATGTATATTGTAAGGATTACAACGGGTTATTAATTTGATGTCAATACTTCTCACCAGCAGATGGGGATAAGATGCAGTGATGTAAATATCATGTGACTTCTTGGACTCTGGGAGAAGGTGATTAGGCATAAGATAGATCAGTTGTGTATTTGAGAGTTCTGCAATTAGAGATAGCATAGTTTAATTAAGTTACTTTATACTTCAGGAATACGTACACATCTTATTTAATAGATTAGTTTTGTTAGTTAACAAAGTTTGTTCAACACCATGCATTCAAGTCATCCAGGTAAAGCAAAACAGAGAACAACACCCCCCACCCCACTTCATAAGGGCAGGGCACCCTGGGACTGGTCTCCGGCATGGACAACCAGACACCCAGGCACTGATAGCCTGGCACCTTGGCAGTGCCCCGCCAGCCTGGAAGTGCCACATGGACAGTGCCAACTTGGCACTGCCGGGGCAAACAGGTAGCAGTGCCAAGGTGCCCGGGTGACAGTGGGAGTGCCAGGATACCATTCTGCCCAAAGCGTGACCAGCTGGGCATCTCCGATGGCCTGGAAGACACCCTTAGGGGCCGTTACATTTGTGTGAACCAGTGCTCAACAGTGGGATGACAATGTCTTCCTGGTTCAGGGGCTAATTCCCAGGGATCTATGCGAATCCGCACATACAAGTCATTTAAATATGTAAATCTTGATCCCGCCCAGTGAGGGGTCTTGCAAGATTTAATGGCCTTGTCGCGTCACCAGTTTGTTTGCCACCGGTCCAAGTATATATAACCTTCCTTAAATATTGAAAGCAGGATTGCACACAATACTCCAGGTGTGATCTCATCAAAACTCATTACAATTGTATCAAGAACAGTTTATTCCTGAAGTCTAGTCCCCTTGCAATAAAGACATGTTGTTCGGTAATTTGGACATTCTGAATTCTCTCTCTGTGTACACGAACAAGCGCCGGAATGCGGTGACTGAGGGTTTTTCACAGGTAACTTCATTGCAGTGTTAATGTATGCCTACTTGTAACAATAAATATTTTTATTATTATTAATGTACCATTTGCTTTCCCAATTGCTTGTTGCATCTGTATGCTAAATATTTGTGTGAGTATACTGAAGTCTCTTCGAACACCAATGTTTACAAATTTCACACTTTTCAAACACACACACACATGCACATGCACCCTCACACACACACACTCCTTTTTTGACCTGGCATGTGCCTTGTCACACTCTCTTCATCTGTTGTAATGCAGGACAAGATTGCGCACACTAAAAATGTCAGATCCTGGACCAGAGGTGGTGTGCTCGACATCAAGGTCCTCACTGCCTCAATGTTGCAGCTGGCTGGAGAGTAAATGGAATGTTCCCAGTAGCGAGGTTGACACAAGGCAACCGAGTGAAGATCCAAAACGTTCCTCTGGCAACCCATCTGTGAGTCCATTGTTCAGGCTGCCATGGTGGCCATGTACTCAAAACCTACACTTTATCTCCCAGTACCATCTGCTGCATGCCCTCAGGCAACATGACCCCGAATCCAGTGCCGATACTACCTCGGATGAGGAGCCTGAGGACAGCACTCTTGAAGACGCATTACAGCACTAGCCTCACCCTCCACCAGCGCAGCAGCTCACACCTTGATGGGATATAAATGTAGAGCAGGATCGGGATCACTATCTGGTCAGTGTAGCGCACGTATGGCTCACAGCAACTCCCGGAGGCAGAGGTGTCCGAGGTGACTGACACTTAGAGGACTGCAGGAAAGATGAGATCTGCAGAGTCAAAGTCAGATGGTGAGTCTCCGGACTCGGTCCTCAATCAATTAGAGAATCTGCTGCTGCTGCAGTTTACAGGGATGTCAGGAAGGCATAAGAGCTGCACTCCTCAGATTGCAAGGCACGATTGAGGTGTCCGCCCACCTTCAGTCTGAGGCAATTGTGCCATCACGCTAAAATACCGAGATCAACATTGGCAGGATGTCGGCCGCCATGGCGACGTTGGTCAAAGACATTTGTCCAGCAATGCTGTGTGGGCTGAACTCCATCACTGGTGCTACAGTTGGCCTCCAACATTGTCAGAACGAGAGGGGTGTCGGGAAGCTTGATCTCTCCAGGGTTCCCTTATTCACATGGATTCAGCCAGGGGACCTCAGGTTCCATTTAGTGGGTAGGGCCAGCAGCTCGATGCTCTGGAGCCACATCCACCTTGGTGATTCCAGGACTGGCTGATCCGGGAGTGACCCCCATCACCACCAGGCCAAGCAGGGTGTACCTGGCCCATAGCAGGACACCCAAAGCAGGTTGCAGCTCTCTAGGTCTTGGCCCTCCAGAGAATGCCTGCCAAGGTAATCACCAACAACAGGGTGTGGCAGTCAGCAGGACGCCTACACCTCTACCATGCATAGAACATAGAACATAGAACGATACAGCGCAGTACAGGCCCTTCGGCCCACGATGTTGCACCGAAACAAAAGCCATCTAACCTACACTATGCCATTATCATCCATATGTTTATCCAATAAACTTTTAAATACCCTCAATGTTGGCGAGTTCACTACTGTAGCAGGTAGGGCATTCCACGGCCTCACTACTCTTTGCGTAAAGAACCTACCTCTGACCTCTGTCCTATATCTATTACCCCTCATTTTAAAGCTATGTCCCCTCGTGCCAGCCATTTCCATCCGCGGGAGAAGACTCTCACTGTCCACCCTATCCAACCCCCTGATCATTTTGTATGCCTCTATTAAGTCTCCTCTTAACCTTCTTCTCTCCAACGAAAACAACCTCAAGTCCATCAGCCTTTCCTCATAAGATTTTCCCTCCATACCAGGCAACATCCTGGTAAATCTCCTCTGCACCCGCTCCAAAGCCTCCACGTCCTTCCTATAATGCGGTGACCAGAACTGTACGCAATACTCCAAATGCGGCCGTACCAGAGTTCTGTACAGCTGCAACATGACCTCCTGACTCCGGAACTCAATCCCTCTACCAATAAAAGCCAACACTCCATAGGCCTTCTTCACAACCCTATCAACCTGGGTGGCAACTTTCAGGGATCTATGTACATGGACACCTAGATCCCTCTGCTCATCCACACTTCCAAGAACTTTACCATTAGCCAAATATTCCGCATTCCTGTTATTCCTTCCAAAGTGAATCACCTCACACTTCTCTACATTAAACTCCATTTGCCACCTCTCAGTCCAGCTCTGCAGCTTATCTATATCCCTCTGTAACCTGCTACATCCTTCCACACTATCGACAACACCACCGACTTTAGTATCGTCTGCAAATTTACTCACCCACCCTTCTGCGCCTTCCTCTAGGTCATTGATAAAAATGACAAACAGCAACGGCCCCAGAACAGATCCTTGTGGTACTCCACTTGTTACTGAACTCCATTCTGAACATTTCCCATCAACCACCACCCTCTGTCTTCTTTCAGCTAGCCAATTTTTGATCCACATCTCTAAATCACCCTCAATCCCCAGCCTCCGTATTTTCTGCAATAGCCTACCGTGGGGAACCTTATCAAACGCTTTGCTGAAATCCATATACACATCAAGTGCTCTACCCTCGTCTACCTGTTCAGTCACCTTCTCAAAGAACTCGATAAGGTTTGTGAGGCATGACCTACCCTTCACAAAGCCATGCTGACTATCCCTGATCATATTTTTCCTATCTAGATGATTATAAATCTTGTCTCTTATAATCCCCTCCAAGACTTTACCCACTACAGACGTGAGGCTCACCGGTCTATAGTTGCCGGGGTTGTCTCTGCTCCCCTTTTTGAACAAAGGGACCACATTTGCTATCCTCCAGTCCTCTGGCACTATTCCTGTAGCCAATGATGACATAAAAATCAAAGCCAAAGGTCCAGCAATCTCTTCCCTGGCCTCCCAGAGAATCCTAGGATAAATCCCATCAGGACCCGGGGACTTATCTATTTTCAGCCTGTCCAGAATTGCCAACACCTCTTCCCTACGTACCTCAATGCCATCTATTCTATTAGCCTGGGTCTCAGCATTCTCCTCCACAACATTATCTTTTTCCTGAGTGAATACTGACGAAAAATATTCATTTAGTATCTCGCCTATCTCTTCAGACTCTACACACAACTTCCCATCCCTGTCCTTGACTGGTCCTACGCTTTCCCTAGTCATTCGCTTATTCCTGACATACCTATAGAAAACTTTTGGGTTTTCCTTGATCCTACCTGCCAAATACTTCTCATGTCCCCTCCTTGCTCGTCTTAGCTCTCTCTTTAGATCCTTCCTCGCTACCTTGTAACTATCCATCGCCCCAACTGAAACTTCACACCGCATCTTCACATAGGCCTCCTTCTTCCTCTTAACAAGAGATTCCACTTCTTTGGTAAACCACGGTTCCCTCGCTCGACGCCTTCCTCCCTGCCTGACCGGTACATACTTATCAAGAACACGCAGTAGCTGATCCTTGAACAAGCTCCACTTATCCAGTGTGCCCAACACTTGCAGCCTACTTCTCCACCTTATCCCCCCCAAGTCACATCTAATGGCATCATAATTGCCCTTCCCCCAGCTATAACTCTTGCCCTGCGGTGTATACTTATCCCTTTCCATCATTAACGTAAACGTCACCGAATTGTGGTCACTGTCCCCAAAGTGCTCTCCTACCTCCAAATCCAACACCTGGCCTGGTTCATTACCCAAAACCAAATCCAACGTGGCCTGTCAACATATTGTGTCAGGAAACCCTCCTGCACACACTGTACAAAAAACTACCCATCTAATGTACTCGAACTATATCTTTTCCAGTCACTATTTGGAAAGTTAAAGTCTCCCATAATAACTACCCTGTTACTTTTGCTCTTATCCAGGATCATCCTCGCCATCCTTTCCTCTACATCCCTAGAACTATTTGGAGGCCTATAGAAGACTCCCAACAGTGTGACCTCTCCTTTCATGTTTCTAACCTCAGCCCATACTACCTCGGAAGATGAGTCCCCATCTAGCATCCTCTCCGCCACCGTAATACTGCTCTTGACTAGCAGCGCCACACCTCCCCCTATTTTGCCTCCTTCTCTGAGCTTACTAAAACACCTATACCCCGGAACCTGCAACATCCATTCCTGTCCCTGCTCTATCCATGTCTCCGAAATGGCCACAACATCGAAGTCCCAGGTACCAACCCATGCTGCCAGTTCCCCTACCTTATTTCGTATACTCCTGGCATTGAAGTAGACACACTTCAAACCACCTACCTGAACACTGGCCCCCTCCTGCGACGTCAAATCTGTGCTCCCAACCTCTATACTCTCATTCTCCCTTACCCTAAAACGACAATCCAGGTTCCCATGCCCCTGCTGCATTAGTTTAAACCCCCCCAAAGAGCACTAACAAATCTCCCCCCCAGGATATTTGTGCCCTTCAGGTTCAGATGTAGACCATCCTGTCTGTAGAGGTCCCACCTGCCCCAGAAAGAGCCCCAGTTATCCAGAAATCTGAATCCCTCCCGCCTGCACCATCCCTGTAGCCACGTGTCTAATTCCTCATCTCACTTCACGTGGCACGGGCAACAACCCAAAGATAACAACTCTGTTTGTTCTAGTTCTGAGCATCCATCCTCGCTCCCTGAAAGCCTGCCTGACATCATAGAACAATACAGCGCAGTACAGGCCCTTCGGCCCACGATGTTGCACCGAAACAAAAGCCATCTAACCTACACTATAGAACATAGAACAATACAGCGCAGTACATCCTTGTCCCCTTTCCTACCTATGTCGTTAGTGCCAATGTGGACCACGACTTGGGGCTGCTCCCCCTCCCCCTAAGGACCCGGAAAACATGATCCGAGACATCACGTACCCTTGCACCTGGGAGGTAACATACCAAACGTGAGTCTCTCATGCTCCCACAAAATCTCCTATCTGTGCCCCTGACTATCGAGTCCCCAATTACTAATTCTCTGCTCCTCTCCCCCCTTCCCTTCTGAGCAACAGGGACAGACTCCGTGCCAGAGGCCCGTACCCCATGGCTTACCCCTGGTAAGTCATCCCCCCACAAGTATCCAAAGCGGTATACTAGTTTCTCAGGGGAACGACCGCAGGGGATCCCTGCACTGATTGCTTTTTCCCAGTCCCTCTTACAGTTACCCATCTATCTCCAATCTTTGGTGTAACTAATTCCCTGAAGCTGCTATCTATGACCCCCTCTGCCTCCCAAATGATCCGAAGTTCTTCCAACTCCAGCTCCAGTTCCCTAACTCGGTCTTGGAGGAGCTGGAGATGGCAGCACTTCCTGCAGGTAAAATCAGCAGGGACACTAACGGCATCCCTCACCTCAAACATCCTGCAGGAGGAACATTGCACTCCCTTCCCTGCCATCCCTCTAACTTTCTACCAAGGTCTGGCTAACAACTAAATTAAATTTTTTAAAAAATAATAATAATAATAAAATATGGTACTTACCTCACACCAATGGGTTTTATTATTAGGTTAGAGGAGGAGGGCGGGTGGGAGACACTACACGTGTAGTGTCTCGGGTTTCCTCTCCACCAGAATTTATTGGTGAGGGTCTTCCCAGAAGTCCGCGGGTCGAACTTCCTGTTCCCACCTTAAACACTAAAATTTAAAAAAAAACAGCAAAGAGGGACCGAAAATGGGACCAGGTAAGTGTTTACCGCTGAAATTGACTAGCCTGCTCCTGTGAAGGTCTCCCAGAAATCACTGACGCTCCGCTCCCGCTGAAATCGACTGGCCTGCTCCTGCAAAGACAAGTGTTTTTAAAGGAGAGACTTACCTCCCAGAAATCACTTGCGCACTGCTCCCGCTGAAATTGACTAACCTGCTCCGCTCCCGCTGAAATCGACTGGCCTGCTCCTGCAAAGACAAGTGTTTTTAAAGGAGAGACTTACCTCCCAGAAATCACTTGCGCACTGCTCCCGCTGAAATTGACTAACCTGCTCCGCTCCCGCTGAAATCGCATGTTGTGGATGCACCAGTACCAGTAGGTTTAAGAAAAGTAAGAAATATTAGGAGCACAATAGTTCACAAGATCGATATGATGTGTATAACTGTAAATAGAATATGGCCCATTTCACACCTCCTTTTGTGTTTGCCTCCTTTTATTCAGAGCTGTGTTTCGGTCACTCAGGTGGCACACCATGGTCCTCCCCCCCCCCCCCCCCCCACTTATTGTTGTTGATCATGGTGTAGATGTAAACAGGTATGATAGAGTCGGGATTAAGGAGACATGGCTGCAGGGTGACCAGGGATCATCTCGAGTCTCCCAGCATCCACTCCCCCCTGCCACCCAACAGAACACCTCGGAGGACAGCTCCGAGTCGACCACCATCGAGGCGTCACAGCTATCACCCCCATCTTCCACCAGCGCAGAGACAAACACCTCAATGGGTGACATTCATGGACGGGCTTCTGGCCCACAATCTGGTGAGCACCACACAGTTGCTGATGCACATCAGGTGGAGGCAGGTACATCCAAGGAAGTCAGCCGTCAGAGTCAAGTGCTAAGCCTCTGGGCAAGGTTCTCCCAGAGCTGATGCAGACTCTAGGGCATGGCCATGACATTCAGGAAGGGTTGTCAGCTACAAGTGTGCATAGCTGATTGGAGGAGTCCCAAACCTATAAGTGCATGAGATGGTGCCAGCAATACGTAGCACCGAGGCCAGCACTGCTAGGTCGGTGTCGTGGTGAAAAGCCTGGAGCACGGGGTCAGCGTCCTGAATAGTTGTCACACCCCAGTTGCTGAGGAATGTACCCCAGATGCAGGTGGACATTGCCGAGGCACTGCAGAGCCTGGCCCAGTCACGGAGGAGCGTCGCAGAGGGCCTCAACACCATGATGCAGACAACGGGGAGGCGACAGGACCGGCAGAACCTGAAGAGGCAGAGGGCTTTGGAGCTCTCTTCAGCTGCTTCACCATCCCTTGGACACCCCCAGAGGTCTATGGACACCGTGCATGAGGAGGGAGCACTAGAGGCCGACCCGGGGCCTATCACCAGGGAGACGACGGCGGTCTCCGTCTCACCCGAATCCCACCCCCCCCTGACATTGGTGTGCCTCAAGGCCAGGGGACAGAACAGGGTGGCATGGCTATGCCAGTGACACCGGTGAGGTGGCCGGGGCCCTCCAGCTGCAGTCCCTCCAGGGAACACCCGCCAAGGACATCAAAAGTTAGAGAGTGCGGAAAGCAGCATGCTATCTCCTCCTCTGATGTGCATCCTGGGGATACACCCAGACGTAATGGTAGAGCACGGAAGATGAAGAACGTTTACGATCACTGAGTGGGCATTTACGATCACTGAGTGGGCATTGGGGGTTGTGAGGGGGTGGGCACCATCCGGGTTACATAGATCCGGGGAGGTTGGAACAGTGTCGTTGGGGAGGGGGGGATGTGTGCGATGGTTGGGGAATGGTGGGTGCGGGGAGGGGGGGTGGAGTGGGAGGGGGAGGGGGAGGGGGCGAGGAAGGCTGGAAATGGTTGGGAGAAGGGGAAAGAGGGTAGAGTGGTCAGTGGGGGAGGGGTGGCCAATGAGGTGAGTGGGTGTTTGGGGTTGGTGAGAGGGAGTGAACTGCCGGACAAAGCCTCATTCTATGCAAAGCGGGCGAGGATGAGGGCCTTCCTGGTCCTCCGGGCATGGAGGACTCTCGCCACGGCCTGTCCTCCATTCTCCGGCTCCTCCCGCCGGATCCTCCCTGGACTCGTCCTCCAGCCTCCTCCTCCTCAGACAAGGCTGCAAATCCCTCCTCCTCCTCCTCCAACATGTCACCCCACTGCTGTGCCAGACTGTGGGGGACACAGAAAATCACCAGGAGACTCTCTGGGGTGATGTACTACAGTGCACCACCAGAGCAATCGAAACATTGGAACTGCATTTTGAGCAGTCTGATGCACCGCTCAATGACAGCACAGGTGGCAACATGGCCTTTGTTATATCGGGACTCCAGCCTCTCACTGGAACAATCAGCCAGGACCTCAGCGAGTACCCCTCATCCCCCAAGTGCCAGCCCATCATGCTGGGATGGACGCTGGGGATCTCCGAGTGTCCCAGGTTGTAGCTGTCATGCACACTCCCTGGGAAGTATGCACAAACGTGAATGATCCGGAGCTGGTGGCCGCACACGATTGAACATTCAGGGAATAAAATAAAACCCCTTCCTGTTAACGAAGGGCACTCCCTGATGCCCTGGTATGCACAAGGCGACGTGCGTGCCATCCATTAACCTTTGGACCAAGGGCATCCTGGTGATGGCGGAGAATCCTGCTGCCCGGGAACCTTGCTGGGTTTGGTCCAGTTCACAGTTAATATAGTCAGCTGCCCATGCAAACAGGGCATCCATAACAGGCCATCTGATGCCTCCAGTGTTCAAGCGAAGTGGTCAGGACTCACAGTTTGATTGAAAGGCTTGGCAATAAGTAGGGTGGCACGATGTCAGAGTGGTTAGTGCTGTTGTCTCACAGTGCCAGGGACATGCATTCAATCTGGCCTTGGGTGACTGCCTGTGCCTGTTTCGAAGTTTTCCCCGTGTCTGCATGGGTTTCCTCTGGGTGCTCAGTTTTCCTCCCACAGTCCAAAGATATGCGGGTTAAGTGGATTGGCCAGGCTAAATTGCCTCTTAATGTCCAGGGATGTGCAGGTGAGGTTACAGGATTACGGGGTAGGTGGGGGGGGGCACTTGTAAATGGGAAGATTGCTCATTCGAAAGGTTTGTGCAGACTCGATGGGCAGAATGGCCTCCTTCTGCACTGTAGGGATTCCATGATTCTATGGCATGTCACGTGTCCCTACGAGATTGCACTTGAGAATATTTTGTTTATTAAACGGTCAACAGTAACAAAGATTGGAAAATCAACTACATAGTTGATTTATCATATGTCACATTAGCCTTTAAACAACAAGGAAACGTCACCGTTCCACATTGCTACTTGTACAAAGCTATATCAGCTCATTTTCACACAAAAGCCAAACACACAGCAGCACCCCTCGCAGTTCCTCAATCGAAATGGAGGAGAAGCCTGAGAATGTGTTATCATGTCCAGAACTTTGTCGTAGAAATGGGGATGGATTCTGTTTCTGAGACGAAGGGTTGGATTCTCCGATTTTGAGGCTATGTCCGGAGGAAGTGTTTGCTTTATGACGAGAAACTTGGCGAGGCCCCAGTACCTATGCTCCGGCCGGTGAGGGGCTAGTAGCCGCAGAACGTAAAACGCACAGTCTTCCTGATATAAAGTCCCGGAGAATTGCTGGGTCCGTGGCCACGCATGCGCACGGCGACGACCTGCAGTGGTTGCGCCGTACAACATGGTGCCGGCCTTGCACGGACCTAACCAGCCATTAGTGCCGCCCTCGCCCCTCCTCCGCCGCCCCCAGTCCACGCTCCACTGATCAACCCAGCTCTCGCCGAAGCCCCCCCCACCGACCAGCAGCACCGCCCCCCCCCCCCCCGACTGTGGCGGCACTGCACACAGCCCGCAGCCGCCACCCCAGGTCCACGAACACTGAGAGCACACGTCACGCGGCGTCGGGAACTCGGCCCATCGGGGAGCATTGGGGGAGGGGCTTCAGGTAACGTCCTGAGGTCGTCCCAACGGCGTGCGCCATACTCCTAGATGGCGCCGTTTTGGAGGGGGCAGAGCATCCAAAAACAGGCACCGCCGCCCCTGATTCGATCGTAAACAGTGATTTTCTGCCCGATCGCAGATTATGCTATCAGCATAGGGCGGGCCTAAGTGTTGACGCCGGTGCCGAATTTGTGGATTTTCACAACAGCAAAACTGACACTGAACCGTGATTGATTCAGTGGCTGTGGAGGGGCTAGCACAACGTCACATGGAACACAATCGATTCCAATGAAAAATGGTGTGGAAATCGCCGGATCCATGATTGACACTCGAGAGGCTGACAAGCTGCAGCCGCATATACACATTACAATCCTCACACACACTTATTCCAGCCAACATGATGGCACTGGTTGTGCTGGAGCATGCCCATACAGCTGATGGGCCGGCTACGGCCAGAGGGTACCCAGAGGAAAGCTCTGGTGGATACCCATACGACCCGTGGTTCTCAGTTCACAGTGGGTTTTAGTGGCGTGCGCAGTTGCATGGCTGACTTGCTGGCTGCAGCAATGGTGTTCCATGCCTGTCCACCCCGACCCCACAGTGTACCTCCTGGCCACCCCCCCGCTACTCCCCCCGGCCCGAGCAGAAGCCCCCTGGCCAGTGGCACAACCGTCAGAATATGTGTGCTCCCCATACCGAAGGTTCCCTTCGGTGTCACCAACGGGGTCTCGGTCTTCCAAAGGGAGATGGACCGAATGGTCGACCGGTACGGGCTGTGGGCCACTTTCCCGTTCCTAGACAATGTCACCATCTGCGGCCACGATCAGCAGGACCATGACGCCAACCTTGCCAAATTTCTCCACACTGCCACTCTCATAAACCTCACCTATAAAAAGTATTCAACACAAACCGCTTAGCCATCCTCGGCTACGTGCTCCAGAACAGAGTTCTGGGGCCCGACCCCGGCCGCATGCACCACCTCATGGAACTCCCCCTTCCCCAAGGCCCTCAAACGCTGCCTGGGGTTCTTTTCTTACTGCGCCCAGTGGGTCCCAATCTATGCGGACAAGGCCCGCCCACTCATCCAGTCCACTCTTTTCCCCCTGATGACCGAGGCTCAACAGGCCTTCAACCATATTAGGGCCGACATCGCCAAGGCCGCGATGCACGCAGTCGATGAGACGTCACCCTTTCAAGTGGAGAGCGACACATCAGATGTCACTCTAGCCACCACCCTCAACCAGGCAGGCAGGCCCGTGGCATTCTTTTCACGAACCCTTCATGCCTCTGAAATTCGACATGCCTCCGTCGAAAAAGAGGCCCAGCCCATCATTGAAGCTGTGTGGCATTGGAGGCATTACATGGCCGGCAGGAGATTCACTTTCCTCACTGACCAATGGTCGGTAGCCTTTATGTTTAACACAGCGGGGCAAAATCAAAAATGATAAAATCTTGCGGTGGAGAATCGAGCTCTCCACCTACAACTGCGAGATTCTGTATCGACCCGGTAAGCTCAATGAGCCCCCCGACGCCCTATCCCGAGGTACATGTGCCAGCACACAGGTGGACCGTCTCCGGACTCTGCACGACAATCTTTGTCACCCGGGAGTCACACGGATGTACCACTTCATCAAGGCCCGCAATCTGCCCTACTCGGCCGAGGAAGTACGGGCAATCACCAGAGACTGACAGGTCTGTGCGGAGTGCAAACCACACTTCTACCAGCTGGACCGCGCGCGCCTGGTGAAGGCCTCCCACCCCTTTGAACGCATCAGTGTGGATTTCAAAAAGCCCCTCCCCTCCACCGACCGTAACACGTATTTCCTCAGTGTGGTCGATGAGTACTCCAGATTCCCCTTCACCATCCCATGCCCCGACATGACATCAGCCACCGTCATCAAAGCCCTCGACACCATCTTCGCTCTGTTTTGCTTCCCCGCCTACATCCACAGTGACAGGTGATCAGCATTCATGAGTGATGAGCTGCGTCAGTTCCTGCTCAGCAGGGGTATCGCCTCCAGCAGGGCGACCAGCTGTAACCCCCGTGGAAACGGGCAGGTGGAGATGGAGAATGGGACGGTCTGGAGGGCCATCCAGCTGGCCCTACGGTCCAGAAATCTCCCGGCCTCCTGCTGGCAGGAGGACCTCCCCGACGCACTGCATTCCATTCGGTCGCTCCTATGCACTGCGACTAATGACATACCCCATGAACGTCTCTTCGCCTTCCCCAGGAGGTCCACATCCGGGGTGTTGCTCCCAACTTGGCTCGCAGCTCCAGGACCCCTACTCCTCCGTAAGCACGTACGACTCCACAAGGCAGACCCGTTGGGTGAAAGTGTGCAGTTACTCCATGCTAACCCCCAGTATGCCTACGTAGCGTACCCCAACGGCTGCCAGGATACGGTCTCCCTCAGGGAACTGGCACCAGCAGGTTCCCCACACACACACCCCTCCGGCCCGTCACCACCCTCCCCTCCCCTGGCGCACCCAGCAGTAAACCCCCGGGACCATCAGTCCTCCCCCTGCCCACGCCCAAGGATGAGGAGGATTTTGGCACGCTCCCGGAGTCACCGAGGACTAGGCCGACACCGGAATCGCCACCACCACTGCGTCGCTCCCAACGTCAGATCAAGGCCCCGGACCGGCTAAACCTGTAATTGTTCAGGACTGTTAAAGCACCATGTACTGGACTCCAAATTTTTTTTTGCCTCTGTATATTAAAACTTGTTCTGTATATAGTTCTCTGCCACCCCTGCCGGACTCAATTTTAACAGGGGGTGAATGTGGTAATCACCACTGTTGTTTATATTAGGAGATGTGTAGTAAGGCCCTGTACTACTGGTACGGGGGTAGTCCCTGCCTGCTGGCTCCGCCCAGTAGGCGGAGTATAAATATGGGTGCTCCCCGTACAGCAGCCATTTCGCTAGCTGCTGTGTGAGGTCACACATCTTAGTGTAATAAAGCCTCAGTTATATTCAACTCTCGTCTTTGTGCAATTGATCGTGCATCACAAACCATGGCGATGTTGAACACTTTCCGTACCCCCTCTCTCTCCCTCTGCAGCCACGATGCTCGTATAACGATTTTTAAAAGTACAAGGGAACTCGGCCCCTCGGAGGCGGAACATCGCAGAGGCCCCGGAGAATCCCGGGGCTAATGATAAAATGGTGTTTACTGTTTATGCATTTCTGAATGCATTGACACTGCCGTCGAGGAGACGGAGAATTGTTAAATCGCCGCCTGCCGCGATTGTGGCAACCGAACCTATTCTCCACCCAATCGCATTCCGCGATTTCAAGGTCAGCCAACGGAGAATCCCACCCCCCCATCTGTCCATCAATGTGCGACTTGTTCCACTTATCAGTGCTTTTCTGTGTCAAGAAGCCACAGCTGTGCAGTCCCTCCCGCACGGCCCAATCTCACTGGCATCAAATGCTCCCATCTTACATATTCCACTGGGGCTCAAGGTGAAGTTGAACATCCTTGCCTTCCAGCGTGTTTAACCCGCGGTGATGTGCCAGTTACAAGCAGCACTCACCACACCAGCAATAAAAAGCATCAGAATACTGCGGAAGCATTTCTTCAATGGCGTCATCAGGTGGCCCATTTGGATCAATGTCGTGCATCAGGTCCTGCAGCGTCTTCTTGCACCGAATTGCCTTCTGGACTCGTACGTTCCCCTGCACCCAGTGTTCCGAGACCCAGGGATCTTACAAAAAATTGTCCTTTCCGGCAACAGGAAAGGAAGGAAACAGCAAAGAAACAGCAAAGAAGCATCCGCAGCCATCAACAGGAGCAAGCCCCCACCCCCCATACAGATGCCCGTGTGGTCTCTCACTGGGGTGCTGATGAATTCCCAGGAGGCCATTAGATTGGTCTTTTATCTCGCTAATAAGATGGAGATTGCTCTTAATTGGTGCCTGCCAAAGTGAACGGGCCGGTTAGATCACAAGCTGATTTGCCCCTGGCACAGATTCCATTTCAGCCTCCCTCGCGATTTAATTGACGCTCCCTGATCCGTGCCGGGAGCAACACGGCCATTAAATATCACCCTATGTTTCTCTTGGCATTCATATGTGTCGGCTGGTTACATGTCACTGCAGTGTTTGGCAGTTTTCACCTCATTTCCAACCTCAAAATGATGCAGCAACCATCATGTAATCTGTGCTTGTGGAAGACATGTTGTTCAAATGTTTTTCAAGGTCACCTCCTTTTCCGTGTTGGCTGTGGGACAGATGGGCAGAGGCGTTCTCCCATGTTGTTGCATGCTTGAAAATTGAAAGTGCAGTGTGGAAGGACAAAAGTATAAACACAAGGAGAAGGAAGATATGTCCTGGAACTCCACTCGTATAGGGTGTTTACTGAGATTGGCTCATTTCTACGCCAAAACCAAAGAGTCCGACTCAAAGTGCAGCGACCTTTTGTGCTCAACCTTGGGTGTGAGTAACTCCCAAGATGGAAACAGGCACAGACGGTCCACCATATCCTGGCGTAACCAATGCGTCTGAACTGATGTCGGGGGAAAGGCCGCCGATTGATGCAGACGGGGCACGCTCACCAGCCCACTGGTCCTCAGACCGTCGACCAGAATAAGGCGAAAGCTGATAGACTGAACCTGTGACTGAAAGGTCAAAAATGTGGTTTTAAATAGGATGTTTAAGGCATATGAGTGTAAACGCATGTTTCTCCAAAGGAAGGGAGATGTGGTAATATGCACATAGGCATATCTATGTATAACTGTACATAGTTGTACCAATGTATATATTTGCAGGTAACAGCACCAATGTACATGGCCACTGATCAATGTATGTAGTGACAGTTATGACCTCCCACCAGTAGATGGAACCAGACACCCATACAGACACAAATATATATACCGTGGAAAGGACGAGTCGAGGACACTTGGTAGTAGGACGAACAATGGGATAGTCACATCTCTCCTTAGCTTCACAGTAACATAGACATAATTGTTTGTACATAGATTAGCATGGTTACCATCCTGTGTGTCAAGAATAAATAATCACATCCTCATGTTCTATGTGTGCCTTCATGATTAGGAGAGCCATGGAACACAACACCCGGGCACCTGCAGATAAGGCAAACACTGTTGGTACACCCTCCATGTACCGAGGTGCCTCTGTACAAAGTTTCTGTTTCCCTGAACAACTGCTTCTAGAGTGGACACCTCTGGGCCACCTCTGGGTTTTGCTCCTGCCTTTGGCAAGCCTACCCTCTCCTTTGCAATTGTCTCCTTCTTCTCTCACTTCTGTCAGCAATTACGCAGACTCCATCTGCCTGGTAGCCTCCTCTCTGCAGTTTAAATGAGAAACACAAGAGAAATCAGAGATTGTCTGCAATACTAATCTTTCTCTCAATGACTCTTAAGCGACATGTGGGTTAACGGCTCTGGCTCCCATGCCGACAAACTCCCACCATATAAACGATCTACATACACTATGGTGCGCTTATCCAGGTATCTTCCTCCGGCAAATCAAGAGCTGCTGAGATTGCTTTGGCCACTTGCGTGGATGTGTGCTTTGAGCCAGGTGCTCGTACATAGCACTGTAAGACTAACAGTGTTAGTTTTTTAAACGGGCTCTGCAAGATGTCGAACATGGCCTGAGGCTTTTCTTCCTGGTACCTTCAAGAACCATTAATGCAACACGCCTTAGAAGCTTATCTAGCTGCTCAATTTTACTTTACTTCATCATCGCTGTGAGCCACATGCGAGCAAAGGGTGAAAGCCAGTTATCGCCGAGTGCCACTTTGTGAGATTAATGCCACATGAACAAATGGCATCGCTTCTTTTGGTGAATTCTTGTAATGTCATCGAGAGACCCCTAACCTACTTACTGTGCTTGACTTCTCATGCGGGAATGCAAAATTCAGTTGGGTAGTCTTTTAATTGCAGTCCTCCCCTCCCACTCCTCCCCCCAATCTCAATCCAATTCCAGTCAGCTGGCATGCAAGGCACCTGGAAAGGCCCCAGCAGCAGCATTTGGTCCCATGATACTTTTCATCTGCGCAATCACGGCTGGCTGCAAGATGGCGGTGATGAGCTCTCACTATCAGACCAGCTTGGACCCTCCCTTAACAAGAATGGAATCCGTGCCCCCCCCACCCGCCCCCACTCTTCATCACCAAGGAAGTGAGACCGTATGGGAATTAAACCTGCACTGCTGGCCTTGCTTTGCATTACAAACCAGCTATCCAGCCCATCGAGCTAAACCAATTGGCTTTGTTTGAGTTTAAAGATTTGTGTTCACAATTGGAGTATGTTGTTTTCAAACTTAATATGGAATTTAACAATATTATAATCATGCCTTCCCAGTGGATCTTCTGCTATGTCATTACTAATTAGTCCAGCCTTTGCATAATACTAAATCTAAAATAGCTTTCTTCGGAGTTGGTTCCACAGCATATTGATCCAGGAAACTCTCACAAAAACATTGTACAAATGGGTGGCATGTGGCACAGTGGTTAGCACTGGGACTGCGACGCTGAGGACCTGGGTTCAAATCCCCGACCCTGGGTCACTGTCCATGTGGAGTTTGCCCATTCTCCCCATGTCTGCATGGGTCTCACCCCCACAACTCAAAGATGTGCAGGTTAGGTGGATTGGCCACACTAAATTGCCCCTTAATTGGAAAGACAATAATTGGCTACTCTAAAAAAAAAAAAATTATTTAAAAAAGCATTGTACAAACTAATTTTCCAGACTACTTTTTCCAATTCCATTGATCCAGTTTGTGAGAAAATTAACATTCCCCTACAGCTATTACATAGAATTTATCCCTGAAAAGTGGCACTGAGGATTTAGGCAATTAAATCATACAGCAAAAATTGTAAATTTATTTATTAGGGCCAAGCCAAATAAAGTTACATTCATGCCACATAAGTGTCATGCAATGACCATCTCCTACAAGAGAGGATCTAACCACCACCCCTTGACATTCAATGGCATTATCATCGCTGAATCCCCCACAATCAGCATCCTGGCGGTTACCATTGATCGGAAACTGAATGGACTAGCCATATTAATACTGTGGCTACCAGCGTAGGTCAAAGACTAGGAATCCCATGACAAATAACTCAACTCTTGAGTCCCCAAAACCTATCCACCATCTACAACACACAAGTCAGGAGTGTAATGGAATACTCTCCACTTGCCTGGATGAGTGCAGCTCCAACAACACTCAAGAAGCTCGATACCATCCAGGACAAAGCAGTCTGCTTGATTGCTCTCCCTTCCACAAATATTCAAATATTCTACCACTGACAAACAGTGGCAGCCATGTGTACTATTTAGAAGATGCGCTGCAGTAATTCACCAACGTTCCTCCAAAAGCATATTCCAAACCCACAACCATCACCATCTAGAAGGACAAGAGCAGCAGATACTCTGGAACCCCACCATCTGGAGGTTCTCCTCCAAGTCACTCACCACCCTGACTTGGAAATATATCGCCGTTCCTTCACTGTCGCTGAGGAAATACCCTGGAACTGCCTCCCTAACAGCACAGTGGGTGTATCTACACCTCAGGAACTGGCGCGGTTTAATAAGGCAACTCACCACCATCTTCTGAAGGACAACTAGGTATGGGCAATAATTGCTGGCCTAACCAGCAACGGCCACATCCCATAAATGAATTTTTTTAAAAGTAATGTAACAGTAAGTAAATTCATTGTGAAAACAAGTATTTTTGTGAAATAACATTTGAGTATAATTTTTGTGTGAATTTAGGTATTTGTGGGATCAAAATGAGTAAAATAGATGTACGAAAGAAGGTATTTAAGTCAATTGTGATATGTAATTTGTTAGAGATAGGAAATGGTTCCAATAAATTACTTCATGGAAATATTCTGTGGTCGGATTTTCAGCTTTAATACCTTTCTCATTCAATCCATATGCCCGCAGGGTGAATATCTCAACTTATTACTTCATAAAAACATTTTCTCATTTTTTTAAGTCTAATTTTTAACTCTCATTCTTTTATTTCCCAGATGGAGGATGTGTAGCCCAGATTGTTCAGAGATAAAACTCAAAATACAAACAAGCATACCCTGTTTTATCAGTGTGCCTGAAACAAAACAGATGGCAACATCAGTTTTAATTCTGCATTTTGTGTGCACCAAATGTGCAAAGTGAGAGTACTGGTATTGTGTGGATTTAAAAATCAATCATGCTGGCATTTGCAAGGTCAATAATATTGGTGCAGAGAATCAGCAGAACAACATCAAAACCCTCTTCATGCTGGCTACGGCCTGGATTTTGCGATTAGTGGCAGAGGGAGGGGTTCGCAATTGGTTATTCGACGGCTATCCACAACTGTTCTGTAGGCTTTTAAGTAGCAACTGGGGGCTGAACGTTTCAGATGTACAGGGGAGAGTGAGTGGTGCAATCCCCGGAAGAGAAGTCAGTTTTGGAGATCATGCAGGGAGACTCAAAGGGGTGGCTACATCCAATCTTAGCGTGGAGTGTCCCTAATGTGTACAAGGTTGCAGCTCCCCCCACCCCTTCCTGCCTTTTCACCAACCTTGTTGAAAAAAACGTCTTCCCACTCTCACCTGCCTTCCACTGTTTAGAGTGGTGTGGGGCACGGTAGTACAGTGGGTAGCACTGTGACTTCACAGCGCCAGGGTCCAAGGGCGATTCCTGGTTTGGGTCACTGTCTGTGCGGAGTTTGCACGTTCTCCCTGTGTCTCCATGGGTTTCCTCCAGGTGCTCCGGTTTCCTCCCACAAGTCCTGGAAGACTTACTGCTAGGTAATTTGGACATTCTGAATTCTTCCTCCGTGTACCCGAATAGGCGCCGGAATGTGGAAACTAGAGGATTTTCACAGTAACTTCAGTGCAGTGTTAATATAAGTCTACTTGTGACAATAGAGATTATTTTTTTTTAAAAAATTATTAGGGCATTAGAAATGGATTGAGGTCCTTAAGCGCCCATTAATTGACCACTTAAGAACCTCATTGGGCCTAAGGGTGGGCAATCTAGTGGGTGTCTTACCCACCGCCCATATTATGGGGATGGGGGTCGCTGATGGGCAGGAAGGCAGTGATCCAGCCACTCAGCATATTTTAAGTCACCCTCTGCCAAAAGAAATGACTGGCAAGGTATGTAAAATAGAATATTATGAGCCCCTTCTCACTGCAGCACTCTTTACTAGGGATCTATTGGTTTGTAAGCAGGGCAAGCAACTGCATGTCTCTTTATCAAATTACGCCAAATAATTCTCACAAAGCAATGCAGAGTTTCAACCAGAAGTCTAAATTAGGATTCAATCTAAAATCATGCGAAATAAAGAGATTAAGAAAATTGAGGGGAGTTAAATGAGACAGATAATGTAAAAACAAAGTTTTAAACCTCTGCAATAATAATTAAATTCTGAAGGACTAAGATTCCATACTTGCTTCTTTTTGATTCTCCAAACTAATTACATTCTGAAAGGATAAGAGTCCATAATTGTAAAATTAAATTTGCTGCACTAGAAATGTTATTTGGCAGTAATTTAGATTCACCATACTGTTAGAAATTCATCACACTACCAGGCCTAATGTTTGCTGGCATTTTGACTGGATGAAAACTAGGTACGCACCACGTGCTCAAATCTACTGTTGCGCAGCTGATGTAACAAAGTTTGTGCTGGAGCTGGGCAAATCCAACAACTGCTTCCAGATTTCTGCATTTATGTGCACATTTACAGATGCCAGAGTTTGTTGCTTGATAGACAGCAAAATAATGGAGAATGATGATGGCCTCACTGATATTTCCATCACAAAAGTTGGGCCTATAATTTTGCATTGGATGATCAGTACGATATCTTATGTATCAAACAAATCACTGCGAATGAACACATATCACACACATTAAACATAAGACTAAATTCTCTGCCTCGTGCCGTCATTAGTGGAGTTACAGATGAAGTGGAAAAACCAGCGGTAGTGAAGAAAATGGGATTGTCGCTGGGTGCCAACCAGTTTCCATGCTTCTGCCCCCCGTTGGGATTGGAATCGATATTCGTGCGAACGGGAGAATGCAAGTTGTCTTAATGAGCTACTTGCTGCCTATTAATGGGCCGGGCTCCATATTCTCCGGGACCATGTGATTCTACGGTCCTCTGGACCAGGAATCATATGGATGAGAATTGATGCAGGTCCTGACAATTATGTACCTGGCGTGGTGGACCTCATGGAAGGCCATGGGGTACCTCTTTTAAGAAGTCGCCCTCCTAATGTCCAGCCAAGGGTCACCCTCAACCCACAGTACAAGACCTGCCCCCCCCCCTCCCCCTACTGCAATTCAGCCCCCCACCCATGGATTTTCTGCATCTCCCCCTCAGTACAGGGTTGACCTGACCACACTCCCGAACCAACAGAGGCCCCTTTAACAAAGAGACCCCTTAAATATGAAGACCCTCACAACTCCCCACCACCTAAATATGGAGACCCCCAACAGAACCCCTAGAAAGAGACCCATGTTATGAAGCCCCCAGAAGAGGGACCCCAGTCTGGACTCCCTCCCCCATAAAAGAGACCTCTGTCAGGAATCCCCCCAGAATCTGTCAGGATAGGCACCAGCACCTCCTCCACAATAGTCCTCACCACTGGGGCCCCACAAGGATGTGTGCTCAGTTCTCTACTGTACTCCCTATACACACATGACTGTGTGGCAAGATTTAACTCCTACTCAACCTATAGGTTTGTGGATGATACGACTGTGGTATCTCAAACAATGACAAATCAGACTACAGGAGGGAGATAAATCACTTGGTTGCATGGTGTACCGAAAACAATGTCTCTCTAAATGTCGGAAAGACCAAGGAACTGATCATCGACTTCAGAAAGCGTAGCACGACAGAAACTCCTGTCTGCATCAATGGCTCCAAAGTGGAGATGGTCAATAGCTTTAAGGTCTTGGTCCACTCACGTTGATGCAACAGTCAAGAAAGCACAACAACGTTTCTACTTCCTGCGGAAGCTAAAGAAATTTGGCATGTCTGCATCGACTCTCACAAACCTCTACAGATGTGCGATAGAGAGCATCCTATCCAGCTGCATCACAGCTTGGTATGGCAACTGCTTGGTCCAAAATTGCAAGAAACTGCAGAGTGTGGTGAACTCAGCCCAACGCATCACACAAGCTTGCCATCCTCACAGTGATTCTGTATACACCTCCCGCTGCCTCAGGAAGGCAGGCAGCATTATCAGAAACCCCTCCCACCCAGGCATTGCCTTCTTCCAGACCCTTCCATCAGGCAGAAGGTACAGAAGTCTGAAGACCCGCATATCCAGACATAGGAACAGCTTCTTCCCCACAGCTACAAGACTCCTCAACGACTCCCACTAGGACTGGTCTGTTCCCTGTAAGAACACTATTCACGACACCCTATGCTGCTCTTACTCATGTATTTGCTTTGTTTGGCCCCTTGTTCTGCACTGTAACCAATCACTGTTTGTCGATGTGCCATTTGTCAATGTTCTCTGATGATTATTAATAATCGGCTGTAGAAAAATACTTTTTACTATATTTCGGTACATATGACAATAAGTCAAATCAAAAAAGAAGAGAGACCCCTGTTAGGATGCCCCCCAGAAGAGACACTCCTGTCTGGAAGCTGGCGAGCAGACAAAGGCAGTGAAAAAAATCATTGCTTTAACACTCAGCTGGGCAATAAACCTGCTGGCTCAGAAACAGGAAACACCACCAGTCAATTCCTGGAGAGAGAAAACCAGTCAGCTGTTTTTAAACACTGACCTCCAAGCCATTCATTCATTTCTGTTTGATATTGATTTTACTAGGCTGTGATTGACAGCTTCCATGCACCACAGCTGTCAGCATTGTTCCATTCATCTCCCTTCATGGTTGACGAACTCTGTAGTGCTCTAACTGCAATGTGTATAAACATCAAGCTTTGATTGACAGCTCCTAAACCACTTCAAACAGAGGTAGGTGCTGTTAATTTCTAGCTGACCACTTCAAAAACAATCAACTGTGAAGGGAGGTGATTAGAAACGCTTAATTCTGTTTGAAGTGGTCCCAGCGGGAGTGGAAATCAGGTGCAGTTCATCTCCGATGGGAGAACATTCATCCATTCTGTTCAGTTTTGTTAGATAATGTAGTTAATGGGAGGAGCCAGGGGATGAAGCAGATTCTGGAGTTTGAGTGTAGTTTTAGATTTAGATGTGAACAGTCAAGAAGCTGTACTCTCAGTGCAGTTTGGCCTTTAGACATGTCTGTGGATAGATGTGCAGCCTCTTTCAAAACAGTTTACTTAAATATTTGACTGGGGACAGACCAGAGGCAGCGAATCTCAAGACAGTGAGTTGGACAGGATAGGATTAATTTCAAAGACTGGCAGTTTAAACTGTCGTAGAGACAGGCAAGAATAAACAGCTGGTTCCTGAAAGACCTCTCTTTCTCAAAGTAGTGCATCTGTTTACAGCAAATATTCCTGTGTATGCTAACTGTATTTAAAAGTGATTTGGACCTGAGATTGGTTGTTTGAGTGGGGATAAAAATAGTGTTTAGGATTGTTTCATTGAAATGTTTAGCAATGTTTAACTGGTCATGTTAAAGTTAGTAATACTGTGTTTGTAATAAAGTTTGTTTTAATATACCACAATCCTGTGAAATCACTCCTGGAATGAAATCTCTTTTCGCCACAGTCTTACAGTTTAAATTAAAAATTCCGGTTTCTGTCCAGAATCCTAGCAACTGTTGGGGTCTGGTCCGGGATCATAATATTAAAACCTTATTTTTAAAGTAAGCTTCAATGAAAGTTTTCACTCCAGTATTTGAATCTACAAATAAAGTGATAGTCTCTTAGGTAGCTTCCAGTAACCTGACTATTATGGTAAGATTAATGTAAGGGAGAATTTAGTGCAGATTTGATTGTCAGTTACTGTAAAATGTAATCTCCACAAGCCAATAAAAGGGACAGTAAATTACCTTTCAACACATCCAATTGACAGCATGAATAAATATACATTTGATTTAATTAAAATCTTAGACCATTGCAATTGATTTCTTCATGGGTTGAAGCAAGGATATATCCCAAAATACTTCCCCATTCAGCTGCAGCCTTAAACTAGCTGTCCTGTTAAATTTTCTGACATTCCCGATTCTGTACTTCACAAAGAATTTGAATTAATAATCTTTATTATTGTCACTCGCAGGTTTACATTAACACTGCAATGAAGTTACTGCGAAAATCCCCACCCTAGTCGCCACACTCCGGCGCCTGTTCGGGTACACGGAGGGAGAATTCAGAATGTCCAATTCACTGAACAGCACGTCTTTCGGGACTTGTGGACTAAACCGGAGCACCCGGAGGAAACCCAGGGAAATACAGGTAGACACAGGGAGAACGTGCAGACTCCGCACAGACAGTGACCCAAGCCGGAATCGAACCTGGGACCCTGGGGCTGTGAAGCAACTGTGCTAACCACTGTGCTACTGTGCCGCCACAATTACAGGAACCTGGGTAGGCAATTCAGCTCTTCAGTCTGTTTCATGATGCACTTAGACCATAACTGATATCCAGTTGAACATCATTTATACCTCGGCCCAGTTTCTCACCTTCAATCTATATCTCCTTACCAAATATCTATCAGTCTTAGTTTTAACATTTTCAATCGATATATCCTCAACTATTATTTGGGGAAGGGAATTTCCAGATTTCCTTTATGTGATAATGTGCTATCTGACACCACCATCACTGAAGGACTTAGTTCTAAGTTTAGGTTTATCTGCCACTCCCCCTGAGCCCTCAACGATAACACAATCAGGTTCTCGCCCAAACATTCAAACCAAACATCCATTTGAATTTATTACCTTATACTTTGCGTGGTTAACGTTGCATCATCAGCCCTCATTTAATCTTTCCACCCATCGGGTGTGACGCCACGCTGGCGTGAATTACCACCGCTTTATAAAAACAGGAAGGAGGAACCATGACCTCTGAGAAGGAGGCAGGAGGTGAGCTCCACTGTCTCCACTGAACAGGGAGTCCAAGGGAACGGAACTCAGGAGAGGGGAGGATGTCGGTGGTGTCCCAGGGCAGGAGGGGAGGGGAGGGTGTGCGAGAGAAAGAGGAGGGAAGCTACTGAGGCATAAGACTGCATGCACTTGTGCGGCAGGGTAGGGGTCACGGTTGGTTGTAGGTGGTCCTGAACTCTGCTGACTGCGTTGTGCTAATAAGCTTTAAGAGCTGCATAGGCTTGCTGTCTGTGTTGTTGGAGTGAGCTTTTGGTGCTGCCTGTGGCATGGCAGTATGGGGCAGGGGCAGGAAGGCTGCGGGCCACATGGAGTAGGAGTTGGGGTATGATGAGAGTCAAGTCGCCGGTCCTAATGGGCTGGGTGTCTTAGACCCTGAAAGAGAAAGCAACATGGTGTCCACCCTGCTGGGCGGGAGGTGGCGGCGGTGGGGGGGGGGGGGGGGGGGGGTAGCTCTATAAGCTCTGCCTCTCCCTGAAGCAGAAATAAATTGTGCCCACTAACAGTCCTGAGGCTCATGCTTGCCACATTAACTGATCGTCACAATTTAACCTTTCACAGTGTCAGCTCCCCACAAGCTCAAAGTCATAGAAGACTGTCTGCTCCTCTTCCGCAGCTTCATTTGTGGCCAGGTAACCCTGGACAGGGAGCATGAGGTGTCCACGGACACTATTGAGGCCTTCCATGCTTGGTGGGCACCGCAGAGTCTGCAGTGCCTTAATTATCCTTTAAATCATCTTTTGATTTGATGTTTAAGTTTCATTTGCTCTTCTTTTCTGTTGAGGGCTGTTTCCCTTCAAGGAGCTGCCCTTTTTACTTTGTCCCTCAGATTGTTTGATTTAGTTTAATTGGTGGAATTCAAAACAGTTCAGAGTCCAGCAATGGGATGAATACTCAAAGGTCAAGATGCAATACTTGGTTGCACGGGATCAAGAGGCACTGGGGTTGCTTCTCTCTTGGGACCACAATGCCTGGCAGCCAAGATCCATTAGCCCCCTGGGGGATATAACCGTCCAGTTGACTCTGCCCATTAGGGAGGAGTGAGCATATAATCTTCCTGTCAGAAAACCAAGTGGTAGTGAGCCTAAGGGAGTGGAGTACTAAATGAGAGGTTAAGGGTGAGACTAAATGGGTGAGGGCATAGGCCTGGGCCAGTCCTTTTCTGGAGAGGGGAGGGCACCTGAGCTGTGGATGAGTGGTCACCGCCAGAGAAGTACTGGGACTGGCTGCCTCTAGATCTGGAAGGCCAATGGGTAAGGAGAGGTAATGATGCTCAGCAGCTGCGACATCAGCCTGCCTATCTCTCACTCATTCATCCCTTGTTCAATTGATATCGGAATAGAGCCAGTGAAGCTGGCCATCATACTAATAACTATGCTGGACGAGTACCGGCTTCAGCAATGATGTGCGGCGACACCGAGGAAATACCCCCCAGAATGAGAACAAGGGGCCACAGGGTAGCTTCTGGTGCTGGAAGCTACACCAGTTATGCAAGAGGCACGAAGGCACCAAAGGAGACCAAGGGTCTTGTGTGTCCTTCATGGAGCTGTCAGACAATATGCGTTGAAGAAGACTCTGCCTCACAGCGAGGCTGTGCGGCACCTGGGCCATGTCCTTTCAGACGTGGCGCCACGTGGCGGCAGAGGACACCCACTCCGAGGCTGTGAAGTTCACAGCAGCCCTAACTTTTGATGTCCCGGAGTACTTGCAGATCTCCATGGGGGAACTCTGTGGGATATCACTGGCATCCGCCCATAAAAGCACCCATGAGGTCACTGATGCACTTTATGCATGGGCTCTGGACTATATCCACCAGACCTGGCAGGACGAGAGCACTACGGGCTTTAGGCACTTAACTGGTCTTCAGGTGCAGGGGGTGATCGACTACACCTATGCCACTCTCCGCACCCAGGGGCACCAGGGAGTTCCCTTCATAAACTGGAAGGGTTTCCACTTCCTCAATGTCCAGCTGGTTTGAGGAAAAACCTTTTTGCCCAGAGGGTGGTGAAGGTCTGGAGTGCACTGCCTGGGAGGGTGGTAGAGGTGGGTTGCCTCATTTCCTTTAAAAAGTACCTGGATGAGCACTTAGCACATCATAACATTCAAGGCTATGGGCCAAGTGCTGACAAATGGGATTAGGGAGACAGGTCGGGTGTTTTTCATGTGTCAGTGTTGACTCAATGGGCCAAATGGTCTCTTCTGCACTGTGATTCTGATTCTGGTGTGTGACCACCAGATGCACTTAATGTACGTGTATGCCTGTTTTCCATGGAGCGTGCATCACACCTACATACTTGGTCAGTCGCACATCCCTGGAAATTTGAGGGGTACCCCAGGCTGCAGGGATGGCTCATTGGGGACAAGGGATATCCTCTCAGTTTGTGGCTGATTACGCTAGTGCTGAGGCCACAGACCGCTGTGAATGCCAGATCCAATGAAGGACACAGTGCGACACGAGCTGTGATCAATTGGTGCATTGGAGACTGCCTCAACTGGTCTGGTGGGCCACATTTTCATGGTTTACTGAGCCTTCCACAGCCTGGCACTGCAGCAGGGCAATGAAATTCCTGAGGATGGCCTCGAGGAGTGGCACGTGTCCTCAGATGAGTAGGGCGTGAAGTAGGGCATCGAGCAAGAGCTGAGGATCCAGAGGACAGAAGCCAGGCGGGGATGAGCACATGCATGGGTTGGACGGGTGGAGACTCCCTCATCTTCATCCACTTCATGATGGAGGACTAGTTCACTTTGCAACAGCGCGACCCCCTCCCCCTCCCCCCAGGATGTTGTGACTAGTCTGTGACCAGGGGATGAAGTTAGCCGAGATATCAAACATCAGGGTGTTGGAGCTGGGTGGGGGGTTCAATGTGCCTGCTGTCCAGTTGATGCAGGAGGGTGTTGACAACTCGCAGTGAGGAACAGTCTGTGATGCTCTTCAGTTATTGCTTATGTCTGACTCCCCATCTCATGTCTGACTGAGGTTTGGTCTGACGTTCTTTGTCCCTGTGCTGTAGAGGGGGATTATGGGTGAGGGTCTAGGGTTTACTGAATCATGTTTGAATCCTATCACTGCAATTGAAGCATTTGTACTGACCACCTCGTAGGCATGAGGCCCCCTGATGGGGAGAAGCGCTATGACACTGGGAGATGGGCTAACGTTTCTGAGAATTAAAGTGTTGAACAATAATAATATTTAATTCAGTGACATATCCAAATATTACAAGTGACAATGACCCCCTAACTATTTGTGCTTAACTTCACCAGTGCCCACACTATGCCTCTACAAGTTGTTATGGGCCAGGGTTCAGAGAACCCCAAAGTGTAGCATGGAGTTCACCTGACCCACAACTTTTTATAGATTGTGGTATGGGGAGCACACAGCCCACTCGACAGGTATGGTACAGCAGAAATGGAAAAGTATTTTTTAAAGCAAAACAATGTTTATTCTATGAACTCAAGTTAACCTTTTTAAAACATACAGTGAACATCTTAGCAACCATCGATTCAAATACAACCCCAAAGAATACAACACTAAGTAATCCTTTAAGCTTTCCTTTTGACATTCATAAGACTTAAAACACCTTTTCACAGAAGCACATCAGGTTAAAGTCATTACTGTTATTAGTTTCAAATCACCAGGATCGATTTGCAGTCTTTAGATTACAGTGAGAGATTCATACACATTCTGGCTGTGACTGCAGCTATCCCGCTCTGAAAATGAAACTAAAACACACCCTGCAGCAACCAGCCTAAAACGAAAGTAAAACGCTGACAGACAGCCCAGCTCAACCCACACTCTGGCATCACTGCAGAAATATGAGCAGCCAAATATTTCTTAAAGCAACATTCTCATGACACCTCCCCCCAAGAAAAAAAAAACCCATCAACTTCAAGATGGTTTCATTTTTCACCTTTTCACTATCCTTTAAGAAAAGCACACAGGAAATATACTTAATCATCTCAAAAATCAACACACACAAACAGATATAATAATATAGTCCATTTTTGTTCTTCTTCCTCCAACTGAAATCCTACTCGGTTGACAGTCCCTTTGAACAAGAAGGACCTTGCACAATCCATCCATTTCTCTACGCCTCGGCATTTCTCTTTAAAGTCAGATATGTTAGTTCAATGTGATAAGGTCCATGAAACCTACCACTGGTAACAATACTAAAACTTTATCTCCACTGGCAAAACTACGAACTTTCGATTTCTTGTCCGTTACCCGTTTCATCACATTTTGTGCAACTTTCAAATGTTGTCCAGCCAATTCACCTGCTCTATTTAATCGTAATCCAATAATGTAATTTCCGATTTCTCACCACCAATTTTTCCTTAATCAATTTAAGTGGTCCTCTTACCTCATGACCAAAAATTAGTTCAAAAGGACTGAATTTGGTTAATTCATTAGGTGCATCCCTTATTGCAAACAGTGCGAATGGAACTCATTTATCCCAATCCTCTGAATAATTGTGACAATAAGCTCTCAACATTGTCTTTAATGTCTGATGTCTCCTTTCTAATGCTCCCAGCGCTTCTGGATGGTACGCAGTTGATTTAAATTGTTTTATTCCTAAGATATCCATAACATCTTTGAATAACCTGGAGGTAAAATTCGATCCTTGATCTGATTGTATTTCTGTGGGTAGTCCATATCTAGTAAAGAATTTAAGTAACTCCTCCACAATCTTTTCAGCTGTAATATTACAGACTGGAATGGCCTCTGATAACCTAGTAGATACATCCATTAAAGTCAAAAGATATTGATTCCCATTTTTCGTTTTAGGAAGCGGTCCTACGCAATCAATTAGGACCCTTGTAAAAGGTTCCTCAAATACTGCAATGGGTATTAAGAGCGCTGGTTTTATCACTGCTTGAGGTTTCCCTATTACTTGACATGTGTGACATGATTGACAAAATTTAACGACATCTTTATGTAGTCCAGGCCAATAAAAATGTTTTTGAATTTTAGCTTGAGTTTTCCTTATTCCCAAATGACCTCCCACTGGTACCTCATGTGCAACTCGCAACACCTCCTTTCTATACCCGACTGGCAATACGACTTGATGAACTTCTGCCCACTTTTCATCCGCCTGCATATGTAAATGTCTCCATTTTCTCATCAAGACATTACTTTTACGGTAATAGCACTCTGGTATACACTCAGATTCCTCTTCCGTGTATGCTTTCTGATACATCCGTTTTATTTCTACATCTTTCTGTTGTAACTCCGCCACTTTTCCTAAACTAAAAATATCTGCCTCATCCTCCACCTGTTCTTGTTCTTTTTCAACCATCTGATCAAAAATTGTTGCTGATAAGTGCACTTCAACTTCATCTTCACTCTTTGATTTCTCCTCTTATCTTAACCTGTGACTTTGCGAACTTGTTACTGCACAATCCAGAAAAATCCCAGGATATCCATCCTTCAACACTTCAGTTGTCTGATTTTCCATTGGCTTATCAACCACTGTAGGCACCACTCCCACCTGCGATCCAGCTATATAATTATCCAAGATAAACTGTATTCCTGGACACGATAGTTTCTCTATTACTCCTCCTACCACTTCACCTTTCTTCACTGGACTTTCCAACCTTACCTTATATAATTGAACACTACTCCTCTCACCCTGAATTCCACATATTACCACCTTTTCTGGCAACATTCTTCCCAAACTACATAACTCCTCATCTCTTACCATTCAAGATTGACTAGCTACCATTTCTCTTAAAATTGTGACATCTTTACCTGCTCCTCCCAATACACATGAGTAAACTTTACCCGCACAAGTAAATTTTTTAAAGAGATCTGGCACCTTCTTATCAATCACCTCTTGATCAGTCTGTATAATCTTTTGCACATCCTTCGCTTCTCTTGGGCTTTCCTTTACCACTTTAACAAACTCCACTGCCTTATCCAGTTTTACCACATCAGCCTTCCCAGTGCTTTTCTTCACCACCAACCACCAACACTGTGACATTACACGGCCTAGTTTATTACAGTGAAAACATTTGAAATTTTTCATGCCTCTTCCACCCTCCTGGGTTTCTTTTTTAGTCTGAGGTACACTCTCCTTATTATCTCCCATCAGATCACCTTTACCTTCATCATTGAGTATTTCTCATGTCCCTAGTTTCTATCCCTCACAGACTGAAACTGATGTTAGAAGCCAAGCTTTGATTTATGAACTAATTCATAATTATCTGTCAGTTCTGCTTCTAATCTCGCTTCTAATTAACCCTCTGCTCTTCCACATGAGTTCTCAGTACATCAGGAATTGAATTTTTAAACGCCTCGAAAAGCATAATTTCTCTGAGAGCTTCATACGTTTGGCCTATTTTCAAAGCCCTTATCCACCTATCAAAATTACTCTCTTTGAGCCTTTCAAACTCCATGTATGTTTGACCAAATTATTTCCTTAAATTTCTCAACCTTTGTCTGTAGTCTTCAGGCTCTAGTTCATATGCGCCCAAGATGGATTTTTTCACCTCCTCATATGTCCCAGATACCTCCCCCAGTAGTGATGCAAACACTTCACTAGCCCTACCTATCAGTTCTGTTTGAATCAGTAATGCCCACATGTCCTGTGGCCATTTCATTTGTTTAGCCACCTTCTCAAATGCAATGAAAAAGGCTTCCACCTCCTTCTCGTCAAACCTTGGCAATGCTTGGACATATTTAAATAGATTCCCACCAAGCCTTCGACTTTGACGCTCTTTCTCACTATCTTCATCACCATCATCCAATTGTACGTTTCCCTTTACGTCTGTCAATTTTAACCGACTGTCATATTTCATGGCCATTTTCCGAAGTTCAAACTCTCTCTGTTTATCTTTTTCCCTGATCTGTATCTCCCTTTCCCTTTCCTTTTCCTCTCTATCTCTTTCGTATTCAAGCTGCTTTAATTCTTTCTCATGTTCCATTTGTTTAAGTTGTAACTGAATTTTTGCCATTTCCAATGAGTCAAACTTTACCTAAGGCAATTTTAAATGCTTAGCCACTGCCATAATTACCTCACCTTTTCACATTTTGTCAGGTAATGTTAAGTGCAATGTTTTTGCCAAATCTAACAGTCTGCTTTTAGTCTCTGTCCCTAAAGTACTGCATGTGACCATCTCCACCCCCAAAAACTTCAGAGCCTCTCAAAAAGCCATTGTCCACAATGCACTCCCCACTTAAACTAAAATACCACACCTGAAAAGCAACCACAATATGCTCACCCCTTACTGTCTTTAAGTTCACTAAGCCAATCCAATAGATAGACTTTGATGCCCCTCGAGCCCCCAATTTGTTATGGGTCAGGGTTTAGAGAACCCCAAAGTGTAGCATGGAGTTTATCTGACCCACAACTTTTAATAGATTGTGGTAGGGGGAGCACACAACCCACTCTACAGGTGTCGTACAGCAGAAATGGAAAAGTATTTTTTAAAGCAAAACAATGTTTATTCTATGAACTCAAGTTAACCTTTTTAAAATATACAGTGAACAGCTTAGCAACCATCAATTCAAATACAACCCCCAAAGAATACAACACTAATTAATCCTTTAAGCTTTCCTTTTAATATATATAAGACTTAAAACACCTTTTACCAGAAGCACTTCAGGTTAAAGTCATTACTGTTATTAGTTTTAAATCACCAGGATCGATTTGCAGTCTTTAGATTACAGAGAGAGATTCATACACCTTCTGGCTGTGACTGCAGCTATCCAACTCTGAAAAATAAACTAAAACACACCCTGCAGCAACCAGCCTAAAACGAAAGTAAAAAGCTGACAGACAGCCCAGCTCCACCCACACTCTGACATCACTGCAGTAATATGAGCAGCCAAACATTTCTTAAAGCGACATTCTCATGACAAAGTCCTCATACCTGCAAACCCTCACACTACATCTGGGTGTTTTTCCAGGTGACCTGCTGCCTTTCACACCCTGTTGCCCGAGAGGCCCTTGCTGGGTGTCCTCTGGAGGGGCAGCACCTGGAAGGCACCATCCTACAGTCAGGTGGCACTGGTGTTGCCGTGTCACCCTATTCTGCCCACTGTGCCTGAGTAGCATCTGTCTAAGGAAGGGGGCTTCAGGTTATCTTGTCACTCCCAGGTTCTCCTGGATGGAAGGCTCTGGGATATGCTCCAGGAGATCCTCCTTGCTCCGGGTTCTTGTTACTCCGTGGGATTGATGGGCAGCTGGAGTGAGATTCAGAAGCCTCAGCATTATCTAACGCTGCCAGTCCTAGAGGACTGCCATTGTCTGAACCATATAGTTGAAGCCCTCAACCATGGCCCTCAGGGACTGAGTCATGCTTCCGAGTTCTCGAGTCATGGATCTGACCTCTTGCCCGAGGCTTTGCAATTGCTGGTACCATCTCCTGCAACTGAAGACTGTGGGACTCCTCCATTTGGCCTTGGAGTCACAGGGGTGTGATTGATATCTCTTGCTGGTATTCCTGTTCTGCGTTTGCATTTCAAGCAGTTGAGGGGCGAATGTGTCCAGAGGCACGGTACTTGGGTGGGGCACAGCTGAGTCCTGGGATCCAGCAGATCTCCAACGGTCCTCTCCCTGGGACGCTGTCCCTATGTCTGGATGTGCGGGTCTTCAGACTTCTGTATCTTCTGTCTGATGGAAGGGTCTGGAAGAAGGCAAAGCCTGGGTGGTGAGGGGTCTCAGATAATGCTGTTCGCCTGCCTGAGGCAGCAGGAGGTGTATACAGAATCAATGTGGGGGTGGCAAGCTTGTGTGATGCGTTGGGCTGAGTTCACCACACTCTGCAGTTTCTTGCGATCTTGTGCCGAGCAGTTGCCATATCAATTTATGATACAGCTGGATAGGATGCTCTCTATGGCACATCTGTAGAAGTTTGTGAGAGTCAATGCAGACAAGCCGATTTTCTTCAGCTTCTGTAGGAAGTAGAGACATTGTTGGGCTTTCTTGACTGTTGCATCAATGTGAGTGGACCAGGGCATGGTGTGACCTTGTCGCATGGTGGGTCAGATGTAGATGATATGTGGCACGTGGGGGCACGGCGCGTGAACAGGGAGTAGATCTGATGAGGAGTTCCAGGGGGATGTAAGGAAGCTTGTGGGAGTGTGGGTGCTGGGGCCCTGTGATGTGGCAGCATGTGGGACCGTAGTTTCCAGAGATAACAGCAAGGTTCAGTGCTGAGAGGAGACGAGGAGCACTCACTCTGGCAGCACAGAGTAGGTCATTAATCTTCTTACATCGCTGCTTCCCCGTCCTCTTGGTCAGGCTGCTGACACTGACTAGTACTACCACCGTCTCCCAGGTGGGATCCATCACCCTGCTGGAGCGTCTCCTGCCAGCCCACCTCTCCTCCATGGCATCTAGCATACAGGTACGTCCCCCTCTGTGAATTGAGGAACAGGTTTCCTTGCTGCCATCCTCCTGGCTTGAATGACAGGAGCTGGTTTGGCACAGGGCTAAATCGCTGGCTTTGAAAGCAGACCAAGGCAGGTTCAGCAGCACGGTTCAATTCCCGTACCAGCCTCCCCGAACAGGCGCCGGAATGTGGCGACTAGGGGCTTTTCACAGTAACTTCATTTGAAGCCTACTTGTGACAATAAGCGATTTTCATTTTCATGACAGCAAGTGCTGTGAAGCCATTTAAATGCAATGCCCCCTTCATTGAATCAGGCCCACTGAACCACAGGCACAGCATTTTTCATGTGGGAAAAAAAATGTTTTCCTAAGTCCGTACAAATTGCGGTCCACTGGACCGACGTGAATCACATACAATTTCTCACCAAAAATGCCACTTTGACCGAATTTCTCTGGCATCCCCACAGCCAGAGAATCGACGGTGTGAAGTAGCCCGCTATTGGCCAGCGGCGGGGTCTTCTGGTCCCGCCACCGTCAATAGAATTCCGCATGGACACCACCCCATGCCGCAAAGATACCCACGGCAGGGGATGTGCCGTTGGCGAGAGCGGAAGATCCCACCAGCGTGAACAGACGGAATATTCCGCCCTTTGTTAGTTTTTGGGAAAATTCCACCCGATGTTCCGAGTTCCGAGCATCATCTTAATCATCTAAATTAGATCATCTTTTAATCTTCAATACACAAGAGAGTGCAAGCCTAGTCCATAAAAAAGGTGGACAATATCTATTGACTGCCTGGCATCACACTAAACCATACAGACGAAAGTGGTGCCAGGTTCAACCCCAGCCCTGCTAGATCAGGCAACGGCTGTGACAACACAATTGCCCACAGTGCCACTGGGCTGGAGGGGAGAGAACAAATCAAATCAAGTTCCTTCTTTTGTTAATTATTGAGACCATTTGCTGAAAAGGACACCACGGGGGAATTCAATGGATAATTAAACCTTCAATTCCCTAAAATAGAAGAATTTGACCATTCATCTAAGGGTGTCAAGGAATTGGGTCTTTTAATGCAGATATTTATTGCCAGTTTTAAGGGAATAGTTTTGAGGTGACACGATACTTGGCAGTATTTTGAACTGTGAGGGGGAGAATAAGAGACAGGCAGATGAAATGGGTGGACACATGACAGATCAAATTTAATGCAAAGAGCTGTTTTGTAATATATTTTGGCAGGAAGAACAAGAGGAGGCAATATAAAATAAAGGAGACAATTACAAAAGGGGAGCAGCAGCAGAGGGACCTGTGGGTATATGTACACAGATTATTGAAGGTGTCAGGGAAGGTTGAGAAAGTGATTAAAAAGGCCTAGGGGATGATGAGTTTTATAAATAGAGGATTAGGCCAGGATCCTCCAACCCACGGTGGGGGCTTTGACAGGTCAGCCAAAGGTCCGTTAACTTTCGGAGGGACCGGACAATCCCAGAATTGAGCGGAGCTGGAAAATCCTGTCTAGAGAGGACACAACCAAGGAGGTTATGGTGAACCTTTACAAAACAGTGGTCCGGTCTCTAGTGGAGCATTGTTTCAGTTCTGGCATCGCACTCAAAAGCTTGTTTCCTCCTTCCCCCCCCCACCCCCCTCATATCCTTTGGTCCCCTTCATCTCAAGAGCTAAGACTCACTGCTCATTGAAAACATACACTGCGGGATTCTCCATCGGTGGGATCCTCCATCCCGCTCATGCCTGCGTGTTTCCCGTTGGCGCGAGGTGGCCCACAATAGGGAAAGCCCTTTGGCCAGCTGCGGAAACGGAGATTCCCGCTGCAGGCGGGGGGGGGGGGGGGGGGGGGGGGGGGCACCGCACCTAAAATGGTTCTGGTGGGACGGAGATTGCCACCCACAATGTTCTGGCCTCAGCTGCTTTCTGTAGTAGAGAATTCCACAGGTTGACCTTTCTCTGGGTGCAGATGTTTCTCCTCATCTCTGTCCTAAATGGTCTACTCCATATCACCCACCCACCCCCCCCCCGCAACCCCCCGCTCATTCTTCTGAACTCATATGTCAGTCCCGCCATCCCAGGTATCAGCCTGGTAAACCTTTGCTGCACTCCCTGAATAGCAAGAACATCCTTCCTCAGATAAGGAGATCAAAACGGCACACAATATTCCAGGTGTGATCTCACCAAGGCCCTGTATATTTGCAGCAAGACATCACCGCTCATGTACTCAAATCCTCCAGAACTCAGTTCTGAAGAAGAGTTATAGCAAACTCAAAATATTTACTCTGTTTCTCTCTCCACAGATGCTGCCAGACCTGCCGAGTTTTTCCAGAACTTTCTGTTAATATTCCAGATCTCCAGAAACTGCAATATTTTGCTTTACATTCGACACATAACTGTGCTGTTTAAGATGACTTACTGGGAAGCTTAACCAAATTCAATAGGTGTTCTGGCCATTTAGAAGACCATGTGCTTTACCAAAGATAATGAGTGAGATGAAAGATAAGGGGGGTGATTAAACAGACAAATGGGACTATCAAACGGGACTCTTTTTCTCTGGCCTCGGTGAGGGCTGCCCTGCCGAGACATCACTTACCTTCATTTCCAGCACTGACAAACAGTACAGGAAGAGATTGGGCCACCATTTGTAAATGTTGCCCCGATCTCTCAGCCGCACCCCCCCACCACCACCACCACCGCCGCGGCCTCCGAACCCCACCCCCACTCCCCACCGCAATGCCCCAACTCACTTCTTATGGCGCCTTCGAGTCCCACCTCACCCCACGTCAAAAGGACAGGACACCCCTGGGTCCAATCCCCGGCATGGGAAACCTATCACCCAGGCACATTGGCACTGCGTGTCCAGCATCCCGCCAATGCTGTTGCCAGTGCCACCCTGCCAGGGTCAACCAGCAGCCTGGCAGTGCCAGTGTGACAGTGCAAGGGTGCCCAGGTGGCACAGCCAAGGTGCCAGCTGGCATGTCAAGGTGCCTGTGTGGCAGTGGGAATGTATCACCCTGCCCAGAGTCCCCCCAGGTGCCGTTATGTCTGCTCCAGATTTGTGTGGACCAGTGCTAAACAGGGCCTAGGCAAGCTCTCCCAGGCACGTGCTTTCGATCCTAGGCCTCGAGAATCTCCAATGCAGAAATATTTAAGTGAGCCTAACTGCTGTGAGATCTCCCAATGCATCCAGTGTGTCGCAAATCGCGTAAGAGGCTCCTCGCGAGATTTTTATTTAAAAACATTTAAAATAAAAAAATTTAGAGTACCCAATTCATTTTTTCCAATTAAGGGGCAATTTAGCACGGCCAATCCACCTACCCAGCACATCTTTGGGTTGTGGGGGTGAAACCCACGCAAACACAGGGAGAATGTGCAAACTCCACACAGACAGTGACCCAGAGCCGGGATCGAACCTGGGACCTCGGCGCCGTGAGGCTGCAGTGCTAACCCACTGCGCTACCGTGCTGCCCTCCTCGCGAGATTTAACGGCCTCGTCATGTCCCAAGTCAGGTGCGATGAGGCTGTACGATTGCACCCAAGGCTAAGAGCTAAACCTCGAGAGACTGGGAAACTAGCATTAAAAAGCTTTTAGATCAGAGAAAGAGAGAAAAGAGAATGAAAAGAAATGTTTCCCTTGGCTGAGGAGTCCAGAACCAAGGGGCACAATTTCAAAATAAGGGGGATCCCACTGAGGGCCGGGATTGGGAGAAATCTCTTTACACAGAGGGTTGTGAACCTTTGAAAATTTCTATCCCACAGGGCTGTGAAAGCTCAGCCATTGGGCGGGATTCTCCATCCCAAGGCCCCCGCCGGGAGCGGGATTCTCCGTCCCGGCAGCCGGCCAATGGGGTTTCCCATTGTGGGCACCCCCACGCCATTGGGAAATCAGCGGGGCTGAATGTAAAACGGAGGGATCCTGCCGATGGAGAATCAGGATTCTCCAGGAATCAGGAATCAGCTGATCATGTCTGTTTAAAGCAGAGAAGAATAAATTTCTGATCAACAATACCGTAAATGATAACGGAGATAGTGGGTGTAAAAGGCTTTGAAGTGTCCATGCAGCCATGATTGTATTAAATGGCAGAGGAAGCTCGATGGGCTGACTGGCACACTCCTATTGGAATCTGATTTTTGAAGCAGGAAGGGAATACATAGGCAGCCATTTTAGTACAATCATGGAAACTGACTGGATGGATTGATAGCCAGAATCGAGACAGACTAAAAGGCAGTCCATAAGACTAAGAATTTCAAGAGGTATGTCAATGGAAAATTAACCCCTCTTTCTCCTGAAGCAGGGGCATTTAACCTCTGAGGGTATTAAGTTGAACTTCTAAATAAATTTGTGAGCATCTTTAGTTGTGGTTGTGTTTTAATGTTAATTATTCCTAGTACTGGAAATGTTCAAAACACCAGTCGATCCCTCTGATTACAGCAAAGAGTAACAAGGGAGTTAAACAGTAAACCCCGGACAAAATTAATTCTAAATGTTAAGTTGGAAACCTCGTGGCTCTACAGCAGACTGACTTTTCCGTCTGAGTTCACACAGAAACCATTGCCACTTGGTCAGGATATCGGCGAGCTGCTGAAATTCAGTGTCAGGTTTTAACACCCAGCATGAGCGAACACTTTCAGGAGACACAAAAATACGACAGCAAATTAACTGTCTTTGAAAAAAAACAAGTTATGTGTGAAGCTTTTTGTCAAGTTGCAGGTGGGTTTCTTTTTTGTAGACTGAGCAATATCTAACAATGTTCTTATGTGGGCTCATGGCCACAATTTCCCAAACCTCAGCTGTGCCATCTGGGCGAGTGTTGAATGAGATTTGGACGTGATTGTGTTTAGTATCTCTGCTTACAAATAATAATCAGAATTAATTTGTTCTGATATTTTGTGCGCGGTGAACTTGCTACAGTTGGTTGAACACTAAGAGTGCCATTTCAATCTTGACAGTATGAATTGAAAGGAACTATTTTGCTGATGCTTGGTTACAGCTTGAGGGTGGATATCCTGCTTGTTCTATTTTGTACAATGTTCCATTTTAACAATGACTTCAATCTGTAAACGAATGATTAGTGGGACATCAAGACATACGTTTCTCACTCTGGGATTCCTAGACTTGCAGGTTACAAACTTTGCACAAGTTTACAATCAAATCTTTTGCATGGACTTTATATCCTGCAGACCGCAGAGCATAGAGTACCTACAGTGCAGAAGGAGGCCATTCAGCCCACTGAGTCTGTACTGACCCTCTCTGTACCTAGGCCCACTCCACCGCCCCATCCCCATAACACCACCAAGCCGCTCCGACACTAAGGAGCAATTTAGCATGGCCAATCCACCGAACCTGCACATCTTTGGACTGGGGCAGGAAGCCGGAGCACCCGGAGGAAACCCACGCAGACATGGGGCGAACCTGCAAACTCCACACAGTCACTCAAGGTTGGAATTGAACCCGGGTCCCTGGCGCTGTGAGGCAGCAGTGCCAAGGACTGTGCCACCGTGCCGACCGCATCACTAAAGAAAATAAGGTACTCCCATGTACCTCCTATTATCTGGCTCAAGACTCATAGGGGTCTATTCGGAATTTTGTGGTGCCTGGCTTAACATATGCATTGTCTGTGTTAACAAGCCAGTAAAAGTGTGGTGATTGTCACTTTAAGGGCAAGAGAGCATATTATATTAAGGGTCACCTGGCTTGAGGGACCAATTGGTACTCAGAGTTGGTAATCATCCCAGTGGATGGAATCCCCTCTTAGGCAAGAGACATGTAGGTAAGCAAGAGACATGTAGGGGACTAGGAGCAGCCATAAGGCTGCTGTTTTCTTACTAATAAATCATTTTCGTATTCATGAATGAAGTTTGTGAACGTGTGTCATCACAAAGGTAATTTAGATCACTGCGAGGTCATCAGCACCACATTCATATCAGGCAATGGGAGTGAAAATCGATGCCAGAGTCAGATGTCAGTGAGGGAAGTAATCTCTAGTGAGGGACCATGTGAATGTGGAAATAAGTTATTAAAAAATCAATAAAATATCAAACATTTTTCAGGATTGAAAATGGAATACATGTGGCAGAAAGTACTTACAAGTGAGCACAAGAGAGTAAACTTACATGTTAAAAAGCTTTGATTTTTTTCTGTTCAATCTGAACTTAGTTATTGCATTCCAAAAAGTTAAATTTGAGCATAGAGGATATCCGTGTCAATCAGGTTGTTACGTTTGTGTGACAGGCGAGTTGAAAACTTGATTTTTTAAAAATATTTGTTCATGGGATGTGTGCTGGCTAGACCATCTCCAATTGTCATGTTTGGATGATCTTATAAAGAATATAAATACATCATATTTCCTGGTATGAGGTCTCTCCATCTCTTGTTCACTCCCTTGTATATATAAATGTAACTTTTTTATTTCCTAAATGAAATTTCAGCTCAGGCTAAATTTTAGAAGTGTGTCTTTTATAAAAGTCCAACAATACAGCTTGACACATACAATTGCTATCGGATGTTTTGATGACGTTTTCATTGTCTCCAAAAACGACGGCTATTTAATACTTAGCAGAAATGGATTTCCTAATCTAGCTTCTTGAATGGAACATAACCAATCTCCCTGTCAAAATTTCTAAGCCAATGCTCATCATTAGACAGCAACTGCTCCATTCCTGTGGTACTATTAAGATTTCAGCAGTCCTGTACCAACTGATCTGGTTATGTTTAGCTTGTAATTGCAAATGTTAGAGATCAACATTCAGTGATGGATTCCCACCAATGTAATTTAACACTACTTATGTTCCATGACAGCATTTCATATGTCAGCCTTTCATTCCCCTGAGTCATCAGCTGTAATTAACAGCACTCTCCTCTTTTTAATTGCATTACTAATCCACTGAACAGAACATATTCAAAAAGAGGAACTGATTAAAATAGTCGCTGGGATCCATGCTATCAAACAGTATTGCTACGCTCTGAAGGTACAATTTCATTCCACCGCAGTTGCGCCGAGTTTCTTTTTTCATTTATGCACTTTTGTGCACTTCATATTATTTTGTTGACCTTATTTTATTTCATTGTCAATCAGGATGTTCCGAATTTTGCTTTGCTCCCGCAGCTTTGCAGTTATGCTGTTGAGTTGCCAGTCAAATTGTCATAGAATTTACAGTGCAGAATTTACAGTGCAGAAGGAGGCCATTTGGCTCATTAAGTCCGAACCAGCCCTCAGAAAGAGCACCCCACCCAAGCCCATACCTCCACCCCATTCCCATATCCCAGCAACCCCACCTAACCGTTTTGGACACTATGGGCAATTTAGCATAGCCGATCCACCCAACCTGCACATCTTTGGACTGTGGTGTTATGGGCCAGGGTTGAGGGAACCCAAAGTGTCTCCTGGAGTTCACCTGACCCACAACTTTGACTAGATTGCGGTATGGGGAGCACATGGCCCACTCTACAGGTGTGGTACAACAGAAATGGAAAAATATTTTTTAAAGCAAAATAATGTTTATTCTATGAACTCAAGTTAAACTTTTTAAAACATAGTGAACATCTTAGCAACCATTAATTCAAATACAACCCCCAAAGTCTACAACACTAAGTAAACCTTTAAGCTTTTCTTTTTAACATCCATACGTCTAAAAAACAAAACCTTTATCAGAAGCACATCAGGTTAAAGTCACTACTGAAAACATTTATCATTCTGAATTCTCAAAATGATCAAGAGATAGTCTTTTGATGGCAGAGAGAACAGCAGTGCACCTGCTTGGTCTGGCTTCAGCTCCAACACTGAAAATGAAACTAAAACACACCCTGCAGCCTGCTCAAAAACGAAAGTAAAAAGCTGACACAGCCCAGCTCCACCCACTCTCTGACATCACTGCAGTAGTAAACACACACTTCTTAAAGGTACTCTCACTACAGATATTTATATACACACCCATATATAAACACCCATTTCTTAAAGGTATTATCACATGACAGTGGGAGGAAACCGGAGCATCCAGAGGAAACCCACGCAGACACAGGGAGAATGTGACAGATAGTGAGCCAGGACTCGAATCTGGAACCCTGGAGCTGTGAAGCAACTGTGCTAACCACTGTGCTGCTGTGCTGCCCCTGACTATTCCAGTTCCAACGTGGATCAGCTCTTGGTTGATCCACTCAGAAAATAGTTCACATCGTCGACAGTTCCAACTTGGGAGAAGGGAACGATCTCACACTGATTGCCCCATCCCGGGTATTTTGTTCGCAATATGAAGCATTAGTCACATTTCTGCGTATGGCCTTCACCCGGGTTAACTTTTGCCATTCTCCAAAGCTCAAAAAGGACACTTGAAGGCAGGAGATTAGGGAACTAAATGTATTGGGTTGGATTCCCCGTCCCCGCCACGTCATATTTCGGATTCAGCGCGCCGGTGGGATGCTCCGTTTCGCCGGCTGGTTTTCCTATTGTGGGGGAGCCCCACGCCATTGAGATACCCCCGGGCCGCCGGCAAAATGAAGCATCCTGACAGCAGAGAATCCAGCCCATTATCTCCAAATTTGCAGATGATACAAAATTGTTGGGAGGCTGAGCTGTCACGAGGATTCAGAGATGTTTCAGCGGGATTTGGACAGGCTGAGTGAGTCGGCATGTGCATGGCAGATGCAGTATAATGTGGATAAATGTAGGGCAGCACGGTGGCGCAGTGAGTAGCACTGCTGCCTCACGGTGCCGAGGTCCCAGGTACGATCCCGGCTCTGGGTCATTGTCTATGTGGAGTTTGCACATTCTCCCCGTGTTTGCGTGGGTTTCGCCCCCACAACCCAAAGATATGCAGGGTAGGTGGATTGGCCACGCTAAATTGCCCCTTAATTGGAAAAAATGAATTGGGTACTCTAAATTTATAAATGTTTTTTTTTATAAATGTGGATAAATATGAGGCTATCCACTTCGGTAGCAAGAAATACAAAAGCAGATTATTATTTGAATGGGTGTAAATTGAGAGAGGTGGATACTCAATGAAACCTTGGTGTCCGCGTGCATCAGTCGCTGAAAGTAAGTGCACAGGTACAGCAGACAGTAAAGACGGCAAATGGTATGAGAGGATTCGAGTATAGGGATCGAGATATTTGACTGCAATTGTATAGGGCATTGGTGAGGCTACACATGGAGTATTGTGTGCAGTTTTGGTGTCCTTATCTGAGGAAGGATTTTTTTGCTCTGGAAGGAGTGCAACAAAGGTTTATCAGGCAGATTCCAGGGATGAAGGGACACTCATATGAGGAGAGACTATGTCGGTTAGAATTACGTTCATTGGAGTTTCGAAGGGTAAGAGGGTATCTCATAGAAACTTATAAAATTCAAACAGGATTAGACAGGGTAGATTCAGAAAGAATGTTCCCGATGGTGGGGGAGTCCAGAACTAGGGGTCATAGTTTGAGGATAGGGGGGGTAAACCTTTTAGGACTGAGGTGAGGAGAAATGTCTTCACCCAGAGAATGGTGAATCTGTGGAAGTCACTACCACAGAAAGTTGTTGAGGCTAAAACGTTGTGTAATTTCAAAAAGGAATTAGGCATAGCTCTTGAGGCTAAAGGGATCAGGGGATATGAGGGGAAGGCAGGATCAGTGTATTGAACTTGGTCAGCCATGATCACAATGAATGGCGGAGCAGAATCGAAGGGCGTGGCCTCCTCCTTCTTCTATTTTCTACGTTTCTATGTTTCTCTTACAGGGGATGAAAACTGAGATTTAGAAAAATAATTATAGCTGACATCAGCTCACTCTGGGCCCTGTGATCTTCGTAACTGGCCGATTAATGCACACCTCAGAATCTAACATACAGGCATGGATAATTTGTTACTCTGCCACTCTGCCCATGCGATACAAATCTGAGGTAATAATGAGCGATGCATCCAGAGTGCACTTGAAATGAAATGAAATGAAAATCGCTTATTGTCACAAGTAGGCTTCAAATGAAGTTACTGTGAAAAGCCCCTAGTCGCCACATTCTGGCGCCTGTTCGGGGAGGCTGTTACGGGAATTGAACCGTGCTGCTGGCCTGCCTTCAAAGCCAGCGATTTAGCCCTGTGCTAAACTTACACAGTGTTGATACTCAGCCAGTATGAATCCATGCCATAATGCTGGGTCTTTTCATTAGAAATAAAGTGATGTGAAACGTTTGCATGATAAAATTCATTCCAGGACAGAATCCATCCTGGATTAATTGCAAAATAAACAAAGTCATTTGAAGAGTCTTCCAAACTGCAATTGGATTGTACATTAGGGAATTACACCACGCCTGTGGGGAGTTCTATAGAACAATGGAAACAATCAGGAGTAACCTTTTAATAAAGCCATCATTATTGTCAGAAATAGAGAAAGGTGGCATAATGACATAGATTTTGAAAACGTATCTTTGGATTGTCAGTGACACTGAGGAGCTGCAAATATTTCCCTTCCCCAAACGATTGTTTCTACAATTATTCCGCGTTTGACCATGTGAGTCTGTTCACTATTGATGTTTACTGTACTTGATTACGTAAGCTTGGATGTAACCAAACTGTAGTCCTTGCTGGAATCTCGGGCTGGAAGCATGGAGCAGGCAATTCAAAGAATGGTGAACAAAACCTGTGTCATACACAGGCTGGAACCTTCCGCAAATTTGGCTGTTATTTTTGGCATGAAAACCAGAGAGAATCCTGTCAGCTCAATTGGCGCGATCGAGAGCAGAATTCATAGAATTTACAGTGCAGAAGGAGGCCATTCGGCTCATCGGGTCTGCACCGGCCCTTGGAAAGAGCACCTTCCATCCTATCCCTGTAATCCAGTAACCCCACCCAACCTTTTTGGACACTAAGGGCAATTTAGCATGGTCAATCCACCTAATTGTTGGACACTTGGAAAAAAGTTTTCACGGGAATAATGCCGTGCCCATGTGCCTGAATCAGCCGCCTCAGGGTCACCTGAGCAGTTCAATCAAAGGAGCACTGCACTTAAATGGCTGCACAGCACTTGCTGACAGTCCATCCAAGAGGACGACAGCAAGAAATCCAGCACCAAGGTTCACAGAGGGTGCCCTGACATGGATGTTGGATCCTCTGGAGGAGAGGGCGGCAAGTAATTACCCGCATGCGGGCTGGACACACACTGGGAGTTCCAGAGACCGAGATGCCTACGGTACTGTAGACAGAACAGGGTGACACCTCAATACCAGTGCCAGCAGGCTGGGGCCCACCAGTTCCCGGCTCCCCAGGAGATGCCTGCCAAGGTCATCTCAGGCAGCAGGACATGGCAGACAGGAGGCTGCCTCAAACTCAGACGTGGGTCCTAGGGAGACACCTAGGCGTAGCGGTGGGGTTAGGAAGGTTAAGAAATTGTAGTCACACAGCGTGGGCACGGGTGATGTTAGGCATTTAGAGATGTAGATCACTGACATTTGTATATATTTGATCTGACTATGTATTAAGACTCATTCTTGTTAACGATTTTTAGGCTGCCGATCCCCACTGATTGATGACAGTAATGGCACATCTAACGTGAGTTATGTATTCGGACCTACAATGCTGGCTCCTTATCATCTGTGATGATGTCATCACAATGCATCTTTCCCTATACACTGACAGGACTCAGCAATGATACAGGGAATCATCGAGCTGAACCCAACCCCCTCCCCTCCACTGTCCCCCCACCGTCCCCCCGCCCGATACAGCATCAGGAGAGATGACTGACTCCTTCCACCTTCCCTCCGAAATGACCTAGATCAGGAGAGTCTGTGAGCTGTCGCCAGACCGGCAGGAGTCACATGTTTGCACCCGCTCACCCAGCCAGGCTGCATGGCACAAAGCAAGAGTCCCCTCCTACCCCCCCCCCCCCCCCCACAACCTCACAGATGCCCGCAAACTGACCAATAGATCCCGTCCCAACCCCAGGCCCTCCCCCAACTTGACAGACCCCTGCGAGGTCAATCACAGAACTCCGACAGCTACCCACCTCTTGGTCTCCCCAGAGCTGTCCAATGCATTCTCTACTCGCAGACCCCTTGGTGGACATGGTGGCATATGCGATCACATCCAACCATCCACTCGGAGGTCATGGTGCCAAGTTTCCATTTTCCCAAGAGCAGTAGTAATTCACACAGGTGTTACATCGCGCCGGCTGGGTGGAACGAAACAACGAGGGTGGACGCTGCGTTGTGATTCCCGCGAATGAGATGGTAATGTCCTGGAGGACTAGAGAATAGCCAATGTTGTTCCTCTGTTTAAGAAGGGTAGCAAGGATAATCCAGGGAACTACAGGCCGGTGAGCCTTACTTCAGTGGTAGGGAAATTACTGGAGAGAATTTTTCGAGACAGGATCTACTCCCATTTGAAAGCAAATGGACGTATTAGTGAGAGGCAGCATGGTTTTGTGAAGGGGAGGTCGTGTCTCACTAACTTGATAGAGTTTTTCGAGGAGGTCACAAAGATGATTGATGCAGGTAGGGCAGTGGATGTTGTCTATATGGACTTCAGTAAGGCCTTTGACAAGGTCCCTCATGGTAGACTAGTACAAAAGGTGAAGTCACACGGGATCAGGGGTGAGCTGGCAAGATGGATACAGAACTGGCTACGTCATAGAAGGCAGAGAGTAGCAATGGAAGGATGCTTTTCTAATTGGAGGGCTGTGACCAGTGGTGTTCCACAGGGATCAGTGCTGGGACCTTTGCTGTTTGTAGTATATATAAATGATTTGGAGGAAAATGTAACTGGTCTGATTAGTAAGTTTTCAGACGACACAAAGGTTAGTGGCATTGCGGATAGCGATGAGGATTGTCAGAGGATACAGCAGGATTTAGATTGTTTGGAGACTTGGGCGGAGAGGTGGCAGATGGAGTTTAATCCGGACAAATGTGAGGTAATGCATTTTGGAAGGTCTAATGCAGGTAGGGAATATACAGTGAATGGTAGAACCCTCAAGAGTATTGAAAGTCAGAGAGATCTAGGAGTACAGGTCCACAGGTCACTGAAAGGGGCAACACAGGTGGACAAGGTAGTCAAGAAGGCATACGGCATGCTTGCCTTCATTGGCCGGGGCATTGAGTATAAGAATTGGCAAGTCATGTTGCAGCTGTATAGAACCTTAGTTAGGCCACACTTGGAGTATAGTCTTCACTTCTGGTCGCCACACTACCAGAAGGATGTGGAGGCTTTAGAGAGGGTGCAGAATAGATTTACCAGGATGTTGCCTGGTATGGAGGGCATTAGCTATGAGGAGCAGTTGAATAAACTCGGTTTGTTCTCACTGGAACGACGGAGGTTGAGGGGCGACCTGATAGAGGTCTACAAAATTATGAGGGGCATAGACAGAGTGGATAGTCAGAGGCTTTTCCCCAGTGTAGAGGGGTCAATTACTAGGGGGCATAGGTTTAAGGTGAGAGGGGCAAGGTTTAGAGTAGATGTACGAGGCAAGTTTTTTACTCAGAGGGTAGTGGGTGCCTGGAACTCGCTACCGGAGGTGGTGGTGGAAGCAGGGACGATAGTGACATTTAAGGGGCATCTTGACAAATACATGAATAGGGTGGGAATAGAGGGATACGGACCCAGGAAGTGTAGAAGATTGTAGTTTAGTCGGGCAGCATGGTCGGCACGGGCTTGGAGGGCCGAAGGGCCTGTTCCTGTGCTGTACATTTCTTTGTTCTTTGTTCTTTTGTTTGTTATGTACATCAGGTTTGCGCCCTTCCTTGGCGGGAATCTGATCGCGTCATTGGAAGGGGGGCTGGGAATAACACAAACATAAATCACACAGTCGAGGATCGCATTTTAGGCATATCACGAGATTTAGCGGCCATTACGGGAATTGTGCCTGTGGCTAATTCAGCCGCAAAATCACGGCCATAGAAACTGTTGTGTTATCTCTGCTTAGCTCAGGGTATGTGAAATAGTCAACCTGCATTCTACCAGCGCCCAGGAACGAACAACTTCCCCAGCGAGGCCTCGACCAGTTGCCATTTAGTACTGGTCCGCACAAATGTGAACCAGGTGAAACTGTCCCTGGGGGATCTCTCAGGCCATTGGAAGCCCCGAGTTGGTCGGGTACAGGGCAAGGTGGCACCATGGCTCTTTCTCTGGCAACCAGGCACCTTGCACTTTCACCCTGTCACTGCTAGAGCAGTCAAGCATCGGAACAGCTCATTTTGGCACTGGGTGACGTTGAATACAGGTCGCGATCTCACCAACGTTGTCACCAAGAAACATCCTGCCTATAGTGGACTTTAACTTTTTCCACTGAATTACTTCAGTTGTCCTTTCCAGAACCATTGGCTAGCTCGCTCAATGTCATGTACCAGGGTTTCCCAAACCTTTGTGGCCACGGAATCCTTTTGACCTCTGAATGAACCCCTGAGAAACATTCTAATTATATTGAAGAATTAAACCACAAAGAATGATTATTGAAACACAATGGCCGCGTTTCTCCCTTCCAGGGACTAAGTCCCCACGCCGGCGGGAAAACCGGCGGCAACGACTGCGGTGTCAACGTGCCCCCAAGGTGAAGAATTCTCACCTGTCTAGGGTGATAGGTGGATAGAACATAGAACACAGAACATACAGTGCAGAAGGAGGCCATTCGGCCCATCGGGTCTGCACCGACCCACTTAAGCCCTCACTTCCACCCCATCCCCGTAACCCAATAACCCCACCTAACCTTTTTCGTCACTAAGGGCAATTTATCATGGCCAATCCAACTAACGTGCACGTCTTTGGACTGTGGGAGGAAACCAGAGCACCCGGAGGAACCCCACGCAGACACGGGGAGAACGCGCAGACTCCACACAGACAGTGACCCAGGGGGGAATCGAACCTGGGACCCTGGCGCTGTGAAGCCACAGTGCTATCCACTTGTGCTACCGTGCTGCTCCTAAAGGATGCCAGAGGGGTTGGCACCGCTCCAGCCGGCAGCGAAGGGGCTGCGCGACTTCGTGCATGCGCGGAACAGTCGTTGTGAAGTCGCGCATGCGCGGTACAGTCGTATTTTGCCGCATGCCATGTTCTCTTCTCAGCGCCTGCCATGGAAGAGCCCGACAGGAGCCGGCGCAGAAGGAAGAAGTGCCCCCACGGAACAGGCCTGCCCGCAGATCGGTGGACCCTGATCGCGGGCCAGGCCACCGTGGGCCCCCCACCCCTCCGGGTCGGATCCCCCCGCAACCCCCCCCCCCCGAGGTCCGCCCACGCCGACTTACCTGCCAGGTCCCACTGTGTGGGACCATACGTAACCCACGCCGGCAGGACTGGCCAAAAATGGACAGCCGCTCGGCCCAGCAGGGCCCGGAGAATCGCCGGGGGGGGGGGGGGGGGGGGCACTGTCAACGGCCCCCAACCGGCGTGGCGGGAATCCTGCCCCCGCTCGAAAAACGGCGGCAGATAATACGGCAGCTGGCGTCGGGGTGGGATTCGCCCCGTCCACCGGGGATTCTCTGACCCGACGGGGGGGTCAGAGAATCCCACCCAATAAGTGGGAAATACAAAAACAATATAAAAGGTGTTTCTATGTATTGTATCATGGAATCCATACTATGCAGAAGGAGGCCACTTGGCCTATTGAGTCTGCATTGGCCCTGCTTCGATAGAGCACCCTACCTAGGCCCCATCCCCGCAACCCCACCCAATCTTTGGACACAAAGGGGCAATATTAAACAATCCACCAAACCTGCACATCCTTGGACTGTGGGAGGAAACCGGACCACCCAAAGGAAACCCACGCAGACACGGGGAGAACGTGCAAACTCCACACAGACAGTCAACCCAAGGCTGGAATTTAATCTGGCTCCCTGGCGCCGTGAGGCAGCAGTGCAAACCACAGTCATGTATATATGTAAACATTTATTCAAATGCAACAAATGTATATTTATCAAATACATTTTTTGTATACATTTATTTTAAGAAAAATGTTCTGTTAGTCAACAAATACTTCTAAGTCTTACTTTGTCATTTTTAATGGGAGCACCCACTCACACTCTCCCCTTCACCCACGCCTTCACCCACGCTCACCCTCACCCACCCATTCTCAGCCTTAACTGCTCTCACTCCAACACCGTCTTCCACAGACACTGTCACGGACTATCACCGAGACCAACTTTCACCCACACATACCCTTCCTCACCCACAATCAAACTAACCTTCACCCACTCACTCTCATCCTCACACTAACCCACACTCATCCGCACCCTTCCTCATGGACCGTCACCCCCATCCACTCTTACCCTCATCCACCTTTCCCCACTCTCAGCCTAACCTACTCAGACGCACACTCCACCTACACCCTCACACACACGTCCTCCTCTCGGGCCCTGGCAGCCCCAATTCCTCTTGATGCCTCGCAGCCTCAGCTCCTCTCCAGCCACCAGCAACCCTCCCATGCCCTGGGCCAGCCCAGTGACCTCCTTCTTCTTTCCAAACCCCCACCAGCTTCTGCTCTTCTCGGGGCCTCCTCAGCCTCGGCACTTATCGGTACACCCGTCCGAACCAACTACGGAACACCTGCAGGAGCAGCGGACTCCCGGGGTTTCATGGAATCCAGTTTGGCGAGCCCATTCCATATTGCTATTGGGTTAGGGCACAGTCAATTCCAGTCCCCCTTGACGCAGAGATGCAACACAATTGATTTGACCAATCATTCTCAGGAAAATACCCAAAGTCTTTGGCCCTTAGCTGTCCCAATAACTACAGTCACCAGTTAAATACAATTAAATTTATGAATAACAGTGACTATAATAACATATGCAGAAAATAGAACAGATTAACTATTATCTAATTCCTAACCCCCCAATTAAACTCGCCCCCAACCTGCCGACACACAGACACACTAAAACACCAGACAAACAAACACAAAGGGGAAGAGGGAGGTGAAAATAATAAGGATGAAAGTCAAATGATTAGAGTCTTTGTTTCAGGTGGTTGTTTTTAGCACCTTTCTTCCCTTCAGACTTTTATTTCAGTTTGAGGTTTTTACTGTATATTCATTCAGGTCTCTGCAGTTTCAGAAATACAGCAGCTTTTCGGGAGAAAACACGAGAGAGAGAGAAACAAAGGTCTTGCTGGGTATCCACCTGTCAATTTAAACCTATTCAAATAATAATCTGCCCTCCTATTTCTGCTATCAAAGTGGATAAGCTCACATATATCCACATTATACCGCATCTGCCATGCACATGCCCACTCACACGGCCTGTCCAAATCCCGCTGAAACATCTCTGCATCCTCCTCACAGCTCACCCTCTGACCCAACTTTGTATATTCTGCAAATCTGGAGATAATACATTTAGTTCCCTCTTCCAAATCATTAATATATAATATGAACAGTTGGGGTGGGTCCTAGTACAGATCCCTGTAGTACCTCACTCGTCACTACCTTCCAATCGGAAAAATACCCATATTTCCAACTTTTTGCTTCCTGTCTGCTAACCAGCTTTCTATCCATCGCAAGACAGTGTCCACAATCCCATGTGCTTTAATTTTAATTTTACACAGTAATCTGCATCCATGGGTCAAAATGATAACAGTAAAAATAAAGAAAGGGGAAATAAGGAAGGACCCTCACATACCTTCCTCTCTCAAAGGAATGAAAAGTCAGGGCACGGACGTTTCCTTATGAGGTATGCAAGACCTAAATCACAAACACATATCCATCCATCCCCATTATATAAGTTCCCTTCCCAGTCTCTACCTTGGGAACTGGTCAGTCCTTAAATCCGTGACAGATGACCTGCAATCAGATTATCCTTTCCAGGAATGTGTGCAATTGTAACATTGAACTGTTGTAACAATAAACTCCTACTAAATAATCTTGCATTCGGGGTTTAAACCTTCTCTATAAACAAGCGGATTAACTATTTTTTGTTTATTATCATGTTGTACATATACTTCAATGGGCTGAAGGGCGAATAGCACTGCCCCTACTCCCAGGTCACTGGTGATTGTGGCCATATGAAATGGTCTGGATAAGTCCAGGTCAGTCATCACCAGTTCGACCATTAATATAGCCTTCAATCTCCCAAACTCTACTTGGTGCTCTGTGGACCATAACGCTTTTGCTTGTTACCACAACATATTCATCATGCACTGTATTTCAGTCTGTAACTGAGCCAATCCCCATGGTTTTAGTCAAGATGAATGTAGCTTTATTGGTTCAGAGTTTACTATGTCTACATCTTGACTCATTAACGGAGTGCCCAGGTGTTGCCCTTCCGTTATCTTCCGTTATCACTGCTGGCCAATGGGATTTCCCATTGTAGCCTCTCCTGCCGCCCGGAAACACTTGAGTGGGTGTGTGCTCCCGGCGGACTGGAGAACTCCGCTGGTGGAGAATTCGCCCCAGTATCAGATTCAATACCATTGTCATTTGCTGTGTGGTTAATGTCTTCCAACATTTCTTTCTTTTTTTTCCTTAAATTTAGAGTACCCAATTTATTTTTTCCAATTAAGTGGCAATTTAGCGTGGCCAATCCACCTAGCCTGCACATCTTTGGATTGTGGGGGTGAAACTCACGCAAACACGGGGTGAATGTACAAACTCCACACAAAAGGTGACGCAGAGCCGGGATCGAACCTGGGACCTCGGTGCCATGAGGCAGCAGTGCTAACCACTGCATCACCGAGCTGCCTGCATTTCCTTCTTTGAATCATTTAATGCCCAATGAGTGTTCCAAATTCCCAAATAACCTATCATTGGCATCTCAAGTACTATCCACAGTACTTCCCTTGGACTCTCTGTAATCATGGGTGAAGCTGCACCCTTCACTCCTACCAAATCATTCCCCAAAAGTGAGTGCTCCATCCACAGGGAATTTCTTAACCACTACTGGGCCCTGACAATAAATCACACTCCAATCGTACTTTATACAATAAAACTGGGATACAATCTCCACCGATCCCATTCACTAATGCCTTAGCTTTCATTGAATTCTCTGGAGGGAAAACCAAATCCTTCTCCAATGAGGGTTTGAGTAGCACCTGTATCCCTTGAGATAGTTATGGGCTTGGCTACATCAGTCGAAGAAAATGCAATGATTTTCCCTTTATTCAAAAACCCAGCATATCTCGCATCTACCTCATTCATCATACCTGCTCCCAAGCAATGTTTACCTCAGGTCCCCGAAGTCCAGTGAAGCCTTCCCTGTAAAATTCACCACGTTTGTTCTGTTTTCAAAAACCTCCGTATAAACTCCAACAAGTCCCATGGGCCTTCCTTGTAACTTCCAACATGCTGAATAAACGTGTCCCATCTTAGGCGGGTGGCACAGTGGTTAGCACTGCTGCCTCACAGTGCCAGAGACTCGAGTTGAATTCTGGCCTTGGGTGGAGTTTTCTTTGTGGAGTTTGCACTTTCTCCCCGTGTGCGGTATTGCTCAGGTGTTCCAGTTTCCTCCTGCAGTCCAAAGATGTACAGATTAGGTGGATTAGCCATGATAAAATTGCCCCTTAGTGTCCAGGGATGTGCAGGTTAGGTGGGGTTATGGGGACAGGGCAGGGGCATTGGTCTAGGGAGGATTGGTACAGACTCGATGGGCTGAATGGACTCTTTCTGCACTATGGGGATTCATTGAGATATCAATGGTAACACCATTTCAAGTCTCACCTTCCCCTTCCTGGTCTGAGGAGGAGACCTGAGAGTATTCTTAGCCATCTATTCTTTACCTCCGCTACCTGCTTTCCTTTCCCTTCCCACACCCGATCCTTTTCAAAATTATGGGGATGATGGAACAAAAGTTTAAATGTATGGATCAACTCATAATCATCAGCCATAATTTTTTAAAATTTCTTTTTTATGAATACTTGAACATCATGTGAATCAAATATAAAAGAACAGCACAATTTAACAAAATGTAAGTCTAAATGACAGCAACAATTCAGTAATGCGATATTAGTCATTTAGTAATTAATGTACATACTTGCTGATGTTCAAATGAAATATACTGTGGTTAAAGTGAGTTATGATAATCTGTTAATTTGACAAAAAATAAGGCATCATATTAATTTAAAACTGCTACTGTTTTTTGTTGTGTGCAGAAATTCAATGATGACATGTTGTTATTATTGTCAAGAGTTTTGATTTACATACGTTTTAATCTTAAATGTACATGTGGCCAGTAAACCTGATAGGTAAAAAATTGCCTTCCATTCAGATGTGCAGCGATTAACCCGAGAGAAACGGGGTCCCTGAATTTCACACTGAATGGCCAATTAATGCGCTGCCCGTGTGAAATGCTTGCTGGGAAAGGTTTGGCGCTGTTAGCGAGGGTGGGAAGAAGGCAGGCGCTGAGAAATGGGATGGTGCAGGCTGGGGCTTCTAAAGGAGTCCTTCAAGGGCATAGCCACTGTGGAGTTGTCCCAGGGATGCTGCAGGCAAATGTGCAAAATAATTTCCAACGGAAAAACGCTGCCATGCAGTGTCTCGGCAACACACACCTTAGTCCCCAGACACCTTGCTAAAAATGTTATTGCAGTAATTTTACGTGGTCATTTCATCCCGCCCTGGATCGAGGTTACAGCAAATACATAAAGGCCACCTGGCCAATCGGCATGCCCGCCAACTGTAAAAGCAGACAGACCTCCTCAAATTATTGGCCTCTCATCAGCTAAATTGCCTCCTTGATAGTCGGCAGATGTTTTCCTGACTTTTGCACACTCCTACCCCCCACCCCCAAAACCGAAATATCGTCCCGACTTCTTCTCGTGTGATTTCATGCGCTTCTCAGTTGAGCATGCGCCTGCCCAACAACTTAAAACTCTGGCCCAGATGTTCCAAGGTTCATGTGTAAAAGTTTGTTTCCCCTTCTTTGCAAAAGAATACTTTTGCATAAACGTTCAGTGAAGCATGTGCGTGGTGCCTATTTAATATTCAGTTCAATTTTCGCAACCCTCCCTCAATAGGCTCTAATGTGCCAGGAGGAAGTTCTGAAGCAGCGCAGAGTACAGCTGCACCTCACACATATCTCTGTGCTGAGAGAAAAAGCTAACGCAACACAAAGCCCCCATGTTACGATTCGACAGGCCGTATTTAAATTTAAACTCCCCCTCTGTCTTGCCTGTACGGCTCAAACCTATTTGACTGGAACGGACAAAGTGTCCAAGCGTTCCTTACACCACCATACAGCGCAGTGACGTCACGGAGCTGTGACTGAAGCAGCAACATCAAGACGTGATATATTCCCTTTGAACATTTCCTCTCCTACATAAATTTAAGAATTGCACCTACTTTGTGATTGTGAGGAAATGGTGATAAACAACATGAGGGAGTGACAGCAGGAGGAGAGGGAGGCAAGGAGAGATTAAAAGCCTCCTAACACATGTTCAAGCTGCCGAAGCAACGAGGAGTCAATTTGCTCCAGCTACTGAGTATCATGTGCCGATTTTGGAATACTTAATTAGTGCATTACACTGCTGAGATTGAACGCTGTAATGCCGTCAGATAAGAACTGTATTAACCTCAGTTTCTTCTGATATCAGCCAGCAAATTGATTTTTTTTTCTCCATCTAAAATCATTTAACAGTTGTGTTTGCATCCATCATATTGTTGATAGGGACTCCTAACCAGGCACTATGTAATTATGCTGCCAAAGTAGGAATCAGGGCTAATGTGAACTGCAACCCGTATTCATTCTCAGCAGTGCTGTTGGCACAAGTACTGTGTTCATTTAGACTCCACTTTGGCCAAGTCGAGCGTAATGATCCTGTTATACAAGGGTTACTTGCGCTGTTACAATCGTAAATACAAGGTGGAAATCACAGTATAAGGCAGCAGGTTTCTTCCCACTCTCCGTGTGACTTCTATCAAGACCTATCAAAGGTCTGGCAATGAATTAACACCCTGCAGGCTCCAATGTAATACAATGAACTGACACGCTTCCTCAGGAGCCATTATATTTTATGATGCAAATTAACACTGTCATTTATACTTATCTGCTCCAACCCCTCAGGTCAACAGAGTAAGGGAATGAAACTTGCGTGGACCTGTTTTTGAGCCCGGAATCATTGCTGCACCTGCGTACCTAATCATGTGGGGGCAATTAGCAGACGAACCTGGTCAGGGGCCCTCATTATGATAAAATAGGTGGGCTGCCAATGTTAATCTAGCTGTTGATTGGCAGCTCGACTAAAGCAACAAATTTGCAATCACCGCTGATTTAATTGGGGATCAAGAAACTGAACTGCTTCAATGAGGGAAATAATGGAGTGCACAAAAGTTCCAGGAACTGACGCTGCAATTCAAATGGGACCATTTAAAATGGCAAGTCATTTCTATTGACCAAAAACATGACAACCATTCACCAACGCATTCACTTCAATTTCAAAACTGACAATTACACCATCTTAATTTGTCACTCTATTTTGAGCAGAAACTTCTATCCTACAACTATAGGCTTGAAGTCTGCATGAAGAACTCACACTTTGTTTACATCTTTTAAACAGTTCAGTGGGAGAAGCTGAACTGAGCACCAAAAACTAAAAGGACAAATCAGGTGGTGTATTACCGCAGGTAAAAATTATTGCAGCCCACTCAACTAAATTGCTGCCAATATCCAGAGCATTTTAATAATCATAATTGCTTTTTGTCACAAGAAGGCTTCAATGAAGTTACTGTGAAAAGCCCCTAGTCGCCACATTCCGGTGCCTGTTCGGGGAGGCCGGTATGGGAATTGAACCCACATTGCTGTCTTGTTCAGCATTACAAGCCAGCTGTTTAGCCCACTGTGCGTTTAGCTCTTGACAATGATTGAAGTGAATGGCTAAAAAATTCCACAAGACAGATTCTCCATGCACCACATAATGGAATAGTAATCAGCACTGCAAAACCTATGTTGGAAAGTTATTGAAGGGAGACTGCAGTAGCGCAGAAGGGGTTAAGGCGTAATCAGGTAGTGAGATCTTTAGTCAGGTAATTTATTTCGCCAATGTGAACAAAGAGAGAATTTCATGACCGCTCTATTCTGGAGAAGGTGACTCATGCTGGAGTACAGTTCCACCTGACTTCACAATTGTTCTTCACATCTATGCTTGGACAGTCAAGTTCAACCCCATCCTTCCATTGGTCATGCACATGCATGACAAGTAGTGATTGTTGTTGACCACTGGGTAGCACTGGTTAGCGCTGCTTTCTCACAGCACCAGAGACCCGGGTTCAATTCAGGCCTCAGGTGACTATGTGGAGTTTGTACTTTCTCCCCGTGCCTTCGTGGGATTTGCTCCCAAAGGTGTGCAGGTTAGGTGGATTGGCCACACTAAATTGCTCCATATATACAGAGAAGTGCAGGTTAGGTGGGGTTAATGGGTTACAGTGATGGGGTGGAGGTGGGGGCCTAGAGAGGGTGCTCTTTCAAATGGTTGGTGCAGACTCAATGGGGCCGAATGGCCTTCTTCTGCACTGTAATGATTCTATTCTATGCTAATTGTTTCCCCCATGTTGCCACATTCCTCTTGATGCTAATTATAATTACTTGGTTCATGAAAATGGGCAAAATAACCCGTTTACAATTTGAACAAAATTGTCAACCTGTTTAAAATCAATTGGAATAATTGTGCCATTAGAGCAGCACACAGCACTTTTTTTTTTTACTGCATGACAGGAGCTAGTTTATCCCAGCATCAGAGATTTAATCAGGAACCTTCTTTATGTGCATGCTTTATATCACATCAGCTGATAATTCATCTACTGAGCCATAACAAAATCATTCACTGAATCCAGGGCAAAATAACAACATAACACTGCAGGGAGATATTGTACCTACAAGCTCATGAGATAAGGAAAAGAAACAGATGACAAAAAAGACAACAATTATGGCTGATTACTTGTTGCCATTAAAGGAGGTAAGTATCTCGGAGGAAGGTCTATTGACAGATCATCCAACCTATCAATAAGATCAGGGGTTTGATTCTCCTGTCTCCCAGCTCCGTGTTTCTCAGTGACTCGTCATTTGCTGGCTTGTCAATGGGATTTATCATTGAAACCATACTATCCTGCCGGGAAACCTGTGGGTGGAATGTGCTGCTGGTGGGAAAAGAGTATCCCAACGGACGAAGAATTCGGCCCAGGTTTATAGTTACTGTTCAGAATACATAAGGATGGCTAAGTGCTAGAAAATTAATGATACATGAACCATGTATGGCGCAGTTTCACGCAGTTCCATTACATCATTGGAGGGATGGGAATACTACTGACCTCGAGAATACGCCTCTGCCTGAAGTCAATTTACTGTGATCAAGAATATTCACACTTGTCAGATAGGTTTCCCAGCATTCACACTCCACCTGGAGGCGGCACAGTCTCTATGCTGGCTGAAGAATTTTAAACAACCTTTGCAATTGTTTCCAGATATGTGCTGGCTCTCTCCGAATCCAAGTTCTGATCCAAGGGTATGTATTCTGCTTTGCTGGTGACAGACCACATGAAAATAACACCAGTTCCTTGACTTCAGAAGTCAAAATCAGAATGGTTAACTTGTACACATGGAGATTCCATCAGCTGATACACCAAGTACATAGCTCATGACTTTGCACCCATGGTTTTCCAAAACGTGATCTTTGGCGAGCACTGCAATATTGAACCTTTCTGCTACAGGAACAAATTAGAACAAAAATAAACACTAGAAGCATGCATTGTACACAAGAGAATTAGCCAACTTCCACAGCATTGAACTGATGAAGTGCTTCATTAGCAGTCAAACCAATGGCTCAGCAACCTTAATGCAATTGTACTCTGGCTGACCCCCAGTTCATTGGAACACATTTAACCTGATAGAAAGTACACAACTGCTGCACTGAGATGAAATTAACTCCCAATTACAAGGACCCTCCTACTTAACCCTTGTTTGTTCCTTGTTTGTTTGTTCCTTGTTTGTACCCTTTATCTCATTTTAATTTCCTTTAATCTTTTGGCTAATACAAGTTTTGTCCGTGGGTGATTAATGCCTTTAAGACCAAGCAACTTACTTTTAATTTAAAAACAGGAAGCTCCAGCAGATGTACTGTTTGGTCTGACATTAGCAATGACCCGGGCGGACTGGCTTGACTGGTGGCCAATGAACTGTCCCATAAATTGGGTTCTCCTCAGGGACAGGCAGTGATTGGTTCTGCTGTCTCTGGAACATTCCTTGGTGAGACCAGGTTTTTACTTTTGTTTTGATGTCAGAGGTCTGGAGAGTCACAGCTCTGATCTCTCTCACGTGTAATGGATTCTTTCAAAAGATCCAAAGTAAAAATCTCTCTCTCAACACAGCCAGTACGAACTGCAAGGAAATCTAATCCAGCCACCAGCTGCATCAGGGTTCAGATGTGTAAAACCCTTAAAAAATCTCATGTGGGAAACTCTGCTCCTTTCTCAGTAAGGCTGTTGGTTATTCTGGTGGAGTTAGAAACAAGTAAGAATTAAACAGGCCGAAGACTGTTCCTTTGAGTAAAGGCCCAGGTTCGTAAAAGTTATAGCATCTCTCCAGAGGAATCCTATTGTCTGGGACTGCTGACTGAATTCAACTGCCAGAAGTCCATCTCTAACACTACAGCGGTGGCTTTGATCCCTCAGCATCTTGGGGGGACAACGGGTTGCCATGACATCAAATCAGAAGCAAGGATGCTCATCTTTCATTTCATATTAAATCCCCTTATTATTTTTACCCTTTTCCCTCACCTCTCTGTGTATCTGTCTTGTGTGTGCTTGGGTCGAGGGTGGGACAGTAAAAGGGGGGAGTAATAGATTAGCTAGCCTTTACTCTGCTCTAATTACTGCATATTTTAATTGTTTCTGTTATTGTTTTCCACTTCCAAACTTGGAGGCTATAATTTATTGAGCAGTCAAAAGGCCAAAAGATTCTGTGAATTTTAGATGAATTATTAGTTAATTCACTTGTGTTGGGACTTCGATGTATGTGGGGCTGGAAACAACCGTGCACCTGCCCTCGCCCTTGGTGTAATAACACAAAAAGTCATTGATCAACTGCTCAAACAATAACTTGTGGTGCAAAACGTAAAAACAATTCTATATTTTATTCTTATCTGCCTATTAATGTTTATACTTGGGCTGATTCTAGGTCCCTCGATCAAGAAGCAGAAATGTTGGGAGTGCTGATTGGGAAATACAATAGTGAATTCCTCACCAAGAATCCCTTTTTAAGTGTTAATTCTTGCCAGGAAGATTCAATCAGGTTATGACTCCGCCAAAGATGAAAACATGAATTGTAGTAAATGCAAAGCAGTTCTGTTGTCATTTGAAAAGGCAGCTCAATATTATGAGGAGAGACCCTTCTTTAGAATTTCTAAATTGTTAGTTGTAGCCTATGCATAACCTCAGCATAAATTTACTGAGTGAAATTGTTCAAATCCATGACTAAAATAAAACTGTTGCTTCGATCACAGAAAAAAATACAGTGTAGGAGGAGGCCACAGAAAGAGCTATCCAATTAGTCCCACTCCGCTCTTTTTATATCATAACCCAGAAAGAAAAGTCAATTTCAAGTATTTATCTTTTGAAAATACAGTTCTGGTGAATAGCCAACACACAAAATGTTAACCTATCTTTCATCCTTTGATATTCTGGCAGATGTACTTTATATTCACAAAACATTTTGTTTTTATTTCAAGTATTTGCCATTTTTCTATTATCCTTGCTTTTTTTTGCTGTTGACCTATTTATAGTTATATGTGTGTAAAATGACCCACAACCAAAATGCTTCTTCCCACAATCTACCTTCTGGGCAAGCAGAGGAATTCTCTGGCCGTTGGGACAGCGTGGGGTGGCTTCAATGAGAACTCCCATTGACCAGCGATGGGAGTGGAGGAACCCGCCGCCAACTAATGGCGCTCCGCTGAGCAACACGAGGCCTCCTGTCCAATCAGTCTATCACATTGATCGCCCTTTTCAAACACTCCTCAGAGAATGGGACCATGCTATTACAGTCCTTCCAGAACGTTCACAGTCAAAGTGGTATTTGGATGTGTGACTCAACATGTATTTAATTTTTTGTTCCTGTGTTCTGAAGTTAATTAACATAGTCGCGAACAAAAAACAACAGGAAGTGAATAATCAATACAAAATAGAAGAAATAGAGAAATACAGAAAATAGAAGCAGGCGGAGGCCATTTGACCCTTCGATCCTGCTCCGCCATTTATTGCGATCATGACTGATCATCAAGTTCAATAGCCTGATCCCGCCTTACCCCCCTATCCCTTGATCCTTTTAACCCCAAGAGCTATATCTAATTCCTTCTGGAAATTGCACAACGTTTTGGCCTCAACTATTTTCTGTGGTAGTGAATTCCACAGATTCACCACTCTCCGGGTGAAGACATTTTTTCTTACCTCAATCCTAAAAGGTCTACCCCTTATCCTCAAACCCTAGTCTGGGCTCCCCCATCATCGGGAACATTCTTTCTGAATCTACCCAGTCTAATCCTGTTAGAATTTTGTAAGTTTCTATGAGATCCCCTCTCACTCATTTAAACTCCATTGAATATAATCCTAACCGACTTAGTCTCTCCTCGTATGACAGTCCCGCCATCTCAGGAATCAGCCTGGTAAACCTTCACTGCACTCCCTCCACAGCAAGAACATCCTTCCTCAGATAAGGCCACCAAAACTGCACGCAATGCTCCAGGTGTGGCCTCACCAATGCCCTACACAGGAGCAATGATATTCATTGAAAGAGGCGAGCTGTTGGCTACATGCCTCAAACACAATAACTAAATGTAAGGATTCCTGTCTGCATGGCCTGCAATGCAGTGAGACTGGAAGGCGAACAAAGAGCACGAGGGCAACCAGCTTGGATTTGTTGTATTTCTTTGCTTACTGCCCATATATCTTATCAAAGCAACATGTGTGTCTGCATTTCATTTTGGTCACACCTCTGGTGTCGCCATTGCAGCATCACACGTTGGCTTCCAATCTTTGCCACCCTCTGTGTAAATCTTTCCAATCAGATTCCTATCCTGATCACAGTATCAAAACGCACTTGAACAAAATAAGAAATGGAATCATCTGTAACTGTGAAAATAGTATGTTATCCCTCCTCACCTCCCTCAACCTCTCTTGAAACCACTGATCTAGTTGACTGCACCACCATCGGGGGATGTCCTCATTTAATTCTGCTCTTATCTAGCCCATGTTCAGAAATGGTTTCCCTTCCTACCTCCACACCATTTCCCTCTGGAGCCCACCAAGGGCTGAGCCTTATTATCAATCGTTTGACAAGCTGTAATCAGTACTCGCAGGCAGTTCATTGATTTGAGTGGATGGGATAACTGGCAGATCTTCTGCTGAGTCCCGCAAAAGTAATGATCTGACGGAAGGTGGATATAATCATGGAAGGGGAAACAATGAATTAGAATATTATTTTGAAGCCACAAGGAACATTCATGCAGCATCTCCTTTGCGGATCATTGATAAGTCTGCACTGTGTTTGTTAATGGAGGAAATATTCACTGTGCACATTCCACGTATTGAGACTTCAAAAGTGGTTTAGTATCCGATATACATTTTCCAGACCAATTAGCATACTAGAAATGAATTCCTGCTTGAAATGGGAGGGTTCCTGGACTATTCAGATGAAGATCTTAATAAAAATGGCAGATGCCATACCTGGAGCATAAACAACGTAGTAAATGGTGGTGTCATTTTTAAGCTTCTACCACCTTAAAGGTCATGAGAATCATTCTCATGAAAATAATAAACTGTGCATGGTTGCAATGTTGACCAGGAAGAGAAAAGTCATTTTGGAATTTTCTTTCAGTCATCATTTTGCTTTCCTTATAAACGTGAGGACAAATTACTTGAAGGGTTGAATTATTTTCCTGAAACTATACATTTTGAGACATATGTTATGAGAATCTAATGTTAAACAGGTGGATAAGAAATGTACAGAGATAGGGGGAGTGATTCTCCGTTGGCCGACACAAAAATTGCGAAATGTGATTGGGCAAAGAATAGGTTCCGACACTAAAATCGCAGCGGGCTCCGATTTGACGGCAAATCGCTATTCTCCGTCACCTCGACAGCGGCGTCAATGCGGTCCGGAACATATGTACAGTAGCCACAATTTGCGTATCATTAGCGGGCCTGACCCGGTATTCTCCGGGGCCTCTGCGATGCTCTGCCTCCAATGGGCCAGTTCCCGACGGTGCGGTTCACTTGTGCTTTTTAAAATCGTGAAACTGGCGTGGTGGTTGCTGAGGGAGAGAGAGGGTATGGAAAGTGTCCAACATCGACATAGTGTGCTGGCAGAAGTGCCGCTGGCCTCAGGGCTTCTGCGAGGGCCAGGGGGAGTAGTGGGAGGTGACCAGGAGATGGGCTGTGCGGTCGAAGTGGCGGGCACGGAACACCATTGCCACAGCCGGAAAGGCAGCCATGCAGCCGCACAAGCCGCTGACAGCCCACTTTGAACTTTGGGCCACGAGTTATATAGGTATCGCCCCAGGCCAACCTCCTCGGTGCCCTTTGGCCCCAGCTGACCCATCAGCTGTATGGGCATGCTCCAGCACAACCAGTACAATCTTGTTGGCTGGGATGAGTGTGTGTGGGGATTGGAATGTGAATATGTGGCTGCAGCTTGTCAGCCTCTCGGGTGTCAATCATAGATCTAACAAATCTGGCACAGTTTTTCATTGGAATCGATTGTGTTCCACCTGGTGCCAGTGCTAGCCCTTCCACAGTTGCTGAATCGATCCAGGTTTGGCACCAGTTTTGCTGTCATGAAAGGCCACAGATTTCTGCGACGGCATCAACACTTAGTCTTAGAAATGGAGAATCCTGCCCATGCTCTCTGCATTAGATATTTCTTATAGACATTTCTTGGTTTACGGAAATATGGGTATGTGAGGGACAAATTATATTCCCACTTGCATTGGACAATGAATAGACCTAATTTCCTAATGACCAATCTAAAATAGTTAAGGTGCTGGCATTGGCGCTGATATTGCCCCAAACATTTTCACTACACATTCTCTCGTCTGAACATCTTCTCCTTCCAATTACGTAAGTCTGAGTCACCGCTTGCAATGGCACATATTTAAGGAAATATCATCACGCCAAAACCTGATAAAATATTTGGGATAATCACAAACTCTTAAAAACATGACATGAAGTCAACTTGAAAAATGTGAGGGGAAGCAGGCATTTTTGACTTCGCAACTGGATTTTCTTGCCGATTTTTGACAGGTTGTTGGATTCTCTGCTGCCCGCCGCCAGTAGCTGTGTTCCCAATTTGGCAGAGAATCGAGCGTCGGGCTAAAACGGGAACTGGGGCTGAGTGGCGGTCCCGTTCCGATGCTGCGGTCCCCTGCAGCTGGCTGCAGCCAACTACACACCCCGCACTAGTGGGAGAAAACAACTGGGTGTTTTGCACCAATTTGCTTCCAATTAACGAGCTGGGAGCCTGATTCTTCATGTCCCTGTGATACTCCAGGCCTCTTAGCCGGGATTCACGTGGGCGTGGATTGGTACAGGTATTTTCAAGCATGGCCCTGATGCAGTGGATCCGTCGTCCAGGGGGTAAGTGTGTAATGTAGATGCCCCCTAAGCCCATCGGAAGGCCCCCTTCTCATCATGATGCAAAGGCAGCTATGTGCTTCCTGCTGTGAAAGAGAGGCGGTCAAAGCGCTTATCTGCTATTGATGAGGTGAGGACCTGTCAATCATAGCAAGAGTATTTATAACCATTGTGATTAGCATCAAAGCAGGGTAATGGAGATGCATTCAAACATGAAGGGTAAGTTCAATTATCAATCCACCAATCAGCTGTCTATGGAGTACGAAAACTGTCAATCATTGGCTAATGCAATGTATTGCTGTGAGAATTTGAACAGAAGATTTGTATTCCAATTGCTAACTAGGGATTTCAAGCCCTTTGAGGTGCACTGGGCTTCCGAGGAAGCCTCTGACACCTGTAACATCTGCTGCTTTCAACACTTCTGTCAGAGGCAGCAGATGTTAGGAAAGGGTAAGTGAAAATGCAGTGATTTTTCAACAAACTGCCTGGACTACTTTTCAGCTTTCAGGCAGTGGTCTCCGATGGGAGGTCCGATGAGGGTCTCTGATGGGGTGGGTCAGATGGGGCTGCGGGTGGTGATTTGATGGGGGTCACTTTTGGGGATCTCTGTTGGGGGTCTGATGGGGTTTCTGTTGGGGGTCTTATGGGTGTCTCTTTGAGGACCTCCAAGTTGGGGGGAATTTCGGGGGTTTGATGGGAGGTCAGTGAAGGGGGGGTCGGGTCACCTTCACGCCTGTATGCTGTGGGGGGCGTAACCCATAATTCCCTTGGCGGGGAGCGGAAGGATTCTCCTACTTGTCACTGGGAGGGGGGCAGGATTTGCATTGTGGGAGATAGGGGGCCAGCCACTGGATTATTTTGGCATCGCAGATTCGGGCCGCCATTTTGAGCGGGTGGCCTGATACTGGGATTCCAAAAGAATCCCGCAAGCTCCCCTCCATGCATAAATATGCATGGGAGGGACAGGGAATTGCTCCAAGGCGCCGCTCCTAGCGCCAGTGGAGACCCGGAGCGATTCTTCTCTGGCGGGAGCATTTAGTCTCCAGAATGGAGAATTCAACCCGTATTCTGAATAGTTGGAAGGATTGCGTGGATTTGAAGTGCGGGCAAATTTGAGACAGAGCTTGATTGTTTTAGCAAAGGAAATGATTGAGGAACATAAATGATTGAATATACTTTTTTTTAACTTTCAGAATGACCAGCTTGAGAGTAATGGTATGTACCAGCTCTGTACATTCCTGGGTGCTCATGTGATTTCATTAAAGGTTAGTTCAACCTGGTTTGGACAGGAAACAAAGGAGTTTGGCGCACTGCCTGGTTTACACTCTGTCTAACTTTACTCTCCATTTAAGTAAAATGAACAGTCACACCTTCTGGCAGGTCAAGATAAAATGACCCCTCATTGTTTCTGCATCATGCAATATATTGGCAGCCACTTCAATGTGAAAGAAAATCGCATTCAAGTTCAAGGAACAGTTATTTATAAATTACAACGTGCCGGCACTATTAATTTTAGCAATACACGTGTCAGTAAAGATGTTTGATTGCACATGGTTATGACGATATGAAGAGGGGTCAAATGACTCCCCGATTCTATCACTCCAGGTCGGATTGTAACAGGGTTCCTTTGTGAATTTAGCAAGGATGTGCTTTGCCAATACATCAGGACTCTCACTATTTATGCTTTCAGTTTGTAAAGAACTAGTCAGACAGGTTTTCTTGGGTTAAACAATGAACACGATAAGTTTATTGAAAATGTTTCCTGAATTAAAGAAAAACTAGGTAAATTGCATCCAGGATTCATACTTCACCAGGATGCATACACACTAGTGCATATGGCAGAATACGTGGGTAGGCTTAAAGATTTTTCACAGCTCATGAAGAAGATAAACAAAACAAGTATACAGTTAGCTGTACTTTGTCTGGTCTTGGTGTGGTGATTTCGTGTTAGAGCCGTTTTGTTCAGTTGTCCTCTTGGGTGTAGATGTAAGGAAAAGATTTCAATGTTTTATTTCCAAAAGATCTCGTTTCACAATGGTTTTCTCTTTTCAGGATGGTTACTCTGGGTACCACACTTCTGAGAGAAAGAGAGACAAGGAGGGAGGGCAAACAGTTTCAGCTGCCTGCTTCAGTATAACATCTATCTCTCGCTTGCTGAACAGTCCTTTAAAGTACACTGCTCACTGTGAATATTCCAGAGAAATTTGATTAGTCTATGTCTGCTACAGCCTTTGTTTCAAACCAGGTAGTTGCACTTTGATGTCTCATTTCAGAAACATTTGCAATATTTCAGGATAGTGTAAAGGCAACCGGAGATGGCGGGCGCAATTCTCCCAAAAGGGAACAAAGTCCCCGACCGCGCGCATTTAGCAGTGTGTTTCCCAGCACTCGCTGTGCCAAGAAACACATGGCTACTTAATGCGACTCGTGTTGAATAAGGGCCTGAGTGGGGAACGCATGGCACCAGCAGTGCCCAAAGGGCCGCACATAACCCCGTTTTGTACAGTGGAGAGCTCCACTCGCTGGAAATCTCCATTAGAGCGAGAGATCCGGATGCCATTTTTAAATGCCGTCCCAATCGCCAAGGCCCCCAAAACAAGTCCCGACCTCCCCCCAGCCCGAACAGACTATGGGACGGTTCCCGGCCCCACCCGCACCCCTCCAACACCCACGCCGGGCAAATGGAATGGCACTCGTGGAGGTCTCCCAGGGGATCAGAGGCTCCCAGCTGCATGTCCTTTGGACACTGCTGGTGCCATCTGGATACCTGGCCGTGCCAACTTGGCAACCTTGCATTGCCACCTGGGAACCAGCCTGGCCCTGTCAAGGTGCCCAGGTGGCATTGCCAAGAAGCCAAGCTAGCATATATTGCGTTTGCAGGTTCGGGCTGACTTTGCCCGGCGTGGTTTTGGAGGGATGCAGGGGGAGGTCGGGAATTGGCTTGGGGGCCTCCCCCGATGGGCCGAGTTCGAGACGGCATGGTTCACTTGTGGTCTCAGCTGTGCGGGAATCTGGTGCAGTTGGGCGGGAGCCGTGCTGCTGGCCAGGGGAGTCGGGGGAGTGGTGGAGGTTGGCCAGGGGGTGGCCAGGGGGGCACTATCTGACAGGTTGGGTCCGCGCATGGCCGGCATCATGTTTTAAGGCGCGCCAGCTGCAGGTCGTCGCCATGCGCATGCGTGGCCACGGACCCGGCCATTCTCCAGCCGTTTATTTTACATTTGTTCCAAATGTTTTCAACAAATTACAAATGACCCCTCCTCATGTGGGAGATGGTGGTGTAGTGTTGATGTCATCGGTTATTAATCCAGCAGCCCAGGTTAATATCCTGGGGACACAGCTTCACATCCCACAGGGGCAAATGGTGGAATTTTAACTTAATTAACAAAAACTAGTCTCATTAACAGTGGCCAAGAAACGACCATTGACTTTCTCTTTTAAAAAAAATAAATTTAGAGTATGCAATTATTTTTTTCCAATTAAGAGGCAATTTAGCAACCACTTACTCTGCACATCTTTGGGTTGTAAGGATGAGCCCCACGCAGCCACGGGAAGAATGAGAAAACTCTACACGGTCAGTGACCCAGGGCCAGGATTGAACCTGGTTCCTCAGCGCCGTGAGGCAGCAGTGCTAACCACCGTGCCACCGTGCTGCCCTAAGTGGGCACAAATATGACAGATGGAATTTAATGTGAATAAGAGTGAAGTTATCCAATTTGGGAGAAAAAAAACAGAAAGGCAGAGGGCGGCATTCTCCATCCCGCCGCACCGGTTTTCCGGTGTGGAGCGCCCCGCTGGCAGCGGGATCCTCCGTCCCGGAAGCCGGCCAATGGGGTTTCCTATTATGGGCACCCCCACGCCATCAGGAAATCTGTGGGTGTGAGTGAGCTGCCGGCGTGCGGAGGATCCCCCCGACGGAGATACCGGCCCAGAATATTTTTTAAATGGGGAGAGGTTGAAATCTTTGCACCTTACTTCACTAAAGAGGGGATTCCCAAGGTTACAGTAACGGAGGAGGTAGTAGAAAAATTGGATCAATGAAAATAGCGAATTAAACGGGTACCAGTGTAGAAAAGCAGAAAGGTTCCGCATTCCAGATTGAATGCATCTCAGGTTGCTGAGAGAAATAAAGATTGAAATTGTTAAAGTTCTGGCCATCATATTCCGGTTTGGCTTTGATAAGTGATACCAAAGAAGGAGAGGTTTGGAAATGTTACACCCTTTTCAAAAAGAAGTTGGAGCACAATGAACCTGCCAAATACTGATCAAATTAGCCCAATGTCTGAGATGGAGGAAATTGCCATTATCCAGGACAAAATGAATCGGCACTTGGAACAATATATGTTGCCAAATGAAAACCAGCAGTGCTTTGTTAAAAACAAACCTTGTTTGACTAACTTTGATTGAACACTTTGATGAAATGATGAAGAGGCTGGATGAGGGCAGTGTAGTTGATGCTGTGTTTATGGACTTTCAAAAGATGTTTGCCAAAATATTACATTCTAGAATTGTTAGAAAAATTAAAAGCTCATGGGATTAAAGGGGCAGTGGCTTTATGAATGTAAAACTGGCTGAAGAACAAAAAGCAGTGAGGAGTGATGAATGGTTGTTTTGCACACTGGAGGGAAATGTACTGAAATGTTTCATTATTGCTCAATGTTGGATCACTGCACTTATTGATGTATATTATTGACCTGGATTTAAGCATACAAGACATAATTTTAAAGTTTGCACAGGCACAAAACTTGGAAATGTAGCAAACAGTGTGGAAGATAGTAACCGATGTCAAGAAGGCTGAGACAGACTGGTGACATGGGCAGACACACGGCAGATAAATGTGTAACGTAAAGGGGTGCAAAGCATTGTTTTGCCAGAAAAAATGAGGAGAAAGATTTTAAACTGAATTTAAAAAAAAACATTTACGGGATGTGGGCGTCACTGGTTAGGCCAGAATCTATTGCCCATCACTCATTGCCCCTCAGAAGGTGGTGGTGAGTTCCCTTCTTGAACTGCTGCAGTCCCCGAGGTGTAGGCACACCAACAGTGCTGTTAGGAAGGGTGTTCCAGGGTTTTGAGTGAAGGAAGGGTGAAAGATTTCCATGTTGGGGTAGTGAGTGACTTGGGGGGGGGGGGGGGGGTGATCCTCCAGGTGGTGGTGTTTCCAGGTATCCGCTGCCCTTAATCTTCTAGTCGGTTGTGGTTGTGGTCGTGGGTTGAAGGTGCTGCCTAAGGAACCGTTGTGAGTTACTGCAGTGCTTCTTGTAGATGGTACGCAAGGCTGCCACTGTTTGTCAGTGGTGGAGGGATTGAATGTTTGTAGAAGGGGGAGCAATCAAGCGGGCTGCTTTGTCCGGGATGATGTTGAGCTTCTTCAGTATTGTTGGAACTGCATTCATCCAGGCAAGTGGAGAGTATTCCATTAAATGCCTGACTTGTGCCTTGTCAATGGTGGGCAGGCTTGTGGGGGGGGGGGGGGGGTCAGGAGGTCAGCTACTCGCTGCAGGATTCCCAGCCTTTGACCTGCATTGGTAGTATTAATATGGCTAGTCCAGTTCAGTTTCTGGTCAATGGTAACCTCGTGGATGTTGATTGTGGGGGATTCAGCGATGGTAATGCCATTGAGTTTCAAGGGGCAATGGTTAGATCTTCTCTTGTTGGAGATGGACATTGCCAGGAAAGTGCTTGGCACAAATGTTACTTGTCACTTGTCATCCCAATCCTGGATGTTGTCCAGGCTGCATTTGGACATGGACTGCTTCAGTATCTGAGGAGTCGGGAATGGCGCTGAACATTATGCGGTCATCTGCGAACATCCCTACTTCTGACATTATGATGGAAGGAAGGTCATTGATGAAACAGCTAATGATTGTTGGTCCTAGGACACTACCTTGTGTAACTCCTGTTGTGGTATTGTGGAGCTGAGATGATTGACCTCCAACCACCACAACCATCTTCCTTTGTACCGAAAGGATTCCAACCAGCAGAGACTTGACCCCCTGATTCCCATTGACTCCATGTTTGCTGGGGTTCCTTGATGGCATACCAGTCAAATGCTGCCTTGATGTCCAGGGCAGCCACTCTCACGTCGGGCATTTCGCATTTTTGAACCATGTTTGAACCTTTGTATCATCAGCAACCATACCTTCTGTCCCTTTATCCAAGTCACTTATCTCAATTGTAATAGCACTGATTCCTGTGGTACACCACTTATTACATTTTGTCACCCAGAAAATGACCCATTTGCACCTACTGTCTGTTTTCTGTTGGAAAGTCAATCTTCTATCCATACCAATATGTGACTTCCCACATCATGACCTTTTATTATCCACAATAACGTTTATGTGGAACCTTATCAGATGTTTCCCTGAAATCCAAGTACAGCACATGCATAAATCCCCGGTTATATACAGCACAAAAAACAGTTCCCTCAAAAAACTCCAGTAAACTGGTGAAACATGATTTCCCTTCCACAAGACCATAATGACTCTATCTGATCACCTTGAACTTTATTAAGTGCCCTGCTATAACATCTTAATAGCAGCTTCTAACATTTTCCCGATGGCAGATGTGAAGCTAACTGACCTGTAGTTTCCTGTTTTCTGTCTCCTTCATTATTGAATTCAGATACATAAAAAGCGAATTTACATCCATTATTTCCCAATCTCATGGAACCTTCACAGAATCTCGTGAATTTTGGAAGATTAAAACCAACACATCATCTATCTCACTAGCCAGTTCATTTAAAACCCAAGCATGAAGTCCATTTGGACCTGGGTTCAAATTCCAACAAGTTAGTTGGTTGAATTTGAACTCAATAAGTAAACTTTTGAATTGAAAGTCTCTGTATTCTAAACCATGAACCAAGGGCTGTTATAAAAACCTATCTGGTTCACTTTGGGGAGGGAAATCTGGCATCTTTATCCGGTCTTGTTCATGTGATGCCGACTGATATCAGTTCAAGGGAAATTAGAGTTGGAAAAATGTATCAACTTTGCTTCTACCCTCCATCACTTTCACCTGATCCATCTCAGACACTTCCCTTCCCTTCCTTGACGTTTCTGTCTCCATTCCCAGCAATAGATTATCCACTAATGTCCACTACAAGCCCACTGACTCCCACAGCTATCGGGACTACAGCTCTTCACACCCTACACCCTGTAAGGACTCCATCCCTTTCTCTCAGCTCCTTCGCCTCCTTCGCATTTGTTCCGATGATGCCACTTTCCAAAGTGTTGCTTCGAAAATGTATTCCTTCTTCCTCAACCATGATTTCCCACCTACAGTTGTTGACAGGGTCCTAAACAGCGTGCGGTCCATTTCCCGTGCCATTACCCTCGCCCCCTTCCCTCCCTCCCAGAACAAGGATTGAGTCCCTCTCTTCTCACATTTCACCCCACCAGCCTCCGTATGCAAAGCATAATCCTCCGTCATCTTTGACAACTCCAGCGTGATGCCACCACCAAACACATCTTCTCTTCACTCCCTCTGTCAGCATTTCACAGAGACCATTCCCTCCGGGATAATCCAGCCCACTCCTCCACCATATCCAACACCCCGCTCCCATCACCCATGGCACCTTCCCATTCAATCGCAGCAGGTGTAACACCTGCCCCTTTACCTCTTCCATGCTTAACATCCCAGGCCCAAAACACTCATTCCACGTTAAGCAGTGTTTCACTTGCACCTCTTTCAATTTGGTCTACTGCATTCGCTACTCCCAATGTGGTCTCCTCTATATCGGAGAGACCAAACATAGACTGGGTGATCGCTTTGCTGAGCACTTTTGGTCTGTGCACAGTCAGGACCCTGACCTTCCCGTTGCTTGCCATTTTAACACAAGACCCAGCTCCCATGCCCACATATCTGTCCTTGGCCTGCTGCAATGTTCCAGTGAAGCTCAACGCAAACTGGAGGAACAGCATCTCATCCTCCGGTTAGGCACACTACAACCTTCCGGTCTCAACATCGAATTCAACAACTTCTGATGATTAGGTCTACCCCACCTCAACCCCTTTGTTTTCATTCCATTTCATTTTAACTGTATTTTACCTTTTATTTATTTCTTGTCTTTCTTTCTCCCCTCCACTCTTTCCCCCTATCTTATTCCCCCCTTTTGTTACCTTTGCTCCCCTTTGCTTCCCCCTTCCCCCCCCTTTTTCTCATTTTACCTCTCTCCCACCCATGTCCCCCCTCCTTCACATCGACATCTGTTGCAGCTTACCCTCTGATTTTGGTTTCTCTGCCGTTTGACCTTTCACACCTTTTATTCTCTCTGGGGACCATCAGCACTCTTTCCCCTTGGCTTCTGTGGCTATGACTCATCTTTCATTCCCTCACCCTACAGTATAAATATCTCCCACTTTCTATGCCTTTTAGCTTTAACAAAGGGTCATCTGGACTCTAAACAAAGAACAAAGAAAAATTACAGCACAGGAACAGGCCCTTCCGCCCTCCAAGCCTGCACCGATCCAGATCCTCTATCTAAAACTGTCGCCTATTGTCTAACGATCTGTATCCCTCTGCTCCCTGCCCATTCATATATCTGTCTAGATACATCTTAAATGACGCTATCGTGCCCGCCTCTACCACCTTCGCCGGGAATGCGTTCCAGGCACCCACCACCCTCTGCGTAAAGAACTTTCCACGCCTATCTCCCTGAAACTTTTCCCCTCTCACTTTGAACTTGTGACCCCTAGTAATTGAGTCCCCCACTCTGGGGGAAAAACCTTCTTGCTACCCACCCTGTCTATACCTCTCATGATTTTGTAGACCTCAATGACGTCCCCCCTCAACCTCCGTCTTTCTAATGAAAATAATCCTAATCTACTCAACCTCTCTTCATAGCTAGCGCCCTCCATACCAGGCAACATCCTGGTGAACCTCCTCTGCAACCTCTCCAAAGCATCCACATCCTTTCAGTAATGTGGCAACCAGAACTGTACGCAGTATTCCAAATGTGGCCTAACCAAAGTCTTATACAACCGTAACATGACCTGCCAACTCTTGTACTCAATACCCCTTCTGATGAAGGAAAGCATGCAGTATGCCTTCTTGACCACTCTATCGACCTGCACAGCCATCTTTTGGGTACAATGGACCTGAACACCCAGATCTCTCTGTACATCAATTTTCCCCAGGGCTTTTTAATTTACCGTATAGTTCGCTCTTGAATTGGATCTTCCAAAATGCATCACCTTGCATTTGCCCGGATTGAACTCCATCTGCCATTTCTCCGCCCAACTCTCCAATCTATCTATATTCTGCTGTATTCTCTGACAGTCCCCTTCACTATCTGCTACTCCACCAATCTTAGTATCATCTGCAAACTTGCTAATCAGACCACCTATACCTTCCTCCAGATCATTTATGTATATCACAAACAACAATGGTCCCAGCACAGATCCCTGTGGAACACCACTGGTCACAGTTCTCCATTTTGAGAAACTCCCTTCCACTACTACTCTCTGTCTCCTGTTGCCCAGCCAGTTCTTTATCCATCTAGCTAGTACACTCTGGACTCAATGAGACTTCACTTTCTCCTTCAGCCTACCATGGGGAACCTTATCAAACGCCTTACTGAAATCCATGTATATGACATCTACAGCCCTTCCCTCATCAATCAACTTTGTCACTTCCTCAAAGAATTCTATTAAGTTGGTAAGACATGACCTTCCCTGCACAAAACCATGTTGCCTATCACTGATAAGCCCATTTTCTTCCAAATGGGAATAGATCCTGTCCCTCAGTATCTTCACCAGCAGCTTCCCTACGGAAGTTAGCTCTTTTCTCTCCATACAGATGCTGCCAGACCTGCTGAGATTGTCCAGCACTTTTCTTGTGGCTTCAGTTTCCAACATCCTCAGTAATTTGCTTTTATCTGAAGCACTTCTTTTAGTTTGCACACAGAAAGCCCAACAAGAACTGGGGAATGAAGCTGGTCAGTTGGAATCTGGTGGCAATAAGGGCCTCGTGCATGCCTATTTTGACTGGCTTGTTCTATGGCCTCTTTCACTGCAGCCTCGGCTTCATTGACCTAACCGCCCTCATTCCCTTCGATGTCCCCCTCAATAGTGGGGATCTACAGCTCTTCCATCTCGGCATCTGATAGCTCTTCCCCACTTTGCCTCACCAGGTTGTGCAGCAGCAGCAAAACAACATGATCCGTGAGACCTTCTGCAGTATGTATTGCAGTGACTCACCAGATCTGTTCAGGCATTGGAAACGCATCTTTAGCAAGCATATTTCAACCAATATTCAGGTAGCAGCAAGAGTATGGTTGCACCTCCTCTTCAGTTGTGGTTTGTGGTCGGCACATGTTCCTGATCAGTCACATCCCCTGTCCTGGAGAAGACAATTCTGTGTACTGTGTTGCTCCTCGAAGGTGTCTGGATCTGTAATCTACACAGGATGTCGGAACTGTGAACACTTCTGGAATAAGTTGGTGCAAACCTGCAGTGCCTGTCGTGGTCGCAGATCATCTGCATATTCAGTGAGCGGAAGCCTTTCTAATTGATGTGTTGGAGTGCGTGCTGCCGGGAAGACCTTAAAGTCGATAGCACCCTGCTCCTGTGGGAAACAGGTAATTGCTGCAAAGCCCAGTGCACTGGTGTGCTAGTTTGCTTAATCCCTCACAAAGTGCACATAATTGTGGGCCTTGGCAAAGAGAGGTTCTGTTACCTTCTTGGTGCACTTATGAATGCAGACCTGCAAGATCCCACAGGGGTCCCCAGTTGAGCGTTGGAACGAGCCACTGGCATAGGCGTTGAGAGTAGCAATGACTTTCAGAGCCACTGGCAATGATTAGCCAGCCAGTCTTCATGGCACCAGTACCTGGAGAACTTTGCAGGTGTGAGCCACTAGATCCCTGGATGCGCAAAGGCATCAGCAACACTTTTTCTCACTCATTGACAGAAAAGACATGCATGTCCTGTACACCCTCAGGCATGCGAGGCACCTAAGCGCAATGTTGCTGTGAACCTCATCCTCTTTGTGTGGAGGGGGCCCTGTTGCCCTTTGTTCACAAGGGTGAAACTCAGACATTGGTGAGCCTGGTGCTCCCGCCGTCGTCCCCACCTCCGTCTGACTTGTCTGTACATAATTATGATGGTAGCAATAAACCCAGCCTCCATATTCCTGATGGTCTCCCCCCTGCAGCATCAGTGAGAAAAAGTCAAGTGTGCCTTCAAAGGCCCTGGGCGGGGAGCTCCATCCCGCCGCATCAGGAAATCCCCGGGCTGCTGGTGCAACGGAGAATCCCATCAGCGGAGAATCCAGCCCCCTATTTCTTTCCATGACTAACCAGTCACTGTGGGCTCAAGGGCTTGTTTCTGGTGTAGCTAAATATTTGCCCTGAAATTCTGCCCAGCACAGAGTGCATTTTACCCTTCCCCCTCCTTTTTAGATGAGGATTCAAACTCTTTGGGGCTGTGTTTTGTCAGGAACTGAAAGTATTTGGGGGTGGGGCTGAGGCCTCGAATGTAATAATCTGCCAGTGGAACAATTGTAATTAGCCTGTGAGGCCTACCCAGATGTCTGACTTCTCCTGACCTCCTCCTTGCTCTGGGGAATTTTGAAGCTGTGACCAAGGGGTTAATAGAAGGTGATTGATGAATGCCATTTATCAGTATTAATCTCGCATGAGTGCCTCTTTCCTGATACCTTGCATTGTAAATAAAAGGCTCATAACCTGTCTCTGTGCATCTCTTTTCATCTGGGAATACTCATATCTATTGGATGGCCCTTTACTCTGCCCCACAATGCAAAGCACCAATTGTCCAAGAGGCGCTCAGAGAACTCACCAGCTGAGTTTGTTCTAATTTAATTTGGTTGCTGCTCCATATCTTCATGTTATAAACTGGTGGGGCTGAGGTCTCAGTGCCAGAGCAGCTTGGCCCCTTCATTAGTGAGTTCACCAGATTCCCATTCAGGTGTCAAGTCACAAATGTCATTCTGTTACAGACTTTCTCCCCATTCAGACGTATATGATGCTCCACCACCACCCATCCCCCCACTCACCTGCACCACACTCGTCATGTGTGTGAACCGTATCTCCCCCCCCATAGGGAGTGCATGCGCAAGTGCACGCCTTGCTATGCAGCCCCTAGTTAAAGTCCAACAGGTTTATTTGGAATCACTAGCTTGGACTTTAACCCAGTCCAATGCCGGCATTTACACATCATGCAGCTCCTTGTCATCTCTCTGGTCACTTCGCACTTTCCTGAGTTGGGCCCTTGCCCTCAAGCCCTTATGACCACTTAGCACATTCTTGCATCAGGGCCTTACCCTGTAGCCCCTTGTCATACCTATGGCCACTTACCCTGTTCCTAAGCTCTGCGGCTGACTTGAAGTCACCCCCGCCTTAATACTGTGTTTTAGGCCGAACCTTGCCCATTAACACCCCCATGAAAGTGGCATGGTGTCAGCAGCAAAGCCTTGTGCTGAATCCGAGGTGTCGTGAGCGTTGCTTGATGCAAGATAGACAAACAGACCTTGAACTCCCGAGCAAAACTCACATCGCCAGGTGCACATCGCTTATATACCATTGTGAAGCACATCAGCCTAATTGCATGTTAGTGATCCAGCATGGAGGGATGTTTCTGGTCAGCACGCCCTTTAAAGAGTATGCGTGACATTGAAATGTATGAAAACCGCATTCCCAATGAAGCATGGCAGTAGAAGTGTCCCACCATTGGAGGTGTGACGGCACTATTACAAACTGGTATTAGGACAGTGTAAAACTAATTCTACTGAAGTCACTGCAGTCATATACTGATCAGTAGCATTTAAAATGTGTCTTCAAGGGCTTTCAAATGTTTGGAGTCTTCTTTTTTTCAGATTCATTTCAGGTGGACTACAATTTGTAGCAGTCTCTACCCAGCACCCAGCAGTGTTAAAAGTACTGCTCCCGGTATTTACTCCTACTTGCGAACTAAATCTGTTGCAATCTCATAGTTTTGGCATTGCAAGTGGAAAAATTGCAGGTCTAGCGCATATCTACTTTCATTTTGACAGGAGTTAGGAGTGGAAAATTTCCAGCCATTATTGTCACATTCGGTATTTTACTTGCAGCCTTCAGCTGTATTAGCTTCTCCTGGTCAATGTTTGTTTTAGCAGCTTTTGACAGGTTTTAATGTTCTCTCTCAGTAGCTGTGGCTTCTCTTCCAGCATTTCAAAACACAATCTCAGTTCCATTCCTGACACCATGTTACAGCTCAAGATTACAGTCTTTCTCGTGGAGTGTCTTTATTGAACTGAATGCAAAATGGCTGCCCCCAGACATCCTTTCATGGCAGCAGTCACAATACTATGGCAAGCCAGATAGGACACTTAGGGCAGGATTCTCTGGCCTCCGCCTGGTGACCGGAGAATCCCGCCCAAGATAAATGGAGTTCTCCAGTGTCCGTCTCTCACCCGCGGCTTTCTTGCGGCGGGCGGGGTGGAAGAATCCAGCCCTTAGCAATGATCGTATTTCAAAACCCAAACAGTGGCAAAATTCTCACTGAATTTAAAAAGTACTTGGATGTATTTGAAGAGCCATAATGTGCAGGGCTACAGACTGAGAGTTGATTTGTGGGGTTAGGCTATATAACTCTTTTTCATATGGCAGAGGCATTATCATCGAATCATAGAATGAATCATCAAATGTTCACAACACAGAAGAAAGTCATTCAGCCCACTGAGTCTGTGCTGCTTCTCCGAAGGAGCAATTCACCTAGAATCACTCCCCTGCCTTATCCCCATACCCTGCATATTCTTTTCTTTCAGATACTGATCTAATTTCTCCTTGAATGCGTTGATTGAATATAGCTCCACCACACTGTCAGACAGTATATTCCTGATCCTACACACTCGCTTTGTGCAAAATGTTTTCCTTGTATTGCCATTGTTTCTTTTGACAATCACCTTAAATTCGTGTTCTCTGGTTATCCAACCTTCTACAACTGGAAACAGCGGACAGGATTCTCCGCTCCTCGACGTCGGAATCACGAATCTCGATGGGGCAGAGAATTGGGCGTTCGGCCAAAATCGTGGTTCGCGCCAATCCAACCGCCAAGCTCCAGTCTCCCGCTTGCAGTGGGATCGGTGTTCGCACCAACACATCAGCGGGAGAATGTAAATGGAGGCAAATGGGTCCCAATGACACATTTGCATCCACTTAGCAGGCCGGGCACCAGAATCTCTGGGACTCGCGATTCTCCAGTCCTCTGGGCCTGGAATCATGTGGGCGAGGATTAATTACAGGTATCACCAAGTGTGCACCTCATGTGGTGGACCTCACGGTAGGCCAAGGGGGTAACTCCTTAAGGAAGTTTCCTCCAAAATTCCAATCGAGGGTCAACCTCTTCCCCACCTCCACAATACATGACCAGCCCTGCCCTCCCCTACCAGACCCCCCCCACCCCTCTCCTGAGACCTCCTAAAACGGGAGGTGCCCCCAGGAACCCCCTAACTAGGGAAACCCCTCAGACACCGCTAAATAGAGAGACCCCCACAGGGATGCCCTAAATAGAGAGACACCCCACATGGACCCCCTAACTAAAGGACTCCCCCGAGACCCCCTAACTAAAGAGACCCCCCTGAGACCCTCTAACTAAAGGAACCCCCCTGAGACCATCTAACTAAAGGAACCCCCCAGAGACCCACTAAATAATGGAACCCCACCCCACCTCACAGGCCCCTTCAGAAAAGAGACCCCAGTATGGAAGCGACAGAGCTGTCCAAACAGTGGCAGTTAAAAAATATGACTGTTGTACATTCACCTGGATGCTTTGTGATGTGGGGCGGGGAGCGTCACTATCGGGCCACCCGCTCAAAATGACAGCCCAACAACGGGAACCCCTCGTATTCCACGTCATGCTACAGTGTAGAAGATTGTAGTTTAGTCGGGCAGCATGGTCGGCACGGGCTTGGAGGGCCGAAGGGCCTGTTCCTGTGCTGTACATTTCTTTGTTCTTTGTTCTTTGTACAGTGAATTGCTGGGAGCACAAGTAGTCCCAATTCACCTCTGGCAGGAGAATGTCAGGCCAAATTCTCTGATTCTAACGCTAGGTGCAAAGGATCTGTGGCGTTTTACGTGGAAAAAAATCGGCGCCGACCCCTCACCGATCCTGAGACTGATGAGGGGCTAGAATCCGTGCCACATAAAACTCCTGGCTTCCACGAAAGAAATGGCTGGAGAATGGCCGGGTCCGTGACCGAGCATGCGCACGCCGATGACCTGCAGCGGTCACGCCGTGAAACATTGCGCCGGCATGCGCGGACCCGATTGGCTAGATAGTGCCCCACTGGCCACCCCCTTACCACCAGCTGGCCACAACCCTAGCCCTCGCGGAAGCCCCCCACCCCCCCCGGCCGGTAGCACGGCTCCCTCCCGTCTGTGGCAGCGCTGGACACAGTCTGCAGCCACCATGCCGGGTTCCCGCACGGCTGAGACCAGAAGTCAACCGTACCATCGTGAACTCGGTCCATCGGGGGCAGAGCATCGGGGGAGGGATTTCAGGTGACGCGCTGAGGCTGTCCCAACGGCATGCGGTTCGATGACGTCATTTCGGGGCAGAGCATACGAAACCTGTGCCAAACAGGTGCCACCCCCGATTTTGGCGTCTAAAGGGATTCTCCGCCCGATCGCCGATTACGAAATTGGCACCGCTCGTAATCTCCCAAAGAGAGAATCCCAGCCAGCATCTCCCTTTAAATTCTGTCGTGACTCCTCATGACTTAATACTTCCATCAATCTCCCGACATTTTCTCCAAGGAAAACTGTTCTAACTTCTCCAACCTATCCATTTAACTGAAGTTTATCATCCTTGGAACCATTCTTGAGAATCTTTTCTGCATCCTTTTTAAAACATTCACATCCTTCCTGAAGTGTAGCACCCAAAATTCCAGTTAAGGCTGAACTAGTATTTATACAGATCTAACATAACTTCCATGGTTTCTAACTTATGCCTCTATTCACAAAGTCCAGGATGTTGTATGTTTCATTAATCCCTCGCTCAACTTGTCCTGACACGTTCAATAATAGAAGCACATGTACTACAAGGTCCCTCGCTCCTGTATCACTTTTAGAATGATACCCTTTATTTTATATTATCTTTCTACCTTCTTCCTATAAAAATGAATCACTTCACACTTATCTGTGTTAAATTCCATCTGTCACTTGTCCATCCATTCCACCAATCTGTCTTTGTCCTTCTGAAGTTCTGCACTACCCTCCTCAAAGTTGACAATACTTTCAAGTTTTGTATCGGCTGCAAACTTTGAAATTGTGCTCTGTATGCCAAGGGTGAGGGTATCAATATTTATTGGGAAAAGCAGGGATTCTAATACTGACTGCAGGAGAACTCTACCATTAAATATTTCTCAGTCTGAGAACCACTTGTAAGACACTATTTTCTGTTTTCCGTCATCCGTCATCAGCCAATTTTGTATCCTTATTGCTATCTGCCCCTTTCATTCCATAGCAGTAATAATAATCTTTATTTTCACAAGTAGGTGTAGCACCATCGATCACACACAAGGCGAGACGTAAAGAACTTCAATCGAGGCTTTATTGAGCAGACTTGTTCAGACTCGTTCCCCAGCAGCTCAGTCACAGAATGCAGCTGCGGGGATTAACCCAGGTTCTTATACCCCGCCTATCTGGGTGGAGCCCAGTAGGCGGCGGATCCAATCGGAATCCAGCATCTGTCCTCCAATGGCTCCTCGGCATTCATGGTGTACCGTATTACCCTTAATACATACCACCACATTCTCCCCTTGTTAAAAAAGAACCCGGCGGGGTGGTGGGTAGTATGGTGGTAGGGGTGTACAGGGTCGGTACCTTAACCATTGAACTATATACAATCAAGCCGCTTTTACTGGGCCACTGAATTATTCACATTTTACCCGATTTGCAGCGTTAACTATTTACAACAATGTCGCTTTACTGGGCCACTGAATTATATACATCTTAAGTCGATTCGATGAGTCGAGATGGTGCTCTGGTCGCCCTTTCCGATCGTCTCAGCCTGGTTGGTGGTGGTGGTGCTGGCTCAGGTCCGGTCGACTCTGGGAGCATCGCGCTGTCCCCCTCTGTTTCCTTACCCCTGGATGGGCCTGGGAGGAGAACTGATCCCCCCGGGAAGGGGGTGGCTGTGGGGTGCACCAGCGGGAGTGAGGGGGAGGTGATTTGTGTTGGGGGAGGGGGTGCGTGGGGAGCTCCGCCGGGCGCCGCAGAGAGACCGTGTCCTGTCGGCCGTCTGAGTACGCCACGGAGGCGTACTGCGGGTTTGCGTGGAGTAGATGTACCTTTTCCACCAGTGTCTGACTTGTGCGCCCGCACATGTTTCCGGAGCAGGATGGGTCCCGGGGCTGCCAGCCAGGTCGGAAGTGACATTCCAGAAGCGGACCTCCTAGAGAAGACAAGGAGGCGCTCGTGAGGCGTTTGGTTAGTGGTGGTACACAGCAGGGACCGGATAGAGTGAAGGGCATGCGGGAGGACTTCCTGCCAGCGGGAAGTTGGGAGACTCCTGGACCGTAGGGCCAGTAGGACGGTCTTCCAGACCGTTCCGTTCTCCCTCTCTACCTGCCCGTTCCCCCGGGGGTTGTAGCTGGTCATCCTGCTTGAGGCTATGTCCGTACTGAGCAGGAATTGACTCAGCTCGTCACTCATGAAGGAGGACCCCCTGTCGCTATGGATGTAGGCGGGGAAACCGAACAGGGTAAAGATGGTGCCGAGGGCTTTAATGACCGTGGCCGCGGTCATGTCGGGGCAGGGGATGGCGAAGGGGAAGCGGGAGTATTCGTCAACGACGTTAAGAAAGTACGTGTTGCGATCGGTGGAGGGGAGGGGGCCTTTGAAGTCCAAACTGAGGCGTTCAAACGGACGGGAAGCCTTTATCAGGTGCGCTCTATCTGGCCTGAAAAAATGCGGTTTGCATTCTGCGCAGATTTAGCAGTTCCTGGTGACTGTTCAGACGTCCTCGACGGAGTAAGGGAGGTTGCGGGCCTTTATAAAGTGGTAGAAACGAGTGACCCCAGGGTGGTAGAGGTCCTTGTGGAGGGCATGGAGACGGTCCACTTGTGCGTTGGCACAAGTGCGCGAGATAGGGCATCAGACGGCTCGTTCAGCTTTCCGGGACGGTACAAGATCTCATAATTGTAGGTGGAGAGTTCGATCCTCCACCGCAGGATCTTGCCGTTTTTTATCTTGCCCTTCTGTGCACTATCGCACATGAAGGAAACCAACCGTTGGTCGGTGAGGAGAGTGAATCTCCTGCCGGCCAGGTAATGCCTCCAATGTCGCACAGCTTCCACTATGGCTTGGGCCTCATATATAGATTACATAGAATTTACAGTACAGAAGGAGGCCATTCAGCCCATCGAGCCTGCACCGGTCTTTGGAAAGAGCACCCCCATTTTAAGCCCAGACCTCCACCCCATATCCTTAACCCAGCAACCCCACTCAACCCCTTTGGACACTAAGGGCAATTTAGCATGGCCAATCCACCTAACCTGCACGTCTTTGGACTGTGGGAGGAAACCGGAGCACCCGGAGAAAACCCACGCAGACACGGGGAGAACGTGCAGACTCCGCACAGACAGTGACCCAAGCTGGGAATCGAACCTGGGTCCCAGGAGCTGTGAAGCGACAATGCTAACCACTATGCTACCGTGCCGCCCCTTTTCTACTGAGGAGTGGCGAATTTCTGAAGCGTGTAGGGTCCGGGAGAAAAAGGCTACGGGTCTGCCCGCTTGGTTGAGCGTGGCCGCCAGAGCTACATCGGACGCGTCGCTCTCGACTTGGAAGGGGAGGGACTCGTCAATGGCATGCATCGTGACCTTTGCGATATCCGCTTTGATGCGGCTGAAGGCCTGGCAAGCCTCTGCCGACAGAGGGAAGGTCGTGGTCTGTATTGGGGGCGGGCCTTGTCTGCGTACTGGGGGACCCACTGGGCGTAATAAGAAAAGAAGCCCAGACAGCGTTTCAGGGCTTTGGTACAGTGGGGGAGAGGGAACTCCATGAGGGGGCGCATGCGTTCGGGGTCGGGGCCTATCACTCCATTACGCACTACGTAGCCAAGGATGGCTAGACGGTCGGTGCTAAACACGCATTTTTCCTCGTTGTAGGTGAGGTTGAGGGCATTAGCGGTCTGGAGGAATTTGCGGAGGTTGGCGTCATGGTCCTGCTGGTCGTGGCCGCAGATGGTGACGTTGTCGAGGAACGGGAACGTGGCCCGTAAACCGTGCTGGTCGACCATTCGGTCCATCTCCCGTTGGAAGACCAAGACTCCGTTCGTGACGACGAATGGAACCCTTAAGAAGTGGTATAGCCGCCCGTCTGCTTTGAAGGCAGTGTACTTGTTGTCACCGGGGAGAATGGGGAGCTGGTGGTAGGCGGACTTAAGGTCCATGGTGGAGAAGAGCTTGTACTGTGCAATCCGATTGACCATGTCGGATATGCGGGGAAGAGGGTACGCATCTAGCTGCGTGTACCTGTTGATGGTCTGACTGTAGTCTACGACCATCCTTTGCTTCTCCCCTGTCTTCACTACTATCACCTGGGCTCTCCAGGGACTATTGCTGGCCTGGATTATGCCTTCCTTCAGCAGCCGCTGGACTTCGGACCTGATAAACGTCCGGTCCTGGTGCTGTACCATCTGCTCCTCGTGGCGACAGGTTTGCAATCCGGGGTGAGGTTCGCAAACAGGGAGAGCGGTTCGACCTTGAGTGTCGCGAGATAGTCAGTGGGGGTATAGGGCCGCCAAATGTGAATGTTAAGCTCTGGAGGTTGCATTGGAAGTCCAACCCCAGGAAGGTGTGAGCACAGAGGTGGGGAAGGACGTACAGCCGGTAATTTTTGAACTCTCTCCCCTGCACCGTTAGGTTTGCGATGCAGAACCCTTTGATTTCAACGGAGTGGGACCCCGCCGCCAGGAAAATGTTTTGGGTGCTTGTCCGAATTACAAGGGAACAGCGTCTTAATGTGTCCGGGTGAATAAAACTCTCCATGCTCCCCAAGTCGATCAAACACGGCGTTTCATGCCCGTTCACGAGCACCTTTGTCGTTGTCGTCTGGAGCGTCCGGGGCCGAGACTGGTCGAGGGTCACCGATGCCAAATGTGGTTGGTGTATCAGATCGTTGTCTTCAGGCAGTGTGGAGCCGTCCACGCTGGGGACCTTGCCTGTCAGCCAAGATGGCGGCGTCCATGGATCGCACGTGGTCAGGGGTGGACAAAATGGCCGCTCCCATGAGTCGCACGTGACCGGGGGTGGACAAAATGGCCGCTCCCATGGATCGCACGCGGCCCGTGGGTAGGAAGATGGCGGCGCCCGTCCCCCCCTCGTGGTGTCCAAAATGGCGGCGCCCGTTGGCCGCCCGTGGGTCGCTGGGGGGGTTGATTCCGTGGTCCCATTTGTTCCCCGGAGATAGCGGCGACCCCACGGGACTGGCACACCGCAGCATAGTGCCCCTTTTTACCGCAGGTTTTGCAGGTGGCCGAGCGGCCCGGGCAGCGCTGGCGGGGGCGTTTTGGCTGCCCGCAAAAATAGCAGTGGGCCCCCCCCCCCCCCCCCCGGGTGGTCTGGGATTCTGGCTGTGCACGCTTGTGGAGGGCTGGGGGTTGCCGGGGGGTGGTCGCGGCGGGGGTCCACGGAGCCCAAGGGGCTGCAGCGAGGTCGGGGGCATAGGCGCGGGCGTTTTGGGAGGCCACGTCGAGGGAGGCTGCAAAGGCCCGTACCTCTGTGAGTCCGAGAGAGTCTTTCTCTAAAAGTCTCTGGCAAATTTGCGACGATGCCATACCTGCTACGTAAGCGTCTCTGATCAGGAGGTCCGTATGTTCGTTCGCCGTAACAGCTGGGCAGTTGCAGTTTTGTCCCAGGATCGTTAGAGCATTGAAGAAATCGTCTAGCGATTCCCCGGGGATTTGTCGTCTCGTCGCGAGCTGGTAGCGTGCGTACACCTAGTTGACGGGCTTAATGTAGATCTCCTTCAGCAAGTTGAGCGCCGCTGGAAATTCTTCCGCGTCCTCGATGAGTGAGTAGATTTCGGGACTCACCCTGGAATGCAGGACCTGCATCTTCTGGTCTTCTGTTGGTCTGCCGGGGGGCTTTCGGAGGTATCCCTCAAAGCACGCCAGCCAGTGCTTAAACGCCGATGTTGCGTTTGCTGCTTGGGGGCTGATTCACAGGCACTCCGGGGCGATCTGGAGCTCCATATTCCTTTTTAAGTCTGCTCAATAAATTGTAGCACCATCGATCACACACGAGGCGAGACGTAAAGAACTTCAATCGAGGCTTTATTGAGCAGACTTGTTCAGACTCGTTCCCCAGCAGCTCAGTCACAGAATGCAGCTGCGGGGATTAACCCAGGTTCTTATACCCCGCCTATCTGGGTGGAGCCCAGTAGGCGGCGGATCCAATCGGGATCCAGCATTTGTCCTCCAATGGCTCCTCGGCATTCATGGTGTACCGTATTACCCTTAATACATACCACCACAGTAGGCTTACATTAACACTGCAATGAAGAGACTGTGAAAATCCCCTAGTCGCCACATTCCGACGCCTGTTCGGGTACACTGAGGGAGAAGTCAGCATGTCCAAATTGCCTAACAGCACGTCTTTCGGGACTGTGGGAGGAAACCGGAGCACCCGGAGGAAACTCACGCAGACACGGGGAGAACGTGCAGACTCCGCACAGACAGTGACCCAAGCTGTGAAGCAACAGTGCTAACCACTGTGCTACCGTGCCTCCCCCTCTAACACTGCCTTTTGAAATTCCATGTACACCACATCAATGGCATTATCCTCAGCATTTCTCTCTGTTACCTCGTCAAAAGGCCCGAGCAAGTTAGCTAAACAAAATTTTGCCTGCACAAATCCACACTGGCTTTCCTTAATTAACTTGCATTTGCCCAAGTGACCCTAGATTTTGTCCCAAATTATTGCTTCCAGAAACTTGTCAGCCCCCGAGGTTAAGCCAACCGGCCTGTCGTTGCTGTGTTTACCTCTGCACTCTTTTTGAACAAGGGATTTCATAGAATTTACAGTGCAGAAGTAGGCCATTCGGCCCATCGAGTGTGCACCGGATTGATGTTTGCAATTCTCCATTTTTCTGGGCACCACCCCTGAATCGAAGGATGATTGGAAAATTGTGGTCAGCTGCCTCCACAGTCTTGCTTCCCTTGGTGTCCTTGGATGTATCCCACCCGGCCTGGATCGAGTCGATTCCTCCGTTGCCATGAATCTTCCATGTTTTCCTGACACAGTTTTAAGGAACAAGAGATGAAATGAGGAAAAAGAAAATGCAGCGAGTTCCTATGATCTGGAATACTCAATGGGAAAGGGTGTAGGAAGCAGGCTCAATAATAACTTCCAAAGACTAAAAACAGAAGAGGAAATTTTATGGGGAAATTACAGGATAGTGGGACTAATTGGATCGCTTTTTCAAAGGGCCCAGCACAGTCATGATGAGCTAATTGGTCGCCTTCCTGTCTGCAAAATGATACAATTCTGTAAGTTCGCACTGTCAGCAAGGAGCTTTGTTCAGCAGCCTTGTGTGTTGGATTTAATATGTGTTGTGCTCATAATTTTCTATTCATTATATGGACAGAAGATCATGAACAGCACGTGCACAGTGTGTAATCTACAATTTGCACAGCCAGCAAATGATGCTCCCCACTGGCAGTGCAAACATCAAAAAATAGGTCACGTGCAAGATGTGGAACAATTCCACACAGTGAGACAAATCAGCCAAATTATACACATTTTGAGTAAATACAGCTAATTGCATGAAAACTGGCTTTCAGCAATACTTTTTATTCTACACCTAATAATTACTGTGAACCCATCTAGAAAAACCTGCTTTTTATTAACACATTCCACAATGTTTGTTTAATGTTCCGACAAGTGACTTTCTAATTTTGCTAATCTCTGGTCCAGTTACTCACTGCTGTCTTCTTCCAAGTCTGAATTTTTCCCTTTGTGCATCTTCATTCGGAAACAAAATGAAGAATGAAATACCCTTTACGAACTCAACATTTGTGAATACAAGTATGTACAAGCAAACATAACAAACAAACCCAGTATCATAAACTACCTCTGCAAAACTATTGAAGATTTTTTTAAAAACACCTAAATTTTAGCAAATGTTGTTTTGCACCTAATAATCACTGCAACCCTGAACATTACTCAATTGTAAGGGCTTGTCCCATTGATCCCCTTAGTTCCTTTTTAAAAACTTGTCTTTATCATTTTTGGTCCATGGATCGTTAATGGAGATGTATCTTTAAGTTGTGCAGAAGAAATAAGGTCAAATACACTGTGTTATAAAATTTTGTATTTTGATCAGAAGAACCCAGAGGTTATGACATCCAAGTGATTGGAGAGGTTTATTTCAATTGGTTGACTGATGGCCAATGGATTGGCCAGGGACAGTGTTCTGCCCGGCAACTGACAGTGCTTGATTCCTGTCGCTTGGGTCACTGTCTATGCGGAGTCTACACGTTCTCCCCTTGTCTGCGTGGGTTTCCTCTGGGTGCTCCGGTTTCCTCCCACAAGTCCCAAAACGTGCTGTTAGGTATTTTGGACATTCTGAATTCTCCCTCTGTGTACCCGAACAGGCGGCGGAAGGTGGCGACTAGGGCATTTTCACAGTAACTTCATTGCAGTATTAATGTAAGCCTACCTGTGACAATAAAGATTATTATTATTGGAGCATTGTGGAGTCAGTCATTTAATATTTTTAAGGCAGAGGTAGGTAGCTCCTTGATTAAAAAGAAAGTGAAAGGATATCGGGGATAGGCAAATGTGGAATTGAGACCATAATCAGTTCATTCATGATGTAATTGAATGACGGAGCGGGCATGAGGTGCCAAATGGCCTACTCTGCTCCTAATTTATATATTTGGATATTTTTATATTCGCAATATAGGTAATGCTGTAGCTAGTTTACTTACTGCAAGATCCCAAAAACAGCTGCTTGATAAGAACCAGATACTCTGTTTGTGACAGAGTACAATAGCACAGACACAACAGTATAAATTTGACCCTTTTTCCAGTTCTCTCCAGCTTTGACAAAGAGTCATTCGACTCGAAACGTTAGCTCCTTTCTCTCTCCACAGATGCTGTCAGACCTGCTGAGATTGTCCAGCATTTTCTGTTTTTGACTCTGTTGGTGATGTTGGTTAAGGAATAAATATTGGCCAGGATACTGAAAGAAAAGGAACCATTACAAAAGACTGACAGTGAGAAGTTGCGACAGAAGACAACATCGATCTTTGCACTCACGCTATTAATACCAACTGACAGCACTGCATTTACAACTGTTGGGACAAGTTGAGTGAGTGTGCAAATACATGGCAGATGCTTCCGTACCATTGGGCCGTTTCACTGAGTTCCTGCCAATCGGGGCCGACTTCCTGGTTTAGCTGTGGGCCAAAGGTGTCTCTAAACCCATTTTGAACTGATAGCAGGGATTGCAACCTTGCAATTTGGTGCCTGCATTTGGCATGATCCACCGAACTCTGTCTCTGTTCCGTGGAACTGTGGAGTGCTCGGACGGCTGCTTTTAGATCACCGCACTGTTTCTTTAACTGCTGTACCTGATTCTCTGTCTCTTCTCTTACCATTACAGCACGTTGTGTGTCCTGGTAGGCCTTATTGTATTGGATATGGAAGCTGCTAAGGTGGGCGAGACAGGATTGATGTGCCCTCTTGACATCACACATTTCCTTGTCCTTCGCTGCTAACTGCTCCCGGAGCTGTACATTTAATTTCTCGCTTTCACTTGAACCTCCCTCTCTACTTTTCCTCCAGCTGCTTGTGGAGCGTCTTCACGACTTCCTCTGTGCCTCGCAATTGTGCCAGACAGGACACAATTGCCATTGGCTTACGAACCTTAGTCAAATTCTTTTTATGGATCTCGGTCAGGCTGTCCTACCAAGTCTGTCCTATGCTGCCAGGACCTGTCTCTTCACTCGCGCAAAACTCAAACCATAGGGGCCATCCTTTCCCGTTTAGGTATCTCCTAATCTCTTCTTCCCATACGGGACACTTGTGGATGCATAAGGCGTTCCATTGCCTTCATGGCCATCCCTACAAATACTTCTGACTCCCGGAAATTTGGAACAACGGGGAATAAAGCAGTGGTGCAAACACGGGTACGACTCAAGCTATTTTCCGGTTTACGTAACTCCCGAAAGTTTCACGCAACAAAATCTATCGAGGTTACCTTGTATCCCTTTGTTAGTACGCATGCAAATTACACACTTCCGAATTCTGCAGGGTTGATCGATACTGGTTTCACTTGTGGTTTCTCTTACTTTGCCAATTTGGATTCTAATTCTTTTAAATACTTTTGTGATTTCCCTCGGAGTGACACGGCCACTTCTGGGTCAAGTCCAGTCAGATGTCGCCAATAACTGTTGCCTTTTCTTTCACTCTGTCTTCTCTGTGGTTCTGTTCCAATTATGGCAATCAGTGAGTTTGCCTTTCTCTCTATGTTATCTATGTCTCAATGCTTAGATTCGCCAGGTATCGAATGATACCACCACAAGTTTCAACCGGCTATCGATCAAAGAGCCAAACACCAGTTAGTTAGTTCAACATAAACACTACTAGTTAACTACACCTAACAGCTAAGACAACCTGTACTTAACTTCAGGCACCCGGCTTAGGTCAGAGAAACAGTGGCTGCTGTTCAATTCTGGATCTCTCGGGTTCGAAGGAGTAGCTGCTGCTCAGCTGGGCTCATTCGTCTGGTAGTGGGCATTGAACTCGAATTTGCTTCTGGTGTTGCTTCAATTGGCGATAGCCGTGACCTGGGTAGCAAGGCCAAGAGGGCGCTAAGAGAGAGCGAACATATGGCAAACTCTTCTTTTTATACTCGGGAGGGGTTTTCGCACTCTTTTGGCCGGTCCTTTGATTTGGGCCTTACTAATTGGGTGATCCCTGATCACTCCGTTCGATTCCTTAGCCAATAAGTGGGCGGGGATCTGGATGGCTGGGCGTGTCCCAAGCGGTCACTGACCCCGTTGTTTGCGTTCCCCTTGAACAGGGAGTGGCGCTGAAATGTCTGGGACTGTCCCGGTTGCTTGAGTACCAGTCATTTGTTTTGGTTAAGATGGGCCATCAAATGCTAATCGGCCCCATTGAAATGCTAATTGGACGGCATTTCGATACCATCTGGATTTCTTGCTTACGAATATGCATTTCAGGCTCTGAGCCTGCCTGAGTCTTGGCTTGTACATTTTACCTGCTAGGCTTTGCGGGTTTCTCTGTACCTAGTTTTAGGGCAGCACGGCAGCATTGTGGATAGCACAATTGCTTCACAGCTCCAGGGTCCCAAGTTCGATTCTGGCTTGGGTCACTGTCTGTGCGGAGTCTGCACATCCTCCCCGTGTGTGCGTGGGTTTCCTCCAGGTGCTCCGGTTTCCTCCCACAGTCCAAAGATGTGCAGGTTAGGTGGATTAGCCATGATAAATTGCCCTTAGTGTCCAAAAGTGTTGGGTGGGGTTACTGGGTTGTGGGGATCGGGCGGAGGTGTAGGGTGCTCTTTCCGAGAGCCGGTGCAGTGTCGATGGGCCGAATGGCCTCCTTCTGCACTGTAAATTCTATGTAGTTGTAAGTGACCATCCCAGATGGCTACAATCTTAATTTAAAGAATTAGGTATTTTAAAATCATACTGCAGTCAACCTCAGGCAGGCTGTTGGAATTCAGACTTGATCAAAGTCAATTGCAGAACCAACAGACAAGCTGTCAAAACACGTCTGGTCCTGCCCTGTCAGTCATCCATCAGGAGATCATCGCACCCTATTGGTATGCACAGGTCTATTGGCAGTGGCCCAGATCGGGCCAGACATTCGGTTGTCCAGAGTTTCTGCTGTTACCTTACATACGAACAGCTTAAGTGCAGCCCACACAACCAGAGATGGGACACCTGGGGAGGGCTCAGGTGTCCTGTCAAAAGGTCATCAACTGGACCATTGGGTGCTGAGACCCCCTCCCGAGGCATCGTCGGCAGAAAGCCAGAGGAAATGGAAAAAGGCCGCGACGGGAGGGAGATAAAAATAGGCACCCGAGGCAATCAGCAGCGAAGACTCCATGCAGAGGCAATCAAGACAGCTGACCAGAGAAGGAAGGAAGGAAGAAAAAGCGTGCGCGAACCATCTTTGCGACAATGGACCAGAGGGACTCAAGAATCGGACCCACAGTTCAATCAAACCATTTTTGCGGGAGGAGAAGCGAATCTTGGGTGCTCCTAGTATTATATATTTAGGTTAAATTACAGGTTAAGTGTGTGTTTAATAAAGATTGTTGAACTTGTATTTGTGTTTGTCCTTTGTTCTCCTCGCTATCAAAAGACACCTAAGTAAAACCTTTGAGTAAGTGAATTGGTCGAAAGTATTTGAATTGGACAGACACAACACCTTGCAAAGGGGACTTGAGGACAGGAGAAAGGATGTCTTACTGCCGCTCTGCAGGATTTGGTGAGACCACACCTGGAGTATTGTGTGCAGTTTTGGTCTCCTTATCGAAGAAAGGGTATACTTGACACAGAGGGTGTGCAAACGAAGGTTCACCAAACTGATTGCTGGGATGGCAGGATTGACAAAAGAGGAGAGAATGGGTCGACTGGACCTGCATTCATGAGAATTTAGAAGAATGAGAGGGGATCTAATTGAAATGTAGAAAGTTCTGATAGGCCTGGACTGACTGGATGCAGGGATGTTGTTTCCTCTGGCTTGGGGCGGGTCTAGAACAAGGGGTCACAAGGAGTCACAATCTCAGGATACAGGGTAGGCCATTTACAAATGAGATGAGGAGCCTCTTCACTCAGAGGGTAGTGTACCTGTTGAATTCACAACTTCAGAAGACTGTGGGGGCGAAGCCACCAAACGTATTAGAGAAATAAATACATAGATTTCTAGATTCTAAAGGTTTCAAGAGATATGGGGAGAGGGTGTCAGTACGGTGTTGAGTAGAGGATCAGTCATGATCAGATAGCAGAGGAGACTCAAAGAGGCAAATGATCTCTCCGGCTATTATTTTCGATACAAAGAACAAAGAAAATTACAGCACAGGAACAGGCCCTTCGGCCCTCCCAGCCTGCGCCGATCCAGATCCTTTATCTAAACCTGTCGCCTATTTTCCAAGGATCTACTTCCCTCTGTTCCCTGCCCGTTCATATATCTGTCTAGATGCATCTTAAATGATGCTATTGTGCCCGCCTCTACCACCTCCGCTGGCAAAGCGTTCCAGGCACCCACCACCCTCTGCGTAAAAAACTTTCCATGCACATCTCCCTTAAACTTTCCCCCTCTCACTTTGAAATTGTGACCCCCTTGTAATTGACACCCCCACTCTTGGAAAAAGCTTGTTGCTATCCACCCTGTCCATACCTCTCATAATTTTGTAGACTTCAACCTCCGTCTTGCCAACGAAAACAATCCTAATCTACTCAACCTTTCTTCATAGCCAGCACCCTCCATACCGGGCAACATCCTGGTCAATCTCCTCTGCACCCTCTCTAAAGTATCCTTCTGGTAATGTGGTGACCAGAACTGCACGCAGTATTCCATATGTGTCCTAACCAAAGTCCTATACAACTGTAACATGACCTGCCGACTCTTGTACTCAATACCCCGTCCGATGAAAGCAAGCATGCTGTATGCCTTCTTGACCACTCTATCGACCTGCGTTGCCACCTTCAGGGTACAATGGACCTGAACTCCCAGATCTCTCTGTCCATCAATTTTCCCCAGGACTCTTCCATTGACCGTATAGTCCACTCTTGAATTAGATCTTCCAAAATGCATCACCTCGCATTTGCCTGGATTGAACTCCATCTGCCAGTTCTCTGCCCAACTCTCCAATCTATCTATATTTTGCTGTATTCTCTGACAGTCCTCCTCGCTATCTGCAACTCCATCAATCTTAGTATTATCTGCAAACTTGATAATCAGACCACCTATACCTTCCTCCAGATCATTTATGTGTATCACAAACAACAGTGGTCCGAGCACGGATCCCTGTGGAACACCACTGGTCACAGTTCTCCATTTTGAGACACTCCCTTCCACCACTACTCTCTGTCTCCTGTTGCCCAGCCAGTTCTTTATCCATCTAGCTAGTACACCCTGAACCCCATACGACTTCACTTTTTCCATCAACCTGCCATGGGAAACTTTATCAAACGCCTTACTGAAGTCTATGTATATGGCATCTACACCCCTTCCCTCATCAATTAACTTTGTCACTTCCTCAAAGAATTCAATTAGGTTTGTAAGACATGACCTTCCCTGTACAAAGCCATGCTGCCTATCACTGATAAGTCTATTTTCTTCCAAATTTGAATAGATCCTATCCCTCAGTATCTTCTCCAACAGTTTGCCTACCACTGACATCAAGCTCACAGGTCTATAATTCCCTGGATTATCCCTGCTACCCTTCTTAAACAAAGGGACAACATTAGCAATTCTCCAGTTCTCCGGGACCTCACCCGTGCTCAAGGATGCTGCAAAGATATCTGTTAAGGCCCCAGTTATTTCATCCCTCGCTTCCCTCAGTAACCTGGGATAGATCCCATCCGGACCTGGTGACCTGTCCACCTTAACGCCTTTTAGAATACCCAAAACTTCCCCCTTCCTTATGCCGACTTGACCTAGAGTATTTAAACATCCATCCCGAGCCTCAACATCCATCATGTCCCTCTCCTTGGTGAATTCCGATGCAAAGTACTCATTAAGAATCTCACCCATTTCCTCTGACTCCACGCATAAATTCCCTCTTTTTGTCCTTTCTCTAGTTACCCTCTTGCCCCTTATGTACAAATAAAAAGCTTTGGGATTTTCCTTAACCCTGTTAGCCAAAGATATTTCATGACCCCTTTTAGCCCTCTTTATTGCGCGTTTGAGATTTGTCCTACTTTCCCGATATTCCTCCAAAGCTTCATCAGTTTTAAGTCGCCTAGAACTTATGTATGCTTCCTTTTTCATCTTAGCTAGTCTCAAAATGCTACCCCCCATTCATGGTTCCCTAATCTTGCCATTTCTATCCCTCATTTTCACAGGGACATGTCTGTCCTGCACTCTAATCAACCTTTCCTTAAAAGACTCCCACATTTCAAATGTGGATTTACCCTTAAACAGCTGCTCCCAATCCACATCCCCTAGCTCCTGCCGAATTTTGTTATACTTGGCCGTTCCCTAATTTAGCACTCTTCCTTTCGGACCACTCTCGTCTTTGTCCATGAGTATTCTAAAACTTACGGAATTGTGATCGCTATTCCCAAAGTAATCACCGACTGAAACTTCAACTACCTGGCCGGGATCATTCCCCAATACCAGATCCAGTATGGCCCCTTCCCGAGTTTGACTATTTACATATGCTCTAAAAAACTCTCCTGGATGCTCCTTACAAATTCTGCTCCATCTACGCCTCCAACACTACATGAGTCCCATTCAATGTTGGGGAAGTTAAAATCTCCCATCACAACCACCCTATTGCTCTTACATTTTTCTATAATATGTCTACATATTTGTACCTCTACTTCACGCTCGCTTTTGGGAGGCCTGTCGTAAAATCCCAGCAATGATACTGCACCCTTCCTATTTCTTAGCTCTACCCATATTGCCTCAGTGCTCAAATCCTCCATTGTGCCCTCCTTAGTCACAGCTGTGATATCATCTCTGACCAGTAATGCAACTCCTCCACCCCTTTTACCGCCGTCTCTATCCCTTCTGAAGCATCTATTCCCTGGGATATTTAGTTGCCAGTCTTGCCCTTCCCTCAACCAAGTCTCAGTAATACCAATAACATCATATTCCCAGGTACTAATCCAAGCCCTAAGTTCACCTGCCTTACCTGCTACACTTCTCGCATTAAATCAAATGCACCTCAGACCACCTGTCCCTTTGCGTCCATCATCTCTTCCTGTCTACTCTTCCCTTAGTCACATTGAGTTTATTATCTAGTACCCTACTGGCTTCAGTTGCTGCCTCTTTACTGACCTCTAACTTCCTAGTCTGGTTCCCATCCCCCTGCCACATTAGTTTAAAACCTCCCCAACAGTGTTTGCAAAAGCACCCCCTAGGACACTGGTTCCAGTCCTGCCCAGGTGTAGACCATCCGATTGGTCCCATTGCCCCCTGAACCGGTTCCAATGTCCCAAACATCTGAACCCCTCCCTCCTGCACCATCTCTCAAGCCACGTATTCATTCTGACTATTCTTGAATTTCTACTCTGACTGTCTCGTGGCACTGGTAGCAATCCTGAGATTACTACCTTTGAGGTCCTACTTTTTAACTTATCTCATAACTCCCTAAATTCTGATTGTAGGACCTCATCCCATTTTTTACCTATATCGTTGGTGCCTATATGCACCATGACAACTGGCTGTTCACCCTCCCCCTTCAGTATGTCCTGCAGCCGATCTGAGACATCCCTGACCCGTGCACCCGGGAGGCAACATACCATTTGGGAGACTCGTTTTCGACCACGGAAATGCCTGTCTACTCCCCTTATGATTGAATCCCTAGACTAGACTAGAAGGGCTTGAGGTTCATAAGGAGGAGGTGTTAACAATTCTGGAAAGGGTGAAAATAGATAAGTCCCCTGGGTCGGATGGGATTTATCCTAGGATTCTCTGGGAAGCTAGGGAGGAGATTGCTGAGCCTTTGGCTTTGATCTTTAATCATCTTTGTCAACAGGAATAGTGCCAGAAGACTGGAGGATAGCAAATGTTGTCCCCTTGTTCAAGAAGGGGGAGTAGAGACAGCCCCGGTAACTATAGACCAGTGAGCCTTACTTCTGTTGTGGGCAAAATCTTGGAAAGGTTTATAAGAGATAGGGTGTATAATCATCTGGAAAGGAATAATTTGATTAGACATAGTCAACACGGTTTCGTGAAGGGTAGGTCGTGCCTCACAAACGTTATTGAGTTCTTTGAGAAGGTGACCAAACAGGTGGATGAGGGAAAAGCAGTTGATGTGGTGTATATGGATTTTAGTAAAGCGTTTGATAAGGTTTCCCGCGGTAGGCTACTGTAGAAAATACGGAAGCATGGGATTCAGGGAGATTTAGCAGTTTGGATCAGAAATTGGCTAGCTGGAAGAAGACAAAGGGTGGTGGTTGATGGGAAGTGTTCAGACTGGAGTCCAGTTACTCGTGGTGTACCACAAGGATCTATTTTGGGGCCACTGCTATTTGTCATTTTTATAAATGACCTGGAGGAGGGCGTAGAAGGATGGGTGAGTAAATTTGCAGATGACACTAAAGTCGGTGGAGTTGTGGACAGTGTGGAAGGATGTTACAAGTTACAGAGGGACATAGATAAGCTGCAGCGCTGGGCTGAGAGGTGGCAAATGGAGTTTAATGCAGAAAAGTGTGAGGTGATTCATTTTGGAAGGAATAACAGGAAGACAAGAGTACTGGGCTAATGGTAAGATTCTTGGTAGTGTGGATGAGCAGAGAGATCTCGGTGTCCATGTACATAGATCCCTGAAAGTTGCCACTCAGGTTGAGAGGGTTGTTAAGAAGACGTACGGTGTGTTAGCTTTTATTGGTAGAGGGATTGAGTTTCGGAGCAATGAGGTCATGTTGCATCTGTATAAAAGTCTGGTGCGGCCGCATTTGGAGTATGGCGTGCAATTCTGGTCACCGCATTATAGGAAGGATATGGAAGCATTGGAAAGGGTGCAGAGGAGATTTACCAGAATGTTGCCTGGTATGGAGGGAAGATCTTATGAGGGAAGGCTGAGGGACTTGAGGCTGTTTTCGTTAGAGAGAAGAAGGTTAAGAGGTGACATAATTGAGGAATACAAGATGATCAGAGGATTAGATAGGATGGACAGTGAGAGCCTTTTTCCTCGGATGGTGATGTCTAGCACGAGGGGACATAGCTTTAAATTGAGGGGAGATAGATATAAGACAGATGTCAGAGGTAGGTTCTTTACTCAGAGAATAGTAAGGGTGTGGAATGCCCTGCCTGCAACAGTAGTGGACTCGCCAACACTAAGGGTATTCAAATGGTCATTGGATAGACATATGGACGATAAGGGAATAGTGTAGATGGGCTTTAGAGTGGTTTCACAGGTCGGCGCAACATCAAGGGCCGAAGGCCCTGTACTGCGTTGTAATGTTCTATGTTCTATGACTATAGCCCTGCCAGTCTTTTTCCCGCCCTTCTGTGCAGCAGAGCCAGCCACGGTGCCATGAGCCTGGCTACTACTGCCTTCCCCTGGTGAGTCATCTCCCCCAACAGTATCCAAAATGGTGTATCTGTTTTGGAGGGAGATGACCGCAGGGGACACCTGCACTGCCTTCCTGCTCTTTCTCTGCCTTTTGGTCACCCATTCCCTGCCTCCCTCACCAATCCTAATCTGCGATGTGACCAACTCACCGAACGTGCTATCCACAACTTCCACAGCATCGCGGATGCTCCAAAGTGAGTCCATCCGCAGCTCCAGAGCCATCATGCAGTCTAACAGGAGCTGCAGCTGGACACACTTCCCGCACATGAAGGAGTCAGGGGCATCGGCTGCATCCCTGAACTCCCACATTGAGCATGAGGAGCATAACACGGGTCTGGGATCTCCTGTCATTTTTACACTTTACCTTAACTGATTACAAATATAATATCAAATAATGAATAAGTGAAAGGAATAAAGATTTTACTTACCAATCACAATACTTACCACCACACGAAGAGTAAAATTTCTCCCAGCTACTGCTAATTGGAGCACTTTCCTTCCCAGCCAATCAGGTCACTGCTTTGCTGTGATGTTACTCTTCAAGGTAAGTTTATAAAGAGGTAAACTTACCTTCCCAACAGACCCCTGGCCACTGCCCCTACCGAAAATCTGAAGCCCGCTTCTCCTGCAAGGTAAGTGATGAAAGAGGTAAACTTACCTTCCCGACAGACCCCTGTCCCCGCGCTCTCCTCGCGCTCTTTCACTGTGTCCCCGCCACTCTCCTCGTGCTCTTTCACTGAATCTCCGCCGTTCTCCTCGCGCTCTTTTATCCTGTGTCCCAAGCCACTCTCCTTGCGCTCTTTTATCCTGTGTCTCGCCGCTCTCCTCGCGCTCTTTCACTGTGTTCCCGCCTCTCTCCTCGCACTCTTTCACTGAATCTCCGCCGCTCTCCTCGCGCTCTTTCACTGTGTCCCCGCCGCTCTTCTCGCACTCTTTCACTGAGTCTCCGCCGCTCACCTCGCGCTCTTTCACTGAATCTCCACCACTCTCCTCGCGCTCTTTTATCCTGTGTCCCCGCCGCTCTCCTCGCGCTCTTTTATTCCAGCTTTTTCTGTTTTTTTATTTCCGACTTTGAGCTTTATTATTCTATTTATTCCAGGTAATTGCTCGCTGCACTACATCCAACTCTTACATGTGAGTCCTTGCAACACAATGCACTCAATACTTGACAAAGCACCTGAAACTGCGAATATTTATTTCTGCTGATAAAATGGAGAGTCAGCTACCCTCTGGTGTTTGAAGATTCCCCTGTGCCAGAATTGGAGGCACCTTTCCAATTGATTAATGGTGAAACTCCCACAAAAGATATGACATCAACGTGCATCGCTTTTGCATGCATTAGATTATGGCTATTCACTCCAGGAAGATTTGAAGAGATTTACCGCACATTTCTCTCTTGTCAATCACTGCATTCATGATCGAGTTTGTTGGAGAAATTTATCATCCTATGGACATCCTGGCTAACCATTTAGAAAAGTCAGTGATAATACATGCGTGTAATATATTGCACTTCAACCTCCTCGGTTGACCTTGTAATTGTCAACAAACCTAATTGAGCAAAACTATGTAGTAGCAATTCAATCGCGTTTTAACTGGTTATATGCCGAAGTGTTGTGTACTTTCTGTGAAGGTGATGACAATGTCATCTATTTATATCTATAGTTTGTTTTATTTGGCTGGGAGTATAACACTCCCACAAATATCAGAAAGAAAAGCCTCCAAATTACAACAGCAAGTGATAAAAGATAGTTCTGTTTTCTTGCATTTATCATAAAATAACATTTCTAAAACCCCAAAGTAATCATTTTTTTCCACCAAAAGGGCCGTCTGTACAACCATCTTATTGGAGTGGGCAGAAACATTACCATTCATCGCACTAGAACTGTCTCTCCAAATGACTGATAGATTAAAAGGTATTCATTGGCTTCTGAAGCCGCAAAATAAATGGCAAGTGAAACCTTCAATCCTGAATCCCACAAAACAGCATTTTCTAAAGAGCTGACAAATTCAATAAAACCTGAAATGCTTGATAATTAGATGTTGCAGTTCACTGTTATAGAGCACCCTTTCATCCCCAGTGGTATTTTACCTTGGAAAACTGCTGTAAGTTGTCTTATCCAACTGAACAAGATGCTTGTTCTTGTAGCTTACGTGATTTTTCCCTTCGGAGAAAATTGTTTCTTGATGTTGGTTTCATAGAATCGTAGAATTTACAGTGCTGAAGCAGGCCATTTGGCCCATCGAGTCTGTACCGGCTCTTGGAAAGAGCACCCTACTTAAGCCGACACTTCCGCCCTATCCTCCTAACCCAGGAACCCCACCCAACCTTTTTGGACACTAAAGACAATTTAGCATGGTCCCACTCCACCTAACCTGCACATCTTTGGAATGTGGGAGGAAATCGGAGCACCCGGATGAAATCCAGGCAGATACAGGGAGACTCCGCACAGACAGTGACCCAAGCCTGGAATCGAACCTGGGACCCTGCAGCTGTGAAGCAGCAGTGCTAACCACAGTGCTACCCTGCCGTTTACATTCACAACCTTCATATTTCTGAAATAAGGCAATATTCGGGAATTTTAAATCCTGCATGGAGTAACTGAATGTCATTCAACGGAAAGGAAACGTGGTTAATACCCAAACAACTGAGATATATCTCACCCATACTGTGGTCTACTTTGTGATTCTTTTATCAGGATGGATGTTGTAGTGTTCACAAAGACCACAGAAGCTAAGTTAATTAACAAAGCTAGCATTTATTTACACTACTTATCAAAGCTCGACCACTTACTTCTTTAGTAAACGATAATCTAGTAATCTGCATCTAGGCATCTTCTGTGGCTGGCAAGATAATGGTCTCCATCTCTTAAACTGATAGCCACTTCAAAATATCTTGCCCAGGAACAGGCCTGCACAGGCCCTGGTCCATGGGCGAGCTGGCCATTCCCGGGGGTGCAGGGTGGCAGAAGGTGGCAAAGATTGCTGCATTTGACAAGGGTGGCACTGTTGTACTAGTTCTTCAATGACTTTGTCTATGCCTGACCACCATACGCAGCTGCATGCCAATATCTTTATTTTTGCCTGCCCTGGGTGGGCACTGTGAACTCTTGAAGGAAGGGAACCCTGGCCTGAGGCGGGACGACCACCTATGATCCACAGAGAATCACGCTGACTTCACATGTCAACTCGTGTTGACGAGTGAAGTAGGGCCTCAGTTGTTCAGAATTCTCGTAATGCCAGCCAGACTGTGTCATTCATTTAATAGAATAGGGTCTCTTTGAGTCTGGCTGTGCATGTTCCCTGCGGGCACTGGCAGGGTGTTTTGGAAGTTTAGGGATAGAATGATCTCCGGTGGTGGTGGAATGCTCTTGGATAGGAGCAGGCAACTTAATGCGTCTGCATTAGCAATTTCTGTCTCAGGCTGGTGCTGAAAAGCATTGTTATAAGCCATCAACAGCAAGGCCCGCCACTGCAGCCCAGCGGAATGTGCTTATCTTTCCTTAACCAGCCCAGTAATTGCTTCTGATCGGCCACTGTGTTGAACCGTCGACCGTAAATGCACTGGTGGAATTTCTTCACACAGAACATAATCGCTAAACACTCCTTCTCAATCTGAGCATCGCTGAATTCAGCTTCCAGAAAGGGTCCTTGAGGCAAAGATGATAAGGCGTTCAGAACCATCTACCATTTTGTGGTATACAACAGCCCCTAGACCGTAACGGAATGTGTCACATGTCAGCACTTGGTTTCCCCGGATCAAAATGTACCAAGAGCTTGATGACTGTGATGCTTACTTCGTGACTCGGAAGGCTGCCTCTTGAGGCTCCCTCCATTGTCACTTCTGATTCTTTCTGAATAGTTAATGTAATTGTGCCAATTTTGTCGCTTGATTCAAAATAAACTTTCCCTAGTAATTGACCATACCAAGGAAGGACATGAGCTCGTTGACATTTTTGGGTGCAGGGACATCTCATATGGCCTTGACCTTTTCTTCCAATGGGTGCAATCCTGTTGCATCAACATGAAATCCAGTTTACCTCATTTCTGAGGCCGGGAAAGTACATTTTCCGTGTTTTAGGCAGACCCCTGCATTACAAAACCTCTTCAATACTTCTTCTATGCCGACCACGTGTTCTTCTGGTGCAGTACCTGTGACCAACGCATCATCAAGGTAAACAATCAGCTTGTCAATTCCCTGGAGGAGATTTTCTATCCTGCACTGGAAGATAGCACGGGTTTAAGAGATGAGAAATGGCAGTCTGGGATACTGGGAGAAGCCTTTGTGGGTATTGATTGCAGCAACAAAGACTCCTCATCTAACTCTAGTTACAGGTAGGCATGACTGAGCTCCAAATTTGAAGAGGTTAGGCCCCCTTCCAGCTTGGCTTAGAGCTCTTCAGTTTGGGGAATCAGATACCGATCGACCAGGGCAGCTTGATTTCTGGTCATGTAATATTCCCCCTGAAGCCTTATTGACCGATTAGGTTTAAGGACAGAGTCAATTGTTGTCACTGAACTGGCTTGATTATCCCCAGCTCTTCCAATCTCTTTAGCTCTGCTCCAACCTTCTGATGTAATGTGCATGTCACTGGTCTGGCTCTGAAGAACTCGGGTGTTGAATCCAAATTGACATATATCTTGGCTTTTAGGTCCATAATCCGGCCCAATTGTGGAAGATGTCTTGATATCTCCTAAAGACATCTTTGAGGATGCCGTTACTTATTTTGAAGATTTCCAGCCAGTTGACCCTAATCTTCTGTCACCAATCTCTTCCCAACAGATTGGGTCTATGTCCTTCCATGACAAGTAAAGGCAGATTAGCTTCCTACCACCTGTAGGCCACTGAGGTCTTGGCTGTTCCGAGGATCTTCAAAATCTTTTTGGTGTATGTTGAAAGCTTGGCTGCAGTACTCCTCAAGCTTAAAGACTGGGTTTCAGCATGTATATATTGGAAGGTGTGTTCACCCACTATGGTCACTGAAGCTCAAGTGTCAACTTCCATTTTACTACCATTTGCTCTGAAGACAATTTCATTCAGAGCCATCTTATTCAATTGGACTGCATTCAACCGATGCATTGCATGCTGTTCTTCAGATCCCTTCTTCACAATGTTCAGTGGCACTGTGGACTGCTGCTGCTGTTTTGTTTTTGCATTGGCACATTATTCCTTTCACAGCAACTGTCCCTTCAGTTGCAACGGATGCTCACAAACTCCTGAACGTGTCAGGTTTCCTGAGGATGGATCAGCCCTCCCCCACCCCCCCCCCCCGCAACAATAGCAATTCACCTCAGATTCAGTTTGGTGTCCCAATTCCTTGGATTCTGGTCCAGTCCCCAAGGACTGTGTCTGGCTCTGAGCTGTGCCTGTTGATCCCGCCACAGACCTCACGGCTGTACCATCCCACTCTTGGTTAACATCCCCTTTCACCATGCTTTGAAGCTCAGTAATGCCTTTGTCGGCGCACTCCGTCACCTGTTCCGATTCCTTTTTCCAATGTGATTGTGGCCTTCGCCAGAAGCTTCTCCTGGACATTAAGGTTGTGGCTCTCACAAACGAGCCAGTCATGCAACATGTTAAGCGCCATCCCAAACTCACAGTGCCCAGCAAGCTGGTGAAACCTGACTTTGAAAGCTAAGACAGACTCTTCCTGGTCCCTCACTGCAGAGTTAAACGTATAACATTGGAGGATGATTGAGTGCCTTGTTGGAATGTTCTTTAACCAATTTCACTATCTGGCCAAAGGGTAGGGATGTGAGGTTTATAATTGAATTATGCATTTTGGGTCCATAAACCGTCAGAAGTATCCCCCTCTGTTTATCCTCGTCTGTGGTCTCTTTCGCAGTAAAACAATAGCCGAGCCCCTTGGTCAAATGGTCTAGTTTACCAATAATAGGCATTTCTACTCAAGGTTGACATGATTCCAACACTTGCTGGAGCTTCGCTATTTTCTCAACTGTTCCTTCCTTCCCCCCCCTCAATCGACTGTCAGATGAGATCGCAAATGTTTATCACACCGCCAATGTGGCGGCTCGTGACACTCACTGGAGGCTTCTAGTAGAAATTAAAGAGGTTTATTGTGCAAGGCAAAGGCAGGTAGATAACTGGCACTGAATGCCATACAACAAAGGAGGGATACTCCATTTGGGAGACTGGGCGCCACAGCCCACCAGGCCCCCCCCCCCCCCCAGCCCTCACGGAAACCCATTCCCCCCCGGCCAGCAGCATGGCGCTGAATACAGTGCGCAGCTGCCACGGTGGGTTCCTGACCGATGCGACCACGCGTCAACTGCACAGTCGGGAACTCGGCCCATCGGGGCGGAACATCGGGGGAGGACCTTCAGGTGACGCACTAAGACCGTTCCAACGGCGTCCGCCGCATGACACGACGATGTCTCTTCAGAAGGGGCGGAGCACACAAAACCTGTGTCCAACAAGCCCCGCCCTCGATTTCGGCATCAAAAGGGATTGTCCGCCCCATCTCCGATTATAAAATTGGCAGCGGGAAACGGTAAATCCCGCACTATGTTCTCCCGCCGCAGCTGAATTGCAACCGGTTTATGATCCCCTTTGGAGCAAAAACCAGCAATCAATTCAGTAATCCTCGTCATGCAAATTTATGCATGGCTTGGAATACGGGGGATTCCCAGGGAATTCTGCTATCGGATGCCATCTTGAGCGGGCAGCTGATAGTGAGGTCCTGTGGCCGGCCACCCCTCCCCCAAGTATGGGGGTGACCTGACCAACGTGGGCAGCACGGTAGCACAAGTGGATAGCACTGTGGCTTCACAGCGCCAGGGTCCCAGGTTCGATTCCCCGCTGGGTCACTGTCTGTGCGGAGTCTGCACGTTCTCCCCGTGTCTGCGTGGGTTTCCTCCGGGTGCTCCGGTTTCCTCCCACAGTCCAAAGACGTGCAGGTTAGGTGGATTGGCCATGCTAAAAAAAAAAAAAAAAAATTGCCCGTAGTGTCCATAAGGGTTGGGAGGGGTTATTGGGTTGTGGGGATAGGGTGGAAGTGAGGGATTAATGTGGGTCGGTGCAGACTCGATGGGCCGAATGGCCTCCTTCTGCATTGTATGTTCTATGTAATCTATGTAAAACTTCCAGGACCCCTGTAATAGGAGATCCCCCAAACACGGACCCCTGCAATAAGGTGACCCTCCAATGGGAGCCCTGTGCAAAAGGGACATCACGCAGGGACTCCTGCAATAGGGGAACCCTCCACAGAGACCCTTGTAATAAGGAGACACATCAAAAGGACCCCTCTAATAGGGGGGCCCCCCACAGGGACCTCTGTAAAGGGAACCGCACAGAGAGAACTGTGTATAGGGAGACACCCCAAAGGGACCCCTGTAATCGAGGGACCCCCAGGAACCCCTATAATAGGGGTACCCCCCTGAGAGACATCCTGCCTTAATGGACCCCACCCTCAGACCCCCCTCCCACACAGAACCCCCCCTTTAGAGCATTCCAGACAGGAGCAGTGAGAAGAATTACAGCTATAACGCTTACCTTGCATCTCCATATGTCCACTCCTCGAAGAGGAACAGCTGTGACCTGCACCTAGTTCCCAACAGATCCATTAGCTGCAAGCCACACATAGATTTCTGGTAGTGGCCTGTGATTGATGGCTTCTACAAACCATCTGCAGCATTGATTCATTTATCTCCCTTCATGGTTCAGTGGCCTAAGTGGTGAAACCCCAATGTTTAGAAACATTGACCACATCAAAGAGAGGTAAGTGCACTCTAAACACTAAATGTATTCCAATCACTCGAGCATGTAATTTCACTGCATTTACCTCTCTTTGGTGTGGTCAATGTTTCCAAATATTGGGGTCCACGCCAGGACCATGCTGGTGATCCACCCCCACGTAATTCCCAGCTGCGGGGATCAGAGAGCCACGGAAGGCCGGAGCATCGGGCGCCGGGCATGCTAAATGAAAGCAAATGGATCAGTAACACCAATTTGCATTTATTTACATGCTCCTGTTGGCGTGCAATGTGGACCTGGTTCCCACCATTAGTGGGCGGATCAGAGCATTGCGATTGGGTCAGTGCCTGGCGTCGATCCCGATTTTGCTCCGATGCCCGATTCTCCGTTCCATTAGGGAACACGATCTGTGCATGCGAGGATGAAGAATCGTCCCTCAGGTCCTTAAACTCCAGACCCTTGGTCCACACTGCTCGGTGTCTTGCTCCCAGGGTCCCTCATAAACCCCCATTGGCCGGCGATTGTGTGCTCCGGTGCGACTGGGCCTGAGCCAGCCATGTGGTCCGCAGAGCCTGCCCCCCTGAAAAGGACCATACTTCCGCATTTCCTTTTCGTTAAATATGTATTTTTAATTCATTCCTGGGATGTGGGTGTTGGTACCAAAGTTAGCATTTCTGAGCCATTTTCAGTTTATGTGAAAGTGATGGCATGGCATCGTGAAGCACTGCGGGGTATTTGGTGAAGGTATTCTCTTATGCTGTTAGGTTCCACAATTTTGACCCAATTTTGGAGGAGCTGGAATATATGCCCAAGTCAGGATTGTATGTTGCTTGGAAAGGATGTTTGATGTGATAATGTCCCCATGGACCTGCGGTCATTGTTGCTGTGGGCGATGATGATCTCCGGCCCGGGACATGCTGCTGAAGGTAGCTGCCGTGCTGTAGCTGTAACTCTGCATTATCTGGTAGTACATACTGCAGCTGGAGTGCACCAGTGTTGTACAACTAAACACTTAGGCAATCCATCTGTTCATTGTTGCATGTGCATCCACCCATTTACCCATCCCTTGGATCATTCACCTTTCTATCTATTTAATTCACTCAGATCATCAATTAAATGAGTAATCAGAAGAGAATGATTTCCTCTCCCCCTCCCATGCCACCTCCCTCCATCCAGTGCATGCTGAAAATTTTGAAAAAAGGACAGGTGTGATTTTTATTCCAGTTCAAAAAATCTTTCTGAATATTATTGCTAGTTGATGATCAGCCATGAACATAATGAATGACGAAGCAGGCTCGAAGGGCCAAATGGACTCCTCCTGCTTCTATTTTCTATGGATGTTACACTTCCGAAGAACATACAGTTGTTCTGTCCACTAACTATGAACCATTATTTACAGTGCTCCTTTTTTCTGTTACACTCTTTCTATCTTGTCCTCTTGAAGCACAGTCTGTCATGTTAGGGAGCTGTTCAAATTCCCATCACTAGGCTAATTCCTACGCTAACCTTTTCCTTGGCAGAGCATATGCTGGGCAATGATGCACACCATTTTCAGCTGCCTCACCCATGTCAGTGTAAATCACTTTAACTCCACTTCTGTCTCCTACTATTTGTCCTTCCTTTGCTGTTAAACTAATCGCCACCCCCTACTCCTATGAAAAGAGTTCGACAATAAATGGTTTTGCAAATTTGTTACTTGGGCACATGTGCTATTGCATTATAAACTAAAGCTGGATGAAAACACTGTTTAACTGAGCTGCTTTATGTTACCTGAGTGAGCTAGTAAGTGCCAAATGTACACATTTAAAGAGAAACAATAGTGTGCCAATGGAACGGAGCAGGAGAGGGGTCTCAGTGGGTGGTGAGCAATTGTAGGCAGCGGTCAGGACTTTTGTGAAGTCGGAGGAGCACTCTTCATTCCACACGGCCTTGCAATTTCTTCTTTAACTTTCCTGCAGTTGGAAGGAGCAAAATAAGTTTGGACATCTGTTTCTAAGCCTGAAGGAGAGCATGGATGGGGGCTTTTAAAATATCACATCATTTGTGCATCCTGTTTTTACAGAACAATGGGATCACTGATCTACAGTTCGATAAGAGTGGCAGTTGGTTCCATGGCAGAGGTTCATACAGTCCTCGCTCAGAATGGAAGTCTGTTTCCTCAACATCAACTTCGCAACCAACCCCTTATTAGTTCCAGAAAGCTGATTGGGCAAGATGGCCCTCACTGACATATCACAGAAATCTGCAGCTTTTTATAATGTTTCATGGGGTCTGAGATGCCCTGGCAAGGCCATCATTTTTTACCCACCTCTGATTACTCTTGAGAAGCTGGTGGTGCGTCATCTTCTTGAGCTGCAGAGGTCCATGTGGTGTAGCATACATACAGTGCTGACAGAGAGGGAGTTCCAGGATGTGGACCCAGTGATGTACCGTCAATTACCACGAGACGGGAATGGTGGAACAATCGAGTCTTTATTGAACAAGATGTTGTGCCTCCTGTAGCTGGAACCAGAATGGCTGCAGTGCAGGAGAGCACACACATTTATACGCCGCCTGCTGGGCGGAGCCAGCAGGCAGGGATTTACCATCGTACCTCTAATATGCGGGCAGTGCCGTAATACATATAATATACCATTAGTGGTGTTCACCACACCCAGCAAAAGTGAAGGGATGGTGATATAGTTCCAGGGATGGTGTGTGATTAAACCTGCAGATGGTGGTGTTTCAATGCATCTTAATGTCCTTATTCATTCTGATTGGAAAGGTGGCAGGTTTGGAAGGTGCATTCATAGGTGTCTTAATGAGTTACTCCAGTGCCTCTTATATATGGTCCAATCTGCTACACTGTGCGCTGGTGGGGGCGGAAATGAATGTTTAAGGTGGAGGATCGGGTGCCGATTAAGGATGTTGTTTTGTTCTGGGTAGTGTCAAGTTTCTAGAGTATTGTTGGAGCTTCCTCCATGTGGAGTTTGCACATTCTCCCTATGTTTGCGTGGGTTTCGCCCCCACAACCCAAAAGATGTGCAAGCTAGGTGGATTGGCCACACTAAATTGCCCCTTAATTGGAAAAAATGAATTGGGCACTCTAAATTTATTTTTTAAAATTGTTGGAGCTTCTCTCATGCACACAATTGGAAAGTATGTTATCACACTGCTGGCTTGTGGACTGTAGACGGTATTATGAGCAGGTGAGAAAGTGTGAACTAGCTCCTCCCCCTATTCAGCCTCCTGGGTTGTAAGGACAAAGGTTTCAGTGTCTTTTTCACAAGGATATGCCTTTTCCGAATTCAAACGTATTTAACTATTTAAGCTGTGAGCAATGAGGAGTCAATCAAACAAGAGGTTCTTAAATTAAAGATAGATTATATTAATTAACCACTAAACCTGAGAAAAATAAATAAAACACGCCACACACAAAGGTATCAGGAATAAGGAAAGTTAGAGTCCAGTAAAAGAAATGAGAAGAATATACAGTTAAGTGTTCTTGAATTGTCCTGAGGCATAGATTTTAAACACTGCGGCCAATTTAGGTTAGCTGGTGTTTTGGATAAAGTCAGACATAGAAGATGTCACAATTATTGTGACAGCTCAGTTCACTAGTAGGCTTCAGATAGGTGACTTAACTGAGTGACATTCTCTTTTTCCAAATGAGAGCGAAGGAGAGTATTCAGCTTTTCAACCTTTTTCCTGTGCTGAAAACTTTCTTGACACTCCCGCACTTGCAATCTCTCTATAGTGGCTGCAACCTGGCCTATTATACTCCACACATTGTATATTTCAAAGCATTTCTGGATGGGTTTGTCTGTGACATCTATTGTTTCAATATCCAGCACTTTAATGTCTCTTCCTTAGACAGAGACGAGTTTCTATGGGTCTGAAGGTTTGTTTGTTTTTCACCTTCACCTTGGAAGATGGTCTTGCATTTGTGAACAGTTTGCTCTGTCTCAGTTCAAGTTGTGCAGTTTGAGTTGTACTTCCACGTCAGGACTTTCCAGACGTTGGTCAACTGGCAACACCAGGGGCTGAATTCTCCGCTGTCGGGATGCCCTGTTGTGCCCGCAGCCCGGGGGGTACCCGACAATGGGAAACCCCATTGACCAGCCGGCGAAACGGAGAATCCCGCCGGCGCACTGAACCGGAAATCTGGCGCCGCTGGACAGAGAAACCCGCCCCGGATGTCAGGTGACCACGAGTCTCCATCTTTTCTTGTCTTAGCAATTTCTATTTAAAAAGTTCAGTATATGTTTGGTCAGCAAGTGAAATTACAGATTTAGCACTCATGCACAAGTCACATCATTGTGGAAATGGAAAGGCTTTGAGAACTCAGGAGGTATTTTACTCACTGAAAAATTCTCAGCCTGTGACCTCTTTTTGTGGTGGTTCATCTGGTTGTTCTGGTTAGGTTTCTAGAACCACTATGGGTTGGACATCAATGTTGTTCAATGCAACCATCTTGACTGTCAGAAGACCATGAGGAAGAAAACATTAGAAATAGGAGCAGGAGAAAACCGGCGATTCTCCGGACCACGATGGGCAGAGTGGCTGCCCGTTTTTTGCCGGTTCCGCCTGCGTAAATTAAAGTAGGTCCTTACCGGCGGGACCTGGCGGCGCGGGCGGCCGCCGGGGTCCTCGGGGGGGGGGGGACCTGGCCCCGGGAGGTGCCCCCACAGTGGCCTGGCCCGTGATTGGGGCCCACCGATCCGCGGGCGGACCTGTGCCGTGGGGGCACTCTACTGTTCCACGTCGGCCTCTGTGGTCCTCCGTGATGGCTGACGTGGAGATGAACCCCCCCCTGCACATGCGCTGGGATGGCGTCAGCACACGCTGGCGCTCCCGCGCATGCGCCAACTCGCACCGGCCGGCGGAGGCCCTTCAGCGCCGGTTGGCGTGGCGACAAGCCCCTTCTCCGCCGGCTGGCGCGGCGCAAACCACTCCAGGGCCGGCCTAGCCCCTGAAAGTGCAGAGGATTCCACTCTTTTGGGGTGGCCCGACGCCAGAGTTGTTCACGCCACTCCTCAGCGCCGAGACCCCCCGCCCCGCCGGGTAGGGGAGAATCCCGCCCCATATGTCCCGCCTAACCTGCTCCGCTATTCAATATGATCGTGACTGATCTTGGTATTCAATTCCACTTTCCCTCCCATTCCCCATATCCCTCGATCCCCTGAGGCACCAAAAATCTGCCTCTCTCAGCCTTAAATGTATTTAATGGAGTGGACATGGAGAGGATGTTTCCATTCATAGGAAAAACCAGAACCCAGGGCCACAGCCTCAGACTGAAGGGACGATCCTTTAAAACTGAGATGAGGAGGAATTACTTCTTCCAGAGGGTGGTGAATCTGTGAAACTCTTTGCCACAAAAGGCTGTGGAGGCCAAATCACTGATTGTCTTTAATATGAAGATAGATAGGTACTTGATCAATAGGGGATCAGTGGTTATTGGGAGAAGGCAGGAGAATGGGGATGATAAACATATCAGCCCTGGTTGAATGGTGGAGCAGACTCATTGGACCGAATAGCCTAATTCGGCTCCTCTGTCTTATAGTCTTTTGGTTTTATGGCACATTCACAACCCTCTGGGGTGGAGAATTCCAAAGTTTAACAACCCTTTAAAGTGAAGACATGTCTCCTTTTCTTAGTCGTATACAATCAGCTCCTTTTCCCGAAACGGAGCTACTCTGTTTTACATTCCCCAATCAGTGGGAACAACAATTTGGTATCTGGTACTTTCATAACCTTGAATGTTTCATTGAGCTTACCTCTCATTCTTCTAAACTCCAGAGATTATAGATCCAATGTACTTAGCTTCTCATCAGAGGACAACTCATTTATCGCAGTGACCTATCTAGTGTAGTCTAGTGCTGTATTGTCTCCAATGTGGAGTGTCCTCACTTGGGGATATGTGGGGTACTGCCCATGTGTGTGGCGGGTGACATTGCCCATGGGTGGGGACCCACAGGCCCACTTAGAGACCAGAGCACCCTTTCAAAATGGCGGCCCGATTTCTGAGGAACCAGTCTGGCCAGTGAGTGTGGCTCCCCAGTGATGAAAATAAATCTAAGTGTGGGCTAAACCATTGAAAAACTCCCCAGGGCCCAGAAAAATGATGAAGTGTGATTAGATAGCGGCGGGAAACTCACAGCAAAACCCACCACAAATGACACTTGGAAACTTTTCCATCTGATCGCGCCCAACATGTCTGGCAGCATCTGTGGAGAGAAAAATAGAGATAAAAGTTCAAGTCTGATATGAATCTTCTTTTGAAAAGTTCCTTCACCTGAACCCTCCTCCTCCTCTGTTAGTTTGAAGCAATATTTCCTATCCTTACCATATTTGGGGCTGGTTTAGCACACTGGGCTAAATAGCTGGCTTTGAAAGCAGACCAAGGCAGGCCAGCAGCACCGTTCAATTCCCATACCAGCCTCCCCGAACAGGCGCCGGAATGTGGCGACTAGGGGCTTTTCACAGTAACTTCATTTGAAGACTTCTTGTGACAATAAGCGATTTTCATTTCATTTCATTTCATTTGCTGCTGCACATCTAGATCTACACTCTGTTCATTCTTGCCACACTCTGCTTACCATTATCCGTACCTCTACCCTCTACTTTTGCCTTGTCCTTTCTCTTTAACTTTTCAAATTCCTCCTCAGATGAACCCTCATTATTTATTTTGAAGCCCTCTCTACAGTCCTGGTTATAAAATTTACCAAGTCAATGGGCTGAGCAAGGCATCATCTTGATGGTACAGCTCCTTCTTTCCCCGGTACTGGTGCCAATGTTCCATGAATTGAAATGTATTTCTCCCACACCAATCTTCAGCTACATATTCACCTCTCTGATCTTATTTCCCCGATGCCAGTTTGCTCATGGCTCAGGCAGAAATCCAGAAATTGCCTTTGTGCTTCTGCATCTTAATTTAGCCCCTCTGCTCATGTTCCCTCAGCAGAATCTCTTTCTTAGTCATACCTACGCCATACACACACCACAATAATTGGATTGTTCCCATCCCACTCCAGGTTCTTCTCCAGCCAGGCAGAGATATCCTTAACCCTGGCAGTGTGCAGGCAACAGAGCCTTTGGAAATCACACTCTTTACTGCAGAGAACAATATCTATCTCCCTAACTATGCTGTCCCATTCTTTTCAATCCCCCCCCCATTTCTGAACCCCTCCTCCACTCCCACACCCCCTAGCCATTACCCCCCCCCCTCAGTTTGCACCTTCATCCTGCCACCCCTGCACCCATCCACACAAGCTGCGAGAACATCGAATCTGATGGACAATTGCAGAGACTGAGGCTCCTCCATTGTTAATTTCACACCCTTTTGTTGCAGATCATGGACCAAATCATATGAAGTTAGCCTAAGGGATGTTACTGCCTCCTGGAACAAAGTATCAATGTAACTATCCCCCTCCATGATGCATCATCATGTCCATAACATGCACTCTGGCTCATCGACTTGCCACTGAGGTTTCCTGTGCTTGCAGAGTCTTGCTGCAGCTGTAGTTGCTGTGGACCACACTGGTGTCCATCTGTTCCCACATGCTACAGCTAAAGCACATCATTTGCCCTGCCATCTTAATTGTTTTGTTTAACTAATTAGATTTCAAGTTTTGAAACATCATTCAATTGTTATCTGCAGTTATAACAACAAGTTGTACTATAAATTTAATGCAATACTTATATCTCCCTAGTACCATATTAGACTAATGATCCCATTTAGAGGGATAACATCATAAAACTCACCTATTAATCAGCTATTTGATGATTTAATAATGGCACCGAATAATTGCCAGCTGAAATGTGTAAAAAAGCTGCACCGCCTTGTCCCTCTGTACCGAATTCCTAAATTAGCATTTATACCTCATCAAACTCTGAACACTCGTGTGTTCATGTTTATTCCCAGTTGAACAAGGTCACTAAGAGTCCAATCATATGTTGTGTTGATGATGGCACCATCAGTTTGCACAGGCAAACGGGGCAGTCTACTTACAGCGTGTTGAGTAAACACCTTCCCAATAAGCTTTTGTTGGTTTGTTCCTTCGTTACCTGCAAGCATATCCTTTAAAAATACCACGTGGAAAACTGGCGACGAGGAGGTCAGAGAAGAAAAAAAAATTGAAAAATCATCGATTCGTGCCCAAACATCCGAAAAGGATCAAAAAGATAAAACCTAGGGCAGCATGGTGGTGCAAGTGGTTAGCACAGTTGCCTCACGGCACCAAGGTCCCAGGTTCGACCCCAGCTCTGGGTCACTGTCCGTGTGGAGTTTGCACGTTCTCCCCGTGTTTGCATGGGTTTCACCCCCACAACACAAAAGATGTGCAGGATAGGTGGATTGGCCATGCTAAATTGCTCCTGAATTGGAAAATATGAATTAGATACTCTAAATTTATATAAAAAAAGAAGCGAAAACCTTCGCAAAGCTAGCGAGCAAGGTTTGCTAAATATCAATAGTAGCCATCGAAGGAACCAAAATTTAAATACAGATTTCAGAGGAAACAACATTGAAAAGAAGCTTGCCACATGCTCTTCCTGGAAAGATCTGGAACAATACAGGGAGAACTGTGGGTAGCAAGAACCTTGCAACAATAATTTACAGCTGAGAGTGTTCCAAAACTCAGAAGGAAACAAGCAGGGCTCAGGGGTACCTTGTTTGAAAAAAGAAGCAAGGTAGTGCTTAAAAATGTCATGATACATCGTTCTCATGCAAACACCTTTCATAGTAAAAATGGCGGAAACGTTTTGCACCGTGAGACCATATGATGAGAACACTGAGTGGTGGAGCTCATATTCTGAAAGATTTGATTTCTCTGTCCAAGCATATAAAATTGTGGCAAATATTGTATTCCCAACTTTCCTGAGTACAATGTGGAGGAGAATCATAGAATTCCTACATTGCAGAAGAAGGCCATTTGGTCCATCTATTACATTGTCCAGTGTTGAATCTGCAGATGCAAAGGGACTGCACTAATCACCTTCAAAGGCGAAAGTCATAACTGAGGCGCCTGCACCTCAAAATGCTAATCAACTGTGATCGTTTTTGGACTTTTAAAACTATTAAGGTAGGTTTGTTCCCAAACTTGCACTTATTCTCAAGCCTTTACACGACTTGTTTTGTCAAGCCAGGAAATGGAAATGGGTGGATCAGTGCGACAAGGCTGTTGTACAAGCTGACGAGGCACTGCTAAAGTCAGAAGTTCTGACACGCTTTGATCCAAAGTTGTCCTTGCAGTTGATTGTGGAGCAAAACCTTATGGGGTGGGAGCAGTGGTTTCTCACATAATGCCCAACAGTGAAGAGAAGCCAATAATGTTTGTTCAAGATCCTTGAACAAGGTCGAAAAGAACGATGCACAGATAGAGAAGGAAGTTTGAGGCATCATTTTTGGAATCAAACGTTTTTACCAATACCAATATGGAACAAATTTACTTAACTAATGGGGCATTAATGGGGCAGTTTCTGTTAAAGTAGCCTTTTAACCAGCTCGCAGTCTTAAAGTTTTAAATCGGAGTCTGACTGTCAATCAAAATTATAGCCTCAGAAAAACTTACCACAGATATTCTCAAGTTAGCATTTATTTGTGGTCACACTCAGTCCTCATCATATCCACTGGAGCTCCCACTCATCTGCATCCGCACACCTTTCAAACTGCAGCGACGGGGAAACCATTTCATTGGAGTAGATGTTTCGCAGGATGCTCAGCACATAGGTTGCGTGGAGCAGAAAAACTGGTAAGAGACAATGGGAGACCATCAGCAGACAGAAAGTGGCACATGAGAGTACAAAAGGGATCATTGGTGCAACTGAATTTGTCAAATTAGCGTAGCGGTTGAGATACTAATGATGTTTACCACAAGTGATAAGGACACTAAATATAAGGATTGAGTGGCTAACTCTGTGGGAAATAGTACTGAAAGGTAAGTGGCAATTTTAGGGGGTTCTATTTCCAGGGCAGCATGGCAGCACAAGTGGTTAGCACTGTAGCTTCACAGCGCCAAGGTCCCACGTTCAATTCCCCACTGGGTCACTGTCTGTGCGGAGTCTGCACGTTCTCCCCATGTGTGCGTGGGTTTCCTCCGGGTGCTCCGGTTTCCTTCCACAGTCTAAAGACGTGCAGGTTAGGTGGATTGGCCATGCTAAATTGCCCTTAGTGTCCAAAAAGGTTAGGAGGGGTTATTGGGTTATGGGGATAGGGTGGAAGTGAGGGCTTAAGTTGGTCGGTGCAGATTCGATGGGCCGAATGGCCTCCTTCTGCACTGTATGTTCTATGTTCTATGTATCGTCAGGGGAGAGAGCTTTTCTTTTCAGATGTGAGGCAGAGGGTCAGATGCTAAGGTTTGAAGCAAATACCAAACAGAATCAGAGAGTGAACAGCCAGAGCATGATCTATGCGGAGACTAAAGACAGACAAAATAGTTTGCAAAGCGATGTCACAAAAACTAAATTCTAGACTATGAAAACGTTCCAGAGTTGTAATTTCATGGATTGGGGGCAGCATGGTGGTGCAGTGGTTAGCACTGCTGCCTCACGGCACCGAGGACCCGGGTTCGATCCTGGCCCCAGGTCACTGTCCGTGTGGAGTTTGCACATTCCCCCTGTGTCCGCGTGGGTCTCACCCCCCACAACCCAAAGATGTTCAGGTTAGGTGGATTGGACACGCTAAATTGCCCCTTAATTGAAGAAAAAGCATTGGACACTTTAAACTAAAAAAAAAGGGGGAAAAATAATTTCTGTATTATCCCCGTCCACTATCCAACCTCTTATGTCCCCACGTCTCAGCACTCCATCCCACCAAATTGGACCTCCAATGGTCAAATCTCCTCAGATTTTCCCAATCCCTCCATTTCCCCTGCTCTCCACTCCCTGGTCGTTGCTTCCAAACGCTGAAGGCCTCCAAATCTGACTGGCAGCAGAGGAAAATAAAATCTGATCCTGCCTTCAAAACTTATCAATACCTGAGGCAAGTTAATTTCCTAAACACTAAAGAGCACCACCACCCTTGCTTTCCTACTTACCTCACTTGGACCATAGGGTCAGAGCCCATCATTACTCTGCCAGCTCTTTGATAGAGTTGTTCAATACATCCTACTTCCCTACGCTGTCCCCTGAAAGTATCGAGAAATATCATAGAATCCCTACATTACAGAAGGAGGCTATTCAGCCCATTGGGTCTGCATCGATACTCTGAAAGAGTATTCCATCCAAGCTCACTTCCAAACCTAATCCATTAACCCCTTAACCTAACCTACATATCTTTTTTGAACACTTAGGGATAATTTAGCATGGTCAATCCATTTAAACTGCACATCTTTAGACAGTGGGAGTGTTAGATCTACCAGGCGGATTCAGCTGCACTTTGCGAATCACTAAATCTCAGTAGAAATTTAAGTTAAAACTTGTCAGATGCAAATAAGAATCGTTTTATTTGTCTTCTATTGATTACAATTGAGAGCCATTTAAAAGGCAATTTGTAGACAATTGAAACTTTCAAAGAATCACAGAAATGGGCCGGGATTCTCCCCTACCTGGCCGGGGGGGGGGGTCCCCCGGTGGGATGGAGTGGTGGGAACCACTCCGGCGTCGGGCCGCCCCAGAGGTGTGGATTTCTCCGCACCTTTAGGGGCCAAGCCCACATCTTGAGGGGCTGGCCCCGCGCCGGAGTGGTTGGCGCGCTGCCAGCCGGCGGGAAAGGCATTTGGCGCCACGCCAGCCGGAGCCAAAAGGACTTAGTCCGCGCATACACGGGAGCTTCAGCAGCTGCTGACGTCATCCCCGTGCATGCGCAGGGGGGTGTCTCTTACACGTCAGCCATGGTGAAGGCTGTGGACGAAGCAGAGGGAAAAGAGTGCCCCCACAGCCCCGATCGCGGGCCAGGCCACTGTGGGGGCACCAGGTCGCCCGCGCTCCCCCCAGGACCCCGGAGCCCGCCTGCGCCGCCTAGTCCCGCCGGTAAGAGAGGTGGTTTGATTCTTGCCGGCGGGACTGGCATGACAGCAGTGGGACTTCGGCCCATCGCGGCCGGAGAATCGCCGGGAGGGGGCCCGCCGACCGGCGCGGCGCGATTCCCGCCCCCGCCGAATATCCGGTGCCAGAGAATTCGGCAACCGGCGGGGGCGGGATTCACGCCAGCCCCCGGCGATTCTCCGGGCGGGGGGGGGTCGGAGAATCTCGCCCATGATTTTCTTGCTTAGGCAAACAGCTCGCAATAACTTCAAAAGTCAAGTCAGAAAATGAAATATGAAAGACAGCGAATAGTTAAGTCAAAGTATAGATTGATTCCGAACGAGAGAGAGAGAGAGAATTATCCAGATAAAAATGTCCGAACGTAACTTCACAGTTATACTGTATCATATCTGTCTTCAGCCATCTAATTACATCTCTATGTAATCATAATTGGTTTGGATTAACATCAAATGAGTTTGATTTGAGGGTTAGTTGTCACTCATTTATAGGCAACATTAACCTAAAATGTATTCTTGTATAAGCTAGGAATGCGATTCAGCTTTCTTACCACATGCTTGCCTTGTCCTTGGCTTATTTTATCTTGCAAATGTATTTTGCTGGCTGCATAGAAATTTCTGTTTGCTTCTCTGTTCTTGAAATGCTGAATGTGTGTTTTTTTAAATGACCTGAGGTGATGAGTGATTCAATAGAACAGGGGCTCAATACTAAGTAGCTATCTTTCGAACTATCACTTTTACCTATTAGATGTATTGGGAATCAGCGGGCTTTTACAGGGAGGAAGCTGGAGCACCCAGAGGAAACCCACGCAGAATCCACACAGACAGTGACCCAAGGCTGGAATTGAACCCGTGTCCCTGGTGCTGTGAGGCTGCAATGCTAGCCACTCTGCCACCGTGCCGCTCAAGCATGAGGGGCTGATTGGCCTTGGGCCGATGCCTGCTCCAATGTTTCTGAGTTCCTGTGAACACCAGAGGATGGAAAAGATAGAAATAGCAGTGGTGTATTCGGACGTTGATCAGTGTGGTTTCTGGCCTTTTCTGAACTCAGGTTTTGCTCACCATTTCTGCAGTTGTCTGAACACAACACTCAAGAAGTTGTCGTCTTCATGTGATAAGTGTAAGCTTGCTGTTGAGATTGAAGAAGGAAATAGAGCTGCATAAGAGAAAGAAGTGGAAGGAGCCAATAGTGCCTATTCTCGAAGGTTTTCTACCTGATAGCTTTGGCAGTTGCTAAGATCGTCGGCCCTTACTAATTGCTGACATCCTGACTTTTCAGCAAATTTTGCTGTTCCTGCTCTGTTTCTATATTGCTGTCCCCGCAGTTGTCTGTGAAGGTCGGTTATTTTGCAAGGTAAAGTTATGCAGCAGATGAGAGCAGAATTCAATGCTCTCTTAGGATTATTCTACAAAATGCTTCCAGAATAGTACAGGCAATGCTGGCTTTAGTTCAGAAGGCTGAACCTGAGAGCTCTGTTGGAAGCATGAGTAAAATGCTGCTGATCTGTGTCTGTTCATCAGAACTGAAGGAGTCTTAAATAAGGTGGCCAGAGAATATGACTTGTTCTCAACAGCCTTATGCATTTAAGGCGATACTAGACAAAGACATGGGCAGAGAAGTATTGGAAGGTTATGCTGATTAGGGTAGAAGAAAAGGGATGGGAAGAGGCTTGTGCGAAGCATGAATATCGACAGACCAATTGGAGTGAATGATTTATTTCTGTTCTTTATTCTGTGCAAATCTACATAATGGGTGCCGCTGACGAGGCCAACATTTATTTAAGACTGGTACTATGCAGAGACACAGACATGCAATACTGCATTGTTTTTCGCTGTATATGAGTTTGTATTTTAGGAGCTGGGATTCTGGCTTGCTCATAGAGATTCCTGCGTCTTCATGAGACAATACAGTCGATAACACCTGACATTGGTGGGAAACCTGTTTTCATGCTAAAGTCAGCACTTATTTCATCTGGCTTTATTGCCTCCCTTGGGAAAAAGATGAATTGACTCCTTTCAGAATAAAGTATTCATGTCACTTCCCTGTTTTAGTATCAGACAGGAAACTTGGCACTGAAGTCTTCTGTTGTACCCTGGGGTTACCCCGTCGCATAGAAATGATGGGTCATGGTGACATTGACAGCCACAGGCAGGTCTCCTGCGCAGGGTTTCATTAAATACTGCCACAGGTGATATGCCTCAGTGATATTTTACCTGGTGCAGAAGGGAAGCATTACGCACTGTTCCTCAGTCAGGGTAAAATTGGAAGCTTAGTTCCGAAGTACAAGCATACTGCAGGGCCATACTTCCCTGTTTGGGTTGATCCAGGCAAATGTGAGAATGGGCAATTCAAGGTGCCAGGTTGACTACAGTAATTGATTGATGTAGGGAAATTCATTCAAACAAAAGCTAATCAATTTAAATATTTGAAAAGACCTTCAACCTGCACAGGGAACTCAGTTAAGTCAGAGCAAAACCCCACATCTCCCACTGAGGTCAGCGCAACCGTTGTTACGAATGTTGGACTTTATTGGCTGGTTATGTTCTAAACTGTCTCTTGTAATTCAAGGTATAATGGAATAGTTTGAGAGGGGTTGGAAACTCCAACAGGATATGCCTGGAGAAAAGTCCATGTGACCTCATAATAGGTTGACCTAGAGACCAGATCATGTGATATGTGTTTTATGGGGGCAGTGTACAAAGTGTCATGTGGGGGTACTTTGAAGACATGGATGTTTAAGCAACGTACCTTTCAGAAAACAGTGATGTCAAAGGGTGTCGCTCAGCTCAGTTCAGCCATTTTGCAGGGTGGTTTTGCAGTTCGAAAGTGCCTGGCTGGTTTTGCTGAGAGCAGTTTAAAAGTAGAATGCCAGTTTGACACAGCAGCTTGAGAAGTTCTGGTTTGCTGTGATCTGCTTGAAGGGAGAAAGCCAGGTTTGACAAAGCAGTGTTGGTTTGTCTGTGGGTTTCTAGAGAGCTGCATGAAGAAAGCAAGGTGCTGGAGCTGAAGTCACCCAAGCTAATATATCTCTGCTATTCTACAGAAAATATATATATATCCTTTAACCTGATGTGATACTGTTGAAAGGTGTTAAGTCTCTTGGAAGTTTGAAGGAACATTTTAAGGAGTTATTTACTGTTGCAATATTTTCTGAGTTATCTTTGAAGTAAGGGGTGTTAAGAGATCCAATGTTTATTTAAGATGTTAAGTTGAGTTCATGGAATAAACAGTGTTTTGTGTTTAAAAACCCACATGTCCATAATTGTAATCCCACACCGAGGGGAAAAGCCGTGTGCTAGGAAAAGCAACAAATCCATTAAAGGGAGAGGTTGGTTGAACTCCATGATACATTTTGGGATTCTGAAAACGCCTCCCCCATAATAAAAGTGAAACTTATTTAAAGTCAGGTGCAATCTTTAACACTCGAACACAAAAGAGGGGGTCGCTGCCCTTCCTGCTGTCCAGACTCGCAAGCTCTCAGAGGCAGTCAGGGAGAGAAGGCTTTGGAGAGAAGACTGAAAGTGAGTGCTGCTAGGTAGAAGAAATAAAACTGCTTTTGTGTTAAACACCAAGCAAAGTGCCGGTGAAAACTCAACACCTATTTGAGGAAACAAGAACTGATAAGAGTTAAAAACGAAGGAATCACCCGAGGCGTACCTTGTGTAAGAATCTCGGACAACCCCTGGTCCCCTTGAACTGCGAAACCGGACTTTAACCTTAGAAACTGTAAAATGGACACCTTTCTTGGCCAAATTTTTCCCAGCAAGCTTGGCTTGCAGGGCTGTCTGTGAGTGTGAAAGGAATGTTTGCAGCAACCCCCCCTGGACTTACAACTCATCAGTCGACAGACAGCACTAATTGGATCAGCAAAGGGCACAATGGAAATGCTAATAGCCCTGAAACTCCCCCAGCCAAGAAACAATGTGTTGGTAAGAACTCCTTACATATGATAATGACCTTGTCTCCATCGGAGCTGAAAAACCCATCAGGTCATAATGGCAGCAATCTCGAGCGAATGGCAGACTCGAAAATCCCATCTTCTTAACGAGGTGTGGAAGACCGCGATCTCCCAGGACAATGGAGCGGGCAGGAAGCCGTTTAAGACTGGAGCTGGCTACCTGGACCTATCAGGAGAAGGGGCGGGACCTGCGGGAACTTTGAAATGCTAACTTACATGCTCACACAAAAGAAGCTGGACTGGAGCGAAAAAAACTTGGATTTTGGACTACAAAAAGGGTGGTCAAATGGCCATTCGGTCTCTTAGGATCTTCTGCTCGTGCTGAACTCTCTGCTCCTACAACATCAGCCTTGGATTGTAAGTATCCCGCAGCAGCTTGCGAAGCTCCTGGGACTAGTATAGTGGTTGAGGCTTTGGGGAAAGGTGCTCCTATTTTGTCCTTTTAAAAGATTGCTAAAATTGTGTATGTAAGTTTTACGTTGTGCTGCGATAGTATTCCTTCCATAGTAATAGTCATTAAAGTATAAGATAATTGTGAGTTTTCTGTATTTGGTGGTGGTTGATCTTGGCAATTAATAAATATATGTGTTTGGATTTTGGAATTGGAGTCTGTCACAATTCCTTCAATCCCTCACCAACGAGCTCTAGCCAAGTCACTCTATTAAAATACCCCTTACCATAAATCCGGTGCCGAGAACTGAGGGAAATCCCTGGGCGATTCAAACCCGCTCACTCAGGAAAGGCTGCCAGGTACAGGTGGGCAGAGGTTTTCCTTTCCTCTCTCTCTTGGGGGCGCTGCTCAGGTGAAGCAGGCGCAGGTGGTAGCGAATCCACCGGTGAGAGAGGGGATCACCCGGGCAGTGGTGGGGCTTGGACAACGGGGTGCCAAGCCTGGTAGAAGCCCACGGGGGTGGAGGTAAAAGGGGATCCCGCTACACTTGCTATTGGAAGTCTGAAGACTTATTATGCTCTGAAGATTGAATGAAGGGGAGTTTCTTCAAAATGAAACTGGGAGATTCACCTTGGTGGAACAGAGATAAAACAATGCTGCTAAAACCAGGAGAAGCTTGGGATTCTTAAAAATAAGGTTTCTGCTCTGATAATGGCATAATGTATAAATGTGGTAGAGGTTTTTGATTATGTTAAGAAGTTATTAAGGAACACTATTTCTGTGGTTTAATATATTAGTTGCCTACTAAGCGATGCTTGATCTTGATTGATTTTAATTTGTTTGTTACATTAAAGGTCTTAAAATATAAAATCTGTCATATGATTCCTTGTGTTGGCCACTGAGAAACTCATATCCCTTTTTAAACGTTATCGATCTCTAAGGGGATCATAACACACTTACGATTGAAGCACAGTGGTCAATAAGCATATAGTGTTATAGCCCTGAGCCCATGAATTTAGATGGGAGCTAATGATGCAATTCAGATACTACACTTGATCTTAGCCAAAAGGCCAAGAAGCGATAATGATGAAATTCAGAAGCAGTAGCATGGCCTACCATTCTCTAATTGTGGTGGCAAATTGAAACTAGAGGAAAGACATAGCCAGTTTGTGCATACACAGCCAGATATATCTGAGCTCACAAACTGGAATCGCACTTTGGAAACTCAGGCATGCTTTTCCACCCATTAATTTGTTTATTAATTTAAATTCCTGCATTAATTTAAATAAACTGAAAGTGATATGTAAGGTACACAGAAATTCCTGAATTCTGGCAACGTGCATTGCCATCAACACAGACTTATAAAATTACCACTATAATGTTCAATGCAGTTCATTAGCTGGATATGCTTGTTAATGTGTGCAATATAATTAAAGTACTAATTGAAATAGACAAATGCAATTGCAAGGTTCAAAATAAGACAGACTCTCATTAAATCACATGCAGCAGCATGATATTTTCTTGGGCCTTCGACTTAAATCCTGTCACGTCTCCTTGTCAAGTAATTCAGTGCAATGTCAATGTATGTCAATCAATGGTGTGATCATGGGAGCCTGCTGTATATCATTCGCTACCAAGTCACTCCCTCAAAGGCAAGAAAAGACACAGGAAAGAAAACAGTGTAACAGTAAAGTGAAATGTGAAGAATTTGGAGATATACGAACGATTGTCCATGCAAATATACATGTGAATGTCCCTCACAATCATCAGTTGAGTGTTCCATCTCACAAGGGCTTTTGGTCCATTCACCTCTGTTTACTATCTCTCGTAAAATCAGAAATGTATTCTTGTAAAATGTCTCTCAAATTTTACAAGAAATATTGGATAAACAAATATTCACAAGTATATATGTAACGTTGCTACACAAAGCAAGCAGAGGTATTCTTGCATTATCTGCCACAGGGGCACAACTTGGCCTTTCCTGTCAGTTTACAAAGTCATGCGAATCCTACAATGTACTCCTGTGCTTCTGTTAGAGAGCAACACTCAGAGGGAGCTCTGACCAGGAACTCATGGGACCCCAGCTATTCATTTTGTATCCATTCGTCTAAATAGTCCACAATTTTCCAAGCAAGGACCAGACCAGACCGGTTCGTTGAGAAGCAGCCTTGTTGAAATGCCGAAAAAGTACTGTGGATGTTGCAAAGCTGAAATTTAAACAGAAAACGCTGGAAATATTCAGCATGTCTGTTAACATCTGTAGAGGCAGAACCGACTTCCATTTCAGGTCCGTGGCAGCGGAATTAGAAAATGTTACGAGGTGCAATAGGTTTTAAGCAAGTAATGTCACTATTGTCTCAGATGACCAGAGGCTGCTTTCCCTTTTGAGGGGGAGAGCTGACTGGTGGTGATTTAACCTGAGGATCACCACACCTCAGGTGAAGGGCAAGGTTGAGAAGGTGGGGACTGTCGTGTTGGGTGCTCTGCTACACAGACGGACAAACACGGTTGCGGATGGTACAACTCAGTTTTATCACAAACAATATTTACAATGGTAAACTGGTTACTGTGGTTCGTTCATTACCCTTGAATCTGTGGACCTGTCCCTAACACTATCTTGGAGTGGCACTCAGCACATGGTGGATGTCTGAGTGGTTTGCTGTGAGCTCTGTGCCCTGAGCTGTCTCCTACTGGAATGAGCGGGAAGTGTCGTGTTCCCCGTTTTATAGTGTGTATGCTCTTGCCTGTGATTGGCTGTGGTGTTGTGTGTGTATTGATTGGTCCGTTGATCTGCAGTATGTATGTATGTTTGCACCATGATGTTTACCTGAATATCATGACAGGACCTTCATGAATAACCTCAGCTGGAACAGGAATTGGACCCGCACTGTTGACTTTGCCCTGCATCACAAACCAGCTGTCCAGCCAACTGAGCTGAAGTATAGAGGCATGGAAAGGTGAAGTGAGGAAACAATAAAAGGGATAATCTGGCTTGGGGGGGGGGGGAGGCAGAAGAAATTATAAACAGCACAATTGTTATCCGCCATAAAAAATTGGAATAGCGGCGATGATCTGAAATTATTGAACCCATTGTTGAGTCCAGAAGGCTGCAAGGTGCTTAATCGAAAAATTAAGTGTTTTTCCTCAAATTTCCATTGAACTTCATTAGAACAGGTTAAGATATGGCAGCACGGTGGCGCAGTGGGTTAGCCCTGTTGCCTCACGGCGCCGAGGTCCCAGGTTCGATCCCGGCCCTGGGTCACTGTCCGTGTGGAGTTTGCACATTCTCCCCGTGTTTGCATGGGTTTCACCCCCACAACCTAAAGATGTGCAGGGTAGGTGGATTGGCCACGCTAAATTGCCCCTTAATTGGAAAAAATGAATTGGGCACTCTAAATTTTAAAAAAAATTCTAAAAAGGAACAGGATAAGATACTGACGTCAGAGAAATCAGAATGGAAATACAATAGAAAATTAAAATGGCAAATGACCATACTTGGTGGCTAAATGGAGGTGTTTACTAAATCAGCTTTTAGATAGTGTGTAGAGGAGACCACATAATGAGCAGGAAATACAATATACAAATTGACAGAAGTTCAATTGTGTCACATCAAAGGAGTTTTTCGGACCCTGGATGTTGAGAAGGGAGGTGGTGAATGGTCAGGTGTTACATCTCCTGTGCTTACCTGGGAAAATGCTGTTGAAAGTAGAGGTAGTGTTGGAGGTGAGTCATCCAGACTCGAAACATTAGCTCTCGTTCTTCTCCACAGATGCTGTCAGACCTGCTGAAATTGCCCGGTATTTTCTGTTTTCGTTTCAGAATCCAGCATCTGCAGTAATTTGCTTTCACCCAGAAACCCATGGTTTGAAAAGACATTCTTTCATTCCCTTTTCTCTGTTTTAGCTGCCATATCATGAAGTCTCGTCACCACCTTGAATAATAATTCATTGTAATAAGGTTCGCTTTTCTTTTAAAGTCACAGACATTTGGTTCCAACCTTTTCCAAGGCCTGTCTGGAAAATGAGAGAGTAATGAAAGTTCCGTTGGTATTTGGCTATAAATTTGAACAAGTTCTGCATGACATTGTGAATTCTTCAATTGTTATTGGAATTCCTGGCCACCACACAGATTGACGTGCAAATGTTCTACACTTGGCTGTTCCAAAGTGGCAAGTAAGTATTCTGACAAGAGTCTCTTCCCTCATATTCTTGGTTACCACAGTTACATATTTCCTCGTTTGTGGTGCATTCATAAAAGTTTATTGTTTGGACTATATTTTGACCAGCATTCTTGGTAAAAATTCCTAAACATGGGACATTCACCTTTTGTGCTTTACTGATTTCCTGTACATTTTCTATCATGATATGCAGACATGCAGATAATGATATACAGGCAGGCACAGACAGGCAGCTAATGAACACAGAGAACAGGACATGACCAATGAGCAGGCAGGACACTCAGGGGTGGTATCTCACTATAAAAGGCACGAGACACTCACACTCTGCCTCTTTCCACTGATGAACATCTACAGAGTGAGTCAGGGTGTATTTACAGTATCACACCTCCAGCATGTGGCTAAGAGCTAGTCTGGTTCAGTCAGACAGAGAAACCACACTTAGGTTAGCAGAGAGTCAAACTCATAGAGAACTGTGCTAACTGTGCTATTGGTTCAATAAATCAGATTGAACATAACTTCAAGGTCTGGAGTATCTTTAGGTTAAAGCTGCATCCAGTTGCAGCCTGTGTTGTCCCAGATTACATAACACACCATGCTACCAGGAGACTGCTTAATCTAGGTGGTTTACCTCAGTCCGTTCCGTGATGACCAACGAATGTATCCCGGCACCATGGAGAAGACTCAGGCTCCTAACCAGCTCAGGACCTCCGGCAATCTCAGTGCCAACTGGCGGACATCCAAGCAAAAGTTTCTGCTGTACATCGAAGCTTCAGACCTCCTGGGTGTGCCTGATGCAAGGAAGATCGCGCTTCTCCTCTCAACAGCGGGTGATCAAGCCATCGAACTCTTCAACGCTTTTCACTTCACCGAAGGCCAGGACAAGACAAAGTTTCAGACCATCCTGGACAAGTTTGACAGTCACTGTGAAGTGGACACCAATGAAATCTTCGAGCGCTACATATTCAAACAGCGTCTACAAGGTAAAGATGAATCTTTCAAATCCTTCTCAACTAACCTCCGCCTGCTAGCGCTGTCCTGCAACTTTGATGATATTGCTGACTCCCTGATCACAGACCAAATCATTTTTGGAGTTCGCTCTTATCCTCTGAGTTACTGAAAATCAAGCATATGACCCTGCCAGTCGTGATTGAAACATGCACAGTGCATGAGCACGCCAAAAATCGTTATGCCCAGTACAAATCGGCTGAAAATGAGAAACGTGCCTCGCACAAGGCAGAGAGTGTGCAGGCAATCTCCCGGATGCAGCGCCTCAGCATTGATGTAAGCGGCCATTTTGCCCGCTTTTCACGGGGCCCCACGCATGTGCGATGCGAACGGGATAACGAAGTGGCCGACAATGCGCGGTGCGTCAGGACGCCGACGTCATGACGTGCTCGAACTGTGGCAGCGCCAACTTAAAGAAACACTGCCCTGTAAGAGGCAGGCGACGTTTAAACTATGGGAAACCTGGACACTATGCAGCCTTGTGCAGGTCAGCACCACCAGTCAAGGGCCAGCGCTCCCAATTCCGATGATGGCGCTTTCAGAGTGGGCAACAATGATTGCAGGATTCTGATCCTGGCAGCACAACGGATCCAGAGGAGGAATGCCTGGACTCTGCCTACTGTGTGGGCATCATTACCAAATGTGAATATGTCACATCCAACTCATCACAAACTCAATCCACCCTCGCTGTGGATTCTGCAGACAAATGGCGTACGGTGATGCAGGTCAACCACTGCTCCATCCAGTTTAAGCTGGACACAGGTGCTTCTGCCAACCTCCTCTCACAGGCAGATTTCAAACACACCAAGAAGCCCCCCCAAGGTCCTTCCAGCCGCCTGCAGGCTCCTGGAATACAACGGAACTGCCAGCACGGCACTGGGGTCCTGCCATCGACTCGTCTCCAACTGGAGCACCCATGCACGGTTACGTTTTGAAATTGTCAAGCCAGACAGGGCATCCCTACTTGGCGCGCATGCCTGCAAGCAGCTGAACCTCATGCAGCAGGTTTACACAACAACATCCTCCAATGTGGATCTTCAGGCCGGCATTGACGACATCTTCGCTCAGTATCCGGACGTGTTCGACGGGATGGGCACACTGCCATATCGATACAAGATTCTGCTACGACCTGACGCCAAGCCAGTGGTCCACGCACCACGCCGGGTCCCGGCTCTATTGAGGGAGCGTCTGAAGGCACAGCTCAAGGATCTTCAGCAACAGGGCATCATTTCCAAGGTCACCGAACCGACTGACTGGGTCAGCTCGATGGTATGAGTTAGAAAGCCTTCAGGAGACCTGCGCATCTGCATTGATCCCAAGGATCTCAATAAGAATGTAATGCGTGAACACTACCCCATCTCGAAGAGGGAGGAACTCACCAGTGAGATGGCACACGCACGTTTTTTCACCAAGTTAGATGCGTCACATGGATTTTGGCAAATCCAGCTGGATGAGTCCAGCAGAAGGCTCTGCACTTTCAACACACCGTTTGGCAGGTACTGCTATAATCGCATGCCGTTTGGCATTGTCTCAGCATCGAAGATCTTCCATCGCATCATGGAGCAGATGATGGAGGGCATTGAAGGGATTTGTGTGTACGTGGATGACATCATCATAAAGTCCATGATCCCTGAAGAGCATGTTTACCGTCTCCAGCAGGTATTCCGCTGTGTCCATGCCAATGGCCTGAAGCTGAACAGGTCCAAATGTTGCTTTGGCATGTCGACACTCAAGTTCCTAGGTGACCAGATCTCACAGCAGGGCGTGCGCCCGGACACAGACAAGGTCAAGGCCATCGAAGCCATGAAGGTCCCTGAAGACAAGAAGGCGGTGTTGCACTTCCTGGGCATGGTCAATTTTCTGGGCAAGTTCATCCCAAACATGGCATCACACACCACGGTCCTACGAAACCTGGTGAAAAAGTCCACTGCCTTTGAGTGGAAGGCAGCACATCAGGCAGAGTGGTTGGAGCTGAAAGCCAAGCTCACCATGGCACCCGTCTTGGCATTTTTCGACCCAGACAGGGAGACAAAGATCTCAACAGATGCGAGCCAGGATGGCATCGGTGCGGTGCGGCTTCAACGCGATGACACTTCATCCTGGGATGACACTTCATCCTGGGCACCGGTAGCCTACGCATCGAGGGCCATGATGCCCACCGAAGCAAGGTATGAGCAAATAGAGAAGGAATGCCTCGGTCTTCTCACTGGCATTCTCAAGTTTCACGACTATGTCGATGGCCTGTCGACATTCACTGTCGAGACGGATCATAGGCCTCTGGTCCACATTATCAGCAAGGATCTGAACGACATGATGCCTCGGTTGCAGCGCATCCTCCTCAAACTCAGAAGGTACAATTTTGACTTAGTGTACACGCCTGGCAAGGAGCTCAGCATCAATGATGCATTGTCCCGCTCCATCACCTTGCCTAGTGAACCACTGGTGCCAGCAGATAGAATCACAGGTGTAGCTGTGTGCTAGCACCCTCCCGGCATCTGATGAGAAGGTGGTTCGTATCTGCGAGGAGACAGCCAAAGACCCCCTATTGTAGTGTGTCATGCACCACCTCGCCAATGGCTGGCAGAAAGGGCAGTGCCCTCAATTTTACAATGTAAAGGACGACCTGATGGTGATTGATGGGATCCTCCTCAAGCTGGACCGGATTGTCATTCCACTCAGTCTCCAGAGCTTGGTGCTCCGCCAAATCCATGAGGGACACCTGGGCATCGAATAGTGCAGACACAGAGCCAGGCAGGGTGTCTACTGGCCCGGTATTAGCCAGGACATCGCGAACATGGTCCTCAACTGTGCGACCTGTCAACGCTTCCAGCCAGCACAGAGCAAGGAGACGCTCCAGCAGCATGAAATCGAGACCTCCCCATGGTCCAAGGTTGGCATTGACCTCTTTTGTGCGAATGGTCGTGACTACATGTTGATTATTGACTATTTTGCCAACTACCCTGAAGTCGCGAAGCTCTCAGACCTCACATCTCGGACCGTCATCAAGGCCTGTAAGGAGACGTTCTCCAGGCATGGTGTCCCACTCACTGTCATGAGTGACAATGGCCTGTGCTTCAACAGCCAAGAGTGGCCTATGTTTGTCAAGTCATACCATTTCAAACATGTCACTTCCAGCCCACACTATCCGCAGTCCAATGGGAAGGTTGAAAAAGGAGTGCACATTGTGAAACAGCTCATCTGCAAGGCCGCGGATTCTGCTTCTGACATCTACCTCGCGTTGCTTGCATTTAGGGCGACCCCACTGTCCACTGGCATGTTGCCGGCTCAACTCCTGATGAACAGGGACCTGCGGACGACACTTCGAGCCATACACTTGCCCAATCTGGATCACCTCCCTGTGCTGCAGAAGGTGCAGCGCCTCTGAAACCAGCAAAAGCAGGGCTATGATACTCATGCCATCATTTTCCCAGTGTTATCCCCGGCAGACACTGTCAGGATCAAGATACCGGATGGTGGCTGGTCTGCTCCTACTGTCGTTGTTCGACAGTCTGCTCCCCGCTCTTATGTTGGACGTATGGCTGATTGTTCTGTTGTGCGAGGAAGGAGACGGGCACTGCGAAAAGTTGCCTGCCCGCAACCGCTTTGTTCTCCGTTTCCGTCTGTTGTTTTGCCACCTCCTGATGCCTCGAACTATGAGGCCACCAGTCAGGCTTCCATCCCTCCTGTCAAGGCACCGTCGTTCCCGCCACCACCTTACCGGCGGTCGACAAGGATCAGACGCAAGCTCCAGAGACTGGACTTATGAACATTTGTTTTATTTGCTATGTTCTGTTTTCTCAGATTAGACAGCTGTCTTCAGATGTAAATACTTTCACATATGCCACCGCTTGTAAATATGTTAAATACATGCCACCACATGTAAGTATGTTCCCATATGCCAACAAAACATTTTTTAAAGCGGGGCAGATGTCATGATATGCAGATAATGATATACGGGCAGGCACAGACAGGCAGCTAATGAACACAGAGAACAGGACATGACCAATGAGCAGGCAGGACACTCATGGGTGGTATCTCACTATAAAAGGCACGAGGCACTCACACTCCGCCTCTTTCCACTAATGAACATCTACAGAGTGAGTCAGGGTGTATGTACAGTACCACACCTCCAGCACGTGGCTAAGAGTTAGTCTGGTTCAGTCAGACAGAGTAACCACACTTAGGTTAGCAGAGAGTCGAACTCACAGAGAACTGTGCTAACTGTGCTACTGGTTCAATAAATCAGATTGAACTAACTTCAAGGTCTGGAGTATCTTTTGGTTAAAGCTGCATCCAGTTGCAGTTGTTATCCCAGAGTACATAGCACGTCATTTTCTTTTCTCAGAAGCTGTTTCAGAGACCAGAATGCTTTCAACTCTGAGATAAGCACTAAGTCATGGGTTACTGTTTGATCAACTGTAACTCTAGATAATGTGCCTGCTGCATACACAGTTGTATAATGCATCAGTCTGAGTCAAAATCATTGTAAGTGCAAAGATATTTTGACAATTTCTTTGGGTCTCAGATGGGTGACCAACGGTTTATGGTCTGTTTCAGTTTGAAATTACAATCCCATGTAATCCTGCTGATTCCCTTATTTCCCCTTTCTTCATTTTTGCCGTGATCATTTTGACCCATGGATGCTTAATGGACATCTATCTTTAAGTCAAACAGCAGAGAGAATGGTGAATTCAAGAAGTTCCAACATAGTATATAGTGCGGCAAGCTTTGGACAGCAAGACCCAGAATCTTTGCCACCCGCGAGATGGGATGGGACCCGGTTCGATTGACTAGCTGGTGGTCAATAAATTGACCCAAACGCCGTATTCTGCCCATTAACAGGTAGTGATCGGGCTCTACTCGAAGAGTATGATTTCCAGAGACCCAAAGAGCTCAGTTTGAAACTGGACACTCAGAGGAAAAGCCTCTCTCTCTCTCTCTCTTTCTCTCTCTCTCTCTCTCTCTCTCACCAGAAAGGCTGCATTGCTGTATTTCTGAAATTGCACAAACCTGAATGAGTCGATAGTGAGAAACTTTACAGGCCGCAAACAGAGATCTGGATCTGAAATCTTACTTCAAAGGAGTGTCTGCTTAAAGATAATCATCTGGGACAAAGACTCTTTTTTCCTTTTACTTATTATTTTCACCCTTCTCCTCCGCTCGATGTTTGTCTGTCTTGTGTATGTGTGTAGAGGGTGGGAGAAAGTTAAAGTGGGAGGTTAGGAATTAGTTGACAGTTAACCAGTTGCATTTGCTGTATATTTCATTGTAGTTCTTGTTATAAATAAAAAGTAACTGTGTTGAAATTTACAAACCTGGTGACTGTAATTAATGGGCAGCCAAGGGCCAAAGACTTTGGTATTTTTCTAAGTATTATTAGTTAGTTCAATTATGTTGCGATTACGAATCAACTGGGGCTAGAATTGACCACACACTAGCCCAGGGTGTCATAACACCCATCAAATAATCAGAAAATCTCTCAGATGCCCAGGTTACCGCCTTTGCTTCTTTCTCCATACATGACATTGTTCCATTTCAGCTAAAGCCTTAGAACCAAATTGGACTGGCTTTCTTTTACCATCCTCCTGTATTTGAATGAATGCAGCTCCAAGAGCCATTGAGGATGTGTCAGCCAGCCATTGGCTCGGGATTGTCATGTCCCAGTGTGTCTTAAGAAATGAGCCTTTCCGTTATTTTCTGAAATGTGTTGGTTGTCTCAATACCTAAAAACCAATGGTGGCCTTTTCGCAAAAGGCCTTTCAAAGGTTCAGTTACTGTAGCTCAGTGCAGAATAAATGTCCCAACTTGACTGACCATTCGGGGGAATCTCTGGGCATCAGTGAAACACTTTGGTTGTGGAAAGTCACACACATGGCTTTACCTTTTTGAAGGTGTGATGAATGGTTACTGCACCTTTAATGTAATGATCCCTTTAAGACTGGGATTGGAACCCTGGGGGACTCCACCTCCGGCTCCACCCCCCAGGGAGCCATATAGAAGGTGTCCAGTGGGCAGTGTGCAGTGAGCACACTTCTCGGTCGATGACTGGTTCTCTGCTAATTAAAGCCTTTGTATTACCAACCATCTGCCTCGAGTTGTAATTGAGGGTATCTCAGAGGGTCTACCATTTTGCCTTTTTGTTGTATTATGTGTCCCAAGAATTTAATGGTAGTTTTCATAAATTCATATTTCCCATTTATTCATCGATGTTTATAGCACAGAAAGAGGCCATTCAGCCCATCGTGTCCGTGCCGGTCAACAAAGATCTGACTAAACTAATGACATATTTCAATGCTTGGTCCATAGTCCTGGAGGTTACGGCAAAGCAAGTGAATATCTAAATGCTTCTTAAATATTGTGAGAGTTTCTGACCCAACCACCCTTTCAGGCAGTGAGGTCCAGAGTCCCTCCATCCTCTGAGTGAAAGGTTTCTCCTCAACTTCCCTTCCGCCTCTTACCTTAAATCTGCATCCCCTGTTTATTGACCCCTCTGCTAATGGAAAAAGTGTCTTCCTATCCACCCTGACTATGCCCCTCATAATCTTATACACCTCTATCAAGTCCTCTCTCAACCAACATTGCTCCAAGGAAAACAGCTCCAGCCTATCCAATCTTTCCTTTTCGCTCAGACTCTGCAGCACAGGCAGCATCGTGGTAAATCCCTTCTTCACCCCCTCCAGTGCAATTAGATCATTCCTATAATATGGTGACCAGAACTGCATGCAGTTCTCAACCACCCTATCTACCAGCCCTGCCACCTGCAGGGATCTGTGGATATGCACTCCAAGCTTCCTCTGATCTTCAGTAATTTCCTCGGTCCTACCATCCATACCTTGGCCTTGCTAGACCTTCCTATGTGCATTATCTCACATTTTTATGGGTTGAATACCATTTGCCATTTCTCTGCCCATCTGACTGATGCATTACTATCCTCCTGCAGTTTTTGGCTATCCTTTTCACAGGGGGCGATTCCTACTGTCGTGTCCGGTACCCCTCCCGCTTATTCCCAGAGAATAGCAGGATAGTCTTCCGCCCTGTGACCCCGGACACAACCTGGTTCACACCTTCACTGGGCATGAACCAGGCTCACAGATTGAAATAAGTCTTTAAACTCATTTAAATATGCATTTCCCGGTTTTAGCTGGAGTCTCCTGGTTCCCGGGATTCACCGCCCCCACCAGAGCTGCGTGAGGATGGCAGGAATTACTGTTGGCCTCCATCAACGGCAACAAACATGGTGATCAGGTGGGGGTCTTGGAGTCCTTGGGTGATCACGGACATGGCCTGGCAATGCCCTGATGCTGTCAGCTGACACACTGGCAGTGCCAATCTGACACTTTCAGGTTGGCAATGTCATGGTGTAAGGCGACACTATCAAGAGGTGAGGCCTGAGAAAGGGCATGATCATGACAGGTTAGACTTGAGACGGGTCTCAAGGGGGGCCTGAGGGAGGAATGAAGGGGGAGTCATGAAAAGGGGGAGTAATTAGAGGAGTGGATGCCTAAAGGCAGGATCTTTGACGACCCCATAGTGGGGTTGCAGTCACCTGGGGGATTGGGAACATTGGTACCAACAATGGAGATTACCTGTTGCCTGTGAGTGGGGGGTGAGTCTCTGCTGGTGAGTAGGAGGCAGGGCTGTAGGATCGTCTGGAGATCGAGGCGTCCTTTAGAAAGGGTGCCATGATCTTGGAAGTGCTCGCCCAGCCGGTGGGAATCTCCGTAAGCTAAAAAAACAAGACGAAATGTGGGTGGATTGCGATGGGAATCACCTCGATACAGCCACAATGATTATCATCAGTTTTCCCGCCCGAAATGACATTGTGGGAGAATTCCACCCACTATTTGCCAGCCTACCAATTTTTATGTCATCCACAAACTTGTTGATCGCACTCCCTACATTTAAGTCCAAATGATTACACCACAAATAGCAAGGACCCCAGCGCCGAGCCCTGTGGAACCCTACTGGAAACACTCCAATCACAAAAACATCTCTCTACCATCACCCTCTGTTTCTTGCCTCTCAACCAATGTTGGATCTAATGTGCTCCTTTTCCTTGGATCCCACAGGTCCTTACTTTCGTGACCAGTCTGCCATGAGGGACCTCATCAAAAACCATAAGGTGATATACCTGCTTCTTGTAGTGCATTCAGAACTTGACCAACTCTACGGTTAAATTCCTGTCTTGTGGCGCCATGGATAAACAGGTCATTCATACAATGTTACTTCCCTTCCCACTTCCAGAATGTTTGATATGGTTCACTGCAATTTCTCTGGAGCTAATGATATACCAAAGGGAAGGCATTTAAAGCAGAATCACCCAATAGCAGTAATAGATGTTATTAATAGCCTGGACTCTTGATCAATGGAAATCTGCCAAGACCTACTATTAATGTCAAGTTTAGTGAGGAGCACTCTATTGGCAAGTTTTGCCAAGTTGTTATCCACTGACATCTTTGGATGGGTTCCCTCTGGATTGTTCTATTTAATTGTGCCAAGTTCACGCAGAGCCTGAGCTCACTGTTCAGCTTGGGAACTGTCACAAACCCTGAACGCCACCTAAGTTGCTTCATGATGGATGATATAACACCTCGATGTAACATTTTGTTAAGTTCATCTTTAACTTTCTCCTTCAATGGACAGTGTACCCTGTGAGTGTGTAGACATATAGAGCTGGATTCTCTGTCAGTGTGATCCTCCGTTTCGCTGGCAGCACACACATGCCCGCGAATTTGACAATGGCGTGGGGGTGCCCACAATGGGATACCCCATTGGCCGGCTGCTGGGCTGGAGAATCCCGCTGCCGGCAGGCGTGCACCACACCAGAAAAAGGGTGCGGCAGGATGGAGAATATCGTCCACAGGCTTCGCAACTTGAAGCAACGCAACATGATATTCAATTTTGGGCAGCACGGTGGCGTTAGTGCTGCGGTGCTGAGGACCCGGGTTTGATCCTGGCCCCGGGTCAATTTCTGTGCAGGTTAGGTGGATGTGCAGATTAGGCGGATTGGCCACACTAAATTGCCCCTTAATTGGGAAAAAAGTAATTGGGTACTCTAAATTTTTTTTTTTTAAATTATATTCATTTTTGAGCTTACCAATCCCCTGAAAATGGGAATTATTTACAGAACGCTGTCCCGTTATCCTGCTATAGGGCTTGGATTGCATTTTTCAAAAGACCCAGTTGTATACATACATGTCTGCTTGGTAAAGATGTTCTTTGATTATGCAATCACTTGCCCCTTGTTTCTAAGGGTGGTGGTGAGCTCACCTTTTCCATAAAAATCTGTACCACTGGGGCCTCTGCTGCTTTGAGCCATTCCAAATGGTCAGCCAGTAATGTAACATTGGCTCGAGTATCAAGTTTGGACTCAGTTTTAATGCCTTTAAATTCTAAAGCAACTGACCAAAACATTTGTTCTTGATCCTTTACTTCTTCTCGGAAATCTGTGGAGGCTTTAGAGAGGATGCAGAAGTGATTTACCAGGATGTTGCATGGTATGGAGGGCATTAGCTATGAGGAGAGGTTGAATAAACTTGGTTGAAGGAGGTTGAGGGGCTACCTGATAGAGGGGCAACTGCTCGGCCCAGGACCACAAGAAACTTCAGAGAGTCGTGAACACCGCCCAGTCCATCACACAAACCTGCCTCCCATCCATTGACTCCATCTACACTTCCCGCTGCCTGGGGAAAGCGGGCGGCATAATCAAAGATCCCTCCCACCCGGCTTACTCACTCTTCCAACTTCTTCCATCGGGCAGGAGATACAGAAGTCCGAGAACACGCACGAACAGACTCAAAAACAGCTTCTTCCCCACTGTCACCAGACTCCTAAATGACCCTCTTATGGACTGACCTCATTAACACTACACCCTGTATGCTTCATCCGATGCCGGTGCTTATGTAGTTACATTGTATACCTTGTGTTGCCCTATTATGTATTTTCTTTTATTCCCTTTTCTTCTCATGTACTTAATGATCTGTTGAGCTGCTCGCAGAAAAATACTTTTCACTGTACCTCGGTACACGTGACAATAAACAAATCCAATCCAATCCAATCCAACATAATTATGAGGGACATAGACAGAGTGGATAGTCAGATACTTTTCCCAGCGTAGAGGGATCAATTACTAGGGGGCATAGGTTTAAGGTGCGAGGGGAAAGGTTTAGAGGAAATGTACGAGGCAAGTTTTTTTACACAGAGGGTAGTGGGTGCTTGGAATTCGCTGCCGGAGGAGCTGGTGGAAGCAGGGGTGATAGTGACGTTTAAGGGGCATCTTGACAAATACATGAATAGGATGGGAATAGAGGGTTAGGGACCCCGGAAGTGTAGAAGATTTTAGTTTAGACGGGCAGCATGGTCGGCGCAGGCTTGGAGGGTGGAAGGGCCTGTTCCTGTCCTGTACTTTTCTTTGTTCCTTGTTCGATATTCTCTATCTATGCTTATTCCCAATTTCCTGGATTGCCTGCTTTTCAGAGACGTTCTATTATTTTCTTCCTTTTAATTGCATGTTTAGATTTACAGAATTGCTTGAAGTCTTTTTGTGTTGTAAACACTCTGTGACCCTGCTTTGCTACCTTGCCTTCTGTCCTGCTTTTTAGCTCCTCAGCATGGGAATTTTAAAATGGCTGCTGCACCATTTCCTGCTCTTTCCCCAGTTTGACGGGCTTTTGAATGTACAGTGTGACCACGTTTGGGCATACCCAACTAAAAGACTCATCCAATGGCTCAGTATTTCCACGGATTACAGCCCGACTTTGCTCCCTTAGTTATGCCTGTATGGGTTATTGAATTGCTTGTTGGAGCGTTAGGTTGTTTTGTCTGCAAAAAAAACTGGTAGCTTTTCCTCGCAGACTTCGACAATGATAAAAGTTTGGCTTTCAATGCACCATGCTTGCAACAGTGGTCATCCTGTACATGTTTAAAAGTTTTGTGAGTGCCACGAAGAATCCAGCACGAGTTTCAAGGATACAAAGAAATAACATTTATTTACAATAACATATATATATATACAGGAACAGTAGCAACTTCGCTTGCTGCTTACTCCTTCCTGCTGGTTCCAAACTGGCCAGCTTTATTTATACAGGGAGTATGCTAATGATTTCTCCGCCCCTCTCATTGGGAAAGTTCATGCTCCCACAGGATTGTGGGATTGTCATTAGTCCCTAGCCAATGGTAAGCAGGCAGGTTTTGACATCCCTCCCCCGAAAGTCCAAGGAATCCACCGAAGACCCTGGCAAAGGAGGGCATCGGACTCGTTTTGCCGCAGGCCGGACATCATTTGCACGAGGCGCTGGATCGGGCGACGTGTAACGGGACGGAGACCGGTGCTTCCGTGGTGAACGGCGTAACGATTGTACATCCACGGCCTGTGGGCCCGAGGATTCTCCCTCTGATGCGTCCTGTGTCTCCATCTTGGAGTCAGAGTCTGCTGCCTCTGTCATCTTGGCGTCTCTATCTCCACGCGGTTCTGCAACGACCTGCGCAGGCTTTGAGTGAGGCACCAGAGGAAGATTGTGAGGACTACTTTCCATTGTCTCTGGTCTCTGTGGCTGTAGAAATGAGCTCCGGGGCGGGGAATCTTTGGAAGGTAAAGTCTTCTGGACCGAACGTGGTCTACATGTTTGCGCTGGAGACGATCCTGGGCTTGCACCTGGTAAGATATAGGGCCCGTTTGGCGAAAGATTACGCCAGGGACCCACTGGGCACCACCAGCAAAATTGCGAATGAACACTGGGTCACCGTGCGCAAACTGCCGAATCGGCCGATGCCGAGAAAAACCCTGTCCCTGCCGTTCTTGTGTGAGGCGTACTTTTGCGCCAATGTCCGGGAAAACCATACTAAGGCGGGTGCAAAGTCTCCGGCCCATTAGGAGTTCTGCGGGAGTTACCCCAGTCACCGCATGGGGGGGTGGTCCTATATGAAAACAAAAAGCGAGCCAGTCTCGTGTCCATTGACCTGGAAGACTGCTTCTTTAGGCCTCGTTTGAATGTCTGCACTGCGCTCTCCGCCAACCCATTTGAAGCCGGGTGTTAAGGGCCAGTGCAGATATGGCGTATGCCGTTCATCTTCATGAACCTCGCAAACTCCTCACTGGTGAATGGAGTGCCGTTATCCATGACCAGCACCTCGGTGAGGCCATGCGTACTAAAAGACAAACAAATCTTCTCAATTGTTGCGCAGGATGTTGTTCCTAGCATCTTATGCACCTCTAGCCATTTTGACTGGGCGTTGATTAATAAAAGGAACATGGATCCTTGAAAAGGGCCGGCGAAATCTGCATGCAAGCGCGCCCAAGGCCGTTCTGGCCATTCCCAGTGATGGAGGGGCGCGGCCAGCGTAAGCTTCGGGTGCTCCTGACTAATGGAGCAGTTTTGGGCCACCTTCTCAATGTCGCCGTCGAGGCCTGGCCACCAAACATAACTCCAGGCCAACATTTTCATTTTGGTCACATCTGGATGCCCATTGTGCAAGTTTCTTAGTATCAGCTCCTGTCCTTTTTCCGGGACAATCACACGCGTCCTCCACAAGAGGATGCCGTCTTCCACACTGAATTCTGACAGTTTGGAGGAAAATGCCCACAACTCACCTGGGAGCTGTCTGTGCTGCCCACCATACAGGACTATGTGTCGAACTTTTGACAAAACTGGCTCCGTCTGGGTCCACTCACGGATCTGTGATGCCGTGACAGGCAAGGTGTCATAAGATTTAGGGTTGCAACCACCTCACCGGTCATGGGGGTCGACATGGGGCCGGTCGATAAAGGCAATCAGCTCAGTGCGTCGGCATTCACTATCTGCGTTCCTGGTTTGTGCTCCAGAGAATACTCGTATGCAGCGAGCAACAAAGTCCAGCGCTGGATCCGTGTGGAAGCAATGGACGGTATTGGCTTATCCTCTCTGAAAAGTCCCAGCAGAGGCTTATGATCAGTCACGATAGTGAAGTGGCGGCCATACACGTACTGGTGGAAACGTTTCACCACAAAGACGATTGCCAGGCCCTCCTTCTCGATCTGCGCGAACGTTTTTTCCGCTGCAGTCAATGTGCGGGAGGCGAAATCTATCGCCCGCTCGGCCCCGTTCTCCATCTTGTGGGACAGGATGGCCCCAATACCATACGGGGATGCATCACAGATGACGAGCAAAGGCTTTCCAGGATCATAGTGGGTTAGTAACCCAGACGATAACAATTGTTGTTTTACCCGCCGGAAAGCGGTTTCTTGCGGCTGACCCCAAACCCAGGTGTGATTTTTCTTCAGCAGAAGATGCAACGGGGCCAGCATAGTTACCAGATTGGGGAGGAACTTCCCGTAATAGTTTACGAGGCCGAGAAAAGAACGAAGATGCGAAGTGTCATTCGGGGTGGGGGCCAGTTGAATCGCGCGCACCTTCTCTGCGACGGGGTGCAAACCTTCACGGACCACCCGATAACCCAGGTAGACTACTTCCTTCGCCTGAAAGACGCACTTTGTGCGGCATAAACGGACTCCAGCCTCCGAAAAGTGTCTAAGGACAGCCTCCAGATTTTCCAAATGTTCTTGCTCCGAAGTCCCTGTGATCAAATGTTATCTAAGTAGACAGCGACACGCGGTAAAACCTCTCAAAATGCCCTCCATAACGCATTGAAAAATAGCGCAGGCAGAGGACACTCCAAAGGGCAAACATATATATTCATACAGGCCCCGGTGTGTATTAATCATAACATATGGTCGGGAGGCAGGGTCCAACTCCAACTGTATGTAGAGATCCTCTATGCGAGGCATTGGATATCGGTCGAGTCACGAAGCCGTATTCACTGTAAGTTTATAGTCACCGCACAAGCGAACTGTGGCATCTGGGTTCATTACAGGTACAATTGGTGCTGCCCAGTCAGCGAAACAGACGGGCCTGATAATACCCAAAGTTTCCAAATGAGTGAGCTCCCCTTCTACCTTCTCGAGCAAGGCGTAAGGCACCGGGCGCGCCGGGAAATAGCGCGGCGTGGCTACTGGTTCGACTTGAATAAGGGCTACGGCCCTTTTTATTTTCCCCAAACTGGGCTGGAATACATCTGGGTATCGTCCTAGCACCTCAGTCAACCCTCCAGAAACTGTTTGGAGGATGTGCTACCACTGCAAGCGCAAATGGCGCAACCAGTCCTGACCCAACAGGCTGGGCCCATGGCCGCGCACCACGATAAGTGGGAAACGCCCCTCCTGGCGTCCATAAACAACAGGGGTCATCGTAGTTCCTGCAATGTCTAATAGTTCCCCCGTGTAGGTGGCCAACCTGGCCTGTGTGTCGGTTAATGTAAGGGTCTGTATACCCTGCTTGATGCGGTCGAATGTCCTCTGGGCGATCACGGAGACGCTGCGCCAGTGTCCAACTCCATCTCAAGCGGGTGACCATTGACCCGTACTGTCACCTTAATGGGGGCCACATGGGGAGCTGCCACACAATGCAGCTGCAGGCAGTCGTCCTCCGTCTCCACGTCCTCAGGAGTAGTCGCCGCAGGTTCATCCACATGGAAGGTATGGCCCCTGGGCTGGTCCCAGTTTCGGTCTGGCGCCCCCAGGACTGGTGTCCGCGACGGGGTCGGCGCCTACAAGTCTGCCACGGACATGGCTCCTCATCCATTGGTTCTGGAGAAGACTCTCTTCGGGGAGGAATGTCCGACGGCCACTGGCGTTGATCCGGACGTCGCCTCGCCCAAGGTACCGCAGGAGTGCGGGGGAAGTTTTTGGATGGAAGGGGTTGCGCCCCAAGGCATGCACTTCCATTTCCTGTAGCTCCTACACTCCTCGTTCTGCGCTCTCTCGGGACAATACTATTTGAATGGCCTGTTGAAAAGTCAATGTTGGCTCAGCTAACAACTTTCTCTAGGTGGCCGCATTGTTAATACCGCAAACCAAACAGTCGGGTAACATTTCTGACAAGGCCTCACCGTAGTCACAGTACTCCGCAATCCTGCGTAGCCTGGATAGAAAGTCAGCAAGGGATTCTCCTGGGGTCCTCTCAGCGGTATGAAACCAGTAACATTGGACTATCGTGGACGGGGTTGGGCGCCTGCTGCTGACTCCTTCCTGCTGGTTCCAAACTGGCCAGCTTTATTTATACAGGGAGTCTGCTGATGATTTCTCCGCCCCCCTCATTGAGGAAGTTCATACTCCCACAGGACTGTGGGATTGTCATTAGTCCCCAGCCAATGGTAAGCAGGCAGGTTATAACAGAAAGGAACAATTGGATACATTCCTCTGCCTTTGGGATCTCTGATTGAATTATGCTCGCTCGTTTCCGAGATTCAGTTTTGGGCTGAAGTATGAATCGTATGCTTTCAGGATGATTTTGAAATCTGCAGGGATCTCTTCCACCCTTTGACTCAGGAGGATGTTGTCGGCAGTGGATCCCACTGCACCTGGTCATTCTGCTCATTGGCATGCAAACCTAATGCCGTTTGCAAGCTCTGGAATTGCTTTTCCACAAGTCCCGAAGCTGGCCTATCAGTTGTCATCCAAGGTTTTTAAATGGCAGTGACTGCTCGACTGGTACTGACATCACGACTGATTCTCAGTGTGCCTGTCACTCAGGCAAGTCTCCTGATTCTTCCCTTGACGAAATCTTCCTTTGTTTTCTCTTGATGGGAGTTTTATTGATGGCCCCAAATATTTGTTAGATTTGTGTCACCCCTACTGTTACCATGGTTTGTGCTTTGACATCACCTCCTGCTCGCTGTCGGACTCCTCCCCCTGCATCTGCAAGTGTTGGATGCTCGGCAACAACCCTTCAGTAATCCCTGGCTCTGCGTGCTTCTCTACAATCGTTGGGACTGTCCGTTCCAGAAGCTTGAACCCCATCTGGCTGGCAGCTAATCACTGGAGACGGCCCGCCCCCCAAATGTCCATCCCCTCGGGAGTTCCTACCTCCACCGGAGCAGCTGTGTGGTACGCACCAGAGCGTGTCCCGGGAGACTCTTCATTAAAGTGCCGAACCGAGGTGAGTGTCTCTGGGATGGTGGAGGGTGTTGGAGACAGCTGTGATGGGAAATCAGTCTCCACATCAGAATTGAGCTCCAAGGTGTACTGGGTTTCTGGCATACGCGTCATCTCCATGTCTGTGGCAATGTCGCCGCTCGACACATGTGGGGGAGTTCTGGCTGTGGCACTGGCTGTGGTTGTAGGCTGGGGAAACCAAATAGACCCACCCCATCACCAGCAGCTCATGCAAGACACAAGACAAGATGCATGATTAGACCGTGGGTCGGGAGTGGGGGCGGTGGGGGTGAGGGTGGTGTGGGGGTGAGGTTGATGTGGTTGTGAGGGTGGGGGAGCACGTGGAGGTGAGGGTGGTGGTTGACACTTGCAGCCACATATAAGCATTCCACTCCCCCACATACTCATCCCAGCCAACAACATGGCAGCAACATGCGCGGTACCCCGATTCACTGATGCTGAGCTGGAGACTCTACTAGATGCAGTGGATTATGCAGTCCGATTATCTAACACTGCACGTTTTCTGTCCCCCCCCCCACCATTCCCACAGAAGGCAGCGCTCAGCCACTGGGAGCAGGAGAAAACCGAAGGGGAACTGCCAGAGCTATACCTCCACATAAGGACTCATGTGGCGCCTCCCTTGCACCTCCTCCTCGGACTGTTGGGCGGCCGGCTCTCCATCCTCACCAGCTGTCTCCTGTTCCTCTGGGGCAGGCTCAACTTCTGCAGCATCCTCCTCGAACAGCTCCAGCCCGCACAGCCTCAGCGCCTCTCCCAGGCTGCGGCGAATAGGATGAATTAAATTGGTTAATTTCCAAAACCATTGTCTGCAGAGGGTGAAAGGCAGACATACTAGCATGGTGCATATTCCCATGCCCAACCAGGTCCACCGGACTACAGGTTTCCCCTGGTCAGCACTGCAGACCCTACGCCCGCAAGGCCTCGCCGCCCTCCCTTCATCCCCACATGCACCACCTGCTGTGACCTCTGGCATTGTGCCCACCTCAACCCTGGCCCCGTCAGTGCCCAGCAATATGGGGACCTCTGGCCCTGGCGCTCATACCAGCTGCCAGGGCCACCGTTGGCTGGCGTTAACCATGCCCCTGGCCGGCACCCTCCTGCAGGGCTATTAAGGATGGGTGGCATGCTGCCTGCTGGCGGGTGGCAGGCAGTTGGGGAGGGACCATTGGTGGGGGTTAGGGTGCAGGTAGTGGTGGTTTGGGGCACCCAGATGGCTAGTGTCACTCTGCACACCCAGGAGTCACAGTGGATGGTCAGTGTGCTGCGCAGCCTTGCAGACTGTGGCAATGGCAGTGCATGCCTGGACATCCCGGGCTTGACGTGGCACCCTGGCCCCTCTCTTGCCAGACCTGACTGCGTCCTACCTCCTCTCTCGCCCTCGCCAGCCATGTGCCTGTTTGCCGAATTTCTAAAACACAAGTGACACTCACTGTCGGGAATTTTCCCGGCGGAGGCAGAACATCGCGGAGGCCCCGGAGAATACTGGATCACGTCTGCGAATGAGATGCCAGCCGCCTTTACTGCAGGTGTGGAGTAGAACGCATTGACACCGTTGTCGAGCCCGGAGAATTTAAAACTGGCGTTCGCGCGGCACCGGCCACTATTTTGGCTTCACGGCCGCTTCTCCGCCCAATCACCTTTCCCGATTTCAGCATCAGCCCACAGAGAATTCTGTCCGGAAAGACTGATGACAAACAACTGAATTGCTCACTTTAAGTCTCTTTTATTTTTCCAACCAACTTTCTCCCCTCTGCCCCTCTCTTGAAGATGTTAAAGCCTTTCTTTGGGCCGCACAGTGGCGCAGTGGTTAGCATTGCTGCCTCATGGCGCTGAGGACCCGGGTTCGATCTTGGGCCTGGGTCACTGGCCATGGGGAGTTTGCACATTTTCCCTGTGTTTGCATGGGTCTCACCCCCACAAACCAAAGGTGTGCAGGTTAGGTGGATTGGCCACGCTAAATTTCCCCTTAATTAGAATAAAATGAATTGGGTACTCCAAATTTATACTTTAAAAAGTTAATGACTTTCTTTGCATATTGTTTTGCAGATGCTGATCAGTCTCTGGTTTTACCCAAATTTGAACATATTCTTTCCTTATTCAATGTCTAAACGCTCACTGTTATAGCAGGGCCCAAAGGATCCGAATCAGCGGTGGGGTCCTCCATTCCTCAGACTAAGTGTTGATGCCGGGGCAGGGTTTGTGGACTTCCACGTCAGCAAAACTGGCGCTGCACATGGACCGATTCAGCAGCTGTTGAGGGGCTGGCACCGACGGCACGTGGAACACAATCGATTCCAATGAGAAACGGTGCCGGATTCACCGGATTCGCGATTGACACTCAGGAGGCTGACAAGCTGCAGCCGCATATACATACTTCGCTCCCCACACACACCATCCCAGCCAACACGATGGCACTGGCTGTACTGGAGCCCATACAGTTGATCAGTGAGCTGGGGCCTGAGGGCACCGAGGGGAGTGCCTGGGGACACCCATACGACCTGCAGCCCTATGTTCACAATGGGCAGTCAGCAGCATGCGCAGCTGCATGGCTACCTTGCAGGTTGTGGCAATGGTGTTCCGTGCCCCCCCCCCCCCACCCACCCCCGGCCAGCGGCACAAATGTCAGCGAGGTTGGGCACTTTCCATACTCCCCCTCTCTCCCTGAACAGCCACAACGCCAGCTCAAGTGAACCTCGCCGTTTGGAATTCAGCCCATTAGAGAATCGCGGAGGCCCCGGAGTATACCGGGTTAGGCCCACTATTGATATGCCAATGGTGTTTGCTGTACGCGCGATCTGGAACGCGTTGACGCCGCTTTAGAGCCGATGGAGAATTGCGATTTGGTGTGAAATCAGCACCCGCTGCAATTTTGGCATTGGAACCTATTCTCCGCCCAATCGTGTTCCCCGATTTTGGCGTCGGCCGACGGAGAATCCCGCTCCAGGAGTGTAGATACTGCCCGAACCCAAGCAGTGACAAACTCGAGACCACTGACTAATTCAGCACAGACTGGGGGTTGCAGAAAGCCTGCATTGCTCAGCTGCCCGCTGGGTATCCTTACTGTCCCATGAGTAAAGACTTTACATTGCTTTTGATAATCCTGCAAAATTCCTTGCCATCTCCGAATCCAATTTTGCCAAGAGCGCATGTCAGAAATGAGTGATGAATATTCACCAGATACCAAACAAAAAACCCTAGCCAGCCTCTGATTGGTTTCTTGAAAAAATATATTGTTAAATTCCGAGTAAATATATATATGCAAGGTCCTCCCTTCACATTGCTAGTCATGCATATCTGCTCCCAAAGATACTAAAATAGCTGGATCTCTGCAGGGCTCCAGCCTGTCAATGAGAATCTGTGAAAAAACAGGAGAAGGATCGTCATGTGAGCAATCACGCAAAGTTATTTTGGTTCTTTCCCTAAATAACACAAAAGCCGCTGAACTGACTGCGGTACTCAACATGAATTCTGGAATGCTGCACACACACAATCCCACAAGAGCAAAATTGGATCTCTGCACAGAACTGCTGGTCTCCGAACTAATCAGTGCAAGCCAAGGACTGGAAGTGTCTACTCTAAGAAATATGGTGCCATTTAGCTAGATATCGATTGCAATTTAGTTAAAATTTCTTCGTGAATGCAACTGTACTTAACATCTGTCACGATTATAAACCACAGTCTCCCAAATTTCAATTCCCAAGGTCGTCCACTGGATACAGCACATAAATCATAGAATTTGCAGTGCAGATGGAGGCCATTTGGCCCATCGAGTCTACACCGGCCCCTGAAGGAGCAGCCTACCTAAGCCCACGTTTCCACTCTGTTCCCGTAACCCAGCAACCTCACCTAACTTTTGGATGCTACCGGGCAATTTAGCATGACCAATCCACCTAACCCGCACATCTTTGGAACAGGAGCACCCGGAGGAAACCCATGCAGACAATGGGAGAATGTGCAGACTCTGCACAGACAGTGACCTAAGCCGGGAATTGAACCTGGGAGCGTGGAGCTGTGAAGCAACAGTGCTAACCGCTGTGCTACTGTGCCATCCTCAAGGGAGCCACTCAGCCCATCGGGTTCATGCTGGCTCTCTGTAGTAGCATCTATGGCATCTAGTCAATGTAATTTTGCCCACGCTATCCCCATTGCCCTGCAAATTTATCAAGTGCCCATCCTATTTCCTTTTGAAATCATTGATTGTCACCACTTCCAGCACCTTCATAGACAGAGGGCGGGATTCTCCGACCCTCCGCTCCGGAATCGCGCCCGGCGCGGAGGCAGAGAATAGCCGTTCACGCCGGAAATCCAGGTTCTCCATGCTCGATGGGCAGAGTGCCCGCCGAGTTCTGCCGAGTCCCGCCGCAGTGGTTCACATGTGGTTCCACCCTGCGGGACCTCAGTGTTCTGGCTGCTGGCCCAACTCCGTGATCGCAGCCTACCGGTCGGTGGGCGTGCTCATTCCGGGGGGGGGGGGAGGGGTATGATCCTCCACGCTGGGCCCCTGTAGGGCTCCGCCATGTTGCACAGGGGCCGGCGCGAAGACCGCCACTGCGCGCATGTACGGACCCGTGGCCAGCCAGCGTGCGCATGCGCAGACCCGCGGCCAGCCGGCGTGCGCATGCACAGACGCACAGGCGGAAGTGCAGGGCCCCAACGGCAGCCAGAGCTGTGGGACGCACGCCGGCGCCCTGCTAGCCCCTTTAAAAATGGAGAATCACCCTTGACTTTCTAGGAAAATGTCCGGAGTGATTCTTGCCCGTTTTCTGGTGGGCGTGCGGATTTACTCCCCAGAAGGGAGAATCCCGCCCAGAGAGTTCCCGATTATGACCATTCACTGTTTAAAATGTTCTTCCTCTCAATTTCCTGCATCTCTTGCCTAATCTTGGTCCCCTAGTCCTTGTACAATAACTTCATGGGAGCAGTTTCACTTTCCTGACCTTAACTAAAAACCATGGGCGAAATTCTCCTACCCGCCCCGCCACATTTCTGCGCCGACCGGCCGGCGGGAGTCTCCGTAACACCGGCCGGTCAATGGGGTTTCCCATTGTGGGGCACCCCCACGTCGTCGGGAAACCCCCGAGCGCCGGCAGAACGGAGACTCCCGCCGGCGGAGAATGACGCCCCATATATACCTCTCGCCAGTGGAAAGTATCTGTTGAAACAGGTCCAGTTTTAAATGAAAATTGGAACTGGTCCCAGGAGAGATACTTCCTACTCCCAAGTATCTCCTCAATCTCCTTTCCCTAATGAGAACAACCCCATACTAACACACCAGGCATTAATCAATAAAAAACTAGCTCAAAAAACACTTCTGCCCACCCAACACCCTTGACAGTATGGCCAGGACAAAGCTGCCTGTCCCAATGTCAAATGATACTTTATTCTTGGATGTTCAACAAATTTAAAATATCGCGGCTAGACTGCTCTTGGAGTTGAACCCAGAAAACCATCCCGTATGCACTCCAAGAATTCCTCCTCTACAGTACTAATTTGATTTGCCCAATCAGTAGGCAGATTAAAGTCACACATAACTACAGATGTTCCTTTATTGTGTGCTTCTCTTTGTTTTTCTTTTTTTAATAGATTTTGAGCACCCAATTAATTTTTTCCAATTAAGGGGCAATTTAGTCTGGCCAATCCACCTAACCTGCACATCTTTGGGTTGTGGGGGTGAAACCCACGCCGACAGGGGGAGAATGTGCAAACTCCACACAGACAGTGACCCGGGGCCGAGATGGAACCCGGGTCCTCAGCGCCATAGGCAGCGGTGCTAACCACTGCGCCACCGTGCCGCCCATTGGGTGTATCTCTAATACCCTGTTTAATTCCATTTCGGATAGCATCACAGCAGTTTTGGGCTCCCCATTAAAGTTTTTTGCCACTTAGTGTTTCTCAGGTCTACCTATACAGATTCCACATTGTCGGAGCTAATATCCTTCCGCAATATTGCATTAATTTTCTCTTTAACCAGCAATGAAACTCCAGCGCCTTTTCCTTTTTGTCTTTCCTTCCTAAATATTGAATATGGTGCTGTGTAAAAATTCAATCAAAGAACAAAGAACAAATAAAAGTACAGCACAGGAACAGCCCGTGCCGACCATGCTGCCCGACTAAACTACAATCTTATACACTTCCTGGGTCCGTATCCCTCTATTCCCATCCTATTCATGTATTTGTCAAGATGCCCCTTTAATGTCACTATCGTCCCTGCTTCCACCACCTCCTCCGGTAGCGGGTTCCAGGCACCCACTACCCTCTGCGTAAAAAACTTGCCTCGTACATCTACTCTAAACCTTGCCCCTCGCACCTTAAACCTATGCCCCCTAGTAATTGACCCCTTTACCCTGGGGAAAAGCCTCTGACTATCCACTCTGTCTATGCCCCTCATAATTTTGTAGACCTATTGGTCTGGTGTAGTTCAGGAACTTGAGAGGATATTATTATCATTGTTATTATTATTATTTGACACCACCTTGAAATTTGATCCTTTGTTCCTAATTCTGGGTCTTCCAGAGAGGAGAATTATCGATGCTAATGAAAAAAGACTGCATAACATTCTAACCTCTGCAGCTTGGAAAATATCCTCTATTCCTAAATTAGTGATAAGTATCCTTTGATTCCAAATTGTCATCAAATAGTTATGGATTGTCTTCCTATGGAATCTGCTTCAATGCACGGAGTATAACAGGTAAGATAGATGAACTTAAAGCATTGATTCATCCGCGGAACTTGGATGTGGTTGCTGTAACGGAGACTTGGTTAAAAAAGAGACAGGACTGGCACTAGATATTCCAGGGTATAGGTGTTTTAGGTGAGATGGGGAGCAAGGTCAAAGGGTAGGGGAGTTGCAATACTGGTTAGGGAACACACTACAGCTGTACAGAGGGAGGACACTATGGAAAAATTAAGTAATGAGGCACTGTGGGTAGAACTCAGAAACAGGAAGGGGCAGTCACTATGATGGGGGTGTACTACAGGCCACGGAAAGTTGAGGAACTGATATGTAAGCAGATTCTGGATCGATGTGAAAATAATAGGATTGTTGTAGTGGGAGACTTTAATATTCCTCATATTGACTGGAAATCCCTTAGGGCTCGGGGTCTGGATGTTGAGGAATTTGTTAAGCGTGTCCAAGAAGGTTTTTTGGAACAATATGTAGATAGTCCGACTAGCGAGGGGGCTATACTGGACCTAATATGGGGGAACGGGCCCGGCCAGGTCATCAACGTTGGTAGTGGGAGAACATGTGGCGAACAGTGACCACAATTCCGTAAGCTTTCAGATACTCATGGAAAAGGATAAGTGTTGTCCTAGGGTTAAGGTGCTAAATTGGGGGAAGGTTAACTCCAATCAGATTAGGCAGGATTTGGAGGCTGTTGTTTGGGGGGAGGTTGTTTGAGGGTAAATACACATTTGGCATGTGGGAGTCTTTTAAGGAGCAGTGATGGGAGTGCAGGACAGGCATGTGCCGGTAAAAATGAAGGACAGGAAAGGCAGGATTCGGGAACCATGGATGACCAGGGAAATTAAGAATAAGATGCATATGTGAGGTACAGGCAACTAAAAACAGATAAAGCACTTGAGGAATACAAGGAAAGTAGTGAAGAGCTCAAGCAGGGAGTTAGGAGGGCAAAAAGGGTCACGAAATGTCCTTGGCAGGCAGGATTAAAGAGAATCCCAAGGCATTTTATACGTACATTTTATACGTACATTAGGAACAAAGAGGGCAGCTAGAGAAAGAGTTGGCCCACTCAAGGACAAAGGAGGGAAATTATGTACAGAACCAGAGGAACTAGGTGAGGCCCTTAATGAGTATTTTGCATCGGTATTCACAAAGGAGAGGGACATGTTGATTGGTGGTGTCTCAGAGAGCTGTATAAACACATTAGAACAGGTCGTTATTACGAGGGAGGAAGAGTTAGGTGTGTTAAAAAGCATTAAGGGAGACAAATCCCCAGGGCCAGATGGCATCTATCCCAGATTGCTGAAGGAGGCAAGAGATGAAATCGCTGGGCCTCTAACAGAAATCTTTGTGTCCTCATTGGCCACAGGTGAGATCCCAGAGGATTTGAGGATAGCCAATACTGTCCCGTTATTTAAGAAGGGTTGCTACGATAATCTGAGTAATTATAGGCCAGAGAGCTTAACGTCAGTGATAGTGAAATTGTTGGAAAAAGTTCTCAGAGATAAGATCTATGCACATTTTGAAGTGAATGGTCTTATTAGTGACAGACATCATGGTTTTGTACGAGGGAGGTCATGTCTCACTAATTTCATTGAATTTTTTGAGGAGGTGACAGATATGATTGACAAGGGAAGGGCTGTGGATGTTGCCTGCGTGGACTTTAGTAAAGCATTTGATAAGGTCCCTCATGGCAGGCTGGTGCAAAAGATTAGATCACATGGGGTCAGGGGTGAACTAGCTGGATGGATCCAGAACTGGCTTGGCCATAGAAGACAGAGGGTAACAGTGGAAGGATGTTTTTCAGAATGGAGGTCTGTAACCAGTAGTGTTCCGCAGGGATCAGTTCCGGGACCCCTGCTCCTTGTAATATACATAAATGACTTGGAAGAAAATGTAGCGGGTCTGATTAGCAAGTTTGCGGATGATACTAAGATTGCAGGAGTTGCAGATAGTGATGAAGATTGTCAGAGAATGCAACAGGATGGGCTGCAAAATTGGGCAGAGAAATGGCAGATGGAATTTAACCCAGACAAATGCGAGGTGATGCATTTTGGTAGATCTAATTCAGGTGGGAGCGAGAAAATAAATGGCTGAACCATCATGAGCATAGAGACACAGAGAGATCTGGGTGTGCAGGTCCACAGATTCTTAAAAGTGGCAGCACAGGTGGAAATGGTGGTGAAGAAAGCATGCTTGCCTTCATAGGTATCGAGTATAAAAGCTCGAAAATTATGTTACAATTAGTTAGGCCACATTTGGAATACTGTGTCCAATTCTGGTCAGTGCTCTCCCAGAAGGACGTGGAGACTTTGGAGAGAGTACAGAAAAGGTTTACCAGGATGTTGCCTGGTATGGAGGGTATGATCTATGAGGACAGATTGAATGAACTGGGATTGTTCTCCCGAGAGAGATGAAGGCTGAGGGGTGACCTGATAGAAGTTTATAAACTTATGAGGGGTATAGATAGGGTGAACAGTTGGAGGCTTTTTCCCAGGGCAGAAATATTACAAGGGGACACAGGTTCAAGGTGAGGGGGGAAAGGTTCAGTGGAGATGTGCGGGGGAAGTTTTTTACACAGAGGGTGGTGGTGGCCTGGACTGCACTGCCAAGTGAGGTGGTTGAGGCAGATACATAACGACCTTTAAGACTTATCTAATGCAACGGGACGGAGAATCGAGCCCCTTGTGTTTGCAGAACTAATATTGTTCTGTACTGTACCAGTTTGTGATTTTAAAGTTTGTTGCATTATCTGTGAAAAAAAGCTAAAACGAAAGAAAAAAATGTAAAAGTCAAATCTCAAGGTACTGTATCTGATTAAATGGAACATTCAAATACGGTACACTAATTAGCAACATAAGTGATCGTAAGCAGGTACCATATGATTCTGATTGCAGAAACATGGCTGCAAGGTGACTAAGGCTGGGAACTAAATATCCAAGGGTATTCAATATTTACAAAGAATGGACAAAAAAGAAAAGGAAGTGGAATAGGGTTGGAAGTAAAGGATGAAGTCAGTTCAACAGTGAGAACGATATTGGCTCAGAACATCGAGATGTAAAATCAGTCTGGTGGTGTTAGGAAGCAAGAAGGGGCTTCATTCTCCGACCCCCCGCCGGGTTGGAGAATCGCCGGTGGCTGCCGTGAATCCCGCCCCCGCCGGTTGCCGAAGTCTCCAGTACCGGATATTCGGCGGGGGCGGGAATCGGGCCGCGCCGGTTGGTGGGCCCCCCTGCTGGATTCTCCGGCCCGAATGGGCCGAAGTCCCGCCGATAAATTGCCTATCCCCCCGGCGTGGATTAAACCACCTTTTGAACGGCGGGACAAGGCGGCGTGGGCGGGCTCCGGGGTCCTTGGGGGGGCGCGGGGCGATCTGGCCCCGGGGGGTGCCCCCACGGTGGCCTGGCCCGCGATCGGGGCCCACCAATCCGTGGGCGGGCCTGTGCCGTGGGGGCACTCTTTCCCTCCACTGCGCATGAGTGGGAAATTGTCAGCGGCCGCTGACGCTCCCGCGCATGCGCCGCCCCGAGATGTCATTTCCGCGCCAGCTGGCGGGGCAACAAAGGCCGTTTCCGCCAGCTGGCGGGGCGGAAATTCCTCCGGCGTCGGCCTAGCCCCTCAATGTTGGGGCTCGGCCCCCAAAGATGCGGAGCATTCCGCACCTTTGGGGCGGCGCGATGCCTGTCTGATTGGCGCCGTTTTGGGCACCAGTCGGCGGACATCACGCGTTTCGGGAGAATTTCGCCCAAGAAGTGGAAAGTATGAGAAGGGAGTTGTTTCTCAGCCTCCAAACAGTAGTGGTAAGGTAGGGGATGACATTAAATAGGAAATTGGAGGTGCACGTAGCAAGGGTGCTACAGTAATCATGGGTGACTTTAATTTGCATGTATACTGGGCAATCAGAGTAGCAATAATATTGTGGTGGGTGAATTCCTGGAATATGTACAATATGTTTTTTTTGGACAAGTACATTGAAATGAAATGAAATGAAAAATGAATGAAAAATGAAAATTGCTTATTGTCACAAGCAGGCTTCAAGTGAAGTTACTGTGAAAAGCCCCTAGTCGCCACATTCTGGCCCCTGTTTGGGGAGGCAGGTACAGGAATTGAACCCTGTGCTGCTGGACAACCATGGTCTGCTTTAAAAGCCACCTATTAAGCCCTGTGCTAAACCAGCCCCTATTGAGGAACGTATTGAGGGCAGCACGGTAGCATTGTGGATAGCACATTTGTTTCACAGCTCCAGGGTCCCAGGTTCGATACCAGCTTGGGTCACTGTCTGTGCGGAGTCTGGACATCCTCCCGTGTGTGCGTGGGTTTCCTCCGGGTGCTCCGGTTTCCTCCCACAGTCCAAAGATGTGCAGGTTAGGTGGATTGGCCATGATAAATTGCCCCTAGAGTCCAAAATTGCCCTTAGTGTTGGGTGGGATTAGTGGGTTATGGGGATAGGGTGGAGGTGTTGACCTTGGGTACGGTGCTCTTTCCAAGAGCCGGTGCAGATTCGATGGGCCGAATGGCCTCCTTCTGCACTGTAAATTCTATGATATGATGTATTCAGGAAAGGCTATATTAGATTTGGCATTGGGCAATGCAAAGGGGTTAATTACTGATCTTGTTGTGCAAGGTCCTTACGGGAAGAGTGACCATAACGTGATGGCATTCTTCATCGGGATAGGAATTCAAATAGTCCGCCCTGAAACTGTGGTCCTAAATCTAAACAACGGGCATTATGAGGATATGAGGGGTGAGTTAGCTGCGATAGATTTGGTCACTTCATTGTCATGCATGACGGTGGAAAGACAATGGCTAATATTTAAAGAACAAATGCATGCATGACAACAGTTAAACATTCCTTTCTGGCACATCAACACAACAAGTAAAAAGACCTAACCATGGCTAATAGAATATATTAGGGCCAGTATTAGATTCAAAAAGGTGTCAATATAAAGTAACTACAAATGTAGCAAGCCTGAGTCAATTAGAATTCAGCAAAGGAGGACCAAGAGATTAATTCAGAGAGGAAAATAGATATGAAAGTAAAATTGCAAGGAACATAAAAACAAACTGTAAAAGCTTCTATAAGTACGTCAAAAGAAAAAGATTAGTGAAGCCGAATGTAGGTCCTTTACAGTCTGAAACAACAGAATTACTACTGAAGAACAAGGAAATGGTGGAGCAATTAAACAGCCACTTTTGTACTATCTGCACAAAAAGAAGGCGCAAATAACTTTCCAGAAATGCTAGGTATGCAGGAATCTAGTGAGAAGGAGGAATTGAAGGAAATTAGTGTTAGTAAAAACATGATGCTGGAGAAATTAATGGGACTGAAACCCGATAAATCCCCCAGGGCCTAAACAATCTACATCCCAGCGTACTAAAGAATGTGGATAGGCAAATAGTGGATGCATTGGTTGTCATCTTCCAAAATTCTGGATCAGTCCCAACAGACTGGAGGGTGGCAAATGCAACCCTACTATTTTAAAAAGGAGGAAGTGTTAAAACCAGGAATTTCAGACCATATCATCAATAATAGGGACAATGCAAGAATATAATATAAAGGATGCAATAACACGACACTTAGAAAGTAACAATTGGATGAGACAATATGGATTTAATAATAACTTATTGTCACAAGTAGGCTTCAGAGAAGTTACTGTGAAAAGTCCTGAGTCGCCACATGCTGGCGCCTGTTCGGGGAGGCCGGTACGGGAATTGAACCCGTGCTGCTGCCTTGCTCTGCATTACAAGCCAGCTGTTTAGCCCACTGTGCTAAACCAGCCCCTAATGAAAAGGAAATCATGTTTCATAACCGACTGGAGATTTTGCCGGCATAGCTAATAGAATAGACAAGGGAGATCCAGTGGATTTGGTGTATTTGGATTTTCAGAAAGATTGTGATGAAATCCCACATAGAGGATCGTGTGAAAACGTAAAGTATATGAGATTGGGGGTAACAGACTGGCCTGGATTAAGAATTGGTCAGCAGACAGGAAACAGGGAGTAGGAATAAGTGAATCTTTTTGAAGAGGAAGGCAGTGACTAGTGAGCTACCATCGAGATCAGTGCATGGCCCCCAGGTATTCGCAATATATAACTATGATTTGGATGAAGTAATCAAATGTAATATTTCCAAGTTTGCAAATGACAAAGAATTAGGTGGAATTATGAGTGATGAGGAGGAAATGAAGAGGCTTCAAGGTGATTTAGACAAGTTGAGTGAGTGGGCAAATACAGGGCAGATGCTAGTGTAGGATGGTCAAATGTGAAGTTATCCACTTCAGTAGGAAAAATAGAATGGCAGAGTATTATTTAAATGGTGATGGATTGGGAAATGAGGTACCTGGGTGTCCTTGTACACCAGTTATTGAAAGCAAGCATGAAAGTGCAGCAAGCAGTCAGGAAGACAAATGGCATGTTGGCCTTCATTGCAAGAGGACAAGAGTACAGGAAGAAGGATGTCTTACTGCAGCTGTACAGAGCCTTGGTGAGGCCACACCTGGAGCAGTGTGTGTAATTTTGGTCTACTTATCTGAGAAAGGATATACGTACCATTGAGGGAGTACAGAAAAGTTTCACAAGGCTGATTCTTGGGATGCCAAGATGGTTGTATGAGGAGCGATTGAGTCAACTAGGCCTGTTTTTGCTGGAGTTTTGAAGAAACCCAATGAAACATCTAAAATTCTGGCAGGACTGGTCAGACTGGATGCAGGGATGATTTTTCCCCTGGCTGGGGAACATCTAGATCAATGGATCATGGTATCAGGATACAGAATAGACCATTTATAACTGAGATGAGGAGAAATATCTTCAGGGGCTGGTGAACCAATGGAATTCTCTGCCACAGAAGGCTGTAGAGGTCAAGTTACTGAATATATTTAGGAAAGAATTGTAAATCTCTAGACACTAAAAGCATCAAGGGGTATGGAGAGAGAAGTATGATGCTGCAACAGAGGGTCAGCCATGATCACATCGAATGGCGCGGCAGACTTGATGGGCTGAATTACCTACTCCTGCTGCTATTTTCGATATTTCTGTAAAAGTGGCTGTCCTTGACATGAAGGTGCATTTGGCTGAGTGTGGCATCAAGGAGCCCGAGCAAAACTGGAGTTAATGGGAATCAGGGGAAAACTCTCCACTGGTTGGAGTCACAGCTGGCACAAAGAATCATAGAATTTACAGTGCAGAAGGAGGCCATTCAGCCCATCGAGTCTGCACCAGCCCTCGGAAAGAGCACCCTACTTAAGCCCACACCTCCACCCTATCCCCTCAACCCAGTAACCCCACCTAACCTTTTTTTTTGGACACTAAGGGCAATTTCGTAAGGCTAATCCACCTAACCTGTACATCTTTGGACTGGGAGGAAACCGGAGAACTCGGAGGAAACCCACGGAAACACAAGGAGAACGTGCAGACTCCACACAGACAGTGACCCAAGCCGGGAATAAAACCTGGGACCCTGGAGCTGTGAAGCAACAGTGCTAACCACTGTGCTAGGAGATGTTTGTGGTGGTTGGATCATTTCAGTCCCACAAAATCACTGCAGGAGTTCCTAAGGGTAGTGTCCTAGGCTCAACCATCTTCAGCTGCTTCAGCAATGGCTTTCTTTCCATGCTAAGGCCATAAGTGGGAATGCTCGCTAATGATTAAGGGTGGCACTGTTGCTTCACAGCGCCAGGGTCCCAGGTTCAATTCCGGCTTGGGTCACTGTCTGTGTGGAGAATCCCCGTTTTCCCTGTGTCTGCGTGGATGTCCTCCGGGTGCTCCTGTTTCCTCCCACGAGACCCAAATGACATGCTGTTAGGTGAATTGGACATTCTGAATTTTCCCTTTGTGTACCCCAACAGTCACTGGAATGTGGCGACTAGGGGAATTTCACAGTAACTTCATTGCAGTGTTAATGTAAGCCTACTTGTGACAATAAAGATTAATAAAATAAAAAAAATTATTGTGCAAAGTTGAGCACCATTTGTGACTTCAAAGATACTGGGCGAGATTCTCCGATATTGAGGCCAAGTGTTCGCACCATTCTGAACGCCGTTGCGTTTCACGACTGCGCGAAGAGATCCTGGGCACGACCTATTCTGGCTCCCACAGGGGGCCAGCAAGGCGCTGGAGCGGTTCACTCCGCTCCAGCCTCCTTACGCGGCACCAAATGGGCGCTGCGCCAACCCGCGCATGCGCAGTTGGGGCAGCTCAATCCTGCGCATGTGCGGGGAAGTTCTTACGTGCGCTGGCCCCGACCCAACATGGGGCCGGTGTTCAGGGGCCGGCCGCGCAAGGAAGTAGGCCCCGGGGGGGTAAGAGGCCGGCCCGCCGATCGGTGGGCCCCGATCGCGGGCCAGACTCCATCGGAGGCCCCCCACAGTGAAGGAGCCCCCCCCCCACAGGCCGCCCCCCCCCCAGCGTTCCCGCAGAGTTCCCGCCGGCGGGACTGTCATTTTTTTGCCGGCCGCTCGGCCCGTCCGGGCCGGAGAATTGCCGTTTGCGGCGATTCTCCGAGCGGCCCGGCGTGATTCTCGCGCCGCTGGTTTCGGGGGGGGTGGGAGAATCGCGTGCGGGTGTCGGGGTGGAGTGGTGTGAGTCGCGCGGCGCTCCGCCTATTCTCCCACCCGGCATGGGGTGTGAAGAATACTGCCCACTGTATTTGGACATGGACTGCTTCACTATGATCTGGACAATATCCAGGCTTGGGTTGACAAGTGGCAAGTAGCTTTCATGCCACACTGTACTAGGCAATGACCATCTGCAGAAAGATTGAATCTAACTATTGCTTCTTAATATTCAATGGCATTGCGATGGTGGAAACACACATTATCAACCTCCTGGGCATTACTATTGATGAGAAACTGAACTGGGCCAACCATATAAATAGTGTGGCTCAAAGAGCTGTTCAGAGGCTAAACATTCTGCAGCAAGTATCTCACCTTATGATTCCCCAAAGCTTGTCCATTATCTACAATGTGGAGATGCCGGTGTTGGACTGGGGTGAGCACAGTACGAAGTCTTACAACACCAGGTTAAAGTCCAACAGGTTTGTTTCGATGTCACTAGCTTTCGGAGCGCTGCTCCTTCCTCAGGTGAATGAAGAGGTCTGTTCCAGAAACACATATATAGACAAATTCAAAGATGCCAAACAATGCTTGGAATGCGAGCATTAGCAGGTGATTAAATCTTTACAGATCCAGAGATAGGGTAACCCCAGGTTAAAGAGGTGTGAATTGTACCAAGCCAGGACAGTTGGTAGGATTTCGCAGGCCAGATGGTGGGGGATGAATGTAATGCGACATGAATCCCAGGTCCCGGTTGAGGCCGCACTCATGTGTACGGAACTTGGCTATAAGTTTCTGCTCGGCGATTCTGCGTTGTCGCGCGTCCTGAAGGCCGCCTTGGAGAACGCTTACCCGGAGATCAGAGGCTGAATGCCCTTGACTGCTGAAGTGTTCCCCGACTGGAAGGACATTATCTACAAGGCACACGTCAGGACTGTGATGGAATACTATCCACTTGCGAAGATGAGTGCAGCTCCAACAACATTCAAAAATCCTGATACCCTCCAGGATAAAATCGCCTCCAACTAAAAACATTCACGTTCTCCACCAGCAATGCACAGTGGCTGCAGTGTGTACCATTGAGAAGATGCACTATAGGAACTCACCAAGGCCCGTAGGCATCACCTTCAAAACCCACAAATGCTGCTATCTAGAAGGACAAGGACAGCAGATACATTGGAACACCATGAACTGAAAGTTCCCCTCCAAGTCACTCGCCATCCTGACTTGGATATATATCAATATTGCTTCACTGTTGCTGGGTCAAAATCCTGGAACGCCCTCTCTAACATCACTGTGGGTGTATCTACACTACATGGACTGCAGCAGTTCAGGAAGGAAGCTCACCACCACCTTATCACTGCCATACAGGGATGGGCAATAAATGCTGGTCTAGCCAATGATGTATGTCATAATATACACATCAGTATATGATGGGGCAGATACACACACTGACTGACACACTGCAAGACCAATCAACACACACAACACAGCAGCCAATCACCAGTTAGGGCACGGTCACTATAAAGACAGAGGGCACTAGTTTTCCCACTCATTCGGGATGCAGCCTCTGAGACAGACAGAGCCCGCAGTTAGTAGCACAAACATACACCATGTGTTAGCAGTATAGGCTGGTCAGGTTAGGCATAGGTCTTCAGTCAATCTAACAAAGTGTCGACCCACAGTGCAAGTATGTTTAACAGCTCTTAGTTGAATAAAATAGAGTTGTACTACAAGTGTTGGTAGCCTGTCTATGTTACTGCTAAGGTAAACGCAGTCTCCACAGATCCAGAGTACCCAACACATCATGGTACCAGTATGTGATGTTAGAGTTTAATAGACCTACCTTCAAGTGATCTGCCTTCGACCAGCAATCAGCCATCCGGTAGTATGGACAGCGTCCGCCCTCCTCCACCGCTCCGCATCACCGGCAACCTCGGTGCGAACTGAAAATTCTTTAAACAACGATTCCAGCTCCACCTCGAAGCTACAGACCTGGAAGCTGCTTCAGACGCCAGGAAGATTGCCCTCTTCCTTTCCACGGCCGGGGACCACGCCATCCATATCTTCAACTCTCTCTCTTTCGCTGAAGGTGAAGACAAGTCCAAGTTCAAGACTGTCCTGCTCAAATTCGACAGCCACTGTGACATCGAGGTAAATGAAAGTTTTGAGCGCTATGTCTTTCAACAGCGTCTGCAGGGTAAGGATGAACATTTTCAATCTTTCCTCACCCACCTTCGGGATCCTCGCGCAGTCCTTCAATTACGGCTCCACCTCCGACTCGATGATCCGTGACCAGATTGTTTTTGGTGTGCAATCGGACCCCCTACACCAGCAGCTCCTCAAGGTTAAACAGCTCACCCTTGCGATAGCCATCGAGACCTGCGTTCTGCATGAACACGCCACTAACCGATACTCGCACATTTAAGCGGCTGAAACGGTGTGGCAAGGTCCCCACGAGGCAGAGCGGGTGCAAGCTATTAAACAACTCCAGGGCCTAAGCCTGGATGAGGGCGGCCATTTCGCTCGCTTTTCGCGGGCTCCCACGGGTCGGCGAGGCCGAAGACCGCACTGCGCAGGCGCGCACTGCGTACGACCGCACCGTACATGCGCGGTGGCGTACCGAACGTTCTGACGTCATGACGTGCGGCAACTGTGGCTCCGCCCACTTAAAGCGGCAATGTCCTGCAAAATCCCGACGCTGTCTCCAATGTGGCAAGCTTGGCCACTATGCAGGCCTATGCAGGTCTGCTCAACCTACTACCTCTCATCGCCACAACCAGCCAAACAGGGATGTCCGAACCATCCAGCCACCGGTCACCGATTCCGACTCCGACTTGATTCCAGACCTTGACACCGAGGACCCTAAAGCACAATTTCGTGTGGGCATCATCACCAAACACAAGATGCTCCAGAAGACAAAAGCCAAATCTCTCCCAATATTCAGCATTGATCCGGACGACGAGTGTTGTGCCACCCTCACGGTCAATCGATCCCGCATCCGATTCCACCTGGACACCGGCGCTTCAGCCAACCTCATTGCGCGGTCTGACCTCGAAAGCCTCCATGTCAAGCCCACCATCCTGCCATCCGCCTGCCAGCTTCTGGGCGATAATGTTAATGCCATTGCTGCCAGTGTCTCTTGCCAGCTGAAGTGTTGCACCGGTCATTAAAGGCTAACCTGCAATTCAAAATAGTGGGATCCACTAAAGCCTCCCTGCTTGGTGCTCAGGCGTGCAAACTTCTAAACCTTGTCCAAAGGGTTCACTCCCTATCCCCCGCTGACGCTTCCGCATCTCAGGACGCTGACTTTCGGACATAGCTGTACGCCATCATCACCCGATACCACGGTGTATTCGAGGGCATGGGCACACTCCCATACACTGATAAAATCTTATTAAAACCAAATGCCACGCCTGTGGTGCACGGACCTCGCACGGTACCAGCACCCCTCAAGGACCGCCTCCAGCTGCAGGACCTCCAGGACCAGAGCGTAATTTCGAAAGTTACAGAACCGACTGACTGGGTCAGCTCCATGGTGTGCGTGAAAAAAACATCTGGCGAATTACGCATATGTATTGATCCCAAGGTCCTCAACCGCAATATTATGAGATAACACTATCCCATTTCAAAGCGCAAAGAACTCACCTGCGAGATGGCTTGCGCCAAATTTTTCGCCAAGCTAGACGCATCCAAGGGGTTCTGGCAGATCCAACCCGATGCATCCAGACGGAAGCTCTGCACCTTTAACACCCCATTTGGCCGGTATTGCTACAACCGGATGCCGTTTGGCATCATCTCTGCATTGGAAATGTTCCACAGAATAATGGAGCAGATGATGGAAGGTATCGAAGGGGTTCGCGTATATGTGGACGACATCATCGTTTGGTCTACCACCCCGCAGGAGCACATTGATCGCCTCCAACGCATCTTCCGACGAATCCATGAGCATGGCCTCCGCCTCAACAGGGCCAAATGCTCCTTTGGTCAAACAGAGCTTAAATTCCTCGGAGACCACATTTCACAGTTTGGCGTGCAGCCGGCTGCTAACAAGGTATCTACTATTAAGGCCATGAAGACACCGGAGGACAAGAAGGCGGTCCTCCGCTCCCTGGGCATGGTCAATTTCCTGGGGAAATTCATACCTAACCTCGCCTCCCACACCACGGCTCTCAGGAACCTGGTTAAGAAGACAACCAAGTTCCAATGGCTCCCCGCCCACGAACAAGAATGGTGGGAACTCAGGGCGAAGCTGACCAAGGCCCTGGTGTTGGCATTTTTCGATCCTGCCAAAGAAACACAGATCTCCACGGATGCCAGTCAGTCCGGCATTGGAGCAGTGCTCCTTCAACGTGATGACGCCTCTTCATGGGCTCCTGTCGCATACACGTCACGTGTAATGACGCCCACCGAACAGCGCAATGCGCAAATTGAAAAAGAGTGCCTGGGCCTTCTTACCGGAGTCGTCAAATTCCATGACTATGTCTATGGACTCCCAAAGTTCACAGCCGAGACAGACCACAGGCCACTGGTCAATATCATTCAAAAAGACCTTAACGACATGACGCTGCACCTGCAGCCCATTCTCCTTAAACTCAGGCGGTACGACTTCAAACTCGTCTACACCCCGGGTAAGGAACTCATCGTCGCCGATGGACTCTCCCGATCTGTCATCACACCCTGCGACCCAGCGGGCTTCGTGTGCCAAATTGATGCTCAGGTGGCATTCACCGCATCCAATCTGCCCGCCACGGACGAACGACTCATCCAGATTCGTCGTGAGACGGCCAACGATCCCCTGCTCCAACGTGTCATGTGCCACCTGACAGACGGGTGCCTCAAGGGCCAATGCCCTCAATTCTATAACATTAAAGATGACCTAGCGGTGGTAGATGGAATTCTACTAAAGCTGGACAGGATCGTCATTCCACATGTCCTTGAGCAGCTCCATGAGGGCCACCTGGGAGTGGAAAAATGCCGCTGATGGGCCCGTGAGGCAGTGGACTGGCCTGGAATCAACGAGGACATTGCCAACGCCGTTCTTAACTGCCCAACATGCCAGCGTTTCCAGCCTGCTCAGCCACGGGAGACCTTGCAACCCCATGAGTTGATCACGTCCCCCTGGACCAAAGTGGGCATCGACCTGTTCCATGCACTTGGCCGGGACTACGTCCTCATAGTGGACTATTTCTCAAACTACCCGAAGGTAGTTAGGCTACGCGACCTCACCTCAACTGTGGTCATCCGTGCGTGCAAGGAAACCTTCGCTCGCCATGGCATCCCGCTCACGGTCATGTCCGACAATGGCCCGTGTTTTGCCAGTCAGGAGTGGTCCAATTTTGCCAAACGATACAACTTCACACATGTCACGTCCAGTCCCCATTACCCCAATCCAACGGCAAAGCTGAAAAGGGGGTGCACATTGTCAAACGACTCCTGTGCAAGGCGGCCGATGCAGGATCCGATTTTTACCTCGCCCTGCTTGCTTACAGATCAGCTCCATTGTCCACCGGCCTGTCACCGGCTCAATTGCTGATGAATCACACGCTGCGGACGACGGTGCCGGCCATTCATGTCCCGGACTTGGACAACTGTCCGGTCCTTCGTCGCATGCAGTTGTCTTGGGCCCAACACAAATCGGCGTACGACGCCCGTGGCACGGATCTCCCTGATCTGGCTACTGATGACAAGGTCCGTGTCCAACTTCCCGATGGTGGTTGGTCCGCCACCGCTGTGGTGCTCAGGCAAGTGGCCCCCAGGTCATTTTTGGTTCGTCTACAAGAAGGCTCTCTTCCTCGCCGAAATAGGCGGGCACTACGACTCCTTCCTCGCTCGCCACCAGATCACCATGTCCTGCCTCGCCGTCACGACAAACCCGTCACGGACTTTGCAGATCTCTCTTTCACTCTGCCACCCTCTGAGTCTGACACAGTCCCGCCCATTCCAGAACAGGCGGCCCCTGACCCACCCTTGAGGCGGTCAACCAGAATTCGTCGCCCACCTCAGAGACTGAATTTATGAACTGCCTGAATTCATGGACTCTTTGAACTCATGAACTGATTGTTTTGTTACCCTGTTTGAATAACTCACTGGCTTGTACATACTGTTGTTGTAGTTATATTCTGTGTTACATACAGTCCATCTACACGAGACACCTTCCAATGTAAATATCTTAGAGTTTCTGTACATAGTCCTGTAAATATGCTCGCATGTGCCACACATAGTTAGGAACATTCGCATACTGCATTGATTATTGTCACAAACACACATTTTTTTAGAAAAGGGGGGGATGTCATAATATACACATCAGTATATGATGGTGCAGAGACACACACTGACTGACACACTGCAAGACCAATCAACACACACAACACAGCAGCCAATCACCAGTTAGGGCACGGACACTATAAAGACAGAGGGCACTAGTTTTCCCGTTCATTCGGGATGCAACCTCTGAGACAGACAGAGCCCGCAGTCAGTAGCACAAACATCCACAATGTGCTAGCAGTATAGGCTGGTCAGGTTAGGCATAGGTCTTCAGTCAATCTAACATAGTGTCGACCCACAGTGCAAGTATGTTTAACAGCTCTTAGTTAAATAAAATAGAGTTGTACTATTACAAGTGTTGGTAGGCTGTCTATGTTACTGCTAAGGTAAACGCAGTCTCCACAGATCCAGAGTACCCAACACATCAATGTACACATCCCATGAATGAACATAAAACAAAGATACAGTCGTTAGCTCAATTTAGTTGGTGTTTCCAAGGCCCAGAAACCCAGTGTTAAACCTGAAAGATATGTGAAATATGAGACATGTAACCTCAGTGTAATGTTTCAATCAGTCACCTGCCACCTGGGAACAGATTGACTACACCGTCCCATTTACATTTTAACAGGCTTGAGGTCGGAACTGAAATTTAAAAATAAATGAAAACATTTTTAACATCAAAACTGACCCTACCCCACCTATGTTTTGTAGTTAAAATTACTCCCGTAGATCATTGTAGACTCCTGCAATACATGCAATGCCCTTTGACAAATCATTTTCTCTGTGGGAACACCATAGAACAAATCACACAGAAGAATAGAAATTGGGCATCGTGTGTTTACGTTTCAAATACATCTTTCAGGTGGACCACTTACTTTGGAGTGAGAATTGAGCAAAGTGGAGATTGATTTTGTTCCCTCGCACAGCAGAGCCCTGAATGAGAATGCAATCTGATCCCTCACACACACTGAAGGAGGTCTGAACACACCCAGAACTCAGGAGGATTAAATCTGCTCCATCACAGTACACAGGGAGCGGGATTCTCCATGGCTGTCGCTGAAATCCCAAAACGCGATTGGGCGGTGAATAGTTTCGACACCAATATCACGGTGGGCGCCAATTTGACGCCAAATCACAACTCTCCATCACCTCGACAGCGGCGTTTATGCGGTCCAGAACGCACAAACAGTAAACATCATTTGCACGTCATTAATGGGCCCGACCCAGTATTCTTCAGGGCCTCCGCGATTCTTTGATGGGCCGAGTTCCCGGCAGCGCGGTTCACTTGTTCTTTTAAAAATCGTGAAAGCAACATCATGGCTGCTGAGAGGGAGTGAGGGGGGGGCGGAAAGTGCCCAACATCGCCTTTGTTTGCTGCCAGTTGTGCCGCTAATCGAGGTACTTCTGCCAGGGCTGGGGGGGAGTAGTGGGGGGTGGCCAGGAGGTGGGCTGTGGGATCGGGATGGCCGGACATGGTACACCATTATCTCAGCCGGAAAGGCAGCCATGCAGAGCTGCACACCGCTAACAGTCCACTATGAACTTAGTGACACGGGCCGTATAGGTGGCCCCCAGGCCACCCCCTTAGGTGCCCTCTGCCCCAGCCGCTCCATTAGCTGTATGGGCGTGCTTCAGCACAACCAGCGACACCTTGTTTTCTGGGATGAGTGTGTGTGGGGATTGCAATGTGTATGTGCGGCTGCAGCTTGTCAACCTCCCAAGTGTCAATCATGGACCCGGCGAGACCCGCACCGTTTTTCATTGGAATCGATTGTGTCCCTCATGGTACTGGATCATCCAAGTTTGGTGCCAGTTCTGCTGTCAGGAATGTGCATGAATTCTGCCCCAGCATCAACACTTGGGGTGGGATTTTCCAGCTGCGTCCGCCTGGCTATGGGAGAATCCCGCCCGAGGTCAATGGATTTCTCCATTGTCGGTGTCTCGCCCATGGCGTTCTTGCAGCGGGCGGGAAGGAAGAATCCAGCCCTTTGTCTCAGAGAATCTTGCCAGGGGGTTTGAATCTGTTCCCTCACACATAGCTGAGGGCCCCAGTCAGTCTCCTCACCATTATCACCCTCAGTACATTAAGATGTTGAATATGCTCCCTCATGCACCACAGCACTGAATGCAGTTTGAAGCTACTACGAGAAATAAATTTACAGAAAAAAAGCACACAAAGCATTTTTCAACATTTCTATTGGTGTCCTTACACCCAACGATTCTGCTTAATCTTTGCCCCCTCCTTCGGACCTGCAAACAAGCGCAGTCACCACATGCACCCTGTGGGATACATTCACCCTGAGAATATGGCTAGTTTTGTCAGTGGAGCCAACTGAAGACATCCAAGATGACAGAATTGTGGTGAATGTATAGTGCTAATAATTCACCAGTGCATTTGTATCATGTTCTGCTGTTGTGTTATGTTATTAACCCTGTGGGCTCCACCTATGGGCCATTGGGTGGCTTCACCCACAGGGGGATATGTTGGGGCATGTACGGGCTCCGCCCATGGCTCCTCCCCTTAAGAGGAAGTATAAAGAGCAGCTGACCTGCAGGCAGTTCCCAGTATTGTACCAATCGCAGGCAGGCACTGTTCTAAGCTGCTTAAAACCACGGTTTACTTCTCCTCGTGTCTTTGAGTGAATTGATGGTCGCATCAATTTAATCAGCTTAAATACAACTATGGAATCAGCCCTCAAACCTGACAGACTGGAACTCGATCCGCAGGCCGTGGAAGCGAAAGAAATTTTTTCGCACTGGCTTCGATGCTTCAAGGCCTACCTCGCCGTGTCGTCCATGCCACCCGTCACTGATGAACAGAAGCTGAGCCTCCTCCATGCATCGCATTTCTGTCCAGCTCGACGAGGCAGCCTCCTATACAGATGCCCTCGTGCTGCTCGAACGCCTCTACATACGGCCTGTGAACGAGGTATTCGCGCGACACGTCTTCACCACTCGCCGCCAGTGCCCCGGGGAGTCGCTAGATGACTACCTACGCGACCTCAAAGCCCTCGCACGCAACTGTAATTACCAGGCCGATACGGCCACTCAGCACATGGAGCTCGCCATCCGAGACGTTTACGTGGCGGGAGTCCGATCGAAGTATGTGAGACAGTGCCTGCTCGAAAAAGGGGCCCAGGTCCTGGACGACACGGTAAAGTTAGCCACCTCTCTGGAAGTTGCATTTCAGAGTCTTACTGCATTCCCGGCTGACCACGCGACCCCCTCGTGGACCCCCGACCAGAGACTACCCCAGGCCTGTGCCGCGCGGCTGCCCGTCCATCATGGGGGGGCTACCCTGCTATTTCTGCGGCCAGTCTCAACACCCCCGGCAGCACTGCCCGGCCCGCAACGCGAACTGCAGCAGCTGCGGGCGAAAAGGACACTTCGCCAAGGTCTGCCTGGCTAGGTCTAAGCTGTAACTCACAGACCCGATCCTCAGACTCACAGGGATCACTCTGGACCAGTCGCGATCCAAGCACCTCCGGAGCTACATGATGGCCGTCTGGGTTAACGGGCACGAGACACCTTGCCTTTTTGACTCCGGGAGCGCAGAGAGCCTCATTCACCTGGACAAGGCTAAGACGCTGCTCGCTCCCAATTTTCCCGACGCAACAAACCATCTCCCTCGCCTCTGAGTCGCACTCGGTGAAAATCCAAGGGTGCACTACTGCAACCCTAGCGATACAGGGCGCTGAGTATGCTAATTTTAAACTATACATGCTCCCAGACCTCTGCGCTCCTCTCCTATTGGGACTCGACTTCCAATGTAACCTCATGAGCCTTACTCTTAAGTTCGGGGGGGCCCGTACCCCCACTCACCATATGGCAGCCTCACGACCCTAAAAGCCGACCCTCCCCCACTCTTCGCAAACCTCACCGCTGACTGCAAACCAGTCGCTACCAGAAGCAGGCGGTATAGCATGCAGGACAGGACGTTCATTAGGTCCGAGGTCCAGCGTCTCTTGCGGGAGGGAGTCATCGAGGCCAGCAATAGCCCCTGGAGAGCTCAGGTGGTGTTCGTCAAGACCGGGGAAAAGTTACGGATGGTAGTTGATTACAGCCAAACCATTGCGCAACTCGATGCGTACCCTCTTCCCCGGATTGCAGACATGGTAAATCAGATCGCACACTACCGCGTGTTCTCCACGGTGGATCTGAGGTCTGCATACCACCAGCTCCCAATCTGCCCGGAGGACCGCCAGTACACAGCTTTTGAGGCAGACGGCCGCCTTTTCCATTTCCTCTGGGTCCCTTTGGCGTCACGATTAGGGTTTCGGTGTTTCAGAGAGCAATGGACCAAATGGTGGACCAGTACGGGCTGCGGGCCACATTTCCGTACTTGGACAATGTCACCATCTGCGGCCATGATCAGCAGGACCACAACGCCAACCTCCACCGATTTCTCCAAACCGCCCAAAACCTCAACCTCACCTACAACAAGGATAAATGCGTTTTCCGCACAACCAGACTAGCCATCCTCGGCTACGTCGAGGAGAACGGAGTCCTAGGGCCCAACGCTGATCGTATGCAACTCCTACAACTCCCTGTCCCTCACTGTCCCAAGGCCCTGAAGAGGTGCCTTGGATTTTTCTCCTATTATGCCCAGTGGGACCCAATTATGCGGACAAAGCCCACCCACTAATCAAGGCCACCATCTTTCCACTGGCAACTGAGGCCCGCCAGGCCTTCAGCGGAATCAAGGCGGACATCGCCAAAGTCGCGATGCGTGCGGTGGACGAGTCCGTCCCCTTCCAGGTGGAGAGCGACGCATCAGAGGTCGCTCTCGCCGCCACCCTCAACCAAGCAGGCATTCTGGTAGCATTCTTTTCACGCACCCTCACCTCCTCTGAAATTCAATATTCCTCGGTCGAAAAAGAAGCCCAAGCCATCATGGAAGCCGTGCGGCACTGGAGGCACTACCTCGCTGGTAGGAGGTTTACCCTCCTCACCGACCAACGATTGGTAGCCTTCCTGTTCGACAATACGCTGCGGGGCAAAATCAAGAACGATAAGATCTTGAGGTGGAGGATCGAACTCTCCACCTATAACTATGATATAGTATATCGTCCTGGGAAGCTCAACGAGCCCCCAGATGCCCTGTCCCGCGGCACATGCGCCAGCTCGCAAGATGACCGACTACGGGCTATCCACGATGACCTCTGCCACCCGGGGGTCACCCGGCTCGCCCATTATATCAAGGCCCGCAACCTGCTGTACTCTACCGAGGAGGTCAGAGCCATGACCAGGGACTGCCAAATCTGTGCGGAGTGTAAACCGCACTTCTATCGGCCAGATAAGGCCCACCTGGTAAAGGCATCCCGGCCCTTTGAACACCTCAGTATCGATATCAAAGGGACTCTCCCCTCCAATAACCGCAATACATACTTTCTCACCATCATAGATGAGTTCTCCCGCTTCCCGTTGGCCATCCCCTGCATCGATATGACCACTCCCACTGTCATTAAAGCCCTGCATAGTATCTTCACCCTGTTTGGTTTCCCCAGTTATGCCCACAGTGACCGGGGCTCGTCGCTCATGAGCGCCGAACTGCGACAGTACCTGCTTAGTAAGGGCATCGTCTCGAGCAGGACGACCAGCTATAACCCCAGGGGAAACGGGCAGGTGGAGAGGGAGAACGCGACGGTCTGGAAGACCGTCCTACTGACCCTGCGGTCCAGGAATCTCCCAGTTTCTCACTGGCAGGAGGTCCTCCCCGATGCGCTCCACTCCATCAGGTCCCTCCTTTGCATGGCCACAAACCGGACTCTTCATGACCGCTTGTTTGTTTTCCCTAGGGGAGCTATCTCAGGGGCCTCGCTTCCGTCCTGGCTGAAGACACTGGGACCAGTCCTCCTCCGAAAACACGTTCGGAGCCATAAGACCGACCCCCTGTTAGAGAGGGTCCAGCTCCTACACTCCAACCCACAATATGCTTATGTCGAACACCCTGATGGCCGACAGGATACCGTCTCTCTCCGGGACCTGGAGCTCGCAGGCTCCACCATCACCACAGCCCCCACACTATATCCCATCTAACCTACCATGTCCAGCGCCCCCACTCCTATATGGCTCCCGCGCTCCCTCCCACCCGCCACACCGGTCCACAGGAATGAAGCTCCAGAAGAGCCGCTCCCGGAGTCCACGCCTATGCCCGCACCGGACCCACTTCCACAGTCACCCGGACCGGCTGCAACACCAGTGCTTCGGCGATCACAGCGCATGATCCATGGGCTGGACCGGCTGATCCTCTGAACCCGTCACCCCCGCCGGACTTCATTTTTTAACAGGGGGTGAATGTCTTGAATGTATAGTGCTAATAATTCACCAGTGCATTTGTATCATGTTCTGCTGTTGTGTTATGTTATTAACCCTGTGGGCTCCACCTATGGGCCATTGTGTGGCTTCACCCACAGGGGGATATGTTGGGCCATGTACGGGCTCCGCCCTTGGCTCCTCCCCTTAAGAGGATGTATAAAGAGCAGCTGACCTGCAGGCAGTTCCCAGTATTGTACCAGTCGCAGGCAGGCACTGTTCTAAGCTGATTAAAACCACGGTTTACTTCTCCTTGTGTCTTTGAGTGAATTGATGGCCGCATCAAGAATGCCTTATGAACTTCTTCAATCTCACTTCATTACCCCACGATCTGGTCTGATTTTACAAGCTGCAGATGATGTTACCATGCAAATGCTGCTTTCCTCCCATCCCTCTCCCCTCACTCCAACTCTCTCCTTGTCATCGACGCTTTCAGATACCCAGCCTGGCCAGTTAGTAATTCCTGAGAGCAGACCTCTGAGAAATAAAGACCAGGGTGGGATTCTCCGTCGGCAGGATCCTCCGCTTCGCCAGCAGCACACACACGCCCGCGATATTACCGATGGCATGGGGAGTGGCCACAATGGGAAACCCCATTATCCGGCTGCTGGGACAGAGTATCCCGCTGCCGGAGGGGGTGTGCCGCGTCAGAAAACGGGTCTGGCGGGCTGGAGAATCCCACCCCATAGCTTCATCTGACACTCAGAACTAGCAGCTCAGCTAGTGGCACTCTGTGTACATTAAAGGGAAGAAGACTATACCTGCGGGAAGTGCACCCAACTTCAGCTCCTCAAAGACCGTGTTAGGGAACTGGAGCTGAAGCTGGATGAACTTCGGATCATCCGGGAGGCAGAGGGGGTGATTGAGAAGAGTTACAGGGAGGTAACCACACCCAAGGTACAGGACAAGAATAGCTGGGTTACAGTCAGGGGGAAAAAAACAAACAGGCAGACAGTGCAGGGATCCCTCGTGGCCGTTCCCCTTCAAAACAAGTATACCGTTTTGGATGCTGTTGGGGGGGATGACCTACCGGGGGAAGGCCCTAGCGGCCAGGTCTCTGGCACTGAGTCTGGCTCTGGGGCTCAGAAGGGAAGGGGGGAGAATAGAAAAGCAATAGTTGTCGGAGATTCAATGGTTAGGGGAATAGATAGGAGATTCTGTGGTCGCGAGCGAGACTCCCGGAAGGTATGTTGCCTCCCGGGTGCCAGGGCCAGGGATGTCTCGGATCGTGTCTTCAGGATCCTTAAGGGGGAGGGGGAGCAGCCAGAAGTTGTGGTGCACATTGGTACCAAAGACATAGGTAGGAAAAGGGGTGTGGAGGTAATAAACAAGTTTAGGGAGTTAGGCTGGAAGTTGAAAGCCAGGACAGACAGAGTTGTCATCTCTGGTTTGTTGCCGGTGCCACGTGATAGCGAGGCTAGGAATAGGGAGAGAGTGCAGTTGAACACGTGGCTGCAGGAATGGTGTAGGAGGGAGGGCTTCAGGTATTTGGATAATTGGAGCGCATTCTGGGGAAGGTGGGACCTGTACAAGCAGGACGGGTTGCATCTGAACCAGAGGGGCACCAATATCCTGGGAGGGAGGTTTGCTAGTACTCTTCGGGAGTGTTTAAACTAATTTGGCTGGGGAATGGGAACCGGATTTGTAGTCCAGCAACTAAGGTAGCCGATATTCAGGACGCCAAAGCATGTAATGAGGCAGTGGGGAAGGGAACACTGACAAAGGAGAGTATTTGCAGGCACGGAGATGGGTTGAAGTGTGTATACTTCAACGCAAGAAGCATCAGGAATAAGGTGGGTGAACTTAAGGCATGGATCGGTACTTGGGACTACGATGTGGTGGACATCACGGAAACAAAGAACAAAGAACAAAGAAATGTACAGCACAGGAACAGGCCCTTCGGCCCTCCAAGCCCGTGCCGACCATACTGCCCGACTAAACTACAATCTTCTACACTTCCTGGGTCCGTATCCTTCTATTCCCATCCTATTCATATATTTGTCAAGATGCCCCTTAAATGTCCCTATCGTCCCTGCCTCCACTACCTCCTCCGGTAGTGAGTTCCAGGCACCCACTACCCTCTGCGTAAAAAACTTGCCTCGTACATCTACTCTAAACTTTGCCCCTCTCACCTTAAACCTATGCCCCCTAGTAATTGACCCCTCTACCCTGGGGAAAAGCCTCTGACTATCCACTCTGTCTATGCCCCTCATAATTTTGTATACCTCTATCAGGTCTCCCCTCAACCTCCTTCGTTCCAGTGAGAACAAACCGAGTTTATTCAATCGCTCCTCATAGCTTATGCCCTCCATACCAGGCAACATTCTGGTAAATCTCTTCTGCACCCTCTCTAAAGCCTCCACATCCTTCTGGTAGTGTGGCGACCAGAATTGAACACTATACTCCAAGTGTGGCCTAACTAAGGTTCTATACAGCTGCAACATGACTTGCCAATTCTTATACTCAATGCCCCGGCCAATGAAGGCAAGCATGCCGTATGCCTTCTTGACTACCTTCTCCACCTGTGTAGCCCCTTTCAGTGATCTGTGGACCTGTACTCCTAGATCTCTTTGACTTTCAATACTCTTGAGGGTTCTACCATTCACTGTATATTCCCTACCTGCATTAGCCCTTCCAAAATGCATTACCTCACATTTGTCCAGGTTAAACTCCATCTGCCATCTCTCCGCCCAAGTCTCCAGACAATCTAAATCCTGCTGTATCCTCAGACAGTCCTCATCGCTATCCGCAATTCCACCAACCTTTGTGTCGTCTGCAAACTTACTAATCAGACCAGTTACATTTTCCTCCAAATCATTTATATATACTACAAAGAGCAAAGGTCCCAGCACTGATCCCTGTGGAACACCACTGGTCACAGCCCTCCAATTAGAAAAGCATCCCTCCATTGCTACCCTCTGCCTTCTATGGCCTAGCCAGTTCTGTATCCACCTTGCCAGTTCACCCCTGATCCCGTGTGACTTCACCTTTTGTACTAGTCTACCATGAGGGACCTTGTCAAAGGCCTTACTGAAGTCCATATAGACAACATCTACTGCCCTACCTGCATCAATCATCTTAGTGACCTCCTCGAAAAACTCTATCAAGTTAGTGAGACACGACCTCCCCTTCACAAAACCGTGCTGCCTCTCACTAATACGTCCATTTGCTTCCAAATGGGAGTAGATCCTGTCTCGAAGAATTCTCTCCAGTAATTTCCCTACCACTGAAGTAAGGCTCACCGGCCTGTAGTTCCCGGGATTATCCCTGCCACCCTTCTTAAACAGAGGAACAACATTGGCTATTCTCCAGTCCTCCGGGACATCCCCTGAAGACAGCGAGGATCCAAAGATTTCTGTCAAGGCCTCAGCAATTTCCTCTCCAGCCTCCTTCAGTATTCTGGGGTAGATCCCATCCGGCCCTGGGGACTTATCTACCTTAATATTTTTTAAGACACCCAACACCTCGTCTTTTTGGATCACAATGTGACCCAGGCTATCTACACCCCCTTCTCCAGACTCAACATCTACCAATTCCTTCTCTTTGGTGAATACTGATGCAAAGTATTCATTTAGTACCTCGCCCATTTCCTCTGGCTCCACACATAGATTCCCTTGCCTATCCTTCAGTGGGCCAACCCTTTCCCTGGCTACCCTCTTACTTTTTATGTAAGTGTAAAAAGCCTTGGGATTTTCCTTAACCCTATTTGCCAATGCCTTTTCATGACCCCTTCTAGCCCTCCTGACTCCTTGCTTAAGTTCCTTCCTACTTTCCTTATATGCCACACAGGCTTCGTCTGTTCCCAGCCTTTTAGCCCTGACAAATGCCTCCTTTTTCTTTTTGACGAGGCCTACAATATCACTCGTCATCCAAGGTTCCCGAAAATTGCCGTATTTATCTTTCTTCCTCACAGGAACATGCCTGTCCTGTATTCCTTTCAACTGACACTTGAAAGCCTCCCACATGTCAGATGTTGATTTGCCCTCAAACATCCGCCCCCAATCTATGTTCTTCAGTTCCCGCCTAATATTGTTATAATTAGCCTTCCCCCAATTTAGCACATTCATCCTCGGACCACTCTTATCCTTGTCCACCAGTACTTTAAAACTTACTGAATTGTGGTCACTGTTACCGAAATGCTCCCCTACTGAAACATCTACCACCTGGCCGGGCTCATTCCCCAATACCAGGTCCAGTACCGCCCCTTCCCTAGTTGGACTGTTTACATATTGTTTTAAGAAGCCCTCCTGGATGCTCCTTACAAACTCTGCCCCGTCTAAGCCCCTGGCACTAAGTGAGTCCCAGTCAATATTGGGGAAGTTGAAGTCTCCCATCACCACAACCCTGTTGTTTTTACTCTTTTCCAAAATCTGTCTACCTATCTGCTCCTCTATCTCCCGCTGGCTGTTGGGAGGCCTGTAGTATACCCCCAACATTGTGACTGCACCCTTCTTATTCCTGATCTCTACCCATATAGCCTCACTGCCCTCTGAGGTGTCCTCTCGCTGTATAGCTGTGATACTCTCCTGAACAAGTAGCGCAACTCCGCCTCCCCTTTTACATCCCCCTCTATCCCGCCTGAAACATCTAAATCCTGGAACGTTTAGCTGCCAATCCTGCCCTTCCCTCAACCAGGTCTCTGTAATGGCAACAACATCATAGTTCCAAGTAGTAATCCAAGCTCTAAGTTCATCTGCCTTACCCGTAATGCTCCTTGCATTAAAACATATGCACTTCAGGCCACCAGACCCGCTGTGTTCAGCAACTTCTCCCCGTCTGCGCTGCCTCAGAGCCACACTGTCCCTATTCCCTAGTTCTCCCTCAATGCTCTCACCTTCTGACCTATTGCTCCCGTGCCCACCCCCCTGCCATACTAGTTTAAACCCTCCCGTGTGACACTAGCAAACCTCGCGGCCAGGATATTTATGCCTCTCCGGTTTAGATGCAACCCGTCCATCTTATACAGGTCACACCTGCCCCGGAAGAGCTCCCAGTGGTCCAGATAACAGAAACCCTCCCTCCTACACCAGCTGTTTAGCCACGTGTTTGTCTGCTCTATCTTCCTATTTCTAGCCTCACTGGCACGTGGCACAGGGAGTAATCCCGAGATTACAACCCTCGAGGTCCTGTCTTTTAACTTTCTGCCTAGCTCCCTGAACTCCTGCTGCAGGACCTCATGCCCCTTCCTGCCTATGTCGTTAGTACCAATATGTACAACGACCTCTGCCTGTTTGCCCTCCCCCTTCAGGATTCCCTCTACCCGTTCGGAGACATCCTGGACCCTGGCACCAGGGAGGCAACATACCATCCTGGAGTCTCTTTCACGTCCACAGAAGCGCCTATCTGTGCCCCTGACTATAGAGTCCCCTATAACTATTACTCTTCTGCGCTTTGACCCTCCCTTCTGAACATCAGAGCCAGCCGTGGTGCCACTGCTCTGGCTGCTGCTGTTTTCCCCTGATAGGCTATCCCCCCCGACAGTATCCAAAGGGGTATATCTGTTCGAGAGGGGGACAACCACAGGGGATTCCTGCACTGACTGCCTGCCCTTTCTGGTGGTCACCCATTTCTCTGCCTGCACCTTGGGTGTGACCACACTTACATAACTGCGATCTATGACGCTTTCCGCCACCTGCATGCTCCTAAGTGCATCCAATTGCTGCTCCAACTGAACCATGCGGTCTGTGAGGAGCTGCAGTTGGGTGCACTTTCTGCAGATGAAGCCATCCGGGACACTGGAAGCCTCCCGGACCTGCCACATCTCACAGTCAGAGCACAGCACCCCTCTAACTGACATTGCGTCAATTAATTAAAATTAAAATTTGTCTTTTTTTTTTTAAATACTTTTTTTAAATTTCAAAGTTACTGTCAACTATCTGTTTCCTAGCACTAGATTTCTAATAGAAATGCGATAGCTAACTATAATATTCTCCGATCTCTGGCTTAGATATCCTCTAAATTATAATTAAGTTATTATGTTTAATTAGATCCCAAATACTCAAAAAAATTTAGGTTAGAATCCCAACCAGCCACTCAGGTCACAGCTTTTCTGTGATGTCACTTCAGTTTCCCCCCGACACACACAATTTGAAAAACAGGTATAAAAGTAAAAATCACTTGCTTACCTTCTGAGATGTTCTCAGGTTCCCTCGCTGACAGAGACTGCTCCTCCACCTCCAATCCTTGACCTGCACAATGCTAATAATATAATATGGCACTTACCTTACACCAATGGGTCTTATTATTAGGTTAGAGGAGGAGGGCGGGTGGGAGACACTACACGTGTAGTGTCTCGGGTTTCCTCTCCACCAGAATTTATTGGGGGGGGGGGGGGGGGGGGGGGCACTTGCCAGAGGTCGAACTTCCGGTTCCCGCCGAAATCCAAAGGGCTGCTCCTGTAAAGGTAAGTGCTTTTAAATTCACTACTCACCTCCCAGAAGGCCCCTGCGCACCGCTGCCGCCGAAATCCAAAGGGCTGCTCCTGCAAAGGTAAGTGCTTTTAAATTCACTACTCACCTCCCAGAAGGCCCCTGCGCACCGCTGCCGCCGAAATCCAAAGGGCTGCTCCTGCAAAGGTAAGTGCTTTTAAATTCACTACTCACCTCCAAGAAGGCCCCTGCGCACCGCTGCCGCCGAAATCCAAAGGGCTGCTCCTGCAAAGGTAAGTGCTTTTAAACTAACTACTCACCTCCCAGAAGGCCCCTGCGCACCGCTGCCGCCGAAATCCAAAGGGCTGCTCCTGTAAAGGTAAGTGCTTTTAAATTCACTACTCACCTCCCAGAAGGCCCCTGCGCACCGCTGCCGCCGAAATCCAAAGGGCTGCTCCTGCAAAGGTAAGTGCTTTTAAATTCACTACTCACCTCCCAGAAGGCCCCTGCGCACCGCTGCCGCCGAAATCCAAAGGGCTGCTCCTGCAAAGGTAAGTGCTTTTAAATTCACTACTCACCTCCAAGAAGGCCCCTGCGCACCGCTGCCGCCGAAATCCAAAGGGCTGCTCCTGCAAAGGTAAGTGCTTTTAAACTAACTACTTCTAACGTGGATAGAAGAGGGGCAGAAATGGTTGTTGGAGGTCCCTGGTTATAGATGTTTCAATAAGATTAGGGAGGGTGGTAAAAGAGGTGGGGGGGAGGCATTATTAATTAGAGATAGTATAACAGCTGCAGAAAGGCAGTTCGAGGAGTATCACCCTATTGAGGTAGTATGGGTTGAAGTCAGAAATAGGAAAGGAGCAGTCACCTTGTTAGGAGTTTTCTATAGGCCCCCCAATAGTAGCAGAGATGTGGAGGAACAGATTGGGAAACAGATTTTGGAAAGGTGCAGAAGTCATAGGGTAGTAGTCATGGGCGACTTTAACTTCCCAAATATTGAGTGGAAACTCTTTAGATCAAATAGTTTGGATGGGGTGGTGTTTGTGCAGTGTGTCCAGGAAGCTTTTCTAACACAGTATGTAGATTGTCCGACCAGAGGAGGGGCAATATTGGATTTAGTACTGGGTAATGAACCAGGGCAAGTGGTAGATTTGTTAGTGGGGGAGCATTTTGGAGATAGTGACCACAATTCTGTGACTTTCACTTTAGTAATGGAGAGGGATAGGTACGTGCAACAGGGCAAGGTTTACAATTGGGGGAAGGGTAAATACGATGTTGTCAGACAAGAATTGAAGTGCATAAGTTGGGAACATAGGCTGGCAGGGAAGGACACAAGTGAAATGTGGAACTTGTTCAAGGAACAGGTGCTACGTGTCCTTGATATGTATGTCCCTGTCAGGCAGGGAAGAGATGGTCGAGTGAGGGAACCATGGTTGACAAGAGAGGTTGAATGTCTTGTTAAGAGGAGAAAGGTGACTTATGTAAGGCTGAGGAAACAAGGTTCAGACAGAGCACTGGAGGGATACAAGATAGCCAGGAGGGAACTGAAGAAAGGGGTTAGGAGAGCTAAGAGAGGGCATGAACAATCTTTGGCAGGTAGGATCAAGGAAAATCCCAAGGCCTTTTACACATATGTGAGAAATATGAGAATGACTAGAGCGAGGGTAGGTCCGATCAAGGACAGTAGCGGGAGACTGTGTATTTAGTCTGAAGAGATAGGAGAGGTCTTGAATGAGTACTTTTCTTCTGTATTTACAAATGAGAGGGGCGATATTGTTGGAGAGGACAGTGCGAAACAGATTGGTAAGCTCGAGGAAATACTTGTTAGTAAGGAAGATGTGTTGGGCATTTTGAAAAACTTGAGGATAGACAAGTCCCCCGGGCCTGACGGGATATATCCAAGGAGTCTATGGGAAGCAAGAGATGAAATTGCAGAGCCGTTGGCAATGATCTTTTCGTCCTCACTGTCAACAGGGGTGGTACCAGGGGATTGGAGAGTGGCGAATGTCGTGCCCCTGTTCAAAAAAGGGACTAGGGATAATCCTGGGAATTACAGGCCAGTTAGTCTTACTTCGGTGGTAGGCAAAGTAATGGAAAGGGTACTGAAGGATAGGATTTCTGAGCATCTGGAAAGACACTGCTTGATTAGGGATAGTCAGCACGGATTTGTGAGGGGTAGGTCTTGCCTTACAAATCTTATTGAATTCTTTGAGGAGGTGACCAAGCATGTGGATGAAGGTAAAGCAGTGGATGTAGTGTACATGGATTTTAGTAAGGCATTTGATAAAGTTCCCCATGGTAGGCTTATGCAGAAAGTAAAGAGGCATGGCATAGTGGGAAATTTGGCCAGTTGGATAACGAACTGGCTAACCGATAGAAGCCAGAGAGTGGTGGTGGATGGCAAATATTCAGCCTGGATCCCAGTTACCAGTGGTGTACCGCAGGGATCAGTTCTGGGTCCTCTGCTGTTTGTGATTTTCATTAATGACTTGGATGAGGGAGTTGAAGGGCGGGTCAGTAAATTTGCAGACGATACGAAGATTGGTGGAGTTGTGGATAGTAAGGAGGGCTGTTGTCGGCTGCAAAGAGACATAGATAGGATGCAGAGCTGGGCTGAGAAGTGGCAGATGGAGTTTAACCCTGAAAAGTGTGAGGTTGTCCATTTTGGAAGGACAAATATGAATGCGGAATACAGGGTTAACGGTAGAGTTCTTGGCATTGTGGAGGAGCAGAGAGACCTTGGGGTCTATGTTCATACATCTTTGAAAGTTGCCACTCAAGTGGATAGAGCTGTGAAGAAGGCCTATGGTGTGCTCGCGTTCATTAACAGAGGGATTGAATTTAAGAGCCGTGAGGTGATGATGCAGCTGTACAAAACTTTGGTAAGGCCACATTTGGAGTACTGTGTACAGTTCTGGTCGCCTCATTTTAGGAAGGATGTGGAAGCTTTGGAAAAGGTGCAAAGAAGATTTACCAGGATGTTGCCTGGAATGGAGAGTAGGTCTTACGAGGAAAGGTTGAGGGTGCTAGGCCTTTTCTCATTAGAGCGGAGAAGGATGAGGGGCGACTTGATAGAGGTTTATAAGATGATCAGGGGAATAGATAGAGTAGACAGTCAGAGACTTTTTCCCCAGGTGGAACACACCATTACAAGGGGACATAAATTTAAGGTGAAAGGTGGAAGATATAGGAGGGATATCAGAGGTAGGTTCTTTACCCAGAGAGTAGTGGGGGCATGGAATGCACTGCCTGTGGAAGTAGTTGAGTCGGAAACATTAGGGACCTTCAAGCAGCTGTTGGATAGGTACATGGATTACGGGAAAATGATATAGTGTAGATTTATTTGTTCTTAAGGGCAGCACGGTAGCATTGTGGATAGCACAATTGCTTCAAAGATCCATGGTCCCAGGTTCGATTCCGGCTTGGGTCATTGTCTGTGCGGAGTCTGCACGTCCTCCCCGTGTCTGCGTGGGTTTCCTCCGGGTGCTCCGGTTTCCTCCCACAGTCCAAAGATGTGCGGGTTAGGTGAATTGGCTAATGATAAATTGCCCTTAATGTCCAAATTGCCCTTGGTGTTGGGTGGAGGTGTTGAGTTTGGGTAGGGTGCTCTTTCCAAGAGCTGGTGCAGACTCAAAGGGCCGAATGGCCTCCTTCTGCACTGTAAATTCAATGATAATCTATGATTAATCTAGGACAAAGGTTCGGCGCAACATCGTGGGCCGAAGGGCCTGTTCTGTGCTGTATTTTCTGTGTTCTATGTTCTATGTAAGAGCGGGGCCGGCCCTACCTGTCGGGGGTGGTGTTTGTCCCCTTAATGGGGCAATCTGCTGAGAGGGGCATGTGACCAGGATAACCAGTCAGGGACCAGGGTAGGGAATCACCCTCACGAGCGCGGGTTTCTGGATCAGTTCGATCCTGGAAGCTGACTTGCAGCCATGAGGCTGAAATGTCTGCTTTGTGGTAAAATGTGAATAAACCTTGCAGTTTTTATTTATCTAACTGGTGAAAGGGAAATATTACAGTGGATATGAATGGCTAACAGCTCGGGGGAAAGGATAGTGCATGTCCCAGCTCACCAGAGGGTGAGATCATGGCCGAGCTCTGCTGATGAGAACTCAGATGGTGGACTTTAATGGGATGATGCTCAGTAAACAAGCTGATTGGAATGTATAAAGGAATGTTTGGCGAATTGGCAGGCATCCTTGGAGAGCCTGTTCTCATTGTCAAGGAGCATGGAATACCCCAGCAACAACTCGGAATGGGGCTTTGTGCAGATTTTATAGGCCGTCCTTTCCAGGGTGAAAATGGTGGCAAACTCCAGGACAATCGTTCTGGATCCAGCCATGATCCAGTGTCTGGTTGTCAATTTCTCAGCTTGCATTGCAGTACAGGCAGAAAGCAAGCAATGCAGTGGTCGTGAGGCCACGAGATCTCTGCTCGTTGCCATACAGGTTCAGACTGCCGCCTTTACGGCTGTGGAATCCAGTGCTCAGAAGATTCTGGTGAAAGGTCATCGACCAGAAACATTAATTATTGTGTATTGTATTGTGTTGTTACATACCTGGGCTCGTCCCTGCTGGCCCCGCCTGTGGCCCCTCCCCTCGAGCTCATGTATAAAGGTGGCTGGTCTCCGCCTTTGATCCACTTTTGGATCAGAGGCCAGGAGGCTTTCTGTTTAGTGTATTAAAGCCTCAGTTACATTCACCACTCGTCGTGTGTTCATTGATGGCATATCATCTTGTTTCTCTCCACAGATGCTGGCTGACCTGCTCAGTTTCTCCAGATATAAAAAAAAATATCAGATTTCCTGCATTTGCAGTATTTTGCTTTTGTATTAAACCCGGGTGTGTGGCTCTCTATTTCTTCATCTGCCTCATTATAAATATAGTTAAAAGCTGAGGCTACAATTCAGATTCCTGGTTGTCACCACCTGCTGCATCCTGCCAATTTGGAGCGCCCACTGTCTTTCCACTGCAATGCCGTTTTGCCAAAGGTGGGGGAGGTGTCAGATGGACCTCCAGCCCAGAGACAATGCACCCACTTGAGTGGCTAATGAAAAGTGTCCTTCCGTTTCCACTGCCATTTTATCAGCACTGGGTGGGCTTTTCGCCACATGAGGACATTGCCTGATAAACAAAAGGGGTTTGCGAGAGCAATAGCTGTCCCTGAGATAGCGATGCCACCTGACACCCTTACCAGCCACCACCTGTTGTGTTATGCTGCTTCGGTTAACACAGGCTGCTACTTGATGCAGTCTTAACTAAAGGATGCTCCAGACTCTGAAATGAGTTCAATGTGTTTATTGAACTTTTAACACAGTTCTCAAATGAGTTCGACTCTCTGCTAATCTAACTGTAGTAACTCAGTCTAACTGTACCAGCTTGCTCTAAGCCACATGCTGGGGTGTGATGCTGCTGATCAACTCTGTCTAACTATCTAGATGTCTGTCTGTGGAAAGAGGCAGGCTGTGAGTGCCTCATCACTTATATAGTGTTGTACCCTCAATAACGACGCTTAGAGAGTAAACGGTAAAGAAGGCTTTAATAAGCTAAGATCTAGCCTGGTGCCGAGACAGGTGCTAACTGGGTGCCGCCCACAAAGCGGCCCCTTGTATATGGCTCCCAGGTGGGCAGAGCTGGAGGCGGAGTCCCCCAGGGTTCCAAGCCCGGTTTTAAAGGGGACATCACCTTACATGATGATAAGGGTACAGTAATACAGTAACCGTTCATCACATAGTGTTTATGTCATGCCCCCTTGTGGTGATGCCACTTCTGAGTGTCCTGACTGCCCATTGGTTGTGTCCGATTCTGAGTGTTCATTGGTTGCATGTTTGCATATCATGACATCTCCCCTTTTTTTTGTAGATGTATACATGTGAATGTGTCTGTCTAGTGTGACTGACTGAGGAATACAGAATAGAACAAACAAAACAAATGCTCATAAGTCCAGTCTCTAAGGCTTGTGTCTGATCCTCGTCGACTGCCGGAGAGGTGGTGGAGGGGATGACGGTGTCTTGACAGGCGAGTGGGAGGCATGACTGGTGGCCTTGTGGTTCGAGGTGTCTGGAGGTGGTAATTCGACATGTGGAAATGGAGGGGAAAGTAACTTTTCGCAGTGCCCTTCGATTCCTTCGCACAATTGAGCCATCAGCCATACGTATGACATGGATCTGGGCGCGGCCTGTCGAACAACGACAGCCGGAGCAGACCACCCATCATCTTGATCCTGACCGTGTCTGCCGGGGATAGCACGTCCAGATCGGTGGCATGTGCGTCATAGCCCTGCTTCTGGCTGTCGCAAAGCTGCTGCATCTTTTGCTGCACCGGGAGGTGATCAAGGTTGGGCAGGTGTATGGCTGGAAGCATCGTCCGCAGGTCCCTGTTCATCAGCAGTTGAGCTGGCGACATGCCAGTGGACAAGGAAGTCGCCCGGTACGCAAGTAGTGCAAGGTGTATGTCGGAAGCGGAGTCCGAGGCCTTGCGGATAAACTGTTTAACGATGTGCACCCCTTTTTCGACTTTGCCATTGGACTGCGGATAGTGCGGACTGGAGGTGACATCGTGAAATTGTAGCTCTTGGCAAACGTGGACCATTCTCGACTGTGGAAGCACGGGCCGTTGTCGCTCATGACGGCGTCTGGGATGCCATGCCGTGTGAATGTCTCTTTACATGCTTTGATGAAGGTCTGTGAGGTGAGGTCTGGCAGCTTCAGCATCTCAGGATAGTTCGAAAAGTAACCAATGATTAAGATATAGTCGCGACCATTCGCGTGGAATAGGTCAATGCCAACCTTGGACCACGGAGCGGTCTCTAGGTCATGTGGTTGGAGCATCTCCTTGCTCTGCGCTGGTTGGAATCTCTGACAGATTTCGCAGTTCAGGACCATGTCCGTGATGTCCTGGTTGTTGCCGGGCCAGTAGACAGCCTGCCGGGCCCTGCATCTGCACTTTGTGACGCCCAGGTGTCCCTCATGAATCTGCCGCAGCACCATGCTCTGGAGACGTAGCGGGATGACTATCCTGTCCAGCTTGAGCAGGATGTCATCGATCAGTGTCAGGTCGTCCTTGATGTTGTAGAATTGAGGGCATTGCCCTTTCTGCCAGCCATTGCTGAGGTTGTAGATGACTCGCTGCAACTGGGGGTCTTTGGCCGTCTCTTCTCGGGTGAGAACGATCTTCTCATCTGTTGCCGGGAGATTGCTTGCACACAGTTGTACCTGCAATTCAATGTGCTGGATGATCTCCAGTGGTTCTAGGGTGAGTTGACGGAGCGGGACAATGCATCGGCGATGATGATCTCCTTGCCAGGTGTGTAAACCAAATTGAAATCATACCTCCGGAGTTTGAGCAGAATTCTCTGCAAACAAGGCGCCATGTCGTTCAGGTCCTTTTGGATGATGTGGACCAGAGGCCTATGATCTGTCTCAACAGTGAATGTTGGCAAGCCGTAGACATAATAATCATGAAATTTGAGGATGCCGGTGAGAAGACCTAAACACTCCTTCTCAATCTGCGCATATCTGGTCTCAGTGGGTGTCATTGCCCGTGACGGGTATGCTACTGGTACCCAGGATGACGTGTCGTCTCTTTGAAGTAACACTGCCCCAATGCCATCCTGACTAGCATCTGTGGATATCTTGGTGTCTCGGTCTGGGTCAAAGAATGCAAGGACGGGTGCAGTGGTGAGCTTGGTTTTCAGCTCCAGCCACTCTGTTCGGTGCTCTGCCTTCCACTCAAAGGCGGTTGCTTTTTTTCACCAGGTTGCGTAGGGCCGTGGTGTGTGTGGCCAAATTTGGGATGAACTTGCCAAGGAAATTGCCCATTCCCAGGAAGCGTAGTACTGCCTTCTTGTCCTCAGGGACTTTCATTGCCTCAATGGCTTTAATTTTGTCTGTGTCCGGGCGCACACCGTGTTGTGAAATCTGATTGCCCAGGAACTTCAGCGTGGATGTCCCAAAACAGCACTTAGACCTGTTTAGCTTGAGGCCATGTTCATGTATGCGTCGGAATACTTTCTTGAGTCGCGACAATTGTTCCTCTGGGATGGTGGACCAGATTATGATATCGTCAACACAGACACAAACCTCTTCTATTCCCTCCATCATCTGTTCCATGATGCGATGGAAAATCTCTGATGCCGAGATGATGCCAAATGGCATTCGGTTGTAGCAGAATCTGCCAAAAGGCATGTTGAATGTGCAGAGCCTTCTGCTGGATTCTTCAAGTTGGATTTGCCAAAATCCTTGGGATGCGTCCAATTCTGTGAAGAAGATCACGTGTGCCATCTCACTCGTGATTTCTTCCCTCTTTGGGATGGGGTAATGTTCCCGCATAATGTTTTTGTTTAGATCCTTGGGGTCAATGCAGATGCGTAGATCCCCCGAAGGCTTCTTTATGCACACCATCGAGCTGATCCAGTCGGTTGGTTCAGTGACCTTGGAGATGATGCCTTTTTGTTGTAGGCTCGTGAGCTCTGCTTTCAGGCGCTCTCTCAGTGGAACAGGGACTCGTCATGGTGCGTGGACCACTGGCTTGGCATCAGGCCACTGTAGAATCTTGTACACGTACGGCAGCATGCCCATCCCGTTAAATGCACCTGGGTACTGGGTTAGGATGCCGTCAATGCTGGCCTGAAGGTCCAAATGGGACGGCGTTGTGGTTTGGATCCTTTGAATGACGTTCAGTTGCTTGCAGGCGTGCGCACCTAGCAGGGACGCCCTGTCTGGTTTAACAATCTCGAAGCGTAAGCTTGCTTGTGTGTGTTGGCTGGACACCTGCAGATGGCAGGACCCCAGAGCCTTGATTGTGTTTCCATTGTAGTCCAGGAGTTTGCCGGCAGCTGGAAGGATTGTGGGGGGCGTCTTGATTCTCTTGAAGTCCACCTGCGAAATTAGGTTGGCGGAGGCACCTGTGCCCAGTTTGAGCTGGATGGGGCAGTGGTTGACCTTCATCACTGCATGCCATTCGTCCTCGAAATCCACGGCCAGGATTGATTGGACTTGCGATGTGTCCGGTGTGGCGTATTCGCACTTCGTAATAATGCCCACTCGGTAAGTGTTGTCCAGGTATTCATCATCTGGATCCGTCACACTGCCTGGATCAGAGTCATGCATTCGGTGTGCACACTTCTGATGCGCCGCTGTCGGAATTGGGAGCGCTGGCTCCTGACTGGTGGTGCAGGTCTGCATAGGGCTGCATAGTGGTTTGGTTTTCCAAAGTTTCAACAGCGTTTACCTCTTGCAGGGCAGTTTTTTTTTAAATGGGCGGTGCCGCAGTTCGCACACGTCATGACGTCGGCATCATGACACTCAGTGCGACGTTGCGCATGCGCGGTGCGGTTCTCTGACGTCTGCACCTGTGCAGTGCGGTTTTTGGCCGCTTTGTGTTCCCGATCGCATTGCGCTTGCGTCGGATAACTCTTTCGTCAATGTGGAGGCGCTGGAGTGCTTTCGTCAATGTGGAGCCGCTGCATCCGGGAGATGGCCTGACCACTCTCCACCTCGTGGGAGGCTTGTTTTTCACTTTCTGCCGTTTTGTACTGTGAAGAGCAATTTTTAGAGTGCTCATGCACAGTACACGTTTCAATCGCGACTGGCAGGGTCATGTGCTTGATTTTCAGCAATTGCTCTCGCAGAGGATCAGAGTGGACTCCAAAAACGATTTGGTCCCTGATCATGGAGTCAATGACATCACCGATGTTGCAGGATTTCGCTAGCAGTCTAAGGTTAGTTAGATAGAAGTTGAATGATTTGTCTTTACCTTGCATCCTCTGCTTGAAGATGTAGCACTCGAAGATTTTGTTGGTGTCCACCTCGCAGTAGCTGTCGAAAACTTTGTTTTGTCCTGCCCTTCGGAAAAGTGAAAGGAGTTGAAGATCTCTATCACATGGTCACCCGCAGTGGTGAGTAGAAGAGCTATCTTTCGAGCATCAGTCGCACCATTGAGGTCGGATGCTTCCACGTATAGTTGACATTTCTGCTTGAATGATCGCCAGTTGGCACTAAGATTGCCGGTGGTCCTGAGCTGATGAGGAGCCTGAATCTTGTCCAATGTGCCTGTATTCAGTAGCTGGTTGTCACGGATCTTGCTGAGTTGAACTAAATAGATTGAACAGTCACTCCTGGTATCATGTTGTGTTATGCTGCTTCGGTTAACACAGGCTGCTACTTGATGCAGTCTTAACTAAAGGATGCTCCAGAGTCTGAAATGAGTTCAACGTGTTTATTGAACTATTAACACCGTTCTCAAATGAGTTCGACTCTCTGCTAATCTAACTGTACTAACTCAGTCTAACTGTACCAGCTTGCTCTAAGCCACATGCTGGGGTGTGATGCTGCTGATCAACTCTGTCTAACTCTCTAGATGTCTGTCTGTGGAAAGAGGCAGGGTGTGAGTGCCTCATTCCTTTTATAGTGTTTATGTCATGCCCCCTTGTGGTAATGCCACCTCTGAGTGTCCTGACTGCCCATTGGTTGTGTCCTATTCTGAGTGTTCATTGGTTGCATGTTTGCATATCATGACACCACCTATCCTCCTGTGCCCGTCTGTCTGGCTGCAGTGCCTGCAGACTCCACTTACCTGGTTCAAAGGGCAGTGCCCTTCCTTCACACGAAAATGAAATGAAATGAAATTAAATGAAAAATGAATGAAATGAAAATCGCTTATTGTCACAAGTAGGCTTCAATGAAGTTACTGTGAAAATCCCCTAGTCGCCACATTCCGGCGCCTGTTCGGGGAGGCTGGTACATCCTTCTCTTCCAGCTGCAGTCCCAGCAGTGCCAACCATTCAGCCCGACTGAGACTGCTGAACTGCAAGCCCTCTGATTGGGGCCAGAGGGCAAGCTTCCATCCTTCATAGATACAGCCTCCAATTAATAATAATAATAACCTTTTATTGTCACAAGTATGAAGTTACTGCGAAAAGCCCCTAGTCGGCACATTCCGGCGCCTGTTCGAGTAACTGGTATGGGAATTGAACCCACGCTGCTGGCCTTGTTCACCCTCACAAGTGTAGGTTTCTGGATCACATCGATCCTGGAAGCTGACTTGCAGTCACGAGGCTGAAACGTCTGCTTTGTGGTAAAATGTGAATAAATCTTGCAGTTGTTATTTATCTAACTGGTGAAAGGGAAATACCACAGTGGATATGAATGGCCTACCACACAAGTAGTGCATAACTCCCATAAAGTAGGGCTCCAGATCCTGCAGACGGTCCAAGGCGGGGTCACCATTGATCGTCATCAGGTCCCTTTATCTCGAGAGCAAAATCTCAGTCTATGTTTCAATATGTATAATAAGGAAAGAGGACTGGATCACCATTATGACATTAATAAATGATAACAGACAAATCCGAACAAGGAAATCTTAAAGTTGGTTTACAAATTGAAGACTGAAGTCTCCAACCATGGGGCAAAGAATGCCAATTCAGCGAACTTACTGGTGTGAGGTTTACTTGAGAGCCGCAAGAAGCTGACATTGATCGATGATGCTTTTGAAGTGAAAAGGAACCAACTCCACAAGAAGCTTTTATTTGTTCTCTATCAGATTGTCTCCGTTTTTAATTCACTGAGCAACAAGTTGTAAAGTGTCAATAATTCGAAGGACTCGGATTGTTTCATTAACTCCGTGGCTCTGAAATGGGTGACCAGGAAAGGAAGCTGTCGTTGTGTGCACTGATAATAATCTAAAGATATCTGCAGCATCTAGGGTGATGGAAATGTTTTGGGAATATTTGAGGAAAGTGTACAGCACCGAGGTGAACCTTAACACCAGGATTTTGAACAAAGAAACAGATGGCATATTGGACAATTAAAGTCGAAGATTGGACTTGAAAGGCCAGTGAATCGTGTCGGTGTAAAATCCACGCATTGTGAAAGAAAGCTGTAAAGCTTGGTCAGTTCCTGAAGAATCCGATCAACAAGATGTGAATGCTCATTGAATGAAGGTTCACATAACTTGTAATAATAGGCGCGATTCAGCGACTGTGTTGCGCCCGGCGTGAATCTCCCACCAAACACACTCAAAACCGGACTTTAATTTGAATCTGCTGAATCACACCCAATGGTATTGTGGTGAACGGGTGTATTGAATTGTTAACTGGCCTTCATGTCAAACCTAGTTACGACATCGGTGTTTGATTTGGGCTTTGAATGTTGTCTCATTACTTCTCGTCATTCTTATACCCAAACAGTAGTGTAAGCTGCCAAGGGTAGAAGGTCACCATTTGCAAGGCTGCTGAATATTTGCGGCATTTTCATTTTGTACGTCGAAGTTACAGTATTGACAGTATGTTTTTTTTCAGGAGAAGGCTGATGGATGCACACAACCAAATCCTCAGCTCCTGCCAGGAAGCCTGAGCACAATGTCGAAGTAGTATGCGGGAGTCCAGCATCAACTTGGCAAAGGATGTGCGGAGTTTACACATTTTCCCCATGTCTGTGTGTATTTCCTCTGGGTGCTCCGGTTTCCTCCCACAGTCCAAAGGTGTGCAGGTTATGTGGATTGGCCATGCTAAATTGCCTCTTAGTGTTCAAAAGATTAGGTGGGGTAATGAGGATAGGGCGGGGAAGTGGGCCGAGGTAGGGTGCTCTTTCAGAGGGTTGGTGTAGACTCAATGGACCGAATTTAGAATATTGTGAGCAGTTTGGGGCGCCATCTCTAAGGAAGGATTTGGGAGGGTCCAAAGGAAGTTCAGAAGAATGATTCCCAGAAAGAAGGACATGTAATATGAGGAGAGGTTGAGTACTCTGGGTCCGTACTCGATGGAGTTTGGAAGGATGAAGGGGGGATGTCATTGAAACTTACAGAACACTGAGAGGCCTAGATAGAGTGGATGTGGAGAGGACGTTTCCACTAGAAGGAGAAACTAGAGCTCGAGGACACAGCCTTAGACTGAAGGGACAATCCATTAACACAGCGATGAGGAAGAATTGTGGTGAATCTGTGGAACTCTTTGATGTAGAAGGCTGTGGAGGACAAGTCACTGAGTGCCTCTAAAACAGATAGGTTCTTGATTAATAAGGGAATCAGGGGTTATGGGGAGAAGGCAGGATAATGGAAATGAAAAGCATATCAGCCATGATTGAATGGCAGAGCAGATTTGATGGGCCGAACGGCCTAATTCTGCTCCTATGTCTTATGGTCTTATTTATGGCTTCCTTCTGCACTGTAGGAATTCTATGATTCCATTGCATTCTATTGAAGTTTCCATCTAATATCTGAGTGCTGCAGTGGAAAGGAAGACACTGCCATCAGGGCTCTTGAGTATGACTATTAAAGTGTCTCCCCAGACATCAAAGCACTCTATTAATCTGCTCTCCAACAGATTGCAATGATTGCTGATGCCCAAGGAGAGTGGTGCATGCTCCACGGAGCACTAACCTCCTGCCCTCTCTCAGAATGGGAATTTTCCTATCCACTGTCCTTGCTGCTACTTATTAGTCAGCTGGCAATACCTGCTGTAACCAAAGCCAAGATGCTGCAGTCGGAGCTCTCCTTCGTGTGCAAAGCTGCTCAGGTCGTCTCAAAAATCTCCTCAGCTCAGCAACTTTGTACCAGATAAGCTGAAGCACTGTGGGGAAGTCTCTGGGAGGAACAGTCAAATAGAAAAATGCACACGTCAGACAGATTTTTGCACAGAGTATGTCATGATTGAATTTGTAAGATTGGATTGGAAGGTGTATTTTTGGCTGGATCATATATGGATGTGTTTAAAAGAGGATGGTCAATGATGAAGCGGAGTTAGGGTGTGTGTGACTGTGTTAGTGAGGTTGGAGTTACTCGTATTTCTAAATATTTGATCACTGGAGCACAGACAGAAGGGCTTTCAACATTGTAGCCGCTCCCCCCCCTCCACTTCCTCCATACCCTGTTCTATTTTCCCCTCCACCTCCTCTTTTGCTTGGGGCTGGTTTAGCACAGGGCTAAATCGCTGGATTTGAAAGCAGGCCAAGGCAGGCCAGCAGCACAGTTCAATTCCCGTACCAGCCTCCCCAAACAGGCGCCAGAATGTGGCGACTAGGGGCTTTTCACAGTAACTTCATTTGAAGCCTACTTGTTACAATAAGCGATTTTCATTTCATTTCCTATTCCTTACCTGAAAAGCTGCCGCAAACACCCCTTCATAATGGCAAGATTGTGTAGCATGCAGTATACTAGTAGAAATCTTGATACCATCTCAGTTGTGTACTGCAAGGCTCTTCCTGAACGAAACTAACGATGCCTATAGTGCATTTATTTTTAATTTATTTGATGAAAGGATGTGGGCATTGCTGGCTCAAGAAGAATTTATTGTAATCCTTAATCGCACTTATTTGAGAGAGTGATGGTGTGTCAAATTCTTGAATCGCTGCAGTCCATATGGTGTGGGTAAAAAAACATCCCCTCGCACCCTCCTAACTGTTAGGAAGGGACTCCTATATTTTGACCCAGTGACAGTGGAGGAACGGCGATATAGTTCCAAGTCAAGATGGTGTGTGTCGGATGAGAACTTGCAGGTGGTGATGTTCACAGGTACCTGCTGCCCTTGTCCTTCGAGGTGGTGGAGGTTGCGAGTTGTGAAGATGTTGCCCAAGGAGCCTGGGTGAGTTGCTGCAATGCATCCTGTAGGTGGTACACACAACTGCCATTGTGTGTTGGTGGTGGAGGGAGTGAATGCTGGAGGTGGTGGAAGAGGTGGCAATCAAGCTTTGTGCTGGATGGTGTCGATCTTCTTGAGTATTGTTAGAGCTGCACTCAACCGGATAAATGGAGGGTAGTTCATCACTCCTGACTTTTGCCTTGTAGATGGTGAGCAGGCTTTGGAGTGTCTAGAGGTGAGTTGCTCACCACATAATTCCCTGGCTTTAACCTGCTCTTGTAATTGCATTATTTATTTGGTTAGTTCAGTTGAGTTTCTGGTAAATGGTAACTCCCTGGGTGTTGATAATTGGGGATTCAGTGATGGCAATTGTAATAACCCTCACAAAGCCCCCGGGGATACCCGAATTGATCTTCCTTCGGGACTTCGAAATGCAGAATCACACAGTGCAGGAGAGGCCTTTTGGCCCATCGAGTCAGCACTGACACGTGCAAAACATCTGACCTACCTTCCTAATCCCGTTTACCAACCCTTGGCCCATAGCCCTCAATGTTATGATGTGTCAATAGCACTCCCAGGTACAATTTAAAGGATGTGAGGCAACCGCCTCTCCTACCCTCCCAGGCAGTACACTCCAGAGCATCACCCCCCTTTGGGTAAAAAAGATTTTCCTTGCAACCTCGCTAAACCTCCTGACCCTCACCTTAAACTTGTGTCCCCTTGTAATTGACCCTTCAACTAAGGGGAACAGCTCCTTCCTATCCACCATGTCCATGCCCCTCATATTCTTCTACACCTCGATCAGGTTGCCCCTTAGTCTTCTCTACTCCAGCAAAAAGAACCCAAGCCTATCCAACCTCTCTTTTTAACTTAATTGTTCCAACCCAGGCAACATCCTGGTGAATCTCCTCTGCATCTCCTCCAGTGCAGTCATATCCTTCTTATAATGTAGCGGCCTGGTCCTCAAAGTACTCCAGCTGTGGGCTTACCAAAGTTCTGTACAACTACAACATGACCTTCCTGCTTTTGTAATCCATGCCTCAATTGAAAAAGACAAGTGTCTCATATGCCTTATTCACCACCCTACTAACCTGCCCTTCTGCCTTCAGAGATCTATGGACAAACACACTCAGGTCCCTTTGTTCCTCAGAACTTCCCAGTGTCATACCGTCCATGTAACCACATTTGGAGTATAGTGTGCATTTCTGGTCACCTCACTATAGGAAAGATGTGGAAGCATTGGAAAGGGTGCAAAGGAGATTTACCAGGATGCTGCCTGGTTTGCAGGATAGGTCTTATGAGGAAAGGTTGAGGGAGCTAGGGCTTTTCTCTTTGGAGCGGAGGAGGATGAGAGGCGACTTAATAGAGGTTTATAAGATGATGAGGGGGCTAGATAGAGTGGACGTTCAGAGACTATTTCCTCGGGTGGATGTAGCTGTTACAAGGGTCTTAACTATAAGGTTCAGGGTGCAAGATATAGGAGGGATGTCCGAGGTAGGTTCTTTACTCAGAGAGTGGTTAGGGTGTGGAATGGACTGCCTGCTGTGATAGTGGAGTTGGACACTTTAGGAACTTCCAAGCGTTATTTCGTAGGCACATGGAGCACACCAGAATGACAGGGCGTGGGATAGATTGATCTTGGTTTCGGACAATGCTCGGCACAACATCGAGGGCCGAAGGGCCTGTTCTGTGCTGCACTGTACTATGTTCTCTGTACACAACATCCACTGTACTATCTCCAAAACCCTTCTTGTCACTTCCTCAAAGAATTCAATAAAATTTGTGAGGCAAGATCTTCCTTTAACAAATCCATGCTGACTATCCCTGACTAGTACATGCCTTTTTATGTGACAGTTAATCCTATCTTTCAGAATTGATTCTACTAATTTGCCCATTGCCAATGTAAGACTGACTGGCCTCTGTTTAAATCCCCTATCACTACAGCCCTCCCACTTATTTCTCTCCCACCCGTCTGAGCAGCAGAGCCACCCACGGTGCTGTGGATTTGGCTGCTGCTGCTTTCCCCTGAGAGGCCATCCCGTCCAACAGTATACAAAGTGGTGTATCTGTTTGATAGGGGGATGACCACAGGTGACTCCTGCACTGCCTTCCTGAGTCTTTTACTGTTCCTGATGATAACCCATTCCCTTTGCCTGTGCAATTCTCATCTGCGGTTTGACCACCTCGTTAACATGTTTCTTTATAACCCTTCTTTATAAGACACCCATGTGGGACCTTGTAAAATGCTTAGCTGAAATCCATACAAACTACATCAACTGCACTACCCTCATCTATAAACCTGGTCACCTCCTTGTGGTAGTATGCATTAGGGGTCATGTGGGACTGTGAAGCCGTGATGTCATTGGCTGACAGATCCCGGGTCCTGGTTGGCCGTTGACCTCTAGCTCCGCCCTGAAGGCGGAGTATAAGAACCAGGAGTCCGCCCCCGCAGGCCAGTCTGCTACTGAACTGCGGGGGAACAGTCACGCTTAATAAAGCCTCATCGACTTCACTCTATTCGTCTCTCGGAGTCTTTGTGCGCTACAATTTATTAAGCGTGCCTAAAGGACTATGGAGCTCAGGATCATCCCGGAATGCCTGAGGATCAGCCCCCACGCAGTGAACGCAGCAGCAGCTTTCAAGCACTGGCAGACTTGTTTCGAGGCCTACCTCAGAACGGCCCCCGGCCGGGTCACAGAAGACCAAAAACTACAGACCCTGCACTCGAGGTTAAGCACGGAGATTTTCTCTCTCATCGAAGACGCAGAGGATTTCCAGACGGCGTTCGCAGCACTCAAAAGCATCTATGTTCGCCCAGTAAACCAGATCTACGCTCGCTATCAACTCGCAATGAGACGGCAAAGTCCCGGAGAATCGATAGATGAATTCTACGCCGCGCTACTAATTTTGGGACGGGCCTGCAGCTGCCCGCCGGTGAACGCAAATGAACACAAGGACATGTTAATGCGCGATGCTTTTGTGGCAGGTATGAACTCCTCCCAAATCCGCCAAAGACTTTTAGAAAAAGAGTCGCTAGGACTCTCAGAGGCACGGGCCCTAGCAGCCTCCCTGGACGTGGCCGCGTGAAATGCCCGCGCCTATGGCCCCGACCGCGCGGCAGCCCATTGGGCTCCGTATGCACCCATCGCGACAAACCCCCCCCCCTCCGGTCACCCCACAGGCTTGCGCGTTCAGATGCCAAGTCACACCGGGGGAGCCCGCTGCTATTTCTGCGGCCAGGAGAAACACCCCCGGCAGCGCTGCCCGGCCCGCACAGCGATCCGTAAGAGCTGCGGGAAAAAGGGCCATTTTGCGGCTGTGTGCCGGTCCTGGGAGGTCGCCGCTGTCCCAGGAGAACAAGGAGCCCTGCAAGCTTTTTACGCTCCCCAACCCCCCCCAGCGCCCCATGTACGACCCGCAGGCGCAACCACTTTGGGTCCCGACCACCGCTGTCCCCGGAGAAGAGGGAGTTCTGCGCGTCTCTAACGCTCCCCAACCCCCCCAGCGCCCCATGTATGACCCGCAGGCGCAACCACTTTGGGTCCCGGCCACCGCTGTCCCCAGAGAAGAGGGAGTCCTGCGTGTTCCTAACGCTCCCCAACCCCCCCAGCGCCCCATGTGCGACCCGCAGGCGCTGCAATTTTGGGTCCCGGCCACCACGAGGGGAGGAGGGGCGCCACCATCTTGGACCACCCCAGACCTGTGCGACGTATGGGGGCGGCCATTTTGTCCACCCCCGCCGCCATCTTGTGACCCCCCCAGCCATGTGCGATGCATGGGGGCAGCCATCTTGCTCACCCCGCCGCCATCTTGGACGGCAACAACGGACCCCAGTTTCGACGGCTCACGGGGTTCGAAGAAGACGCTCAAACATTACGATCACGTCTGGCTTCAATGACGCTGGACCAAGCTCGGCCCCGGACGCTCCAGACGACGACGACAACGGTGCTGATAAACGGGCACGAGATACCATGCCTGGTCGACTCCGGGAGCACGGAGAGCTTTATCCACCCCGACACGGTAAGACGCTGTTCTTTGACCATCCGTCCCAGCGCACAAAAGATTTCCCTAGCTGCAGGACCCCACTCCGTACAGATCAAAGGCTTCTGCATAGTTACCCTAACGGTGCAAGGGAGGGAGTTCAAAAACTACAGGCTCTACGTACTTCCCCAACTCTGCGCCCCCACATTACTGGGATTAGACTTCCAGTGCAATCTGCAGAGCCTAACCTTCAAATTCGGCGGCCCAATACCCCCACTCACTATCTGCGGCCTCGCAACCCTCAAGGTTGAGCCCCCATCCTTGTTTGCAAACCTCACCCCGGATTGCAAACCCATCGCCACTAGGAGCAGACGGTACAGCGCCCAGGACCGGACCTTCATTCGGTCCGAAGTCCAGCGGCTACTGAAGGAAGGCATAATCCAGGCCAGCAATAGTCCCTGGAGAGCACAGGTGGTAGTAGTAAAGACAGGGGAGAAGCAAAGGATGGTCATAGACTATAGCCAGACCATCAACATGTACACACAACTAGACACGTACCCTCTCCCCCGCATATCCGACATGGTCAATCGGATTGCCCAATATGAGGTCTTCTCCACCGTGGACCTCAAGTCCGCCTACCATCAGCTCCCCATCCGCCCAAGTGACCGCAAGTACACAGCCTTCGAGGCAGACGGGCGATTATACCACTTCCTAAGGGTCCCATTTGGCGTCACAAAGGGGGTCTCGGTCTTCCAACGAGAGATGGACCGAATGGTTGATCAACACGGGTTGCGGGCCTCGTTCCCGTATCTCGACAATGTAACCATCTGCGGCCACGATCAGCAGGACCACGACGCCAACCTCCAAAAATTCCTCCAGACCGCTAAAGCCTTGAACCTCACGTACAACGAGGACAAGTGCGTTTTTAGCACAAACCGGCTAGCCATCTTGGGCTACGTAGTGCGCAATGGAATAATAGGCCTCGACCCCGAACGTATGCGCCCCCTCATGGAATTTCCCCTCCCGCACTGCTCAAAAGCCCTAAAACGCTGCCTGGGGTTCTTTTCATACTACGCCCAGTGGGTCCCCCAGTATGCAGACAAGGCCCGCCCCCTAATACAGACCACGACCTTCCCTCTGTCGACAGAGGTTTGCCAGGCCTTCAGCCGTATCAAAGCAGATATCGCAAAGGCCACGATGCGCGTCATCGACGAGTCCCTCCCCTTCCAGGTCGAGAGCGACGCCTCCGACGTAGCTCTAGCGGCCACCCTTAACCAAGCGGGCAGACCCGTGGCCTTTTTCTCCCGAACCCTCCACGCTTCAGAAATCCGCCACTCCTCAGTGGAAAAGGAAGCCCAAGCCATAGTGGAAGCTGTGCGACATTGGAGGCATTACCTGGCCGGCAGGAGATTCACTCTCCTCACCGACCAACGGTCGGTAGCCTTCATGTTCGATAATGCACAGCGGGGCAAAATCAAAAACGACAAGATCTTAAGGTGGAGGATCGAGCTCTCCACCTTCAACTATGAGATCCTGTACCGTCCCGGAAAGCTGAACGAGCCGTCCGATGCCCTATCCCGCGGCACATGTGCCAACGCACAAATTAACCGCCTCCAAACCCTCCACGAGGACCTCTGCCACCCGGGGGTCACTCGGTTCTACCACTTTATTAAGTCCCGCAACCTCCCATACTCTTTGGAGGAGGTCCGTACAGTCACAAGGAACTGCCACATCTGCGCAGAGTGCAAACCGCACTTTTTCAGGCCGGATGGTGCGCACCTGATTAAGGCTTCCCGCCCCTTTGAACGCCTTAGTCTGGATTTCAAAGGACCCCTCCCCTCCACCGACCGCAACACATACTTCCTTAATGTGGTGGACGAGTACTCCCGCTTCCCCTTCGCCATCCCTTGCCCTGACATGACAGCGGCCACAGTCATTAAAGCCCTGAACACCATATTCACACTGTTCGGTTGCCCCGCATACGTCCACAGCGACAGGGGGTCCTCCTTCATGAGTGACGAGCTGCGCCAGTTCCTGCTCAGCAACGGTATAGCCTCGAGCAGGACGACCAGCTACAACCCCCGGGGAAACGGGCAAGTAGAGAGGGAGAACGGCACTGTCTGGAAGACCGTCCTACTGGCCCTACGGTCCAGGGACCTCCCAGTTTCACGGTGGCAGGAGGTCCTCCCGGACGCTCTCCACTCCATCCGGTCACTACTGTGTACTAGCACTAACCAAACGCCTCATGAGTCCTCCTCTGGAACGTCGCTGCCGACCTGGCTGGCGGCCCCAGGACCCATCTTGCTCCGAAAACATGTGCGGGCGCACAAGTCGGACCCGTTGGTCGAGAGGATTCACCTCCTTCACGCGAACCCGCAGTACGCTTACGTGGAGTACCCCGACGGCCGACAGGACACGGTCTCCCTGCGAGATCTGGCGCCCGCCGGCAACACACACACCTCCCCGACACCAATCACCCCCTCCCTGCCACCGGCGCACCCCGCGACCGCCCCCTTCCCAGGAGGATCGGTCCTCCTCCCAGGCCCGACCTGTTGTGAAGCCGAAGCTGAAATCGTAAGGCTCCCGGAAACGACAACACCGGAACAAGCACCACCACCACCACCGGGGCCGAGGCGATCGACACGGACGACCAGACCGCCCGACCGACTCGTGGCGTCGATCTAACACTACAATATGTGGACTTTTAACGAGAACATTTTGTCTTTTTCTCCTGACGATTACTGTAAATAGTTCGGAAAAAAAATACCCTTGTACATACTGTAATGACATGCGAAAGTTTTCCTCCCAGGACCAGCCTTGTAAACCCTTACCACCATGCGAAGCATCACCCCGCCGGGTTCATTTTTAACAAGGGGTGAATGTGGTAGTATGCATTAGGGGTCATGTGGGACTGTGAAGCCGTGATGTCATTGGCTGACAGATCCCGGGTCCTGGTTGGCCGTTGACCTCTAGCTCCGCCCTGAAAGCGGAGTATAAGAACCAGGAGTCCGCCCCCGCAGGCCAGTCTGCTACTGAACTGCGGGGGAACAGTCAAGCTTAATAAAGCCTCATCGACTTCACTCTATTCGTCTCTCGGAGTCTTTGTGCTCTACACTCCTCAAAAAGTTTGATCAAATTTGTGAGGTGTGACCTCCCTCTGAAAAAGCCATGCTGACTATCCCTGAACAAACCTTGCCTCTGTAATTAAAAAAAAATAAAATTTAGAGTACCCAATTATTTTTTTTCCAATTAAGGGGCAATTTAGTGTAGCCAGTCCACCTAACCAGCACATCTTTGGGCTGTGGGGGTGAAACCCACGCAGACACGGTGAGAATGTGCAAACTCCACACAGACAGTGACCCAGGGCCGGGATTCGAACCCGGGTCCTCAGCACCATAGTCCCAGTACTGCCCACTGCACCACCGTGCTGCCCCTCTTGCCTTTCTAATTGGAGATAGATTCTCTCCTTCTGAATGTTCTCCAATAGTTTCCCTACAACTGACGTGAAACTCACTGGTCTGTAGTTCCCTGACTTGTCTCTACAACTCTTCTGAAAGAGTGGGACCACATTAGCTGTTCTCCAGTCCTCTGCCACCTCCCCGTGGCCAGAGAGGAATTCAATATTTGGGTCAGAGCCCCTGCAATCTTCTCCCTCACTTCCCACAGTAGCTGGGTGCACAATTCATCCGGACCTACCAACACTTCCAATACTTTTCACTACCTATGTCAATTTGCTCAAGAACCTCTCTCTCCCTGAGTTCCATACCTACATCCTCATTCTCTTGGGTGAAGATGGAACGTATTTGTTCAACATGCTGCCAATGTCCTGAGGCTCTTATCCAGATTTCCCGCTTGGTCCCTAACGGGCCCTATCGTTTCCCTGGTTATTCTATTCCCATTGATTTACTTATAGAATATGCTGGGATTTTCCCTACTTCTCCCAGTCAGAGCTTTCTCATATAGAACAATGAACAGTACTGCACAGGAACAGGCCCTTTGGATTCCAAGCCTTCGTCAATCATGATGCCTGTCCAAACTAAAATCTTATGCATTCCCACGGTCCGAATCCCTCTATTCTCATCCTATTCATCTATTCGCCAAGATGCCTCTTAAACATCGCTAGCGTATCTGCTTCCATCACCTCCCCCAGCATCGCGTTCCAGGCATTCACCATCCCCTGTGTAAAAAATTTGTCTCGCACATCTCCTCTAAACTTTCCCCTCATACCTTAAACCTATGTCCCATAGTAATTGACTTTTCCAACCTTGGATAAAAACGTCTGACTATCCACTCTGCCCATAATTTTGTAAACGCCTATCAGTAAAAACAATCCAAGTTTATCCAACCTCTCCTTGTAGCTAATATCTTCCAGACCAGGCAACATCTTGGTAAATCTGTACTGTATCCCTAAAATGTATCCACATCTTTCTGGTAGCGTGGCAACTTGAATTGTATTCAATATTCTAAATGTGGCCTAACTAAGGTTCTGTACAGCTGCAGCATTACTTATCAATCTTTATACTCAATGCCCCACCAAATGAAGGCAAGCATGCCATACACCTTCTTGAATACCTTATCTACCTGCATTGCCACTTGCAGAGATCTTTGGACCTGTGTGCCCAGATCTCTCTGCCTGCCAATACTCCTAAGGGTTCTGTCATTTACTGTATAACTCCCACCTGGATTAGACCTTCCAAAATGCATTACCTTAAATTTGTCCGGATTAACTTCCATCTGTCATTTCTCTGCCTAGGTCTGCAACTGATCTATATCCTGCTGTGTCCTCTAACCATCCTCTTCACCATCAACAACCAATCTCCGCAAACTTACTAATCAGACCAGCTACGTTTTCCTCCAAATCATTTATTAAACTCAAACAACAAAGGTCCCAGCACTGATCCCTGTGGAACACCACTAGTCTCAGCCTTCCATTCAGAAAAGCACCCTTCCACCACTACCCTCTATCTCCACAACCAAGCCAACCATCTTACCAGCTCACCTCTGATCTCATGTGACTTCCCCTTTTGTACCAGTCTGCCATGGGGGACCTTGTAAAAGGTTTTATTGAAGTCCATGTAGACAACATCCACTGCCCTTCCTTCATCAATTATCTCAGTCACTTCCTAAAAATACTCAATCAAATTAATGAGACACGACCTCCCCTTCACAAAACCACATCCCCTCTTTGCTCTCCAATTGCTTTCTTAAGATCCGCCCTGCACTTTCTATACTCCACTTATGCCTCCATTAAATTATACTTGCTAAAAGCTTTTACTTTCCTTCTAATCATATCCTGAATAGAGAACCATGGTTCTCTGGGATTGTTATTTCTTCCTATCATCCTAGAGGGAACATGTTCGACCAGTACCATTCCCATTTCCTTTTTGAATGTCCCCCAACCACTGCTCTAATGTAGATTTCCTAACAAGTAGCTGTTCCCAATCTACCTTGGCCAGATCCTGCCTTATTTTACTAAAATCCACTCTTACCCCGTCCAAAACATTTTCTTTGCAGCTTGTCTGTTTCTTTGTCCATAACAAGCTTAAAATGCTCCCCCACCACCACCTCAACCACCTATCCAGCTTCATTCCCCAGAATTAGGTCCAGCACTGCGCCATCCTTTGTTGGACCTTATACATATTGAGATAAAACGTTCTCTTGTATAAATTATAAGAAGTCCACTCCATCTGAGTCTTTAACACTATGACTATTACAATTAATGTTGAGAAAGTTGAAATCACCTAATTACCCTACTGTTATTATTTTTACAAACCTCCGCAAATTGTGCACATATTTGCTCCTCAATTTCCCGCTGACAACCTGAGGGTGCGATAATAAACACCGAGCAATGTGGCTGCTCCAGTGTTGCTGACTTATGGAATACGAGCTTCCCCGCTCGTGGGCAGAGGCTCGCCCATCTGGGGCTCATAAATATGTTGTATAAAGGCTGTCCTGGACAGAGACCGGCATGTTGGTAATCCCGACTGGGACAGATATTCTGTGAGCGCGATGTACCTTCAATCCACAGAGAGGCAGCGAGAGCGAGTGAATATAGGGCTTTATTAGTCATGAACTTGCCTAGCCAGAGTCAGTAGTACAGATGAATGCCGCCCACAAGAGGCCGGCCTATATATGCCCCGGTGTGGGCGGAGCCAGAGGTGGAGCCAGAGGTGGAGCCAGAGGTGGCGCCATACCGGGGTTACAGTACAGTATCTGGAAGCAGTTCATATCACCACTTCCAGGTCATAGGTCACAGGTTATGGTTCCATGCATGCATTATGGTGAATACATTCACCACAGAGCGTGATTAAATTAACGGCCTCCTGAATCTTTATATTGGCAACTTGGTTCCGATTCTGGATGAGATCCCAGACAATATCCGGGGTATTGTCATGCAGAAACATGTTTGGCAGACTTTTGAAAAATGGCGCTGTCTAGGAAGTTAAAGGCCTTCAATGCAGTCCTGGAAGATTGGGCCCTGAGCAAATTAGCTACTTATTCCAGGCTAATGGCATCAGTGGAGAAGTAATCCTCCTGACTGTTTGTGGGGCCTTAACCTTTCGCATAATTTAAAGCTTCATGTATTCAGCTGCTCATTTTTAAAATCCTTTGATGATTTGGTGGAATTGGTACCTAACCATTATGACCCAACCATCCGTGATTATTGAATGGTACCGATTCAGTACTGCTGTGCGGGCTCCAGGGAAGCCGTTGGAATTTGTGGAAGTAATTTGTGGAACTCGCTGCCCCATAGTGCGGTGGAATCTGAGTCATTAAATGTTTTCAAGAAAGATATAGATATATTTTTGATTGAAAAATGTGTTCAAGGGATATGGGGAACCGGTGGAGAGGTGGATTAGAGACCAGGAAGAGATCAGCCATGATCTGATTGAATGGTGGAGCAGGCTCGATGGGCTGAATTGCCTACTTCTGCTCCTAATTCCTATGTTCCTATGAAGTCAGTTACAAACTTTTAAACTCGGCTCCGAAGGCTGGCTGAGCATTGCAACTTTGTTCCATCCCTTTCAGGAATGTTAAGGGACCAGCTGGTGTGTGGGATTAATAATATAGCCACTCAGAGGAAGCTGTTGGCGGAGCCTACACGAGACTTGAAGAGAGTATTCGAGCTAGCCCTGTCCTGCGAGAATGCTGAGAAGGGGGTCAGGAATTCCAAGGTTCTGTGGATTACAGCATCGATAGTGTTGGTCGACCACCAGACAGGAATCCAGCACCCTCTCAGGGCAGTGCTCGCATGACCAGATCACCGCCAAATCAACAAGCAACTGTGCAATGCTGCATCCAATCTCAATGGTGAAGTGTCACCACAGACCAGCATTACATCTCCCCAGGGGATGATGGGAAGTACCAGTGACATTGCCAAGCCTGCAGTTGAAGAATGCAGAGAACACGCCGTCCTGGATAGTCGATGAGGTCACCTGGAGCGACATGGCTCACCTTGGGAAGGATGACATGAAGCAATGAATTAGTAATGGAGACAGAAACAGGGCTGCCATCTCCATAATCAGTCAGCAGACCTTTCGCCAGCTTCGCACACGAAACCTGCCATTAAATCTGCACAATACTGGGACGATGTACTGGTGAACCTGGAGCATTATTGGAACCACCGTGATCCCAGTGACCCATGGGCAGGAGACAGTCCGACTGACGCCAATAGTGATACAGGGGCAAGGACCCAACCTGTTGGACCATGATTAGCTGCGAGCACTTTGCTTTGATTGGCAGGAGACCTTTTGGATGGGCACCGGCAACCTGTACGAGGCCCTCGGGAAGTATCTGGAGGTATACTCTGAGATCCAACCCAAATATTTCATGCACGACCGGTTCTCCATGCCTTGCTAACAAATCTTGGCACTGAGCTATGGCGCCTGGAGAGTCTGGACATCAGACGCCCAGAGCGATTTGCAGAGTGGGCCATATCATTGGTCCCGGTGTTGAACCTGGATGCATCAGTTCGCCTCTGCTGGGATTATAAACTGACCGTGAACAAGGCCTCCTGCCTGGACCGATATCCCCTGCTGAGTATGGAGGATTTGTACACGAAGCTGGCTCGGGGCTACTCATTCATGAAACTAACTATGAGCACATCTTCAGTTGGAGCTGGATACCCATCAATTGAACGATGGCATGGAGCGCCCTATTGTGTACGCTTCCATAACTCTGGTAGATGCGGGGTGCCGCTACACTCAAATTGGAAAAGAAGGCATGAAATATTCACTGTGATATATGCGGTGAAAAAAATTAATCAAAACGCCTAAGGATGGCATTTTATGGTAATCACAGACCATAAGCCTCTGCTGAGTCTTTTCAAAGAGGACAAGAGGATTCACCCCATAGCCTCGGCATGAATTCAGCGCTGGGTGTACAAATACACATTTCAGCATCGCCCAGGTTCAAATCGCCCGGGTTCAAATAGCACATGCTGACACCTTCAGTCGCTCCCGCTGCCGGTGAGGCCCCCCCAGTTTCACCAGTGGTGGATGAAATCCTGGCGACACAAAATTTTATGGATACCTGATGGATCTCTGTGCCTGTTCGGAACCCTGGATATTCGTTCTCCCTTCTCAGAATACAGAAGTTGAGTTTTCATTCAATTACAGATCGTAGTAATTCTTCAAATCATAATACACAGGATAAAATAACTCAGTAATTTAAACAAAAGAAAAATGACAATTAGCAAAAGCAAGCGGCAAAGGAAATAGGTTTCAGAAAATAGATGGGGTGATCCCGGGATGAGTTTTTCCATCCCGGTAAGTGATTCTTAAGGAGATTATTATCTTAAGGTCTAGCCTTCTTTTTACTTCTGATTGGCTTTAACTAATTTATAATTTACTCAATTCGGCCAAAATATCTGTCCACAATTTAAGAGATAGATGTATTTAAATGTATTGGTGCAAATTTCCCATTCCATCGCATGCCAATTTTACAAATTATCCACACCTGCATCTCACATTAATTAGAAAAACACAGTTTTCATTCAGACATTATCACCCTAGACTGGCTGTTACCATAGAAACAAGACTACTCGTACTGGTGACAGCAGCACCAGTTCTTACCATACATGGGGCCTTTTAGCTAGTTGACGTCACTGACCTTGCAGCCTCAAGCAACTTGCAAATGTGAAACTTAAGTTTGAGAAAGAAGTTAAAGTGTATGATGGGGATTAACCCTTAGTGGATTCCCAGCTATTGTTGCCCTCAAGTAATGGTTAATATGATTAGAGTGAATTATTCTTAATGAGTTCTCATTTAACCCTTTTACCTCTATCATCTTCCCTTACCCTCATGGTTATAGCTGACTAGAAAAGTCAAGTTCTATCAATCCCCTACCAGTAACAGCTGCACAGAATCACACATGGAATCAGAGAGATCTCACTTTGGTGAAACTTCGCCACATTATCCTGCATGATGTATTACAGGTGAACCCCCACAGCCCTGCAGCCCTATTTCATGAAGCAGCAGGAGCTGAGTGTAGAGGACAACATCCTCCTATGGGGAGCTTGCGTGATCATCCCACAGTCGGGCCAAGAGTCGATCTTGCAGGACCTGCGTACCGGACACCCAGGGGCTCCGAAGATGAAGGTGCCAGCGAGGAGCTATGTCTGGTGACCAGGGATCGATGGCAACATCGAGAAGTGGTCCAAAGAATCCCAACATGTCAGGAACACCACAAGCTCCCTGCATCGGCCTCGATTCATTCCTGGGAATGGCCAGGGAGTCCCTGGGTGTGACTACACACTGATTTTGCTGGACCTTTCACAGAGTCCATGTTTTTGGTCCTTTTAGATGCCCTTTCTAAGTGGCTAGATGTGGGCCGGATGACCTCCACCAGCTCGAAAGCCACGATTGAGAAATTACGGTACATGTTAATAACCATGGGGTACCAGAGGAGCTTGATACGAATAACAGACCCCGTTCACAAGCAAGGAGTTCTTACCATTTGTGCATGCCAACAGGGTAAGGCACATCTGGAACACCTCGTACCACCTGTCCTCAAATGGCTTGGGAGAGCGGGCGATAGGGATGTTTAAGCGAGGCATGTGGATGCAGACCACAGGCTCCCTGGATACACGACTAGCGAGGTTCCTTTTTTATTACAGGACCATGCCCCATGTCACTACAAGACTAGCACCGGCTGAGCTGTTGATGGGCTGCCGCCTCCAAACTCATTTGAGTCTGGCTTTCCTAAGTGTGGGCAGAAAGATTGAGGTAAAACAGGATAGTTAGAAGAAATATCACAACCACAGGATGCCTGGGAGTACTTTCCAACCGGAGGACATTATGTATCCGGAGTTTCAGAGATGCTGCCTGTTGACTCCTGGGCATCGTGTCGGAGTAAAGGGCCCTTATCGCACAAGGTCAGAACCCGAGGGAAGACCGGACATGAATATGTGGACCATCTCAAAGGCAGAGAGTCCACCTGGGAGGAAACTGCATCAGGGATGTCGGTACCTCCACCACCTATGGGACCACTATGTCGTCAAGGCATGCACACCATCGTTGTTCAATGTCTGGACCATCAGGATGACGACCCAGACTAGGAGATGGACACTGAAACATCTGCGCGCATGGATGACGCCGTGTCCGGAGCCAAACCCGGGAAGTGTTCCTCGGACTGACATCTTGGGAAAGGTGGTCGACAAATCGCTGCACGCCAGACCCATCATTGAGGGAAGCACAACCGCGTGCAAAGTGGTCAGAGAAGGCCTCCTCAGATGGCTACTTTAGGATCGGGTGGGGGGGGAGTCATCTCCTCGTCGGACTCGTGGAATACGAGCTTCCCTGCTAGTGGGCGGAGGCATGCCCATCTGGGGCTCATAATTATCTTGTATAAAGGCCGGCCCAGACTGGCATGTTGGTAATACCATGTGTATTTGTCGCCATCATGGCAGTTTCCTTTGACCGTGAATAAGCTTGCGTTCACTCGAGTACTCGGCCTGCTGGGTCTTTATAGTAATGCTATTGAATGTCAGGGAGGGATGGTTTGATTTCCACTTTGGACATGGCAATTGTGTGGCGTGAATGTTACTTGCCACGAATCAGCCCACGCCTGGATGTTGTCCAGTTCTTGCTCCATATAGACATGGAGGGCTCCAATATCTGAGGAGTCAGGCAGTGGCACAGTGCTTAGCACTGCTGCATCAGAGAGCCAGAGACCCGGGTTCAATTCCGGCCTTGTGTGACTGTCTGTGTTGAGTTGACGCTACTCCTCATGTCTGTGTGGATTTCCTCCGGGTGTTACGGTTTCCTCCCACAGTCTAAAGACCTACGTGTTAGGTGGACTGGCCATGCTAAATTGCCCCTGAGTGTCCAAAATGTTAGGTGGGGTTACGGAGGTGGGGAGAGGTATGGGCCCAGATAGGGTGCTCATTCCAAGGGTTGGTGCAGACTTCATGTGTCAAATGGCCTCTTTTTGCTCTGCAGGGATTCCATGAAGACAATATGCATGCAGTTAATGGCATCCATTCAATGGGGTAGAGGGGGGTGGTGCTGGGGCATATGGCTGGTTTGTGTGCGAATCCTCATGCTCAGAGGGGAAGAAATTAAGCTGCCTCGCTGTGTCCTCTGTTCTTCTGCAGTGTACTGAAAATCGAAATATGTTGCTGGCCGGTGCAGACTCTATGGGCCGAATGGCCTCCTTCTGCACTGTAAATTCTATGATTCTATGTCCAGCAGCAGGCAAGGAGGACTCAGACAGATAAATTTTAAGAACCACAGACACCTTGCCAGCCCCAGGCAATGCTGTCCTTGTTTCGCTTTGAGGCTGCGGTTATGGCTGCAGCATTTGACAGAATTCAGTCCCATCCCCTTTCTAAAGTGAAAACATATCAAGCTTTGGTCTTCACTGCAGGTGAGGTGAGAGAATTGCCCCCGAAGACCCTGTGTGGATATGGCCTGACAAGAAATTAAATGTCATCTTAAACAAAGAACCAGTGAAGGAGAGTTGACAAAAATCATGCTCGAGGAAGTGGGTTCAAGGAGTGTCATTATATTCAGGGAAACATCATAGCACATACATACTGATGGACAGATCAACGGACCAATCAACACACACACAACACGACAGCCAATCACAGGCAAGAGCATACACAGTACAAAACAGGGAACACGACACTTCCTGGAAACTCGAGCAGGGGACAGATCAGGGCACAGAGCTCACAGCAAGCCACTCAGACATCCACCATGTGCTGAGTGCCACTACAAGATAGAATTAGGAATAGGTCCACAGATTCAAGGGTTATGATCGAACCTCAGTAGACAGTTTACCACTGCAGATGTTTGAAATAAAACTGAGTTGTACCATTCGCAACCGTGTTGGTTCGTCTGTGTAGCAGAGTACCCAACACTTCAAGGAGGAACTTGGATTGAGGGAACCTCTCTTCTCCTCCTCATCCTCCCTCTTCTAGCAGGTTCTGTATAACCTCTCTTCACTCTCTCAGTCATCTCAAGTGCAAGTGGAAGTTCTCTTAGGTCACGTATGTCTGGAAGCTATTTGCTTGAGCACAAGATTTTAAATGATCAAGAAAAGTACGTCAGCACCACCCAGAATGCTCATTGTAGATTCAACCTGCAGCCAAATACAGAAAATCTCTAATGGACTGGATTCTCCGATCCCGATGCTGAAATCACGTTCAGCAACGGGGCTGAATCCCCGATGACGCCGACCTCGGGGACGGCGCCGCTTTCGCGATGCTCCGCCCCCCTGAAAAGTGGCGTAATCTGCGAGTTTGCTGCGCGCCGTATCCACAGCTTCCGTCCATTGGCTGAGGCCCGCCCCGCGATGCTCCGTCCCCGACCGGCTGAATTCCCGACGGCGTGGAGACACATGTGGTCTCACCCGTTGGGAACTCAACGTGGTGGCTGCGGACTCAGTCCAGCGCCGCCACAGTCGGGGGAGGGCCAATCCGCGGGCAGGAGTGGACATATTCGGGGCTGGGGGCACTGTGGTGGGCGGTCCAGGGCGCACGAGCCGGGACTATTTCGCGGGACGGGTCCGCGAGCGCCACAGACCCGGCAAATTATCCAGTCAGTATCAGCAGCTAGAGCCAGGTGCTCTACGCTGCCTCCCTGCTAGCACCCCCCCCCCCCCCCCCCCCGCACCCCCCCACCACCCACCCCCCGTTCCAAACAGGGAATCGGTGACCGTTTTGTGCCAGTTTTCCTGGCATGAAACGGCACCATTTTCACGCCAACATGGGTATATAGTCTCCGGAACGGAGAATCCAGCCCATGCACCTTTACACCAGCAAGCAGAAAAATAAAATCTAGCAACTAACCTGCATGTAGTTCAGATGTTTTTCTTGCTGGAGGGAGGGTGCGTAGGTTCTCCTTCATTCCATTTAACATTTTGAAGTGTTAGAACAGGGCGTAGGTTGGACTGTGGAGTTCCAGCATAGCAGCACTACTAGCTTGTATTATTACCTGCATGTTGGCATGCGTGAAATCTCCTTCACACTTCCAGTGTGCCTATCTCTATCCTCATGCTGGGCAGCATGGTAGCACAATGGTTAGCACAGTTGCTTCACAGCTCCAGGGTCCCAGGTTCGATTCCCCACTTGGGTCACTGTCTGTGCGGAGTCTGCCCTTTCTCCCCGTGTCACCATCGGTTTCCTCCGGGTGCTCTGGTTTCCTCCCACAGTCGAGAGACGTGCAGATTAGGTGGATCGGCTCTGCTAAATTGCCCTTAGTGTCCAAAAAGGTGGGGTGGGGTTACAGGGATACGGGGTTAGGGTAGAGTTGTGGGCTTGAGTAGGGTGCTCTTTCCAAGAGCCGGTACAGGCTCGATAGACCGAATGGCCTCCTTCTGCACTGTAAATTCTATGATTCTATGATAAACCACACACAATGCGTATAGCTACACATTCCAAACTGAGCCTTCGATATGTTCCCTCGAAACTCTCCTCCTTTCTTCCTCAGTGGTGGAAGTCAGAGCTTTCAGAGGTATTGCCAAAGGCTAACTTGGCAAGTCGCCATGTATTTGCATGATGCATAAGTATGCTTGACATGAATATTTCATATTTGATTCCATTACATGCAACATCCTAAGCACCATGGCATGAAGAACTGCAGTTATATTCATGAAGGTGATACGTAAGTTGCTCTGCAAAAGCATAACAAGTTAAATTTCACTGTCGGAATAGACTGCAAAGCACATTGATAGATTCCTTGAGAGTTCTGTGAGGCTTGCAATTAGCCTGGGTGTGAGACAAGTAAGCAAAATGTGAACTGAGTCCGGTTGCACTGGGAGGTTAGACTAGGAGGTGGTGGTGGAACAAAAGATCACAAGATCGAGAATGTAGCTTCAGGCCAAATGGGATCTAAAATCAGGACTGTATGATGATATACATATGTACATCAATGTATATAATTGTCTGTCAATATATATAGTTATCGGTCCGACCACCGACCAGCAGGTGGCGATAGAGATCCACCATGTGACTCAAGCGATTTGGCAGTTGGTAGCAAGTCGTACTGGAGGACAGTCGCATTAGAAGTAGTGCCAGGAGAATTCACTGAACTCAATTATTAGTTACCGTTTGTATTATAGTTCATTACTTATCTTTCCACGTGTTCATCTGTTAATAAACTACCTTATAAGTCAAACAACTAGATGTTCTGTGTAGATCTTTACCACGGCCGTAACACAGAACATAACAGACTGGTAATGAGGTCAGTATTAAATGTTAGAAGGCAACTGGAATGACAATCAAGTGAGGCTCAGATCAGCAGCAGAGAAAAGAGGTTAAAATAGGTTAAAGAAAAACTGGGGTAATCAGCAAATCCAGTCAGATGATGACAAAGGTGAAGGAGAAAGGAACCAGTGACTTGTATTTTTGTAGCCCATTTCAAAAGAAAGTCCCAAAGTACCTCGTACAAATGCAATCAAGAAATTAATGTCAGCCCAAAGGAAGAACCAGTAAAGGAGAGTTGTCAAAAATCAAGTTCGATTAGTTGGGTTTTCAGAGGGACTTAAGGATGAAGAGAGGTGTTTAGGGAACCAATTCCCCAAATTCCAGGGGCCATTGCAGGATTGATAGGTGGGCAGGAGTTGGTGCAGGATAGGATAAGTAAAGGAAGTTTGGATGAGTGGAAGCTGATGAAGGTGGAGGAGGAGAGGCTATCCCCAGACAGCATTGGGATTGTTGAGTCTAGAAGTGATGAGGTTTTCACTGGCAGGCGGATTGAGGTTCAAGAGAGGTTGCTTTCACATAGAAACTGGGGAGAATAATTCTCATAGAATTGTAGAATCCCTACAGTGCAGAAGGAGGCCATTCAGCCTATTGAGTCTGCACAAACCCTTCAAAAGAGCATCCCATCCATGTCCAATCACCCCCCCCCCCACCCCCCCCCCCCCACCCCCCCCCATCCCCATTACCCCATAACCTAACCTGCACACTATCCCTGGACATTGAGGGCCAATTTTAGCATTGCCAATCCACTTAACCTGCATATCTTAGGACTGTGGGAGGAAACCAGAACACCCAGAGGAAACCAATGCCGACACGGGGGAGAAAGTGTCACACAGACAGTAACCCAAGGTTGGAATTGAACCTGGGTCCCTGGTGCCGTAAGTCAGCAGTGCTAACCACTGTGCCGCCCCATCCTTCTTTTAAGTAAGCTTGTAACACATACAAACTAGCCCCTAATAGTGGAAGAACCTGTCCGTCTGCATTGGGAACGTGTCAGAGCAGAACACCCCTCCACCGATTGACAGGCACATGGCAAATCTTTGGAACTGGATCATTGAAACTTCCAGGGACAATGGTTCACACCTATGCAGCCTAGGTGCCTGCCTGGACTATTGATCAGGAAAGCATCTGAACAAGAGTAGAGGCTCTTAACACGCGTTAGATAGAAATAATAAAGATTTTGCTCCACACTGCAGGTGCAAATTCGAGCAAGAGTAAGCAATGCACCTTCTCTGGCATTAATGACCTTTTGCAGCAAAGACCTTTGGGACCTTAGTACAGTACAGGACCTATGTTAGTTCTCTATCCAGTGCACCTAGCAGTGAGGTGCTCAGCCAAGCCCCAGGTGTTGCCCGGAAATATATTCAGAAACACTTCTCCAAACTTGCTTACAGTGAAACTTTAAAATGAAATCAAGAAAAGACAGCAGAAATTCTATCTCTCTTGGCCCTTGAGATATCGTCACTAACTGGCTTATTTCCCTGAGCCATATTGTATTTGTTAGTAGCTGTGGCAGAAGAATTCGACTTGGTGACCAAAGTGGAGGAGGAGGTGGTGTATTAATAATGCCACTGGGGTGGTAATCTTGAGGCCCGAATTAATGCGGTAGGGATCACGGGTTCACATCACACCATGGAAGCTAGTGCAGTTTAAATTCACTCCCAGCTGAGTCTAAAAAAATTTTGTGACTTTATTCAAAGAAGAATGGACGAGTTCTTCTGATAACCTGTCCAACATTTATCCCTGGCTGTGTGCAAATGAGCAGCTGTATTTTCTGCAATATAGCAGAGACGGCAAATGAAAAACACTTCAGTAGCGGTGAAGTGCTTTGGGACATGGTGAAGTTTGAAAGCGATCACAGAAATGAAAGTTCCAACTTTATCATTTTGAATATTGCCCTTGACGATTTTCTTGATCTCACTGGTTTTGTTTTTGCCACCTTCACTTTCTTTCTGATCGGGAAACCACACTCGCTGTCGGCTAAACTCCTCACAGCGGCAGCATCAACAGACCCTGGTGGTATAACTTCTTGACTCTGTCAGAAATCCAGGACAGCATTTACAGGTTCTTACAGCTTCAGTAAACTTTGTTTCCTGACAAGTTTTTATTCCATTGTCACACACTGAAACTTGCCTCAGTGTGTTACAGATGCATGTTGGGGCCAATTCACTTCTGCACCATCTCCACCATCATTATTTGTAGCTCCAGACTGCAACACGCATGTTGAAAGTGTATGCTTGGATTTATTTGGTATTATTGCCACGTGCACCAAGGTACAGTGAAAAGTATTGTTCTGCGTAGAGTCCAGACATGAAAAAAAATGTCATATATAAATACATAATGTAAATACACAGGCACAGGCATAGGGTGAAGCATAGAGGTGTGCAATACTACTCAGTGGAAAGGATGTGTAAAAATACCATATCAGCCTATAAGAGGATCATTTAGGAGTCTGGTGACAGCGGGGAAGAAGCTATTTTTCATAGAATTTACAATGCAGAAGGGGGCCATTTGGTCCATCGGGCCTGCACCAGCCCCTGGAAAGAGCACCCTACATAAGCCCATGCCTCCACCCTACCCCCATAGCACAGCAACCCTACCTAAACTTTTGGACACTAAGGGGCAATTTAGCATGGCCAATCCACCAAACCTGCACATCTTTGGACTGTAGGAGGAAACCCAAGCAGACATGGGGAGAAAGTGCAAACTCAACACAGACAGTCACCTGAGACTGGAATTGAACCTGGAATTGGAGCTTTCAGGCAGCAGTGACAACCACTATGCCACCGTGCTGCCCTACCTATTAGTTGGTGTTCTCAGACTTTTGTATCTCCTGCCCGATGGAAGAAGTTGGAAGAGTGAATAACCTGGGTGGGAGGGGTCTTTGATTGTGCTTCCCGCTTTCCCAAGGCAGCGGGAGGTGTAGACAGAGTCAATGGATGGGAGGCGGGTTCACGTGATGGATTGGGCTGTGTTCACCACTCTCTCTTGCTACCACGGTAACTCTGAGTCCTTGGGGAGCTGGACGACTAGTGCGGATCAGATTGGGGCAAACAAATTCAGTTCGATTCCCGTCCCGGCTGAGGGGGATTTGGGGCCTGTTTCATTGCCCTACCCCTGGTGGAGGTTATAACGCTGTGCATTGGACCTACCTTGGGGCAGAGAATCCGAGAGAAGAACTTTGAGGCTTGCTTTATGTTTTGTTCTTTTTTTCTGCTGTATTTTGAAAATTCTTTGTTTGCCTTCTGTCATCCTTGATCCTGCAAGAACTCAGTGTGGTGGATGGATATGCAGTATGCTATCAAAAAAATAATTTTTAATTGGTGGCAGCATTCACTGAGTAAGAGATTCAATTGTTTTGATTGGCCCTCATTAGGCCTGCATTACTTGCCAGAAATACGTTTCCTAATGGCTTATATTGTAATTTTGTGTGATGTTCAACTCAGTAGGGAATAGTACTCATCCTTTCATTCAGAAACAGTTTATAAAAGGGATTTCAGTGTTCCCGGTTAGTGGGAAAGGTTAATCATCAAGAAATCAATTCCCATTTTACTCAAATAAGTATCACCCGAGATCATCCTTTAGTTACAATTGCTGCTGCTTCAGCGCTGACCCGATTGGATTTTATGAAGTTAGTGGAAGGGGGTCACATTAGTGTGAAGCAGGAATCTTCTTGTACCACACCTCTGGCCTTGCCACAACCCCAGCAATCCTGTCAGACCCTCGAGGAAACTACAATCTGACTGCATTGAAACCACTCACTTTGTGCAGGTTGATATATAGATAATGGCTGCCACATCCAAGTGCCAAGTCGTGAGCAGCTAGAGTGGGGACACCCAGCTTAGGCTGGATCCTGGATTTCTTACAGAGTCAAGAAGTTATAGCACCAGGGCCTGTTGATGGTGTGGCTGTAACCATTCCTTCCCCCTCACCCATCTTCATTGTTATGCCCGTTAAGGATCAGGTAGGAGATTGACAGAAACCTATGGAGTTTCGGCCCCAATACGAAGTCGAACTGTGCCCATCAGGAACGTACTTTGGGAGAGATTGGGCGGGATTCTCCAATCGACGACGCCGAAATCGCGTTCTGTGATCGGCCGGAGAATCCCCGTTTGCGGCTAAATTGGGGGCGGTGCCGCTTTTGCAATGCTCCGCCCCCTCAAAAACGGCGTACTCTACAATGGATGTCACCTGAGGCCCTCCCCGATGCGCCTTCGATGGGCCGAGTTCCTGATGGCATGGAACGCTTGTCCCTTTTATTTTCGTGAACCCGGCGTGGCAGCTGCGGAGTGAGTCCAACACCTCCACAGTCGGGGGGGGTGGGGGGAGCCGTTTCGCAGGCTGCGGGGGGTGGGGACTTTGCCGGGAGATTGGGGGCACTGGTGGGGGTGATTTGGGGGTGGCAAGGCTGATTATAGGGGGACAGTCTTTGGGAAGCCGGGTCCACGCAGGGCCGGCGCCATGTTGCACGGCGCAGCCGCTGCAGGCCGGCGCCGTGCGCATGTGCAGCCACGGGCCCGGCAATTCTCTGGCCGTATCCGCAGGTAAAGCTGGGGGCTTTAAGCTGCGTGCCTGCTAGCCCCAAGCAGACGCAGGATCGGTGCAGTCTATGCGCCGTTTTTTGGGATGTGAAACGCCACTGTTCCCATGCCGGCATCAGCATTTAGTCTTCAAATCGGAGAATCCAGCCCATTGTGTCTGTCTATAATGGTCTCTTGTATTTTGCAATGATTCCAAACATCTTCTGAGGAAGGAATTAACAAGAACAGGGGGAAGGTTGTCACCTTTTTAGTTTTGTGACATTCACAAATTAGGTAATTGGGAAAATTAGCACAACTCGAAAGATTCTATTGTCATGTGAGAGTACCTTTAAGACATGGATGTTTAAGCAATGTACCTTTAAGAAAACAGTGATGTCAGAGAGTGGATGGGGCTGAGCTCAGGGCAGCCATTTTGCAGTTTAGTTTTGCAGTTTGAAAAGAGCTGGTGTGTGTCTCTGTTTGCAGTGAGCTGGATCTCTGCCATGAAAGACTATCTCTGGATCATTTGGGTGATTTAAACTTATAATAGTGAAGCCTTTAACCTGATGTGATTTTGTTTAAAGGTGTCAAGTTTAGGAGTGTGGTCCAAGAAATGGCTGATGAAATTCAACGTGGGCAAGTGCGAGGTCTTGCACTTTGGAAAAAAGAATAGAGGCGTGGACTATTTTCTAAACGGTGACAAAATTCATAATGCTGAAGTGCAAAGGGACTTGGGAGTCCTAGTCCAGGATTCTCTAAAGGTAAACTTGCAGGTTGAGTCCGTAATTAAGAAAGCAAATGCAATGTTGTCATTCATCTCAAGAGGCTTGGAATATAAAAGCAGTGATGTACTTCTGAAGCTTTAAAAAGCATCAGTTAGGCCCCATTTAGAATACTGTGAGCAATTCTGGGCCCCACACCTCAGGAAGGACATACTGGCACTAGAGCGGGTCCAGCGGAGATTCACACGGATGATCCCAGGAATGGTAGGCCTAACATACGATGAACGTCTGAGGATCCTGGGATTATATTCATTGGAGTTTAGGAGGTTGAGGGGAGATCGAATAGAAACTTACAAGATAATGAATGGCTTAGATAGGGTGGATGTAGGGAAGTTGTTTCCATTAACAGGGGAGACTAGGACCCGGGGGCACAGCCTTAGAATAAAAGGGAGTCACTTTAGAACAGAGATGAGGAGAAATTTCTTCAGCCAGAGAGTGGTGGGTCTGTGGAATTCATTGCAACAGAGGGCGGTGGAGGCCGGGGCGTTGAGTGTCTTGAAGACAGAAGTTGATAAATTCTTGATTTCTCGAGGAATTAAGGGCTATGGAGAGAGAGCGGATAGATGGAGTTGAAATCAGCCATGATTGAATGGTGGAGTGGACTCGATGGGCCGAATGGCCTTTCTTCCGCTCCTATGTCTTATGGTCTTATGGTCTCTTGGAAATTTGAAGGAACATTTTAAGGAATTATTGACTGTTGCAATATTTTCTGAGTTATCTTTGAAGTAAGGGGTGTTACGAGATCCAATGTTTATTTAAGATGTTAAGTTGAGTTCATGGAATAAACAGTGTTTAGTGTTTAAAAACCCACGTGTCCAGAATTGTAATCCCACACCAAGGGAAAATTCCGTGTGCTGGGAAAAGCAACAAATCTATTAAAGGGAGAGGTTGGTTGAACTCCATGATACATTTTGGGGTTCTGAAAACGCCTCGCCCATAACACTATTTTGACCAGTGCAAGGATTTAACCCCTTGCAGCTGAGGTTTGGATGTAGCATTAAAAGTTCAGTTGTGGAGCAGCTTTATTCAGAGATAGGCAGGGGAGACGTATATATCTAAAGTAAAGTTTATTCAGCGCTTCACAGGACAATGTGAGCTTTATACTTTTTCTGTTGAAACTGGCTGGAGATTTCAGTTTTCTTGTTTCTTTTTTCAGTCTTATAATTTTCTTTCTTTTGTTACTTATCTCTGACCCTGGTCAAAGGGTCACCTCTTATGCTGCCTGGAGATTCCAATTAGAACTATACCTGTGCATTACACTATCCAGATTGGCAGGTCCTGAAAATCACTGGTGTGTTCATGTGAACAGCACTCTCCTATACATGGGCACACTCACACACATTCACTCACACATTCACCAACACAGTCACACTTAAACACTCACTAACACACTCACATACACACACACATTGACATTCACACGTGCACTAACACACTCACTCTTACTAAAACCCTCACCAACACACTCACTCACACACACTCACACTCACTAATAATCATCTACATTTACACACACTCACACATTCACACTCACTGTCACACTCATACTCACATACAAACCCACACACACACATTCACACACAAACTCACATACATTCACACACACTCACTATCACAGTCACAAATGCACTCATTCATTTACACATGCTCACACACTCACTCAAATTCACACACACGCTAACACAAACACACAGAGGCACAGCCATGCACTTGCATATTCTCTCTCACACACTCCCACAAGCTCACATGCTCACGGACACACTCACACACTCACTATCAGTCACCTGTATTCACACACTCACACTCACTCTCACACACTGATTCACACACTCGCACACACATAATCACACTCACACACTGATTCACACACTCACTCACCCTCACACAGTCAAACACACTCACACAAACACATGCAAGAAACATTCTCACACTCACACAATGCAACACACACACTCAGCACACTCTCTCACTGTCACACACTCACTCACACACACATTCACTAACACACACAGAAGCACATACTCACTAACATAGTTACCTACATTTGCACACACACACTCACACATACATTCACACTTACATACACTCACACTCACTCACACACATTCACACCCAGTAATACACACACTCACACATACTCACACACTCACACATGAATTCACACATTCACTCACCCCCACACACACTCAAACACACACTCACACAAACACACTCAAAACACATTCACACACAGTCACACAAACTAACACTCTCAAACACACACATTCACAGCCACATTCTCTCACACTCACATCCACTCACTCACACCCACCCACACATTCACTCACACAGTCCTACTCACTTACATTCTCACACTCACAAACTCACTCACACACTTATACTAACACACTCACATTAACACACTTGCTCACACATACATACACAGTCACACACACAATCACTCATGCACACACTTATCCTCAGACCCTCATTCACACTCACACACTCACTCACACACATACACACACACCCTCACATTCACACTCACACTCACTCACAGTTACACTCATACACTCGCACAGACACTCTCACATATTCGCACACCCACAAGCAAATGCATGCACACATTCACACTAACTCACTCACTCACTCATACACATACACTCTCATACACCTGTGCACAAACTCACTCTTTCACACACACTACTTTCCACTCACTCACAGTCACTCATGCACTCACTCATACAGTCACACATACACACACACTCACACATTTACACTCACTCACAATTACACTCACACTTGCTCACAGTCACACTCACATTCAGACACATACACACTCTCACATATTCACACACCCACTCACACATGCACATATGCATTCACACTCACTCACGCACATACACTCTCACACACCCGTGCACACACACACAGGCACACTTACTCACACACACACTTACACACTCACAATCAATCACTTGCTTGCACACACTCACATACTTACACACACACTTACATTCACACACACACACACGCATACAACACACGCACATGCATGCTCAGGCTCAGACACCCTCACGCACACTCATACACATACTCATATACACCCACTCGCTGACACACTCACTCTCTTATACATTCACTCATTCATGCACTCACACACTGATTCGCTCACACACTCATTCACAAACACACTCATGCATTCAATCACACACATACACACTCGCTCACACACATATTCACACAAAAGTAGAGTTTTATAAATATTCCCAATAATTAAAATTTGTAATATTTAATTTTCAGCACCAGATTGTGACTGACAGTAATTAACATTGATCATATTGCTAGAAGGATTCTGAGACTGGAATAATTTAAATTAACATTTTATGATGAGTTTATTGCATATCTACCACAGAAGTAGAGGAATTTCACACCACTCAGTGCTCCTGAATAGGGCTCCAGACTCTAAGGTGTCATCTTTACAAAGATAAGTCCAAAGACTCCCAGTCCAAAGGTGTGAAGGTTAGGTGGATTGGCCAAGCTAAATTGCCCCTTTGTGTCCAAAAGGTTATGTGGTGTTATGGGGATAGGGTGGAGGAGTGAGCCTAGGTAGGGTGCTCTTTCGGAGGGTTGGTGCTGAACTGATGGGCCGAATGGCCTGCTTCTGCAGTGTAGGGATTCTATGATTCTCTAATGCTGGAACAACACACTTGTGACATTTTCTTCACGATTTCCATCTTTACTTGTGCATCTGCCTTTGCCTGAAGTCATTGTGGCATATGTAGGTGGTGGAGGTTGCAAGTTTGGAAGGTGCTGTTGAAGAGGCCTTGGTGAGTTGCCGCAGTGCATCTTGTAGATGGGACACCCTGTTGCCATTGTGCATCAGTGGCAGGAAGAGTGAATGTCTAAGGTGGTGAATTGTTGCCAAGCAAGTGGGTTGCTGTGACTCAGATGATGTCAAGCATCTTGAGTGTTGTTGGAGCTGTACTAATCTAGGCAAGTGGACAGTATTCCATTACATTCCTGACATGTGCCGTGTAGATGGTGAACAGGCACTGGGAAGTGAGGAGCTGTGTTACTCTCAGTAGAACTCCCAGTCTCTGACCAGTTGTTGTGGCCACAGTGTTTATATGGCGAATCCAGTCTGCCCAATGGTAACCCCCAGGATGTTGGTAGTGGGATCTCTCTTGTTGGAGATGGACATTGCATGACCCTTGTGAGGTGCAAATGTAACTTGCCACTTGTCAGCCAAGCCTGGATATTGTCCAGGTCTTGCTTGATTTGGACATTGTCTGCTTCATTTGCAACTTTCCCAGTGCTGCAAGGTGAGCAAGCAATTTGGATTAATGCATCCTTAGCAATATTAGAATAGCTATTATTGGGGTGGCATGTGGCGCAGTGGGTAGCACTGGAACTGTGGCGCTAAGGACCCAGGTTCAAATCCCGGCCCTGGGTCACTGTCAAAGTGGAGTTTGCACATTCTCCCCGTGTCTGCATGGGTTTCACCCCCACAACCCAAAGATGTGCAGGTTAGGTGGATTGGCCATGCTAAATTACCCCTTAATTGGAAAAGAAATAATTGGGAACTCTGAAATTTTAAAATAAGAAAAGGTGGACATACCAATATGACCAATAAAAGTGTACAGAGAATTATTATTTTTCTATTCATTCACGTGGGCGTTGCTGGCTGGGCATTTTCAAATTCCACCATCTGCCCTGGTAGGATTCAAATCCAGGTCCCCAGAGCATTACCCTGGGTCTCGGCATTGCTGTCCAGTGACAATACATTTAGCAAATAGAGTGAATGGGAGAATTGCTGCAATTACTGGGAATTAGCAGAGCTCCTCTTCACATTCTGCAATGAAGGAAGAAAAACATTATCAATTTAATGTCCATTCAGCTTCCAGGATCTCGCTTAAGGGCTGTTGAGTATAAATGAAAGCCAGTTTATGTTTGATAGGCCAATGGTACCTGAATATATCAGAAGCGAAGATGGGGCAATTTGATTGAGCTGGTTAAAATGATGAAGAATTGTGACAGAGTAGATAGAAACACGGGGCGGGATTCTCCGAACCCGCGACGGGTTGGAGAATCGCTGGGGGGGGGGGCGTGAATCTGGCGACCGGAGAATCGGCGCCATTGGCGCTGGTGCGGCACCGGTCGGGGGCTGCTCAACGTGGCCGCCCCCGGCTGAAGTGTTGGGTACTCTGCTACACAGACGAACCAACACGGTTGTGAATGGTACAACTCAGTTTTATTTCAAACATCTATTTACAGTTGTATACTGTTTACTGAGGTTTGATCATAACCCTTGAATCTGTGGACCTATTCCTAATTCTATCTTGTAGTGGCACTCAGCACATGGTGGATGTCAGAGTGGCTTGCTATGTGCTCTGTGCCCTGAGCTGTCTCGTGCTCGAGTGCCCAGGAAGTGTCGTGTTCCCTGTTTTGTACTGTGTATGCTCTTGCCTGTGATTGGCTGTCGTGTTGTGTGTGTGTTGATTGGTCCGTTGATCTGTCCATCAGTATGTATGTATGTATGTGCTATGATGTTTACCTGGATATCATGACACCGGCGATTCTCCCCGCGTGATGGGCCGAGTGCCCGCCGAGTTAGGCCGAGTCCCACCGGCGTCGTTCTCGTCTGGTCCTTCCTGGCAGGACCTCAGCATTCATGTTGGGGGGGGGGGTGGGGGGGGTGGTATCCGACCCTAGGGGGCGTGGGGCCCTCCACGGTGGCCTGGCCCGTGATAGGGGCCTACCGATCAGCGGGAGGGCTTATCCCAGTGGGGGCCTATGTTCCTCCACGCCGGGCCCCTGTTGGTCTCCGCCATGTTGGGTCGGGGCCGGCACGGAGATGGCAACCAACGCGCTGGCCGTGGCGCACATGCGCGAATGCGCGCCAGCCGTGGCACGCATGCGCGGACCTGCGGCGCCTGTGCTGACGTCCGTATCGGAAGCTGAAGCAATGTGAGGCTCTCCAGTGCCGTACTGGTCCCCTGTGCAGCGCAGGATCGCTGATCCTAGGGGCCAGATCACGCCGTTGTAAAACGTTCCGGCGTTTACGACGGCATCAATACTTAGCCCCAGGATCGGAGAATCGCGCCCAGTCTTCCTGATTTTTCCATGAAAGAGGGGGTCAAGAAGCAGTAGAATATAACTAAAAGCAAGCGATTTAGGGCAGAAGTCAGGAAAAATGTTTTTCACTACAGAGAATTGTGAGGCTGTGGACTGCATTGTCAGTGATTGAAGCAGATTCCAGTAAATTCAAGGAAAGGAGAAAAAGAGGGAAATGGGAACAAGGGATTAGCGTTACAGTTCACATGGAAGATCAATACATTGTTTGGGGTAAGCTGCTGACTTTTGTGTTGTAATCTATGTGTAAATACCAATTTGGGACAGCAGGATGTGCAGAATGAAGGAACTCTTCACTGGGCTGAATATTCCACCCAACTGAAGTAGTTTCAAAGTGAAGACTAATCATATCAGTACAATGAAGTTTCAAAACGAGCAGGCGCTCAAATGCCCAAAGCACACTCAGGAGACTATCAGCCTCGGGAAATTTGGCATGAACATGGACACCCATAAAGAACTATTCAGGATTGACCTGATAATGGAAGTCTGTCCTTGAAGTATCAGTAGTCTGGAAAGTTTAAATTACATTCAGCTAAATAACAATCAGTGCATTCAAATAGTTGGAGAATCACTTTTTATCTACCTCAAGTTTCACACTCAGACTTGTTTGCAAACTCCAAAATACTCAAACACAAAGTCTATTTTATATATTCCAAAGGAGTATGTGACCTACATATATCATGGCCTGCATAACATGATGCAAAACAATGTTGTCATTATTCCCAGTCCATGGATAAGCTTGTGTCCTAAATTGCACAACATTCTTCCTGTGTCCACAGGGGATTCATCTTCATCCAGTTCTGCTGTATTTTGCTGCAATGCATAAGAAAGTAACAGACCAACAATGTGAGATCAGTCAATAATTGTCAGCCAGGAAGACATCCTTCTAAGAGGAAGAATGGCCCATCACCGGTTGCCAGGTGCTATATGACACAACAAGAATTTTGCATGCTCTGCAATGGAGTTTGAGGGACACATCATCAGTCATAAATCAGGTGCTCACACTTCAGTATCACCCTCCATCTCTCCTTTCCATCCCCTTGCTGAAGTGGATATACCTACTGAAATGCACCATTGGCAATTTTCCTGATAGTTATGATTACTCGTTATGACCTCACAAAAGAAGAGATTGTCGCCAATGTCACAATGAAGATGGTAGAGAAATGAAGTAATAGTTGAAGAGCTGGTATGTAAGAGGATGATCACACTGAAAGTAGGAAAGTAGCTGTTTAGATGGGGTGCATCTGAGGTTCCTGATGAAGGTAAGGCTGTAAACCTTGGAAACTGTATTATAGTCCTTCATATTCCTCGGATATGGTCATGGTGTTATAGCACTAGAGGCATGCAAATATTATGCTTTTACAAAAATGGAAACAGGGTTAAACCATTCATCCACAGCCTTGTCAGCTTAGTCGGTGATGGGGAATCCTATTGTGGCCATAATCCATGAAACTGAGATTTGAATTGGAAGAATATGGGTTAGTAAATGACATAGGAACAGAAGTAGGTCATTCAGCCACTCGCGCCTGTCCCACCATTCAATGTGATCAAGGCTGATCTGTGGCCTAAGTCCATATACCTGCCTTTGGCCCATACTCCCTAATATCTTTGCTTTACCAGCTGCCCAGCCAGAATGCCGTTTTTAAAGGCAAATTGTGCCTGCTGAACTTGATTAAATATATGAGAGGATTGATAAAGATTGTGACGAAGTGTGCTTTGTGTCTGGACTTTCAAAGCTGTGGATAATTCTCCCAAGGGGCCAGCACGGGGGCCTGAATGGACTCCGTCTGAATGGTTGTTATCTTGATGCGCAATCAATTACTCTCGAGACAAGGTGAGTCATGACTAATAGGCTTTAATCTGCTAGAACTGTTCCCCAGCAGCTTTGATACAGAAAGTGAAGGCTGCTGGGACGGAATCGGTTCTTATACTCCGCCTCTCAGGGCGGAGCTATGTACATGAGCCAATGGTAGACTCCTGGGTCTAGCCAATGGTCATCCACCTCTCAGGTACCGCAATATCTGGTGTTACCACATTCACCCCCTGTTAAAAAAGAGCCCGGCGGGGTGATGGCCAGCGTTAATGTCGCCTTTCGCATGGTAGGACCAGGTATTGAGGTGCCGTGATGTTGAGGGTAATAGCAAAGTGTTCATGGTGCAGCAATCAGTCGATCGGGTGGCCTGGTCATCCTTCTGGAGCGTCTGGGCTTCGGCGGTGATCCTGATGGGGGTCCCAGTGGTTGCGATTCCGGGAACGTGGTGTCGTCCTCCCAGGCAGCTTCGTCACCCCTAGGCGCTGCTGTTGGGGTGAAAAGTGGGCAGGGGGGCACCTGTAGGGGGCGCCGGTGCTTGTTCGGGCCTAGGCAGGGGCGGCGGGAGTACTGACCTGCCGGTCAGGTGCTGCGGGGAGGGTGGGGGTGGGGGCACTGGTGCGGGTGCGCGTGGGGCTCTGGCGGGCGCCAGGTCCCGAAGGGAGACCGTGTCTTGGTGGCCGTCAGGGAACGCTACATAGGCGTACTGGGGGTTCGCGTGCAGCAGGTGGACCCTCTCGACCAACGGGTCCGACTTGTGCGCCCTCACATGTTTCCGAAGCAGGATAGGTCTGGGTGTCGCTAGCCAGGTTGGGAGCGAGGTCCCGGAGGAGGACTTCCTGGGGAAAACAAGGAGACGTTCATGAAGTGTCTGATTTGTGGTAGTACAGAGCAGCGACCGGATGGAATGAAGGGCGACCGGGAGGACTTCCTGCCAGCGGGAGACTGTGAGATTCCTGGACCGTAGGGCCAGCAGGACGGTCTTCCAGACCGTGCCGTTCTCCCTCTCAAGCTGACCGTTTCGCCGGGGGTTGTAACTGGTCGTCCTGCTTGAGACGATGCCTTTGCTGAGCAGGAATTGACGCAGTTCGTCACTTATAAAGGAGGACCCCCTTTCACTGTGAATGTATGCGGGGAAACCGAACAGAAACCCTGGAGGGCCTTGATGACGGTGGTTGTGGTCATGTCTGGGCAGGGGATGGCGAACGGGAACCGGGAGTACTCGTCAATCACATTCAGGAAATACGTGTTGCAGTCGGTGGAGGGGATGGGGCCTTTGAAATCCATGCTGAGGCGTTCAAAGGGACAGGAAGCCTTTATCAGGTGCGCCCTCTCTGGCCGGTAGAAGTGCGGCTTGCACTCCGCGCAGATTTGGCAGTCCCTGGTGACGGACCTGACCTCCTCGATGGAGTAGGGCAGGTTGCGGGTCTTGATAAAAGAACAGAGATGAGTGACCCCCGGGTGGCAGAGGTCCTCGTGGAGGGATCGGAGGCGGTCCACTTGTGCGGTGGCACAAGTGCCGCGGGACAGGGCATCAGGAGGCTCGTTCAGCTTCCCAGACGGTACAAGATCTCGTAATTGTAGGGTTCGATCCTCCATCGCAAGATCTTGTCGTTCTTAATCTTGCCCCGCTGCGCATTATCGAACATGAAGGCAACCGACCGTTGGTCCGTGAGCAGAGTGAATCTCCTGCCGGCCAGGTAATGCCTCCAGTATCGCACAGCTTCTACTGTGGCCTGGGCCTCCTTTTCGACCAATGAGTGGCGAATTGCGGAAGCATGGAGAGTGCGGGAGAAGAAAGCAACAGGCCTGCCTGCTTGGTTGAGGGTGGTCGTCAGAGCTACGTCGGACGGATCGCTCTCGACCTGGAAGGGGAGGGACTTGTCGATGGCGCTCATCGTGGCTTTAGCAATGTCTGCTTCGATGCGGCAGAAGGCCTGGCGGGCCTCCGTCAACATGGGGAAGGTTGTGGACTGGATCAGGGGTCGAGCCTTGCCTGTGTAATTGGTGACCCACTGTGCATAATAGCTGAAGAAGTCGAGGCAGCACTTTAGGGCCTTGGGGCAGTGAGGGAGGGGGAACTCCCTGAGGGGGCGCATGCGCTCAGGGTCGGGGCCTATGACTCCACTTCGCACTAGGTAGCCCAGAATGGCCAGACGGTCGGTGCTAAACACGCATTTATCCTTATTGTAAGTCAGATTAAGGATATTCGCGGTCTGGAGAAATATTCGGAGATTGGTGTCGTGGTCCTTCTGGTCATGGCTGCAGATGGTGACGTTATCAAGATACGGGAACGTTGCGCGTAAGCTGTACCGGTCAACCATTCGGTCCATCTCTCATTGGAAGACTGAGACCCCGTTCGTGACACCGAAGAGAACCCTTAAAAAGTGATAGAGCCGCCCATCTGCTTCGAAGGCTGTGTGCTGGCGGTCACCATGACGGAGGGGTAGCTGGTGGTAGGCAGACTTGAGAACCACCGTGGAGAAAACCTTGTATTGCGCGATCCTGTTCACCAGGTTGGCTATAAGGGGGAGAGGGTACGCATCCAGCTGCGTAAACCTGTTGATGGTCTGGCTTTAGTCAATGACCATCCTATATTTCTCCCCGGTCTTTACCACCACTACTTGAGCCCTCCAGGGGCTGTTGCTCGTCTCGATGACCCCTTCCCTCAGCAGCCTTTGGACCTCCGACCTGATAAAGGTCCGGTCCTGGGCACTGTACCGTCTGCTCCTGGTGGCGACGGGTTTGCAATCCGGGGTGAGGTTCGCAAACAGGGAGGACGGGTCGACCTTAAGGGTCGCGAAGCCGCAGACAGTAAGGGGGAGTATCGGGCCGCCAAATTTAAAAGTCAGGCTTTGCAGATGGCATTGGAAGTCCAGCCCAAGGAGGGTGGCTGCGCAGAGGTGTGGCAGGATGTACAGACGGAAATTGTGGAATTCCCTGCCTTGGACAGTGAGGTTCGCTAGGCAGAACCCCTTTATCTCCACCGTGTGTGACCCGGAGGCCAGGGAGATCCTTTGGTTTACGGGATGGGTGACAAGAGAACAGCGCCTTACCGTGTCGGGGTGAACAAAGCTTTCCGTGCTCCCAGAGTCGATCAAGCACGACGACACGTGGCCGTTGATGGAGATCGCCGTTGTTGCTTTCGCAAGCGTCCGGGGCCGGCTCTGGTCCAGAGTCACCGAGGCCAGCTGCAGTAATGGAGAGTTCGAGTTCTGGTCGGGCAGCGTGTGGTCGGCTGTGCTGGGGGCCTGGGGCCCCATCCAAGATGGCGTCAGCCATGGGTCACACATGGATTCCGGGAATGAAGAAGATGGCGGCGGCGAGGGACAAAATGGCCAGCGTGGTGGCCGGGAGGCAAAATGGCCACGCCCGCAGGTCGCACGCGGCCTGATGATAGGGGGTGGCGGTGGGCTCTGGATGGCCGGGGCCTGAAAGGGGGGCTGCCAATAGTCACTGGAGACCCCGGCCACGGCACGGGCCTGGCAGACCCCGACATAGTGGCCCTTCTTGCTGTACCCTTTGCAGGTGGCCCTGCGGGCCGGGCAGCGCGGGCGGGGATGATTCGCCTGCCCGCAGAAGAAACAGCGTTGTCCGGCGGCGGTAGCGGGTCGTCTTGCCGCGCAGGCTTGCGGGGTCAGGGGGAGGGTCTGAGGGGCTGCCGCAGAGGGGTGCCACGCAGCCCAGGGGGCCGCCGCGCATCCGGGAGCAAAAGCCAGCGCATTTTTATACGCAACATCCATGGATCCCGCCAGGGCCCGTGCCTCAGCCAGTCCCAGAGTGTCCATTTCTAGGAGCCTTCGGCGGATATCGGGGGAGGTCATACCTGCCACAAAAGCAACTCTGATCAAAAGTTCCGTGTGCTCGTTCCCCGAAACTGGCAGGCAGCCACTGTGGCTGCCTGCCAGTTTCGGCCCAGCTCCAGCAGCGCCCGGTAGAAGTCTTCCAATGTTTCCTCCGGGCTTTGCCTCCTAGTCGCCAGCAGGTGACGAGCGTAGACCTGGTTCACAGGGCGGATATAATGTCCTTCTAGCAGCTCGATCGCTGCAGCATAATTCTCTGCCTCCTCGATCAGAGGGTAGATCCCAGGGCTGACCCGCGAGCTTAGAAGGTGCATCTTTTGTCTTTCCGTGGGGGTGTCGGCGGCCGTGTCGAGGTAGCCCTTAAAGCACGCCAGCCAATGTTTGAAGATAGCAGCAGAGTTGTCCACGTGGGGGTTGAGCTGAAGGCACTCCGGTTTGATACGGAGATCCATCCTTTCAACTGAAGTTGTAGCAGATTAAATTGATACGCAATCAATTACTCTCGAGACAAGGTGAGTCATAACTAATAGGCTTTAATCTAATAGAACGGTAGCCTTGTGGATAGCACAATTGCTTCACAGCTCCAGGGTCCCAGGTTCGATTCCAGCTTCGGTCACTGCCTGTGCGGAGTCTGCACGTTCTCCCCGTGTGTGCGTGGGTTTCCTCCGGGTGCTCCGGTTTCCTCCCACAGTCCAAAGATGTGCAGGTTAGGTGGATTGGCCATGATAAATTGCCCTTAGTGTCCAAAATTGCCCTTAGTGTTCGGTGGGGTTACTGGGTTATGGGGATAGGGTGGTGGTGTTGACCTTGAGTAGGGTGCTCTTTCCAAGAGCCGGTGCAGACTCGATGGGCCAAATGGCCTCCTTCTGCACTGTAAATTCTATGAATCTATGAGAACTGTTCCCCAGCAGCTTCGATACAGAAAGTGAAGGCTGCTGGTACGGCATTGGTTCTTATATTCCGCCTCTCAGGGCGGAGCTATGTACATCAGCCAATGGTAGACTCCTGGGTCTAGCCAATGGTCATCCACCTCTCAAGTACCGCAATACCTGGTATTACCACATATCTTTAGAGAACACGAATTGGAAGCACCCAGTTTGCAAAGAAAAAAAAACATGCGTTTATTTATCGACTTTGGAATGTGACAAAGTGCTTTACAGTCATTTTAGCACTTGTTTAAGTGTCGTAATACATGCTGAAGTGTAGGAAGCTGCAGTTGTAATGTAGTTTACATGGTAACACTGCATCCTATTCTATAATTGGACTGGAATGGTCGGGTAAAGCAGATGGTCAACGCAGTCAGCGTACCGTCAACAAACCTCATCCATACATCTTCAGAACGTAATCCTTCAAAGGTCCCCTGAATCATCTTCTGTCCTCTCTGTGGGCTTTTATAGATCTTCATCCAATTCTCCTGTAGTTATTTCCTCCTCTCAACCAGCGAGACGGTGGACCAGCCTTCAATTGGCCGGGTGCACACGAAGCTCAGTTTTCCTTTAACCTTTGAGTAATGAATTTAAAAAAAAAACAAATATTATCTTTGTGATCATGCAGATTTATTCCAGACATCCATGATACAGTACGACCATGATAACAATGTTGGTTATTCCTTGCACATAATTCTATCATAGTGTATGCTGTGTCGTGTTTTTCTTACTACACCAACTAGCACTGGACGTATTAAAATTAAATCATACATTGGTTTTATAGTCAGAAAGATTTATTCTTCTTAACTCCATCTCTCAGTTGTTCTCCATTCCAACCTTACAATCTAATTTTATACATAAATGAGATTTGTCAGCACAGTTTGATCACTCTCCAGGGTGTGAGCATATCGATTTGCAGTGTGTTTCTTTTCAATTCACATCTTGTACTATTCCACACTGTAGGTCCTGCTGGTATAAATACCATTCCCCCCAAGGATGTTTGGGGTGGCAGCGTCAGCACATTGTTCTCTTCCTACACATACTGCAAGCAGGACGAACATAATGACCCACAGTTTGCTGAAAGAAAATGATGCCTGATGAACAACGTTTGCAGCATTAATAATGTGCAAATCAGCTACAGGGAGTGGGGAAGACACCATGTGACTTGAGAATTATCGCAAGTTGCGGAGTGATTTGTGGCATACCACTGTTACCTTCCCAAAAATGGCACCTTGCCCTTAAATGCCCTTGGTTTTCATGGAGTTCCTGCAGTTTGCACATTAATTGCCAGTTAGATCTGGCATAGAAAGCTAAGTCGAGTAATTTGTAGTATAATTGCCTTTTAACAATGTGGTAATTGCTATCAATTAACCATTGGCCCAAAAGCAAAACATTCAAAATGTGGAGTCTCATTCCTTTAGGTAGTGAATTATTGTTCGAGAGTTTAGCATTTTTCTTTGTCTAGTTCTCTCTCTCCTTTAATCCCATGTGTTCTTCCCTCTCCTTCCTCTTTCTGTCCCTGATTTGTTAGTACATTCAACCATTCTAATTTCCCCTCCCTCATATTCCTTTCGTTGTGGATTTTCCAATCCTTAAATATCACTGATGGAGAAAAGTCACCATTTGCCCATGGTCTACCAAGGTCCCAAAAGCCCTTTTGGCCTTGTTATCAGCTTGCATTTCTAGCAGTGTTATGACTAAAATGTGACACGCTAAAGGGTGCAGAAACAAATGCAAATAACAGCACGTGTCATGAGATGCCTTGCTCCAGGAAATTCTGGACCGATAACTTCCATTTTGATCAATAGGTGGGGACACTATTAAGACCAGAACTGCACCATCAAAATTATCTCCCGGCATCCGACCACAGGATCTTTGGTTGTTGTACAGAAATCTAAAGCCCCCTATATCCAGAGGGAAAAAATGCGACAGCAATTAAAGCATTTGTGGATCCAAAGGGGAAATAGCAAGCTATTGACTGCAGCAATACTTGACAAAATTAAATTATGGTCTATTATACTCTGTGATTTGTTACAATAATGGCAATTATAACTAATTACTGGCATTTTTTTGTTGTTGAATGTAATTATAAGGAAATGAATTTTGAAGTTTTAATAAGGCATAATGAATGATGTAGCAACCGATATTCTGAAAGAGAGTACAGGAAGCTAATTAGGTCATGCTTTAATTGCTTGAAAACCTAGTATTAATATTATTGATAGATCACTTATTAAAGCCATTACTCGGCAGGATCCATACAGTATCTTGCTTAAAATTCAAGGCACATTCTGTGAATATGAATTTTGACAAAGAGTAATCCCTGCTCACTAACCAATCGGATTTCTGTATTTTAAGAATAATCTATGAATGAATACTCTACCGAAGGATATTGATTAGATGTTTCTGTCATCTAAATATTCTTTTTGGAAACTTGACAGCACTTAAAGTTCTACTCATTCATTTATGAATTTGAATTCTTATCTTGGCAGCTGGAATGAAGAACTGTTTTCATTGATGACTGCTAAGGGTTCTGGATTAAATGAGTCTGGGGAGTCTCAACTCAGTGTTTAGAGTGAATCGAAGTCTACAGCACTAAATCGGCTCTAATTCACTCAGAGAAGCAAAAAGAATGGTTCGTGTAAGAAATGAAAACAGCTTGTTCCAGCACATGCTGTCCTTCTGAGATTAGAGTTTAGGCATTCACGATGAATGGAGCTGCGAAATTGTGAGAAGCAATCTAGGCCCGACTTCAACAAATCCTCAAGATGCTGTACTTGATGGGTTGCAGGGGAATGGTGTTCAGCTGACCGTCATGGGCCTACACCCGGTCCTCGACAACCTACAGGCCTATCGTTAGGTGCCACTATGGTTGGACTAAATCCGACCCTGTGGATCTGTAAGATCTTTCTGAATGAGTACCATGGCTCAACATTTCAAACCACAAATTCATTGAGATTATGTTCAATAGGGAGCGTCTAAATGTTGGTGGGTGTGGTAGTATGTATTGGGGGTCATGTGGGACTGGAAGCCCTAATGTCATTGGCTGACAGATCCCGGGTCCTGGTTGGCCGTTGACCTCAAGCTCCGCCCTGAAGGCGAAGTATAAGAAGCCGGTGTCTTCCCCCCCAGGCCAGTTTACTATCGAGCTGCTGGGGAACAGACACGCTTAATAAAGCCTCATCGACTTCACGCTATTCGTCTCATGGAGTCTTTGTGCGCTACAATTTATTAAGCGTGCCTAAAAAGGACTATGGAGCTCAGGATCATTCCAGAATGCCTGAGGATCAGCCCCCACGCAGTGAATGCGGCAGCAGCCTTCAAACACTGGCAGACTTGCTTCGAGGCCTACCTCAGACCGACCACCGGCCGGGTCTCAGACGAACAAAAACTGCAGGTCCTGCACTCGAGGGTGAGCACGGAGATTTTCACCCTCATCGAAGACACCGACGATTTCCAGACGGCGTTCGCAGCACTGAGAAGTCTCTACGTTCGCCCAGTTAACCAAATCTACGCTCGCTACCAGCTCGCGACGAGACGGCAAGCTCCCGGAGAATCGATGGACGAGTTCTACGCCGCGCTGCTGATTTTGGGACGAGCCTGCAGCTGCCCGTCGGTGAATGCAAACGAACACACGGACATGTTAATGCGCGACGCTTTTGTGGCAGGTATGCAATCCTCCCAAATCCGCCAAATACTTCTAGAAAAAGAGTCGCTAGGACTCTCAGAGGCACGGGCCCTAGCAGCCTCCCTCGACGTGGCCGCGCGTAATACCCGCGCCTACGGCCCCGACCGTGCGGCAGGCCATTGGGCCCCGTACGTACCCATCACGGCAAACCCCCGACCCCCCCCCCCGGACACCCCACAGGCTTGCGCGGTCCAAACGCCGAGACGCACCGGGGGCACCCGCTGTTATTTCTGCGGCCAGGCGAAACACCCCCGACAGCGCTGTCCGGCCCGCGCAGCCATCTGCAAAAGCTGCGGGAAAAAGGGCCATTATGCGGTGGTGTGCCGATCCCGCGAGGTCGCCGCCGTCCCGGAGCCACAGGGAGCCCTACAAGCAGTCTATGCGTCCCAACCCCCCCAGCACGCCATGTGCGACCCGCAGGCGCAGCCGCTCTGGGTCCCGACCACCGCGGTCCCGGGAGAACTGGGAGCCCTGCACGCCGCCTACGCTCCCCAACCCCCCTCCCCGCAGCCCATGTACGACCCGCCGCCGGCGCTACCGCTTTGGGTCCCGGTCAACAATCTCCACGGAGAGGAGGGGGTTTTTCGCGTCCCTAACGCCACCCTCACCCCCGTCCCGCGCCCCACGCCTGACCCGCCGGCGCCACCTACTTGGACCCCGACCACCGCTGCCCCCGGTGAGGGAGCTCCTCGCGCTCCTTGCGCTCGCGGCCCCACGCCTGACCCGCCGGCGCCACCTACTTGGACCCCGAACACCGCTGTCCCCGGTGAGGGAGCTCCTCGCGCACCTTGCACTCGCAGCCCCACGCCTGACCCGCCGGCGCCGCCGACTTGGGCCCCGACCACCGCTGTCCCCGGTGAGGGAGCTCCGCGCGGTCCTAGCGCTCGCGGTCCTAGCGCTCGCGGTAAGGGAGCTCCGCGCGGTCCTAGCGCTCGCGGTCCTAGCGCTCCCCAGACCCCCCAGCACACCATGTGCGACCCGCAGACGCCGCCATTTTGGGTCCCGACCACCACGAGGGGAGGAGGGGCGCCGTTGTGCGACACGCAGACGCCGCCATTTTGGGTCCCGACCACCACGAGGGGAGGAGGGGCGCTGCCATCTTGGACCGCCCCCGACCTGTACGACGCATGGGGGCGGCCATTTTGTCCACCCCCGCCGCCATCTTGTGACCCCCCAGCCACGTGCGATGTATGGGGGCGGCCATTTTGTCCATCCCCGACGCCATCTTGGACGGCAACAACGGACCCCACCCCACTACTACAACCACGGCTCGCTTCGGTTACGCTCGATCAGGCTCGGCCCCGGACACTCCAGACGACGACAACAACGGTCCTAATTAACGGCCACGAGACGCCATGCCTAGTCGACTCCGGGAGCATGGAAAGCTTTATACACCCCGACACGGTAAGACGCTGTTCCTTGACCACCTATCCCAGCGCACAAAAGATTTGCCTAGCTGCAGGATCCTACTCCGTACAGATCCAGGGATTCTGCATAGTTACCCTAACGGTGCAGGGGAGGGAGTTCAAAAACTACAAACTTAACGTCCTTCCCCAACTCTGTGCCCCCACCTTGCTGGGATTAGATTTCCAATGTAATCTACAGAGCCTTACGTTTAAATTCGGCGGCCCCATACCCCCACTCACTATCTGCGGCCTCGCTACCCTCAAGGTGCAACCCCCGTCCTTGTTTGCGAACCTCACCCCGGATTGCAAACCCGTTGCCACTAGGAGCAGACGGTACAGCACCCAGGACCGGACCTTCATTCGGTCCGAAGTCCAGCGGCTACTAAAGGAGGGCATAATCCAGGCCAGCAATAGTCCCTGGAGAGCGCAGGTGGTAGTAGTGAAGACAGGGGAGAAACAAAGGATGGTCATTGACTATAGCCAGACCATCAACAGGTACACACAACTAGACGCGTACCCTCTCCCCCGCATATCCGACATGGTCAATCGGATTGCCCAGTATAAAGTCTTCTCCACCGTGGACCTCAGGTCCGCCTACCATCAGCTCCCCATCCGCCCAAGTGACCGCAAGTACACAGCCTTCGAGGCAGACGGGCGATTATACCATTTCCTACGGGTCCCTTTTGGCGTCACAAACGGTGTCACGGTCTTCCAACGGGAGATGGACCGGATGGTTGATCAACATGGGTTACGGGCCACGTTCCCGTATCTCGACAATGTAACCATCTGCGGCCACGATCAGCAGGACCACGACGCCAACCTCCAAAAATTCCTCCAGACCGCCAAAGCCTTGAACCTCACGTACAACGAGGACAAGTGCGTTTTTAGCACCGACCGGCTAGCCATTCTGGGCTACATAGTACGCAATGGGATAATAGGCCCCGACCCCGAACGTATGCGCGCACTCATGGAATTTCCCCTCCCGCACTGCCCAAAAGCCCTGAAACGCTGCCTGGGGTTCTTTTCGTACTACGCCCAGTGGGCCCCCAGTACGCAGACAGAGGCTTGCCAGGCCTTCAGCCGCATCAAAGCGGACATCGCAAAGGCCACGATGCGCGCCATCGATGAGTCCCTCCCCTTCCAGGTCGAGAGCGACGCCTCCGACGTAGCTCTAGCGGCCACCCTTAACCAAGCGGGCAGACCCGTGGCCTTTTTCTCCCGAACCCTCCACGCCTCAGAAATCCGCCACTCCTCAGTGGAAAAGGAAGCCCAAGCCATAGTGGAAGCTGTGCGACATTGGAGGCATTACCTGGCCGGCAGGAGATTCACTCTCCTCACTGACCAACGGTCGGTAGCTTTCATGTTCGATAATGCACAGCGGGGCAAAATTAAAAATGACAAGATCTTAAGGTGGAGGATCGAGCTCTCCACCTTCAACTATGAGATCTTGTACCGGCCCGGAAAGCTGAACGAGCCGTCCGATGCCCTATCCCGCGGCACATGTGCCAACGCACAAATTGACCGCCTCCAAACCCTCCACGAGGACCTCTGCCACCCGGGGGTCACTCGGTTTTACCACTTCATCAAGTCCCGCAATCTCCCATACTCTTAAGAAGAGGTCCATACAGTCACAAGGGACTGCCACATCTGCGCGGAATGCAAGCCGCATTTTTTCAGGCCAGATGGAGCGCACCTGATTAAGGCTTCCCGCCCCTTTTAACGCCTCAGTCTCAATTTCAAAGGGCCCCTCCCCTCCACCGACCGCAACGCATATTTTCTTAATGTAGTGGACGAATACTCCCGCTTCCCTTTTGCCATTCCCTGCTCCGACATGACCGCGGCCACAGTCATTAAAGCCCTGAACAGCATCTTCACACTGTTCGGTTACCCCGCATACGTCCACAGCGACAGGGTGTCCTCTTTCATGAGTGACGAGCTGCGCCAGTTCCTGCTCAGCAAGGGCATAGCCTCAAGCAGGATGACCAGCTACAACCCCCGGGGGAACGGGCAAGTAGAAAGGGAAAACGGCACGGTCTGGAAGGCCGTCCTACTGGCCCTACGGTCCAGGGATCTCCCAGTTTCACGGTGGCAGGAGGTCCTCCCGGACGCTCTCCATTCCATCCGGTCGTTATTATGTACAAGCACTAATCAAACGCCCCACGAGCGTCTCCTTGTCTTCCCTAGGAGGTCCTCCTCTGGAACGTCGCTGCCGACCTGGCTGGCGGCCCCAGGACCCATCCTGCTCCGAAAGCATGTGCGGGCACATAAGGCGGACCCGTTGGTCGAAAGGGTTCACCTCCTCCACGCAAACCCCCAGTACGCTTACGTGGAGTACCCCGACGGCCGACAGGACACGGTCTCCCTGCGGGATCTGGCGCCCGCCGGCACCACGCACACCCCCCCGACACCATCAACCCAACCGCCCCCCTTCCTGCCACCGCGGCACCCCGCAACCGCCCCCTTCCCAGGAGGATCAGTCCCCCTCCCCTTTGCACCGACAGCTGAAACCGTACGGCTCCTGGAGGCGACAACACTGGTACAAGCACCACCACCACCGCCGGGGCCGAGGCGATCGACACGGACGACCAGACCGCCTGACCGACTCGTGGCGTCGATGTAAAACAAAGATGGACTGTTCAAAGAACATTTTGTTTTTTTCCTATACCCTCTGTAAATAGTTGCAACAGGACAAAACTGTCCAATACTGTACTACCATGTGAATGTTCTATCCTCCCAGGACCAGCCCTGTAAACCCTTACCACCATACGAAGCATCACCCCGCCGGGTTCATTTTTGACAAGAGGTGAATGTGGTAGTATGTACTGGGGGTCATGTGGGACTGGAAGCCCTAATGTCATTGGCTGACAGATCCCGGGTCCTGGTTGGCCGTTGACCTCAAGCTCCGCCCTGAAGGCGAAGTATAAGAAGCCGGTGTCTTCCCCCCCAGGCCAGTTTACTATCGAGCTGCTGGGGAACAGACACGCTTAATAAAGCCTCATCGACTTCACTCTATTCGTCTCATGGAGTCTTTGTGCGCTACAGCGTGTTTATGCAAAAGCTGATAAAATCTCCAGCTCAATAATGCAAAAGCATATTCGTTCCCCAACTAAGGCACGGTGACACAGTGGTTACCACTGCTGCATCACACCTGCAGAGTTCCGGGTTCAATTCCAGCCTCAGGTGACTGTCTGTGTGGAATTTGCACTTTCTCCCCGTGTGTGCGTGGGTTTCCTCCGGGTGCTCCACTTTCCTCCCACAGTCCAAAGATGTGCAGGTCAGGTGGATTGGCTGTGATAAATTGCCTGTTAGTATCCAAAAAATATTAAGTGGGTTACGGGGATAGTGTGGAGGCATGGGGCTTAAGTAGGGTGCTCTTTCCAAGGGCTGGTACATACCCGATGGGCCAAATGGCCTCCTGCACTGTAAATTCTATGAAGAGTTTGAAAGTGCATATGATAGAAAAGAGGAAAATCAAAGCGAACAGTTACCTTAGAATGTATAATTTGTGTAGTTTTGCAGGAATATTGGAACGCAGTCAGTGAATTAGAAATTAAATTAGTAATATGAATGCTAAATGATATTCTTTTGGTTGCTCTTTTAATACCAGCATTAATCTGTTTATTTCAAATGTTTAAATATCTTGATAAAATAGCTTTGTCATTAGTGCCTAATAACACCATCTTCATAGTCTCACCCAATAACTCCCTTCTCCAATGCACCTACTTCCCACAACTGCCACTCCAGTGTAGTCACTGTCACAAACACGCTGATGTGATCTGCGAGGGTATCCCAACTTGGAACACTGGTTCGTGGGAGTCTATAGCTTTGTTTTGTGTTGGTGTGAGGAGACAAGTGAAACTACAGTGGGAATAAGTAGCCCAGTCGTCGTGTAACAATTATTAAAGACTATTTATTAAACTAAAGAAAGGACAAATACACACAAACAGGACTGTGCTATGCTAAGACAATTAAGTATACGAATTACTAAACATACACCCACTTTATGTAGAACGTACTGCTTGTTCCAAAATATACCTGTGATCCCTGAACTCCTTCAGACTTCCCCTTTCCCCCAAAACTTCCAAGTAGCTAAATCTGTTAGTCAAGCCCAGCCTATAATTACCACACAATACATAGTTGATGATCAAATCTCTTTTCCTGGTCCAGCAAAGATATTAAGGGCGGGATTCTCCAGCCTCCCAACCACATGATTCCCGGCAGTGCGCAGTTCGCTGGCAATGGAATCCTCTGCTCTCGCTGCTGTCAATGGGAATTCCCATTGAAGCCACAACATGCCAATGGGAAATCCGCGGGCGGGGATGCTTTCCTTATTTGGGAAGGCCTACGTGCCTCGGACACTAACGGCTATAGCCGACCAGGACCCGCCCAGCCATCAAGGTGTCCACCCCCAATTGGCAAAGATCAATCAGGGTGATCAAGACCTGATCGATCCATTGGATCGTCACCTGGGACCGCCCAAAAGTGCACAAAAATCCCAGGGATAAAAGGTGCTGCGCAGCCCACCACTCGCTCTCTCGACTGCAGCTTTCGACAGCCAACAACAACGGTGATATCTTCACCAGCCAAGAAGAAGACCACCCACGCATTCACAGAGGGACCAGAGCCGAGGACACGGACGACCAGCAACAGACACCCAGCACTGCCAGACTACAATATTACAGATAAGGCCATGTCTGCACTGTACTTGCCAGTCACCTGGAAGTTAAGTTAAGGTAATTTAGAGTTCAACTTGCATGTGTGTGTAATTGATTACGATTAACCTTGTATGTTTGTTAATAAACAATTATTGTATTCAGCAGCTTGTGTGATCATTTGTCATCATACACGGGTTAAATACACACTGTGGTTTAGAAGGTACAACAGCACCTATCCCATCAAGTGACTTTGCCAGGAAAGATTTTTTTTTTAAATTTAGAGTACCCAACTATTGTTTTTTCCAAATAAGGGGCAATTTAGCGTGGCCAATCCACCTAGCCTGCACATCTTTGGGTTGTGGGGGTGGAACCCACGCAGACACGGGGAGAATGTGCAAACTCCACACGGACAGTGACCCAGGGCCGGGATTCGAATCCGGGTCCTCAGTGCCGCACTCCCAGTGCTAACCACTGCGCCACGTGCTGCCCACTTTGCCAGGAAGGATGTGTTGATGCAGAGCTGAAGTCAGGGAACGGAAAGAGTGCATATGCCTCCGATCAACAAATCTACCTAACCCTCCTAGCACCAATTGCCCTCCTTGTGATAGAATCTGCTGATCATGCATTAAAGCTCAATTTGAATATTCAAACACATTGTGTGAATTTAGAGGCATACTGCTAATCGATTTACAGGCTTGTCTAAGATTGTATCAGTCAGGCCTTGGGTGTCAATGGATCAGATGTGGTCTCCACTCACCCCAATTTTGAGTTTCCTGCTTAGTTGATAAACAGATGATTGGGTAATTGAGAATCACCCACAATGATATTGACAGACATTTTTCACTTAAATTTACACACACTCAGAGAATTCAAGCATAAAATAGTATTGATAGTACTGCAACATTCTGTATTAAAAAGCAAATCTGTCTTCTAAAACACATCAGACAAGAGCTAACGCATTCAAACACTACCCACTTACTCAGAGTTAAGATCAAACCAATAAATCAATGTCCATGAAACTGTGTTGAATAGGAAGTAGCATATCAACATGAGCAATGCCAGAGGAGGTCATATATTCATCACATGTTAGATGTCACATACTTCAAGGAAAGCTAAAATTTACTGAAAAGCAAATACTAAATAATTCACGATACAAAGTCTTGTGGTGCAGTGGAGAGTGCCCCTGCTGGATGGAAGCTTCAGTTTCAAGTCCCACTCCAGACCAAGGAAGGTGCCTCCTTGCCCTCCCCATGGAGGAGATCATAGTGCTGTGGACCAGGCCTGCCTTTGGGTGAGTGGAGAAGAAGAGTTCATTCATGCTCGGGTGCATCCAACCGGAAGGAAAAAGAAAAGTATAAGAGAGAAATAAGAATGCTGGTCTGAAATGGTCTTGTACAATTTGAAATGAAACATCAGTAAACCGGGGGAATAAAAAATAAACTGTACCGAGCTGTTTTTTCCTTGTGGCAGTCAGAATTTGTGGCCTTAAAGATCATAGTCATCCAATTCAGAATTGTTTTTTTGTGACAGAATAAGACATCACACTACATGTGATGCCAGCTGAGCATACATCACAGTGAATCACAAAAAGTTAGTATGCAGATATTAAGTAATTAGGAAGACATGTGGAATGAGAGCATTTATTGCAAAGGAAATAGGACAGAAAAGTAGGAAGTTTTACTGCAACTATAGAGGGCCTTGATGATACCTCGTCTGGAATACTGTGTACAGTTTGGGTCCCCTTGTTTGATAAACGATATAATTGCATTACTGGCCGTTCGGTGAAGGTTCACTCAACTCCTTCCTGGGATGAGGGGCTTATGTTTTGAAGAAAGGTTGGACAGGTTGGGCCTATACCCATTGGGTACTGGGGAATTATTTCTCTCAAAGGGTCATTGGTATGTGGAATTATCTTCCCTAGGATGCAATAGAAGCTGGGGCATTGAATTTATTCAAGGCGGAATTCAACAGGTTTTTGATAGGTAAGCCCCCCCACCCTCGCCCCTCACACCACCACCATTGCTGGCATCAGACCTTCAGTGCCCACACCCCACTACCATCAATGGCATTAGCCCCCTCCAACCCTCCAACCCTTCCAGCCCCAAGGATTGCTAGTATCAGGGATCTGCCATTCCTCCCCATCACTGGTACCACAGACCCCAACCCCTTTGAACAACTCCCCGCTATGGAGGTCACCAAAAACTCCCTAGTCATGTCCCCTCCTTCAGGTTCCAACCCCTTTCAGGTCCCACCCATTTTCGGATCTTGCCCCTTGGCAGTGCCATCACGGTACAGCCCCCTGGCACCCTAGCAATGCCAAGTCTCTGACCACCCAGGCGCTACAATGTCCTCAGCGCCCCCAGTGTGGTCATCGTGTCTGGTCTCTGGTGGTGGAAACTAGTAGTGATTCCCATCGGCTTCACATTGTGCTGGCGGGTGGTTGAACATCAGGAGCCATGAGAATCCAGTTTCAAACAATCCCAGCATATTTAAATGAAGATTTAAATATGCGAATCTGGTTCATGCCCAGTGAGGGCTTGACCATATTACATCTGCTGCAACGGGCCAGGAACATCGCGCATTGTTGGGTGCCGAATGTAGATCTCATGTCGTGCCTCTCCCACTATTCTCCCGACATAGCGGGATTTGCAACGGGTGCAACGCAGCCGGAGGATTGCCCATATGATCTCCTTTAAAGATGGCAATCTATTTCCCTTCATCAGAGGTAGTTGAAGTTAATGTGCAGATTATGCTGTTTCACAGAACTTCCATATGTTAGATCTTGCCAGGTATTTGAGTGGAGAGATTGTGAATTGTAACTAGTGACTAAACAAGTTTTTTTATTGCATGGAGCGGCCCAATTATTACATGATGCTGCGCAGTTCAGCGGAGAAAAGTCTGTTTTTGGGGCGCCTGACGGGGTGTTTCATGGCGGCTGCAGTGCCGAGATTCACCTCACGATTCATCGGCACTTTGCCGGTGTTTTGGACCATTGGGAGTTTCCTGAGGCCACATTTTAGTTGATTTTCTGCCGGCAATCCCCTCGCAGGTTGGGACACCATTTTGTCTGGCAGCCTGGATCTCTGTACCTCCCCCCCTTTCAGGCTCCCCCTGCTTTATTGACCTTCTTTTACCCCTCAAACCTTGATGAGGCCTCTGGAATCCCACCTCCTCCCCCTCCAATGGGCAATGCCCCCATGGGTCCAACCACTGGCTGTGTTAACCTGGCACTCTGACAGTATTACCCATACATCTGGCAGCGGCAGGGTGCCAGGTGGTGCTGCCAGGGTGGCACTGTCAGGGTGCAAGACTGGCAGCTAACTTAAATATGCATATCTGGATCATTCCCAACGAGGGTGAGATCAAGATCTTGCCGGGTGGAGCGAGTTAGGTGACTCGCAATCAGCCTGGCATATGGCGTCCATTTGGGGTTCTCATGCCATTCACCTGTTCAGTCTGGGTCCGTGCTGAGTGCAGTGCAGTCTCCGAATCGCGCCCGCTATTTTAACTGCCTTATTACACTATCCCACTCTTTCCCCGCACTAAAGTTATAAAGAAACTTTCTAACATATAAGATTGACCTTAATGGGGATGAGAATGAGATTTCCGTTCCACTTCCCCCTCTGCTCTGGTAATCATTGCTGGTGAGTGCAAGAGCACTCAAGTCAATGCTTGTGTATGAGGGATAGGATTGTCAGCCCAAGATTCTGATACTTGTCCATTCAGTGACTTGGTTGAAGTTGTGTGATCCGGTTTGCTGATGCTCACTAGATCAAGAAGAGGAACTGTGGTAATCTGGAATGGCTTGAATTTTAGGCTCGATAAAATCGGACACTTTAATTTAAAATATTGGACATTTTAAATCAAGCCATAGTCAGCTCCAGCAAACAGTCTGATGGGAATTCAAACTTGGTCAAGTTCGAATACATTGACAATCAGACAAGCTGCCAGGAAATGTCTGGACCTGCCCTATCAATCGCCCATCAAGAGACAATTGGCACTATTCATGTGGTTGAGTAAATCAATCACATATCAAGAGACAATCAGCTCTATTCATGGAGTGATCGTTTTCAGCAATCAAAGTTACATACAAACAATGCATCAGGAAATGGGCCCCTGATATCCTGCTGGGTAGGCATTAGTGAGTCCATTGGATGGTGGCGCTGCCACCCGATGACCTCATTAGCTGGGGGCCGGAGAACATTCTGGACAGGCACGAGGAGAAGTGTAAGATTCAAAGCACCAGACCTCCCAGCAGCAAAGACTCCAATCAGCAGAGATGGAAGGAAGCAGCATGCAAGACCCACATTCACAACAAAGGTAGACCCTGCGGAATCGAGACTCAGAGAATTGGACCCACAGCGCAACTGAATCTTGGCACCTTTAAGTAGTAATTTGGGCTAATTTAAGGGTAACTGATTTTTACAATATTGGAATAAAGTTATCTGATTCATACCCCTGTGTTGTCCTTTGTTTGCCTCATCAATAACGACATCTGGATAAAACTTTTCATTAATACACTGGTCGCAAGTGTCTGAGATTTTACAGACACAACAGTGCCTGATGAACCAAATTGAATTTGTTGAAAAAGTAACTAAAATAATGGTCAGAGGAACATCTATGAGTGTTTTTATATGGCATTCGAGAATAAAGTCCCTCATAAATGATGTTAACGCAAGTTGAAGCTCATGGAATTGAAATAAAAATGATTAAACTGATAGAATCATAGAATCATAGAAGTTTACAGCATGGAAACAGGCCCTTTGGCCCAACCAGTCCATGCCGCCCAGTTTTTACCATTAAGCTAGTCCCAGTTGCCCGCACTTGGCCCATAACCCTCTATACCCATCTTACCCATGTAACTAGCTAAATGTTTTTTAAAAGACACAATTGTACCCGCCTCTACTGCTACCTCTGGCAGCCCATTCCAGACACTCACTACCCTCTGAGTGAAGAAATTGCCCCTCTGGGCCCTTCTGAATCTCTCCCCTCTCACCTTAAACCTATGCCCTCTAGTTTTAGACTCCCCTACCTTTGGGAAAAGATGTTGACTATCTACCTTATCTATGCCCCTCATTATTTTATAGACCTCTATAAGATCACCCCTAAGCCTCCTACGCTCCAAGGGAAAAAGTCCCAGTCTATCCAGCCTCTCCTTAAAAGTCCCGGCAACATCCTAGTAAATCTTTTCTGCACTCTTTCCAGTTTAATAATATCCTTCCTATAATATGGTGACCAGAACTGCACACAGTATTCCAAGTGTGGCCGTACCAATGTCTTGTACAACTTCAACAAGACGTCCCAACTCCTGTATTCAATGTTCTGACCAATGAAACCAAGCATGCCGAATGCCTTCTTCACCACCCTGTCCACCTGCGACTCCACCTTCAAGGAGCTATAGTACTCCTAGATCTCTTTGTTCTATAACTCTCCCCAACGCCATACCATTAACTCAGTAGGTCCTGGCTGATTCGATCTGCCAAAATGCATCACCTCACATTTATCTAAATTAAACTCCATCTGCCATTCGTCGGCCCACTGGCCTAATTGATCAAGATCCCTTTGCAATCCTAGATAACCTTCTTCACTATCCACTGTGCCACCAATCTTGGTGTCATCTGCAAACTTACTAACCATGCCTCCTAAATTCTCATCCAAATCATTAATATAAATCACAAATAACAGTGGACCCAGCACCGATCCCTGAGGCACACCACTGGTCACAGGCCTCCAGTTTGAAAAACAACCCTCTACAACCACCCTCTGCCTTCTGTCGTCCAGCCAATTTTGAATCCAATTGGCAACCTCACCCTGGATCCCGTGAGCCTTAACCTTCTGCAACAACCTACCATGCGGTACCTTGTCAAAGGCTTTGCTAAAGTCCATGTAGACAACATCTACTGCACTGCCCTCATCTACCTTCTTGGTCACCCCCTCAAAAAACTCAATCAAATTTGTGAGACATGATTTTCCACGCACAAAGCCATGCTGACTGCCCCGAATCAGTCCTTGCCTCTCTAAATGCTTGTAGATCCTGTCTCTCAGAATACCTTCTAGCAACTTACCTACTACAGACGTTAGGCTCACTGGTCTGTAGTTCCCAGGCTTTTCCCTGCTGCCCTTCTTAAACAAGGGCACAACATTCGCCACTCTCCAATCTTCAGGCACCTCACCTGTGGCTAACGATGATTCAAATATCTCTGTTAGGGGACCCGCAATTTCCTCCCTAGCCTCCCACAACACCCTGGGATACAGTTCATCAGGTCCCGGGGATTTATCTACCTTGATGCGCTTTAAGACTTCCAGCACCTCCTCCTCTGTAATATGCACACTTCTCAAGACATCACTATTTATTTCCCTTAGTTTCCTAACATCCATGCCTTTCTCCACCGTGAATACCGATGAGAAATATTCATTCAGGATCTCACCCAACTCTTGTGGCTCTGCACATAGATGCCCTTATTGATCCTTAAGAGGCCCTACTCTGTCCCTAGTTACTCTTTTCCCCTTTATGTATTTGTAGAATCTCTTTGGATTCTCCCTTGCATTATTTGCCAAAGCAATTTCATGTCCCCTTTTTGCCCTCCTGATTTCCCTCTTAACTCTATTTCGACAATCTCTATACTCTTCAAGGGATCCACTTGATCCCAGTTGCTTATGTACGTCATATGCCTTCTTCTTCTTTTTGACCAGAGTCTCAATATCTCGAGTCATCCAGGGTTCCCTACTTCTACCAGCCTTACCCTTCACTCTAAAGGGAATGTGCTTACCCTGCACCCTGGTTAACACATTTTTAAAAGCCTCCCATTTACCAGCCGTCCCTTTGCCTGCCAACAGTCTCCCCCAATCTACCTCTGCAAGTTCCTGTCTGATACCATCAAAATTGGCCTTGCCCCAATTAAGAATTTTAACTCTTGGGCCAGACCTATCATTCTCCATCGCTATCTTAAAACTAATGGAGTTATGGTCACTTGTCCCAAAGTGATCTCTCACTAGCACTTCTGTCACTTGCCCTTCCTTATTTCCCAAGACGAGGTCAAGTTTTGCCCCCTCTCTAGTCGGTCCATCCACATACTGAATGAGAAATTCCTCCTGAATACACTCAACAAATTTCCCTCCATCCAAGCCCCTAATGCTCTGGCTGTCCCAGTCAATGTTGGGAAAGTTAAAGTCCCCTACTACTACCACCCTATTATTCTTGCAGCTATCTGTAATCTCCTTACATATTTGCTCCTCAATTTCCTGCTGACTATTTGGGGGCCTGTAGTACAGTCCTACCAAGGTGATCTCTCCCTTCTTATTTTTCTGTTCCACCCATATAGACTCAGTGGGCGAACCCTCGGATATATCCCCTCTAAGTACTGCCGTGATGTTCTCCCTAATCAAAAACGCCACTCCCCCTCCTCTCTTACCTCCTGTTCTATCCTTTCTATAGCATCTGTACCCCGGAACATTGAGCTGCCAGTCCTGCCCCTCCCTTAGCCATGTTTCAGTCATAGCTATAATATCCCAGTCCCATGTGCCCGTCCATGCCCTGAGTTCATCCGCTTTACCCGTCAGGCCCCTTGCATTGAAATAAATGCAGTTTAATGTAGACCTTCCTTGCTCTCTGCCCTGCTTTCTCAGGTCATGCTTTACACACTCTCCCTTCCTGCCTTTTGTTTCTGTCCCCACTGACTTCCTACATTGGTTCCCATCCCCCTGCCACATTAGTTTAAACCCTCCCCAACTGCACTAGCAAACACACCCCCGAGAACATTGGTTCCGGTCCCACCCAGATGCAGACCGTCCGATTTGTACAGGTCCCACCTCCCCCAGAACCGGTCCCAATGTCCCAGGAATTTGAAACCCTCCCTCTTGCACCATCTCTCAAGCCACGTATTCATCCTAGCTATCCTGTCATTCCTACTCTGACTATCACGTGGCACTGGTAGCAATCCTGAGATTACTACCTTTGAGGTCCTACTTTTTAATTTAACTCCTAACTCCCTAAATTCAGCTTGATTAGGAGATAGTGTGAGCAGAAGGAAACAGGAAACAGAGAAAAGGATAATGGGTGTTCTAATTGGCAAGATGTGATTAATGTTGTCCTCTCTGATCTGTGCTGGTATATCAACTATTCACTGTGTTTGTTAACAGGCGCCGTAAGTGGCGACTAGGGGCTTTTCACAGTAACTTCATTTGAAGCCTACTTGTGACAATAAACAATTTTCATTTCATTTAATTTCATATCCAAATTTGGCAATGACGTAATGATTGGTGGTATTGTAAACAGTGTATTTTACATCTAACATGTATGAGATATTGTTAGGTTAAATGAATGGAATATTCTGTGGTAAATGGATTTCAAGGTAAATGAATGAGATCATCTCTTTGAAGTTAGAAAGGATAGAACCTGATACTTTTTAAATGGTGAAAATCTAGAAATAGTGAATGGTTGAACTGGCTCGAGGGGCTAACTGGACAATGCTCCTGCTCCTATTCCCCCATGTTCCTAATCACAGTGTTACATCACTGACCACTTTAGCATTCAGCATTAGGGTGGCAATAAGTGGAATAAAGAAGCCCTGTAAACTTTGCTGACAGTCCATGATGTGCTGTTGGTGGACCATAGGAGCATAGGGACAGGAATAGGTCATTCAGCCGCTTGAGCCTGTTCCGGCAGTCAGTTAGGTCATGGTTGATCGGTATCTCAACCCTATTCAACTGGCAATGATAGATGCCCCTTCGTGTCCCTTCCTAACAAAAGTCTCAGTCTTAAAGGGGAATCAAAAGATTGGCAATAAGTGCAAGTGTGAATATAACTTTTTTTTTCAAACTTCCAGGCTTTCAAATTGACAACATCAGGATAAGAAGGTAATTTGGATGTGTTTGACAACACGTCAGAAGAGGAAGATCCCCATCCACATCCGTGATACACTGTGGTGGGATCAGCAGATGGAAAGTAAAGAGGCACAGAGAAGAGAAGTCGCAGCCAGGAGGTCACCCAGTTAGGGGTGGTGCTGGTTGGGGCTGGTGAGTAGGTGCTTAAGAGGGGATGACACAGGAGAGAATTTTACAGGTGGAGCTGAGCACTCAGTTGGTTTCACCCATGTCACAGGATGTAATGACAGAGGTCCAGCTTCTGTGACCTCTCCGAAGAGCAGTGCGTTCACAGGTTCGGGTTATTACAGGCAGTGACAATGGCGCACTGGTTATCACTGCTGCCTCACCAGGGACTCTGGTTAGAATCTGATCTTGGTTGACTGCCTGTGAAGGGTTTGCACATACTCCCCATGTCTGCGTGGGTTTCCTCCGGGTGCTCCTATTTCCTCCCACAGTCTAAAGGTGTGCAGGTTAAATGGATTGGCATTGATAAATTGCCCCTTAAGTGTCCAAAAAAGGTTAGTTGAGGTATAGAGGGGGTGTGGGATTAGATGTGGCATTCTTTTGGAAGGTAGGTGCAGACTTCTTGGGCCAAATGGCCTCCTTATGCACTGTAATGATTCTATGATTATGATGGTGGCCTGGAAGGAATGCTCCTTGCTGGATGAGATGGTACGCGTGATGAGTAGATGTGAAAATGACTGCTGTCATTGCCATTCTAACTCCGGATGCTTCTAAGGTACTTGTGAGACATATCCAGGATCTGTCAGTGGAATATAAGTACAACAGCACATAGATATATAAGACGGGTCACTGGTGACATTGATGACCAGCAACCATGTGAATTTCCCAAGTGCCGGCAATGGTCAGAATGAACGGGCACTCAGATTCACCTCTGGCTGAATTTCCACAATCACAGGCATTGGCATCCGTTGCAATCTAAGAACCGCAAAAGCAACTGGGGGTTTTTTGAATCTAAAAATGTTCGGAGTCTACCAATACATAGTTGGCCGGCAACTATAAGAAGAGGCTTGAGCAAGTCTGCATGAATTTACCTCAGAACTGCCATGATTCTTCATACTGAGGCAGGTAAACATTCTGAACCTTTGTGCTTCAGGGAGCAGACTTGAGGGCTGGTGCGGGGGTCACCGGGGATACTCCGTTCAACCTTGGCACATGACACCTGTGAGAAACCACATCAATTAGCTGCAGGAGTGCGACATTGTGAACCATATGATCACCAAACCATTGTGTAATTGAATGTTGAAGATGCACTTCAGCAGCCTGCAAAGGCCTGGAGGCACCTGTCAATCCTTGCCAGCGTGGGTGTCTGGAATGTTAATATTTGTGCTACACAACAGAGAACAATATGGGTGGAGGAGGATTGAGATGCTTGTTTCTCATCTTCGGATGAGGAAAATGTAGAGGAAGAGGGTGAAGTTGGAGGACCCATTGGCATACCAGCACTTTAAACTTTAAGCATGATACCAGGGGCTGGAGTTTGGTGAAGGAAGCGGGAACTGGAACTGCACTGTAATGTTCTATGTTCTATATGCAAACATGCAGCTAATGAACACATAGAATAGGACACGACCAATGAGCAGTCAGGACACTCAGGGGTGATATCTCACTATAAAAGGGATGAGGCACTCACACCCCGCTTCTTTCCACAGACCAACATCTACAGAGTGAGACAGGGTGTATCCTCAGCATCACACCTGTCATGATATCCGCATCCACATATCATGGTGCAATCACACACACACTGATGGACAGGTAGTTGGACCAACCAACACACACACAACATCGCAGCCAATCACCAGTGAGAGCACACGCACTATAAAACAGGGAACACCACAGTTCCCGCTCATTCTACCAGGAGATAGCTCAGAGCACAGAGCTCACAGCGTGCCACTCAGACATAGACCATGTGCTGAGTGCCTCACCAAGATAGTGATAGGGCTGGGTCCACAGGTTAGCTGGTGAAGCACGAACCTCAGCCAGCAGTTAGTAGTTGTTATTGTTTAACATGATAAAACAGAGTTGTATCATCTACAGCCGTGTTGGATCATTTGTGCATCGGAACACCCAACAGGACATGATACCAGTATTGGAAGCTAACCAGTGACTGTGAGACCTACCTGCACCCTTTCAGAAATCCGCCATCCTACTCCATGGAAAACATCAGCCCGCCCGCCGCAGCCGCTCCGAATCGCTGGAAATCTTGGCATCAACTGGAAGCTGGTTAAACAGCGCTTCCAGCTCTTCCTAGAAGCCACAGACAGGGAGACTGCATCGGACACCAGGAAGATCGCCCTCCTCCTCTCCACGGCGGGGCAACACGCCATCCACATCTACAACTCCCTGGCATTCGCGGAAGGCGAGGACAAGACAAAATACAAGACGGTGATTCTAAAATTCGAGGAACTCTTCAGCGTGGAAGTCAATGAGAGCTTCGAGAGGTACCTCTTCCAGCAGCGCCTGCAGGGTAAGGATGAGCCTTTTCAATCTTACTTGACACACCTCCGTATCCTCGCGCAGTCCTGCGGCTATGAGGCCACCTCCGACTCCATGATATGGGATCAGATAGTTTTTGGGGTTATCTCGGACACCCTGTGCCAGCAGCTCCTCAAAATTAAGTGCCTCACCCTAGCGACTGCCATCGAGACCTGCCTCCTCCACGAGAACGCGACCAGCCGGTACTCCCAAACCCAGGCGGCCGAAACGGCATGGCAGGGGTCCTACAAGGCGGAGCGGGTCCAGTCGATCGAGTTCCTCCCGGCCCGCGGCCCGGACGAGGGCGGCCATTTTGCGCGCTTTCCGAGGCCTTCCGCGCTTGTACGAGCCAAAAGAGGGGACGTTGACCAGAGGGACGTGATGCACAGGCGCACTCTACGCAGGACCGCACCGCGCATGCGCGGTGGTGCAACAAACGCCATGACGTCACGACGTGCGGCAACTGTGGCTCTGCCCACTTAAAGCGGCAATGTCCGGCCAAAGCGCGACAATGCCTCCGCTGTGGCAGGATGGGCCACTATGCTGCCTGCTGTCGAGCAGCTCAACCTGCCAACTCTCAACAATTCCGCCAGCCTCGCAGGGACGTGCGGGCTATTCAGCCCCCATACACTGAGTCATATCCTGACAACATGCAGACCAGTGATACTGAAGACAGGGAACCCTTCCGCGTTGCGGTAATCCACAAGAACCGGATGTCCCCCAAGTCGGAACCACCAGCCGCTGCCAGTGCACAGCATTGATCCGGGCGATGAGTGGTGTGCCACCCTAATGGTCAACCGATCACAGATCACATTTCGCTTGGACACTGGTGCCTCTGCCAATCTCCTTGCATGGTCAGCCTTCCAGACCTTGAAGGTTAAACCACCGATTCTGCCATCCCACTGTCAGCTGGTTGACTATAATGGAAACGTCAACCCGGCCACGGGGTCCTGCCAGCTCGAGGTTACACACAACTCACATAAAGCCACATTGTCTTTTGAAATAGTTGGATCCTCGAAGGACTCTCTGTTAGGCGCACAGGCGTGCAAGGTCCTCCACCTCGTTCAGCGGGTACACACTCTGTTTCCAGAAGGCACGTCCGATTTCCCGGATGCAGACTTTAGGGCGCAGCTCCACTCACTCCTCGCGCACAACCAGGAGGTTTTCGAGGGTATGGGCACACTGCCCTACACGTACAGAATACGGCTCAAACCGGATGCCACCCCGGTCATTCACGCTCCTCGTAGAGTCCCAGCACCACTCAAGGACCGCCTCACGCAGCAGCTGCATGACCAAGGAGTGCTTTCCCGGGTAACGGAGCCAACGCCATGGGTCAGCTCCATGGTGTGCGTCAAGAAGCCCTCCGGCGAGCTCCTGATCTGTATTGACCCAAAAAAGTTGAATAATAACATTATGAGGGAATACTACCCCATACCCAAACGATAAGAAATCACGAGCGAAATGGCTCGGGCAAAAATATTCACCAAGCTTGATGCCTCAAAGGGTTTTTGGCAGATTCAACTGGATCAGTCTAGCAGGAGGCTGTGCACTTTCAACACTCCATTTGGCAGATACTGCTACAATAGGATGCCATTCAGCATCATCTCGGCCTCCAAGGTGTTGCATCGCATCATGGAACGGATGATGGAGGGTATCGAAGGGGTACGCATCTATGTAGACGCCATTATCATCTAGTCCACCACACCACAGGAGCACATCAGTCGTCTCCAGCGTGTCTTTGCACGGATACGAGGTCAGGGCCGGCGCTTCAACCGAGCCAAGTGCCCTTTTGGCCAGACTGAGCTAAAGTTTTTGGGGGATCACATCTCCCGGTCAGGGGTGCGGCCGGATGCCGACAAAGTGGCAGCCATCGCAGCCATGCAGCAGCCGGCAGACAAGAAGGCAGTGCTGCGCGTTCTTGGAATGGTCAACTTCCTGGAAAGTTTATTCCTAACCTTGCCTCGCACACGACTGCTCTTCGCCACCTGGTCAAAAAGACAACGGAGTTCCAGTGGCTGCCCACACACCAGAGTGAATGGGAGGAGCTCCAGGTCAAGCTCACCACCGCCCCGCTACTGGCATTTTTCGATACCACATGGTAAAGATCTCAACTGACACTAGCCAGTCCGGCATTGGGGAGGTACTCCTGCAACACCGCAACATGGGCTCCGGTCGCCTATGCGTCGCGGGCCATGACCCCCACAGAACAGCGCTATGCGCAGATTGAAAAGTAGTGCCTAGGCTTGTTGACCGGCATCGACAAATTTCACGATTATGTGTATGGTCTTCTGCAGTTCACTGTGGAGACCGACCATCGCCCCCTGGTTGGCATCATTCAGAAGGACCTCAACGAGATGACCTCTCTCCTCCAGCACATTCTGCTCAAGCTCCGGAGGTACAACTTCCAACTTGTGTACACCCCGGGGAAGGACCTCATCATCGCAGATGCTCTGTCCAGGGCGGTTAACACACTGCCCGACTTGGAGGGGTTCATTTGTCAGGTAGACGCACAAGTAGCCTTCACATCGGCCAATCTGCCGGCCTCTGATGCACGTCTGGCCCACATTCGCCGTGAGACTGCGGATGACCCCCTTCTGCAGCCTGTCATGCGCCACATAACGGAAGGGTGGCTCAAGGGGCAGTGCTCACAATTTTACAATGCCCGGGACTACTTGGCCGTCATTGATGGTGTTCTCTTGAAGTTGGACCGGATTGTGATCCCACACAGCATGCACCGGCTTGTCCTCGAACAACTGCACTAAGGCCATCTCGGAGTTGAAAAGTGCAGGCGGAGGGCCCGAGAGGCTGTGTACTGGCAGGGCATCTGCGATGACATCGCCAACATGGTGCTCAACTGCCCCACCTGCCAAAGGTTTCAGCCGGCGCAACCCCCTGAGACTCTTCAGCCCCATGAGTTGGTCACGCCCCCCTGGGCGAAAGGTGGGCGTGGACCTCTTTCATGCGCTCGGCAGGGACTACATCATTCTGATGGACTACTTCTCAAATTATCCGGAGGTAATACGCCTGCACGACATGACATCATCAGCTGTCATCCGGGCATGCAAAGAAACCTTTGCTCGCCATGGAATTCCGCTCACCGTCATGTCTGACAACGGGCCTTCCTTTGCGAGCCAAGAATGGTCTTCCTTTGTCCGTTCATACAACTTCACGTACGTGACGTCCAGTCCCTTGCACCCCCAGTCGAATGGCAAGGCGGAAAAGGGCGTCCACATTGCGAAGCGGCTCCTCTGCAAGGTTGCCGATGCCGGATCTGACTTCTGTTTAGCCCTGCTGGCCTATCGCTTGGCCCCACTGTCCACGGACTTTCGCCAGGCCAACTGTTGATGGGTCGCACCCTCAGGACCACTGTGCCGTCCATTCATGTTCCTGACCTCGACCATGCTCCAGTATTGCGAAGGATGCAACAACAGCGTGCTCAGCAGAAAGTGGCACATGACGCTCGGGCGACTGATTTCCTGCCCTGGCGCCTGGAGACAACGTCCGCATACACCTACCGGAGGGTGGCTGGTCGGCAACCGCCGAGGTTCTCCGCCACGTTGATCCCCGCTCGTTCCTGGTTCGCATGCCTGATGGCTCCATTTGCCGACGTAATCGGCGGGCCCTTCGTCTGGTTCCGCGCTCGCTACGAGATCATGCACCGGTGCCACACACTCTTGTTATCCCTGATGTCGACTTCGTTGAGCTTCCTGCCACTCTGCCTATTCCTCTCTCACCCGTGGCCAGGCCCATTCCTCAGCCGGTGGATCCTGACCCACCCTTGAGGCGGTCAACCCAAATTCGTCGCCCACCTGAGAGACTTGACTTATGAGCCTGTTAGCACATTGGACTCACTGAATTATTTTACAGTACTGTTAACGAGTTTCTTTTCTTGTTGTTTCAGAAGTTCTCTCTCGTCGTTTGCTGACTGCATTTGTTTTGTTATTGGTACAACCTCGTTGATCTGTTGCACCTGACACCTTCCTCTGTATATAGTTTAGCCTCATGTACATGCTGTAAATATTGCACACACATACTCAGATGCACTTAGTACACACTTCTATTGATTAGCATGTAGGCACATATCCTTGTGAAAAGGGGGGATGTCATGATATCCACATCAGCATATCATGGTGCAATCACACACACACTGATGGACAGGTAGTTGGACCAACCAACACACACACAACATCGCAGCCGATCACCAGTGAGAGCACACACACTATAAAACAGGGAACACCACAGTTCCCGCTCATTCTACCAGGAGATAGCTCAGAGCACACAGCTCACAGCAGCGCGCCACTCAGACATAGACCATGTGCTGAGTGCCTCACCAAGATAGTGATAGAGCTGGGTCCACAGGTTAGCTGGTGAAGCACAAACCTCAGCCAGCAGTTAGTAGTTGTTATTGTTTAAGACAATAAAACAGAGTTGTACCATCTACTGCCGTGTTGGATCATTTGTGCATCGGAACACCCAACACTACAACACCCCAGCACGTGGCTTAGAGCAAGGCTGGTTCAGTTAGACTGAGTTACTACATTTAGATTAGCAGAGAGTCGAACTCATTGAGAACTGTGCTGATCGTTCAATAAAACACATTGAACTCACTTCAAAGTCTGGAGCATCTTTTACTCAAAACTGCATCAAGTGGCAGCTTGTGTTATTCCAAATTACACAACACACATGATACCAAGAGTCTGTTCAATCGAGTTAGTTCAACTCAGCAAGATCCGTGACGACCAGCGAATGTATCCCGGCACAATGGAAAAGATTCAGGCTCCTCACCAGATCAGGACCTCTGGCAATCTCGGTGCCAACTGGCAGACATTCAAGCAGAAATTTCAGCTTTACGTCGAAGCATCAGACCTCAATGGTGTGTCTGATGCACGGAAGATAGCTGATTTCCTCACCACAGTGGGTGATCACGCTTTGGAAATATTCAACTCCTTTCACTTTGCCGAAGACCAGGACCAGACAAAGTTTCAGAACATCCTGGACAAGTTTGACTGCCACTGTGAGGTGGACACCAACAAAATCTTCGAGCGCTACATATTGAAGCAGCGATTGCAAGGTAAAGACCAATCCTTCACCTTACATTTAACTAACCTTAGACTGCGGGATAACGAAGCGGCCGAAACCGCACTGCGCAGGTGCAATGACGCACGGAACGCCAGGACGCCGACGTCATGATGTGTTCGAACTGAGGCACCACCCATTTAAAGAAACACTGCCCTGCAAGTGGCAGACGCTGTTTAAACTGCAGAAAGCCAGGCCACTATGCAGCCCTGTGCAGATCTGCACCATCAGTCAGGAGCCAGCGCTCCCAATTCCGACGACAGTGCAACCGGAGTATGCAACAATGCCTACAGGATTCTGATCCCGGCAACGGATCCAGATGATGAATGCTTGGACAACGCCTACTGTGTGGGCATTGTTACAACGTGTGAATATGCCACACCAGACACATTGCAAGTCCAATCCATCCTGGCTGTGGATTCCGAGGACGAATGGTGAGCAGTGATGAAGGTCAACCACTGCCCCATCCAGTTCAAGCTGGACACAGGTGCCTCTGCCAACCTCCTCTCACAGGCAGAGTTCAGATGCATTAAGAAGCCCCCACAGTCCTTCCAGCTGTCTGCAAGCTCCTGGATTACAACGGGAATGCCATCACGGCACTGGGATCCTGCCATCTGCACGTATCCAACCGACACACACTAGCACGGTTGCGCTTTGAAATTGTTAAGCCGGACAGGAGATCCCTACTAGGTGTGCATGCCTGCAAGCAGCTGAACCTCATTCAAAGGGTTTACACCACGACATCCTCCCATGTCGATCTTCGACGACATCCTTGCCCAGTATCCAGATGTGTTCAATGGGATGGGCATGCTGCAGTATCGATACAAGATTCTGCTACAACCTGTTGCCAAGCCAGTGGTCCACGCACCACGACGAGTCCCTGCTCCACTGAGAGAGCGCCTGAAGGCACAGCTCAAGGATCTTCAGCAAAAAGGCATCATATCCAAGGTCACCGAACCGACTGACTGGGTCAGCTCGATGGTGTGCATAAAGAAGCCTTCGGGGGACCTGCGCATCTGCATTGATCCCAAGGATTTCAATAAGAATATCATGCGGGAACACTACCCCATCCCAAAGCGGGAGGAACTCACGAGTGAGATGGCACACGCGCAATTCTCCACCAAATTGGATGCATCACAGGGAGTTTGGCAAATCCAGCTGGAAGAGTCCACCTTCAACACGCCTTTTGGCAGATACTGCTACAATCGCATGCCATTTGGCATCATCTTGGCATCGGAGATATTCCATCGCATCATGGAGCAGATGATGGAAGGCATTGAAGGGGTTTGTGTGTACGTGGACGACATCATCATATGGTCCACAACCCCTGAAGAACATGTGTCCCGTCTCCAGAAGGTATTCCGCCGTGTACATGCCAATGGCCTAAAGTTAAACAGGTCCAAATGTTGTTTTGGCACATCGACGCTCAAGTTCCTCGGCGACCAGATCTCACAGCATGGTGTGCGCCTGGATACAGACAAAATCAAGGCCATCGAGGCGATGAAGGACCCTGAGGACAAAAAGGCGGTGCTACGCTTCTTGGGAATGGTCAATTTTCTGGGCAAGTTCATTCCAAACATGGCCACACACACCACGGCCCTACGCAACCTGGTGAAAAAGTCAACTGCTTTTGAGTGGAAGGCAGCACACCAGACAGAGTGGCTGGAGCTGAAAGCCAAGCTCACCACTGCACCAGTCCTGGCATTCTTCGACCCGGAACGGGAGACAAAGATATCCACAGATGCGAGTCAGGATGGCATCGGTGCGGTGTTGCTTCAACGAGATGACACATCATCCTGGGCAACAGTAGCCTACGTATCAAGGCCGATGACGCCCACTGAAACCAGATATGCACAGATTGAGAAGGAGTGCTTGGGTCTTCTCACCGGCATCCTCAAATTTCATGATTATGTCTATGCCCTGCCGGCAGTCTCTGTCGAAATGGTTCATAGGCCTCTGGTCCACATCATCCACAAGGACCTGAACGACATGACACCTCAGTTGCAGAGAATCCTGCTTAAACTTCAACTTGGTGTACACACCTGGCATGAGGTATGACTTCAACTTGGTGTACACACCTGGCAAGGAGCTCATCATCGCTGATACATTGTCCCGCTCTGTCACCTCGCCCAGTGAGCCGCTGGAGATCATCCAGCACATTGAATTGCAGGTGTAGCTGTGGGCCAGCACTCTCCCGGCGACAGATGAGAAGGTAGTTCTCATCCGTGATGAGACAGCCAAAGACCCCCTCTTGCAGCGCATCATCCACAACCTCACCAATGGCTGGCAGAAAGGGCAGTGCCCACAATTTTACAATGGGAAGGATGACCTGATGGTGATTGATGGTATCCTCCTGAAGCTGGACTGGATTGTCAATCCACTCAGTCTACAGAGCTTGGTGCTGCGCCAGATTCATGAGGGACACCTGGGCGTCGAGAAGTGCAGACGCAGAGCCTGGCAAGCTGTCTACTGGCCCGGCATCAACCAGGACATCACGAACATGGTCCTGAACTGTGCTACCTGTCAGCGGTTCCAGCCAGTGCAGAGCAAGGAGACGCTCCAACAGCATGACATAGTGACCTCTCCATGGTCCAAGGTTGGCATCAACCTCTTTCATGCGAATGGCCGCGCCTACGTATTGATCATCGACTATTTCACAAATTACCCTGAGGTGCTGAAGCTCCCGGACCTCACCTCTCGGACCGCCATCAAAGCCTGTAAGGAGACGTTCTCAAGGCATGGCATCCCAATCGCTGTCATGAGCGACAATGGCCCATGCTTTAGCAGGCGAGAATGTTCCACATTTGCCAGGTCATACAATTTCCAGCATGTCACCTCCAGTCCGCACATCTGCAGTCCAATGGAAAAGTCGAGAAAGGGATGCCCATTGTGAAACAGCTCATTTGCAAGGCCGCGGACTCTGCTTCCGACATACACCTTGCACTGCTCACGTACAGGGTGACTCCATTGTCTACTGGAATTTTGCCGGCTCAACTCCCAATGAACAGGGACCTGCGGATGACACTTCCAGCCATACACCTGCCCAACCTGGATCACCTCCCGGTGCTGCAGAAGATGCAGCAGCTCAGAGACCGTCAAAAGCAGGGCTATGATGCCCATGCCACCGATCTGGCCGTGCTATCCCCGGCAGCCACTGTCAGGATCAAGATTCCGGATGGTGGGTGGTCTGCCCCGGCTGTCGTTGATCGACAGGCCGCGTCCCGCTCTTATATTGTACGTATGGCTGATGGTTCCATCATGCGAAGGAATCGATGGGCACTGTGCAAAGTTGCTTGCCCGCAACCACTTTCTCCTCCATTTCCATATGTTGAATTGCTACCTCCTGATGCCTCGCATCACGAGGCCACCAGTCAGGCTCCATTGCATCTGTCAAGGAGCTATCATCCCCTCTGCCACCTCTCCGGCAATCGACCAGGATCAGACGCAAGCCTCAGAGACTGGACTTGTGAACGTTTGTTTTGTTTGCTCTGTTCTGTTTTCCTCCGTCAGTCACGTTACACAGACTCATTCACATGTAAATACATTCACATACGCCAACAAAACATAAAAAATTGGGGAGATGTCATGATATGCAAACATGCAGCTAATGAACACATAGAATAGGATATGACCAATGAGCAGTCAGGACACTCAGGGCTGGTATCTCACTATAAAAGGGACCCCACCTCTTTCCACAGACCAACATCTACAGAGTAAGACAGGGTGTATCCTCAGCATCACACCCCAGCACGTGGCTTAGAGCAAGGCTGGTTCAGTTAGACTGAGTTACTACAGTTAGATTAGCAGAGAGTCGAACTCATTGAGAACTGTGCTAATAGTTCAATAAAACACATTGAACTCACTTCAAAGTCTGGAGCATCTTTTACTCAAATCTGCATCAAGTGGCAGCTTGTGTTATTCCAAAATACATAACACAACAAGCGTGAACCCTTAATTGATATGGAGACAGGTTTCCCATCCAATTAAAGCTAGTGGGGGCAGGACTGGAAACAGATCAGATTAACTGGGGGATTCATTCAGCCGCCATGACTGCCATCAATGAGTTGTTCAGACAAGAACAGAGGATGCTGGAAAAACTCAGCAGGTCTCCCAGTATCTATCAGGAGAGAAAGAGAGTTACCGTATCGAGTCATAAATCTTTCGTCGGAACTTGAAAGGCGGGAAAATGTGTCAGCGCAAAAGAAACTGTCGCAAAAAGTAGCAACTTTAAGAACCAATGACAGATGGCCTGGTGTGAGGGGGGAGAGGGTGTTTTGCATTGAGATAATAGTGTATGGAATATTTTTAATGGAGGAGAAAGGTCATAACCTAAAGTTGTTGAACTCAACCTTGAGTCCTGAAGGCAGCAATGTGCGCAACCGGAAGATGAAATGCAGCTCCTGCAGCTTGCATCAGGTTTCACTGGAGCTTTGCAGCAGGCCAAGGATTGACATGTGGGCATGAGAGCAAGGTGCTGAGTTAAAATGGCATGTAATAGGCAGGTTGGGGTCATGCTTGCGGACTGAGCGACAGTGCTCTGCAAAGCGGTCACCCAGTCTGCGTTTAGTTTTCCCTATGTAGAGGAGACCGCTTCGGGAGCAGCAAAAACAATACGTCAAATTGAAGGAGGTGCAAGTAAAATGCTGCATCACCGGGAAGGAGCCTTTCCTGCTAATCTATTCCCACTCAATGCCAGACAATGTCTGGTGGATGTCAACTCCCTGAACTGGCAATAGTCTTAATTCTCAGCCTCGTCTGACTTGATGGGCTGCTGCAACTTTAACTTCAAAGGGATAAACCCTGTCAGCCATGATCGTCATTATCCTTATTTTCTCATAAGAACATAAGGGGCGCGATTCTCCACTCCCACTCCGGTTGGGAGAATCGCCTGGGCCGCCGAAATTTCCGGGGACGCCGGTCCGACGCCCTCCCGCGATTCTCCCAAGCGGCGGGAACGGGCCGGTCGCGTTTCGCGGGCTGCAGAATCGCCGGAGACACCCAAAATGGCGATTCTCCGGCACCCCCGCAATTCTGAGGCCCGGATGGGCCGAGCAGCCAGGCCAAAACGGCGGGTTCCCCCCGGCGCCGTCCACACCTGGTCGCTGCAGTCGTGGGCGGTGCGTGAACGCTGGGGGGGGGGGGGATCCTGCACCGGGCTTCACCTTGAATGTGGGGTGACCCGCGATCGGTGCCCACGAAGGAGGACCTCCTTCCTTCCACGGCCCCGCAAGATCCGTCCCCCATCTTCTTGCGGGGCGGATCTGGACAGGACGGCAACCACGCATGCACGGGTTGGCGGCGGCCAACCCGTGCATGCGCGGATGACGTCTGTTATGCGGCGCTGGCCGCGTCATCTATGCGGCGCCGCCTTTACGCGGGCGACAAGGCCTGGCGCGGGTAGATGACGCGGCCCCGATATTGGCCCATTGTCAGGGCCTGAATCGGTCGGGACCGGGGCCGTTCCGCGCCGTCGTGAACCTCGATGGCGTTCACGACGGCGCGGCCACTTCGGCGTGGGGGTGGAGAATCCCGCCCCAGAACTAGGAGCAGGAGTCGGCAATTCGGCCTCTCAAGCCCACTCCGCCGTTCAATATGATCATGGTTGATCTCCTCTCAGCCTCATTTCCAGCTTCTTGCCTGCTCCCATTACCCTTCATCCCGCCACCAATTAAAAACCTATCTATCTCTTCCTTAAACTTGTTTAGTGTTCCAACGTCCATTGCACTCTGAGGTAGAGAATTCCACAGATCGATAACCCTTTGCGTGAAGTAATTCTTCCTCATTTCTGTTTGAAATTTGCCACCCCTTAGCCTAAAACTACGCCCTCTCATTCTAGAATGTCCAATAAGGGGAAACGTATGCTCTCCATCTACCCTGTCAATCCCCCTTAGCATTTTAAATACCTCAATTAGATCTTGTTTCATTCTTCTAAACTCAAGCAAGCATTGGGCCTAAACTGCTCAATTTCTCTTTGTGCGGAAAAGTTCTTCGTCCCTGGAATCAATTTAGTGAACCTTCTCTAAACCACCTCTAGTGCATTTTCATCCTTCGTCAAGTATAGGAACCAAAACTGCACGCAGTTAGAAACTTTTCTGACCTCCACTCACATGGTCTACACGTGCTTCAGCTGATCTGTGGCAGTCAGCTCCAAAGCACCAGCAACCTCCAGGAAATCCAAAACCTTCACAGAACTGGGCAATTAACAAGCCCACAGATATATTAATTGCCCTATTTTGGAGTGTGGGCAAGTTCCAGCCTCAGAGATTTGTTACCCAGGATGCCCTAAAATTTCAAAGGTTCAAATAGTGTGAATCATTAGGCATTAGATCCTGTGGTCCACTCCCTCCACCATGACCACCCATTCCCCCCCCCCCCCAATTACCTTTAAACCTTTGAACCAAATGGCTATTCAACACTAATTTATTCATTGCATACTATCAACAATCATCCGGGAGACAGAACTAGACAGTATTCAAAGGGCCTCAATAGGTATGCGAGTCACCTGATAATGAGCATAGAACATCAGTTTAGATAATCAAGTGTAAGTAGCTTATGGAGGAGCAACAGATTATTGATGTTTGGGAAGATCTCTGAGATATACATATGTTAATGTATAGTCAAGGAAGGTGACGGGGGCAGACAGCTGAATATACAGAAGGCATAACCAAAGCACAACAAAGGTATAATTGACCAGTCCCTGTGAAGGAAGGGAGGCAATTACCAACTAGCAGTCTCAGAAAGCAGACATGCCAGTTTCCAGCCACCAAGCCTGAAGGCCAAGTTTACAGCAAAGCTTCTAAATCTTAGAGCCACGACAGTGCAGAAAACCTTCGTAACAGAAGTTTTGAAGTATCTTTGTTGGACAAGGAAAGGATGCTCCCCAGATTTAACTGTCATCCCTGTATTGCCTGGTACCTAAAGTTGGTTATTTAATTTGGATGTTGTTTGGGGAACAGGGAAAGTCTTACAGAGTTCAGGTATCGTAGATATATTTTATAACAAGGGGTCTTCTGTAGGTACTGTGTGTGTTTAATAATTCATACATCTTAATTGTGTGAGAGTAGAGGAGTCTGGTTTGTGTGTTTTTGCCTTTTCTTTACTTGAATAATAGTCTTGAATATTGTTACCTGACAACTGGGCTATTTATTCTCACTGGGTTTCGCTTGTCTCCTCACACCAAAACAAAACAAAACTATACACCCCCATGAACAGGTGTTCTAAGTTGGGCAACCCTCGCAGATAGCATCAGTGAGGTTTGTGACAATACTCACCCAATTAATATAGTTGTGATATAATGATACTCATCATGACATAAGTGAAAGGACGAGTTGATGCTTGGGATACAGTAGTGGGAAAGGCATGGAGGTGAAATCAATCAAGGTATTTATCCTCGACCTTTATCTGTTGTAATGGCTATGAACTAGTGACTGAATGCAGAAGCATATTTTGTAGATGCGGCCAACGCGATTCACAAATCCCCACATTCTGTAGTCCTGACGCACACTCTGCTGCCATTCTCTATTCTAGAATTACTTATTTATCGTTTTTATTGTCATTTTTATAGCAGTTACTTATTAATCTCAAGTGATTACTGGGTTAAATTAGTTTCATCCACTGCTCAGCTCAGTAAATTTACGCTATTTGCTCTATCTTTAAGGCACATTATGTCAATTAATCAGTCACAGTGCATTAAGTGTTGTGGGTCCCAGACCTAGCACGGTGTCTTGAGTACAGGGGTGGCACAGTGACGCAGTAGTTAACTCTGCAGCCTCGCTGTGTCAAGGATCCGGGTTCAATTCCGGCCTTGAGTGACTGTGTGGAGTTAAAACGTTCTCCCCTCATCTATGTGGGTGTCCTCCAGATGCTCCGGTTTCCTCCCACAGTCCAAAGATGTGCAGGTTAGGTGGATTGGCCTCAGTAAATTGCCCCTTAGTGTCCAAAGATGTGCAGGTTCGGTGGGGTTACTGGGATAGGACCGGGGAGCAGGCCTAGCGGGTGACTGGGGAGCAGGTGATCTTTCAGAGGTCGGTGCAGACCCTATGAGCCGAACGGCCTCCTTCTGAACCGTAGGAACTCTATGATATAGTCATCCTACTCTGTCTATTTCTCATTTACTTATTTCAAGTTGATAGTTTAGTTTTTACTCTTGCCCCTTGCGAATTATTTTTAAGTTAAATCGCACATTTGCAGTACATAGTTTGGGGTAGCATGAGGCGCAGTGGTTAGCACTTGGACTGCGGCACTGAGGACCCAGGTTTGAATCCCGGCCCTGGGTCACTGTCCGTGTGGAGTTTGCACATTCTCCCCATGTCTGTGTGGGTTTCACCCCCACAACCCAAAGATGTGCAGGGTAGGTGGATTGGCCACGCTAAATTGCCTCTTAATTGGAAAAAAAAATAATTGGGTACTCTAAATTTATTTTACAAAGTTGTACATAGTTTGAATTCCAATGTGTCTAATGAACTCACATTTGTTACTCTCGGCCATTGCTTCATATCTGTTGACTATGGCACAATTTGTTAAATACTTTTCCTTCAGTTGTTTAGCTCTCCTTCCCTGCACTGCATTAAGCTGTTCCAGGTCTCATTCCCAATTTTCTGCTACTTCATCATTCCTCACGCAAGTTTTAAGATGCTCTGTGTCCCCCTGCAGTGCCTATTAGTTCCCTGCACTGTTTTAAACTGCTCCAGGTCTCTCCTACCATCGAAGAATGTTACGTTTCTCAGGGTCCAGGTGAGGTTGATAAACAACCTGAGAACAGCTCTTACAAGTGATGATCTTATTGAAACCATTCGGTGTTTTACGGCCTTGTAACACACTAAAACTTGTGTGTTACCCTGCATATAAATCTAGCACAACACAGCATTGAAAACTACACTAACCTGGAGTTATGTCAAGGCTACAATCTCATTTCCGGTTTGCAGAACATTTATCAACTACTCAAACTTCTCTCTAATGGTTTACAGATTATTTGAAGGCTTGGTTGAGATTATGACCTTGTCATCAAATTGTAACACTTTCGAGACATCATGCCTGGTGTCAACCACCCAACCAAGTGAGCAAGTTTTAAGCAGCAACTCCGAAAAATGTGGCATGGGTTGGCTTGAATGAAATGAAACAAATTGAACAGGATTCAAAACAATTGAAACCACAGATCAGTTGCTCTCGCTGAGGTGGTCTGCTCACAGAGTCCTGGTCGGAAAATCATGAAGGAAATAATACCTCATTTTCCTTCCATTTAACTTACTGGTCAGAAAATCAGACGGTAATATCATTGCCAGGAGCACCTGATTAGACCAATCAGCCCGTTTAAAAAAATATTGTTCCAGTAAAGCATCAAGTGCGGTGATTTCCACTGGTCACTTGCATTTTTACAAACCATTCATAATCTTGCTTGAAAGGAATCCGTTCTTTATAATCTTCTGACCTGTAATTTTCACAATTGCTTGAAGCCTGTGATTTTGGGAATGGGAGCATGTTAAATTGGATACTGCCCAGAAAAGGACCCAGGGATCACAATGTGCAATCTTTTTGCAGACATTCATTGCAATACAGGCACAGCCATGCCAAGTTCGTGCTTTTTGCTAATTGGAATAATTTCAGCATCCAGGCAGTGCTAACTACACTGTTGATTGGCTCTGGACACACCAGCGAGCACCATGTAAAACTGGCCTGCGCTGCTCAAAGTTAGCTTGGACCACTTAAAGGGGAAGTGAATTAGAATAGAATCCTAGAGAAGAAGGCCATTCAGCCCATCGTGTCCATGCCAGCCCGAGGACACCCAGATTCCCTTTCTAATCCCACCTTCCTGCACCCGGTCCCTAGCCCTGTATCTTACAGCACTTGAGGTGCAGATCCTGGTACTTCTTAAAAGAGTTCAGAGTCTCTGCCTCCACCACCAACTTGAGCAGTGAATTCCAGACTCCCTCTACCCTCTGCGTAAAAGAGATCTTCCTCACGACCCCTCTACACCAAGGGAAATAATATTATCCATTCTATCTCTTCCCCTCATAATTTTGTACACCTCAATTAAGTCACCCCTCAACCTCCTTTGATCCAAGGAAAATAACCCCAACCTCCAATCTCTCCTCGCAGCTACACTTTTCTAGCACAGGCAACATTCTTGGAAACCTCCTCTGCACTCTTTCCAGAGCAATAATGTCCTTCCTGTACTCCAATTGTTGCCTCACCAGTGTTTTATACAATTCCAACATTATATCCTTACTTTTATATTCTATACCTCTGTCAATTAAGGAGAACATATGCTGAAATATATATTTTTGGCTGAAAGAGATGCTGGCAATTGTGCAGGAATCTGACCTAATGAAGGGCATAATGGTGGAGGCCTTGGTGGAGGAGATAGAAGAGAGGAAAGATGTCATGTATCTCCAGAGGACCAAGAGGCCCTCCAGAGACATTTCAGAAGGCAGTGGAAGAAGGTTGCCCTCAAAGTCAATGCTGGGAGAGGTCAAGCCCCAAGAAGATGGATGCAGTAATTTGATAACCTTCTAATATTTCATTGATCAAGGTCAATGAATCACCAGAACTCATCACTCACCTACCAGCAATCTCTATCAATCAGGAATCCTATTCATACTTCATATTCCCCACTGTAGCCTTAGCGTTGCAAGCCACACACATGTATCTCACAGCTTGCACACACTGTCACTTACATTGCCATGATTGTTGCGTCGTTCTTAAAGATTCACAATGCTCAATGACACACCTCCTTCCCTCTTGCAGAGTAAAATGGCACACAACCAGAGGCAGCAAACACTCACCAGATTGGTACAGGTGAGCCAGCAAATCCTAACCCTGTTGGAGGAGACAGCACTGATTATTATTGGAACATGCATGAAATGAAATGAAAATTGCTTATTGTCACAAGTAGGCTTCAATGAAGTTACTGTGAAAAGCCCCTAGTCGCCATATTCCGACACCTGTTCGGGGAGGCTGTTATGGGCATTGAACCGTGCTGCTGGCCTGCCTTGGTCTGTTTCAAAGCCAGTGATTTAGCCCTGTGCTAAACAGCCCCTGCCTGAGGTCACAGCCAGAAGCGGAGCTGAAACCATCAGGGATGACAGCATTCCCATTCCTAATCTTTCTCCTCACACCTCCTGTCCTTCATTGCGCACACTTTTCTGATTTACAAGTTACAGGTGGTGTAGGCCGATTACTTCCGCTCCCCCTTCCTCACGAGCCACAACCTTATCCTTGTGCCATTCTCCTTTCAGTTGCCCAAGACGTTTAACCTGGCCAGGCAGTGCAGGAACATCAAGAACACAATGACAATGAAGACACACTGTCACTCAATTTTGCATCTGCAGTCGACAGCTTAGATAGATGAGACAGCTAGCGAAGGACGGTGGTATGAACAACGGATTGCTTGAGGCACTGGGAAGACTGTCAGAAAGCTTGCAGTTATTGCCAAGGACCATAGAGGAATCCAGCGCCAAATTTGCACAGGGCTTTGCGTGGAGTTTTGAGCCCACCCTCTCGATGTGGAATTGTGACCAACATCAATTCCACACACGTAGACCCACCAATGTCTGATGGCTGGTGTTGCTACTTCCAGTGCAGTCCTCAACATTTGGGTGTTACAGTGGAAACTGTGACTGCTGTCATCATGGATGCACATTCATATTTTTATTTGTCCATAGACTGTGAGCATCACAGACTATGCCACCATTTATTGCCTCTCCCTAATTTCTGTTAGCCCGGTGGAGGTGAATTGCATTTTGAACCACTGAAGTCTGTTATTTTATTATAAAGATATGAAAGCCTTAACTTATTTGCTGTATAAGACATAAGGAACCGATCACTCATAAGGAATTGGGTAAACATGTTGTTGATTCATTTATTAAGACAAGGCAGATGAGAACAGTTATTCATCGGTATAATGCTTGAAGACATCAGAGCTGTGTCTGTGTTCTTCTCAAAGCAGATGTGAAATTAAACTGGATCACCTGATTCATACCATGAACATACGAATTAAGAACAGGAGTAAGCCACTTGGCCCCTCAAGCCAGCTTCCGCCATTCAATAGGATCATGGCCGATCTGATTGTAACCTCAACTCACATTCCCACCTTCCCCTGATGGCATGTCACTCCTTTGCTTATCAAGAATCTACCTCTGCCTTAAAAATATTTAAAGTCTCTGCTTCCACTGCCTTTTGACGAAAAGACTTCCAAAGACTCATCACACTCGGAGAGAAAAAATGTCTCCTCATCTCTGTCTTAACTGTGAGACCTCTTATTTTTAAACAGTTCTAGATTCTCCCCCAAGAGGAAACATCCTCTGCACATCCACCCTGTCAAGACCCCTCAGGATCTTATGTTTCAATCAAGTTGCCTCTTACTGGTTTAAATCTAACCAGATACAAGCCTAGCCTATCCAACCTTTCTTCATAAGACAACCCTCCTGTTCCAGGTATTAGTTGAGTAAACCTGCCCTGAACTGCTACCGACACATTTACATCCTTCTTTAAAGAAGGAGACCAATACTTTGTATTTTGCTGTTGTTACTGAAAGGCATATCACAACATCCCCCTTTCTTTTTAAAGACACTTCTTCCTCTTTCAAAGAATTATGATTATTTACAATACATTTTCATGTTCAGCTACTATTACATAGGTGTGCAGAAATAACACATCTATGAGTCTCTAAAACATAGAAGTCATCCGCAGGCATGCCTAGATCTTATGATGGTAACATTGGATGTTTCTTTCATTGCTTCCAGTGATCTATGGGACTATCAATCTTGGATGTTGTTCCTGGTTGCATTTGGGACACTGTCCTAGATTTAATAAGGCTCTACGATGATTAAGGAGCTGCAATGGATCTGATTCATTCTTCGCATGGCTCACTATTAGACCTTTGTGTGTAATAACTTCAGATAAGACCTTGGTCCTGAACAAATCCTTGTCAGCTCGGCTGATTGGCATGAATTCTGGAGTGCGAACTTGTTATCCCAACTGTAAACTTGCCAACTCTGTATCAACATTTTTATTGTGCGGAGTCTGCACGTTCTCCCCGTGTCTGCGTGAGTTTCCTCCGGGTGCTCCAGTTTCCTCCCTCAAATCCCGAAAGACATGCTATTAGGTAATTTGGACATTCTGAATTTTCCCTCTGTGTACCCAAACAGGCGCTGGAATGTGGTTTTTCACAGTAACTTTATTGCAGGGTTAATGTATGCCTACTTGTGACAATAAAGATTATTATTATCTAGAAATGAACATTCCTGAGGAAAACATATTTGCCTGTCGTTAGCTTAATCCTTCAGCACACCCAGATCTCTTTATAGTCATCCAGCACCTTCTGAGATCTTGATGTAATTTGCAAACTTGCAGATTATTGCCCGCAAACCTACATTTAGATCATGATTGAAGATAGTAAAAACAATGACAAATCCAAACCCATCTGCATCAGCCTGATTTCAATCCATCATGGAAGATACTACTATTTCCAGAAGATTCAACGCAACATCTTATCAAAAACATTCTAAAAGTACAGACAAACTATAGTTTGAGGTTTCCCACACCAATTTTTTGGTAACTTCTTCAAATAATACAATTGCATTTCAAATACCACATTGGATATCCCTGGTATGACCTTCTCTGAATACCTAGTGATATTGTACACACCTAATTATTCCTTCAAACATCTTCCCTAGCACAGCCCTCGAACGAATAGGCTTATTTTTAACCCAAATCTTCATTGTCTCCCTGTGTAAGGACTGGAGCTACATCATCCTCCTTCCAGTCTAAGGTAACAGTCCCAGACTCCAACGAGCTATTAGAAATGTGGGCAAACAGCTTTCACCGCTCCTGTCCAAACTCCTTGAACTTAGTTGGGAGGCTATCATCCAGGCTGGCTGATTAGCTCGCTGGCAGAAAACAGAGTACGCATGAAATGATCTTAGTGTGATTGGCAGGACCTGATGAGTGGAGGCTTGCAAGGGGTCTGTGCTGAGGTCTCAACTCTTTACAATTTACATCAATGATTTAGATGCAGGTACAGCAGATAATAATGAAAGCCAATGGCATGTTGGCATTTATAGTTAAAGGAATAGAGTGTAAAGGAAGTGTTGTTGCAACAAGACATTGGTAAGACCACACCTGGAGTATTTTGGCCTCCTTATTTGAGGAAAAAGGCAATTCAGAGGGGGTTCACTCGGTTTATTCCAGAGATGAGGGGTTTGTCATATGAAGAGAGATTGAACAGTTTAGGCCTGTACTCTCTAGAGTTTAGAAGAATGAGGGGAGATCAAAATGAAGTATACAAGATGATAAAAGATACGGATGAAGTAGACGTGGAGTGGATGCTTCCTCTTGTGGGGTATTTTAGAACGAGAGGTCATAGCCTTCGGATAAGAGGTAGCAAATTTATTTAAAAAGGAATTGAGGAGAAATTACTTCTCCCAAAGAATTATGAATCTGTGGAATTCACTACCCCAGAGTGCGGTGGATGCTGGGACAGTGAGTAAATTTAAGGAGGAGTTGGACAGATTTTTAATTTGTAATGGGTTGAAGCGTTATGGAGAACGGGCAGGAAGGTGCAGTTGAAGCCATGATGAGATCAGCCGTGATCGAATGGTGGAGCAGGCTCGATGGGCCAAAGGACCTAATTCAGCTCCTACGTCTTATGAGATGAGCGAAGGCATGTCACTAAATTTGTAGATGACACAAAGATGGGGAGTAAAGTATGTTGTGAAGAAGACAAATGGAGTTTACTGTTGGAAATAGATAGGATAAGTGAGTGGGCAAAAATCTGGCTGATGGAGTAAAATGTGGGAAATTTTGAAGTTGTTTGGCAGGAAGAATAAAAAGCAGAGTATTACTTAAATGGAGAATGCCAAAGTGCTGAGGCATTTAGGAGTTCTCATGCATGAGGTGCAAAATGTTAGTATGCAGGTGCAGCAAGTAATGAAGAAATCTAATGGAATTCTATCCATTAGTATGAGAGGAATTGAATATAAAAGGAAGGATGTTATGCTTCAATTATACAGGGCATTGTTGAGTCCGCATCTCGAATACTGTCTGCAGTTTTGGACTCCTTATTTAAGGAAGGATGTAAATGAATTGGAGGAAGTTTATTAGACTTATACCTGGAGTGAGTGGGTTGTCTCATGAGGATAGGTTGGAAAGGCAGGGCTTGTTTCCACTAGAGTTTAGAAGAATGAGTGATGACTTGATTGAAGTATTAAGATCCTGACAAGGTGGACCTTGAAAGGTTGTTTCCACTTGTGGTTGAGTCCAGAACTAGGGAGCACCATTTTAATATTAGGGGCTGTCCTAATAGGACAGAGATGAGGAAAATGTTTTGCTCTCAAATGTTTGTGTGACATTGGGACTCTATGCCTCAGAAGATGGTGGAAGAATGGGATCAAATGTTTGTGTGACATTGGGACTCTATGCCTCAGAAGATGGTGGAAGAATGGGATCACTGAATACTTTTAATGGGGAGGTAGATAGATTCTTGTTGGGCTAGGGAAGCAAAGGTTAAATCGGGGATAGATGCCGAATGTGAACATCACACAAACAGATCAACCATGATCTTATTGAATGGGGGCGAAGGCCGGAAGAGACAGATGGCCTACTTCTGCTCCTATCTTGTACGTTTGTATGTTCGTTGGCTGGCAACTTTATCATTTTCCACTTTCTGAAATAAAATGTTCAGCAACTTTTGCTAATATTGACATTGTGGGGAGGTTTTATAAATTTGCATATACCGCATGAGAAAGGGGGAACATTGGTGGGTAGATGGGATATTACTGGGTCTGGTGGGTATCAACCATATGCTGGTTCTGAGGTAGGATGAATAAGTGGAAGCTCGGCTCAACACTTGCATTGCGTGAATAACTCTTGAATTTCTGGCGGTTTGTTAGGGAGGATGAAAGTAAAAGCATAAATAATAATAAAATAATAATAAAAATTATAGAAAGTGGAGTAAGAAAATATTGGAATGAATGAAGGAACAAAAGGGTGCATGAGAGAAAGGCAAAAAATGGAAAGAGTGGAAAAGGAAACAAATAAAAACATGGAAAATAAAAACAGGTTGCAATTAAAGCTGCATTTTAAATAGTATGTCAATGATAAACTTGCAATGGGAAACTTGAATTGTTAAATTCAAAGCCAACCTTTGAAATGCAAATCTTTATCAGGGTAGAAAGTTGTGCGTAGAAGTTGTTGTATAAACTACAGGAGACTCTGACCTGGAATCCTAACAAGCTGTCTGTCATATCATTGTTCTTTGAAATTTAATCGGCAATGTGCCCACTACAATTAGTCTGACCACCCAGAGCATGCTAAAGACAAGAATTGTGGGGGAGTGCCAGTGATACAACAGGTAATAGGGAGAGTAAATCACAGAAAGAGTTTGGAAGAGGAAAGAACCTCTCCCATTTTCTGGAGCATGGCCTCACCTGCAGGGTTATGAACGCACCTTGTCCCAAAATGTAAGGTTAATTGATTTAAATATTTAGTTGGCATTGCTGAATCTTAGAATCATGGAAATGTACAGCACAGAAAGAGGCCATTTGGCCCATTGCATCCACAGCGGCTGACAAATAGCCATCCAGTCTCATCCCACTTTCTACTTCTTGGACCATAGATTTTTGCAGGACAAGAGCCACCAGGTACGTAGGAACACTGCCACCTGCAAGTTCCCCTCCAAGCCACACCACATCCTGACTTGGAACCATATCACCATCCTTTTACCGCCACGGGTCAAAAGCTTGGAACTTCCTCCCCAACAGCACTATGAGTGTACCTGCAGCGAATCAAGAAAGTGACTCACAACCACCTTCTCAAGGGAGATCAAGTTTGGGCAACAAATGCTTCCCTTCTTAGCAATGCATAATTCCCTTATACGCTTCAATTAAATCTTAAACCAGATTCCCCTGTTGCAAAGAAAATAGTTATAGTCTATCCAATCTTTCATCATAACTAAAATTCTCCAGTCCAGGTAACACCCTCTGAACTGTCTGTAGTGCAATCACATCTTTCCAATAGTGCAGTGTGCAGAATAATAAGGTTATAATTAGAACTGACCATATTTCCTACGTCTCATACTCCAGCTGCAGTCTAACGAGTGTTTTATACAATTCCACATTGCCTTCTAGCTTTTATATTCCTTACCTTGGTAAATAAAGTCCAGTATCTTGCTTGCCTACTTGACCATATGAACTACCTGTCCAGGTACCTTCATGGATCTGTGTCCATGCATCCCAAGTGTTCCACAGCACTTCTAAGAATCTACCATTTGTTATGTTTTCCACTGCCTTGTTAACCTTTCTGAAACCTCACATTTTCCAGACTATTTACTGCTCTTCCGACCACCTGACTAACTCAGTGTTATTTTCCAGCAATCTACAGATTTCTTCTTTGTTATTAATAACATGGTCATTTTATGTATTGTTGGTAAACTCCTTACTTCTATCCACACCACTCAATTCCAAATCACTGATAGATACCACCGTGGAACTCAACTAGAAATGATTTCCAGTCGCAAAAGTACCCATTTACCGGAACACTGCTTCCTGCCTCTGAGCCGATTTTGGATCCAACTTGCCACTTTTCCTTGGATTCTACTGGTCTTTACTTTTGTGACCAGCCTGCCAATCCGGTCCATATCAAAAGCCTTGCTAAAATCCATATAGGCTACATCAAATGCACAAGACTCCTTGTTAATTCCTCAAAACTTCAAACATGTTCGTCAGACATGACCTTCCTTCAACAAATCCCTGCTGACTGCATGTCTAAATGAAGATTCACCCTGTTCCTCAGAAATTTTCCAGTAATTTCCTACCTCTGTGGTTAGGCTGACTGACCTGTTCTGTCTCTTTATAATCAATAACACAATGTTAGCTGTCCCCACATCGTGCTTGGAGCCAGAGAAAAGTGGAAAGTGATGGTCAGAGTCTCCGCTATTTCTTAACTTTCTTCCCTTAGTGGCCCAGGATACCTATTATTCAGGCCTGGGAATTCATCTACTTCCAAAAATGCTAACCACTCAATACTTCCCATCTCACTATATTAATTTCATTTAATATTTCACAAACCTTCTCCTTGATTAAAATATCTGTATTATTACTCTCTTTCATGAAAATAGACATAAAGACGTGCCAACATCATTCGTCTCCATACATAGGTTACGTTAATGATCCCAAGGAGGTTCTAATTGTTCTTTAATTATCATCTTGCTCTCTTGTATTTATTAAAAGAGGTTCCTGTTTTCCTTAGTTTTACTTGCCAGTATCTTTTCATGGCATCTCTTTGCTTCCATAATTTCCATTTTAATTTCACCACCTGAAATTTCACTTTTCACACTCTTTTAGCTTTTCTGCATTATTGAGAACTCTGCACTTGTCACAAGATTCCCCATTTTACTTTACCCCACTTCGAGAACACCAATGTCACCAGCAACTGTTAAAGGATTGCTGGCTGCCATTAAAGATGTGCCTTTTTGGAACAAAATGGACTTTTATCAGAAAACGACCCAGAGCTCGATTTTACAGGGTGCCCCACGGTTAAAAAGTTGGGGTTGGAGAGCCCGCACAGGAGAAAAACAGCTTCCCCGCAGCCATTCAACAGCTGATTGGCCATTAATAGATTAGAAATGGGCCTGTGCTCCTCAGAGCTAATCAGAGGTTGACAGCTCTCCAGCTCTGGCAGTGTCAGGTGGGGCAGTGGCCACTGCCGGTACTGCACTGAGGACTAGAGGAGGCGAACTGCGCTGGATCTCAACTTTGTAAATGTTTAGAGTGTTGCTGCGGCCATGCAGGCAGGCCACAAGAGTTGGGGAAGCTGTTTGGGGGGGGGGGGGGGGGGGGGGTCATACTTTGTGAAGGTATTCCTCCACATAAACAATAACACCTCCTCCATGGTAGTCCTTGACTTCAGCAAGTGAAGTATCGTACACACCACTGACTGCATCAATGATGCCAAGGTGGAGACGGTTGACAGTTTAAAATTCCAAGGTGTGCACATCACCAACAATCTGTCCTGGTCCATTCACGTCAATGCTACGACCAAGAAAGCACAACAGCGCCTATACTTCCTCAGGAAACTAAGGAAATTCTACATGTCCACATTGACTCTTACCAATTGTTACAGATGCATCATTGATAGCATTCTATCTGGCTGCATCAGAGCCTGGTATGGCAACTGCTCGGCCCAAGACCGTATGAAACTAGAGAGTCGTGAACAAATCCCAGTCCATCATGCGAACCCGCCTCCCATCCATTGACTCTGTCTACACCTCCCCTCCCACTGCCTTGGGAAAGCGGGCAGCATAATCAAAGACCCCTTCCACCCGGTTATTCTCTCTTCCAACCTCTTCCATCGGACAGGAGATACAAAAGTCTGAGAACACACACTGTCAGATTCAAAAACAGCTTCTTCCCTGCTGTTACCAGGCTCCTGAATGACCCTCTTATGGAATGAACTGATCTCTACACCCATCTCCTCTACCGAGTAGTCTGCAGTCCGTATGCTTCACCTGATGTTTATGTCTATGCTTCACCTGATGTTTATGTCTATGCATTTACTTTGTGTATTGATCGTATGTCCCATGTTTTTCCATTTATGGAGCGATCTGTCTGGACTGTATGCAGAACAATACTTTACTCTACCTCGGTACACGTGACAGTAAACCCAAATCCAATTCCACTGGGATCAGAAGATCCTTTTTTAAAAAATGTATTTTTGTTGAAGTTTTCAGGTTTTTACAATCACCGCGTCAAAACAAAAGAAAAAGAGAAAAAATGTCTCATTGCAATACAAGTACAGCACATAACAGGAGTTATAAGCATAGGAACAAGTAAGATCTAACGCGTCGGGGACAATATCCCCAATGTGTTCTCTCCACGGATACAAGATCCATCTGCACCAAAGCAGGGGCGAAATTCTCCGTAATCGGCGCGATGTCCGCCAACCGGCGCGAAAGACGGCGCAAATCAGTCCGGCATCGCGCTGCCCCAAAGGTGCAGAATCCTCCGCATCTTGAGCGGCCGAGCCCTAACCTTGAGGGGCTAGGCCTGCGCCGGACTTATTTCCGCCCCGCCAGCTGGCGAGAAAAGCCTTTGGTGCCCCACCAGCTGGCGCGGAATGACATTGCCAGGTGGCGCATGCACGGGAGCGTTAGCAGCCGCTCACGGCATCCCCACGCATGCGCAGTGGAGGGTTCCCTTCCGCCTCCGCCATGATGGAGACCATGGCGAAGGCGGAAGGAAAAGAGTGCCCCCACGGCACAGGCCCGCCCGCGGATCGGTGGGCCCCGATCGCGGGCCAGGCCACCGTGGGGGCACCCCCCGGGGCCAGATCACCCCGCGCCCCCCCAGGACCCCGGAGCCTGTCTGCGCCACCTTGTCCCGCCAGTAAGAGAGGTGGTATAATCCATGCCGGCATGACAGGCATTCCAGCAGCGGGACTTCAGCCCATCCAGGCCGGAGAATCGCCGGGGGGCGGACCCGCCAACCGGCGCGGTTCGATTCCCGCCCCCGCCGAATCTCCGGTGCCGGAGAATTCGGCAACTGGCGGGGGCGGGATTCACGCCAGCCCCCGGCAATTCTCCGACCCGGCGGGGGGTCGGAGAATCCCGCCCCACCTGGATACAGTCAACAACACAGAGTTACATCAAACCCATAGCTTCAAATAAAAATAACAGAGCAATAAACAGAGAACCCCAGAGCTCAGGGAGATTTACACAGATATCTACAACACAATCCAACACTCTTCCAGGTCCAGGATAGTGTAGACAACCATTATTTTACTGCAAGTCCAAGGAAACTTCAGACCTCAGACCTCAAACCCATGGTCTCCCATATAAAATTAAAAAGAGCAAAGAAAAGGAGCGAAGACCTGAGACACCAAACCCCATCCACCGGGTCCCAGGTCCAAAGGAGGAATAGATCAAAGGACCATGAAGCAATGACACATCCTCCAGTGGAACACCAAGATAGCCAAGAGTCCCGAAATAAAGAAGGATATCATCAGATCCCAGCCGGAAGTGGGGGAACCCCGTCCCAGAGAAGAGGGGGCCATCAGGTCACCCATCGAAGGGAGAGAGGGGTGACCTTGAGAGGGAGAGCCAGCCCACCTCCCCCCAACATCAGGGAACCCACCCCGACAAGCAAGGCCACTCAGAAAAAAGAGGTAGGGCTACCAAAAGGCAACCTATCATATATGCCACCTCAATTAACCGTAGCACCGAGATCCGTGATCTTAACACTCCTCACTCCTACCCCAGGGGAATAAAGAAATAAGTGACAAATCTTGGGCACAACGCTCAGCCTGTCCCAAAATCATTGCTCACCCATGTGCCAGACCCAGACACACCGGACTACCCCAACGGGTTCCCTGAAGCAGAGCTCCCCCATTCCTTCGGGACAGCAGAATATTGACCAAGGCACCGGGCTTGGCCTAACCCAGCACCATCACAGCAGGAAACTCAGGAGAAACTGACCCCAGGAACCCCCAAGCAGACCCAAACCTTACACTCCACCAAGGTTGCTTCAACCCATTCCTAATCAGGAAAAGGAACTTCCCCCCAACCCGACAAGAAAGGATATAAAAATGGGCCCTAACCAATGGGGAATGCCAGCACCGAAGTAAGGAGAACGGTCAAGACACGCACATTGTGGGTGTCCTGGGAGGTAAAGCCAGTAACTGCCCCCCCACTCCCATACCCAAAGGCCCCCAACCTCCCCACCTGGCCAAGCCAGTAACAGAACCAACACCACACCCACCCAGATAGGACAAGAGAAGAAAATGTCCCCAAGGAGTGGACACCCAGCAGGATCTTGGAAACTACTGTCATATAAGGTATACTCATAGATGACACCATGGTCCTCAGTGAAGCTCCAACAGCAACAAGAATAGCCAAAGTGGAAGGCCCATATCGGGAGACAAAGCTGTCTCGACCCAAAGGAGGAGTCAAATACAACCCAATCCCAGTCAGGGTAGCATGCAGTTTGCTTGGGCCTAAAAGAAAAAAAGCATGGATGCTTTGAATCCAAATCAAAAGAAAAAGTATGAAAAAAGTCCCAAATTGATTAGCTCTAACTGGGAGACCTTCCTCGATCACAGCGAGGACAAACTAACCCTACCAATTCCAACCCTCCACCCCTCACACTGCTCCAGTTCTGCTCATCTTCCTTCCAAGTGAAATGGGAGAGACAATGATAAACACCTCCCCTTCCTCCACTACTAAGAATGTCAGACACTAAAATGCCCAACTGTATTTAGCATAAAGACTGTGCCCAAACCCCGCATACAACATTCAACTAAACATGTTGTCAAATCAGGATAATTAACTGTACAGGGCATCTCACCCACATTCATCACTTCCCTGTAAATGGAAAAAATTGACAATGTGGGAAAAGTTCAGGATAACAACCGAGATGCAGAAATACAAAGCAGTCCTCAGAATAAAGACGTCCTCACTGGCGCACGAAGAAATCCAAAATCAAGGATGAGGCAGGATCAGGATAAATGAGCATTCTTCAGGATTTCTCAAGGATACCAACAATCAAAGCACGAGAGACCATTACTTCCACCATACCGTCTCATCAGGACCCAAGGCCTTGAAGGCAGGATTAGATGTGCTCCTTTGAATTTAATTTGCCAGTCTCCAGATCAAGATTCCCAAAACATAGCATCCAATTCTCGAACTGCTCCACCATCCTACCTCATCGACCGTGCTTTGCAGGATTCCTCTCCAGTTCTCCCTCTCTCTCCCTCTCTCTTCCGACTCCATTAGGATGGACGTTAGGCCATGCGGCAGGAACTCCACCATATGGAAGCGGGCTCCAACCAGGAACAGTACTCTCTCTAAATCAAGAACCTCGCCGTGAGCCTCCATTGCCTCCATAAAAACACTCACAACTCTTAAAATTGGAAGTTGACGATCTATACCTCAGAGCTGGGATTTTCAGCCAGAAAAGCACCCCCTCTCCCACAGGAGTCTTTTAAGGAGGGAACCCTGTCTATCACTGGCAATGCAAGGGTATCTGTTGGCGACTTGGCATGGACCTCCCCCGTTGCTTGTTAAATCTTGGTGCTGGTTGGATGAGGGCCTTAAATGGGCCTCCCCCTGCCATCTCCGTTGCCGGAGAATTGTGGTAGGGGCAGATGGATAAGCAGTAGACACATTGTTTATCGGATTTTATCTGCCCTCCCATGCCTTCCACTGTGCCAGCTGGGGAGCATGGACTCCAGCCTCAATGACAATTGTGGGAGCTATGGTGTTTCAAGTTCTATAGGGTGTCCTGCTGCAAGGAGTACCTTTATGTGGAGGGGAACTATATTTCATTGATCAAAATTTTTAACAGAGGCGATGGCCTCATCCATCAGATGTCACAACTGGAGTTTACGGTCGTCAAGCTATAAACCACCTGAGGGTCATGGCTTCTGCCCTACTGTGGGAGGGTGACCTACCTCTTAGTGTTATCAACCAATCAGATGGCTGGCAGATCTCCAGTCCCAGCAGCACCACCAGGAGCGGTGACCACAACTGGTGCCGCTGGGACTGCAATAAGTGCCCAAATATGAGGCAAGGAGATCGGACTGGAATGTATGTAGGGCAGCCTCATTTGGACTAGTAAGCAGGATAAGGGATAGGGAGCCATGGTCATGGAGGATGGAAACAAGCAGGGATGACCATTTAATATGGGGGGAACTTCTGTTGGGCACAGGGTGCCTGAACAGGAAACACCCCTCAGCCCACGGCCGGGTCCCCAGGGTAAAATACCAGTGCCATTAATTGGCCAGTTAAGGGCCTCAATTGATCCAAGGGTTGGCAAGCTGCCAACAACTATCCTTCCACTGGTAAACTTCCTCTGCCATGCCATTCAATGATATGCCAACTTGCCTGGCAGCCCATTTCCAAGGGAATGGGAGAGGCAGAGTAAAATTCCACTCATTGTTTTATCTGCACCTTCACCCCACAAAAAAACTCAAAGTAGTCTTTTCAAACACCACAGTCCAAAGATGTGCAGGTTAGGTGGATTGGCCATGCTAAATTGCCCTTAGTGTCCAAAATTGCCCTTAGTGTTGGGTGGGATTACTGGGTTATGGGGATAGGGTGGAGATGTGGGCCTGGGTAGGGTGCTCTTTCCAAGAGCCGGTGCAGACTTGATGGGCCGAATGGCCTCCTTCTGTACTGTAAATTCTATGATTCTATGATAACACACGTCACGTTATCTGGAGCAGTGATAAGTTGCTGCCTGTACATTAGCAAGCCTGTCATTGGATAGCATTTGTTAGTGAATTTCCTGTGGTTGCAGTCACAACAAATGGTTTCTAGTTCGGCCACAATTATTTCTGTGATTCAGACCTGAGTGGATTAAAATTACCGACTTTAGTGTATATTGACGAATAACAGTATTGTTCATATACATCTGTTCTACAGTATCACATTAACTGGCAAGGCATTCTGTAGAACGTTCTGTAGAAGCATCATAAGGACTTGAAACTTCAACCCTGTTTCTCTCTCCACAGATGCTGCCAGACCTGATGGGATTTTCCAGCATTTTCTGTTTTTATTCAGATCTCCAGCATCTGCAGTATTTTGCTTTAATAAGGAATTGTTACCATCCCGGTTGATGCTATAACTGGACGGGAAGCTCACAGAATGGAACCCTGGCTCAAAACTTTCATTGTGTTAAATAAATGTGGAGGAACAGAATCACAGGTCTGCTAATTAGTTTTTTCAACAAGAAAAATGTTTTATTAAGCATGGAAAAATTGGATTATGATACAACACATCTTTGCTTCTCGCTTACACAAATGCACACAGCTTTAAAGATTGACATGGATTATAAAGTACATCTTAAACTACAATGGTCTCATTAACACAGGAAGATCCTTTTAAGCACACAAGATGATTGCGGACAAATACACTCTACACTATGAACCCCAAGTGATTGTTTGTGGATGTCTCCTCAGAATCTCCCCAGGTGATTGCCACATGGGAATTTCCAAACTCTACTCCCAAAACAGGGCAGCACGGTAGCACAAGTGGATAGCACTGTGGCTTCACACCGCCACGGTCCCAGGTTCAATTCCCCACTGGGTTACTGCCTGTGGGGTGTCTGCATGTTCTCCCCATGTCTGCGTGGGTTTCCTCCGGGTGCTCCGGTTTCCTCCCACAGTCCAAAGACATGCAGGTTAAGTGGATTGGCCATGGTAAATTGCCCTTAGTGACCAGAAAGGTTAGGAGGGGTTATTGGGTAACGGGGATAGTTTGGAAGTGAGGGATTAAGTGGGTCGGTGCAGACTCGATGGCTGAATGGCCTCCTTCTGCACTGTGTGATCTATGTCTAAAACACACAAAGTCTTCTCTCATAATTATTCTTTCCCTTCGTGGTTTGCATTCAAACCTCCAGACCAGGATTTCCAAATGTCTCTTTGAAACAAAGCTTCCACTCCACATTTAACATGAAATCCCGTCCAGGAATTTGCACCAACCCATTTAGGATTTGGTGGTGTTTTGACTGCTGTGCAAAATGCTCATAATTACTTTAATTCTCAATTCTCATGACATCAAACAGGTCATCTACCTCTGAAGTTTGCTGTCCCACTTTAAATCTAGTTACTGCAATTGTCTCTTTAATTCAGAACAGTTTATTTATTCTTCCTTGAATTCTTCTGAGCAATACCTTGGGGCTCGATTTTCCCACTGCATTGTGCCCGATGCCAATCTGGACGCATCGAGTGAATCACGAGACAAGCGCAAATCGTGAACCATTTTGCAATTCACCCGGCCCGCTCCCAATGGCGAGTTCCAGATTTCGCACAAAAATGACGAGATGGTCATCAAGCCTAATTTGCATTAATTTCAGTCTCATTAATAAGATTGACGTCGAATGTAGCGGCCTCCTGGAAGTCAACCCGACTCCCCGGTGAGAGGTCATGCAGGTGACATTTAGTACTCCTTGCATAACGTGACGCTGCAGCAGTGGTTGCTGGGGGGAGGTGAGGAGGTGAGTAACCCTTTCCATTCACCAGCATTCGGTTCATGGGCACTGGAACTGCTACCCTAGTGCTTGGAGTGGGGAGGACCTTCAGGTGTTGTTCGGGGGACTGGAGGGGTCTAGGTCGGGGGTTGCCCCTGGGCCAGGTGGGGGGTTCGGGACTTCACGTCTGTGAGGTCTTCAAGCCATCTTTAAGCATTGTGGAGGCCCATAATGGGAGCATCCACAGCTGCAGTCTGTCCGTCCTACTAAATCCACCCAGCTTCTCTCATGAAAGTTCATTTCACCATCTTTGACTGTGAGCAGCCTCTTTGACAATTTCACAACGGAAGCCTATTTCAAATAAGGAATTAGTCTTGTGAGTTGTGATCAAATTTCATGCTCCCGAACTCTCAGGTGCCTCCCCAAAGGAACAGGTACCGTGTCTCAGAGGATGATTAATGCATTGCATGTTCAGCAACCTTTGGTGCCTGAACTTGAGGAGCATCAGCACCATAGAGACAGCTACCAACAATCATATTTTAAAGAGCAGGGCTTCACCACTGAGGATCCTCTCATGGCTAAATATTAAGTGTCAGGATGAGCAGAGGACATCTGAGCATGACCTCACTAATGTTGCTGGCAGAGGTTTGGGGTCGAGGGGTTCCTGATCTGGCTGGGTGTGAGTGTGCAGAGCGAGGTTTGCCAGCAGAATTAGCTCGCTGATGGCTCTCTGAGCGAAGGTGGGACGGTCATGGTAAGGGTGGGCGAGACTTGGCAGATATGACGGTCCCAGAATGGAAGTCCCAACTGATTGTCAGTGTCTCTCCTTTCCAATTCCTTCCAGATACTAAGATGTTTGCTGGTGTGGATCCCACGCAGGGTGCCCTTGATGTGCTTGTAGCAGCTGAGGCGGGCAGACGTGAAGACAGCAGCAATGCCAATACAGACTGGAGGTGGCACCACCTGTGCAGGGGGCCGGAACACACCCTGAAAATCCAGCCAGCCATCAGGCTGAGGAGGGGGCCAGAAAAGGAGGCCAGCGCTGTGCCAGGTTGTACCAGAGTCGTTGGTCCTTCAATGAGCTGACAGACAGCATATGCCACAGAAAACTGTGTCCCAGCAGGTAGACAGTGTGACACCTGTGCCACATCCTCGCAGACATGGCATCCTGTGAAGGAGGAGGAGACACACACTCCCATTGGTGTGAAGGTCACTGCAGCGCTAAACTGCTATGCCACCGGATCATTCCAGAGCTCGAGTGGGGACCTGTGTGGCATATCACAGTCATCAGGCCACAGGTGCATCTGGGAGGTGATGGATGCTCTGTATGCTCGGGCATCAGGCTATATCACCTTTGATCTGGGTCACGCCCACCAAGTGCCCGGGCTGCAAGATTCGGTGCCATCGCCGGAATGCCCCAGTCCTGTGAGCACCGGGGCATCAGGGAGTGCCCTGTATTAACAGGAAGGGGTCCCACTCCCTGAATGTTCAGATCATGTGCAACCACCACCTCAGAATCATGCATGTGTGTGCCTGCTACTCTGGGTGCATGCAGGGCAGCTACTCAGAGATCCTTGGAATCTTCAATGACCACCCCAGGATGACCAGTTGGCTCATAGGGGACAAGGGGTATCTGCTGAGGTCATGGCTGATGACGCCAGTGTGAAGGCCTAAGACCGAAGCGGAGACCGGATATAATACCAACCATGTTGTCATTGAGCGGTGCAACAATCTGCTCAAGATGTGGTTCTGATGCCTGGACCACTCTGGCAGAGCCCAACAGTACCCCACCCCCAGAGTATATCCCGCTTTGGTCTGGTCTGCTGTGCCCTCCACAGTCTGGCACAGCAGTGGAACGACATGCTGGAGGAGGAAGAGGTGGAGGAATATGCAACCTCTTCTGAGGAGGAGGTGGACCAGGAGGGGCTGGAAGACAAGCCCGAGGAGGAGCCAGAAGATGGAAGACAGGCAGCGGAAAGACCCAAGATGCGAGGAGGACCAGAAAGGCCCTCATCGTCTTCAGATATTCCTAGGACGAGGCTGTGTCCATCAGCTCAACAGACCTCCAACCCCCCCCCCCCCCCCCCCCCGCCCCAAGAGCCACTTGGTGTGAGGAAATCTCGGGCTCTCCTCAGGATCTGAATAAGTCTGACTCCTGTCTTTATGCTGACACTACACTCACACCTATCCTCATGGCGGAGTCTGCATCAGGGGCTTTTGATCTTGGACTACTGTGCTGAGGTTGTGGGGGCAGGGATGTGGTGGAGCAGGAAGGTGGAGGGAGAGGAACAGGTGATGGGGGCTGTGGACAGGCCCCTTGTGAAGATTAAAGTGACAGGCGCTTCACATGTATCAAGTGTGGAATATTTTAATGGTGAATATTTTAACGCGATGGATTGCCATTCCTCCTAGCTACAGATAATGACCTCACCACAGCTCACTCAGTGCTCCTCACTTATCTAGATCTTCTGTGGTCTAGTGCTACATCTAAGTGTGTCCCCAGAGTGCTTATTAGAGGTGGAGGTGGCCTGATGCCTTCTACACCCTGTGGCCTTTGATGCCCTTGACGGACGTCCTCTGGAGGTCCTGGAGCCAGGGGATCCTGGTCGACTTACCAGTGTCACAGGCGTTGCCGTGCAACCCTGTTCTGTCCGCTGCCCTTGAGATGTGCCAATGTCAGGAGGGGGGATTTGGAAGAACTGGAGACCACCAAAGTCTCCTTGGTGGAAGGCCCTGGGTTGGCCTCCAGCACTTCCTCCTCCTTGAGAGTTCCTGTACAGCCCTTGGTGACTCCATCGGATGGAGGGGCAGCTCGAGTGAGATCTCCAAAGGCGTCTGAGTCATCAGGCTCCGCGAGTCCTAGAGGCTCCTGCACCTTGGTGTCGATGCCCTCCTCAATGCTCCTCAGTGACTCGTCCATGCTCTTGTTTCCCATACCGGCCTCCCCGAACAGGCGCCGGAATGTGGCGACTAGGGGCTTTTCACAGTAACTTCATTGAAGCCGACTTGTGACAATAAGCGATTATTATATTTATTATTAAATGTCTAGCTATGTCTGGGACATTCCCTCATTGACTGGGACATGATGTTGAGGCCATCAGCCATGGTAGTCACAGACTGAGCAATGCCTTGAACACCACCACTCAGGATCAAACATCGTGCTCCAGGTTTTCCACACCCTCACAGAGTTGGCCTGGGTGCCATGCATTGCCGGCACCATCTCCTGCACCTGAAGCCTTTGGGACTTCTTCAATCGGCCTTGCAGTCACTGGAATGTTGCTGACACCTCCTCCTGAATGTCACGCTGTGTCCTATCATCTGCATCAGTTCTGGGAGAACCTTGTCCAGAGGCTCGACATTTGGCTGGGACCCAGCTGACTCCTGGGATCCAGCAGACCTCTGACTGCTTTCTCACTTGGATGTTCCTGCCTCCACCTAATACGCATTAGCAACTGTGTGGTGCTGATCAGATAGTGCCCCCGAAGCCTGTCCCCTAATGTCATCCACCAAGGTGTGCATCTCTGCGCTGGTGGAGGGTGCTCACAGGAAGCCTGTGAATGCTGTATTTCTGAAACTACAGAGGCCTGAATGAATTCACGATAAAAACCACAAACTGAAAGCAAAGAGAAGAGGAGTAAGGTGCTGGAAACCACCACCCGAAATGAAGACTCTTTTTTGCCTTTTACTTATGGTTTTTACCCCTTTCTTCCCCTCTGTTTTGTCTGTCTTGTGAGAGTGTAGAGGGTGGGGTGAAAGTTAATTTGGGGAATTAGGAGTTTGATAATAGTTAACCAATTGTATTTACTGCATATTTCGTTACAGTTCTTGTTATTAATATAAGTATTTGTGTTTCAATTTACAAACCTGGTGAGTGTAATTATTGGGCAGCCAAGGGCCAAAGTCTTTGGGTATTTTTCAAAGATATATTGGTTAATTCACGTTTGTTGTGACACCAGGTCAAGTGGGCTGGAATTGACCGCACACCAGCCCAGAGTGTCGGAACACTGTGGTCAGTGAAAGGGAAGGAAAACGTTTTGGGACACCAGCAACTCACTTGAGTCAGGTCATCTGGATGAAGGGACAATGAATCCTCTCTTCTCCGGCGCAGGCTGACCTTGCTGTCATTGACTGCGCTCTCCTCCCCGTATTCTCCTGGGGCCATTCCTCATAGGGACTCTGATCCCTGGCACCCTGCAGCCCCCCCCTCCCCCCCACCCCTCCCCCTGTTTTGCCCTTTCCTTTTTATTATGGGCTATCGCCTCCTGCGGGACTAAGTGAGGAATTGTGAGTTGCACACTTGATGGGTCAGAGGGTTCCATAGCAGGTGGCATGTGTGGGCACTGAATTTAAACATGAAGGGATTGTGCTGGTGGGTGACATTGGATGACGGTCCTCTTTCTCATGCTGCCCATATTCTTTGCAGTTACCACTGCCTCCTAGGCAGCATTGCTGGCCCTGCTGCTGGTTCTCTGATCCCCTCAGCGGAACCGGGTACCCCGGGCGGGATTCTCCACTCGCGCGCCGAAGTGGCCGCGCCGTCGTGAACGCCGTCGAGGTTCACGATGGCGTGAAACGGCCCCGATCCCGACCGATTCAGGCCCTGACAATGGGCCAGGATCGGGCCCGCGTCATCTACACGCGCCAGGCCTTGTCGCCCGCGTAAAGGTGGCGCCGCATAGATGACGCGGCTGGCGCCGCATAACTGCCGTCATCCGCCCATGCGCAGGTTGGCCGGCGCCAACCCGCGTATGCGTGGTTGCCGTCCTCTCTAAGTCCGCCCCACAAGAAGATGGCGGACGGATCTTGCGGGGCCGCGGAAGGAAGGAGGTCCTCCTTCAGAGAGGATGGCCCGACAACCGGTGGGCATCGATCGCGGGGCACCCCGCATTTGAGGTACCCTCGGTGCAGGATCCCCCCTCGCACCCCCGCAGACCGCCCCCCCAGCGTTCGCGCGGTGTTCCCGACGGCAGCGACCAGGTGTGGACGGCGTTTTGGCCTGGCCGCTCGGCCCATCCGGGCCTGAGAATAGCGGGGGTGCCGGATAATCGCCATTTTGGGTGTCTCCGGCGATTCTCCGGCCTGGGTCCCGCGAAACTCGACCGGGCCGTTCCCGCCGCTTGGGAGAATCGCAGGAGGGCGTCGGACCGGCGTCCCGGGAAATTTTGGTGGCCCAGGCGATTCTCCCTACCGGCGCGGGAGTGGAGAATCTCGCCCCCCCATCTCTCATCCATGATGTCAGGAAGCCTGGCCAGGTCAGCACCCACAATGCAAGGAGCAGATTTGTGCACTGCCATACTTGAGTGTGGTGATGGAACCTTTAAAAGCAGTTTCCTCTGCTTAGCGGCAAGCAACTGAGGCATGAGGTGGGTGAATCTGATGGCGAGGGTGCCAGACATGGCGAGATTCACGTGGGGGACTAGGTTTTGGACTAAATGCTGGTAAATGCAGGCCACGATCCCGCCATGGCAGCTGGTGTGAAAAACCCTGCCAAACTCGCCAAAAATGACACTTTTACATTTTTTGGGTGAATCGCGCCTTGGTTCTCTGCTCTCTTAACTTCATCCATCTTAAACATTCTGTCTGTTCCAATTCCCTGGTTATCTAGACTGGAACCTGTACTTTAGGAAGCCTGCCTCTTCGCAGCTCCCATCATTTCCAGTCTTTCTTCTGGCAGAATTGAGAGATTTTCATTCCCCAAAGTCCTGTCTCCAACTTCCTACAAATTCAGCTAAACCTAACAATTAAAAGCTTCTCCAACATGCAACACCATAGCCCTCTCTAAGCACAATAGAAACACAGTTAAAACTTAACCAACCCCCACACTTACAATTTCTTAATGACCTTTGTTTTCCTAATAAAATTAATGCAACCTATTTCCTTCACAAAATCCAAACAACCTGGTTGGGTTCCAACCTTCCTGCGATACTGTTAAACATGAAAGAACTTTTGACTGTCGATGTTTAACCATACACTATTCATCTATTTTGAGCCGCTCATGTTCATGGCAGTATCCCAGCAAACTGATGCTAAAGGCATTTTACACAAAGCCTTAATTTTTTCAGCCTCAAATATTTTTCCACTAGCTCTGTTTATTGTGTTATAATGTGTAGGATAATGTACTGGTGGCCCTCAGGCCTTCAAACTTCTAATGGCTTTCGCGATATCATGAGTTTGGTGGTGGTTGAGATCCAAAAAGACGAGGGGCGAGATTCTCCGACCACCCGCCGGGTTGGAGAATCACCGGGGGCTGGCGTGAATCCCGCCCCCGCCGGTTGCCGAATTCTCCGGCACCGGATATTCGGCGGGGGGGGGAATCGCGCCGCACCGGTTGGCGGGCCCCCCCCGCTGCGATTCTCCGGCCCGGATGGACCGAAGTCCCGCTGCTAGGATGCCTGTCCTGCCGGCGTGGATTAAACCACCTCTCTTACCGGCGGGACAAGGTGGCGCGGGCGGGCTCCGGGGTCCTAGGGGGGCGCGGGGCGATCTGGCCCCGGGAGGTGCCCCCACGGTGGCCTGGCCCGCGATCTGGGCCCACCGATCCGCGGGCGGGCCTGTGCCATGGGGGCACTCTTTTCCTTCCGCCTTCGCCACGGTCTCCACCATGGCGGAGGCGGAAGAGACTCCCTCCACTGCGCATGCACGGGGTGCCGTGAGCGTCCCTGAACGCTCCCGCGCATGCGCCGCCCGGCAATGTAATTTCCGCGTCAGCTGGCGGGGCACTTCCGCCAGCTGGCGGGGCGGAAATCAGTCCAGCGCGGGCCTAGCCCCTCAACGTTAGGGCTCGGCCCCCCAAGATGTGGAGGATTCCGCACTTTTGGGGCGGCGCGATGCCCGACTGATTTGCGCCGATTTTGGCGCCGATCGGCGGACATCGCGCCGATACCAGAGAATTTCGCCCCAGGTTTTCGACGTCTTGAAAAATATTAAAGCAGATAAGTCCCCAGGGCCTGATGGGATCTACCGCAGAATACTGAAGGAGGCTAGAGAGGAAATTGCTGAGGCCTTGACAGAAATCTTTGGATCCTCACTATCTTCAGGTGATGTCCCGGAGGACTAGAGAATAGCCAATGTTGTTCCTTTGTTTAAGAAGGGTAGCAAGGATAATCCAGGGAACTGCAGGCCGGTGAGCCTTACGTCAGTGGTAGGGAAATTACTGGTGAGAATTCTTCGAGACATGATCTACTCCCATTTGGAAGTAAATGGACGCATTAGTGAGGGGCAGCATGGTTTTGTGAAGGGGAGGTCGTGTCTCACTAACTTGATAGAGTTTTCCGAAGAGGTCACAAAGATGATTGATGCAGTGGATGTTGTCTATATGGACTTCAGTAAGGCCTTTGACAAGGTCCCTCATGGTAGACTTGTACAAAAGGTGAAGTCACACGGGATCAGGGTTGAGCTGGCAAGGTGGATACAGAACTGGCTAGGTCATAGAAGGCAGAGAGTAGCAATGGAATGGTGCTTTTCTAATTGGTGGGCTGTGACTAGTGGTGTTCTGCAGGGATCAGTGCTGGGACCTTTTCTGTTCGTAGTATACATAAATGATTTGGAGGAAAATGTAACTGGTCTGATTAGTCAGTTTGAGGACGACACAAAGGTTGGTGGAATTGCGGATAGCGATGAGGACTGTCAGAGGATACAGCAGGATTTAGATTGTTTGGAGACTTGGGCGGAGAGATGGCAGATGGAGTTTAATCTGGACAAATGTGAGGTGATGCATTTTGGAAGGTCTAATGCAGGTAGGGAATATACAGTGAATGGTAGAACCCTCAAGAGTATTGACAGTCAAAGAGATCTAGGTGTACAGGTCCACAGGTCACTGAAATGGGCAACACAGGTGGAGAAGGTAGTCAAGAAGGCATACGGCATGCTTGCCTTTATTGGCCGGGGCATTGAGTATAAGAATTGGCAAGTCATGTTGCAGCTGTATAGAACCTTAGTTAGGCCACACTTGGAGTAGAGTGTTCAATTCTGGTCGACACACTACCAGAAGGATGTGGAGGCTTTAGAGAGGGTGCAGAAGAGATTTACCAGGATGTTGCCTGGTATGGAGGGCATTAGCTATGAGGAACGGTTGAATAAACTCGGTTTGTTCTCGCTGGAACGACGGAGATTGAGGGGCGACCTGATAGAGGTCTACAAAATTATGAGGGGCATAGACGGAATGGATATTCAGAGGCTTTCTCCCAGGGTAGAGGGGTCAATTACTAGGGGGCATAGGTTTAAGATGCGAGGGGAAAGGTTTAGAGGAGATGTACGAGGCAAGTTTTTTAAAAAAGGGTAGTGGGTGCCTGGCACCCGCTGCTGGAGGAGGTGGTGGAAGCAGGGACGATAGTGATATTTAAGGGGCATCTTGACAAATACATGAATAGGATGGGACTAGAGGGATATGGACCCAGGAAGTGTGGAAGATTTTAGTTTAGACGGGCAGCATGGTCGGCACGGGCCTGGAGGGCCGAAGGGCCTCTTCCTGTGCTGTACACTTCTTTGTTCTTTGTTCTTTGTTCAGCAACAGCATCCTTTGACTTTGATGCTTGATTTTCATGGTTCAACTTGTTTTGTTCATACTGAAGTTAAAAGCTCTCCCTTTTCTCCACGCACTAAGTGCTGAACCACTTTAAAATAATTTAACAGGATATGGAACAGGAGCCCTTACTGAGCTGGAGACAGGTCAGAGGGCTGAAAGGTTGGCGCTACAAAGCAGCCATGCAGGATGTTGTACTTGAAGGTGCCACCGTGTCAGCTTTCTGGAGGCGGCTCCTCAAGATGGAAGGCCAACCGTCCAGTGCCAGCAGACAGGTAATTAAGATCATTAAGGAGACTTTGAGAATTTTCCTGAGGTAGGCGGGCCCCCATCCTGTGCAGCATCTTTTCCAAACAAATGTGCTGGCTGTGAGGCGGAAAGCCCTTGATTGAAGTAGCAGCCACTTAAAAGCAGAGCAATCATTTAAGCAGAAACTACTGCATGTCCTCTAACCTTCCATTTCTGAAGCAGGGCTGTACAATTGGAAAAGAGTGTTAGCAGGTGGGGGGTGGGGGAGGGTGCCGCGGGGTGGTGGCGGCGGTGGGGGCATGGAGAAAGTCTCTGACATACAGGTACAAGGAAAGTTTGTCAGCCATGGTCCTAATTCATGACATTGTCCTTGATAATGCGGGCCACCTACTCAGGGGGAGAGTGGGATAATGGGGTAGAGCAACAGACCCAGCAACAGAGGTAGTTACTTGATGCCGAGGGATGCAGGAAGAGCTGGTTGAATGTTAGCAGGGATCAGAAGGTGATACCAGAGGAATTGACTCTACTGCCAGAGGATCAGCTATTTCAGAGCGGAAGTCCAACATCGGCTTTGTCGACCTTGGCAGATGGTGGCTGAGTTGTCTGCACTGCTGAGTGATGACCTTATCACAAGGCTAAGGCTGCACCCTTTGCCAAGCTGACAGTGACTTTCTAGCATCTGACTAATTTCAGCGGTCATAAGTTGACCTATCTGGGATCTTCCAATCGGTAGACCACGGCCGCATTCCGCAGGGGATGGATACACTTCTTGTGAGGACAGCTGACTTGGCCACCTTCAGCTCAAGCTGCAGCCATTGAGGCATGAGGGATGTGGGGTTTTCCTTCACGTGCTGATAAGTGTAGATATTCAGATCCAAGGGTTCCACCTGTAGAACCTGGCCTCTCTGTCCCTCTCACTGTCCCTCTCACTGTCCCTTTCACTGAGGTGCATGTTAACGCTCATGCACACGGTGACCCTGCTGAAGTGCATCACAATTGTTTGAACCGCCGACACACCCTCTCGAGCTGCCTACCTCCAAATATTCCAACCACCTGGCAACACAATGGAGGAACCCTTGAGCGAAACCAAAGATGTGGTGCTGACATCACTTGGGGGTTCACCTGGATGCACATTTTGAAGCTTTTGCTAAGTTTTATTTCAGTAAATGACTTTATTGGAAAAGTTTATTCTGTCGCAAAGTTTATTGTGGGGGGATAGCAACATTGTCACAAGGTACAGCGAGGGCATCTTCTGAATCCCTTGGATCTGAGGATGAGGTTTGTGTAAGGAGAAGGCTCCTTATATAATGAATGCTAAAGCGCATGCGAAATGGATCTGGAGAGAGACTGCGATGTATTATATGACAGTCTGATTTAGAACTTTCCACTGGAGAATCTGTCCTGTTCGGGAGACACATTCTTGGCTCTGATGGTCTGCATAGTGGTGGTCCTTATGCTGTTTTGGCAGTGGTTGCAGCTCTGCTGTGCCTCTGCTGTGAGGTTTCTCTCTGGGCTCAGCAGCCATCTCCTCACCGGGTATTCCTGGTCAGCCAGGAGCCCCCCAGGGAGGTTGTGCAATGGAAAGAACAACTGCGGCCCATGCGACTGCTTCAGAATGAATGAATCATGACAGCGGCCCGGAAACCTTGCTCAAGCCTGATGGAAGTCTTTACAATGGTCATAATCCCTCAGACAATTTGCTGAGTGGAAACCTTTGCTGTTGATGAATGCTCTGGCCTGGGATAATGGGACTTTGTTGTCAAACCATGTGCAGTCAATCCTCTGAGGTAGCCATAACCTTCACAGTCAATTGCTGCTGATCCTACAGCAGCAGCCTTGTGTAAGTGAGAAACAATAGTTACTCAAGGTCCCTCTTCTCAGGAGACATCTTCCCATACATCAAGTGGCATTTACTAGAGATGACTTCAAAAAGTTGAAATCTGCTGGAAAGTGCTTCCACAGGGCTCTCATTAAGTGCTCCTCCCCCCCCCCCCCCCCCCTCTCTCTCTGCCTCACTCTGCTGCAATGCAGCGAATTGTCTCATCCTCCCTGAGCATCAGGATTGCTAGGTGGGCCACTCCCCCTCATCCACGTAACAACTCATCTCGCAGACATTGTGCACTCCTTTCCCCTACAATGTTGGGATGGGGAGGCCATCCACACTCAACCACCAGAAGTGAAACATGTGTTATTGCATTTCCCAAGGGCTTACATGACCATCCTGCCAAGCTCACTTCCATCATGTGATGGAATTTGGCAATGCCAATGATCTCCTTGCTTTAATCATAACTTGCCTTGAGGCCCTCCTGCTCAGATTCTCCATTAGATATCCATGTCTGAAAGCTTGGCTTTGATTCCTGTTCAGCTTGTGAGAATGCGTTGAAGTCCTCCAGTCTGTATCAATGGTGCTGAGGTGGCGATGGGTGACAGATTAAAATTCCAAGATGTACACATCATCAATAATCTGTCCTGGTTCAGCCACGTCTTGCTATGACCAAGATAGCACAACAACACCTATACTTCTTCAGGAAACTAAGGAAATTCGGCATGTCCACATTGGCTCTTACAAATTTTTACAGATGCACCATACAAAGCATCCTATCTGGCTGCATCACAGCCTGGTATGGCAACTGCTCGGCCCAAGCCCATAAGAATCTACAGAGTCGTGAACACAGCCTAGTCCATCACACAAACCCATCTCCCATCCATTGACTCAGTCTACACCTCCCGCTGCCTTGGGAAAGCGGACAGCATAATCAAAGACCCCTTCCATTTGGGTTATTCTCTTTTCCAATCTCTTCCATCAGGCAGAAGATGCGAAGGACTGAGAACACGCACTAACAGGTTCAAAAATAGCTTCTTCCCTGTTGTTAGCAGACTCCTCAATGACCCTCTATTGGACTGAACTGATCTCTCCACACATCTTCTCTACAGTGCAGTCCCATATGCTGTATGCTTCACCCAATGTCTATGTCTCTGTATTTACATTCTGTATTTATCATATGTCCTATGTGTTTCATGTATGGAATGATCTGCCTGGATTGTACGCAGGATAATACTTTTCATTGTTCCTCAGGACATGTGACAATAAATCTAAATTTAAATCTAAAGCCTAGCACTAGTCATGCTAACCACCTCTAGCCTCCTTTATTTGCCTGTCAGGCGTCTCCCTGGAAACAAAATGTTCCTCCTGGCTCGGACCATCTCTCTAATTATCGGAAAGGTGACCTTATCAGGTGACCTTGCGACTGCTCGACCAATACGAACTGCTAAGCTCCTGCTCTGAAAGCCGGTTCCTTCAGGGCTGACTCTTTCTGGATACATCCACTTTGACTGCTTCTGAGTGCTCTTTGAATGGGGCCCGTTACTGCTAACTAATGCTTCATCCTTGCACCTACTATTGGATGGACATCGCAAAGGTAATCCACCAATTGGTCGCTTCCTGCAAACTGCTGACAACCATGCACTCTGACATTCAGTGGGAGTAGGATCTGGAAAACGTTCCAAAGTCGGGACCCTCAAGATCGGAAAAATTCAGTCCTGTCTGTGGACAAACGCATATTACTATGCCCCAGCAACATACATTTTCTCTGACCTCCAAAGATTATTCCCTGTCTGTGGTGGTATGTATTATGGGTAATACGGTACACCATGATGCCGACAGGCTATTGGTAGATGGATACCGGGTCCTGATAGGATCTACCGTCTACTGGGCTCCACCCAGAAATGCCGGTATAAGAACCCGGATTTCTCCCAGCAGCTGTATTCTGTAACCGAGCTGCTGGGGAACAAGTTCTGCTCAATAAAGCCTTTAACTGATGTTAACTCAACCTGCCTTGCGTCATATTGACGGTCCTACACTGTCTCCATGGTATTGCTAATTCAGTGCCTAACTATGGACACTTTGTTTCCTTTGCTTTGGGATGGATATCTCTGGGCAACTTGTTTTCAGTGATCTGAACACACTTCACACTGACCCATATGAATAGCAGGGATATAGTTATCCTATCAGTCCATAGCCATTTAAAATGGCCACCTGCAAAGGACTATGGGAATTGTGGACAATTTGGGACACAGACAGGTACACAGCCTCTGGGTATTGTGCAAAGAAACCAGACCTGGTAAGAAAATCCCAGTTCATTAAAGATCGATCACCATTTTCTCCAAGACAATAGCATTCGCATTAAGGACCATCAACGATAGCAGACTAACCGGCAACCCCCCCCTTATTTGGAAATGCCAACGTGCCTGGGACAATGATAGCTAGGGCCCACCCAGCCATCGAGGTATCGGCTCCCTAATTGGCTAAGATCAATGAGGGTGATCGAAACCCTATCGCTCCATTGGACCTGGAGTAAGGACCGCCCAAAAGGTTGCGAAAGAGACGAAGGATAAAAATCCCTGCGCACTAGGGATCGGCCTCTTTTGGGACCGGCCTGTGCGTGACCAACTGTAGCAGAACAACCAAGTTCAAGGACCCACGACCATTTCCTGAAGGACGAGCCCAGCTGAGATGAACCCAACGACTTCCAACCGACCACGTGGACCCGGATAAAGGCCTTATCTTGCACAGTGCCGGTCGCTCGAAGTTAAGTAAAGGTCATCTGAGTTATTAGGTGTAGTTTAGTACGGAACCGCGTGTATTATTGCAAAGAGATACAAGTCCTGTGTTATTAATAAACTGTGTTTTTGAGCTAACATATTGGTTGTGTGGTCATTTGGTCAATATAAGAAACAGCTTGTGGTTCACCTAAAAGGTAAAAAGGCAACTCGTCAGACTTGCATGCAAATCTAGAGGGATTGTGAACCGGAATATAGCCGTAAGCCGTACCCGTTGTTCGATCGACTCCTTATCCCCTCCCCCCCGCTCCAAATTAAAAGTAGAGAAGAGATGGCAGCGCAGATGATAGAGAGAATGATGAATCCACAGCAGCAACCCGAGGTCGCAGTAGTCGACAAATCAGAGCAGTGCCCCGTGTGGGAAGATGTGTTGAGAAAGTAATTAAAGGGGAAAGGATGGTCGACCCTTCGGTCGAATTTTTGTGTAAATACTGAGTCAGGTCCAGGGAAGATAGGACAGACTTGCTGGGAGAATTTTTGTGAAGTCTATAAGAAGAATGCCACAAAGTTTAGAAAGCCAATGGCAATAGTGTGCTGTTTGGCACAGTTGCACCGAGGAGGTCGTCGAGACGCTCTGCAGACAGTTCATATAGAAGGAGGAAGAGAATGAGGGAAACAGTAAAGAAACATAATTGAGGAACTCCGGGAGAGGTTAGCCGCCAAAGACAGGGAAATCACCAATGTTAAAAGCGCCCACCAGTCTTGCATAGTACACCTTAGCAGCTTCCAAACCCAATATGACAAGGCCTATAAAGATACACAGCACGCAGACTTGGTAAGAGAGGAGACTGAACACCAGGTCACCCAATTAACAAAGAACTGCACCGATTTACAGGCAGCTTTAAGAGCGCTCCACCAATCCACTAAAGAACAAAGGCAGAGCACTGTTGACCATGTTAAATGCCAGCGGAAGATAGATAAGCTCCAGTCGTTACTTTCAGTTCAGAATGGTTTTATGTGTGCCTTCGGGACAGACGAGCCAGATAAGGAAGAGATGGCAGATTGGGAAGAGTTAACTGAAAGCGCGCAAATGTATGTTAAAGGTACGGAAATGCAAAAGCAACCGCCACGCATCCCAAAAAGAAAGGCACTGGCAGCACCGGCTGCACAGGTCGCACCAACCCCCATCCCTGCCCCGACACCCATGAATCCAATAACCACATAGAGAAGGATTAGAGACCAAGCAGGCCCAGATATCACCTACACGACCCCACTTTCGGTAACCCAGTTAAGGGACGCTTGCAGTAAAATTACCCCATTTCAGCCCACCGCAGACCCGCATAGCTTCTTCGAGGAGGTGCGCCAACCAAAGATTATGTACGGGTTAGATGAGAGTGAGGAGGTAAAATTGATTGTGATAAGTCTCAGCCAATCCGTATGGTCAGCTTTGCCAGAATCCCAAAACGTAGGAGGAGGAACCCTAGAGAAAATGAAGGCCGCAACATTAGATGCTATTGGATACAACAAAGGGGATCCGGTCAAGGGTTTGAACAAATGCAGGCCAAAGAAAGGGGAACATCTGACCGCCTTGGCCGACCGCCTCTGGATAAATTTCAAGGCATTATATGGAAATTTAAACTGCACTCACCTAGGTGAGGGCAAAACCACTAACTTTAGTTTTGCATGCCACGGAAGCAGGTAAAAGGGCTTGTGCAAACTATGACCCGGCAGATACCACACACAATGAGGTTTGGGTACTTAGACGCCTATCCAGGGCATGGGAACAGTCACTGCAGGATCAGATGGACTAAAACGGATTAGAAGCCACAATGTACCCAGTCAGAACTAGCCAGGAACCCGCATGGATAAATAAAGGCAGAGGAGAGGAACATTACCCCCGAGAACAGAACCCCAGAGCACAAGGTCCAGCCCACGTACCAAGAGGTTCATGTTATAATTGTGGACAAATAGGACATTTCGCACGCGATTGCAGACAAAATCCCCCACACAATCAACGACCCTAACAGCCCAATCCCCCACCCAGAAACAATAGGCCAGACTACGATCGCCAGCCGCGACAGCTAGAAGGCAAAGTTCGCCCCATGCATAACGTAACGCTTGATCAGATAACCTTGCTTATAACTCCCTAGATTGACGGTGTCCAGCGTCTCCAACATGGGTATGTGACACCCACTGGGATAATGTCGGAAGACCGGTAGTCACAGGCACAGTCCGGGGACAAGCAGTTGATTTTCTTTGGGACACAGGAGGACCCCGCACCACACTAAACTCCTCAAACCTGTTCCAAAATACACCATGGCCAACCACCGATACCATCACACTCAGTGGATTCACAGGCCACATGCAAGAGGGATACATCACAGTCCCTATACCTGTCCCTATAGGAAACATAACCATTACCCACCCCGTTGTTCTAGTAGACCTACCCCCGACTGCAGAACACATCCTAGGGATAGATTTCATGAACTCCCATTACCTCTTATTCGACCCCGTAAACAAGTGTGTCTGGCGAATGTCCAGGACAGCTAGAGCCCCCGCCACGCTCTCAGTAGGAGTTTACAAAAATAGGATTTGCTCAGTAGGGGAATAGTGGTTTAACCCTTTGGCAATTAGCACAGACACCACCATTAAACAGGTATTAGCTACACACAAATGTGCGTTTTCCCAACACAAGCACGACTGTGGGCAGATTCCAGGTACAATTATGATCTCAGGTTCTGACCTCAAACCACAGAAACAGTATGGATTTCCACAGCAGGCTGAGGGAGAAATGTTAAAGGTAATTAACAGTATGTTAAAACAAGGAGTGATTCGACCCATAGCTTCCACTAAAAATGCCCCAATTCGGCCCGTAAAGAAACCAGACGGGTCATGGCGACTCACCATTGACTACCGCGAACTAAACAAAGTTACCCCTTTAGCAGCACCCACCGTTGCCATTACCATGTTTAAGCAGGGAGTGCAAGCAAAGTATTTCACCGTGGTGGATATCAGCAATGGTTTTTGGTCCATTCCCCTAGATCGGGCTTGCCTGTATAAATTCGCATTCACTTTTCAAGGACAACAGTACACGTGGACGTGTCTCCCCCAAGCTTCCATAATTCCCCTTCCATTTTCCACAGACAGCTAGCTGCTGCTCTTTCCAAATTCTCCTGCCCCGAATGCCTCATTCAGTATGTAGACGACCTGCTCCTGCAAACCAGGACCAGGGAAGAGCACGTGGCTCTATTGGCCTAATTACTAACCCTGCTCCAGTCCATCAGATGTAAGGTAAACCCCAAAAAGGCACAGGTATTGAGGGAAAAGGTACTTTATTTAGGAACCGTTATTACCTATGGCAAAAGTGAAATTGAACAAAACGCATTGACTCCATTGTGAAATTGCCCCTGCCCCATAATGTAAGTGCACTCCGCTCATTTTTAGGTTTAGTGGGATACTGTAGAAATTATATAGATAGTTTTGCCACCAAGGCCGCCCCGCTCTCAGAGCTTCTGAAAAAGAACACCCCATGGAATTGGCTTCCCCAGCACACAGACGCCATAGACGATTTAAAACCTACATTACAGGCCTCAACCCAGCCACGATATTAACCGAGCACACCCCCACCCAACTGTTCTTAGACGGCAAACTAAAGGATGGTTCAGTTAGCCAGATCAGAGCAGCTCGCTGGACACTCTTATTACAAGGCAGGGATATTTCTGTGAAACGCCCCAAAACCCACACGTTCTTAGCAGACAATTTACAATATGCAGGGACCCCACACGAATGCCAGATAATTGCAGCCACATACCCCACAGGACCCTTTGTTCCCAAATCGCTACAACCACATGTAAACGGTGAGACACTAAGTTCCCAAGACACAGGGGACACAGTAAAGATCTATGTAGATGGCTCCTCCACTGTTGAGGATGGAGTAAGAATCACAGGATGCGGGATTTACATGGGGGACTCACAGGGACGCCCACTAGAAGAGATATCTTTAAAATTAGCCAGCCAGTTGGGTTCACAGGCAGCCGAACTGGCAGCCGTAGCTTATGTAATTGATCACCCAGACTCTTTTCCAACGCCCGCGGACATATACTCCGACAGCTTGTATGTTTGCAACAGTTCAACCAAATTCCTTCCCCTATGGGAATCTCGAGGTTTTGTATCTGCAGACAGAAAGCCCCCACCCTCCGCCCCACTCCTGAAACATATTCTTAGAAAAGCCACCGGCCGCAACATACAGCATCATTAAAGTAAAGATCTATCACTGCACCTCCCCTCCCCTGGTAGTCGCAAGGCCGACACCTTAGCTAAAGCTGGATCATGCACTGGTCACATCTGGCAACCCCCCGAGTGTGAACAGATACATTCAATCCAGGTCTCCCAAACCAATATTGAGAATTTATCTCAGGCACAGAAAGCAGATGACTCCCTTAAACAGATACTAAACGGCACCTACCCAGCCCCCTGTGATAAATAAAAGGACACACTCACAATACAGAACGGAATAGTGTTAAAGGACGGAATTAATGTGGTCCCCACCCAAGACAGAAACCAGTTAATCTACCAATTCCATGACGGACACAGACATCAGGGAATAGACACAACCATTGCCCATTTAAGACCCTTGTGCTGGTGGCCCGAATTAAAAAGCGATGTCACACATTATGTTGAGAATTGCCTCATTTGCGCCCAGAACAATCCAGAACATTATGCAAAGAAGGAACAATTAAGACACACCCGACCTGTAGAAGGCCCCTGGACAAATCTGCAAATTGATTACATCGGTCCCTTCCCCCCCTGCAGAAACGGTTTCAAGTACGTGCTGGTTGTTATAGACGCCTTTACAAAATGGGTTGAAGCATCCCCCACACGGACAAACACAGCAAAGGCCACTGCTAACATTTTGACGTGTCGGGGTCTTCCACGCAGCATTGAGTCAGATCAAGTTTCCCACTTCACCGGCAGGGTAATGCAAAATGATATGACCATTTTCGGTATCAATCTGAAATTCCACATAGCCTACCACCCACAGTCCAGCGGTATAGTAGAGCGCATGAACCGCACTTTAAAAACAACCATTAGGAAAACGGTACAGCAGAACAATTCCACTTGGGACACGGTACTAACCTTTGCTCTTATGATTATCAGGAACACAGTTTCCAGTTCCACAGGTTTCACCCACCACACCCTTATGACAGGGAGACTCATGAAAGGCATTGAATATTTATTATGGCTTGATTTGACTACCATCCCTTGCGATCTCCCCACCATCAGCTACCCTAGCCCCTGGAATGACACCTTGGATTTTCCCGACACCTTGTACGACCGTCCCCGCCCAACGACTTCTCCTACGCCCACTCCCAGCAACATTGCTTCCACTTCCAGTACACCAGTTCCCGACTACCCTCCGTCACACCACAACCCCGATACTCCTTTTTGGCACTGTGACAATTCCTACAGGTTGGTAAGACATGACGAATTGGACCATCCACAGGCCTACGCGGTTAACGCTCGAAATCTGCAGACACGAGTCTGGCAACCAGGAGAAGGTGATGATTTACGCGATGAGCCCCTTCTGGGAAATGATTTAACGGAACTGATGCACGCAAATATCTGAGGTGTCCAGATGATGAGAAACGGACACTACCTAATAATTAACATGTCCAAATTTCTGATGGAGCCTGCCTGTCTTCTTCTTTCTACCTTACCTTCCTTCTCCATTTAATTAATGTCGGCATGACACCCGATTTCTTGATACAGTCATAGTTACTCTTTTCACAGAAACACAGAACCGTGCTACTGACCAATGGCTGTTAAATGCACACTTGTTGAATCTCATATGGCTACAAATTCTTCCCGCTTATTTCGGTCACCCAAGTAGGGAATAACGGCACTAATTCCCGCCCTACCTGAGGGCCCCAGAATTATCCGGTCAAGTCAAGCTTGGATAGTGGAGCAACGGCACTAACCCCCGCCCTACCCGGGGATCCCACCCATTCTTATCCCGCAGCGGCCCACACGCGCCGCATGTTCCCTTCATGCTCCCTGGAAAGGTTTACTACACACGACAATGACCTGGGCAGGTCTTGAATCTTCCTTTCACTCCACAGTCTAAACCCTTACTTCTTTCACCTTTCTTTAGACCCCTTAGGGTCACTTCCGAATGCTATTTACACTTAAAACACAATGGTTGTTGATGACTTCTGCTACCTCTGAACCCCAGGGACGAAACACTATAAAATTGGCCGCCCTGAAATTCGGCTGGTTAAGCAAAGCCTCAACCTCCTTGGTTGCTAGTAAAGATGGAGAATGGTCAAAGAAAGCATCCACCCACTCCTCGCATCGACCACACAAGCTCTGAGACATTTGAATACTTGAATTGAGACACTTGGATCAGTACCTCTCAAAAAAAAAATTATTTTAAAAACAAAATGGGGGAGTCACACATGGTGACAATCATGAAGGGAAATTGGAACTAAAAGAGAGAGAGAGAGACTAACACACACAGATATTAACCAACGATACTGACATGACACTATGCTTGATTCCCTCGGATTACACGGACCCCAGACACCGCAGGATGAACCCAGCCCCCATGATCGCCATCTGGATAGTTGCCGCACTTTCCGAACTCCGAGCCCAAGATACCCAAGACTTTCCACAGCCCGGCAGCTTGTGGTACCGTCCCCCAGATGCAGACGAATGTGAGTGGCACCCTATGTGTGCGTAAGAACAAAAGCATCATATATGGGTGCAGTAACCAACGGACAACATACACAAAGCCCAACAGGTCCACAGCAGAATGTTACATTAGCACAACCAGAACAGAAGATTGGTGGGAACTGACTAACGAAGGATGCCCCGAAATTGGATGTTTAAAGAAAATTGCAGAGAACACAATAAGGATCGGACAAAATTGCCCCGGGACACCCACTAAAGGTAATTTGGCAACACACATAATTAGAGTAGGCCCTAAGCCAGCCCCGAACGTCACCACCCCACGGACCACCACCAGTCATGATACCACACAACAACTGTTAGAGATAGAGACCGAAACCTCCACCTGGTGGGAAGGCATTGCAAAATGGAACCCACTCTCATACATAACAGAGACCCTCCTCCTGATTGCAGTAATCTATAGGGTAGCCCTCACAATCAAACTCCGTAAATGGAAGGCAAAAGCCTCCCAGCCCCCTATATACACAGTTTGAGCCCCCCTTTTTGGAATCCAATCGAGCTCTATTAAGAATGTACAACTTATTAAAAAAAACTGTACCAACCGCTGCTAAATGGACCCTCTGTGCCTCTGTACTGATGAAATATGCTAAGAAGGAAGAATGTGGTGCTGCTGCTTAAGTTTGTAGATTTTGTGTTGTAGATATGTTCTTTATGAAAAAACAGCAGCATGAGTGTAGCATAGAAAGTTTAGTTAGCAACCAACTGTTTAGTAAGAATTTAAGTTAAATTAATTTATATGACTTTAATTTAGATGTAAAATAGCCATTGGTAGTGAATTGATTTAATGAATGTTTTTGATAAGGTATTAGGTATAATTGTACAATGAATTCTAGGACAGAGTAGAGTAGGACCTGAACTTGATTGACCAGTGGCCGGCTTGATAAGGCAGACTACGGGTTCAAGACTGTGATCCACCACGCTTCGCATTCAGGATCAAAAGGGTGGAATGTAGCCATTTAGCACACTGGGCTAAATTGCTGGCTTTTAAAGCAGACCAAGGCAGGCCAGCAGCATGGTTCAAATCCCGTACCAGCCACCCCAAACAGGCGCCGGAATGTGGTGACTAGGGGCTTTTCACAGTAACTTCATTGAAAGCCTACTTGTGACAATAAGCGATTTTCATTTCATTCATTTAAAATGACCAACTGCAAAGGACTGTGGGAAAAGTGGACAATTTGGGGCACAGACAGGTACACAGCCTCTGTCTATTGTGCAAAGAAACCAGACCTGGTAAGAAACTCCCAGTTCACCATCTTCCCCAAGACAATAGCATTCGCATTAAGGACCATCAACGATAGCAGACTAACTGGCGCCACCCCCCCCTTATTTGGAAAGACCTATGTGCCTGGGACAATGATAGTTAGGACCCGCCCAACCATCGAGGTATCCACCCCCTAATTGGCTAATATCGATGAGGGTAATCGAAACTCTATCGATCCATTGGTCCTGGTGTAAGGAATTCCCAAAAGGGCGCGAAAGCGACAAAGGATAAAAAGCCCTGCGCACTAGGGATCGGCCTCTTTTGGAACCGGCCGGTGCGCGGCCAACGGTAGCAGAACAACCAAGTTCAAGGACCCGCGACCATTTCCTGAAGGACGAGCCCAGCTGAGACGAACCCAACAACTTCCAACCGATCACGTGGACCCGGATAAAGGCCTTATTTCGCACAGTGCCGGTCGCTCAAAGTTGAGTAAAGGTCATCTTAGTTATTAGGTGTAGTTTAGTACGGAGCCGCGTGTATTACTGCATAGAGATACAAGTCCTGTGTTCTTAAAAAACTGTGTTTTGAGCTAACATACTGGTTGTGTGGTCATTTGGTCAATATAAGAAACAGCTTGTGGTTCAACTGAAGGGTAAAAAGGCAACAAGTCTACCTTGGATTCAAACTTATATCACAAAGGCTAAAAGACGGTTGATGTGTGGGATATTTGTTTGATGAACTTGGTTGCAGCTGCCTGAATTTATTGGGTTGAGACTATCAAGATGATCAGAGTGAGCCTCTGAACTTGTAATGCGCTGAGACCTATAGAGGTTGAGTTTTCAATGTCTGCTGGGTTGTCTTAAGCACTAAGGTAGCTAAGCAGCTCATTTTAGTTTTGGTTACATTGGTTTTTATTGCACTTTTGATAGAATTTTTAAAAACTGCTAAACTGCAGACAAGAATAAAGACAAAGAAAGTGATTGAAGAGTTACAGCTATATTCAAGAGACAAACCATAGGCTCTAAATGCAGTGGAAGAAGGAGTTCTCATTTTAATGATGCCATCATAATTATCTGGTTTCCTGGTTAATATTAATATTTTAGAGGCATAACAGTTAGAGTTGATGAATTAAGATTTTAAATGAAAGGTAATTAAATCTCTGTGTTGTATATTTTATATATCTCAGAGCTATGTAGATATGACATTAGTTTCAATGTTCACAAAGTTTTAATATTTGTATTCTTATTATTATCTTTATTATTGTCACAAGTAGGCTTACATTAACACTGCAATGAAGTTACTGTCAAAATCCCCTAGTCCCCACACTCCGGTCCCTGTTCGGGTACACTGAAAGAGAATTCAGAATGTCCAATTCCCCTAACAAGCATGTCTTTCGGGACTTGTGGGGGGAAACCGGAGCACCCAGAGGAAACCCACGCAGACACGGGAATGGGCAAAAGGCAATCGACAGTGACCCAAGCTGGGAATCAAACCTGGGACTCTGCCGCTGTGAAGCAACAGTGCTAACCACTGTGCTACTGTGTCAGCCACTATAGGTGACTAGCTCTAGCTTCCAGCTCTCTCGAGAACTTGTTTTACTTTTTTATGAATGCACTTCCCGGCTTAACCAATCAAACATAGTGAGCACCAATAGTAACCAGACTTATATAATCAAACACAGAACAATTGAACACTACATTCTGGAGGTCAGAAGGTGCTAGACCATGCAAGAAGCTTACGTGTGCACTTATGCGATTGGAGTTTGGAGGGTGAAAATCATAACAAATGGCAGTGGCCTTCATTTCACGGGGGAACTGCAGATGCTATGTCTGAGGAGAATTATTGTGACTTAATTAGAATTTTAAATTATTGTTATGATCCGACAGATGGCAACTGCCAGAAAAATCAAATCCCAAAGGCAAACTTGGCCTATGTACCATAGATTTGTTTCTTTTCTATACTTTGACCACGAGAAGATAAGTTTACTGAATTCAGAAGCCACAAATTCCAGGAACGCTTATGGGGTTTTAAACATTGAATTAAAACATTTATTGACAAAACAAAAGAAAACTTAAACATTCAAGATTACATTCACACAGTTCAGCTTAGCCTTACAGAACATTTCCCCTAAAATACTTCTTACTTGGTTAAACTTAAAAATAAACACCCACCAGGTATGATCCCTTATAGATGTTTTCCCACCACAGAATGCACCCAGGATGTCTCACATGATAACTCCACCCAAGCTTCAAACATCTCTCCTGAAGTAGTATTTTTGCTCTTTCGTAGTGGATTCCATTACCTTTTGCCCATCTTTGCAGCTCAACTTACCCAGGATATAAACCGCTTTCTTTTTCTCCCTATTGCCTCCATATCTGGGTCAAAAAAAAATTATTTGTTTATGAAACCTTTGCAAGCATTAACTGTCTTTTGCTTTTCTTTGAAATTTAACAACTGAAAACAACAATCCCTGCCTGATCTCCTAATGCAAATTTCTATCCACTGCTTTTGTACTGATAGAAAATTCAACATTGCTATATTTACTTCAAATGCATGTGTTTAAAACTCATGATTCCCAAACCTTGCAGAAAATCAGTCTCAAGCTTAATGAACTTATGTGTACACACAGACATGCATAGAATCACAAGCTTCCTTTACAGAATAACACAATAAATGCTAAAAATAATAAAAATAACAACTGTTGGATTCTTCACTTCAGAGATTAAGTGCTGACGCTGGGATAGAATCACGTGAGTTCTATGGACCCGGAAGCGGCGTTGGTTTTGAAGCGATTCCGTGCATCCTAATGCGCTAGAACAGGAGACACGGAGAACTAGACCAATTTCAACGATTACTGGTGTGTGATTAATCGGGGCTAGGATTGGCATTCAAGAGCCTGTCCAGCTGGAGATGCATATAAGCAGTGCCTCTGAATCCCCAGCACCTGTCCCTGGCACACCTGATTGGCAGCGGACAGAACAGGATGGCACCATGCCACCCGTGACACCCGGAAGGCAACCCGGCCGTCCTGGAGGACAGCCACCAAAGAGGACCCAGGTTACAGGGTGGGAATCGTAGCAGGCCACCTCCACTTCTGCTGTACCACCTGGGGGACCCACTAGAAGGAGCATTAGGGCCCGTAAGGCTAGGAAGTTAGATACCAGTTAAGTTGGCATGGGTGAAGCACATAGGTTAGCAATAGGGGCTACGGCACAATACTTGTACATAACTCAAAACTCAGCTGTTCACCTTCATTCCGACCTGCCTTGGTGTTCTGTTTGAAGAGGGTGAGGGATGGGGTGAGTGGGTGTGCCGGGTGGGGGAGGCACTGGTGCGGGGCGCAGGCTTTGGAGGTGGGCACGGGTCAGGGCCCCCAGGGCAGTAGGCGGCAACCCTCGATGTTGACCACGGGGGTGCAGGGGATGGGGCCAGATATGTGGGCGGGACATGTGGTAGGAGGGCCTACAGAGAAAGTGACCCATCATCGTATACCGCCCCAGTGCCAGCCCCGATGCTCGGCTGCCACCCACCCCCATACCATCCCCACCTCTACCATCCCAGTGATTTGATGGGACTGTGAGATGGAATGGCCAGCAGACATGCAGGGATCACCCGGGAGGATGGTGGGAAGTGCTACCCAGAGCAGGAATCAGACCTCATCAAACAATATGGAGCTCCAGAGCTCATCGTGAAGTGGGTCATCATCATCCTTCATCACATGGATCAACCCGCTGATAAGGCCAACCCAGGACCACCACCCTTTTGTGTACAACCCAGGACCACCACCCTTTAGTGAAGCAGGTAGGAAGCACAGGGGAGGTGGGGGGGGGGGTTTGCAGGGGATGGGGAGGGGTGGCTGGGTGAACCTGGTGGTGATTAGATTGCCATGTGCGGGTCAACCCTGGCGCACACATTGTGTGGCCTCCTGTGGCTGCCCGGGCCCCATGACCTCACCATTCTGGCCCCCCTCCGCATCGTCCTCGTTGGATGGGGCCTGCCGTTCTTCCTCTTCCTCCAGTATGTCCCCCCCACCCCACCCCCGCTGCGCAATGCTGTGGAGAAAGCAGCAGGCCACTATGATATGCAAAATCCCCCCCGGGCTATAGTGGAGTGCTCCTCGAGTGCGGTCAAGGCACCTGAACCGCATGTTGAGCAGGCTGATGCACTGCTCAATCACACTCCTGGTTGCTTCATGGATGTCATTATAGCATTGGTCTGTGGCCTCCAGATAGGCGGCATCAGCCACGACCGCAGCGGGCAACCCCTGTCACCCTGCTCACCTGAGGGAGCACTGCAAAAGTGTCAGTCCCGTCGAGTGCTCCAGGTTGAAGGCGCCGTGCATGTAGCCTCGGTATCGGCCACAGATGTGCATCTTGTGGTCACGTTCATCGAATGGTGCCCCCTGCAGTTTATGAAGTGCACCCTCTCATGTGGTGCTGCTCATAGGGGGCATGAGCCCCGTCTATCAGCTCTGGATCTGGAGCATCCCGGCAATGGCTGTGAACTCCACTGCCCTGGCAACCTTGTGGACTCGGTCCATATTCAGTCTGATGTATTGCGCCAACTGGCTATACAGGGCCTCTGTGACGGCGCGGATGCACCTTTGCACTGAGGTATGGGAGATCCCCGACAGGTTCCCACTCGGTCCTGGAAGGACCCCCTGTCATAGACGTTCAGGGCAACTGTCACCTAGATGGCCACCGTGAACGGGTGTCCGCCTTCATATCCCCATGGTTCCTGGTGCACCATGATGTGGGAGGTTTGTCGCCACTATCCTGTCAGCTGGCACCTTGGACGACATTGCCAGTCCAGTAGGTCCTCGAATGACAGGCGCTGCCAGTACACAAGAGGCTTGATGCGGTGCCACCTTCCCATCTCCTGCTTGGACTGCTGGGTGCCTGCCTCTCCATTCTCACTGGCTGGCTCCTATTCCTCTAAGGCAGGCTCCACTGCTCCAGGGCCCACCCCGAGCAGCTCCTGCTCGTACAGCCTCAGTGCATCCACCAGGGCTGCAGCGGCTAGGCAGATCCCAACCATTCCTGGTTGGATACTGAAATCCAAACTTTGCAGGTAGTAAAGGCCAGACATGATAGCATGGCGAGTATCCAGTGCCTAACTAGGTCTGACAGGCTGCATGGTGGCCCTGGTCTGCCAGGCACCACCACCCCTTCCCTCCCCCAGCCAGCCGTAGGATTTCAAGCTATTGGCTGCATCTTTGCAACCATGTCTGACCTTAGGTCTCACACCCATCAACCATGGCACCTGTTACCTGATTTTAAATACCACTAGCGAACCTTGCCGCCGGTACTTCTGTCTGGCGGAGGCAGAGCATCGCGGAAGGCCCGTGGAATGCAGGGATGGGTGTTTTTATTATATGCCAATGGTCTTTACTCTGCAATTTGCATGGCCACGCCTGCATAGGATGCATGTCGATGCAGCAGAGCATGGCATTCTGTTAGGCGCCCGTGCCAGCCTCAATTTTCGGCTCTCACATGATTCGCCACCCAAGTCGCATTGGGGACCTTGGGCAAGTGCTGTTCAGTACTGGTCTCCCCAAACAGGGACCAGATGGAACAGCACTCGTGGGAATCTCCCAGGGGATTGGAGCACCCCCAGGTGCATGCCCTCTGAGTAGGGTGGAGCCCTTGCAGTACCACCTGGGTGCTAGGCTGGCATTGCCAAGGTTCCAAGTTGGCATCTTTTGTGCGGTGGTGATTGGGCGCGGGGGCGATGGGGGGTCACGTCATGGGCTCGAGAGATCGGAGCGCCATTTAAAAATGCTGTCCCGATTTTCCCCCAACACTGAGGAGGTTCAGCGAGCGGGGTTCCTCAGTGCTGGAAACGGGACAAAGTGCTGCCTCGGCTGGGTGTTCCTCGCAGAGGCCCTATATCTAACTGGAGCCACGTTAGATAGCATGTTTCTCGGCATTGCAAGTGCCGGAAAACATGTGGCCAGACTCGCTCGCTATGGAACATAGTTCCCATTTGATTTGGTTATGCCCTTAGTCATTGGGGCAGCACGGTAGCCTTGTGGATAGCACAATTGCTTCACAGCTCCAGGGTCCCAGGTTCGATTCTGGCTTGGGTCACTGTCTGTGCGGAGTCTGCACATCCTCCCCGTGAGTGCGTGGGTTTCCTCCGGGTGCTCCGGTTTCCTCCCACAGTCCAAAGATGTGCGGGTTAGGTGGATTGGCCATGATAAATTGCCCTTATTGTCCAAAATTGCCCTTAGTGTTGGGTGGCGTTACTGGGTTATGGGGATAGGGTGGCGGTGTTGACCTTGGGTAGGGTGCTCTTTCCAAGAGCCGGTGCAGACTCGATGGGCCGAATGGCCTCCTTCTGCTCTGCAAATTCTATGATACTATGATACTATGAATCACATTTCGCCAATCCGGCATCACTGGACAGAGAATCCTGCCTAACATCTTTCATCACATTATCCATGCGGCTGTCAGAATCAGCAGTTTTATTTTCAAGCCAAAAATTTATTAATCTAAATTTCTGTTTGAAACATCCCAGGTATGTCACATTGGCATAGAGGTAGGTTGCAGGAACTACCCTTTTGTATCGGGCTTATCTGTGTGTTTTGTTGACATGGACAAACAGTTTAATTTGGAGAAGTGTTAAGGTCTCTGGGGTTGGAGCTGAAAGCATCCAAGTAGGTGGGTGTTAGCTCTGGGACGCGATTCAGTGAACCTGTTGTCCCCGGCGCGGATCTGGGCGTGACGGGTGAATTGCTTGCAAGCCCCAAATTGGACTCCACACTGGTCACTGTGCCGATCGCAGGTCAATGGACTTGTTCCGCCCCACGCAATCTGACTCTTGCCCTCACGAGGCGAGATCCACACCTAAATATTTAAATGAGCCTACCGTCTTAGTTAAATACCCGGACATCAGATTCATCTGCTGCAGAGACTCACCAGCCATGCCTGGGAGACCTCACCAGGGCGGCATTTAGTCCTGGTCCGTACATATATGGATCATGCATAACAACACCTGGGGAGGGTCCCCCAGGCTATTGGAGACCCCCAAGTGGTTGGGGACAGGGCAGAATGGTACCCTGGCACTCCCCGGCACACCTGGTACTGCCAGCCTGGCACATAGGCAGTGCCACCCAGACACCCTTGCATGCAACTGAGGCACTACCCCAGTGCTTAGATGGCACTTCCAGGCTATCAGGGGCACTGCCATGGTGCCCAGGTGCCAGGTTTGCACTGACAGGGATCAGGCCTGGGGCCTTGCCTGGTAGAGGGGATGAAGGGATGTTCCTGGCAACCTCCCCAGGTTTGGGGATGGGTCAAAAGATTGAGGGAAGGCCTGAAAAGGGGGAGTGGGGGGCAAAGATTAGGACTGCCAGACAAATTGGCACCCCAATCTGCGAGGAACCTTTCCTGCTGGTGAGCTTCAGGAAATCCCTCTAAGTACAGCCTCGATGGTGAGAAACTCCCCGAGGCCAAAAAAAGACTAAGTGTCGATGGATAGCGAGATATTTCTCAGTGCCGACCAACACTCGCTAAACGTGCCGTTCAGCAGACTTTAACCTCAGTCCGCAGAATCGCGCCCCCGAGTTCAAAACGTAGCAGAAAGGAATGTTCCGAGAGCTGTGGACCAGGTGAAGAGAATCACTGGAAGTCTAGTGGGGACGTCTCTAAGTTTCTGTCAAAATCACTGGGCAAGAGTTGCAATTGAAGTTCATGTTTGTGTGAAAAACAAAGTCACTGCAAAAAAGATTGGAGTTGGTCCCAAGAAATAAGTAGCCAAAGACTTCCTCGGGGAGTCATAGCAGAAAAGGAGAATGTTCTGTTGAAGAGTTTAACATAAAGTATGTTCGACTGTGTTTCATTGTGCTTTTCGATGTGAAGCATAGGTAGTTACCTGAAATAGTGTTTATTTTGTGTTTCATTGATTAGCAACATTCATTTCTTTTAAATCCTGGAACTGTTGGACTTCAATCTTTCAGGAAACAATTTGGATTTCAAATTTCTCTTGAAACATTAATGGTCTCTACGGGAATCATAAAACGCTCAGTGTTCAGCAAATTCCAGTTGCAAAAAATCACCTGCTGGCATATTTCACTGAGAAGCAGGATTATTTTTGGTCTGGTATTTTTAGGACAGTGAAATTACATGAGAAAGCAATCTCAGCATTCTTCCAATGTGCCACAGAGCAATCCTTCACACAACGTATACACGGGCATGCCAATTAGAGCAGGTAATGCATGCACCCTGTCTGTAATTGGGGATTCAGCAGGCAGCCTAGGACCCTTTACTGGCAACCTAAATAACATAGACCTGTCCATACAGACCCAGGGCAGCACAAAGGAACGAGCCACCTGACAAAGCATCACAGAGTGCTTTAATTTTTATGTGGCACGCAGGTAGAATTCTCAATACTTTCTGCGTTCCTGCCAAATCCCACAGATTGTTATCAAATGATTCTGGAATGCACATGGTTTTGTAAGAGCATTCTGAACGTTAGATCATGCATAGAATGCAAGACATGTAGGATCCATCATTTCAGCCCCTGTATGATTACGGGTATCAGGTCAATCTTTGCCCTCTCTCCTATACATCAGAACTAGATTAGGGTCTACTTTTAATTTCCTAAAATCACTGGGATGGATTTTATAGCCCCGGCTATCGGGCATGTTTTCGGCGGTGGGGTGGGGGATATTGTGTTGCGGGGGGGTGGGTGGGGGAGGGGGTAGTGTGGGGGGACAGTGGTTACAAGGCACATAAAATACAAGGGCTGGCATCCACCTTCTCACCCACCCCCAAGCTATGCCTCATAATACAGGAAGTGGGCAGAAGTTGGCAGCCCACCCACCATTTGTGAATAAATAATTACGGGTAAATTGAGCTTGTTTGTGTGGTAAACGCCACTGGTAACACACTACGTGTATTACGGTGCTGCCACTGTACTACAGGTAACACAGTAAATCCCAGCCTGCTGACTCCTCCCAGCAGGCGCTGTATAAAAGTGTATGCTCTCCTGAGCTGCTTCCATTCTGGTTCCAGCTGCAGGAGGCTCAACTTCTTGTTCAATAAAGCCTCAATAGTTTCACCATTTTCGTCTCGTGGTCATTGATAGTACATCAATTTATTGCACAAGATGTTTAGAGATGAACGTCTTAATCAAGCCTGGAGCTGAACCCTCACGCAGCCGACACCACAGCCACCTTCGAACACTGGCTAACCTGCTTTGAAGGATACCTTGGAGCATCCACAGAAGCCCTCTCAGACCTGCAGGAGCTCCAGATCCTCTACTCACGAAGATCGCAAGTTTTCCCCCTCATTCGGGACGCGCCCACCTACACGGAAGTGATGGCGCTACTAAAAGGACAGTACCTCAGGTCTGTGAATCAAGTGTTCGCCAGGCACCTCCTAGCCACGAGATGGCAACTCCTGGGGGAGTCCCAGGACAATTTCTTGCGTGCTCTGCGGATACTGGGTAGGAACTGTAATTGCCAGGCAGTGTCAGCAGTCCAGCACACAGAACTGCTAATCAGAGATGCCTATGTTACGGGCATTAAGTCTAATTACGTTCCCCAGCGGTTATTGGAAGGGGGTACGCTCGACCTTACAGAGACTGTGCAACTTGCTAACTCCCTAGAAGTGGCCTCCCGCAACCTGGAGGCCTACACCACCGACCGCGCGGCACCCTCGTGGGCATCGTGGGCCCCACCATCTGCCGACTCGGGTACACCGCAAGCCTGCGCCACATGGCAGCCAGCCAACTCCGGAGGGCCCAAATGTCATTTTTGCAGCAAGAGCAAACATCCCAGGCAGTGCTGCCCGATGCGGAGCGCGACCTGCAACGGGTGTGGAAAGAAGGGCCACTTCGTCTCCATTTGCCAGGCCCGATCGGTCGCTGCCGTTTCCAGGCCCAGCATTGTTGCACCCCCCCACGTGCGATCCAGGGGCGTCGCCATCTTCGCCACCACACGACACGTGCGGCCCGTGGAGCCAGCTATCTTGGATGTCGTCTGCTATGTGCGCCCCGTGGGCGCCGCCATCTCCGGCGCCATCTTGGACCGCGCCTCAGGACCCCTGCTTGCCCGGCCGTTCACGGCCCGCCGATCGCTCTGCCACCGCTGATCAGCCCAGCAACTCCCAATATCTTCCGCAGCTCATCTCCATCACCCTCGATCAGTCTCGGCCCCGCAACTTCGCGACCGCTACGACGACCGTAAAGATCAACGGGCACGAGACGACTTGCCTCTTTGACTCCGGGAGCACAGAGAGTTCCATCCACCCTGCTACGGTAAGGCACTGTTCCCTCCCAGTTCTCCCCGTCACTCAGAAAATCTCCCTGGCCTCCGGATCCCATTCCGTGTAAATCTGGGGGTACTGCGTCGCGACCCTCTCCGTACAGGGTGTAGAGTGCAGCAACCTCAGACTCTACATCCTCCCCCACCTCTGCGCTGCCCTGTTACTAGGTCTCGATTTTCAGTGCCACCTCCAAAGCCTTACTCTGAAATTCGGCGGACCCCTGCCCCCCCTCGCCGTCTGTGGCCTCACGACTCTTAAGGTCGATCCGGCCATTACACTGCGTTTGAAGCAGGTGGCCACTTCGATCACTTCCTTAGAGTTCCCTTCGGCGTTACCAATGGGGTCTCGGTCTTCCAGCGAGAGACCGAATAGTTGACCGGTACGGGCTGCGGGCCATGTTCCCATACCTAGATAATGTCACCATCTGCGGCCACGATCAGCAGGACCATGACGTAAACCTCCAAAAATTCCTCCATACCGCCAAACTCCTTAACCTCACCTACAAGAAGGAGAAATGGCCCAGAACCTTGGTCTCCCAATGGTTGTAACCAGGATATAAACCCCAAGATGAGCTGAGGACACTTTGAAAGACGGCCTATGTGGGATTCGCCCAGGACCATTGAACTTCCAATGGGCAATTCTACTGCGCCTGAAACCCTTTGAAACATTGAGGTAAAGTCTGTGACTTCGGACGGTTTCGACTCACTTAGCAGAATAATTACCAAGTAATAGTTGGAAGGATTCAAACCAGTTCTAACTCCAAGTTAACAATACTACTGATTTCCCACGCACCCCCACTCAACTCCTCGATTTCCTTCCCAACTCCCCACTGGAGCCACAACTACCCTCCCGACCCCCGGCTAGCTACCCTGACCCGACTAAACCCCTGACCATTATCTATTCTGCCAACCACCCAACTATCCCTGAGCATCCAACCTCCCCACTGACCACAATTTTCCGGACCCATCCACCCAACCCCCTCTGCCACCCACTTGCCACCCGCCCCACTCATCCATTTGTCTGTCATCTGACCCCTGCAACCACTCACCTGGCATCATAGTCTCTCACCCACTCACCCGCCAGTCTACCCTCTCACCCACTTACCTGCCACCCTATCCCCACATTCACTTTTACCTTCTCCCATAGCTTCTCAAAGTGGCTTTAGGACGTTGAAACTCTCGACTTACAGAAATATGGCAGCTAGGGTTGTAAGTGTGGGCATGGCTTTGCTTCCCCAATGATCCTGAACTTAGGGTTAAGAAATAGGAGCAAAGTGACAGTGGTTGCCTCTCCCGAGAAGATTCAACCCATTAACTCACAGAACAGCAGTAACATAAACCGTTGAAGAGATAGGATCAAGAGACGATATGGCCCCCCCAAGCCTGTTCCTCCATTCAGTGTCATTAAGGCTGATCCCCTGCCTACTCCCAAAATCCTTTTATTCTCTGAAAGGCCATAAATCTATTTATCCTGGCCCTGAATACACTCAACAATGGAGCATTCACAATCCTCTGGGTTATAGAAATCCAAAGGTTCCCAATCTTATCAGTGAAGAACTTCTTCCTAATCTCAGTTCGAAATGGTCAACCCCTTATATTGAGATTGCGCCCCCATGTTCTAGATTTCCCAGTCGCTGAGTGAAATCCAAGTGATGTACAGAAGAAAGAAAGACTTGCATTTATGTAGCAACTTCCAAACTATAGGATGTCTCAAAGTGAATTACAGCCAGCCAATGAAATGCTTTTTGAAGTGTGAAGTGGGGTCTCACAAATGGAATTATTGTTTTTCCTTTAACTGTCCGTGATCAATATGATCATAATAATAATCTTTATTAGTGTCACAAACAGGCTTACATTAACAATGAAGTTACTGTGAAAATCCCCTAGTCACCACACTACGGTGCCTGTTCGGGTTCACTGAGGGTACATAATTATGGTTCTGCTTTGGGCTACTTTTGGGGTTTAGTTGCGTTGTGCCTAATGCTTGTAACTCCCCGCAGCTCTGGAGGTTTCATTTATTTTCTATTGTTTTTGCCAAGGTGGCTCTGCCAAATCTGTTCCTTGCCCCTACATGGGGGCAGTCGGTCTTGAATTGGAAGGAGGAGGTTGTGCTACGTCATTGATGCCATTGTTGCTGCTTGAGTCGGGAGGATGTATGTTAGTGCCTGCTTAATCAAGGCGCGGGAAGTTTATCCTGATGTCCCATGATGATTGTGGTGTTGTGCGGTGTGGACGGATGTGCGCCATTTTGTCATGTTTTTATGATCCTATCCTGTTTCTCCCTCAGTATCTGGTGGGACGGTATGAGTATCCAGTTTCATTTAATGTTTGTATAAAGCCAGTTGTGAAGCCATTATCCTGTTCCCTGCTCTGCTCATGTGGGTTAAGCTGTTTCTGGTTTTTTTACCTTCCATGTTTTAAAAAAAAATTTAGTGTGCCCAATTCACTTTTTCCAATTAAGGGGCATGGCCAATCTACCTAGCCTGCACATCTTTGGGTTGTGGGGGCGAAACCTACGTAGTGGGGGTGTGGGGATGATCTTGGCAAGATGAAACTACGTCATCTTCTTCACAGCTTTCAACACGTCATTGATGACGATGAACATCTTGCCAAGGTCATCCCCACACCCCCACTACTTGCCTTCAAACAACCGCGCAACCTCAAACGAACCATTGTGTGCAGCAAACTACCCAGTCTTCAGAACAGTGACCACGACACCACACAACCCTGTCATGGCAATCTCTGCAAGACGTGCCAGATCATCGACATGGATACCACTATTACACGTGAGAACACCACCCACCAGGTACGCGGTACATACTCGTGCGACTCGGCCAACGTTGTCTACCTCATACGCTGCAGGAAAGGATGTCCCGAAGCGTGGTACATTGGCGAGACCATGCAGACGCTGCGACAACGAATGAACGTACATCGCGCAACAATCACCAGGCAGGAATGTTCCCTTCCAGTCGGGGAACACTTCAGCAGTCAAGGGCATTCAGCCTCCGATCTCCGGGTAAGCGTTCTCCAAGGCGGCCTTCAGGACCCGCGACAACGCAGAATCGCCGAGCCGAAACTTATAGCCAAGTTCCGCACACATGAGTGCGGCCTCAACCGGGACCTGGGATTCATGTCACATTACATTCATCCCCCACCATCTGGCCTGCGAAATCCTACCAACTGTCCTGGCTTGAGACAATTCACACCTCTTTAACCTGGGGTTACCCCATCTCTGGATCTGTAAAGATTTAATCACCTGCCAATGCTCGCATTCCTAGCATTGTTTGGCATCTTTGAATTTGTCTATATATGTGTTTCTGGAACAGACCTCTTCATTCACCTGAGGAAGGAGCAGCGCTCCGAAAGCTAGTGACATCGAAACAAACCTGTTGGACTTTAACCTGGTGTTGTAAGACTTCGTACTGTGCTCAAATAAATGGATTGGGGACTTCAGAGAAATTCCCATTTTCACAGGATTGTTGTTTATTAGCTTGGGAGCTTTTGGTGACTTCTAGTTAGGTTGGTGGCTTTTAATAGAACTTTATGCCTTGCTACTTCTTAAAGCAAACAACAAACTGGTCCCCTCATCACGTGACTTCCACAAGTTCAAAGCCCTATTTCCAAACAAAAGGGTGATGTATATGTTAATTGCAATCATCCTGTGTTGTTCTTTGACACTTTGAGATTCCCTAGTCCAAATTAGATGAATGAGACTATCACAATCCAATGGAAGGTTGATGGTATCTATTCACAATCACCTTATACACACTGGGCTGGATTCTCCGATCTCCCAGCCGTGTGTTCCTCAGCAACATGCCATTCGCATGTTCCTGTTCCTGCCGCTTGTCAATGCTACTGGGGTAGTCACCACTGATGTATATATTGTATATATAGGATGTTGATATAGTGCTTTACGGTAAGGCCCCTGTACTACAGGTACGGGGGTAGATCCCTGCCTGCTGGCTCCACCCAGTAGGCGGAGTATAAATATGTGTGCTCCCAGTACAGCAGCCATTTCATCAGCTGCTGCAGGAGGCCACACGTCTCAGTGTAATAAAGCCTCGATTACATCCTACTCTCGTCTTTGTGTAATTGATCGTGCATCAATTTATTACACTCAGTTTTTCAGAAGATGGATCTCCGCATCAAGCCGGATCGCCTGCAGCTGCATCCGCAAGCAGACAACGCCAAAAAGGACTTTGAACATTGGCTAGGCTGTTTTGAAGCGTACATCTGGTCTGCCCCAGACGAAACTCCAGAAGCACAGAAGCTCCAGATCCTTTACACGCAGCTGAGCTCCAATGTCTTTCCTCTTTTCCGGAGGCGCCGACATACGCAGAGGCCATGGCGCTACTGAAGGAAAATTGCGCTCAGCGGACTAACACACTCTACGCCAGGCACCGCCTCTCCACGCGGCATCAACTTCCCGGTGAGTCGGCGGAAGATTTCAGGCGCGTCCTGCTCCCCCTAGTGAGAGACTGTGACTGTCAGGCCGTTTCGGCCACGGAACACTAGAATTTGCTACAGGCATAGGGTCTGACTACATCCGCCAGCGCCTCTTCGAGGGGGCCACGCTCGACCTCGCGGCGACCAAAAAACTAGCGCTTTCACTTATGGTCGCATAATGCAACATTCAGGCCTATGCCCCCGACCACGCGCCCCCCCACCCCCTCCCCCCCCCCCCCCCGCCCCCCCCCCCCACTGTGCATCGTGGACTCCGCAGGTGGCCGCCCCATCTTGGACCCCATCAGCGACCGCCCTCAGCCAATCCCACGCCTGGGCCGCGTGGCAGCCAACCAACCCCGGGGGGCCCAAATGCTACTTTTGTGGGCAGTCAAAGCACCCCCGACAGCGCTGCCCAGTGCAGAGCGCCCTCTGCAAGGCCTGTGGCAAGAAGAGTCATTTTGCTGCAGTGTGCCAGGCCCGCTCAATCGCCGCTATTGTCCCGGCACCCCCCACGTGCAGCCAGTGGGCGCCGCCATCTTCCCCTCCCAGCACCATGAGTGGCCAGTCGACGCCGCCATCTTGCTCGACTCGCAACACGTGTGGCCTGTGGGCGCCGCCACATTGTTCCTCCCAGGACTAATGGGCACTGCCATCTTGCTTCACCCACGACACGTATGGCCCGTGGGTGCCGCAATGTTACCCGACTCAGGACCCATGCCCGTCGGGCAACTCATCCAGCCAATCATCACCTGCAACCGCCAACGACCAGCCGCGTCTCACCTCGGTCACGATTGACCAGTCTCGACCACACAACATCGCGACTGCTTCAACTAAAGTGAAGGTCAACGGGCACGAGATCTCCTGCCTGCTGGACCCCGGGAGCACTGAGAGCTTCATTCACCCTGATACGGTAAGGCGCTGCGCCCTCGCGGTACACCCCACTAACCAGAGAATCGTCCTGGCCTCCGGGTCCCACTCCGTGGTGATCCGGGGGTACTGCATCGCCACTCTCACTGTCCAGGGTGTGGAGTTCAGCGCCTTCCGCCTCTACGTCCTCCCCAACCTCTGCGCTGCCTTGCTACTCGGCCTGGACTTCCAGTGCAACCTCCAGAGCCTAACCCTGAAATTCGGCAGGCCCCTACCACCCCTTACTGTGTGCGGCCACGCGACCCTTAAGGTCGACCCACCTTCCCTTTTCGCAAACCTAACCCCGAATTGCAAACCTGTCGCCACCAGGAGGAGATGGTACAGCGCCAAGGACAGGACCTTCATCAGGTCCGAAGTCCAGTGGCTGCTTCGGGAAGGCATCATCGAGGCCAGCAACAGCCCCTGGAGAGCCCAAGTGGAAATGGTCAAAACTGGGGAGAAAAACAGGATGGTTGTTGACGACAGTCAGACCATCAATCGGTACACGCAGATCGACGCGTACACCCTCCCACGCACATCTGATATGGTCAATCAGATTGCACAGTACCAGGTCTTCTCGACAGTGGACCTGAAATCCGCCTACCACCAGCTCCCCATCCGCAAGGCGGATCGCCCATACACTGCGTTCGAGGCAGACGGCCGCCTTTACCACTTTCTTAGGGTTCCCTTCGGCGTCACCAACAGGGTCTCGGTCTTCCAACGGGAGATGGACCGAATGGTTGATCGGTACGGGCTGAGGGCCACTTTCCCGTACCTTGACAATGTCACCATCTGCGGCCATAATCAGCAGGATCATGACACCAACCTTGCCAAATTTCTCCACACCGTCACTCTCCTCAACCTCACGTATAACAAGGAGAAGTGCGTGTTCAGCACAAACCGCTTAGCCATCCTCGGCTATGTGGTCCAGAACGGAGTTCTGGGGCCCGACCCTGATTGCATGCGCCCCCTCATGGAACTCCCCCTCCCCTACTGCCCCAAGGCCCTCAAACATTGCCTGGGGTTTTTTTCGTATTACGCCCAGAGGGTCCCAAACTATGCGGACAAGGCCCGCCCACTCATTCAATCCACTGTTTCGCCTCTGATGGCTGAGACTCACCAGGCCTTTCACCGTATCAAGGCCGACATCGCCAAGGCCGCGAAGCACGCGGTCGATGAGACGTTCCCCTTCCAAGTCGAGAGCAATGCCACAGACATCGCTCTGGCCGCCCCCTCAACCAGGCAGGCAGGCCCGTGGCATTCTTTTACCGCACCCTCCGTGCCTCCAAAATTTGGCACTCCTCCGTCGAAAAAGAGGCCCAAGCCATCATTGAAGCTGTGCGGCATTGGAGGCATTACCTGGTCGGCCGGAGATTCACTTTCCTCTGGTCGGTTACCTTCATGTTTAATAACACACAGCGGGGCAAGAACAAAAACGATAAAATCTTGAGGTGGAGGATCGAGCTCTCCACCTACAATTACGAGATTTTGTATCGCCCCCCCGATGCCCTATCACGAGGTACATGTGCTAGCTCACAAGTGGACCGACTCCGGACCCTGCCTGACAACCTCTGTCACCCAGGGGTCAAACGGTTTTATCATTTCATCAAGGCCGCAACCTGCCCTACTCCATCGAGGAAGTCAGGGCGATCACCAGAGACTGCCAGGTCTGCGCGGAGTGTAAAACACACTTCTACCGGCCTGACCATGCGTGCCTAGTGAAGGCCTCCCGCCCCTTTGAACGCCTCAGCGTGGATCTCAAAGGGCCCCTCCACCGACTGCACCACGTACTTTCTCAGTGTGGTCGATGAATATTCACGATTCCCCTTCGCCGTCCCATTCCCCAACATGACGTCTGTCACCGTCATCAAAGCCCTCAACACCATCTTCGCTCTGTTCGGCTTCCCCGCCTACGTCCACAGCGACCAGGGATCCTCATTCATGAGCGATGAGCTGTACCAGTCCTGCTCAACAGGGGAATTGCCTCGAGCAGTATGACCAGCTACAACCCCAGGGGAAACGGGCAGGTGGAGAGGGAGAATGGGACGGTCTGGAGGGCAGTCCAGCTGGCCCTACGATCCAGAAATCTCCCGGCCTCCCGCTGGCAGGAGGTCCTCCCCGACGCACTTCACTCCATTCGGTCGCTCATGTGCACCGTAACTAATGAAAACCCCATGAATATCTGTTTGCCTTCCCCAGTAAGTCCACTTTTGGGGTTTCACTCCCGACATGGCTGGCAGCTCCAGGACCCGTTCTCCTCCGTAGACACGTTCGACTCCACAAGGCGGACCCGTTGGTTGAGAGGGTACAGCTACTTCACGATAACCCGCAGTATGCCCACGTAGCGTACCCCGACGGTCGCCAAGACACAGTCTCCCTCAGGGACCTGGCACCAGTTGGTTCCACACACACTCCCCCTCTCCAACCCGGTGCCACCCTCCCCCCCCGCGCACACCACTGCAGCCCCCGCTCCGGGACAATCCGTCCTCCCCTTGCTCACACCCGGGGATGAAGAGGATTTCGACACGCTCCCGGAGTCTCCGAAGACCAAGCCGCCGCCGGAGTCGCCACCAGCACTGCGGCGCTCTCAACGACAGATCAAGGCAGCACGGTAGCATTGTGGATAGCGCAATTGCTTCACAGCTCCAGGGTCCCAGGTTCGATTCCGGCTAGGGTCACTGTCTGTGCGGAGTCTGCACATCCTCCCTGTGTGTGCGTGGGTTTCCTCCGGGTGCTCCGGTTTCCACCCACAGTACAAAGATGTGCAGGTTAGGTGGATTGGCCATGATAAATTGCCCTTAGTGTCCAAAATTGCCCTTAGTATTGGGTATATTATTTGCAAGTTCTTGGTTACTGAGTCAGTGCCTTCATCCAGCATGAAGTAGACAATATACAGGCATGTGCTGATATGTGGCGAGTACCATTCATGACATATATCTGCCAGGCAATGTCCGGATCCAACAAGAAATAATCTAACCATCGTCCTGTGGCATTCAATGGCATTGCTATTACTAAAACCTGCATTCCTGGGGATTACCATTGACCTGAAACGGAACTAGACCAAACACATAAATACTGTAGCTGCAAGAACGGGTCAATGACTGGAAATTCAGTGCCGAGAAAACTCACCTCTTGACTCCCCAAAGCCCATGTACAAGACACAAGTCAGGAATGTAATTGAATATTGCCTCCCTGAATGAATGAGTGCAGTTCCAACAACACTTAATAAACTTGACACCATCAAAGACAAAGCAGCCGACTTTCTTGTCACTCCTTCCATCACCTGAAACATTCATTTCCTTAACCTCTCATGTACAGCATCAACAGTGTGAACAATCTAGAACATACACTGCAATGATCGTCAAGATGTCTTCGACAATACCTTCCAAACCTGTAACATCTACCCCCTCGAAGGTCAAGCTCAGCAGATGCATGGGAACACCACCAACTGTAGGTTTCCCTCCATGCCCCACACAATCCTGATGTAGAACTATATCTCTGTTCCTTCACTGTTACTGGGTCAAAATCCTGAAACTCCCACCCGAACAGTGCTGTGGGTGTGCTTACACCACATGGACTAGAATGGTTCAAGAAGGCCGATCACCAGCAACTTCTCAGTGACAATTAGGGATGGGCAATAAATGCTGGCCTTGCACATCCTGTGAAATATATACTATTTAAAAATTATAGTACAGTGAAGTTATATTTAACACTTTTACAATAATTGTTTCATGGGTGTTGTATTCTCTATTTTGCTTCAACTGGATGGTTTGGATGCGTAGTGTTGAATGAAGAACACAAAGCTTTGTGAATGAACAAAATTATAAATTTAATTACATGACGAACAAAGATTTGTTCACATCCCTAAAGTAGAAGATTTCTATATTAAACTATGCTATCTATAATTGCAGAACTCTCAAGTACACAACTGCTCTCTATGCCTGACACTCTTCTAACTCGTTCTAACTCCTAACTCCCAGAATCCCCCAAAGCACATGATATATATATGACTGTTCTGTGGTTCCTCGTGTAGTGAGAAGCATTACCATTAACTTGTTAACTCTTAAATCCCAGTCAATATACATATCATTACAATGGGATGGACATTTATTGTCCATCTTAAATTGCCTTTGAGAAGGGCAATTACAGTATAGTTTAGAAAGGCTGTTCCCAATTTTAAATGGGAGGGACGGGCTGGGATGTAGCGGAGAGAGAAACGTCCATTGGGAGCTCAGCCCAAAACCCAGTCCTATTTTATCTTCTAATCCTTATCTAAATCGTGCAGTGAATTCCACTTCCCTAAATCAACAGGTGTGATGTCAGGGCCAGAGGAAATCGAGTCTGGAGCCTTAGGTGTAAGAGTTTGATCATTCTATTCATTTTTAGAATCTGTTATAAAGGATGTTATCCTGTAAATACAGTTCAAAATCAAGTCATTCAGTTGTGACTTTTTGCTGGACAATTGACAGTCAAGATAGCTGGAGAACAGGGAAACAGTTGTTTGTGAAGATAAAAATGTTTTATTGTTTTCCAACCCAATTTGATGCTTGGGTATTCCGTGCTTGTTTTGACCGAGCTAGGAGAGGAGGCATCAGTCTCCCAAATATTCATATGTGGCCCTGCCAGTAAGAGAGATGAGCGAGTTGTTTTTTGAAAGAATGGTTAACTTTCATATGAACTCAATAAAAGAGCGAGATAACAAGGTCGATAGCAAAGTTCCAGTCTGTGTGATGATGGACAGATTTAGAAATACCATCAGGGAAATGATAGGAAATGAGTTCATGACCGCTCTTGGAAACGATGTACTACTGGTAGGGGAAACAAGTAAACGTTGATGGGACCTTTAAAATGCTTGTAATTGATGCTCGTGGTATTTGTAACAAATAGCATTTGTTGTATATTTACATGACTGACTTGAAACCTGCTTTTGTAGTAGTGAATGAATCGTGGGCAACTCCTCAGTTATAGAATTGATTGAATCCCTATAGTGCAGAAGGAGGCCATTCAATCCATCAGGTCTGCACCGAACATCTGAAAACGAACCCTACCTAGGTCCATTCCCCACCCAATCCCCGTAACTCCACCTAATCTGCACATCTTTGGACACAAAGGGACAAATTAGCATGGCCGATCCATGCGGAATTGGAAGGAAACAGGAGCATACAGAGGATGTGCAAATTCCACACAGACAGTCGTCCAAGGCCGGAATTGAACCCAGGTCCCTGGCACTGTGAGGCAGCAGTGCTAACCACTGTACCACCCTGATGCCAATTTTGCTATGCCAAATTATTATTGCTTTCAAAAGGATTGTGGAGGAGGGGTGTTGCTTTATGTTAGAAGGGATTTTATCTCATTGACTTGTTTACAGATGAATGATGTTGGATTTGAAGATTCAAACTGGGCCATTGTTACTCTCCCTAATAGTCTTACAATAACAGTAGGAGTGTTTTACCAATCACCCAATTCGACAGAAGAAAGTGATATCATACTACCGTATTTATTTGGGTGATCAAAAAAGAGATTTTACAATCATTGCAGGTGATTTCAATCTACCTGCTATTGATTGGGAGGCCTTTCAGTGGAGACCACAATATGATCTTAAGAATGCGAGTCTTGATGGTGATTTACAAAGTATGCTAATCAAGTGAATTGGGGAGATGCTCTATCAGATTTGGTTTTCAGGTGCGTTGTGCCCGGTGCTGATCCCGTTGTGCCGGGTAGTTTGTGATAGGGACCAAAAATGGGTTTCGCTTCAGGCGTTGAGCCGATCGCGATGCACCCGACTAGCTATGCCCAGTGCGATCTGGATCACACCGTCGCTTGAGAAGAATCTGAATCTGCAGAAAAAGTAGACAACTTTGCAAGAAGCCTCTAGATCCTCGAAGGAAGAGGAGCTGTGGTTTCTCTCTCTCTCTCTTTCTCTCTGGTACCAGCTGCCTGCTGTCCTCATTAGTCTGCAGTGAAGATCATTACAAGCTCAAAGAAAAGAAAGTACCGAACTGAAGGCCTAATCTTCAGAAAAACATTACTTTGAATTCATTCTAGAGCATCAAAGGTCCTTTACCCTTTTATTTTATTAATATTTTCTTTACCTCTTAGTCATCCTGTCTTCTCTGTGTTTTGTGTTTATGCATCGAGCGTGGTGGTAGTGGGGGTAGTTAGAAAGGGAAGGGAGTGGGAAAGGGGTATTAGATAGTCAGTTACATTGTCAGTTTAATTATAATACAGTACATAATAAAAGGTTACTTGTATTACAATTACAAACCTGGTGATTGTAGTTTATTGGATTCAACCAAGGACCGCGGGTATTTTAAAATAACATCTAATTTCACTTGTGTTGTGACTCTGGATCAAGTGAGGCTGGAATTGACCGTGCCCTATCCCGGGGGATGTGACAGAGAAGATTGGCAGAATGGTAGTTCTAACATCAGCTTGTTTAACTTCCACCAGGATACGCAGCTCCCCTCCTCCCCCTCTGAGGATGCACTCATTTCATGAAGTATTGACATTGAAGTACAGACCAACCATGATCAAACTGAATGACGGAACAGGCTCATACTCCTTACATACTCCTGTTTCTTCATGCCTAAAAACAGTGACTGTAATGCATTTGTTCAACACGCTCTGTCATTATTTCTGTTCCTTACAGCATTTCAAGGCCACTTTTCTGCTTCCATGACAAGTTTTCACATAAGATAAGGTAACTGACCTGAATTGGAAAAGAGCCAGGAATTCAAAACCCCTGATTTACTATGAGGCGGCCACCAGGGATATAATTACCTGTTAGAAAAGTATGGGAATGGGAGAAAAGAAACTGGAAGCCTCCTTCAACTGCAGAACTATTTTTCTTTGCTACCTGAGGCACATGCTATCTTCCTTCTCACTCACTGTTAAATTGCATCGGAACTTTCCGAGCACCATTGTTTGCTCTCACAAATGAAGACATTGAGAAGGATCGTAATTTCTAGCATTTCCTGCACAACATCCAATGCAACGGGGGAAGTGAGCAGTGAAATGATATGTATCATGTCAGCACTGTAAAGGGTTGAGCAGTGTATTGGCCTGGAATAAATGCTGACATAACCAATTTTGTGTTAGAATGTGACACATGCCAGCGTAATTAGTCAACACAGAGAAAAGAGAAATTCACAGCTCACGATCTCGTGAAGATTCCGTGGTCGAAAGTTGGCATTGATCTTTTTCATTTTCATAGTTGTGATTATGTATTGATCATTGTCCGATTCTACTTCCAAATCCGTGATCAAAGCAACTAAAGAAATATTTGCCCGTCATGGAATATCTTGCACAGTTATGGCAAACAATGGGTCTTGCTTTGATAGTAATAATTGGACAGAATTTGCTCAAAAGTATAATTTTACTCATATCACGTCTCGTCCTCTTTATCTGCAATCTAATGGCAAGATAGAAAAAGGCATTCACATCGTGAAACAACTTTTAAAGAAAGCACTTGACTCTGACTCAGATATGCACTTAGCTTTATTGAATTATAGGGCTACTCCTCTCTCAACGGGTTTGTCTCCTACACAGCTGTTAATGAACAGATCGCTGCGTGCAACTCTTCCATGTTTACAACTAGCTGATCTTGATCTTCAGCAAGTCATCAAGAACATGCATCATCAAAAGCATCTTCAGGAGAAATACGACAATGAGAATGCAAAGTCGCTGGAACCGCTTGATCCAGGTGTTCTAGTGAGAATTCAGATTCCCACTGGCGGATGGTCTGACTTAGCTCAAGTCATACGCCAAGCAGCAACTCACTAGTATATTGTTAAAGCGACTGATGGTTCTGTTCTCAGAAGAAACCAACGAGCTCTTTTGAAAGTCAAGTCTTCTCAAACTTTGTTTCCATGTATTCAGTTTGATGGTAACTTATTGCATACTCCTGCAAGACCTGATAACAAACAAGGTGACTTCCAGAAGACATTGGAAACATCTGCAACTCAGTTGACTGGATTGAGAAGATCATCAAGAATCAGAAAGACACCTGAAAGACTTAATCTGTAAAAAAAACTTAAACAAATTTTGACTCACTTGCTATATTTTTGGTATACATATCAATGTATCATGTAATATCATTACTTATATTACAAACATACTGTACAAAAGTCTAAAAGAAAGTGGATGTAATGATATGTATAATGTAACAAGTGTAAAGGGTTAACAAGATAATGTTCATGTATCTCAACACTAGATGGCACCACAGAGCAGTCTTATAAAAGACTGCATCTCTAGGTATTCTGGGAGAAGGTTGTGAAGAAGGATAGTGAGAGGTTGAGATAGAGTGTTAATTGTACTGAAAAGATATTATAGATTTCTGTAACAAAAATTTTATACTGTTGTTTTATTAGCTATTACTGAGTGAAGTGTGCACACCATTTGAAGTAGTGTAAAACAAACTAGCTTTGTTTCAAATACATAGCTTGATATTCTTTGTCAACACTACGACTTTTAGACATCTTGGAGAACTATACAAGGAACATCACAAGCAGGTCCTTATCACCCTGACTTCGGACTTTGGAGTGGGGTCGGATGCCAGGTCCCACACACTGCGCAATGTCCATGGCAGGGCACTAGGTCCCAACTGAGAGAGGTTGCAGGCCGTGGGGGATGCCAGGCTGGGGAAACGGTCGGTCCTTTCCGCCCCCCTTGTGACAAGTGGCAAAATCCTTGGCAGGCTGCGGGTGGAGCTTGAATGCAGAGTGTGGGCTGAAGAAGGAGGAGGCAGAGGCTGGAGCATAGAACAAGGACTGAAGAATGGGCCTGATGGAGAGAGGGGTGGAGGGGGAAGCAGTGCAGCAGCAAGGACATAGTGCAAAACTTTGAGACTGGTGAGTTGCAGAATTGAGGTGCTGAGGCCACTAATTGGGCAGGAAGAAACTTCTGATGGTAGCTATAGAACGAGGAAGTGGCAGCAGAGTAGGTGAATTGACTGCTAAGACAGCACTCCTGAGTTTGAGAGGCCATGAGCAGGGGAACATCCCTTTTGTGTCTGGCAGACAAAGCAATCTGGGCCACGTGGTCATGAGAAATCCGAAGCCAAAACTCCACAAACTGAACTCTGTGACCCTGCTGTTCAGAGATGAAGAGTTCAACTCTTGTTGGCATTCTGATTAATCTGGAGTATTGGCCAGGAAGGACCATTGTTTTTTTTTTTAATGTTCCATTAATGTTTATAAAGATCTAATGCCAGTGGGATTTGATGCCAGTGGGATCTGATTCCAGTGGATTCTGATTCCAATAGGACCTGATTCCAGTAGGATCTTATTCCCGTGGGATATGATGCCAGTAGGATCTGACTCCAGTGGGATCTGATTTCAGTAGGATCTGATTCCAGTAGGATCTGATTCCAGTAGGATCTGTTTCCAGTGGGATCTGATTTCAGTAGGATCTGATTCCAGTAGGATTTGGTGCCAGTGGGATCTGATTCCAGTGGGATCTGATTCCAGTAGGATTTGATGCCAGTGGGATCTGATTCCAGTGGGATCTGATTCCAGTAGGATCTGATTCCAGTGGGATCTGATTCCAGTAGGATCTGATTCCAGTAGGATCTGATTCCAGTGGGATCTGTTTCCAGTGGGATCTGATTTCAGTAGGATCTGATTCCAGTAGGATTTGATGCCAGTGGGATCTGATTCCAGTGGGATCTGATTCCAGTAGGATCTGATTCCAGTGGGATCTGATTCCAGTAGGATCTGATTCCAGTAGGATCTGATTCCAGTGGGATCTGATACTAGGCTGGATGGGTTGCTTCTATTTCTTTTGATGTTCTTGTAGAATGAAGAATCCCTGTTTTCTAATCATCTGGCTTATCCATTTAGAATACGCAAGAAAAGACAGAAAGGCTCACAATCATTGGAAAGGGGACTCTGAAACAGACATTTTATTTCACAAGGTATGAGAATTATTTTTCAAGTACTTCTTCCAAGTACATCATTCAATCTGATTAAGGGTCTCAAGAAGCATCTGCTTGGTGGAGCAGTTGGCAGTAGAGCTGGACCCCCTTATTCCTGTCATTGTGCCAGCAGCTGTACATGAGCTGAGGCACATTCACCAGTTAAAGACTCAAGGGAGCTGCATCTACATTCTTCGGATCGACACAGAGGTTGTTGCAGAACAATGTCATTTGCTGCAAGGAAACTTTACAGCTAGCCTCTGTCAGCACCAACAGAGCCAAGACAATTTCCTCTTCTCAGTGTTGGGGAGGGTTTAAATTAATGTGGCAGGGAACCGATGCAGGAAGTCGGAGGGAAGTAAATTGAGGACAGAAACAAAAGGCAGTAAGAGGGAAAGTATAAGGCAGAGAAGACACAGTCAAAAATCAAAAAGGGCCACAGTACAGGGTGCAGTGACTGAGGAGGGCTCAGTGAATAAGTCCAGTAATACTAAAAGGAATAAAACGGGAAGTAAAAACAGAACTGGAAAGCAAAGCAATAGGTTATTACATGAAGATATGGGTTCAACGATAAGGAAAATTAGGAGATAAGTTGAAAGAAAAAATAACTTAGTAGAGGTTACTGATAGAGGTGTCAACATTCAAAACGGAGGTACAAAAGCCAACATAAGGGTACTTTACCTGAATGATCGTAGTATTCGGAATAAGGTAAATGAGCTGATGGCGCAAATCATCGTGAATGACTATGATTTAGTGGACGTTACTAAAACATGGTTAAAGGATGGTTACGACTAGGAGTTTAATATCCAAGGGTATCAAACTATTCGGAAGGACAGAGTGGATGTAAGGGAGGTGGTATAGCTCTGTTATTTAAGGATGACATCCGGGAAGTAGTGAGGGATGACATTGGTAATATGGAGGATAAGGTTGAATCCATTTGGGTGGAAATCAGGAATAGTAAGGTGAAAAGGTCACTGATAGGAGTAGTCTATAAGCCACCAAATAGTAACATTACGGTGGGGCAGGCAATAAACAAAGAAATAACTGATGCATGTAGAAATGGTACAGCAGTTTATCATGGAGGATTTTAATCTACATGTCGATTGGTTTAACCAGGTCAGTCAAGGCAGCCTTGAGGAGACATTTATAGAATGTATCCGTGATAGTTTCCTAAAACAGTATGTAATGGGACCTATCTACAAGCGATCCTAGATCTGGTCCTATGTAATGAGACAGAATTGATTAATCAAAGTTAGGGATCCTCTCGGAAGGAGTGATCACAATATGGTGGAATTTAAAATACAGATGGAGGGTGAGAAGGTAAAATCAAACACCAGTGTTTTGTGCTTAAACAAAGGAGATTACAATGGGATAAGAGTAGAGCTGGCTAAGGTAGACTGGGAGCAAAGACTTTATGGTGAGGAACAGTTGAGAACCTTCCAATTGATTTTTCACAGGGCTCAGCAAAAGTTTATACCAACAAAAAAGGAAGGACAGTAGAAAGAGGGAAAATTGACCGTGGATATCTAAGGACAGAAGTGAAAGTATCAAATTGAATGAAAAAGCATACAATGTGGCAAAATTAGTGGGAGACTAGAGGATTGGGAAATCTTTAGGGGGCTACTAAAGCTAGTAAAAAAGCTATAAGGAAGAATAAGATAGATTATGAGAGTAAACTTGCTCAGAATATAAAAACAGATAGTAAAAGTTTCTATGAATATATAAAACAAAAAAAAGGGGCTAAGGTAAATATTGGTCCTTATTGGAACTGAACAGGCTTTTTGGGTCGATTTTCACAATGGAAGACACAAATAACATGCCAGTGATTTATGGAAATGAGGCTATGACAGGTGAGGACCTTGAGATGATTGTTATTACTAAGGAGGTAGTGATGGACAAGTTAATGGGGCTGAAGGTAGACAAATCTCCTGGCCCTGATGGAATGCATACCAGGGTACTAAAAGAGATGGCTAGGGAAATTGCAAATGCACTTGTGATAATTTACCAAAATTCACTAGACTCTGGGATGGTCCTGGCGGATTGGAAATTAGCAAACGGGACGCCACTGTTTAACAAAGGAGGTAGGCAGAAAGCAGGTAATTATAGGCCAGTTAGCTTAACTTCGGTAGTAGGGAAGATGCTGGAATCTATCATCAAGGGAGAAATAGCGAGGCATCTGGATGGAAATTGTCCCATTGGACAGACGCAGCATGGGTTAATAAAGGACAGGTCATGCCTAACTAACTTAATGGAATCTTTTGAGGACATTACCACTGTGGTAGACAATGGGGAGCCAATGGATGTGGTATATCTGGATTTCCAGAAAGCATTTGACAAGGTGCCACACAAAAGGTTGCTGCATAAGAGAAAGATGCATGGTGTTAAGGGTAAAGTAGTAGCATGGATAGAGGATTGGTTAATTAATAGAAAACAAAGAGTGGGGATTAATGGGTGTTTCTCTGACTGGCAATCAGTAGCTCTGTCCCTCAGGGATCAGTGTTGGATCCACAATTGTTCACTATTTACATAGATTATTTGGAGTTGGGGACCAAGTGCAATGTGTCCAAGTTTGCAGACGACGCTTAGATGAGTGGTGAAGCAAAAAGTGTAGAGGATACTGGAAGTCTGCAGAGGGATTTGGGTAGTTTGAGTGAATGGGCTAGGGCCTGGCAGATGGAATCCAATGTTGACAAATGTGGGGTTATCCATTTTGGTAGGAATAAAAGCAAAAGGGATAATTATTTAAATGATAAAATATTAAAACATGCTGCTGTGCAGAGGGATCTGGGTGTGCTCGTGCATGAGTCGCAAAAAGTTGGTTTAAAGGTGATTAAGAAGGCAAATGGAGTTTTCTCCTTCATTGCTAGAGGGATGGAGCTGAAGACGAGGGAGGTTATGCTGCAACTGTTTAAGGTGTTAATGAGTCCACTCCTGGAGTATTGTGTTCCGTTTTGGTCTCTTTACCTGAAGAAGAATGTATTGGCGCTGGAGGGTGTGCAGAGGAGATTCACGAGGTTAATCCCAGAGTTGAGGGGGTTGGATTACGAGGAGAGGTAAAGTAGACTGGGACTGAACTCGTTGTAGTTTAGAAGGATGCGGAGGGATCTTATCGAAACATATAAAATTATGAAGGGAATAGATAGGATAGATGTGAGAAGGTTGTTTCCACTGGCGGATGAAAGCAGAACTAGGGGGCATAGCCTCAAAATAAGGGGAAGTAGATTTAGAACTGAGTTTAGGAGGAACCTCTTCACCCAAAGGGTTGTGAATCGATGGAATTCCCTGCCCAATGAAGCAGTTGAGGCTCCTTCATTAAATGTTTTCAAGGTAAAAAGCTTTTGAAGAATAAAGGAATAAAGGGTTATGGAGTTCATGCGGGAAAGTGGAGCTGAGTCCACAAAAGATCAGCCATGATCTCATTGAATGGCGGAACAGGCTCGAAGGGCCAGATTGCGTACTCCTGCTCCTAGTTCTTATATTCTTTTGTGTTCTGTCTCTCGCTTCTGTCTCCACGTTGGCAGAGGGATTGGCTACATGATCAGCATCGAATGCCCACACATACATGAAGCGCACAACTGAGTGATGACTACTCTCAGCTTCTTTCCCAGCTGAATAATGGTCGGAACATAACATTGTTGCCTAATCTGAGAGCAGTGTTGAAATCACAAAAGGTTGTTGAGGATCTCCATGTATGAAACTCATTGCCTGAAAAGGTTGTAGAGGCAGAAACCCTCATTGTGTTTAGAAACGTACTTGATTGAAGTGCTGCAACTGACAGGGGAATGGATCAAGAGCAAGAAAGTGGGGTTAGGTTGGGTAGATCTATTTTTACTGGTACAGATGCATTGGAATGAACGGCTTGTTTCCGTGTGTAAATGACCAATGTTTTGGAAAAAATGTTGCCACCTTCTCACCTCCTACGCTTGTTTCCAGCTGGCTCCTCCATTCCTTCCATCTTTCTTTATTTAAAAAAAAAAAATTTAAAGCGTCCAATTCTTTTTTTTCCAATTAAGGGGCAATTAAGTATGGCTAATCCACCTACCCTGCACATCTTTGGGTTATGGGGGTGATGCCCATGCAGACACTGGGATAATGTACAAACTCCACACGGACAGTGACCCAGAGCCGGGATCGAATCTGGGACCTCAGCGCCGTGACGCAGCAGGGCTAACCACTGAGCTACCGTGCCACCCAATTTCTTACATCTCTCCCCCTTCTCCTGCCCATTTTTCTCTGCTACATTCGATCTGCTCTCTGCTCCTTCCTGACTGTTTTCTGTCCAGCAAGCTCCTCGGTGCAGAATGCTTTTCCCAAATACAATGGCTGGAATCTTGTGTTCTTGCTGCTGGTGTGCTTGGAGGCAGGAAAGACAAGTTAGTTATGCATGATAGTAATGTACTGGAACCCTGTCACCTTATTAGAGTTCTTTGAGGAGGTAACAAGGAAGTTAGACAAAGGAGAACCAGTGGACGTAATTTATTTAGATTTCCAGAAGGCCTTTGTCAAGGTGCTGCATAGGAGACTGTTAAATAAGTTAAGAGCCCATGGTGTTCAGGGTAAGATCCTAGCATGAATAGAGGATTGGCTGACTGGCAGAAGGCAGAGAGTGGGGATAAAGGGGTCTTTTTCAGTATGGCAGCCGGTGACTAGTGGTGTGCCTCAGGGGTCTGTGCTGGGACTACAACGTTTCACAATATACATTAATGATCTGGAAGAAGGAACAGAAGGCAATGTTGCTAAGTTTGCAGATGATATAAAGATCTGTCGAGGTACATGTAGTATTGAGGAAGCAAGGGGGCTGCAGAAGAATTTGGATCGGCTAGGAGAGTGGGAAATGAAGTGGCAAATGAAATACAATGTGGAAAAGTGTGAGGTTACGCGCTTTGGAAGGAGGAATTTAGGCATAGACTGGAAGTGGTGCAAGAGAGGTCCCTCGATGAAAAGCACTCAGTGCCTGATCGGGCGATTGGACATCGGGAGGCGAGGATGTGCTGAAAAATACCCCGTGCCCTTGCTGCTGAACCGTCTGCATACCATCCCCCATGACCCCTAATCTGTCCCACACCCACACATTATTCACCTGAGGCTTGGATCATTCCACGATCCTGGGAATCGGTGCCTGTCCTTCTGGCAGTGGAGCTGGTGAATGGTTGACAGCTCTGGTTGGGTGAGATCTCTGCCCCAGGGTCTTCATTCCAAGGGAAGGCCCACCACTGATCTCTCCATTGCCTGTTTGGCTTGTGGTTGAACGGGCTTCCAGAGAAGTGACCCGTGAAGCTTCAACAAGGTTGCACCTGTTGAAGTGTGTTTCCCAGGGCAGAGGCACCTGCAATAAATATTACATAAACAACAAGTATTTTTGAAAGCACAATGTAATTCATGCCAATGATAATAGCATGCATAATCCTACCTAGCAATGAAATGTTCGCGAGGCATCATGGAGCCTAGGTAACTAACTTGACCACATTCCTTGTAAGGGCTGATTTACACAGATCCACACAGAAATGGCTCATTCAGCAGAATGCTCCTTTTCAACAGTCCCTGGGCAGATACTCTCATGAAATGTTGACAATGATACCAGGCAGTAACAAGGTTAAGGTAAGGGAGTCATGTCTGCAGAAGACCCAAGGACAGTCAGGAAGGGGTTCTGGAACACATCATGAGTTCATGAGTAACCCCCTAGCTGTCCATGAGCTGATCATATAGCTCCTTGCTGCCCAGTAACCAATTTCATTTGATCTTATGGTAAAACTGTCATTTATTATCATTGTGATTGGATCATGTCCAGCCGAGGTGGGCTAACTAACTATTTAAAACTGCATAAATGATGATGATTCCCTTTGTTCAGTGGAGGGGTGTCTGGTATTGCCCAGAGGCCTTCCCCCTGCCGGTGCTACAACAATAAACTGTTTGATGTTTGGAGAAGACCCGAGTGTCGCGTGATTCTTTCGGACTCATTCCCGCAAACACACCCAATGTGACATGAAATGAAATGAAAATTGCTTATTGTCACAAGTAGGCTTCAAATGAAGTTACTGTGAAAAGGCCCCAGTCGCCACATTCCTGCGCCTGTTCGGGGAGATTGGTACGGGCATACTTTAGCAATGGAACATTCTTTCATCAGCTTTGTGCTATTTGCGTAAGTCCATTGTTTTCTGTGAGGAGGTCTTGCGGCGCAGTAAGCCGCGTCTCTGCCTGACAAGACTAGCTACCTGTTCTGGGAATTACTATCTATGGAAACGGATGAAGGTCTGCCTTAGTGCAGCACTCGGTGCAGGAAGAGAATTGGAATTATTTTCTGCGCCCAGAAACTAAGTGCAGTAACATAATATTGCTACTTCTCTCTGCTTCACAATGCAAACATGTAAAAACATCAATAATATTCAAATGGGTAGAGCCTGCAGTTCAGTATTTCTAGGGGCAATGAGTATTTCTAGGGGCAACGAAGCAGAGCTTGGGAGATGCAGACTTTATATTTTTATCCATTAATTTTATCTGATAAAAAGTCATGGATTGTGTGCGTGGAAATTTGTAAAATGTGCTCCCTTGAGAGCATCATCATCTCTGGGAGCAGTAGATTATGGGACCATTTAACTCTGCAAGAACCTGATAGTGTGAACAAGGGCGAGATCTTCAGGCTGTTGGGATCTTCCAGTCCTGCCGATGGTACAACCCCACGGTGGCCTGGGATGGAATAAATTGGGACCAGAAGATGCTGCCGTCGAACAACAGTGGGCCACCTCCTGCTGCTGGGAAACATGCTATCGGGAGGCCAGGGAGTCTCACCCCAAGGAGTCAAAGAACGGGAATAATCTACATGGATTTTCTGAATTCATGTTGCATAGACAGACCCGATGGAAAGAAAATGCTCTGGCACTTTGACCTTCCAGTCCAAATCCATAAATAAGTAACGTCTACCTTAGAATCGGCAATTTTCAGACAGTCTGAGGACTGATAATCATTTTGCTCAATGGCACAGCTTTAATTGACCAGGAGATCTGATTACGTTAGTGCATAGTCCTTTACAAAATAATGATCATCAACACTGTTTCTTGGATTGAAGTGCAGGAATAAATACGCATGCTACAGCAGTGCAGGGTTTGGTGAGGCCACATCTGGAGTATTGAGTGCAGTTTTGGCCTCCACTATAAGAAAGGATACTTGCATCGAAAATGGTGCAGCGAAAGGTCACTAAATTGGCCTCTGTGATGAGGGGGTTGTGCTCTCAGGATGGCTGAGTAAATCGGGATCATATTCTCCAGAGTTTAGAGGAATGAGAGACAATCTCATTGAAATCTACAAAATTCCGAAGCAGCCTAATGGGGTGGGCATGGGGAGATCATTTCCATTGGCCGGGAATCTAAATTGCAGGTGGACAATCTCAGGATAAGGGGCCAATCATTTAGGAATGAGATGATGGGAAATTACTCCACACAAAGGATTGAGAATATTTGGAATTGTCTAACACAGAGGATTGTGGCTGTTTGCTCCATCGTTGAAGACATTTAAGCCTAATATTGACAAATGTTTGGCCTCTCAGAGAATCAAGGGATATGGTGAGCAGGTGGAAAAATGGATTTAAAGCTCAATGTTAGCAATGACCATATTGACTAGTGGAGCAGGCTTGATTGACCGTATGGTCCACTGCTGTTCCTATTTCTTAAGTCCTTGCGTTCTTCTGTTTCTCTTTCAGCAGATCCCTTGAAATATGAAGCAGAATCTAGCTGGACTACACAAACCTATTGCCCCCAACACCGCATCAAATGTGTATGTCAACTTTCCTGCATTTTCCATACTATGAATCTTTCATCAAATTCCAGAAAAATAAAAACAGACACACTCAGTGGATCGTGCAGCATCTGCCTAAAATGAAACACAAGTTGGTGGCTCTGATATTTATAGGGTGCAGCAGGGGAAAATGGGAAAAACATGGTGAGGTCTGAGAAGCAGAGATTACGCAGAATTTAATGGCAGGACCTCAATATCAGCAGGGAACATGATGGCCATGAGACGGAAGGTGGAGGAAGGGGATATGGAAATGGGAATTTTCTTAAAGCGCTTGTTATATTATCTTTACAGTCCTGGCAGCATGTTGTATTACGATGTTGTAATATATATATTACTCTTTTTTGTCTTATCGAGTTGTTGAAATATAGCCGTAGTCTTCCAGTGATGATAAAGTAATTTAATGAGTAATATAAAATAATCTTGTGAGTTCCTTTTACTTAAGACTAAACTAGTGAAACAAACAACTGTAGAATAAACTATTAAATAAGATGATACAATACTCTGATAACTAATAACTTCTTCTCTCTAGCTTTCTCATTTCTGTTCTCTCTGCAATCCTGACACATACTCCTGTTGGAAAGAGAGCGGGAAAACATTCATATAGGTTCTGATAATGTGGCCATCTAGTGTTCAATTGCCTGTACCTGCTTAACATAGTCTGATCATGTATTAATACATACAGAGATCACTACAGCGCTTTCACTTCTCAGCTGTTGCTCCCACTTGATTCAATTCGCCACCTACTGCCATATGCCCTGATGCTTGAGAGTGGCCCAAGTGCCAATGCAGTCTTTAATAGTGTCCTTAAAGGCTCCCAAACTGTAGAAGCGGTCAACCAAGAGCACCTCAGGAATTGCACGAGGGTGTACAAAAGGGTGTGTTACAGCTGGTAATGCCACTGGACTAGTATTCCAGAGACCCAGGGTAGTGTTCTGGGAACATATGTTCAAATCCCACCATGACAGAGGGTGAAATATGAAATGAATTAAAAAAGAATCTGGAAGTCTAATGATGACCATGAAACCATTGTCGATTGTCATAAACAGGCAGGATTGTTTTGTCAGGAGAGGGTTGTGTGCTGAGTTGGTTCAACATGTGACTGCCAAATGGCTGCACTGCTGTAGCTTCGTTGAAACTGGCCAGTATGAGATCATTCAAGCAGTTGAGGCTCCTTCATTAAACGTTTTCAAGATAAAGATAGATAGTTTTTTGAAGAATAAAGGAATAAAGGGTTATGTTCGGGTGGGAAAGTGGAGCTGAGTCCACAAAAGATCAACCATGATCTCATTGAATGGTGGAGCAGGCTCGAAGGGCCAGATGGCCTACTCTGGCTCCTAATTCTTATGTTCTTATGTTCTTATTCCGGGCAGCATTGTACACAGTTGCTGACGCTAAGGCCACATCCTGTTCTTCCTCCTCCTCCTGTTACTCCGAAGAGGCAATGTGTTCTGCACCTTTTCCCCCTTTCAGCTTCATTTCTGGCCCAACGAGGCAGTGCTAGTTCGATAAAATGATGTAGGGCAACTGGAGTGTTTTCCATCGGAAGAACATCTGGCAACTGATGATCATAAAGTTAGTAAGAAAGGGAAATAAAAGATGAAAACACCAAATGGGAAGAGACCTGAGAAGGGAAAAGGCATGGATCTACAGAAATGGTGGAATTGATTTCAAAATCCTCATCCACATTTCAAATCCCTCATAGTCTTCGGTAGTTCAACAATAAGTAAGGTTAGTCAGCTGGTTAAGAAGGCATAGGAGACACTTGCCTTTATCAGTCATGACATAGATTATAAGAGCAGGGAGGCTATGTTGGAGATGTATAAAACTTTGGTTAGGCCACAGTTGGAGTGCTGTGTGCATTTCTGGTCACCTTGCTATAGGAAGGATGTGATTGAGCTGGAGAGGAGATTCACCAGGATTTTACCTGGGATGTAGCATGTGACCTATGAAGAGAGGCTGGATATGTCCGGGTGAGTATAGAAGGCTGAAGAGGGAACGTGATTGAGGTGTATAAGATTATTAGACAGATAAAAGTAACGCAAAGTCGCCACAGTACCAGATGACCATAAGCTGCTTTCCTCTTTGAGGGGGAGAGCTGACTGGTGGCGATTTAACCTGAGGGTCACCACACCTCAGGTGAGGGGCAAGGTTGAGAAGGCAGGGCCTTCATGAATAACCTGAGCTGATACACAAATTAAACCTGTGTTGCTGGCCTCGCTCTGCATCACGAACCAGCTGTCTAGCCAACTGAGCTAAACTGGCCCAAGGGCCTGCATGAAGTATATCGATAGGGTGGATAGAAAGCAGCTGTTCCCCTTAGTTGAATTGTCAATAATACAAGGGACATAATTTTCGGGTGAAAGGCAGCAGGTTTAGAGAGGATTTGATGATAAATATTTTCACTAAGAGCGTGGTGGGAGGCTGGAATGCACTGCGTGGGAGGCTGGTAGAGATGGGGAACCTCACAAGCTTTAAACATGGGTGAATACTTAAAATGTCACACCATTCCAAGGCTATGGGTCAACTGTGGAAAAGTGGGACTAGATTTAGTCCACTTTTGTTGGTGCAGGTTCAATGGGCCATAGGGCCTTTTCTGTACCGTATGACTCTATTTGTTGACTACCAGAAACTATGTACATGGGTACAACAAAGGTCCAAACTAGGAGCTGTCTCCATGCTTACAGAGGGCTTTGTGCTAATCGCTATACTTCTACAAAGGGCTTTATCCAACATCACACTGACCTATGAACTGGATAATGTGCTCTTACATTACTGTGTAGGCAAATTTACAGCCTGATAAACTGCATATCTCCAGCACTTTCTGTTTTGTTTCAATAAACAGATTAGCTAGTCATTATCTTCTAACTGTTTATAAAACAGTGTGGTGCACAATATCTGTCATTTTAGAGTACATTGGCTGTGAAGTGCTTTCCATATCCATAGAATCCCTACAGAGCAGAAGGAGGCCATATGGCCCATCGAGTCTGCACCGACCTCCTGAAAGAGCAACCTACCTCGGTCCCACCCCCTCCCCCGCCCATCCCCGCAATCCCATAAGCCCACCTAACTTAATAAAAGCGAATTACTGCGGATTCTGGAATCTGAAACCAAAAGAGAAAATGCTGGAAAATCTCCGCAGGTTTGGCAGCATCTGTAGGGAGAGAAAAGAGCTAATGTTTCGACTCCAGGTGACCCTTTGTCAAAGCTGCTTTGTAGAATCCAGCCCTATGTTCTCCAGCCTGAGGTAAATTGCACCTGATTTGGGCTCACGCTGTAAGCAAATTTATGTTTGGAGAGGATTGCAAGGGATTCTCTCAGGAATCCCACTATTGCGCAACTATTTTGAGTGGGCGGCCCAATAGCGAGGGCTGGTAGCTGGGCATCCCACAATGCATTTGAGGCTCCCGGAATTTCTGGGTCAACTCCATCCCGATAGTATAGAGGTGGCCCGACCCCCCTCACCACTTCCCCCCGCCAGAGACCCCTGAATTATAAAGATCCCCACCAGAGATTCCTAATTAGAGAGTCCCTCACCAAACACTTTATTTAGGGAAGCTCCCCCTCAGAGACCCCCTATTTAGAAAGACTTGCACCAGAGATCCACCCATAATGAGATTCATTATAGATACACCCCTGCCTGGAAGCCCCGCAGAAAAGAGGCACTTGCCTGGAAGCCTCCCAGAAGAGGGATTCAGCCTGGAAGCCCCTGTTATGATTCAGAGTTTAGAGAACCCCAAAGTGTATCATGGAGTTCACCTGACCCACAACTTTTAATAGATTGTGGTATGGGGAGCAGACAGCTCACTCGACAGGTATGGTACAGCAGAAATGGAGCAGTGTTTTTTAAAACAAAACAATGTTTATTCTATGAACTCAAGTTAACCTTTTTAAAACAAACAGTGAATATCTTAGCAACCATTAATTCAAAGATAACCCCCAAAGAATAGAACACTAAGTAATCCTTTAAGCTGTCCTTTTAACATCCAAAAGACTTAACAAACCTTTAAACACGAGCACATTAGGTTCACATTCACTATTGAGAACCTCTATAATTCTGTATTCACCAAATGATCCAGAGATAGTCTTTGGATGGCAGAGATCAACAGGACAGCTCTCTGTTGAACTTCAGCTGCAGCTCACTGGAAAACCCAGACTCCCCAAGCTTTTTCTCAAAGTGAAACTAAAAAGCAGAACCCAAGCTCAGCTCCACCCACACTCTGACATCACTGCAGTAACATGAGCAGCTAACCATTTCTTCAAGCGACATTCTCATGACGCCTCCCCACAAGAAAAAAAAACCCATCAACTTCAAGATGGTTTCATTTTTCGCCTTTTCACCAGTCTTTAAGAAATGCACACAGTAAATATACTTTTCATTTCAAAAAAACAACACACTCAAACAGGTATAATAATATAGTCCATTTTTTAATCATTCTTCTTCCTCCAACTGAAATCCTTCTCGATTAACAAGAAGGACTTGGCACGATCTGTCCATTTCTCTACGCCTCGGCATTTCTCTTTAAAGTCAGATACTTTAGTTCAATCTGATCACAGAGTCCCTTGCAATTCTCCAACACATGAGCATTGGTTATCGCAGCTTTCAGGCAGTCAAATACCTGTCGAAAGTCCGCTGTCCATTGAAATTTTTGACGTTTCTTAAGCACATCGATCAGTGGAGCAATCATACTACAAAACGTTTTCACAAATGTTTGATCAAATCCACTCACGCCAAGAAATCGCATTATTTCCCTTTGTCTTGAGGGTATCGAAAACTCCTCAAGGAAAGTAACTTGGGCTTTTCCAAATCCACTTTTGGTTAGGTTTATCACCAAACCCGCCTCCTGATGTCGATCGAATAACTCCATCAGATGTTTTAAATGTTCTTTCCATGTCTGACTGAAAATTACCAGATCGTCGATGGAAACCGCATAATTGGGTAATCCTGAAATGACTTTGTTAGTTAACCGTTGAAATGTGGCTGGGGAGTTTTTCATGTCAAATGGCATAACTGAATTGGTATATACCATCTGGAGCCACAAAAGTTGAAATCTTCTTCGCCCTTTCGGATAAAGGTACCTGCCAGTAACCTTTAAGTAAATCCAATTTGGAAATAAAAGCGGACTGTCCCAATTTCTCAATGCAATCCTCCAAACGTGGGATAGGATAACAGTCCGTTCTTGTAACTGCATGAACCTTTCTATAGTCCACACACAACCACTGGGTACCGTCTGGTTTAGGTATCAGCACTATGGGTGAGCTCAATTGGCTGCAACCGACTTCAATTATGCCATTTTTAAGCATACTCTCAATCTCTTTGTTAACCTGTGCCAATTTAAAAGGACTAAGTCTCTCTGGATGTTGTTTGATTGGAACAGCATTTCCCACATCTACATCATGTATAGCCATTTTAGTACTTCCCAATTTATCTCCACAAACTTGCCCATGTGATATCAATAACTCTTTCAGGTCAGTTCGTTTTTCCTCTGGAAGATAACTCAACAATTTATCCCAATTTTTAAGAATATCCTCATTTTCCAATTTAATTTGAGGCATGTCAAATTCACAGTCATCTGGATTTGGTTCGTCACTTTGAGTTAGAATCATTAAAACCTCCTCCTTTTTCTCTCCTTCCCTTTTAAAGTACCTTTTAAGCATATTCACATGACACACTCGGTGAATTTTCCTTCTTTCTGGTGTATTTACCACATAATTGACCTCACTTAATTTCCTTTCAATCTGATAAGGTCCACAAAACCTAACTTTTACAGGCTCACCTGCCACTGGTAACAATGCTAAAACTTTATCTCCACTGGCAAAACTACGAACTTTGGATTTCTTGCCCGCTACCCGTTTCATCACATTTTGTGCAACTTTCAAATGTTGTCTGGCCAATTCACCTGCTCTATTTAATCATTCCCTAAAATTTGACACATAATCCAATAATGTAATTTCCGATTTCTCACCCACCAATTTTTCTTTAATCAATTTAAGTGGTCCTCTGACCTCATGACCAAAAATGAGTTCAAAAGGACTAAATTTGATTGACTCATTAGGTGCATCCCTAATTGCAAACAGTATGAATGGAATAATCATGACAATAAGCCCTCAACATTGTGTTTAATGTCTGATGCCACCTTTCTAACGCTCCCTGCGATTCTGGATGGTACGCAGTTGATTTAAATTGTTTTATTCCTAAGCTATCCTGTACTTCTTTGAATAACCTTGAGGTAAAATTTGATCCTTGATCCGATTGTATTTCTGTGGGTAGTCCATACCTAGTAAAGAATTTAAGTAACTCCACCACAATCTTTCTAGCTGTAATATTATGTACTGGAATGGCCTCTGGAAACCTAGTAGACACATCCATTATAGTCAAAAGATGTTGATTCCCACTTTTTGTTTTAGGAAGTGGTCCGACGCAATAATTAGGACCCTTGTAAAAGATTCCTTAAATGCTGGAATGGGTATTAAGGGCACAGGTTTAATGACTGCCTGAGGTTTCCCTATCACTTGACATGTGTGACATGATTGACAAAATTTAACTACGTCTTTATGTAGTCCAGGCCAATAAAAATGTTTCTGGATTTTAGCTTGAGTTTTCCTTAGCCCCAAATAACCTCCCACTGGTACCTCATGTGCAACTCGCAACACCTCCTTTCTATACCCTACCGGCAATACTACTTGATGAACTTCTGCCCACTTTTCATCCGCCTGCATATGCAAAGGTCTCCATTTTCTCATCAAGGCATCACTTTTATGGTAATAAAACTCTGGTATACAGTCAGATTCCTCTTCCGTATATGTTTTCTGGTACATCCGTTTTATTTTTATATCTTTCTGTTGTACCGCCGCCAATTTTCCTGAACTAAAAATATCTGCCTCATCCTCCATCTGTTCTTATTCTTTTTCAACCATCTGATCAAAAATGGTTTCTGATAATTGCACTTCCACGTCATCTTCACTCTTTGATTTCTCCTCTTGTCTTAACATGTGACTTTGCGACCTTGTTACTACACAATCCGGAAACATCCCAGGATATTCGTCCTTCAACACTTCAGTTGTCTGATTTTCCACTGGATTATCAACCACAGTAGGTATCACTCCCACTTGCGATCCAGCTCTACATTACCTAAGATAAACTGTATTCCTGGACAAGATAGTTTCTCTGTAACTCCTACTACCACTTCACCACTCTTCACTGGACTTTCCAACCTTACCTCATATAATGGAATGCTACTCCTCTCATCCTGAATTCCACATATTACCACCTTTTCTGGCAACATTCTTCCCAACCTACATAACTCCTCATCTCTTACCATTAAAGATTGACTAGCTGCCGTATCTCTTAAAATTGTGACTTCTTTACCTACTCCTCCTGATACACATGAGTAAACTTTACCCACACAAGTCAATTCTTTACAGATATCTGGCACCTCCTTATCAATCAACTCTTGAACAGTCTGTACAATCATTTGCACCTCCTTCGCTTCCCTTGGGCTTTCCTTTGCCACTCTAACAAACCCCACTGTCAAATCCTGTTTTACCACATCAGCCTTCCCAGTGCTTTTCTTCAACCACCAACACTGTGACTTTACATGGCCTCGTTTATTACAGTGAAAACATTTGAAACTTTTCATTGCTCTTCCACCCTCCTGGATTTCTTTTTTAATCTGAGGTATACTCTCCTTATTATCTCCCATCAGATCACCTTTACCTTTACCACTTGAGTATTTCTCATGTCCCCAGTTTCTATCCCTCACAGGCTGAAACTGATGTCAGAAACCAAGCTTTGATTGATGAACTAATTCATAATCATCTGCCATGTCTGTTGTTAATCTCGCAGTTTGAACCCTCTGCTCTTCCACATGAGTTCTCACTACATCAGGAATTCAATTTTTAAACTCCTCCAAAAGTATAATTTCTCTGAGAGCTTCATACGTTTGGTCTATTTTCAAAGCCCTTATCCACCTATCAAAACTACTCTGTTTGAGCCTTTCAAACTCTATGTATGTTTGACTAAATTATTTCCTTAAATTTCTAAACCTTTATCTGTAAGCTTCAGGCACTAGTTCAAATGCACTTAAGATGGATTTTTTCACCTCCTCATTCATCCCAGATACCTCCTCTGGGAGTGATGCAAACACTTCACTAGCCCTACCTACCAGCTTTGTTTGAATCAGTAATACCCACATGCCCTGTGGCCATTTCATTTGTTTAGCTACCTTCTCAAATTAAATGAAAAGGCTTCTACATCCTTCTCGTCAAACCTTGGCAATACTTGGACATATTTAAATAGATTCCCACCACGCCTTTGACTATGACGCTCCTTCTCACTATCCTCATCACTATCATCCAACTGTACGTTTTCCTTTACGTCTGCCAATTTTAACTGACTGTCATGTTTCATGGCCATTTTCTGAAGTTCAAACTCTCTCTCTTTATCTTTTTCCCTGATCTGTATCTCCCTTTCTTTTTCTTTTTATTCTGCTAGGGCTATTCTTTCTTTCCCCCTTTCTTCTCTCTCCTTTTCTTTGGCCTCTCTATCTCTCTCTCTTTCTTTTTCTTTTTCCTCTCTTTCGAATTCAAGCTGCTTTAATTCTTTCTCATGTTCCATTTGTTTAATTTGTAACTGAATTTTTTGCCATTTCCAATGAGTCAAACTGTATCCAGGCAACTTTAAATGCTTAACCACCACCATAATTACCTCAGAGAGAGAGATAGAGAGGCCAAAGAAAAGGAGAGAGAAGAAAGGGGGAAAGAAAGAATAGCCCTAGCAGAATAAAAAGAAAAAGAAAGGGCATTGGAGGGATACAAGATAGCCAGGAGGAAACTGAAGAAAGGGATTAGGAGAGCTAAGAGAGGGCATGAACAATCTTTGGCGGGTAGGATCAAGGAAAACCCCAAGGCCTTTTACACATATGTGAGAAATATGAGAATGACTAGAGCGAGGGTAGGTCCGATCAAGGATGAGGGGTGACTTGATAGAGGTTTGTAAGATGATCAGGGGAATAGATAGAGTAGACAGTCAGAGACTTTTTCCCCGGGTGGAACAAACCATTACAAGGGGACATAAATTTAAGGTGAAAGGTGGAAGATATAGGAGGGATATCAGAGGTAGGTTCTTTACCCAGAGAGTAGTGGGGGCATGGAATGCACTGCCTGTGGAAGTAGTTGAGTCGGAAACATTAGGGACCTTCAAGCAGCTATTGGATAGGTACATGGATTACGGTAAAATGATATAGTGTAGATTTATTTGTTCTTAAGGGCAGCACGGTAGCATTGTGGATAGCACAATGCTTCACAGCTCCAGGGTCCCAGGTTCAATTCCGGCTTGGGTCATTGTCTGTGCGGAGTCTGCACGTCCTCCCCATGTCTGCGTGGGTTTCCTCCGGGTGCTCCGGTTTCCTCCCACGGTCCAAAGATGTGCAGGTTAGGTGAATTGGCCAATGATAAATTGCCCTTAATGTCCAAAATTGCCCTTGGTGTTGGGTGGAGGTGTTGAGTTTGGGTAGGGTGCTCTTTCCAGGAGCTGGTGCAGACTCAAAGGGCCGAATGGCCTTCTTCTGCACTGTACATTCAATGATAATCTATGATCAATCTAGGACAAAGGTTCGGCACAACATCGTGGGCCGAAGGGCCTGTTCTGTGCTGTATTTTCTATGTTCTATGTTCATCTTTTCTCATTTTGTCAGGTAATGTTAACTGCAATGTTTTTGCCAAATCTAACAGTCTGCTTTTAGTCTCTGTCTGTAAGGTACTGCGTGTGAGCGTCTCCACCCCCAAAGGCTTCTGAGCCTCTGAAATAGCCATTGTCCACAACACACTCCCCACTTAAACTAAAATACCACACCCAAAAAGCAACCACAATGTGCTCACCCCTCACTGTCTTTAAGTTCACTAAGCCAATCCAGTAGATAGACTTATCCCCCTCGAGCCCCCAATTGTTATGGGTCAGAGTTTAGAGAACGCCAAAGTGTATCCTGGAGTTCAGCTGACCCACAACTTTTAATAGATTGTGGTATGGGGAGCACACGGCTCACTCTACAGATATGGTACAGCAGAAATGGAGCAGTATTTTATAAAACAAAACAATGTTTATTCTATGAACTCAAGTTAACCTTTTTAAAACAAACAGTGCATACCGTAGCACCTATTAATTCAAAGATATACAAAGATTACAACACTAAGTAATCCTTTAAGCTGTCCTTTTAACATCCAAACGACTTAACAAACCTTTAAACAGGAGCACATTAGGTTCACATTCACTATTGAGAACTTTTATAATTCTGAATTCACCAAATGATCCAGAGATAGTCTTTGGGTGGCAGAGATCAACAGGACAGCTCTTTGTTTAACTTCAGCTGCAGCTCACTGGAAAACCCAGACACGCCGAGCTTTTTCCCAAAGTGAAACTAAAAAGCAGAACCCAAGCTCAGCTCCACCCACACTCTGACATCACTGCAGTAACATGAGCAGCTAACCATTTCTTAAAGCGACATTCTTATGACACCCCCCAGAAGAGGGATTCAGCCTGGAGGCCCACCGCAAGAGGGACCCAGCCTGGAAGCCCCCCAGAAGAGGGATGCAGCCTGGAAGCCCCCCAATAGAGAGATTCCTGTCTGTAAGCCCCCTCGAAGAGAAACCCCTGCCTGGAAGCCCCCCAGAAGAGAGATCCCTGTCTGTAAGCTAGAGCGCAGTCCAGACAGAGGCTGCAGGAAAGGATGTCCCGAAGCGTGGTACATTGGCGAGACCATGCAGACGCTGCGACAACGAATGAACGGACATCGCGCAACAATCACCAGGCAGGAATGTTCCCTTCCAGTCGGGGAACACTTCAGCAGTCAAGGGCATTCAGCCTCTGATCTCCGGGTAAGCGTTCTCCAAGGCGGCCTTCAGGACCCGCGACAACGCAGAATCGCCGAGCAGAAACTTATAGCCAAGTTCCGCACACATGAGTGCGGCCTCAACCGGGACCTGGGATTCATGTCACATTACATTCATCCCCCACCATCTGGCCTGCGAAATCCTACCAACTGTCCTGGCTTGGTACAATTCACACCTCTTTAACCTGGGGTTACCCCATCTCTGGATCTGTAAAGATTTAATCACCTGCTAATGCTCGCATTCCAAGCATTGTTTGGCATCTTTGAATTTGTCTATATATGTGTTTCTGGAACAGACCTCTTCATTCACCTGAGGAAGGAGCAGCGCTCCGAAAGCTAGTGACATCGAAACAAACCTGTTGGACTTTAACCTGGTGTTGGAAGACTTCGTACTGTGCTCACCCCAGTCCAACGCCGGCATCTCCACATCAAGATCTGGATAGATTGAGCGAGTGGGCAAACCAATGGCAGATGCAGTATAATTTGGATAAGTGTGAGGTTATTCATTTTGGAAGCAAAAACAGGAAGGCAGATTACTACCTGAATGGTTGTAAATTGGGAGAGGGGAGTGTGCAGCGGGACCTGGGTATCCTTGTGCACCATTCGCTGAAGGTAAGCATGCAGGTGCAGCAGGCGGTAAAGAAGGCTAATGGTATGTTGGCCTTCATTGCAAGAGGTTTCAAGTATAGAAGCAGTGATGTGTTGCTGCAATTGTACAGGGCCTTGGTGAGGCCACACTTGGAGTATTGTGTGCAGTATTGGTCTCCTTCTCTGAGGAAGGATGTTCTTGTTCTCGAGGGAGTGCAGTGAAGGTTTACCAGACTGGTTCCAGGGATGGCAGGACTGTCATATGAGGAGAGATTGACTAGGTTGGGATTGTTCTCGTTGGAGTTCAGAAGAATGAGGGGCATCTCATAGAGACTTATAAAATTCTAACAGGACTAGACAGGGTAGGTGCAGGGAAGATGTTACCAATGATAGGTGTATCCAGAACCAGGGGTCACAGCCTGAGGATTCAGGGTAAATCATTTCGGAGAGAGATAAGGAGACACTTCTTCACATAAAGAGTGGTGAGCCTGTGGAATTCATTACCACATAAGTAGTTGATGCTAAAAATTTGAATATATTCAAGAGGCGGCTTGGTATAGCACTTGGGGAGAATGAGATCAAAGGCTATGGGGAGAAAGCAGGATTAGGCTATTGAGTTGGATGATCAGCCATGATCGTGATGAATGGCGGAGCAGGCTCGAAGGGCCAAAAGGCCTCCTCCTGCTCCTATCTTCTATGTATCCATGTATCTATGAATTGTCTATGTAGTATAAATTGTACAGTATAAATTATCATTTTCCCGTTACATCAGTATTCCTGCCAAGTGTACTGATGAGGGCAAAATGAAAAGCTTCAACATGACTCAAGTATTATATTACCAAGTGACTACTTTATTTGCTATTTTTCTTCAAACTTTGCAGAGATGCTGAGTCAAATGGGCTAATAGTTAGAGTGCATCATCAGTGGTGTCAGATGGTGTCAGTTCACATATAGCTGGAAGCTGAGCAAAGAAGTTTCTCACGTGCTAACATCTGTCTCTTCAGATAGTTTAAATGGTCAAAAATGTTTGCTAGTTTGTAACAGCACTCTTCCATCAACGGCACCCAGAATCCAGTTCTGATAATAATTCAAGATGTAGAGGAAGCTTCAGTATGTCTTTATCAGGAATAGGAGTCCAGTTACTTGTCTAAACTTTTAATTTTTGTCTTCAAGTCTTCAAATTTATGGTATTACTTAGCACAAATAATGGTGGATTTTAATAAGTGTTTGAAGAGCGAGTTATAGAAGAATCAGTTTAAATCTGTACATCTCGGCCATCTAAATTAACATAACGAAAAGAAGAGGTACTCCCTTGTATAGGTTTCTAATATATCCTGTGTTGCAACAGGAAACATGACCACGATTTGTGCAGGTTCAGAATGTGAGCTCAGCTATTGGTGTAGAAAGCAAGGTGAATAATCCCTCCAAAAATATTTTACTCCATATTAAACTTAAAGATGAGTATGCCATTTTGAAAGAAGGTTACTACTGAAAGCGTATCATATGTAAATAGAAGTCATTGAAAGTTTCAAAAATATTGCCCAAATACATGGAAATTGAAGTTTGAGACCTGGTCCCCTTCTCGTGTCAATTTTTCAGGCAAATGCAAAAGATCTAACACCTTCCCTTTTACCTGCTCTCTCCTCACCATCCAAGGTCAAAAAGCACTCCTCCAGGTGTTGGAAGTTGGAATGAGATGTAAAGTAAAGATTTGTAAAGATAGGCAAGTAGCTGCACTGAGGACTTGTGGAATGCAGATTAGATTAGTAACAGGGTAAAACCGATGCTTTGTAAAGCAAAGTGAAGCCGAGCGGTCTAGTGGCTTAGATCATACCTATGCCCAGTTTGCAAACAGCTTTTCCTTTCTCTCAGAAAGTTAAACTGCTGAAATCTGAAGAAGCAGTCTGTGTTAGATAACAGACATTCTAAATAGGAAGAAAAGTTTCCCAAAAGCAAGCTACAGGTCGTGTGTGGTAAGTATTTAAAAGATTTGGCTCATAGTGTTAAAACCAATCGGCTGTTGTTTTGTGGAAGGTGTATTCTCAGATTTTAGGAGAGTAGATGGATTAAATTGGGGGTAATTCAAGTATGCTGTCTGGGTAACCAGACTAGGGGCTGGTTTAGCACAGTGGGCTAAACAGCTGGCTTGTAATGCAGAACAAGACCAGCAGCGTAGGTTCAATTCCCGTACCGACCTCCCCGAACAGGCGCTGGAATGTGGCGACTAGGGGCTTTTCACAGTAACTTCATTGAAGCCTACTTGTGACAATAAGCAATTATTATTACTGTAGTTAATTGTAAATTTTCTTTACTGTTTCCTATTCTGTGTTGCTATTTGAATAAGTTACAACAAGACCTCACTTGCTTTCATCTCTTTTCTCATATTTTTTTCAAATTGCAATAATAAACTGTTAAGAACTGGCATTCCAAGTTTCAAAGAACAAAGAACAAAGAAATGTACAGCACAGGAACAGGCCCTTCGGCCCTCCAAGCCCGTGCCGACCATACTGCCCGACTAAACTACAATCTTCTACACTTCCTGGGTCCGTATCCTTCTATTCCCATCCTATTCATATATTTGTCAAGATGCCCCTTAAATGTCCCTATCGTCCCTGCCTCCACTACCTCCTCCGGTAGTGAGTTCCAGGCACCCACTACCCTCTGCGTAAAAAACTTGCCTCGTACATCTACTCTAAACTTTGCCCCTCTCACCTTAAACCTATGCCCCCTAGTAATTGACCCCTCTACCCTGGGGAAAAGCCTCTGACTATCCACTCTGTCTATGCCCCTCATAATTTTGTATACCTCTATCAGGTCGCCCCTCAACCTCCTTCGTTCCAGTGAGAACAAACCGAGTTTATTCAATCGCTCCTCATAGCTTATGCCCTCCATACCAGGCAACATTCTGGTAAATCTCTTCTGCACCCTCTCTAAAGCCTCCACATCCTTCTGGTAGTGTGGCGACCAGAATTGAACACTATACTCCAAGTGTGGCCTAACTAAGGTTCTATACAGCTGCAACATGACTTGCCAATTCTTATACTCAATGCCCCGGCCAATGAAGGCAAGCATGCCGTATGCCTTCTTGACTACCTTCTCCACCTGTGTAGCCCCTTTCAGTGATCTGTGGACCTGTACTCCTAGATCTCTTTGACTTTCAATACTCTTGAGGGTTCTACCATTCACTGTATATTCCCTACCTGCATTAGCCCTTCCAAAATGCATTACCTCACATTTGTCCAGGTTAAACTCCATCTGCCATCTCTCCGCCCAAGTCTCCAGACAATCTAAATCCTGCCGTATCCTCAGACAGTCCTCATCGCTATCCGCAATTCCACCAACCTTTGTGTCGTCTGCAAACTTACTAATCAGACCAGTTACATTTTCCTCCAAATCATTTATATATACTACAAAGAGCAAAGGTCCCAGCACTGATCCCTGTGGAACACCACTGGTCACAGCCCTCCAATTAGAAAAGCATCCCTCCATTGCTACCCTCTGCCTTCTATGGCCTAGCCAGTTCTGTATCCACCTTGCCAGTTCACCCCTGATCCCGTGTGACTTCACCTTTTGTACTAGTCTACCATGAGGGACCTTGTCAAAGGCCTTACTGAAGTCCATATAGACAACATCTACTGCCCTACCTGCATCAATCATCTTAGTGACCTCCTCGAAAAACTCTATCAAGTTAGTGAGACACGACCTCCCCTTCACAAAACCGTGCTGCCTCTCACTAATACGTCCATTTGCTTCCAAATGGGAGTAGATCCTGTCTCGAAGAATTCTCTCCAGTAATTTCCCTACCACTGAAGTAAGGCTCACCGGCCTGTAGTTCCCGGGATTATCCCTGCCACCCTTCTTAAACAGAGGAACAACATTGGCTATTCTCCAGTCCTCCGGGACATCCCCTGAAGACAGCGAGGATCCAAAGATTTCTGTCAAGGCCTCAGCAATTTCCTCTCCAGCCTCCTTCAGTATTCTGGGGTAGATCCCATCCGGCCCTGGGGACTTATCTACCTTAATATTTTTTAAGACACCCAACACCTCGTCTTTTTGGATCACAATGTGACCCAGGCTATCTACACCCCCTTCTCCAGACTCAACATCTACCAATTCCTTCTCTTTGGTGAATACTGATGCAAAGTATTCATTTAGTACCTCGCCCATTTCCTCTGGCTCCACACATAGATTCCCTTGCCTATCCTTCAGTGGGCCAACCCTTTCCCTGGCTACCCTCTTGCTTTTTATGTAAGTGTAAAAAGCCTTGGGATTTTCCTTAACCCTATTTGCCAATGACTTTTCATGACCCCTTCTAGCCCTCCTGACTCCTTGCTTAAGTTCCTTCCTACTTTCCTTATATGCCACACAGGCTTCGTCTGTTCCCAGCCTTTTAGCCCTGACAAATGCCTCCTTTTTCTTTTTGACGAGGCCTACAATATCACCCGTCATCCAAGGTTCCCGAAAATTGCCGTATTTATCTTTCTTCCTCACAGGAACATGCCTGTCCTGTATTCCTTTCAACTGACACTTGAAAGCCTCCCACATGTCAGATGTTGATTTGCCCTCAAACATCCGCCCCCAATCTATGTTCTTCAGTTCCCGCCTAATATTGTTATAATTAGCCTTCCCCCAATTTAGCACATTCATCCTCGGACCACTCTTATCCTTGTCCACCAGTACTTTAAAACTTACTGAATTGTGGTCACTGTTACCGAAATGCTCCCCTACTGAAACATCTACCACCTGGCCGGGCTCATTCCCCAATACCAGGTCCAGTACCGCCCCTTCCCTAGTTGGACTGTTTACATATTGTTTTAAGAAGCCCTCCTGGATGCTCCTTACAAACTCTGCCCCGTCTAAGCCCCTGGCACTAAGTGAGTCCCAGTCAATATTGGGGAAGTTGAAGTCTCCCATCACCACAACCCTGTTGTTTTTACTCTTTTCCAAAATCTGTCTACCTATCTGCTCCTCTATCTCCCGCTGGCTGTTGGGAGGCCTGTAGTATACCCCCAACATTGTGACTGCACCCTTCTTATTCCTGATCTCTACCCATATAGCCTCACTGCCCTCTGAGGTGTCCTCTCGCTGTATAGCTGTGATACTCTCCTGAACAAGTAGCGCAACTCCGCCTCCCCTTTTACATCCCCCTCTATCCCGCCTGAAACATCTAAATCCTGGAACGTTTAGCTGCCAATCCTGCCCTTCCCTCAACCAGGTCTCTGTAATGGCAACAACATCATAGTTCCAAGTAGTAATCCAAGCTCTAAGTTCATCTGCCTTACCCGTAATGCTCCTTGCATTAAAACATATGCACTTCAGGCCACCAGACCCGCTGTGTTCAGCAACTTCTCCCCGTCTGCTCTGCCTCAGAGCCACACTGTCCCTATTCCCTAGTTCTCCCTCAATGCTCTCACCTTCTGACCTATTGCTCCCGTGCCCACCCCCCTGCCATACTAGTTTAAACTAGTATTCCTCTCTGAATTTGGGATACCCTCGCATTGAACATCAGCAGGTTCATAATACAGGTAAAGCAGAAAATTACAAGTACTTTCAATTTAGTCCACTGTATTTGCTGTAGTATATTGTAAGATATGAACATTTTGTTAAGTTGCCTTCTATGCTGTCCATTGCTATGGTAGCCACCAACCAATTAAGTGCCCCCATTCCCAGTCAAAGTGCTATAACTGTGGGGAATGTTATGAATGTTTACGTGGCATGTATGAGTCGATAAAACTTAATGTTCCAGGTCATGCTAAAGCACGCAACCCTACAACAGGTCAAGGTCATGGTAGATTATTCATTTAGGAATCTGGAAATTCTTGAATGCATGTGATAGATATGGAAACAGAAGTTGATGTTGTCAAGCAGGGATATCGAGAGTTATTACCTGTCAGAGATAAAGAAAAATAACACATGGGAGATGAGTGCAATAGGGCTGAGCATAAAATTCCAATGCCCAAGTAGAATTAAAGACAGAGATTCACAAGTTACTTTCATTGTTAATACAACTGCGGTCATATCTGTTATTTCAGAAGGCTACAAGAAACCTCAAAGTTACATGCCTTCATGAACAACCGCTGTGAAACCGAACAGTTATTCCAATAACAATTCTCCAGTCGTCGGTGGAGTAAGTCTGAGTCTGCAATATGATAATACAGCCAATTACTTGCCATTGATAGTAGTAAGAGGGAACAAAGACAGAATTGGCTTGAGAAGATAAGGTTTAACTGGGCTGAGTTACTTACAGTCGGGATCAGTAAGAGTGTGACTGATATTGAGGAAACGTTAAGAGAGCAGAAACTGGCCATTGGGCAAGGAGGACCAAATGATAAAATTAAGCATCACACAGCTGAAATCAAGATAAAAGACATTTTACAGCTGACATTTTGCAAGGTGAGACCCGTGCCTTATGCACAGTTAGAAGCAAAAAATGAAGAACTGAATAGATTCGACAGAATAGGGGTAATTTTAAAAATGCACCTATTGCTGTCATTCAAAAAGCAAATGGGTCCATCTGGATTTGTGAAGAACAAAGAACATTACAGCTCAGGAACAGGCCCTTTGGCCCTCCAAGCCTGTACCGGTCATGATACCAATCTTTGCCAAAACCCTAAAGAACAAAGATAAATTCTTAGTCAACAGCAAATAATGTGATCTGGAATGGAACTTACTCACTGTCTACCAGTGAAGATTTGCTTTTTAATTTAGTCAGCGAAAAGGTGTTCAGTAAGATGGATTTGTCAAATGCATATTACAATTGCAATTAGAATTAATTTAGCTTATCATCCATACACACAAAGAGCTGTGCCAGGATAAAATGTTACCATTTGGAGCGCCTACTGGTCTTGCAATGTTCTAGAGCATCATGTATCAGGTGGGATAAAAGGAATGTGTTTTGTCTTAGATAACATTCTAATTAGCAGTAAGACAGAAAAAGAGCACATCGTAAAGTTGAACAAAGCCCTAGATCGAATTCAGGAACATGGCATCAAAACTAAAAAGCACAAGTGTACTTATGGTGTCAAATGTAACATACCTGGATCACTGAACAGATGATGAAGGTATCCATTCAATGCAGGAGAAGGTTGAGGGGATTTTGAAAACAAAGAGACCAGAAAACAAAGAATAATTTAGAACAATCGCAAGGATTGTTGTGTATTGTTTAAGCTCATCCCTAATTCTCTCCACTGTATCAGCTACTGTAAGGTGGAGAATTGGAGAAAGTACTGAGTAATGAAGCTGTTTTAACCCACTATGATCCCAAGAAATTGATTTGCAATTTATGGGTTTCCAGAAGAGTTAGTGTCAGACAATGGTCTACAGTTTATATCTGAAGAATTTGAAACATTTCTGTCTAAAAATGGAGCCAAAAACACTCTCATGACACCATATCACCCAATTTCAAATAGTGTTGACAAAAGCATACAGATTATGAAGAAGTAATTACCTTTATATTTGCTTGGTGACAGTCTGGGCAGTAAATTCAAAGTTTCCATTCAACACAGGCTAAATCTTTCTGTTCTCTTACAGAATATCTGCAGTTGTGCAATACCTTACAAGCATTCATTTAAAGGTGCTTTAGTTTGCTTAAGTCTGGCAAAAATAACAAAGTTAGGAAAAGCAAGTCAAACACAATGAGTCATGATATTTCAGGCATGATATTTCAAGAGTTCATTGCTCATCAGAAGTCATGGTGAAAAGCCACCATGGTAATAAGGGTTATATGACTGGGGTTGTTGTAAAGAGGCTAGTTACATTTGCAGGAAAATGGGACGGAGCCTCTGAGGTTATCATGATTTGCTTGAAAGAGAAACACCTGACAATGGGAGAGCATGATAAACCTTCTATATTCCAAATTCCTCCTGCAGCCCATAGTGACAGTCAGAAAGAAAATGAAAGTCAAAGAGAAAATGAATGTTTACCAGTATTACATAATCCACATGCCGAGCAAAATGAGCCAGGATCTTGTGTACATATACCATTTTACATTTCAATGTGGAAATTTTTCAAAAGGGGAGGAAGTGTAATGCGTAGTCAGATCTGAGCTTTTTGCGATATTAACTAGAAATCTCCAGGTCATAGATCATAAATTTACAGTGCAGAAGGAGGCCATTCGGCCCATCGAGTCTGTACCGGCTCTTGGAAAGAGCACCCCACCCAAGGTCAACACCTCTACCCTATCCCCATAACCCAGTAACCCCATCCAACACTAAGGGCAATTTTGGACACGAAGGGCAATTTATCATGGCCAATCCACCTAACCTGCACATCTTTGGACTGTGGGAGGAAACCGGAGCACCCGGAGGAAACCCACGCACACACGGGGAGGATGTGCAGACTCCGCACAGACAGTGACCCAAGCCGGAATCGAACCTGGGACCCTGGAGCTGTGAAGCAATTGTGCTATCCACAATGCTACCGTGCTGCCCTTGCAATTCACTTTTCCCGCAGGCTTCCTGGCGGTATGTGTGGTTCTAATGGGACATTTCATTATAGAATCCCTCCGCCAGCCAATGGCACGCCACCGAGAAACACGCGGCTAGGGGATAGGATAATCCAGCCCATTGTCTTTTCTGTTCTCTCTTCACTTTCTGATTCAAAGGAGAAAGCTTTAACTGTTGTGCTTGCCAACAAAGACTCAAAATGCAGGGAAGTTACAATCTGAACAATAGGAGTCCTGGATGATGACTTCCCAACCACTGCAACTGAAATTACAGCTGGACATCACAAACATACCGTTTGAACAAAGAACAAAGAGAACAAAGAAAAGTTCAGCACAGAAACAGGCGCTTCGGCTCTCCAAGCCTATGCCGACCATGATGCCCTAACTAAAAAAAAAACCTTCTGCACTTACTCGGTCCATATCCCTCTATTTCCTCCCTATTCATGTACCCATCCTGATGCCTCTTAAATGTTGCTAATGTGCCTCCTTCCACAACACCCTCTGGAAGCTCGATCCAGGTACCCACCACTCTCTACGTGAAAAGCTTACCCTACGCATCTCCCTTAAACTTTTTCCCTCTCATCTTGAACCTGTGCCCCCTTGTAATTGACACTTCCACCCTTGGAAAAAGTCTTTGACTGTCCACTCTGTCTATGCCTCTCAAAATTTTGTAGACCTCTATCAGGTCGTCCCTCAGCCTTTGTCTTTCCAGTGAAAGCAATCCTAGTTTATTCAACCTCTCCTCACAGGCAACACCCTCGAGACCAGGCAACATCCTGGTGAACTTCCTTTGCATTCTCGCAAAAGCTTCCACGTCCTTCTGATAACATGGCGACCAGAACTGCACACAAATGCGCCCTAACCAATGTTTTATACAGCTGAACATGATTTCCCAACTCTTGTACGCAATACCCCGGCTGATGGAAATTTCTTTGTACGGGATCATCCGGCCTCACCTGCCGGCAGGATCGTCTGATCCTACCAAAAGTCAATGACATTTTGACTGGCCCACAACATTTCCCGCGGAGCGTCCCACCACGACAGGACCTTAAATTCCCAACCTTTGTGATTATTGACAGTCATTGTAAATGGATTGAAGTAAAAGCATGTGGTCAAAGTGTCAATGCTGAAAGGAGCATAGATGAATTATAATCCATTTTTGCCTGCCATAGTTTATCCGAGGCGCTTGTCTCAGATAACGACCCTCAATTTCAGTACATTCCCTTCCAGGCGTTCATAAAACAAAATAGTGTCAAATACATCCTCATTCGGACGTCCAATGAAGCAGCAGAAAGATCTGAGAGAATATACAAGGAAGCACTCAGCAAGCAAGTGCAGCGTAGGTTCAAGTTTCAACTGAAACGGAGATAAGTTAATTTTCTCCTGAAGTAGAGAACTCTACTTTCCACTGAAGGTTATACCTGTGCTGAGCTCTTAATGAAGCAAAGATTAAGAATATGCTTGAATTTAGTTCTACCAAATTTGACTGCTAAAGTTGAATGAAAACAATTAATTCAGAAATGCCAGTACGACACAAATAAAAGACAACATCGTTTCAGGAGAAGCGAAGATGTTTGTGTTCTCAGACCCCTCATAGATCACACAAGTAGGGGATTAGGTGGGAAACGTCATAGCAGTTTGCAGCACCAAGCGACACTTCGTTTAAATTGTTGGAAAAGTGAGAAGCATTCATGTAGATCACATGATCCCAGTGAAAGTTCTGAAGACCGAGCATGATCGACATGAATGAGCTTATGCCTGGGTTTGAACCAATTCACACTTCAGTGTCTGGAGTACCAGTTTCAGGAAAATAAACACGCTCCCGTGTAAGTCCTAAATTGAAACCAATCTAAAACCTGACTCAATATCGAAACCTGTGAGAGAGTCAGGAAGACTCCATAAGCCAGTTGCTTGACTTGATTTATAGATTTGAATTAACAAAAAAGCCAGTTGTATTCATGTCAAGTGTACATAGGCACACAGGTTTGTTTGTTTGTTTTTTTAAATTGTGTAGTTTAGTGAAGCTGTTTTATTGAAAAATGTCCTTTTTATGAAGGGGAAGCAGTCAATGTATTCATATTTGTGAGCATGCCCAGTATGTGATGACATCATTGAACATGTGACTTTGCAATCTCATGTCTGTCTCTCTTTACAGTTCTTACCAGTATATCGCAGGATGCAAATTTTAACAGTTATGGTGGACATTGTTTTAGTCATTCATCACCAGATTTGGCCAGACCAAATGAAACACAATTCCAGGATCACTCTGGAATGCACAAATAATCCTTGTCCACTTTTCTCCACTGCAAGCCATCTTCTTAAACCTATCTTCCTCCATCTCCTCACCCTCACTTCCAACAGTAGTGCAAAGAGTTGGATTTCTTAGTCACTAAGATTGTCCACCTGATGAAACCTCCTCTCAAATTCACCCATGACCTAGCCCTGAACTCTCAACTTTCTCTAGTTTCTCTCCTATATCCCCGTGCCCTCTCAAGCTCACCTTAGCCAAAACACCTTCCTCCTACTCTCTCAATCCTCTTTCCACTAAACTGCTGACCACCCAACTGCCCTCTTTGGTTCTCACGCTAGTTGATATTGTTAAAAATTCCCAGCCCAGATTTTCTGACAATAGCACAATTTAACAATCGAGTACCAAAGAGGAAATGCTGGAAAATCTCAGCAGGTCTGGCAGCATCTGTAGGGAGAGAAAAGAGCTAACTTTTCGAGTCCAGGTGACCCTTTGTTAAAAGTTGACAATAATCTAATCTGTGAGTCTCTCTATCGGTAATATCCTCCATGTTTTCCTGTACCCTTTGTTGCTCTTATTAGCCTTAGTTTTATTAGCTCTAATTCTGTCACCTTTGCTCACGAGTCGCCAGGTATCTTTCTGATACCGCCACGTGGTTCAAGCTCTAGTTATGATTAATAAGACAGCACACCGCTTAGTAAGATTAAAATCAACAGTCATTTATTATCTACAGCAATAAATACTTACACAATAATCCTACTTTCTAGACTACTACCTACCACTACTGGCCAATACTTAACTTTTGGGAATGGCCCACCAGGTCAGGGAAACGAATGGCTTATCGAATTGGGTCTGGCCTGCGGGATTCAAAGGCTGATACAGGTCGATGGCTAGGGGTCTCTATCGGGTAGCGATCGCAGGAGTCAAACTTACGGTTGCTGGTCGATGGTTCTTGTGAAGGTTGCGAACAGGAGAAGAAGGAAGAGAAGGGTCGATCTGAACTTGGCCCCTATTTTTATAGTTCCCGGGGGCTTCCCGCCTCTCGGGGCGGACCTTGACCCTTGTCCCAAATGATTGGACTTGTTCCCAATCACTGAGTTCGATATGCTCCAATAATGGGGTGATTCCTTGATCGGGGGGTGGTCGTTCACCTTTCTTTGTCTCGGCCACTGCTGGCGCCGAGAGGTCTGGATCGGCATTCAATTGCTAATATGTTGCAATTGTTCCCGGGGATAGCCGATTAAACTGCAGATGTCTGGGCAGACTTCCCCAGAGCCGAACACGCTGTTCTGTCTGCAGCTGTCTGTTTGTGCTCTGTTGGCTGCTTTTCCCATCAGCCTTTTCGGTTAGCCATTTTACATTGGGTTTTGGCTAAATTAATCGGGAATCAGCCATTTTAGGTGGCTACACCTTTTATATATACAAAGTCAAAACAGGTCACTCACTGCACCAGGACAAGCTCTTCTCAGTGGAATCAGTGGATCAGCAAGATCCCAATGTTGACTTCCTTCTATTTAAACTCTTGAATCCAATGGTTTTGGCTATGTACTGAACCTGTTTTGTATGCACAGCGGCAATGCCTCTGGATGTTGCTAATGTTGATGAATGTGTAAGCTAACGTAACACTTTGCTGGTTAACAATATAATCATGCAAGTATTATGCTTAAAGGAACTAACTGAGAAACCAGGGCGCCAAGTAGATTTAAATCTCGCAAGAAGCAATTTGAAAATTCGCATTATTTTGCAAATTTGCAACCACCATTGATTTTAATGGGAAGCGTAGCTATGAAAATAACCTTAGAATCATAGAATCCCCCACAGTGCAGAATTTGGCACATTGGGTCCACACCGGCCCTCGGAAAGAGGCTTGTAGCTGTTTCCATTGAGGAAAGCATTGGAGTGATGACGATTCACAAGGAACTCCAGGATAGTGTAAGTAGGGAAATGGTGACATAGTGATGATGTCACTGGCCTAGTAATCCAGAGGCCCAAGCTAATGCCCTGGGGACATGGGTTCATAGCTCACCATGGCAACTGATGCAATTTAAATTTAATTCATAAATTTGGAATTGTTGCTCTAGTCTCAGTATCATTTTTTGTTGTAAAACCTAGCTGATTCACTAGTCTTTTTGTGAAAGAAATCTGCCATCCTTACCTGGTCTGACCTACATGTGACTCCAGACCCACAGCAATGTGGTGAACTCTTAACCAACCTCTGAAAGGGCCGAGTAAGCCAATCAGTTTAAGGGCAATCAGGATTGGGCAACAAACCTTTCAGGTAATAAGCCATTTACTCCATAATTTCATCTTCCCTTTGCACTGTTCAAGGGTCCCTATGATGTGTCCCCAATTGCAATGGCACAAGTCCACAGAAAACACCATTCTATTAACATAATCATTTACCTCTTAACAACCAAATATCATTTGATCTTTGTAAATAGGACTGGCTTGTAAAGGACGGAGAATAACAGTTCTCGGTAAAGTAACAACGAGATATACCTTCGTAATACAAATCATAAGAGAGAAGAATTCTTTGTTCAGTTAGAACACTGCCAGATTGTTGGCAGCTTGAAAATTGAAGGCTATTCTTTCTAATAATACATTTTCAGCAGATGCAAGACTGGCAAGATCTACTCCAAATGTAACCTTGAAATGTTGTCATGTGTGAAAGTGTGCCAAAATAACAATCTGCCAACAACAGGGCAAAGGATGAAATATTCAAAAAGTTCCTTACTGTAAGACTAATAGATACAATTTAGACTCATGGAATTGAAGATTTAGGTAATGTGTAAATTGGATGAACAACAGACGATAAATGGACTATTCTCTGCCATGGAGTGCCAGTGTTCCAGCTGTATCTGCTCTGAGTCTCTGTTTTTCACAATAATGTTGAATGATGTGGGACTGGGTGCCTGTAGTAATAATGATAATGCAAAACTATTAAGCACAAAAAAGCAGAAAGGAAGTTGACGATCCTCAGAGAGACTTGGACCAACTATACAGATGGGCTGAGAATTGGCAGATGGATTTTAATATAGTTAAATATAGGTTAATGCATCTAGTTCCAAGAATAATAAACATGTATAATAGTCTAATTTTTGTGCTGCTTGGAAACAAGAGTAAGCCATTCAATCCCTTGAGTCTTTCTACCATTTAATTCTATTGTAGCTGATCTGTATTTTGACTCCACTTAACTGCTTTTCAACCATATCCCTCGATGCAACTTAATATAAGTATGTTGATTTTAATTTTGAAAATTTCAGTTGACCAAGTATCCACAGGAGAGTAAGTTCCAGTTTTCTACAACCACTTCCATGTAAAGGTTCGTCCTGAGTTCACTCCTGTGTGACCTAACTCCAACTTGAGGTGTGCCCCCTTTTACTGCATTCTTTCTCCCGAAGAATAAAAATACTTCTCTGTATTCACCGAATCAATCTCTTTTTATAATTTCAAACACCTCAACTAGACCACCATCTACTACTAATAATAATAATCTTTATTAGAGGCAAAAGGAGGCTTATATTAACACTGCAATGAAGTTACTGTGAAAAATCCTTGGTCGCCACACTATGGTACATTGAGGGAGAATTCAGAATGTCTAATTCACCTAACAAGCACGTCTTTTGTGACGTTGTGGGAGGAAACCGGAGCACCCAGAGGAAACCCACGCAGACACGGGGAGAACATGTAGACTCTGCACAGCCAGTGACCCAAGCCGAGAATTGAACCCGGGTCCCTGACGCTGTGAAGCAACAGTGCTAACCACTGTGCTACCGAGCTGCCCATATGGGGCTAATGAATTGAAAGTTGCTGCAGTCCCTGAGGACCACAAGCTGCTCTCCCCTTCTGAGCGAGAGCAGACTAGTGACAATTTAACCTGAGGGTTAACACACCTCAGGTGAGGGACAAGGTGAGACGTCAGGGCCTTCATAGATAACCTCAGCCAGTATGAAAATTGAACCCATGGTGTTGGTGTAGCTCCACATCACAAACCAGCCAACTGAGCTAATAGTGTTAATACCACATTCTTGATCGGACTTAGTTCAATGGTAACAACAGTTTATTAACAATTAAAGCATTGAAACATAAAGGGAACAAATTGTAGGGAGCAGTTCACAATTCATTGACTGCATTAATCTCTTTCAAAATGATTGTTATCAGGATTAAAAACATCATAAAGAATAGATTTCATTCTAACTCTTATGCGCATTGCTATTTATACGATAAACTAGAAATAATTTACAATGTCAAACATGTATTGAAGCATTACCGATATATTATAATTAGGTAGCAGCAGTAATTTTAAAGAATGTTGATGTTGTGTGCAATGAATCCATTTGTATTGTGCTAAAGTTTAACATCGTAGGTCTTGTGGCTCAATGGGTGGCATCTCTGTCTCTGAGCCAGAAGCTCTGGGTTTGAATCCCGTCCCAGGACTTGATGGCTAAGGAAGGTATGTTCATAATGCAATCCAAAACAGCATGAGTGTCAACCTGCAAATCCTTCCAAACATGCTAATGGCTGCAGGCAAGAGCGGGAGAGACTCCTGGTCAGCCCTGCTTGATGTGGAGGCGTGGCCCCAAGATATAAGCCTCTCAAGACCTGTTCCAGGAATTAGAATTATGGATATGAACAAAAGTCTACCTCAGTGCATCGCTCGTTGTGGGAAGAGAATTGGAACAGTTTTGCAGTCCTCTGGAGCATTGTTATTATTTGGCTAATTATTGCACATCAGATAAATCAGTGCCAGTGGCAGTATCCAAGCTACCAGCAGTGAATATGACAGTTACTCAGAATCAGTATTGCCTATCCATGAATTTTTCAAAAGAGGTCCCGATTTTCTGTCCAGCTGAGAATCCAAAGCGTCTAAACATTACTGAAGGAATTATCTCACTTCATCAGCTCCACTTCAGTATTGCCTTTAAACCTGCATTTGGACGCAGTGTCGAGATTACCTCCTGGCAAACCATGTTGGCACCACCGAACCCCTAAACTAACACAGTATCCACAGAATGAAAGAACAGCACTGTGGAAGGACTTGCCAGAAACTGCAGCATGTTCATACAAAGAACAAAGAAAAGTACAGCACAGGAACAGGCTCTTCTGCCCTCCAAGCCTGTGCCGACCATGCTGCCCGTCTAAACTGAAATCCTCTACACTTCCGGGCTCCATATCCCTCTATTCCCATCCTATTCATGTATTTTTCAAGATACCCCTTAAACGTCACTATCATCCCTGCTTCCACCACCTCCTCCGGCAACGAGTTCCAGGCACCCACTCCCCTCTGTGTAAAAAACTTACCTCGTACATCTCCTCTAAACCTTGCCGCTCGCTCCTTAAACCTATGCCCCTAGAAATTGACCCCTCTACCCTGGGAAAAGGTATCTGACTATCCACTCTGTCTATGCCCCTCATAATCTTGTTTCATTTTCAAGGGTGAAGATGTAACCACTGTCTGATAGCAAACTGGAAGAGTAACTTGACATCGAAGTGAGGTGGAGAAGAAATGAAGTAGACAGCTTATAAGATATAAATAGTTTAGGCAGATGATCAGTATTTGTGTATAGGAAATAATAAATGTTCAAATTGCAGATGTGGAATACTAAAAGAACAGCTGCTAAGTTTTGGGAGAGCACTGGATGGCATATCAATTTCCGAACTACTGAAATGGTGGCTCATTCACACCTGTACATTATGTTTGTGAGTCAGGAAACATTTCCGTACATGTATCAACCAGGTTCAATGTCTTAAAGGGGTAGCTGGTTTGGTTTGTGTCGTCACTTACAAATGTTTAAGTTCAAATGAACAAGATTAGCCAATTACAGTGGCTAATTATTCATTATTAGCTGAATTTTACCAGTACATTGGAGTTGGACTGGGAGGTGGGAGGTTTGGGGATTTAGAATCATAGAATTCCTACAGTGCAGAAGGAGGCCATTCGGCCCATCGACTCTGCACCGACCCTCTGAAAGAGCACCCCACCCTATCCCCGTAGCCTCATCTAGGGGCAATGTTGCCTATCCAATCCCAATGTGGGTATTGGGAAGGGAGCTAGCAGGAACCTCAGTGGCGTGGCTAAGCATTGGGTGCCAAAGTGAGCCTCTTCAATGCCCAATTAAGGGCTACCTCTCGCTCCTGCTGGCATTTTACTGCCATCGAAAGGAGCCATGCCATATTGGAGGGGGACATTTCTACGGTTTGCCATCTACAATTGAATACAGAACCATAGAAACTCTACAGTGCAGAAGGTGGTCATTCAGCCCATCGAGTGCGCGCCGACCCTCTGAAAGAGCACCCCACCGAGACCAAGGCCAACTCCCTTACCCCATCCCCGCAACACCATAACATAACCTAAACATTTTTGGACACTAAAGGGAAATTCAGCATGGCCAATGCAGCTAAACTTGCCTATCTTTGGACCGTGGGATGAAACTGGAGCGCCCGGAGGAAACCCACGCAGATACATTGAGTGTGTGCAAACTCCATACAGTCACCCAAGGCCGGAATCAAACCTGGGTCCCTGGCGCTGTGAGGCAGCAGTGCTAACCACTGCACCACTGTGAGGCTGCGAGGCTGTGATCGGCAATGTTTCCATAAAATGCAATGGCAACACTGTCGTGTTTCGTGTTCCGCTATACAGACGAACCAACACGGTTGTAGATGGTACAACTCTGTTTTCTTACTCTTGATAACAACATCTTAAACTTATGACAGTGGTTCGTAATTTACCCGTTAACCTGTGGACCTAGCCCTAACACTATCTTGGAGAGGCACTCAGCACATGGTGTATGTCTGAGTGGCACGCTGTGAGTTCTGTGCCCTGAGCTATCTCCTGCTGGAATGAGTGGGAACTGTGATGTTCCCCGTTTTATAGTGGTGTGCTCTCACTGGTGATTGGCTGTGATGTTGCGTGTGTGTTGATTGGTCCGTTGATCTGTCCATCAGTGTGTATGTGTGCTTGCACCGTGACATGTTTATCTGAATATCATGACATCCCTCCTTTTTACAAGAATATGTGCATATGTGGTAATAAATATTGGTGTGTACTGAGTGCAGCTGAATATGTGTGTACAATATCTACAACATGTACATGAGGCTAAACTATATACATAGGAAGGTGTCAGGGCGTGTCAGTTTGATAGCACGATCCTAATCCTCCATCGGGGGCAAGCCATTCTTGTGGACCCAGGTATTTGACCACTTTTGCGTGAAATACACACTTGCCCCTTTTTAGGAGGACACCTGACTCAGAGAACCGGTGGAGGACTTCCTCCAATTTATCCAGTTGTTTCTTTTCAGTGATTCCGGTGATCAGGACTTTGTCCAAGTAAGCTGCCACCCTTGGAAGCCCTTGGAGGATGCTTTCTATAACCTACTGGGAAATTGCACAGGCGGGGTATTACTGCCCCCTCAAGGGCCACAGACTGTACCTCAATCAGATCCCGCAGCTTTCCTAAAGACTATGACCTCCCAGGTAATTGGGGGCGAGGCTTCCTTTATCAAGGGGGAACCTCTCAGCAGAAAAACCCCAACCTGGGTGCAGGTAGGGTGGGTGGCACTTTGGGGAGAGGAGGTGTTTGCTTTGTCGTTATTGTGGTGTATAAATTTTAGCCCATTCCTATCCTACCGTACGTTCCTGTGCCCTTGCCATTGGATTCTACACTGGCGACGAGGATGAATTGCAGCTGCCACAGCTATCGTGCATTATACCGCCAACCCACTTCATCCAGGCCCAGAGTGGCCTCCACTCCGACCAGAGAGATGGTGCACATCAGATATTTCATTGTCCTGTGCTATTTTCCAGCAAGTGATGGAAAACATCCTACGGTGCCTACCCAGGGTGGCCATTTAGCTGGGCGAAGTCCTCGCCACCGAGTCCTCAGACAAGGAGCATTTGGAGAACCTGGCGGAAGCCATCCTGCGGTTTGAACAGGCTGGCGTCGCCTCCACAGGGAGTGGTCGTCGTGTTTGGAGCGCGGAAGTTCCACCTGTACGTCTACGGCCACGCGTTCACAGTCTATATGGACGACAAACCCGTGCTCGGGCTGTCAAAGAGGATTGGCTGATTCCCCCCGATCGCATCGGTCAGGGTCCAGCAGTAGGCATTACTCCTGGCAGCATACGAGTACAGGTTGGAACACTGCTGGGCACAAGGATCCCACTTGCCAACGCATTGAGCCACCCATCCCTCTCCCCGAGGTCACCGGCACCTGCCTCGGATGCTGAAGTCATGGATTCTTTACCGGGCACGGTGCATCACATCAGAGAGTGGACCCAGATGGACCCGCAGTTATCCAGGATCTGGCACATGGTCCAGTATGGGTGCCAACACGGAGCCCTGCCCCACGACCTGCGGACTTATGTATGACAAAGCGCTCAAAGCTTAGCGTGGAGGTCAGTGTTTTGTTATGGGGGACACAGATGGTTGTCCCGGTCTCACACCTTTCTATAAGACCTACACAAGGGACACCTCGATGAAGGTTCTTTCCCGCAGCTACTTTTGGTGGTTTGGGATATTCTCCGACATCGAGAAGATGGCCCAGCGCTGCGGAACTTGCCAGGAGAACTAGAAGGTTCAGTCTGTTGCTCCAATGCAACGTTGCGAGTAGCCTGGAAAACCGTGGTCCTATGTCCACATCGACTTCACCGGCCCATTCCAGCGGGCGATGTTTCTCATCATGGTAGATGCCCCCTTGAAGTGGCTCGAATCCACAAGGTGCAGACCATGTATTCATAAAGACCGAGGCTGGCTGAGTCACATGATCAATGCCCATGGCATCCCCGAGGTGTTGGTGTCCAATAACGGTACGACCTTCACGAGCAGTGAGTTTGAGTCGTTTGTGACCTCGGACGCAACCTGCTGCCAGGAGATGTGTCATTGTTCAGACTTTCGGGCACTGGTGCCGGTACCACATGGATCCCGGGCGTGGTGCTCAGGGCAACTGGCCTAGTTTCCTATTTGGTCCGGGCATAGGGAGATGAGGCCAGCTGCCACTTAGACCACATCCAACGGCACATGCAGGAACCTCCACAGCAGGCTCAGGATGCACTGGTCCAGGACCACCCATGGCCTCCGTCACCACCTAGTTCATCCCTTACCGCACCGCCCAAGTCAACGCCCCGATTGTCATCACCTTCGCCCATTGAGACCCATGAGGCTGTGATGCCCAATGCCTCCTCTGAGTACTCAGACACCGACTCCGACATGGACACTGGCCAACCCGACGTAGTCTTACAGCCGCCGCCAATGCCGCACAATTGCCGGCCGCACCATTCCCACCTGCACAAACATGGCGGTCACCTTGCGATACATACCTCGCCGCCTCGCCGGTCGACGCCGGACCGTATTCCGCTCCCCAAGCAAAAAAGAGAGCCTTTGGCTTAGCCAACTGACATTGGAGGAGAAGTGTTATGACACCCGAGGGGGCCTGGAAAATGCTGAATAAGATTCCCAGCCTTTATCACAGAGTATGAACTCCCCAGGTAATTGGGTGTGGGGCTTCCCCTTTCCAAGGGGGCGCCTCTCAGTATAAAAACCCCAACCTGGGTGCAGGTCAGGGAGGATGGCCCTTTGGGGAGAGGAGTTGTTTGCTTTGTAGTTATTGTGTATATAGAAATAAACCTTCGTTCATTCCTATCCTACCATGTACTCCTGTGTGTCTTCAGTTGAATTCTACTCAGACAATACCCTAAATGAGAGCCTGGTGTATTCGTAAAGACCTCTGTGGGTATTGATGGTCACATATCTCCTGGACACCGTGTCCAGCTCCAAATAGAGGTGTGCACGGCTCATATATAATTTGGAGTGACCCTCCAGCCAACTTCGCAGAGAGATCCTCCATACGTGGCATCGGGTAACCGTTCAACTGTTCAACTGAGAGAACTTGTCCTCCGGCAATTCGCAATCGCCACACATGCAGCACAGTGGTTAGCACTGCTGCCCCACAACTCCAGGGACCCGGGTTCAATTCTGGCCTCGGGTGACAGTGTGGAGCTTGCACGTTCTCCCCGTGTCAGCGTGGGTTTCCTCCAGGTGCTCCGGTTTCCTCCCACATTCCAAAGATGTGCAGGTTAGGTGGATTGAGCATGCTACCTTGCTCCTTACTGTCCAAAAGATTACTGGGTTATGGGGATGGGGTAGAGGCATAGGCTTGAGTAGGGTGCTCTCCCATGGGCTGGGGCAGACTTGATGGGCCAAATGCATCCTTCGGCACTGTAAATTCTATGCGGATGGTTTTAGCTGGCTTTAGCACCGGGACGACAGGTGCTGCCCATTCCGCAAACTGCATAGCATGAACAATTCCCTCGCTTTCCAGCGAGCTGAGCTCTTCATTCACCTTCGCCAACAGGGCATAGGGAATTGGGCGGGCCCTAAAATAATTTGGTTGGCTTCTAGGGCTATGTAGAGTTTGGCCAGGGCTCCCTTTATTTTTCCAAAGCCATCCTGGAAAGCATTTGGGTATTTCCAAAGGACCTCGTATTATCCCTGAGTGTTAATTTTGAAAATCTGCTGCCAGACCAGGTGGAGCCTCTGCAGTCGGTAGTGGCCCAAAAGACTGGGTCTGGCCCTCATACTACTATCAGTGACAACTACACAGATTGCTGCCCTTAGGCAATTGGAATTGTTGTCACGCCCGCAATGGCAAACGGTTCTCCCGTGTGTGTTGCCAAGCGTCCCTTAGGTCCTTGGATCGTGACACAGTCTTTATCGTACATTTGCTCTCCAATGACCGAGACGGCAGCTCCTGTGTCAATTTCCATGTCTAGCGGGTGGCCATCAACCTCGATGGTGATTTTAATGGGAGCTATACTTTGGTGCGTCAATGCAGTTTAGCTGCATGCACTCACCCTCCTTGGGTTGTGCTCAGGGTAAAGCCCTGGACCTGAGTGGGTCTGTCGCTGACCAGGATGACGTGCTTGCTGGCATTTCTGGTCCCCAAGGTTCCTCCAGCCAAAGGTGCAGCATTACTGTGAGGTCTCCTCCTGGGACTCAGGGGAGATGTCTCTCCGGGCTGTAGAGACCCTCAGCTAACGGGTTTGGCCTCAACACTTTTTGGGCGGTGGCTGGGTCCCACAAGCTCTACTCTTAGGGGGTGTTACTGACTGGAATGGGGGCCGCCCAGTACTATTCACCTCCATATTTAGCGAGCCAATGAGTTCCTGGGTTCTTCTTCACATTTTCATGCAGACTATCTCTGTGGCCTTTCTCAGGTCCAAGGAAGGTTCAGCCAGCAAATTGCATTGGGTCGCCATGTTGTTTGTGCCATAACACAAGGCGGTCCTTCAGCATCTCTGGCAGCGATGGCACACAGTCGCAATGCTCGGCCACCTTGCATAGGCTTGTCAAGAATTCCGTGACCAACTCCCATCGGGGTCGTCCAGCCGTTGAACCTGTACCGTTGTACATTCACCAACGGTTTGGGGTCATAATGGTCCACCATAAGTGCTAACAATTCAGCGAAAGTCTTTGAGTCTGGGCTTGCAGAGTTGGTCAGGCTTTTGTTGATGCTAAATGTAGGGGTCTCGTAGGCAGTCAGGGGTATTACCTTCTGGCAGTTGTCTCCTGTAATGACATTCGCCCAAAATAAATAGCACATTCGCTTAGCGTACTGGACCCAGTCCTCAAATCAAAAGCATTGAACTCCTGAAGAGCAGCATTTTAAAATTTGTTCCAACCTTTCTCCCTTGTAGCGAATTTAACTGTGGTCTGGACCGCCAGAATCACAGACTATGGTTCTATTTTTTTCTCATCGCCAGTATGATAATCACAGGAGCCCCAAGAAGGTCCTAACCTAAAGGTTTATTAAGTTAACCACAATCAAAGCAGCAATGCGGCAGGCAGTACTTCCTGTCCCAGCTGGGATCACCCGAAGATGACGGTTCCAAACCTGGCCGACTTTAATCGGTCCGATTTAATGAGTTCCGCCGATAGGCTTCCGCCCCTCAGCAGGATGAGCTTGTATTCCACGAGCCTCATGGGGAGATCAATCAGGTCATCCCCACGGGTCTCTTGAGGGTTATTACACTCACAAATCTTCATGTTAAGCTTGAAATCAAAAACCGAATTTAAAGACAAGTACATTAAAGTTTGAACCTTTATCACTGGAGCTGAGGGACCTGAATTTTAATTGAACCTCTTCAATGCTCCAAGGAGCAATTGAAAGATAGGTCACACAAAAAATCTACTTAATAGTTATTAAATGACTAGGAACGAATGATATCTTTCCTTAAAGAAAATCTAATTGTTATTTAAGCGATAATTTCATCCCAGCTATTGCTGTTTTTACTCAAGCTGAATGATAAGTCATATCTGCTGATGAATAATGACCGTCATCAGATGACTATTTTGCAATCTGGAATTAGAGCTCTGGTCATTAATTCGTCCGGACATCAATGAAGTGGCTGTTTGAAAAGGTAAGTTGCCTCTGATAATTTCCCAGTCAGCCGGTCCACAGAATGCTCTGGCTTGCGACGTAATGAAAGTCATCAGTGTTCACTGCACTTTATGATTCGCGGTTTCAAAATTAAGGGAGATCTGAAATGTTAAATCATACCCTTTTTCGTGACAAAACAAACTAATTAAACTGCTGTGAAGCCACCACATTGTCAGCTTGAAGCCATTTATTCTACATGCTGATATATCGCATGGAGACAGCTTCTTTCAGCGCACTAAATCATGGACAGCCACAGTAATACATCAAATGCTTCCCCTTGACTTCTTTATAGGTTTCAATGCTCAAATAGATACATGAAAATTAAAAGGGAAAATGCAACCTGATTTGCAAATGAGTTTCAATCTTGATGCGCATTATTTGCTACAATAGAACGGGACTGAAAGTAAGATAAGAATGATTCACAAAATGCCATTGAATTTGACCTGTGGAGGTTAAATGAATGATAGTCGGTTGAGAAGGTTGAGGGCGTACCTTTGATAAAAAATATGCAATAACTATCCATTTAATGGGGTGAGCTGGGTGATATGGAAGAGCAGAGGGATTGGGGGTCCCAATTCCGAAGGCATTGAGCGTAATCTTGTCCATCCGCACTGAGGCAGGGTTAGAGGAGGGGCCAGATGCAAAATTAGGAAATAGCTTGTCAGGCCAATTCCCCAATACATTCCTATTTTCGAGTCACCTTGTCAGAAGTGGGATTGACACACTAACAGTGACCGCCTGGCTGCAGTGAGTCGCCAATTAGGCTTAATTTGGGGCAAATAAATGACTGTGCCAGGATCTTGCCGATGTTGTACAGCTCCCCCTACGACTGAGGCCAGAGCCCGGCAGGTATCTGGAAGCGGTATCCCAGTGGCATTGTGAGAGGCCATCAACACCCCCTCTCAAATCCTCCTTTACAGAACCATGTAGAGGAGAATTCCTTTCCACTCTCCCAATGGTGGTGTAGTGGGGAATATCTCCGGATTAATAACCCAGGGGCTCAGATTCTTTGGGGACAGGATTCAAATCCCACCACAGCAGCTGGTGGAATTTAAATGTAATTAATCAATCTGGAGCTATGAGTAGCGGTGACCATGAAACTATCATTAATTGTTGTTTAAAAAAAGTCACCTGGTTTGCTAATGCCTTTAGGAAAGGCATGATGTGGAGATGCCGGCCTTGGACTGGGGTGAACACAGTAAGAGGTCTTACAACACCAAGTTAAAGTCCAACAGGTTTGTTTCAAACACTAGCATTCGGAGCACTCTTTCCAGTGCTATTGCATCCCTGCACATTCACCTGAGGAAGGAGCAGTGCTCCGAAAGCTAGTGTTTGAAACAAACCTGTTGGACTTTAACCTGGTTTAGGGAAGGCAATCCACTATTTTTATTTTATCTGGCCTCCACAGGACTCCAGACTGTGAACCATGGCAACAGGGGCAAATGAGGTGGCAGCACCAACGTTGCACGCTACCCGCCTACACGGGAACTGGTGCATGCAGGTTGCAAAGGGCGAATCCCACACCCGGAAACCAGAGTAAACCAAGTTGTGGCCCATTGTTTCCAGTTGAGGAGCATAGAATGGTGGCATATGTAGATGACTAAATGAAAGTGATTCAGAAACAAAAACAGCGTTTTGAAGCTGTATTCTGTTTTGTTATGCACTTGACATAGCATAAGCTGGTTCCTTGATGTGCACTCTGACAAAGGAAGGTTCAGATTTGGAGATAGCTTTAACATGTTTATTAAACTATTAACAATTCTCCTACCTGAATTCGCGCTACTGTTAATCCTGCTATAGCTACTCAGACTGACAATCCACGTGGGTGGGAGTGATGTGTTTCAATCACCCCTGTGTCTGTGCTCTCTGAGAGTCTCCACTGAAAGAGGAAAATCCTGTGTGCAGTGTCCTTATATATGGGTTGGTATAATGCCCCCCCTGTGGTAGTGTCACCTCTGTGTGTATCATGAATACCCATTGGTCGTGTCCTATCTTACTGACCTATTGGTTGACTGTCTGTGTGTCATGTCTCTGGTGTTCCCTCTAGTGTCTAGCTAGGTGTAGTGTATGTACATTAACCCTTTGAGTACTTACAGTGATGTATATCATCACATATTCCTCTTCGGCTCATCGTGTCTGTGCCAGTCAAAAACAACCGCCTAAGTATTTTAATCCAATTTTCCAGCGCTTGGTCCATAGCCTTGTATGTCTTGGCATCACGAGTGCACATCACGAATTCACCCTTTGGGGAAGTGAGTTCCAAATTCCCAACACCCTCTGCGTGGAAAAGTTATTTCTCACATCCCCTCTAAACCTCCTGCCCCTTACCTTAAATCTATACCCCTGGCCATTGATCCCTCCACCATGCGGAAAGTTCTTCCTGTCAACTCTATATATGCTGCTCAGAATTGTATACAACTTTATTATGTCCCCCCTCAATCTCCTCTGCTCCAAGGAAAACAATCCTAGTTTATCCAATCACCCTTAAAAGCTAAAACTCTCCAGCCCAGGCAACATACTGGTAAATCTCCACTGCACTCTTTCCAGTGCTATTGCATCCCTCCTATAATACAGATTCCAGAACTGCCACAATACTCTCACTGCGATGCATTCATGTTGCACCTCTATTGGGTCACTTAACAACCTTCAAATCCTTCTACAACTTTGGATTAGATCCCAATATAAAGCACTGAAGATTTAATGCGTGATGAACATATCCATAGAATAAGTCACATGGCCTGGCTATTGAACATGATGAATATTTCCCACTGCACCATAACCATTCTGGCAGTGTACATCATGCTGGTCATTCAAAAGCAATTATCCAGGAATGGGATTACAATAACTCTAATGTAGTGCTGTGAAAGTGTGGTGACGCTCAACAAACAATGGACCACCTATACCATTGCCAACTCCTGTCTGAGTCCTGCAATGCGCAGACTTTGTGAAATGCAATGATAATGCCAAGGCACGTGTAGCCTTGTGAAAACGAAGAGAGAAGGGACACAATGTGATGATCACTGTGAATATGGGTCGGATAGCCCAGAGTTGGGCCGATTCTAGAGGCCCTTAAGAACCGCTGGTGGGAAACAATTGCGAAAGTCCTGTACCCAAAAGCCCCCTTTCCTCCCTGGAGAGCTGGAGACCGAGCTGTACACACTGTGGCACATCAGGGAGGGGGAACATTACCTGGACGCTTTGTTTCAGGAGGCAGTCACACCCGGTAGAATAAGTTCTGTTAATTCGGACAGTGATCAGGGACAGAGTGGTGTGACTGCAAGGGAGGCAGGTAGGGGGATCCTGAGTTTAGGAGTTGAGAAGCCTCAGCCCTTGACCTTGTCCAACAGGTATGAGGTACTTGCTCCCTGTGTGGATGAGGAAGAGGGCTGTAGGGAGGATGCGTTGACTGACCACTGCACTGTGGTACAGGAAGCCATTCAAGAGGGGAGAGCAAAAAGACAAGTGGTAGTTGTAGGGGATTCTATAATTAGGGGGATTGATGGCATCCTTTGTAAGCCAGATCGTGAGTCCCGCATGGTATGTTGCCTGCCCGGTGCCAGGGTGAGGGACATCTCTGATCAGCTTGAAAGGATTTTGGAGAGGGAGGGGGAGGATCCAGTTGTTGTGGTCCACGTTGGGACTAACAACATAGGTAAGACTAGGAAAGACGACCTGTTTGGGGATTATCAAACACTAGGGGCTAAATTAAAGAGCAGGTCCTCCAGGGTTATAATCTCTGGATTACTACCCGAGCCACGTGCCAATTGGCATAGGGTTGAGAAAATTAGAGAAGTCAACACGTGGCTAAAGGAGTGGTGCGGGAAAGAGGGATTCCGTTTCAGGGGCATTGGCATCAGTACTGGGGCAGGAGGGACCTGTACCGTTGGGACGGTCTTCTCCTGAACCATTCTGGGACCAGTGTTCTAGCGAATAGGATAAATAGGTTGGTCACAAGGACTTTAAACTAGCAAGTTGGGGGGAAGGGAAGTGTAAAGCTATGGACAGTATAATGGTTAATGGAGATCAAGGCAGCAGGTTACGTGACAGGTTATTATGTAGAGATATGGATTCAAAGACAAGGAAAATTAGGAGAAAGGGTAAGAGGAAAAATAAATTGCGAAAAGTTACTGATCAAGGTGTTGGGATTCATAACAAAGACATAAAAAACAGCATAAGTGTACTTTACCTGAATGCTCGTAGTATACAAAACAAGGTAAATGAGTTGATGGCGCAAATCATCGTGAATGATTATGATTTAGTGGCCATTACTGAAACATGGTTAAAAGATGGTCACGACTGGGAGTTAAATATCCAAGGGTATCAGACTATACGAAAGGATAGAATGGACGGTAAGGGCGGTGGTGTAGCTTTGTTGTTTAAGGATGGCATCCGGGCAATAGTAAGGGATGATATTGGTGCTATGGAGGACAAGGTTGAATCAATTTGGGTGGAAATCAGGAATAGTAAGGCGAAAAGGTCATTGATAGGAGTAGTCTATAGGCCACCAAATAGTAACAGGATGGTAGGGCAGGCAATAAGCAAAGAAATAACGGGTGCATGTAGAAATGGTACAGCGGTTATCATGGGAGATTTTAATCTGCATATCGATTGGTTTAACCAGGTTGGTAAAGGCAGCCTTGAGGAGGAGTTTATAGAATGTGACCGCGATAATTTCCTGGAACAGTATGTAATGGAACCTACAAGGGAACAAGCGGTCCTAGATCTGGTCCTGTGTAATGAGGCAGGATTGATTAATGATCTCACAGTTCGGGATCCTCTTGGAAGAAGCGACCATAATATGGTGGAATTTAAAATACAGTTGGAGGATGACAAGGTAAAATCAAACACTAGTGTTTTGTGCTTAAACAAAGGCGATTACAATGGGATGAGAGCAGAACTAGCTAAGGTAGACTGAGAGCAAAGACTTCATGGTGAAGCAGTTGAGGAACAGTGGAGAACCTTCCGAGCGATCTTTCACAGTGTTCAGAAAAGGTTCATACCGACAAAAAAGAAAGATGGTAGAAAGGGGAAAAGTCAACCGTGGATATCTAAGGAGGCGAGGGAGAGTATCAAATTGAAGGGAAAAACATACAATGTGGCAAACATTAGTGGGAGACTAGAGGACTGGGAAGTCTTTAGGGGACAACAGAAAGCTACTAAAAAAGCCATAAAGAAGAGTAAGGTAGACTGTGAAAGTAAACTGGCTCAGAACATAAAAGCAGATAGTAAAAGCTTCTACAATATATAAGACAAAAAAGAGTGGCTAAGGTAAATATTGGTCCTTTGGAAGATGAGAAGGGAGATTTAATAATAGGAGACGGGGAAATGGCTGAGGAGCTGAACAGGTTTTTTGGGTCAGTCTTCACAGTGGAGGACACAAATAACATGCCAGTGACTGATGGAAATAAGGATATGATAGGTGAGGACCTTGAGATGATTGTAATCACTAAGGAGGCAGTATTGGGCAAGCTAATGTTTCCTGGCCCTGATGGGATGCATCCCAGAGTGTTAAAAGAGATTGTAAACGCACTAGTGATAATTTATCAAAATTCACTAGACTCTGGGGTGGTCCCAGAGGATTGGAAAGTAGCAAACGTGACACCACTGTTTAAAAAAGGAGGTCAGCAGAAAGCGGGTAATTATAGGCCGGTAAGCTTAACTTCGGTTGTAGGGAAAATGCTGGAATCTATCATTAAGGAGGAAATAGCGGGGCACCTGGAGGGAAATTGTCCCATTGGGCAGACGCAGCATGGATTCACAAATGGTAGGTCGTGTCTGACTAATTTGGTAGAATTTTTTGAGGCCGTTACCAGTGCAGTAGATAACGGGGAGCCAATGGATGTGGTATATCTGGATTTCCAGAAAGCTTTTGACAAGGTGCCACACAAAAGGTTGCTGCATAAACTAAAGATGCATGGCATTGAGGGTAAAGTGGTAGCATGGGTAGAGGATTGGTTAACTAACAGAAAGCAGAGAGTGGGGGTAAATGGGTGTTTCTCTGGTTGGCAACCTGTAACTAGTGGAGTCCCTCAAGGATCAGTGTTGGGCCCGCAGTTGTTCACAATTTACAGACGATTTGGAGTTGGGGACCAAGTGCAATGCGTCAAAGTTTGCAGACGACACTAAGATGAGTGGTAAAGCAAAAAGTGCAGAGGATACCGGAAGTCTGCAGAAGGATTTGGATAGGTTAGGTGAATGGGCTAGGGTCTGGCAGATGGAATTCAATGTTGCCAAGTGTGAGGCTATCCATTTTGGGAGGAATAACAGCAGAATGGATTATTATTTAAACGGTAAGATGTTAAAACATGCTGCTGTGCAGAGGGACCTGGGTGTGCTGGTGCACGAGTCTCAAAAAGTTGGTGTACAGGTGATTAAGAAGGCTAATCGAGTTTTGTCTTTCATTGCTAGAGGGATGGAGTTCAAGACCAGTGAGGTTATGCTGCAATTGTATAGGGTGTTGGCGAGGCCGCATCTGGAGTATTGTGTTCAGTATTGGTCTCCTTACCTGAGAAAGGACATATTGGCACTGGAGGGAGTGCAGAGGAGATTCACTAGGTTGATCCCAGAGTTGAGGGGATTAGATTATGACGAGAGGTTGAGTAGACTGGGACTGTACTCATTGGAGTTTAGAAGGATGCGGGGGGGATCTTATTGAGACATATAAAATTATGAAGGGAATAGATAGGATAGATGCGGCCAGCTTGTTTACACTGGTCGGGGAAAGCAGAACTAGGGGGCATAGCCTCAAAATAAGGGGAGGTAGATTTAGGACGGAGTGTAGGAGGAACTTCTTCACCCAAAGGGTTGTGAATCTCTGGAATTCCTTGCCCAGTGAAGCAGTTGAGGCTCCTTCTTTAAACGTTTTTAAGAAAAAGATAGATGCCTTTCTAAAGAATAAAGGGATTTGGGGATATGGTGTACGGGCCGGAGAGTGGAGCTGAGTCCACATAGATCAGCCATGATCTCATTAAATGGCGGAGCAGGCTCGAGGGGCCAGATGGCCTACTCCTGTTCCTAATTCTTATGTTCTTATGTAAGTTGGGCCTACTGATTCGGCAGATTTACCGGCTTGAGCTCACCTCGATGGTGATTTATCGATCAGTTGCAGCATAATCTAATCCTGCTTGACTTTATTGTGGACACATTTTTTCTTGTACTTCCTTCCTAACCATACTGAAATTTGGGTGGTTAGATCAGAGAAATGTATCGAAATTGCCAGCAAGCCAACAGAATTCTGAGCACAATATTCTGCAAAATCGCAAATAAGCATTGCAATTTCACTTGTTAGGAACTGATGTGCTCATTAAGTGGTGTGTATCGCCTTACAATATGCTTGGCTCCATCCCCAATGACTATCTGCATTTTGTCTGTTTCAGTAAGTCCAGTGTATGTACTGTGGACAGCAAGATCTTTCTCTATAGTTCCCTGGGAAACAATGAAGAAACCTTCCATGCACTAAGTTCCATTCTACTGCTGCTTCTACAGCAGGTGCAATTGTCATGCGTGCGTTTCAAAGCCTTTGAAAATATTTTTTCCGGTCTAAGGATTATCTCAGAAACAAGAAAGGAGCAGTCACTTTATTGCGCATTTTCTATGGACCCTCATATCGCAGCAGAGAGGTGGAGGAACAGATTGGACGGCAGACCTTGGAAAGATACAGAAGTAACAGAGTTGTTGTCATGGGTGACTTCAGCTTCCCTAATATTGACTGGAACCTCCTTTGTGCAAATGGTTTAGAAGGAGCAGATTTTGTCAGGTGTGTCCAGAAAGGTTTCTTGACTCAATATGTGGATAGGCCGACTAGGGGGGGAGGCCATATTGGATTTGGTGCTTGGCAACGAACCAGGCCAGGTGTCAGATGTCTCGTTGGGAGAGCTTTTCGGTGACAGTGACCACAGCTCCTTGACCTTTACCATAGTCATGGAGAGGGATAGGCACTGACAGTATGGGAAGGTATTTAATTGGGGGAGGGGAAATGATACTGCTATTAGACAGGAGCTGGGGAGCATAAATTGGGAGCAGATGTTCTCAGGGAAATGCATAACAGTAATGTGGGGGTTGTTTAAGGAGCACTTGCTGCGAGTGCTGGATAGTTTTGTCCCACTGAGACGAGGAAGGAATGGTAAGGTGAAGGACCTTGGATGACAAGAGAAGTGGAGCTTCTAGTCAAGAGGAAGAAGGAAGCTTACGTAAGGTTGAGGAAGCAAGGATCTAACTCGGCACTAGAGAGTTACAAGGTAGCCAGGACGGAACTCAAAAATGGACTTAGGAGAGCTAGAAGGGGGCGTGAAAAAGCCCTGGTGGGAAGGATTAGGGAAAACCCCAAGGCGTTCTACACTTGAGAAATAAGAGGATGATCAGGTGAGAGTAGAGCAGATCAGGGATAGTGGAGGGAACTTGTGCCTAGAATCTGAGGATGTAGGAGAGGCCCTAAATTAATATTTTGCTTCAGTATTCATGAGAGGGACCTAGTTATTATGATAACAGTGTGAACCAGGTTAATAGGCTCGAACAGGTTGATATTAAGAAGGAGGATGTGCTGGAAATTTTGAAAAGCATCAGGATAGATGAGTCTCCTGGGCCAGATGGGATATACCCAAGGTTACTACGGGAAGTGAGGGAGGAGATTGCTGTGCCATTGGTGATGATCTTTGTGTCCTAACTCTCCACTGGAGTAGTACCAGATGATTGGAGGGAGGTGAATGTTGTTCCCCTGTTCAAGAAAGGGAATAGGGAAATCCCTGGGAATTACAGACCCCTCAACGGTCGGTAAATTGGTCCAGGTATGGTGTCAGCTTTGCTGTCATAGAACTCCACAAATCCTGCCCCGGCATCAGGAACGCAGGATCCGGCCGCCTACCTGTCCTCTCAGGTGGACATAAATATTCCTTGGCACTGTTTCAAAGAAGAGCAAGTGATTTGTTCCCAGTGTCCTTGCCAATATTTCATCTCTCGCTCAGCATCACAGAATTAGATGATCTGCTCATTATTCTATTGCTGTTTGTGAGAGTTTACTGTGCACAATTTGGTTGTCATGTTTTCTACATTACAACATCGTCTAACACTTCAAAGTACTTAATTGGTTGAAAAGTACCTTGGAATGTCTGGTGATCATCAAAAATGCAATATAAATGTAGGTCTTTCCTTTGATTTACTTTTAAAATCTTTAATGATAGCTCCCAAACAAAGAGAAGTGTGAAGGAAATTGTCGCTTTGAGTGTTATTTAACTGAATTTGATTCTCACGAAATGAGCTCTGCTAGGTCCACCAGCAGTAACGTTGACCAGAGAGACAGCACGGTGGTGCAGTGGTTAGCATTGCTGCCTCACGGCGTCGAGGTCCCAGGTTCGATCCCAGTTCTGGGTTACTGTCCATGTGGAGTTTGCACATTGTGGGTTTCGCCCCCACAACCCAAAGATGTGCAGGGTAGGTGTATTGGCCACGCTAAATTGCCCCTTAATTGGAAAAAATGAATTGGGTACTCTAAATTTATTTATTTTTAAACATTGACCAGTGTCATTCGCTCTCTCCTGGAGAACGTTTTCATATCGTGAGATTTGGGATGGTCAGAAACTATATCAGCCTGTTACACTTCCAGAAGGAAATTAAGTCATGCGGCATTAATAAAGAGGCCAAAGAACAGCGAAGTATATTTTCTTCCTGAAAGGCTTTGATGTTTCACCTTTTTGTAACTTAATGTACCTCTACACTGTTATCTAGAAAAAGTAGGGAGTTCAGAGAAACACAAAGTAATTGTTTTTCCTCGACAAAGCTCCGGCCTAAGATAAACGCAAATTTTAAAACTTATTCAGCGGAATCCTCTGTCCGCGGGAGCTTCTGGGCCGACAGCAGCACACCCACGCCCGCATGGTTCCCGACGGCATGGCGTGGCCACAATGGGAAACACCATTGGCCGGATGCGGGAACGGAGAATCCCGCAGCCGGCGGAGGCATGCCGCGCCGGAAAACTGGTCTAGCGGACCGGAGAATTTCAAGAAGAAATGTCTCTGATAAATTACCTTGAGAAATATTTTACCATGGCTGATCTAAGAGGAAACAATAATAATGCACTGGCAATGCACCATTGACGAATTTTGGTATAAATATTTTAATATATTTGACCTCTTTTGGCTTGAAGACATGCTAAGGCTACAAGCATGTTCATTTTAAACACGGTCTCAGATTCTAATGGAAGAAATAACTTCTTTCAGTATTCCATTTCGAACTCCAGAGTATCTATCTCCTACATCCTGGAGCAGTTGCCTTTCTAATATCTCAACTGCTCAGGAACTATTGTGTTGCCACAGGATTGGATTCTTTCAACCTCTGCTCAGCATTAGAACCCTCGCCGAAGCTCCTAACCGCAAACTCATTCAGATGTAAAAATGTTGATTGACACAGAATGAACTGTATTATCGTGCGGCAAAGGACGGTTGTTCTGCCTTCTGGACATATGCATATGTCGCCTGCTGATAGTGGATGACTATCTTTCTTTAGTAAGAGTGCGGTTGTCAATATTGAATTTCATTAGAAAACCTAAAGCAAATGTTGTTATTCTGCGCGGTACAAATATAACATCTGACATGCTTGGAGGTGATACCCGGCATGAACGATTTGAGAACTGTAAGGGTCACAATATCCCAATCTTTTTTTCCAGCTTGTCCTCAGATTCGTGGTTGAGCTCCTTGATGAAGATGCTGACTGTGAGCTGTCAGGTACCTTTGTCTGAACGATTCGTCTGCCTTTGCCTCGTGCAAACACATTCCCTGCTGGTGATGGTGAGATGAGAATACACGCAATGAAAAGTAAATTAATCTCCCATTAGGACCCAGGCATTTTCACTAATTCATTCCTTCCACACTCAGAATTATCATCACAGGGACGGTCATATGAAAATACCGCCGGTAAATACGTCTTTCCTGCTTTAATAACACGGATTGAAACGGTTCGGCAGAGTTATCACTCACGTCGAACCATTTTGTTACCTGCATTTTTCAGACGGGTCCATAGCCATGGGCAGGAAATCCGACAGCGCGCATGGAAAATTGACGAGGTCATGGAAAAGGATGTTGCCAACAGACATTGCAGCATTTCAGCTCACGAGTGGCATTCAAAGCTTCACTGCAAATGGTGTTTCCTCATGCCCGTGAGTCTGTGCCCCTCAATTAAGGTTGGTTCACAGCATTATTCGCCTTACCAGTATTGCCGGCCACTAATCTTTATTAAGCCGCTGGAATCATTTGCTCTTGTTTTGGAATAATGGGGAGTCACAGGAGTTGCTGAATACTTTTCAGTTTGAGCAGCAGTTTATTTTTGGGAAATGACAGAAAACAGAGGGGGCTAAAAAGGAGCGCAGAATGCATACAGGTCTCATGGCAATTAGATACCCACGTGATCAGGTCTACCACTTTCTCTTGTAACCGCAGAGAACTGCATAGCAATTGTGCAATAATTCAGGGAGGTGATCATCCGATTATGCACGGCATGGTGCAGGGGGTCATGGTAATGAGTGCAATGCTGTCTGTGTTTAGGATGCATTCCTTAATTTTATGCTTCTCTGTAATGACGCACGTGTCGTGTTGGGTGTTCTGATACACAAACGAACCAACACGGTTGTAGATGGTACAACTCTTTTTTATTATTCTGTACAATAATAACTATTAACTTCTGGCTGTGGTTCGTACTTCACCAGCTAACCTGTGGACCCAGCCCTTAGCACTATCTTAGTGAGGCACTCAGCACATAATGTATGTCTGAGTGGCACGCTGTGAGCTCTGTGCTCTGAGCTATCTCCTGTTAGAATGAGCAGGAACTGTGGTGTTCCCTGTTTTATAGTGTGTGTGCTCTCACTGGTGATTGGCTGTGATGTGTGTGTGTTGGTTGGTCCATCTACCTATCCATCAGTGTGTGTGTGTGATTGCACCATGATATGTTAATATGGATATCATGACAGCACGTTCATTAGAAACACAAATGGAATTTATTAATAAGCAAAACAATATGGAGGCCAGCAGCCCTCATGGCTGCCCAAATCTCTACATGTCTTCTGCCCCAGACAGGACACCATCCCCTTGTGGTGACTACTCCCCCTCAGACCCAATTGGTCCCCCAAGTCAGCTGACTCTCTTCTGTTGTGTTGTCCTTAAATTTATCCAGTCCTAAATTATAACTAACCATTATACACATGATTTGGACAATTATAAATTGTGTCTTTGAGGCAGTTTTCTGTTTCTTGTCGAGCGGCATAATTCTGCAGCCTGAGACGCTTCCACAGGATCGACATTAACAGGAACTGCAGTAATGGTACCCATTCTGGCACAGGGGACTCATCACTATTTGTCTCCACGGAGACGTCAGTTATGTCGATAGCAGGTCGATCAGGTACTTTGGTGCTTACAGGTTCGAAAACATTTCATGGTGGCAACAATGACTGCTGGAGAGTCACTCTACTACTCAGGTGATCCACATGTTTCCGAATGATCCGTCCCTCCATGTCTACTCGGTACAACAGGAATCCTGTCTAATGCTGGGGACCTAACTTGATTCACCACCGATGTTTCATTTTCTGACACCATGTCATATTACGTATTTAATATGGTTTTATTTCATGTTGCAGTGGTGATGATTAATTGACAAGATCTTGAGGTTTTTGTGTTGAAACATAAGGGGCGGGATTCTCCGACCCCCAGCCGGGCCGAAGAATCGCCGGGGGGGGCGGCGTGAATCCCGCCCCGACGCCTTCCGTGATATTCTCCGGCAGCCAAAAATTTGCGCCGATGAGAATCAAGCCGCGCGCCTCGCAGAATAGCGAGGACCGACACGCCGCTATGGGCTCTGGGGCTGCTCCTATTCTCCGGGCCGGATGGGCCGAAGTCCCACCGACGTGATCACGGGACACGCCAGCGTAAATCAAACCACCTAATTAACTGCGTCAACCAGTCGTGCTGGTTGACGCCGCCCAGCGCGGAGGTAGGGGTCAGCGGGGGGCGGCTCCAGGGGTGAGGTTGGGAGTGCATGGGAGGGGTAGGGTGTGCGTGCCAGGAATGGGGGGGGAGGGTGTGTGCCGGGGAGGGGGGGTGAGGGTGAGTGCATGAAATGGGGGAGTGAGTGCGAGTGCCAGGGAGGGGTGGGGGGGGGGGCAGGGTGAGTGCCGGGGGAAGGGGGGGAGGAATGAGTGCTGGGGAAAGGGGGGTGAGTGTGAGTGCCGGGGAGGGTGACTGCTGGGGATGGGTGGGGGCGAGTTTGAGTGCCGGGGAGGGGGTGTGTGAGTGCCGCGGAAAGGGGTTAGGGTGAGTGCCGGGGAGGACGGTTGAGAGTGAGTGCCGGGGAGGGGGTGAGGGTGAGTGCCGGGGAGGGTGAGTGCCAGGGAGGTGGGGGAGGGTGAGTGCCGGGGTGGGGGGCGAGGGTGAGTGCCGGGGAGAGTGAGTGCCGGTGAGGGGGGGCAGGGTGAGTGCCAGTGAGGGGCGGGGGGGGGAGGGTGAGTGCCGGGAGCAGGGGAGGGTGAGTGCCGGGGAGGGAGGGGGACAGTGAGTGCCGGGGAGTGGGGGGAAGGTGAAGGGTGAGTGCCGAGGAGGGTGAGTGCCGGGGGGGGGGGGGGGGGGGGGAGTGTGAGTGCCGAGGAGGGGAGGTGCCAGGGAGGGGGGGGGAGGGTGAGTGCCGCGAAGGGGGCATGCCGGGGAGGGGGGGAGGGAGAGTGCCGGGGAGGGGAGTGTGAGTGTGAGTGCCGGGGAGATGGGGTGAGTGTGAGTTCTGGGGTGGGAGGCGAGGGTGAGTGCCGGGGAGGGTGAGTGCCGGGGAGGTGGGGTGAGTGTGAGTGCCGGGGTGGGGGGCGGGAGGGTGAGTGCCAGGGAGGGGAGTGTGAGTGTGAGTGACAGGGAGGGGGGGTGAGTGTGAGTGCCAGGGTGGGGCGGGGAAGGGTGAGTGCAGGGGATGGGCGTGTGAGTGCCGGGGTGGGGGGCGAGGGTCAGTGCCAGGGAGGGTGAGTGCCGGGGTGGGGGGGGGGAGAGTGCCGGGGAGGGTGAGTTCCGGGGTGGGGTGGGGGGGGGGGAGGGTGAGTGCCAGGGAGGGGAGTGTGAGTGTGAGTGCCAGGGAGGGGGGGGTGCATGCCGGGGTGGGAGGGGGAGGGTGCGTGCCAGGGAGGTGGGGTAAGTGTGACTGCCGGGGTGGGGGGGGGGGGGGGTGAGTGCCAGGGAAGGGAGTGTGAGTGTGAGTGACGGGGAGGGGGGGGGGGGTGCGTGTGCCGGGGTGGGTGGGGGAGGGGGAGTGCCAGGGAGGTGGGGTGAGTGTGACTGCCGGGGAGGGGGATGAGTGAGAGTGCCGGGGAGGTTGGGTGAGTGTTAATGCCAGGGTGTGAGGGGAGGGTGAGTGCCGGGAAGGGTGCGTGCCGGTGAGGGTGCATGCCGGTGAGGGGGGGGAGAGTGTGAGTGCTGGGGAGGGTGAGTGCCGGGGAGGGTACATGTCGGGGAGGGGGGTTGAGTGTGAGTGCCGGTGTGGGGGGGAAGGCGAGTGCCGGGGAGGGGGGTGAGTGTGAGTGCCGGGGAGGGAGGTAAATGTGAGTGCCGGGATGGGGGGGGTTGCCCGCCCATGTGCCAGCTGGCAACAGGCTCGACCATGCAGCCCATGGCACCTGGCTGCCGGGGGGTATGGGCAATGATGACATCTCGTCCATCCCTCATCCCCCACCCCCTGCAGACCGTTATGTTAGGTCATCACCCAGCGATGTTGGCCGCCTTTGTGGGAGCCGCACTTCTACATGTTGCCCTGGGGGAGCTGGAGCTGGAGTGTGCCAGGGAGGCGGCGGAGGCTGCCGCATAGGAGCGTGCCGCAGAGAGGCAGGTTGCAGCCGCCCAGGCTGGAGGGCCGCCTGCACGACACAACGAGGAGGAAGAGGAGGAGGTGGTGGTGGTGCCACGGCGACGGAGACACCCGATGAGGCCCCGTGTGTACCGGTGCCTACACGTCGTACCAGGACCTCACGGACCGGGCATGCAGGAAAAGGCTCCGGATGAGCCGGGAAACCGTCGCCCATATTTGCCATCTCATGGCACACCTGGCACCGCGTGGCACTGAGGGAGGATACCCTCCCCCTGTGGCCTTCAAGGTTACGGTGGCCTTGAACGTTTATGCAACGGGCTCATTCCAGGCACCGAGTGGGGATCTGTTCGGCTTCTTGCAGTCATCGATGCACCGGTGCATCCATGCAGTGACGGATGCCCTGTATGCCAACGTGGACCGCTATATTCAGTTCCCTGTGCAGGAAGCCCGTACAGCGGGCTTCGCTGCCGTGACCAGGATGCCCATGGTCCAGGGGGCGATCGATGGGATGCACGTCACCGTGCGGCCACCATCTGATAACAGGGCCGTGTTCACAAAAAGGAAGGGGACCTACACCATGAACGTGCAGGTGGTCTGTGACCACCGCATGAGGATCCTACAGGTCTGCGCCCGGTGCCCGGGCAGTATACAAGACTCGTTCATATTGGCGCAGACGTTCATCCCCGCAATGTTCGAGGGACGCCAACCCTGGCTGAGGCGCTGGTTGCTGGGCGACAAGTGGCTGACGACGCCTATATGGAGGCCACAGACTTCCGCGGAGAACAGCTACAACGATGCCCATGCACCGACCAGGGGTGTGACAGAGAGGTGCTTTGGGCTGCTGAAGATGCGTTTCAGGTGCCTGGACAGCTCTGGAGGGGCCCTCCAGTACCCGTCAGATAGGGTCGGCCGCATTGTTGTGGTCTGCTTCGTCCTGCACAACGTAGCCCAGCAGAGGGGCGATGTGCTGGAGGTAGAGGAGAGGGAGGGGGAGGGGGAGGAGCAGAGCGACAAAGGGCAGGCCTCCCCGGACCCCGGATGAGGAGGATGGGGGCAATGTACAGGGCCGAATGGCAGGATATGGAAGGGCGGCTGCCCACCGTTACCAGTGGGCATGGGACGGGTTGATAGCCGCCCGGTTCACAGACTGGGGGGGGGGGGGGGAAATCGCCGGGTATGGGCACAGAGGGCACAATATGGCACCAGCCTACCTCCCTCACCCCACCCACCCACCACCAACCACCCTCACCCCACCCACCCACCCACCAACCACCCTCACCCCACCCACCCACCACCAACCACCCTCATCCCACCCACCCACCCACCAACCACCCTCATCCCACCCACCCACCACCAACCACCCTCACCCCACCTACCCACCACCAACCACCCTCACCCCACCCACCACCAACCACCCTCACCCCACCCACCCACCACCAACCACCCTCACCCCACCCAACCACCACCAACCACCCTCACCCCACCCACCATCAACCACCCTCACCCTACCCACCCACCACCTACCACCCTCACCCCACCCACCCACCACCAACTACCCTCACCCCACCCACCACCAACCACCCTCACCCCACCCACCCACCACCAACCACCCTCACCCCACCCACCACCAACCACCCTCACCCCACCCACCCACCACCAACCACCCTCACCCCACCCACCCACCACCAACCACCCTCACCCCACCCACCCACCACCAACCAGCCTCACCCCACCCACCCTCACTCCACCCACCCACCACCAACCACCCTCACCCCACCCACCCACCACCAACCACCCTCACCCCACCCACCCACCACCAGCCAGCCTCACCCCACCCACCCTCACTCCACCCACCCACCACCAACCACCCTCACCCCACCCACCCACCACCAACCACCCTCACCCCACCCACCCACCACCAACCACCCTCACCCCACCCAACCACCACCAACCACCCTCACCCCACCCACCCACCACCAACCACCCTCACCCCACCCAACCACCACCAACCACCCTCACCCCACGCACCCACCACCAACCACCCTCACCCCACCCACCCACCACCAACCACCCTCACCCCACCCACCCACCACCAACCACCCTCACCCCACCCACCCACCACCAACCAGCCTCACCCGACCCACCCTCACTCCACCCACCCACTACCAACCACCCTCACCCCACCCACCCACCACCAACCACCCTCACCCCACCCAACCACCACCAACCACCCTCACCCCACCCACCCACCACCAACCACCCTCACCCCACCCAACCACCACCAACCACCCTCACCCCACGCACCCACCACCAACCACCCTCACCCCACCCACCCACCACCAACCACCTTTACCCCACCCACCCTCAACCCACCACCAACCACCCTCACCCCATCCGCATGCACACCACCCCTCCATTGCGCAACCACCTGCGGCACAACGGGCCAGGCTTACATGGTCGCTGGTGGAAGCGGGCCTATTGCATGCCGTGGAGGATGATGACAACCCGCTCTGCGATTAGCTCTGGGCTCTACATCGTTAGACAATGTCTGACCCATGGCCATGGTACCACCCTCCACCTGGGCCGTCCCTGCATGCGGCCTGACACTGCAGCGCAAGGTCCCATCGTCTGCCCGGGGGGATCGCAAGGGTGACCCGGGGGGGTGGGCACTCACCGGATGCCAACGTCTAACACCCTTCACACACACACTGGTACTCACCTCACACCACTCCCCCGCACGCATCGGACAGAGCACACGGGCAGCTTCTGTAGGTGTGAAAGTGATTTTAATGACAAAACAGTTCATACACATGCCCTAGCCCCTATAACTAGTCTGTGCCCTGCACCCATACCAACTTCCTCAGTGTCTAATATTTTGGCCTTATGGGCCCTAAGACTACGTCTAGGTGCTTCCCCAGACGGTACAGCAGAATTGGAGGTGGGGCCGTTTCCTGGGCCAGGCCGCGGCTCGGGCGACTGGGATGGTGTGGTGCCAGCCTGTTCTGCGCGTTGCCCACCAGATGCACCCCGGACAGATGGAGGGGGGGAGTACGAGGTGTTGGGATTTTCCGGGACCTCCCCTACAGGGGGACTCGGAATGGACCCCAGCACCTCCTCCTCCCTCAGGGTGCCCGATGGCCCCCGGGCCTCTCCATGGGTCAAGGGTGCGAACGGATCCAGCATCTGACGCCCCCCCCCGGCACCTGGCACTGCAAATCCTAGAGGCCCGCCTTGGTATCGACGAGGGTCAGCAAGTTTGCAGCCATGGAGCTCAGGGAGTTGGCCATCCCTGTCTGTGACTGTGCGACGCCGGCCAGCACCTGGGCAATGGCGCTGATTCCCTCAGCGAAGGCCTGCTGAGACTGGGCCATGGCCTGCTGGGACTGCGCCATGGCCTGCTGGGACTGCGCCATGGCCTGCTGAGACTGGGCCATGGCCTGCTGGGACTGCGCCATGGCCTGCTGAGACTGGGCCATGGCCTGCAGAGACTGGCCCAGGGCATGCTGTGACTGGCCCATGGCCTGCTGGGACTGGGCCATGGTGTTGAGCGCCTCTGCAATCCACTGCTGGCTCTGGCTCATAGCTTCCTGTGAGAGGGCAGCCATGTCCCGGCCACAGACGCTGCCTGCACGGACAGCCCCAGGCCCTGCATACTTCTCCCCATGTCCGACACCGTCGCACCCATTGCCTCCACCGCGGACGCCACCCGTGCGGTGTCGGCCTGGGCGGCACGCATGACTGGCACCACTCCCTGCTCCTGCACACGGGTGGACTCCTCCACCTGTGTCTGCAGCTGCCGCAGTCCGGCCGTCACCCCCGCCACTTGTCTCAGGGTCCCTGACTGCATCGGGTCTATGGGCGGGTGAGGGAATTCCCGGAACCCGGGACCCGTCTGGGCAGCAGATGGTTGCCTGCGCCGGGCTGCCCTCCGACCGCCCGGCCCCTCGGCTGCTCCTACCTCCACCTGCTGTACCGGGACGGCTGTGTTGTGTGCACCAGTTGGTGTACCAGAGGCCTCATCACTAAAATGCCCAACCGAGATGAGTGTCTCTGCGGTGGTGGAGGGTGTAGGAGATAGCAGTGGCGTCATGGCGTGCTCCTCATCCAACCCGAAGTCCAGGGTCCCCTGGGCTGGTGTTTCCTGTCCATCCGTCCCCTGTGTGTGGGTGTCCGATGTGTTAGGGTTCTGTGCGTCGGTGTCCTGTGTGTCGGTGTCCTGTATGTCAATGTCCTGTGGGTGGGTATGTCCTGGGTTGGTGTGTCCTGGGTGGGTGTGTCCTGGGTGGGTGTGTCCTGCATGTGGGTCTCCTGGGTGTTTGTGTTGTGTGTGGCAGTGTCCCGGGTCGGTTGGGATGGGGGCCTGTTGCTGTAGCTGCCCTCCTCGTCGCTGGGTGTGGCCCGCCGGCGTCGCTGCACTGGCACAGGGTGGGGGCATCGTATGCCTGCTGCTCTGGGTCTGTCCCTGCCGCGTGGGCGGCCTGGCACAGGGTGGGGGCGTTGTATGCCTGGCGGGTCGGGTCTGTCCCTGTCTTGTGGGCGGCCTGGCACAGGGTGGGGGCATCGTATGCCTGACGGAGCGAGTCTGTCCCTGTCTCGTGGGCGGCCTGGCACATCCTGGGGGCGGTCGGCATCCGCAGGAACGGGTGGGTCGACATGTGTTCCTGCAAAACACAATACAACATGCATGGTTAGACACGCAGAGGGGGATGGGGATGGGAGGAGGGGGGGAAGAGGGTTTGAGGGAAGGGGGTAAGGTGGGAAGGGGAAAGGGGGAAGGGGGGAATGGGGTATGGGGGAAGGGGGTGGAAGGTGGGATGGGGAAAGGGGAAAGGGGGGAATGGGGAAGGGGAAATGGGGGGATGGGTGTATGGTGGAAGGTGGGAGGGGGTATGGTGGATAGGGGGAAGGCGGTATGGGGAAAAGTGGGGAATGGGGAAGGGGGTATAGGGGGAAGTGGGTAAGGTGGGATGGGGAAAGGGAGAAAGGGGGGGAAGGGGGTGAAAGTGGGATGGGGGAAAAGCGGGAATGGGGAAGGGGGTAAGGTGGGATGGGGGAAGGTGGGATGGGGGATAGGGGGAAAGGGGTCAGGCAGTTGCGGGTCTCACTTGGTGATGCGCCCCCGACCTCTGCATCCGCAACCTCCCGGTCCTCTGGTCCGCCTGCAAGGTCCAGGGTGCTCTCTTTGTGAACGGTGAGGGGGTGCAATTCAGGTGGACCCCCTCCGGTCCTCTCACGCTCCCGGTTGTTATGTGCGCGCTTCTCCTGCCGGGGGGGAGGGGGGGTGGAAGGGATGAAGGACAACACTGTTATGCAGACATATACATGCGGACCAGCGGTTGTGTGTATGTTGGCATACGTTCACACCCCATCCTGCCAACGCAGCCTGCATGGGTGGGTTCAGCCATGTCGGTTTTAGGTCTGGCTGTCCCACCCATTGGGGGGGGGGGGGGGTACTCACCCTGGCTGCCCTGACTAGGTCATTGACTTTCTTGTGGCATTGGATGCCTGTCCTGGCTGTTATGGCCACGGCGCTGACGACCTCTGCCACCTCCTTCCACAGGCTGTGGTGTGACCCTGCAGCAGTGTCTGGGGTACAGAGCCACTCCCCCACCACCGCCACACCACCCCATCTCCCCCAAACCACCTCCACACCATCCCAACCGACAATCCAATCATGTCTTGTGTATTGCAGGATCACCTGGTGATGAGGTGGGCCTTTCTGATGCCCCTGCCCCCGACCCCAATGCCAAGCAAATTCAAGCGGCGGAGCAGCAATGGACAGCAAAGTAGCCTCCAAACGCCAGTCCGGGGACGATACTGACTTTCCGTCATAGCCTCCACCATCCCAGAGACACTCAGCTCGATTGGGCACTTTAGTGAAGAGCCTCCAGGACAGGCAGTGCCAGGTGGCAGAGGAGCCCCAGGAGTTCGCTCCAGTTGCATCCCCATCCCAAGGAATAGCCCGGGTGTTATCAGGCACCCTGCAGGAGGAGGAGGTGATGATTCAATGTTTTTACCTCTTTGGTTAATTCCTCATTGCCAAACTTCCTCCTTCAAGTCTTTATTCTCTTGATTCAATTCTTCACTGGAGTTGTTCTTATTTTCTAGTTGCTTTTTCATGGAGTTCATCTTACTCCCCACTGTCTCCTTAATTTATGCTCCGACTGAACTACATTTTGTAAACTTTTGCAACTTTTTTTTTCAAGTTTGCTGTCAGCAATTTCATCTTGTTGCTTTACTGTCTTCTCTCGAGGTTTAGTCCTTTTTGCTGATTCCTCTTTATAATCATAGAATAGGGGTGGCATGGTGCCACAGTGGTTAGCACTGCAGCCTTACAGCAACAGAGACCCAGGTTCCATTCCAGCTTTGGGTGACTGCGTGTGTGGGGTTTGCACGTTCTCTCCATGTTTTGTGGGTTTCCTCCGGGTGCTCTGGTTTCCTCCCACAGTCCAGAGATGTGCAGGTTAAGTGGATTGGACATGCTAATTTGCCCTTTAGTGTCCAAAGGTGTGCAGGTTAGGTGGGGTTACGGAGATAGGGTAGGGGAGTAGGCCCAGGTAGGGTGCTCTTTCAGCAGGCCGGTGCAGTCTCAGTGGGCTGAATGGCCTCTGCCTGCACAGTATGGATTCTATGATTCATTAAATTAATGATTATAGAATCCTTACTGTGCATAAGGACGCCATTTGGCACATCCAAAAGAGCACTTTTCTTTGGCCCACTCCCCCCGCCCTATCCCTGCCCTATCCCTGCAACCCAGCATAGTGATTATGGCTAATCTATCTGACCTGTACATGTTTGGACATTAAGGGCAACTTAGCATGGCCAGTGAACCTAACCTGCACAATTTTGGAATGTGGGAGGAAACCGGAGCACCCGGAAGAAACTCACCCAGACTTGAGTAGAATGTGAAATATCCACGCAGTTAGTCACCCACAGCCGGAATCGAATCTGAGACCCTGATGTTGTGAGACAACAGTGCCAACTGCTGTGCCACCAATATGTTCAATAGTTTTTTGTTTCTTTTGAAGTCTTTAATTTATGCTTCTTTCACGATGGGAATCCATCATGTTATTACTGGACATGTCTATTTCACAAATGGAACCTTCATTTTGCCTTGTCTTAAATTCAACCAATCCCATTTGGCTCACTGTTGATCAGGTCTGTCTCCGAAGAAGTGCTAACTTGTTTCTATTCTGCAATTCTTTCATTGCCCTTCTTGTGGGTCTTTTGTTGCCATTCTTCTGGGGTCTTTTATTTCCATTCTGGGGTCATTCAGTTCCCTCTTTCTGGGGTCATCCATTGCCTCTTATCTGATATCTTATGTTGCCCTTCTTTTAGAGTCTTTCATTGATCTTCTGGGCTCTTCCAATGTCCTTCAGGGGTCTTTCATTGGCTTCTTCTTGGGTCTTTCAGTGCCCTCCTTCTGGGGGCTTTCAGTGCTTCCTTATGGGATCTGTCTATGCCCTCCGTCTGGCATCTTTCATTGTCCTCCTTCTGGGATCTTTCAGTGCCCTCTTTCTGGGATCTTTCAGTGCCCTCCTTTTTGGAGGTTTCATTGCCCTCCTTCTGGGGGCTTTCATTGCCCTTCGTCTGGGATCTTTCTGTGTCCTCCTTTCCGGGGTTTCATTGCCCTCCTTCTGGGGGCTTGCATTGCTCTCTTCTTGGAGTCTCCTACTGTTTCTTATCTGAGGCCTTCTGTTGTTTCTTTCTTAAGTTTTTCATTGTCTCCTCTGAGGCCTTCCATTGCCTCTTCCCTGAGGTCTTCATTGCCTTCTCTGAGTTATTCTGTTGCCACTTCCTGGCGGTCTCCATTGCTTATGGACCTTTTTTTGAAAGTTGTCCGCCATCTGAGCTGTTATCCAATTTCCTGTCCATTGCCGTTTATTTCTTCTTGTGGTTGCTGCTTTAAGTGCATTGTCACTCTAAATGCATTACCTGATTAAATACATTACCTCTTTAAGACTGCCATCTTTTGTTTCAATAAACAGTCAGCAGAAGCTGGGGTTCTCTCTGTGTTTTTCCCATGTTTTTGAAGTTTTGGCACAAACCTGGCTGCTCTTTTGTTAACTTTTAAAACTTAAACATTTAGTGAAGGAAAGCCCTTTTAGTGACCTTTGTAGATATTTTTATTCTGGCCATTTGCGGAGTCGTTTTTTTGTCAATTTTACTGAGAGTTCCGTGTTCTTGAGGTCCAAGGGTTGTTTTATAAACTTAATAACTTTTATTTTAAACACATTGATGACTTCTCTTTTTAAAATTGCAGAATTTCACTGCCTGAAGTTCATTCCTGCAGGGACAACGACCATGGAGCCCCCACAGGCTCTGCTCCGATCAGGAGCCTATCAGCTTTAGCCTCTTCATGTTCTCGCACTTCTGGAGAACGCGCTGTAGCTCCTTTGGGCATTTTTTTTCCTATTCACACAAAGTCTGCTTTCTGTGTTCTCATCTCTTTTAAAAAAAACACAGTTGCAGCAACTCTTTGTTTTTCTTTAACCCAATGTCATGATATTCAAACACACACATCATGATAGACACACCAACAGACAAATCAGAACACACAACACCACAACCAATGACAGAAAGATATAAAAGCACAGACACGACCCCCGGTGGTCAGTATTAGCTGCAGAGGAGGACCAGGACAGATCTGCTACCAAACACACTCAGGGAGACAGCACGTGCAGAGTATCCAGAACGAACTGTATTATAAGAGTTAAAATAAAATAGAGTTGTACCACATACAACTGTGTTGGCTCATCTGTGCACCAGAGCACCCAACACCACATGGTACAGGAGTGGATCGATACCTGCCGGCATACCTCAGTGTACAGAGACAACCAGCAGTGCCCAGGCAAAATGATAGAGCTCCCGGTTCCGCAGCCGCTCCAGTGCTATGGCGATCTCCGCGAAAACTGGCGGCGATTCCGGCAATGGTTCGAATTGTTCCTGGTGGCAGCTGAACTCCAAGACCTGGATGATAGCGAAAAAATTGAATTTCTCCTCACCATCGCCGGTGCAAGGGCAAGAGAAATATTCACAAGGTTCAGGTTCTTCAGGAGGCAGCAAAGGTACGATTACCAGGCAATCCTGGACAAATTCTCCAAGTACTGTGAAGAAAACGCAATCCAATCGGCAAGTAAAGGTAAGAAAAGCTGCAGTACTCACCTCGTGGCTGGGATCCCGGAGCCCGAATTCCCAGAGGCCGAAATCCCGGGCCTGAGAGAGGGCTGGGTCGAGGTTGGCGGCCATCTTGCTAAAGGTATCACGCTAGCACAGTTGCGCGAGCAGTGCGCAGAACCGGAAGTTTCGTTTGCGCATGCGCGAGATGCTGCGCATGCGCAGTCAAGAAAACGGCCATCGGTAAAGGAACAGCGATCTGAGCATGCGCAGTCGCTTCCTACGTGCTACATACCGAGCGTCAGGATGTCAGAGGCCCCAGGCTGCACCAATTTAAAGGGGAAATGTCCCAAATCCAATTTAAAAGGGAAACGTCCCAAATCAAAAAAACAAAAATCTGTTAAAGCTGTAAAACAACCTTCCCTCACCTGGAATGACAGCACATTGCCGCAAATTGACCCAGGAGATGAATTTGACCTCCGAAGAACCCTCCGACAAGCAGTTACCTACGCACAAGCCGATGATTCCGACCTCGAATACTTTGATGACGATCTTTACAGTGTTTCCGGACCTCGTGAGCCCAATGATAGCTCCGTGGTCCTATACGACTATGACTCGGACGAACCTTTCGTGTTGCACATTGGCGGCCCCCACATTGAATCCGACGCAGATGCGGATTCATTTTTCGGATTTGAGGATCTTCAATCCAGCAGATATGACGTTCCAACTTATCAGTACCGGATGATGCTGCAGCCTGACATTAACAGACAGGGAGCGGTGCAAGCACACGGAGAGCGCCCTGCTGCCACACAGAGCGTGGTCCACGTCCCGCTCAACGTTCCCGACTCTATGAAAGAAGACATGCAAGACTCCAGAGTGCAGTCCTCGCATGAACCAGAAGTGACTCCAGTGTCACAAGCTTCCACAGCAAGCTCGTGGACAGACTCCACAATTGCAGAAATGCAAGACTCCAGAGCGCAGTCCTTGCACGGACAAGAAGTGACTCCAGTGTCACAAGCCTCCACAGAGAGCTCGTGGACAGCCTCCACGATAGAAGCAACGCAAGACTCCAGAGCACAGTCCTTGCACGAACAAGAAGTGACTCCAGTGTCACAAGCCTCCACAGAGAGCTCGTGGACAGCCTCCACGATAGAAGCAACGCAAGACTCCAGAGCGCAGTCCTTGCACGAACAAGAAGTGACTCCAGTGTCACAAGCCTCCACAGAGAGCTCGTGGACAGCCTCCACGATAGAAGCAACGCAAGACTCCAATGTGCAGTCCTTGCAGGAACAAGACCATGAGGGTCTAGCAACCTCTCCTGACCAACCAGCGGCAGACGATGCAAGTCTGCCATGCTCACGTGAACAGCAAGAAGGCTATAACAGCCTACCATGCTCCACTACACAGCAGCATGACCATGACGGTCTCTCATGCTACAATGAAGGGCACAGCGCTGAAGACTGTTCAAGCCCAACTGAAGACAAGCCAAAGGAATCGCCTCGTCCAAGCCCGAAGAAAAAAGGTTTATGCGCTGACCTTCAGGATCATTATAGCCGAACAGAGATTAATAATGCTGCACGGCCACAGAAGGATGCTGAGGATTTGCTAACGAAATTAATTGAATGTTTAACTTGCAAGGAGCAGACTGAGAATTGCCAGTGTTTTAGTACGGATCGAAAAAATGGACAAGACATTGATCCTCAGGTAATGGAAATAACACAACCTGAATCATATCTACAGCAGGGACAAATGTCTCCCTTCAACACAACGCCGCAAAATCCCAACTTCGGAGACCAGCAGTTAGTCAGTAATGACTCTTCAAACCTTGAGGGGAACATTAATTGCATTGAACCTATACACACTCCACTGATTATTGAGCAGAACATTGGAGCAAGAATCCTGAGGACACCGACATCGAGTAGCCAGATAACGAATTTAAAACCCACAGCAGTTTCAAGTGAACCAAGTGTGCTTTCCACTAATGGTGAAGATGCAGATAAGGTCGACCCGATTATCCATTGTACCACACTAACCCCAGTGATTAAGCAGTTATGTATGGGGAGTATAATGTGGGCAATTGAGAACAGTAAAAGAGAGACTGTGACCATGCCAGTCCCAGCAAAATCAGACCCAGAGACCATGAAGGCATGTACATTAGACAAAGATACATATGAGGTACCTGAGAAGAAAAGTGAAACGGAATGTTCTTTGGAAAATAGTACAATATCGATAGAAACATTGGATCCTATATTCGAGACCATACATATGGGAGAATTTGGGGGTAATAAACAAGGTTCTGCAATGTCTGGGGGAAGATTTAAAATTCCAAAGAAGAAAAGCCCAAATGAAGGACAACGGCAAGACAATGACAGTCCACCGACATGGTGTGCACCACCAGATGAAAACTCTGACAATTTACCCAACCCTAGTGAACAGCAAGCTGTTAATGAGGATCTATCCACGGGATGTGAGACGAGTGACGACAGCATCCCACTTCCCATGCAAAAGGTGCAAGGTGACAGACCTCGCCTAGTGCGTACCGAGGCACTCGACGATCACGGTGGGACCACTGACGACTGCGGTGGCGGCGCACCGCTTCCACCCTCGATGGCTCGACCCTCTCCACTGGTTGGTGCATTCCTGCATGTTCCGACTCCAGAAGTGCAGCTTCAGGGAATCTCGGCTGCCTCCAGTGAACCTGTTGGGACTCCGGACGGGGGGCATCGACGGAAGGCAGACCGGACTCCAGATGGGGAGCAGCCAAGCGCCGACTCTGATTTGCGCACGCCAGACCTTGCTCCGGACGGGCGGTGTCGCGGCCTCGGTGATGGCACGCTCAGGGTGACGGCGGATGCCACGGCGACAGGGAATGGATCGCGTGGCAGTCCCACTGGGTCGGCAGTGGCAACCAGCACCGGCGGTCCAAGATGGACACACCAATTCGCACCATCGCCAGACGTTGATGCGAGCAACAATTCTCTCTCCAAGGCGACATGCTTCGACGTTTCTCTGCGGAGTCGCCCTTCCGGCACAGCAGGTGGCCGGAACCAGCGTGCACGGTCTCGGCCAACTTCCACATCTGGCACAGTCATCGCCTTGCATGATATTAGTGATGGTGCTACTTCGATGGCAACGACCCATCGGCTACAAGATGCCGTCCACCACAAACATAAAAAGAAAAAAGACTCCACCTTGTTCCTGGCATGCAGGGCGGATGGATTGGTGCGTAGGCGCAATCAGCGAGCTTTGCGCCGCCTTCCACGCTCGCAACTGAACCGTACGCACACGCCGGATCCTCCACTGGTTCCCAAGGATGACTTCGTGGAGATGCCACGGATCATGCCCCTTCCATCGCCACCAGAACCAAACCACAGCCAAGGCACCACTAACAAAGATGTTGAATGTTATATTTGCACGAATGAAAAAACCAAGCACTGCACGAAGTACAACAAATGGTAAAGTAGAGACTTCGGCAACAACATCACCTCCAACAGTCCAAGGTGAACCAGTGTGACCCCAAATCTCCACAGCTGAACCGGCTTGAGGACCAGCCCATTCTTGAGGCGGTCACCCATTAGACTGGACTGATAACGCTGTTCATACGTTCAAAAAGTCAAACACTTCTGTATTATAACCTGTTGTTGTTTATTGTTCCAGATATCGTCTGACCGGACCAATGTTCAAGTTTTTTTTTCTCTCGCATCCAAGTTTTGTTATGGTACAACCTTGTTAGTGTGACGCACCCGACATCGCCCCATGTAAATAGTTACGTCATATACACACGCTGTACACAACACACACACACACTCTTAGATGCACTCACGACACAATTATATTTATAACCACGTAGGCACATATCTTTGTAAAAAGGGGGGATGTCATGATATTCAAACACACACATCATGATAGACACACCAACAGACAAATCAGAACACACAACACCACAACCAATGACAGAAAGATATAAAAGCACAGACACGACCCCCGGTGGTCAGTATTAGCTGCAGAGGAGGACCAGGACAGATCTGCTACCAAACACACTCAGGGAGACAGCACGTGCAGAGTATCCAGAATGAACTGTATTATAAGAGTTAAAATAAAATAGAGTTGTACCACATACAACTGTGTTGGCTCATCTGTGCACCAGAGCACCCAACACCACACCCAAGTTCTATTTTCCTTAAACTCAAAGTCACAGCTCTTGCCTCTGAGAGTTTTTTTCTCTTATTTCTTACTTAAACCTCCGACTGTACCAGCCAATTCCGGTTTGCTTTGGGTCTGTCCCTCAGTCTCTCCAATGCACTGAGCCTCCCCGAATATCTCTCCCTCTAATCTACAATGTAAATGGAAGTACCTTTCTGCATTTCGGGGCAGCACGGTAGCATAGTAGTTAGCACCGTGGTTTCACAACGCCAGGGGCCCAGGTTTGATTCCCCGCTGGGTCACTGTCTGTGCGGAGTCTGCACGTTCTCCCCGTGTCTGCGTGTGTTTCCTCCGGGCACTTCGGTTTCCTCTCACAGTCCAAAGACGTGCAGGTTAGATGGATTGGCCATGCTAAATTGCCCTTCGTGTCCAAAAAGGTGAGAAGGGGTTATCGGGTTAGGGGGATAGGGTGGAAGTGAGGGCTTAAGTTGGTCGGTGCAGACTCAATGGGCCAAATGGCCTCATTCTGCACTGAATGTTCTGTGTTTTATGTTCTATTTCTCTCACACGTCTTGTGGATTCTGACCCGGGAGTCTTGCCGTGTTCTCTCTGTTGCTCCGCATCTTGTAATGATCTATGGTCTGGCAATATCTCAACATTCAAATGGGTTAAAACAGAATACTCACATGTGTCAGGCCAGGTGCAGTGTCATCATAAATTTATCCTCATCGCCAGATATAACAACCCGCTTTCACAGGCTTCATTCGAAACACAAAAGGTAAAACCTTACAGAGGCCAGCAGTTGCCCCCAAACAGGGAACATGGCTGCCCTAGTCCCTCCATTTCTTCTGCCCTGGAGAGGACTCCACCCCCTGAGGCTATCGCTCTCAATCCCAATTGCTTCCCCAAGCCACGTGACCCTCTTCTGTTGTGTTGTCCTTAAAGGTACAATCACCACAAATCATTACATTCTTGTTCCTTCCAGAGGGGATGGCACCTGTGTATTGACAGTATCCCCAAGGATTTGTTGAGGCACGCACCCTCCTTTATGCACTTTGGTACACCTGTGACAGAAGATGCCAGATGCAAGACAGTTTATTAATGACAAAATCAAATTACTGTGGATGCTTGAATCTGAAGCAAAATCAGAAAATGCTGGACAATCTCAGCAGGTCTGACAGCATCTGTGGAGGGGAAAGGGAACTAACGTTTCGAGTCTGGATGTCCAGCTTTGACAAAGCGTCATCCAGACTCAAAATGTTAGCTCCCTTTTTATCTCCGCAGATACTGATAGACCTGCTGAGATTGTCCAATATTATCTATTTTTGAATTTTGTGAATGGCCATGGGTTCTGGGCAGCATCAAGTGTATACATACACCCATCAAGTCAAGTGGGCGGCACGGTAGCACAGTGGTTAGCACTGTTGCTTTACAGCGCCAGGAACCTGGGATTCCCGCTTGGGTCACTGTCTGTGCGGAGTCTGTACGTTCTCCCCGTGTCTGCATGGGTTTTCTCCGGGTGCTCCGGTTTCCTCTCAAGTCCCCAAAAATGTGTTTGTTAGGTGAATTGGACATTCTTAATTCTCGCTCCGTGTACCCAAACAGGCGCCGTAGTGTGGTGACTCGGGGATTTTGACAGTAACTTCATTGCAGTGTTAATGTAAGCCTACTTGAGACTCGAACAAAGATTATTATGATTATTATTATAAGTGATGAAGTGGAAATAAAAAATAGAGATTCAGTCAATATGTACATTCTTTATGATGTTAAACTCAAACATCCCCCAATTTAATTTGACCGTCTGTCATGTCTCTTGAACTCTGCATTAGGTGAACATTCAAGATCTCTTCCATGGAGATGTCAAGTTTGATCGATGGCCAGGATGTGATTCTGGGTATTCGTCTTTTACCTTGTCCGGTGATATTGGTTGTTACGGCATGCGAAAGGGCTGAAATCACCACTCATAGAAGGGAGGAATGAGAGGCCTGAGACTTTTAAGTGGAAAGTTCTGAGAGTTGGAATAAAGATGTAAATTGGACAAGTAAGACCTGTAAATAAAATTGCAATGCACACTAATGCTGATACATCAGTAGCTCTGGTTCCACAGAAAAATCAAAGCAAGTCAATACAACATCACCAAATAGCATTAATGGTTTCAATTTAGTTCCAAATATTGTCTTCCTCTGCGCTATATTCATCTTTTCTATATTGATCTGTCAATTACAGAAACCCACATAAGTAACTTCGTATTCGCACAACATAAAGACATGTTTAAAATTATGATCAGAAAGATCTATTATTGAATCTTTTTTTGCCCAACCGATTGACAAATTCTAACTAGTATAGCACCAGTGCAACGAACAAACAGTGAAAATAAGATAAGGTCAAAGTTATTTATCCTCAGTTAGCAGGTATCTGAGATGGATGGAAGCTATAACCATCCTTAATAATGGTAATTCTGTTTCTCTCCACACAGATACCACCAGAGCTCCTGATTATTTCTGGCTTTTTCTGTTTATATTTCAGATTTCATTCTGTCGTCCTCATGACATCCCACTGCAGTACTGAAGACTTGTGCTCCAGAGCTATCCGTACCCCTCGCCAAGCTAGTCCAGGATAGTTGCAAAGGTGGTATATACCCCAACAAAGTAAAACATTTCTCATTAGTCCTTTCCACAAAAAGCAGGGAAAATCTAATCTGGCCAAGGACTGACCCATCAGCCGCCTATCAATCACCAGTAAAGTGATGGAAGATGTAACATGTTTGTGCTATTACGCAGTACTTACTCACCAATAACCAGCTCACTGGTGCTCAGTTTGAGTTTCACTGGAGACATTTGGCACCAGACAGCATTACAACCTTGGTCCTAACACGGATAAAAGTGCTGAACTCAAGAGGTGAGCTAAGAGTGACTTCCCTTGACATCATGGCAGCATTTGACCAAGTGTTAACATCGAGAAGCCCTAGCAAAATTGAAGTTCATGGGAATCGGGGAGGGGGGGAGGCGCTCTCTACCGATTGGAATCATACCTAGCATAAAGGAAGAAGTTTGTAGTTGTTGAATACCAATCATCTCAGCAACAGCACATCGTTGCAGGAGTAGCCGAGGCCCAATCATCTCCAGATTCTTCATCAAGACCTTCCCTTCATCATAAGGTCAGAAATAGAGGCCTTAGCTGATGATTGTACAATAAATAAAATAAGGAGATGGGAATGAACTTCTGTGATGAAAATGTGCAAATTGCTACCACAGGGAGTAGCTGAGGAGATATCTTTTTTTTTGCGAGAGTTTGGAGTAGCTGCCACGGCAGAAAGCACACTTCTCACATGTATAGTTGCAGTCTCAGTTATCCCTTGAATTAAAACTGCAAATGCGCTATATTCTCCTCTCTAAAAAAAATTCCTTGCATTTTTTTAAATGGTCGCATTTGAGCAGATTGAAAATCAGATAGTTATTGCCTGAGACTGGCGAATTCTGACTGACTGCAACAGCACAGGAAGCCACACTCTCTGATCTGATGAGAGGCTGACAGGTAGGTACTTAAGCGATTCAAATGGGATGGGTGCTTTTTTCCTGACGGGACAAGATATAGGGCAGTTTCTGTTGCATATAACCTTTGCTATAAAGTGAAGGAGAGGGTGGCGAGGGCTTGGGAAAGGGGTGGTGAACGAGGGACAGCGAATAGAAGAACTTAATTCAAAATTCCATTTTTAATTTCTCGGTGACTATAGTGCATTTATAGCCTCTGGTTTTGCTCTTCCCATTCTCTGGAGAAAAATATTGGTCCTTTATTGGCACTACTGATGATACCTCACGGACTACACTGATTCCCCGGCATGAACATCGTGTTGGTAAGGGCCCATGATATTTCAGGCACACAGGAATCGATGTAAGTCTGCGTGTCACTGTCATGTGAACAATATTCTCTCCCTCAGTATCTACTCTGTCAAAATCTTTCAGGATTTGAAAGACCTTTCTTCGATCACACCACAGTCTTGTCCTTTCAGTGGAAAAGAGACCCAGCCTGTTTACTCTTTCCTGATGGGTATAACCTCGCAGTTCTCATATCATCTCTGTGAACGTTCTTTGTGTCTTCTCTAATCTATGTATTTTTTATGTGTGGTGACCAGAACTGCTCACAGTACTCCTAAGTGTGATCTAACCAAGGTTTGACACAAGATATCTCTTTGGAGATAAATCTTAGTGCTTGGTTTGCTGTTTTTAATGTCTTCATTTTAAGGATTTCTGGATCTGTGCTCCCAGATAGCTTAGCTCCTTTACCTCATTGACATTCTTATTTTCTAAGTGACATGTGGCCTCCTTATCCTTCTAACTAAAATGTAATACTTCATACTTTGCCGTGTTAAAATTGATGTGCTAATTCTCTACATATTCTGAAAGTTCATTAGGGCCTTGTGATTTGTTGCAGTTCTCCTCAGTATTGATGATGCCTCCTCAGTATTGGTTAAGCCGCCCATCCTTAAATATCAAAATTGTGTTTTTGATTTCAAAGTCTGAATCGTAAATATGAATTGTGAGTGGTCCCAGCCCTTAGCCTGTGGAACATCACTTCCCAGCTTCTGCCACTCCGAAGAATTACTTCATTACCCCTATTCCTCGCCAAATCTCCATTTGGCTGGGAAAGAGCTGCGCAGGCATGGTTTAGATCTTTTATGTTGGGCCCATGCGCATGACCAACAGGACTTGGAGCTGAAGACAAAGGTCCCTGCGTGCCTGCGCAAAATGCAAACATTCAAAAAGGGTGCAAGAACCCTGGGAGGAGGGCGAGAGACAAGGAGAGGTAAAAGAAAAGCAGGAGAGAGGACAGGGAGAAGTTAAAAATGAAGATCCCAGTAAGGGAAGAAGGCAGATAAAATAGGAGATGGACCTCAAATTTTTTCATATTATAGAGGTATGCCATTGTCATGATATGCGGACACACACACAATGATATACAGACAAGCAACTTGGACAGAGAGAACAGGACATAACCAATAAGCAGGCAGGACACTCAGGGGTGGGATCTGACTATAAAAGACACGAGGCACTCACACTCCGCCTCTTTCCACTGATGACCATCTAGAGAGCCAGTCAAGGGTGCTGTTACAATCTCACACCTCCACCATGTGGCTCAGGGCTAGTCTGGTTCAGTCAGACAGAGTAACCACACTTAAGTTAGCAGAGAGTCGAACTCACAGAGAACTGTGCTAATTGTGCTATTAATTCAATAAACCTGATTGAACTAGCTTCAAGGTCTGGAGCATCTTTCTGATTTAAGCTGCATCCAGTTGCAGCCAGTGTTAGACCAGTGTACCTAACACGACATGGTACCAGGAGACTACTAATTTAAGGTGGTTTACCTCAGTCCATTCCGTGACGACCAGCAAATGTATCCCGGCACAATGGAGAAGATTCAGGCTCCTCACCAGTGCAGGACCTCTGGCAATCTCAGTGCCAATTGGCGGATATTTAAGCAAATGTTTCTGCTGTACATCAAAACCCTCAGACCTCGAGGGTGCGTCTGATGCAAGAAAGATTGCGCTTCTCCTCTCAGCAGCAGGGGATCTTTTCCAGGGTAATCGAACCGACTGACTGGGTCAGCTCGATGGTGATGGTTAAAAAACCCTCTGGGGACCCGCGCATCTGCATTGATCCCAAAGATCTCAACCAGAATATAATGCGTGAACACTACCCCATCCTGAAGCGGGAGGAACTCACCAGTGAGATGGCACATGCACGGTTTTTCATGAAGTTAGATGCGTCACATGGATTCGGGCAAATCCAGCTGGACGAGTCCAGCAGAAGGCCCTGCACCTTCAACACACTGTTTGGCAGGTACTGCTATAACAGTATGCCATTCAGCATCGGAGATGTTTCATCACATCATGGAGCAGATGATGGAGGGCATTGAAGGCGTTCGTGTGTACATGGACGACGTCATCATATGGTCCACGGCCCCCGAGGAGCATGTTTCCCGTCTCCAGCAGGTATTCCGCCGTGTCCACACCAAGGGCCAAATTTTGCTTTGGCATGTTGACACTCAAGTTCCTAGGAGACCAGATTTCTCAGCAGGGCATGTGCCACGACACAGACAAGGTCACGGCCATCGCAGCCATGAAAGTCCTGGAAGACAAGAAGGCGGTATTGTGCTTCCTGGGCATGATCAATTTTCTGGGCAAGTTCATCCCAAACAGGGCCTCACACACCACGGGCCTACGAAACCTAGTGAAGAAGTCCACTGCCTTCGAGTGGAAGGCGGCCCATCAGGCAGAGTGGTTGGAGCTGAAAGCCAAGCTCACCACTGCATTCGTATTGACATTTTTCGACCCGGATAGGGAAACAGAAATCTCGACACGATGGCATTGTTGGGGTCCTGCTGCAACGCGATGACACCTCATCCTGGGCACCGGTTGCCTACGCATCAAGAGCAATGACACCCACCGAACAAAGGTGTGCACAAATTGAGAAGGAATACCTGGGCCTTCTCACTGGCATTCTCCAGTTTTACGACTATGTCTACGGCCTGCCGACATTTACAATCGAGACGGATCACAGGCCGCTGGTCCACATTATCCACAAGGACCTTAATGACATGACGCCTCGGTTGCAGCGCATCCTCCTCAAACTCAGAAAGTATGACTTTGACCTGGTCTACACGCCTGGCAAGGAGCTCATCATTGCCGATACACTGTCCCGCTCCATCACCGTGCCTAGTGAACCACTGAACGTCATCCGGCAAATTGAGTCACAGGTTGAGTCACAGGTGCAGCTGTGTGCTAGCATCTCCCGGCATCTGATGAGAAGGTGATTTGTATCTGTGAGGAGACAGCCAAAGACCCCCTCTTGCAGGATGTTATGCAACGCCTAGCCAATGGCTGGCAAAAAGGGATGTGCCTCGATTTTTCAATGTAAAGGACAACCTGACGGTGGTTAATGGTATCCTCCTCAAACTGGACCGGATTGTAATTCCACACAGTCTCCAGAGGTTGGTGCTCCGTCAAATCCATGAGGGCCACCTGGGTGTGGATAAGTGCAGACGCAGAGCCAGGCAGGCTGTCTACTGGCCCGGGATCAGCCAGGACATCGCGAACATGGTCCTTAACTGTGTGACCTGTCAACGCTTCCAGCCAGCGCAGAGTAAGGAGACACTTCAGCAGCATGAAATCGAAACCTCTCCGTGGTCCAAGGTTGGCATTGACCTCTTTCATGTAAATGTTCGTGATTACGTGTTAATCATTGATTACTTTTCCAATTACCCTGAAGTCGTGAAGCTCTGAGACCTCACATCGCAGACCATCAAGGCCTGTAAGGGGACATTCTCCAGGCATGGTATCCCACTCACTGTCATGAGTGAAAATGGCCTGTGCTTCAGCAGCCATGAATGGTCTCTGTTTGTCCAGTCGTATCAGTTCAAACACGTCACTTCCAGCCCACACTATCCGCAGTCAAACGGAAAAGTTGAGAAAGGGGTGCACATAGTGAAGCAGCTCATCTACAAGGCCGCGGATTCCACGTCTGACATTCACCTTGCGCTACTTGGGTACCGGGCGACCCACTGTCCATTGGCATGTCACCGGCTCAACTCCTGATGAACAGGGACCTGCGAACGACACTTCCGGCCATACACGTGCCCAACCTGGATCACCTCCCGGTGCTGCAGAAGGTGCAGCAACTCCAAGACCAGCACAAACAGGGCTATGATGCTCATGCCACCGATTTGCCCGTGTTATCCCCGTCAGACACTGTTCGGGTCAAGATCCCTGATGGAGGCTGGTCAGCTCGAGCTGTTGTTGCTCGACAGGCTGCCCCCCCGCTCGTATGTTGTGCATCTGGCTGATGGTTCTGTTGTGCGACGAAACAGACGGGCACTGCGCAAAGTTGCCTGCCCGCAACCACATTCTTCTCTGTTTCCTTCTGTTGTTTTGCCACTTCCTGATACTTCGACTGACGAGGCCACCAGTCAGGCTTCAATCCCACCACCTCTCCAGCGATCGACCAGGATCAGACACAAGCCACAGAGACTAGCCTTATGAACATTTGTTCTGTTTGCTATGTTCTGTGTTCTCGCATTAGACAGCTGTTTTCACATGTACATATGTTCACATCCACTGCATGTATATATGTTAATATTGGCCGATTCTTGTAAATACATTCACATATGTCATCCAAACAGTAAATAAAAGGGGAGATGTCATGATATGCGGACATACACCTAATGATGTACAGACAAGCAGGTAATGGACACAGAGAACAGGACATGACCAATAAGCAGGCAGGACACTCAGGGGTGGGATCTGACTATAAAATACACGAGTCACTCACACTCCGCCTCTTTCCACTGATGAACATCTAGAGAGTCAGTCAAGGGTGTTGTTACAATCTCACACCTCCACCACATGGCTAAGAGCTAGTCTGGTTCAGTCAGACAGAGTAACCACACTTAAGTTAGCAGAGAGTCGAACTCACAGAGAACTGTGCTAACTGTGCTATTTGTTCAATAAACCTGATTGAACTAACTTCAAGGACTGGAGAATCTTTCTGATCTAAGCTGCATCCAGTTGCAGCCAGTGTTAGACCAGTGTACCTAACATGACAGCCATGGCATATAAAAGATTGGGAAGCATTGGTTGATGGTATGGTCACATATTCATGACCTTTTGGAAAACCTAATGGGAATCTTATGCTCACTATTTTAACTGAGACACAGATCCAAATTCATTAAAATAATGGACAGGAGACTTTTACGTGAATGAACAAGCTAACTTGTTAAAAGTAACACAGTCCAATCTCCACTCTGTAAAGAATAATTACCTCATAGGGGTGACTACGAAGTTGCAATCTCACTGAGAGTTTTAAACGATTGCTATTTGTTGCAGTTAACACCGTCTTCAGAATTCCAGGTTGCGACCATTGCCTCGCAGCCCCTCCTTGTTTGCGATTATTTTCAATAAAACATAAATTGGATGCACAATTTCCCACTAATCAATTATTTATCTGTGAATTCGGAATAATCAAGGGACGAAAGAAATGGAATTTCAATAAGTAAATAAATAAATCCCCAAAACCTATCCTAGTTTATTACCTTCCCCATCGGTGTTAGAAGGAAGGGATTTCTTTTGTACCCACCCACCCCTCCGAACCCCAGAACCAAAAAAAACAGCAATTGCCAAGAGCTGACATAAAACGCAGCTCCCAGCCATAGAGCCATAGGCAATGTCAGGAAGATGAACAAAAACAGGGCAATCCAACACCCATCATAAATAATGAAGAGGAGCCAGTAACTATAAAACAGTAATACAATCAAGATTTGGAGATAATGTGTATAAATAGATCAAATGTTGCTGCAGCGGTTCCGAATGCAATCCAAACCTGTCAATCAGATTATATAACATCCATAAAAAATAAGTATGAGAATTACGCCATCTACTCGATTTTTAATATAGAGTGTGCGCTGTTTCCCTCTTGTGATCTCGACTTGATTTATCATATGGCAACATTCCACATATTTCTTTTTCCTTAGTTCCTGAAGGTAATCTTGTCAAACTTGTGAAGTTACCTGCCACCAACTTTCCATGATTGAACCGTGTCTGGCTGCTTTCCACACAAGACTCATTTTGCTCTCGGTAGTACAGGAAAACTAAGCCTGATTATCCATCGAACAAAATGATGGAAAAAAAACAGGTCACCTGGTCGTTATCACACAGCTGTTTGCGCAAGCTTGCTGTGGGAACAGTGGCCAGCTTGATTCCCCGTTGCAACAGTGACGCCACCTCAAAAAACTGCAAAGCACTTTGGGACACCCTGAGGTTGTCCCAAAGTGAAACTGCAATATAAACTCAAGTTTTTCCCCCACCGCCCCCCTCTCTCTCCACCCCCACCGACGCCCCCTGACCCCACCAGCAGATTTGAAGGCTGTAAAATGCAGCTTGTGGCCTCACACCACCTTCCCACTCACTCCCGATTTGTCTCCGGCTTTATGGGGGCTGGGAGGAGAGGGGTGTTGGTGGAGGCATAGCAAAGCTGTGGTGATACACCACTGTACCTCGAGCCAGCCGAAGCGGTGGGGGAAGTCATGCCGCCTCGCGAACCAGCACCACCGACCGCACGGATACCGCCGGACACTACCTCAGCGCCGCAGCTCCGACGTTCAAAGAGATCGACCAAACCCATCGTTCGTCTCGACCTTTGACGACATGGAACCTCCTGATGGACTCTGTTCACTGCTCCAAATTTCCACCCCGGACTTCCTTCTAAACAAGGGGTGAATGTGGTGATACACCACTGTACCTCCCTACCATTGTACATAGTATATAATAGTTGTGCGTAGCGTGGCCCTGTAATACTGTGTATTGTACTGTAACTCTGCAGAGGTTCGGTCACTGGTAGGTAACCCGACCTGGCCACGGAGAGCTCCGCCTTAGCCACTCCCCCGGGAGTCAGTATAAGAACCTCTTCTGGGACAGCCCCCATTCTTTCTGGGGTCGTCTGTGTCGGGTAAGCCTCCCATGTAGTATATTAAAGCCTGAGTTAAAGTCTCACATGTCTTTGTGGTTCTTGACGCTTAGCGCATCAAAAGCCCACTCACACTTGGGCCTATTGAGGCCCTTAAGTGGCCAATTAATGGTCACTTCATCGCTCATGCTAGCACCATTGCTGTTATTACATGTGGCAGAGGGAGGCGCTTGCCAAGTGGGTAGCCTGGTAGGTTTTACTGGATGAGCTAGTAGCAGGCAAACAGTAGCACTCCTTTTGGTGGGGGGAGGGGGGGGTAGGCCAATCAAAGCCATCCTCTCCCCCAAGGTCATACCACCAACCCCCTGCCCCACGGCCCCAGCAGCCCCTCCCGAAAAACTAATGTTTCTCCCCCACCTATTAAAGCTGCCAGACAGTCCCCAGACATACATAGAACATAGAACATTACAGCGCAGTACAGGCCCTTCGGCCCTCGATGTTGCGCCGACCTGTGAAACCACTCTAAAGCCCATCTACACTATTCCCTTATTGTCCATATGTCTATCCAATGACCATTTGAATGTCCGAAGTGTTGACGAGTCCACTACTGTTGCCGGCAGGGCATTCCATGCCCTTACTACTCTCTGAGTAAAGAACCTACCTCTGACATCTGTCTTATATCTATCTCCCCTCAATTTAAAGGTATGTCCCCCTCGTGCTAGACATCACCATCCGAGGAAAAAGGCTCTCACTGTCCACCCTATCCAATCCTCTGATCATCTTGTATGCCTCAATTAAGTCACCTCTTAACCTTCTTCTCTCTAACGAAAACAGCCTCAAGTCCCTCAGCCTTTCCTCATAAGATTTTCCCTCCATACCAGGCAACATTCTGGTAAATCTCCTCTGCACCCTTTCCAATGCTTCCACATTCTTCCTATAATGCGGCGAACAGAATTGCACTCAATACTCCAAATGCAGCCGCACCAGAGTTTTGTATAGCTGCAACATGTCCTCATGGCTCCTAAACTCAATCCCACTACCAATAAAGGCTAACACACCATACGCCTTCTTAACAACCCTCTCAACCTGGGTGGCAACTTTCAGGGATCTATGTACATGGACACTGAGATCTCTCTGCTCATCCACACTGCCAAGAATTTTACCATTAGCCCAGTACTCAGTCTTCCTGTTATTCCTTCCAAAATGAATCACCTCACACTTTTCTGCATTAAACACCATTTGCCACCTCTCAGCCCAGTGCTGCAGCTTTTCTATGTCCCTCTGTAACTTGTAACATCCTTCCCTACTGTCCACAACTCCACCGACTTTAGTGCCATCTGCAAATTTACTCACCCATCCTTCTATGCCCTCCTCCAGGTCATTTTTAAAAACGACAAACAGCAGTGGCCCAAAAACAGATCCTTGTGGTACACCACTAGTAACTGGACTCCAGTCTGAACATTTCCCATCAACCACCACCCTTTGTCTTCTTCCAGCTATCCAATTTCTGATCCAAACTGCTAAATCACCCTGAATCCCATGTCTCCGTATTTTCTGCAGTAGTCTACCATGGGGAACCTTATCAAACGCTTTACTGAAATCCATATACACCACATCAACTGCTTTACCCTCATCCACCTGTTTGGCCACCTTCTCAAATAACTCAATAAGGTTTGTGAGGCACGACCTACCCTTCACAAAATCGTGTTGACTGTCTCTAATCAAATTATTCCTTTCCAGATGATTATACATCCTATCTCTTATAAACCTTTCCAAAATTCTTCCCACAAGAGAAGTAAGGCTCACTGGTCTATAGTTACCGGGGTTATCTCTACTCCCCTTCTTGAACAAGGGGACAACATTTGCTATCCTCCAGTCTTCTGGCACTATTCCTGTAGACAAAGATGACTTAAAGATCAAGGCCAAAGGCTCAGCAATCTCTTCCCTAGCTTCCCAGAGAATCCTAGGATAAATCCCATCCGGCCCAGGTGACTTATCTATTTTCACACTTTCCAGAATTGCTAACACCTCCTCCTTATGAACCTCAAGCCCTTCTAGTCTAGTAGTCTGAATCTCAGTATTCTCCTTGACAACATTGTCTTTTTCCTGTGTGCATACTGACAAAAAAAAATTATTTAGCACCTCTCCTATCTCCTCGGACTCCAAGCACAACTTCCCACTACTGTCCTTGACTGCCCCTACTCTTACCCTAGTCATTCTTTTATTCCTGACATATCTATAGAAAACTTTAGTGTTATCCTTGATTCTACCTGCCAAAGACTTCTCATGTCCCCTCCTGGCTCTTCTTCGCTCTCTCTTTAGGGCCTTCCTAGCTAACTTGTAACTCTCAAGCGCCCTAACTGAATCTTCATGTCTCATCTTTACATAAGTCTCCTTCTTCCTCTTGACAAGTGTTTCGACTGCTTTAGTAAACCACGGTTTCCTCACTCGACCACTTCCTCCCTGCCTGACAGGTACATACTTATCAAGGACATGCAGTAGCTGTTCCTTGAACAAGCTCCACATTTCCATTGTTCCCATTCCCTGCAGTTTTCCTCTCCATCCGATGTATCCTAAGTCTTGCCTCATTGCATCATAATTGCCTTTCCCCCAGATATAACTCTTGCCCTGCGGTATATACCTATCCCTTTCCATCGCTAAAATAAACGTAATCGAATTGTGGTCACTATCACCAAAGTGCTCACCTACCTCCAAATCTAACACCTGTCCTGGTTCATTACCCAGTACCAAATCCAATATGGCCTCACCTCTCGTTGGCCTATCTACATACTGTGGAGATGCCGGCGTTGGACTGGGGTGAGCACAGTACGAAGTCTTACAACACCAGGTTAAAGTCCAACAGGTTTGTTTCGATGTCACTAGCTTTCAGAGCGCTGTTCCTTCCTCAGGTGAATGAAGGAAGGAGGAAGGAGCCTGAGGAAGGAGCAGCGCTCTGAAAGCTAGTGACATCGAAACAAACCTGTTGGACTTTAACCTGGTGTTGTAAGACTTCGTACTATCTACATACTGTGTCAGGAAACCCTCCTGTACACATTGGACAAAAACGGACCCATCTAATGTACTCGAACTATAGCGTTTCCAGTCAATATTTGGAAAGTTAAAGTCCCCCATAACAACTACCCTGTTGCTTTTGCTCCTATCCAGAATCATCTTTGCAATCCTCTCCTCTACATCTCTGGAACTTTTCGGAGGCCTATAGAAAACCCCTAACAGGGTGACCTCTCCTTTCCTGTTTCTAACCTCAGCCCATACTACCTCAGTAGACGAGTCCTCATCAAACGTCCTTTCTGCCACCGTAATACTGTCCTTGACTAACAATGCCACCCCTCCCCCTCTTTTGCCACCTTCCCTGAGCTTACTGAAATATCTAAATCCCAGCACCTGCAACAACCATTCCTGTCCCTGCTCTATCCATGTCTCCGAAATGGCCACAACATCGAAGTCCCAGGTTTACCTTCAGTTTACATCGCATGACCTCCTCTTCTTCGAGTTTGGGGCATCATGGTGGCACAGTGGTTAGCACTACTGCCTCACAGCACCAGAGTTCGATTCCAACCTCGGGTGACTGTGTGGAGTTTGCTCATTCTTCCCGTGCCTGCGTGAGTTTCCACCGGATGCTCCGGTTTCGTCGCACAGCCTAAAGATGTGCAGATTAGGTGGATTGGCCATGATCAATTGTCCCTAGTGGGATTACAGGGACAGGGTGCGAGATTGTGTCTCTGTAGGGTGCTCTTTTAGAGGACCAGTGCAGACTCGATGGGCAAAGTGGCCTCCTTGTGAACTGGAGGGTATCTGTGATTCTGGCTGCAGTCCCAAGAATGGTCTCTGCTTGAACCTGGTGCTGTGAAGGCTGCAGAGCCACCAGACAATTTGATTGGCTGACCGCTTTCTTCAGTTGGGCCTCTTCCCGAGATGAGGCAACAGTCTCATTTTGAGCCTATTAACGTACCACCAAGTATGAAATGGCTGTGGGGTTGGCATCCTGATTGCTTTCCAGACAGAGAGAGGGGAACACCTACCACCCGAACACGCAGCTGCAATCTACCATGCAACCCTGAGGGTTTATTATAGCAGCAACACCTTGCGACACGATACACAGTCCCAAGGCCCTTCACAGGAGCATTTTTGAGATACCCTCACTTACAACTTGTGAGAGATGATTGGTAATACAAAGGCTTTAATTAGCAGAGACCCAGACAGCTACCGAGAAGTGTGCTCACTGCACACTGCCCACTGAACATTACCTTATATATGGCTCCCTGGGGGGTGGATCCGGAGGCGGAGTCCCCCAGGGTTCCAAGCCCGGTGTTAAAGGTGCAGTAATCAATCATCACATTCACCCCCTGTTTTAAAAGAAAACACAGAGTCCGTCGGGGGTGAAGTGGAATTACATGTCCAGTCTTTTGGGTGGCTTGATTGTCCGTGTTGATCTTCTCAGCTCCGGCGGTGGTGCGGCTGACACGGTCGTCTTCAGTGGGGGTATATATGGGAGCACGGTGGTCTGAGCCTTTGCCCTTGTTGGAGCAGGGGGTGTATCCGGGGTGACTAGGGTGATTGGTGCTGGCGGGGGGGGGGAGGGGGTGCTAGAGGGGGGCGCTGTCAGTGTCGGCAGCCGGTGCGGGGAGGGGAGCGTCAGTAGAGGGGGGGAGTCAGTGGGAGTGCCAGCGGGTGCCAGGTCTCGCAGGGAAACTGTGTCTTGCCTTCCATCGAGGTGCTTGACATAGGCGTATTGAGGGTTCACATGCAGCAGCTGGACCCTCTCGACTAGAGGGTCCATCTTATAGCTCCTCACAAGCCTCCGGAGTAGAACTAGCCCCGGTTCGTCAGCCAATGTGGAAGCGAGACCTGGTGGACTTCCTGGGGAAGACAAACAAGCGAATGTGAGGGGTGTCGAACGTGGCCGTGCAGAGGAGCGACCTAATGGAATGTAGGGCATCGAGTCGGACCTCCTGCCAGCAGGTGGTTGGGAACCTTCTTGACCGTAGGGCTAGAAGGACAGCTTTCCAAACTCGCATTCTCCCTCTCCACCTGCCCGTTTCCCCGCGGGTTATAGCTGGTCGTTTTGCTCGAGGCGATGCCCTTGTTGAGCAGATACTGACGCAGCTCATCGCTCATGACCGATGTACCCCGGTCGCTGTGGATATAGGCGGGGAATCCAAACAGGGTGAAGATGCTGTGCAGTGCCTTGATTACAGTAGCCGAGGTCATATCGGGGCAGGGGACAGCGAATGGGAAGAGGGAGAATTCGTCGTTGACAGTGAGGAAATGGATGTTGCGGTTGGTGGATGGGACGGGCCCTATGAAGTCCACGCTTTGTCACTCAAAGGGCCCAGGGGCTTTCACCAGGCGAGCCTTGTCTGGTCGGTAGAAGTGCGGTTTGCACTCCGCACAGATCTGGCAAGCCTTGGTCATGGCCTTGACCTCCTCGGTGGAGTAAGGTAGATTGCGGGACTTGATGAAATGAGCAAGCCGGGTGACCCCCGGGTGACAGAGGTCATCGTGGGTGGCCCGCAGACAGTCTTTCTGCACATTGGCGCACATGCCGCGAGGCAGGGCACCTGGGGACTCATTGAGCTTCCCCGGACAATATGTAATTTTGTACGCATAGGTGGAGAGTTCGATCCTCCACCTCAAAATTTTATCATTTTTTATTTTGCCCCGTTGTGCGTTATCAAACATGAAGGCGACTGACCGTTGGTCGGTGACGAGGGCGAACCTCCTACCAGCTAGGTAGTGCCTCCAGTTCCGCACAGCCTCCACAATGGCTCTTCTCGACTGCAGAGTACCGAATTTCCGAGGCGGTGAGTGTTCGGGAGAAAAAGGCTACTGGCCTGCCTGGTTGAGGGTAGCAGCCAGGGCGATGTCTGATGCATCGCTTTCTACCTGAAAGGGGATGGCTTCGTCCACCGCGTGCATGGCGGCCTTGATGATATCGGCCTTGATACGACTGAAGGCCGACCGGGCCTCAGCCGTCAGGGGAAAAACCGTGGTCTTAATGAGTGGTTGGGGTTTGTCCGCATATCTGGGGACCAACTGGGCGAAATAGGAAAAGAGCCCCAAGCACCGTTTGAGTACCTTGAGGCTACGGGGAAGGGGAAGTTCCTTTAGGGGGCGCATGCGGTCGGGGTCTGGGCCTAGAACCCCGTTTTACATGATGTAGCCGAGGATGGCTAGTTGGGTTGTGTGGAAAACGCATTTCTCTTTGTTGTAGGTCAGATTGAGGGCCTGGGCGGTCTGGAGGAACTTTTTCAGGTTTGCGTCGTGGTCCTGCTGGTCATGGCCACAGATGGTGACATTGTCCAAGTATGGGTATGTAGCCCGTAAGCCGTACTGGTCCACCAGTGGTCCATCGCCCTTTGAAAAACAGAGATCCCATTTGTGACGCCAAAAGGGACCCTGCGGAAGTGAAAAAGCCGAACGGCTGCTTCGAAGGCCGTGTAGGGGCGAACCTCTGGGCAGATAGGGAGCTAATGATAGGCGGATTTTAGGTCAACCGTGGAGAATACCCGGTACTGGGCGATCTGGTTAACCATTTCTGCTTTGCGGGGAAAGGGGTACGCATCGACTTGCGTAAAATGGTTTATGGTCTGACTATAGTCCACCACCATTCGTTTCTTTTCCCCAGACCGGACTACCAATACTTGTGCTCTCCAGGGGCTGTTGCTAGCCTCTATGATCCCTTCTTTCAGTAACCGCTTGATGCACGATCAATGACCACTGAAATGAGGTTGTAGTACAACTGAAGGCTTTAATAAACTAGATGTTTCCCCCAGCAGCTCAGGTTCAGAATGAGGGCTGCTGGGACTGCATAGGTTCTTATACCCCGCCTATCAGGACGGAGCTATTATGCACTCTAGCCAATACAAGCATATAGATTCTACCAATGGTACTTCAGCCTCTCAGGTACCGTAATACCTATAATACCACATTCACCCCCTGTTAAAATAAGGTCTGGCGGGGGTGGTGGCCAGCAACCACAAAACATAACAACATGATATAATTAGTTATGGAGGTACCGTAATACCTCCATACAGTGTTTAGTAACTATTTACAAGTCTGGTAGCTATGTACATTCGGTGTTTTATATTTACAGATTACAGTTAAAATGAAGCAATCAGTTGATTGAGGGCCCTGGTCATCCTCTATGATCGTCGGAGCCTCGGTGGTGACTCCGGTGGAGGCTCGGGCGTCTGTGACTCTGGGAGCGTGGCATCGATCTCCATGGCAGCTTCGTCACCCGTAGATGGCGCTGGTGGGGAAAACGGCTGACCTGGGAAGGGAGCGCCTGCGGGGGGCGTCGGTGGGTCGGGGGGCCTAGGCAGGGGTGGCGGTAGGACCGATCCTCCTGTAAGGTGCTGCAGTGGAGGGGAGGGTGGGACTGGTGGCTGGAATGTACGTGGAGTTCCGGCGGGCGCCAGGTCCCATAGGGAGACCATGTCTTGTCGGCCATCGGGATATGCCACGTAGGCGTACAGGGGGTTAGCATGGAGCAGATCAACCAATCGACCAACGGATCCGACTTGTGCACCCGCACGTGTTTTCGGAGCAGGATGGGAGCGGGTCCTGCCAGCCAGGTCGGGAGCGAGGTCCCAGAGGAGGACTTCCTGGGGAAGACAAGGAGACGTTCGTGAGGTGTCTGATTGGTGGTTGTACAAAGTAGTGACCGGATGGAGTGGAGGGCATCCGGGAGGACTTCTTGCCAGCGGGAGACTGGGAGGTTCCTGGACCGTAGGGCCAGGAGGATGGTCTTCCAGACCATTCCGTTCTCCCTCTCTACCTGTCCGTTACCCTGGGGGTTGTAACTGGTCGTCCTGCTCGAGGCGATGCCCTTGCTGAGCAGGAATTGACGCAGTTCGTCGCTCATAAAGGAGGACCCCCTATCGCTGCGTATGTAAGCGGGGAATCCGAACAGTGCAAAGATGCTAATTGGAGGGCCTTGATGACGGTGGTTGCGGTCATGTCTGGGCAGGGGATGGTGAATGGGAACCGGGAGTAATCGTCAATCACGTTCAGAAAGTACGTGTTTCGATCGGTGGAGGGGAGGGGGCCCTTGAAGTCCATGCTGAGGCATTCAAAGGGACGGGAAGCCTTTATCAGATGCGCTCTCTCTGGCCGGTAGAAGTGCGGTTTGCACTCCGCGCAGATTTGGCAGTCCCTGGTGGCTGTCCTGACCTCCTCGATGGAGTAGGGCAGGTTGCGGGTCTTGAGGAAATGGAAAATGCGAGTGACCCCCGGGTGGCAGAGGTCCTCGTGGAGGGCTCGGAGGCGGTCCACTTGTGCAGTAGCAGATGTGCCACGGGACAGGTTATCAGGAGGATCATTTAGCTTCCCGGGACGATACAAGATCTCGTAGTTGTAGGTGGAGAGTTCGATCCTCCACCTCAAGATCTTGTTGTTTTTTATCTTGCCCCGCTGTGCATTATCGAACATGAAAGCCACCAACCGTTGGTCCGGGAGGAGAGTGAATCTCCTGCCGGCCAGGTAATGCCTCCAATGTCGCACAGCTTCTACTATGGCCTGGGCCTCTTTTTCGACTGAGGAGTGGCGGATTTCGGAAGCATGGAGGGTATGTGAGAAGAAGGCCACGGGTCTGCCCGCTTGGTTGAGGGTTGCCGCCAGAGCTACGTCAGACGCGTCGCTCTCGACCTGGAAGGGGAGGGACTCGTCGATGGCGTGCATCATGGCCTTTGCAATGTCTGTTTTGATGTGGCTGATGGCCTGGCGGGCCTCCATCGACAGGGGAAAAACTGTGGTTTGGATCAGGGGACGGGCCTTGTCTGCATAGTTGGGGGCCCACTGGGCGTAGTAGCTAAAAAACCCGAGGCAGCGCTTCAGGGCCTTAGAGCAGTGAGGGAGGGGGAACTCCATAAAGGGGCACATGCATTCAGGGTCAGGGCCTATAACTCCATTTCGCACTACGTAGCCGAGAATGACTCGACATTCGGTGCTAAAAACGCATTTTTCCTTATTGTACGTTAGGTTAAGGATCTTTGCGGTCTGGAGGAATTTTCTGAGGTTGGTGTCATGGTCCTGCTGGTCATGGCTGCAGATGGTGACATTATCGAGATACGGGAATGTTGCCCGTAAACTGTACCGGTCAACCATTCGGTCCATCTCGCGTTGGAAGGCCGAGACCCCGTTAGTGACACCAAAGGGAACCTTTAAGAAGTGATAGAGCCGCCCGTCTGCCTCGATGGCAGTGTATTTACGGTCACTAGTGCGGATGGGGAGCTGGTGGTAGGTGGACTTGAGATCCACCGTGGAGAAGACCTTATAATGCGCGATCCTGTTTACCAGGTCGGATATGCGGGGGAGAGGGTACGCGTCCAGCTGCGTAAACCTGTTGATGGTCTGACTGTAGTCGATGACCATCCTATGCTTCTCCCCGGTCTTTACCACCACGACTTGAGCTCTCCAGCGGCTGTTACTGGCTTCAATGACCCCTTCCCTCAGTAGCCTTTGGACCTCTGGTCTAATAAAAATCCGGTCCTGGGCACTGTAGTGTCTGCTCCTGGTGGCGACGGGTGGCCGAGCTGGGGTCCTGGGGGCCCATCCAAGATGGCGTCTCCCTTTGGTCGCACATGGCCGGGGGTGCACAAAATAGCGGCGACGTCGGGACTCTCCGTTTTGCCGGCAGCCGGGGGGTTTCCCGATGGTGTGGGGCTGCCCCACAATGAGGAACCCCATTGACCAGTCGGCGAAATGGAGAATCCCTACGTCATGCTGCACCTGAAATCTGGTGCAGCGGGACGGAGAAACCCGCTCTTGGTCTTTTTAATTCAAGCATGAGCTCCCACCCACATTCCTGCATGGTGAGCCATGGAGACTTGAAGCTTCTAGCTGCACCCTCTCTCCTAGATCCTGACAGAAAAACTTGTCTATGAGTTTCAGGGATATCATTTGGAAAACCTGTAACCTGATCTTGCAATGGTTTTGTCAGGATGCTTCCCCTCTCAAAGCAATGTGAATCGCGTGGGTCTTGAATCCAGATACAAATGCTGATTGGTTATCCTTTGGACACCAACTCTATTTGATCTTGTAAGTAAATCGACAGTCCAAAGTACAACCATTTACAACCTGATGTTTGCAACACCTTCCTGAGACTTTGGTGACGAGCAGTCTGTAAATTGTAAACACAGATGCTGTGCCAGTGCCTCCAAGTATTAACGCCTTGCACCTTCATGCCAGCAAAATAAAATCCCTTTAACCTTTAAAAGCTCTGTTATCCAGATCCGTTACCGAACAGTCTTCACATCACCCCTTTTACTTTACCCTAAAGTGCAGACACATTCCCAAAACCTAATAACTTTATGAGACTTGCATTTGTAACAGGTCACAGATGTTCTTGTAGGACTCTCTGCAGGCCCCCAGGGCGATACTGCAGGCTTTTCTCACAGTAGTTGTTTGTGCCCACCACCTTAGCAGTATCTGTCCAGCTGACCTTTGGGTCAACTATAGATAGAGGGCCTCTCTCCTGTTCACCTCCTGCATGAAAGCCTCTAATGCTGTAGCAGAGAACCTTGGAATGAGCTCAATTGTGCCATTTTCCACTGTTTGAACACTTCCACAACCACTTCCACGTCCTGCACTAGTTAAAATTCACTTCACCTTTCAGAGGTGCAGGCTGGCTTTATCTAGTTCCAATGGTGCAAGCTCGTTTTCTTTTAATTTCTTCATGGGATTTTGCAGTCGCTGATAAGGCCAGTGTTCATTGCCCTTCCTAAGTGCCATTGAGAAGCTGGTGATGAGCTTCATTCTTGAGCCACTGCATCCATCTGGTGTGGGCACAGTGCTAATAGAGAGCATGAAACAAGATTTTGACCAGGTGACAGTGAAGTAACAGCAGTATAGCTCCAAGTCAGGATGGTGAATGATTTGGTTAGGAACCTGGAGATTGTGGTGTACCCTGCTTTATCTAGGTAGCAGAGCTCATAGGTTTGTAAGATGCTGAACCACAATTTGTTTTTTATTTTTATGTGGGATTTGAGCAGCATTGGCAAGGTCAGCATTTGCTGCTCATCTCAAATTTCCTGTGAGACGGTGCTGCTGATGAGCAGCCCTCTTGAAACACTGTAGTCCATCTAGTTTAGTACGAAGTCTTACAACACCAGGTTAAAGTCCAACAGGTTTGTTTCGATGTCACTAGCTTTCGGAGCGCTGCTCCTTCCTCAGGTGAATGAAGAGGTATGTTCCAGAAACACATATATAGACAAATTCAAAGATGCCAAACAATGCTTTGAATGCAAGCATTAGCAGGTGATTAAATCTTTACAGATCCAGAGATGGGATAACCTCAGGTTAAAGAGGTGTGAATTGTATCAAGCCAGGACAGTTGGTAGGATTTCGCAGGCCAGATGGTGGGGGATGAATGTAATGCGACATGAATCCCAGGTCCCGGTTGAGGCCGCATGCATGTGTGCAGAACTTGGCTGTAAGTTTCTGCTCGGCGATTCTGCGTTGTTGCGCGTCCTGAAGGCCGCCTTGGAGAACGCTTACCCGGAGATCAGAGGCTGAATGCCCTTGACTGCTGAAGTGTTCCCCGACTGGAAGGGAACATTCCTGCCTGGTGATTGTTGTGCGATGTCCGTTCATTTGTTGTCGCAGCGTCTGCATGGTCTCGCCAATGTACCACGCTTCGGGACATCCTTTCCTGCAGCGTATGAGGTAGACAACGTTGGCCGAGTCGCACGAGTATGTACCGCGTACCTGGTGGGTGGTGTTCTCACGTGTAATAGTGGTATCCATGTCGATGATCTGGCACGTCTTGCAGAGATTGCCATGGCAGGGTTGTGTGGTGTCGTGGTCACTGTTCTGAAGACTGGGTAGTTTGCTGCAAACAATGGTTTGTTTGAGGTTGCGCGGTTGTTTGAAGGCAAGTAGTGGGGGTGTGGGGATGATCTTGGCAAGATGTTCATCGTCATCAATGACGTGTCGAAGGCTGTGAAGAAGATGACGTAGTTTCTCCGCTCCGGGAAAGTACTGGACGACGAAGGGTATTCTGTCGGTTGTGTCCCGTGTTTGTCTTCTGCGGAGGTTGGTGCAGTTTTTCGCTGTGGCGCGTTGGAACTGTCGATCGATGAGCCGAGTGCCATATCCCGTTCGTAAGAGGGCATCTTTCAACGTCTGTAGATGTCTGTTATGCTCCTCCTCGTCTGAGCAGATCCTGTGTATACGGAGCGCTTGTCCATAGGGGATGGCTTCTTTAATGTGTTTAGGGTGGAAGCTGGAGAAGTGGAGCATCGTGAGGTTATCCGTGGGTTTGCGGTAAAGCGAAGTGCTGAGGTGACCGTCCTTGATGGAGACGAGTGTGTCCAAGAATGCAACTGATTTTGGAGAGTAGTCCATGGTGAGTCTGATGGTTGGATGGAACTTATTAATGTCATCGTGTAGTCGTTTCAGTGATTCTTCGCCGTGGGTCCAAAGGAAAAAAATGTAATCGATGTACCTGGTGTATAACGTCGGTTGAAGGTCCTGTGCGGTGAGTAGGTCCTGTTCAAACTTGTGCATGAAGATGTTGGCGTATTGGGGTGCGAATTTGGTCCCCATGGCTGTTCCGTGCATCTGGATGAAGAACTTGTTGTCGAAGGTGAAGACGTTGTGATCCAGAATGAAGCGGATGAGTTGCAGAATTGCGTCTGGAGATTGGCAGTTGTCCGTGTTGAGTACTGAGGCTGTTGCAGCAATGCCGTCGTCATGGGGGATGCTGGTGTAGAGTGCCGAGACGTCCATTGTGACGAGGAATGTTCCTGGTTCAACTGGTCCATGGGTGCTGAGTTTACATCATCATCAAACATCATCTAGTTTAGGTGCAGCTGTTACATATGTGAAAAGTGTCGTTGAAGGAGCCTTGGTGAATTGCTGCAGTGTATTTTGCTGATGGTACACACTGCTGCCACTGTGCATCACTGGTGGAGGGAATGGATGAGTAAGCTGGTAGATGTACTGAACAAGCGATCTGTCCTCAGTGTTGATGAAGCCATACTTATCATGGCAAGTATTGCTTCACACTCCAGACTTCAGTCTTGTAGATGGTGGACAGAATTCAGGGTCAGGAAGTGATTTTGTTGCCACAGAATTCCCAGCCTTTGGTCTGCTCGTGTGGCTACAGTATTTATATCGCTGGCCCAGCTCAGTTCCTGATCAATAGTAACACCATTGTATTGGGCAGCACGGTAGCATAGTGGTTGGCACAATTGCTTCACAGCTCCAGAGTCCCAGGTTCAATTCCCGGCTTGGGTCACTGTCTGTGCGGAGTCTGCATGTTCTCCCCGTGTCTGTGTGGGTTTTCTCCGGGTGCTCCGGTTTCCTCCCACAGTCGAAAAATGTGCAGGTTAGGTGAATTGGCCATGCTAAATTGCCCTTGGTTTCCAAAATTGCCCTTAGTGTTGGGTGGGGTTACTGGGTTATGGGGATAGGGTGGATGTGTGGGCTTGGGTGGGGTGCTCTTTCAAAGAGCCGGTGCAGACTCGATGGGCTGAATGGCCTCCTTCTGCACTGTACATTCTATGAAATATGAAACCATGGATGTTGATGGTGGTAGATTCAACCACGGTAATGCTATTGAAAGTAAAGGGAAGATGGTTAGATTCCCTCTTGTTGTAGATGGTTATTGTTGGACACTTGTGTGGCATGAATGTTACTTGCCACTTACCAGGCCAAGCCTCACTGATAACCAGGCCTTTCTGCATGTTGGATATGGACTGTTTCAATATCTGAGTTGCAAATGGTATTTATTGCTATAATTATCAGTGTGCATTCCCATATTTAGCTTTATGATAGAGGTAAGGTAATTGATGAATAACCTTAAGATGGTTACTGAGGATACTACCCTTAGGGACTCCTGAATGTGATGCATCGGGGCAGAGATGATTGGCCTCCAACCACCAGAAACATCTTCCTTTTTGTTCGGTATGAATCCAACCAGTGGAAAGTTTTTTCCCCCCAATTCCCATTGACCTCAGTTTTGCCAGGGCTCTTTGACCCCATGCTTAAACTAATATTGCCTTGATGTTGGGGCACCTCCTCTCTTGAATTCAGCTCTTGTGTGGATGGGCTGTGATTGCTTTCCTTGGATCAGAGGAGCCTGAGGGGGAGATTTAAATGAGGCGTTTAAATTATGAGTGACCCAGATAATTTTCAGCCAGCAGGGAAACAGTGGCTTTTCTCTTTTCCATAAATTATAAATATGATTCTATATTAACAGGGTCAACAGCATTCACCATATCGCTTTGCCATTTCTTGATATTGTTTGGAGTGAATTGAATTGGCTAAAGACCAGTATCTGTGATGGTAGGACCATCAGGAGTGGTCATGTTTTATCATAGCTGCCACTTTTGCCTGAACCTATTTGTCCAGCCTACTTTCTTGTCTTTTCCACTCATGTGCTGGGTAACACTATGACTGAGGATGGGAATATTAATGCAGCCTCCTCCTCCAGTTAGTTGTCTGATCATCCAAACAATACTGGATGTGGCAGGACTGCAAAGCTTTGACCTGATTCATTCCGTGTGGAATTTGAAAGCTCTGGATGGAGTATGCATGCAGTCCTGTGTGATTGACAGACTGGCGTTTAATTCTCAAATAGACTTGGTACCTCTCCGGATGTGCTTTCCTTCACTCCTTATTGAATCAGGGTTGATCCCTTGCTTTGATTGTATTGGTACAGTGAAGGATATACTGATCCATCAAGTTAAGTATTATGATAGAATGTAATTCTACTGCTGCTGATGGCCCACAGTATCTCACTGAAGTGCAGTTTTTGATCGATCAGCTCATTCTTTTCATCACCTATCCCATTTAGCCCAGTGTTACTTTCACACTTGGTGAAGGATTTCCTCAATGTGAAAGCAGGACTAAGAGCTTCAGAAACATTGTACAGTGGTTTCTCCTACCAATATTGTAATTTATAGAGCCATCTGAGCTAGATAGATTGGTGAGGACCAGGTCATACACGATACACCACCCCAGGGAACCCCGGACTTCGGGTCCGATGAGGACATCGACAGAACGCCACTGCTATCTCCTACACCCTCCACCATCGCAAAGACACTCACCTCAGGTGGGCACTTTAGCAATGAGGTTTCTGGGACACTCACTGGTGTGCGCCACACAGCTGCTCTGGTACAGCAGGTGGAGGTAGGAGCAGCCGAGACGCCGGACGGTCGGAGGGCAGACCAGCCCTAGCAACCAGCTGCCGCCCAGACGGTCCCGGGTTCCTGGAGTTCCCACACCCTCAGATAGACCCGATGCAGTCAGGGACCCAGGGACGAGTGACGGGGATGACGGCTGGTTTCCAGCACCTGCAGATGCAGGTGGAGGAGTCCAACCGCATGCAGAAGCAGGGAGTGGTGCAGGTCATGCGTGCCACCCATGCCGACACCGCACGGGTGGCATCCGCGGTGGAGGCAACCGGGGCGACGGTGCCAGCCATGAGTCAGAGTATGCAAGGCCTGGGGAATTCTGTGCAGGTGGCCTCCGTGGCCCAGGTCAGGGTTGCTCGCTCACAGTCAGCCATGAGCCAGAGCCAACTGCAGATCGCAGCGGCGCTCAGTACCATGGCAGGAGGCCATGGCTGAGAGCATCGGCCCCATTGCCTAGGTGCTGGCCGGCATTGCCCAGACCCAGAGGGAGATGGCCCAGACCCATAGGGAGATGGTGCAGTCCCGGGCAGGGATGGCCCACTCCCTGAGTTCCATGACTGCAAACTTGCAGACCCTGGTCGATACCAGAGCAGGCCTGATTAACAACTTCCTTGCCTCTGATTAACAACTTCCTTGCCTTGCAGGTCAGCTGTTAGTTCGGGAGAGAGAGAGAGCCGGGACCTTAGAAACAGCGCGGGACTTTGAAAAAGCGCGGGAGCTGCGAGGCAGAGGGGACAGTTTAAAAGGTCGCTGCCTGGGTGAGGTAAGTACTGATTAACAACTTCCTTACCTTGCAGGCCCAGTCGATTTCAGCAGGAGCGGAGCAGGCTAGTCCATTTCAGCGGGGGCAGTGCGGAAGTGATTTCTGGGCGGTAAGTCTCTCCTTTAAAAACACTTACCTGGTCCCGTTTTCGGTCCCTCTTTGCTGTTTTTTTTTTAATTTTAGTGTTTAAGGCGGGAACAGGAAGTCGACCCGCGGACTTCTGGGAAGACCCTCACCAATAAATTCTGGTGGAGAGGAAACCCGAGACACTACACGTGTAGTGTCTCCCACCTGCCCTCCTCCTCTAACCTAATAATAAAACCCATTGGTGTGAGGTAAGTACCATATTTTATTATTATTGTTTTTTTTTTTTTAAATTTATAAAAATTTTTTTTAAATTTAGTTGTTAGCCAGATCTTGGTCGAAAGTTAGAGGGATGGCACGGAAGGGAGTGCAATGTTCCTCCTGCAGGATGTTTGAGGTGAGGGATGCTGTTAGTGTCCCTGCTGATTTTACCTGCAGGAAGTGCTGCCATCTCCAGCTCCTCCAAGACCGAGTTAGGGAACTGGAGCTGGAGTTGGAAGAACTTTGGATCATTCGGGAGGCAGAGGGGGTCATAGATAGCAGCTTCAGGGAATTAGTTACACCAAAGATTGGAGATAGATGGGTAACTGTAAGAGGGATTGGGAAAAAGCAGTCAGTGCAGGGATCCCCTGCGGTCGTTCCCCTGAGAAACAAGTATACCGCTTTGGATACTTGTGGGGGGGGGGACTTACCAGGGGTAAGCCATGGGGTACGGGCCTCTGGCACGGAGTCTGTCCCTGTTGCTCAGAAGGGAAGGGGGGAGAGGAGCAGAGCATTAGTAATTGGGGACTCGATAGTCAGGGGCACAGATAGGAGATTTTGTGGGAGCGTGAGAGACTCACGTTTGGTATGTTGCCTCCCAGGTGCAAGGGTACGTGATGTCTCGGATCGTGTTTTCCGGGTCCTTAAGGGGGAGGGGGAGCAGCCCCAAGTCGTGGTCCACATTGGCACGAACGACATATGTAGGAAAGGGGATAAGGATGTCAGGCAGGCTTTCAGGGAGCTAGGATGGAAGCTCAGAACTAGAACAAACAGAGTTGTTATCTCTGGGTTGTTGCCCGTGCCACGTGATAGTGAGATGAGGAATAGGGAGAGAGAGCAATTAAACTCGTGGCTACAGGGATGGTGCAGGCGGGAGGGATTCAGATTTCTGGATAACTGGGGCTCTTTCTGGGGAAGGTAGGACCTCTACAGACAGGATGGTCTACATCTGAACCTGAGGGGCACAAATATCCTGGGGGGGAGATTTGTTAGTGCTCTTTGGGGGGGTTTAAACTAATGCAGCAGGGGCATGGGAACCTGGGTTGTAGTTTTAGGGGAAGGGAGAATGAGAGTATAGAGGTCAGGAGCTCAGATTTGACGTCGCAGGAGGGGGCCAGTGTTCAGGTAGGTGGTTTGAAGTGTGTCTACTTCAATGCCAGGAGTATACAAAATAAGGTAGGGGAACTGGCAGCATGGGTTGGTACCTGGGACTTCGATGCTGTGGCCATTTCGGAGACATGGATAGAGCAGGGACAGGAATGGATGTTGCAGGTTCCGGGGTTTAGGTGTTTTAGTAAGCTCAGAGAAGGAGGCAAAAGAGGGGGGGGGGGGGGGTGGCGCTGCTAGTCAAGAGCAGTATTACGGTGGCTGAGAGGATGCTAGATGGGAACTCATCTTCCGAGGTAGTATGGGCTGAGGTTAGAAACATGAAAGGAGAGGTCACACTGTTGGGAGCCTTCTATAGGCCTCCAAATAGTTCTAGGGATGTAGAGGAAAGAATGGCGAGGATGATCCTGGATAAGAGCGAAAGTAACAGGGTAGTTATTATGGGAGACTTTAACTTTCCAAATATTGACTGGAAAATATATAGTTCGAGTACATTAGATGGGTCGTTTTATGTATAGTGTGTGCAGGAGGGTTTCCTGACACAGTTTGTTGACAGGCCAACAAGAGGCGAGTTTGTTGACAGGCCAACAAGAGGCGAGGCCACGTTGGATTTGGTTTTGGGTAATGAACCAGGCCAGGTGTTGGATTTGGAGGTAGGAGAGCACTTTGGGGACAGTGACCACAATTCGGTGATGTTTACGTTAATGATGGAAAGGGATAAGTATACACCGCAGGGCAAGAGTTATAGCTGAGGGAAGGGCAATTATGATGCCATTAGACGTGACTTGGGGGGGATAAGGTGGAGAAGTAGGCTGCAAGTGTTGGGCACACTGGATAAGTGGAGCTTGTTCAAGGATCAGCTACTGCATGTTCTTGATAAGTATGTACCGGTCAGGCAGGGAGGAAGGCGCCGAGCGAGGGAACCGTGGTTTACCAAAGAAGTGGAATCTCTTGTTAAGAGGAAGAAAGAGGCCTATGTGAAGATGAGGTGTGAAGTTTCAGTTGGGGCGATGGATAGTTACAAGGTAGCGAGGAAGGATCTAAAGAGAGAGCTAAGACGAGCAAGGAGGGGACATGAGAAGTATTTGGCAGGAAGGATCAAGGAAAACCCAAAAGCTTTCTATAGGTATGTCAGGAATAAGCGAATGACTAGGGAAAGAGTAGGACCAGTCAAGGACAGGGATGGGAAGTTGTGTGTGGAGTCTGAAGAGATAGGCGAGATACTAAATGAATATTTTTCGTCAGTATTCACTCAGGAAAAAGATAATGTTGTGGAGGAGAATGCTGAGCCCCAGGCTAATAGATTAGATGGCATTGAGGTACGTAGGGAAGAGGTGTTGGCAATTCTGGACAGGCTGAAAATAGATAAGTCCCCGGGACCTGATGGGATTTATCCTAGGATTCTCTGGGAGGCCAGGGAAGAGATTGCTGGACCTTTGGCTTTGATTTTTATGTCATCATTGGCTACAGGAATAGTGCCAGAGGACTGGAGGATAGCAAATGTGGTCCCTTTGTTCAAAAAGGGGAGCAGAGACAACCCCGGCAACTATAGACCGGTGAGCCTCACGTCTGTAGTGGGCAAAGTCTTGGAGGGGATTATAAGAGACAAGATTTATAATCTTCTAGATAGGAATAATATGATCAGGGATAGTCAGCATGGCTTTGTGAAGGGTAGGTCATGCCTCACAAACCTTATCGAGTTCTTTGAGAAGGTGACTGAACAGGTAGACGAGGGTAGAGCAGTTGATGTGGTGTATATGGATTTCAGCAAAGCGTTTGATAAGGTTCCCCACGGTAGGCTATTGCAGAAAATACGGAGGCTGGGGATTGAGGGTGATTTAGTGATGTGGATCAGAAATTGGCTAGCTGAAAGAAGACAGAGGGTGGTGGTTGATGGGAAATGTTCAGAATGGAGTTCAGTTACAAGTGGCGAATCCCCATTTCCTGCCTTCTTCCAATAACCCCTGAACTCCTTATTGATCAAGGCATGTCCTCTAATTGGTGGCCTAGTTTAATATGAACAATCAGTGGAAGGAATAACAGGAATGTGGAATATTTGGCTAATGGAAAAGTTCTTGAAAGTGTGGATGAGCAGAGGGATCTAGGTGTCCATGTACATAGATCCCTGAAAGTTGCCACCCAGGTTGATAGGGTGGTGAAGAAGGCCTATGGAGTGTTGGCCTTTATTGGTAGAGGGATTGAGTTCCGGAGTCAGGAGGTCATGTTGCAGCTGTACAGATCTCTGGTACGGCCGCATTTGGAGTATTGCGTACAGTTCTGGTCACCGCATTATAGGAAGGACGTGGAGGCTTTGGAGTGGGTGCAGAGGAGATTTACCATGGTGTTGCCTGGTATGGAGGGAAAATCTTATGAGGAAAGGCTGATGGACTTGAGGTTGTTTTCGTTGGAGAGAAGAAGGTTAAGAGGAGACTTAATAGAGGCATACAAAATGATCAGGGGGTTGGATAGGGTGGACAGTGAGAGCCTTCTCCCGCAGATGGAAATGGCTGGCACGAGGGGACATAGCTTTAAACTGAGGGGTAATAGATATAGGACAGAGGTCAGAGGTAGGTTCTTTATGCAAAGAGTAGTGAGGCCGTGGAATGCCCTACCTGCTACAGTAGTAAACTCGCCATCATTGAGGGCATTTAAAAGTTTATTGGATAAACTTATGGATGATAATGGCATAGTGTAGGTTAGATGGCTTTTGTTTCGGTGCAACATCGTGGGCTGAAGGGCCTGTACTGCGCTGTATTGTTCTATGTTCTAGGCCTCCATGACTGGCAGCGGCAGGTGCTGGGGGTGAACTCAGGTGTTGATCCACTCACATCTGCGTCCCTTGGAGAGCCCAGGGGGCCACCGGGCACCCCAAGGGAGGAGGAGGTGCTGGGGCCCTTTCCGGGTCCCCCTGCAGGGGAGGAAACGACTGCCAAAGGGCACCCTAGTCACAGGGCAGGAGTCACCACTTCTGCTGTACCGTCTGGGGAAACATCTAGACATAGTCATAGGGCCCATAAAGCCAGAAAGGTAGACACGTAGTAAGTTGGCACGGGAGCAGGGCACAGACTAGTTATAGGGGCTACGGCACATGTATATAATGTTTGTAATTAAACACACTGTTACACCTATGGAAGCTGCCTCTGTGCTCTGTCCAATGCGTGCGAGGGTGGGGTGGGAACCGAGCGCCAGTGTGTGTGAGGGGTGATGGGACGTTGAGCTCTGGTGAGTGTGGCGTGCGCCCCCAACCCCCCCGGGTCGCACACACCACCCCACCCCCAGCGAGACGACAGGGCCATGCGATGCAGTGTCCAAGCCGCATACATGGACCACCCAGGTGGAGGGTGTTACTGTGGCCATGAGTCAGACATCGTCTAAAGATGTGGAGCTCTGAGCTCATCGCAGAGCGGGTTGTTATCATCCTTCACGCCATGCAATAGACCCGCTTCCACCGGCGACCGTGTGAGCCCTGCCCGTTGTGCCGCAGGTGGGTGTGTAATGGAGGGATGGTGTGCATGCGGGTGATTGGTGGTGGGCGACGTGAGGGTGGTCGGTGGTGGGCAGATTAAGGGAGGTCAGTGGTGGGCGGGGTGAGGGTGGTGGGTACTGTGCCGTCCATGCCCATGCTCAGCGAATCCCCCACACCGCCTAGTCTGTGAAACGTGCGACTATCAACTCGTCCCGTGCTCACTGGCCCAGCCGGTATCGATGGGCAGCCTCCTGTCCCTGTCCAGCTGTATACCCCGTACATTGCCCCACCCTCCACATCCTCCTCATCTGGGGAGGCATGTCCTTTATCGTGATCCACCCCTCCCCCCCCTCCTCCACATCCTCCCCCTCTGCCTCCAGCACACCGCCACTCTGTTGTGCTACATTGTGCAGGATGCAGCGTATCTCAATGATGCGTCCGACCCTCTCCGATGGATACTGGAGCGACCCACCAGAGCGGTCATGGCACCTGAAGCGCATCTTGATCATCTCGAAGCACCTCTCAACCACACCCCTGGTCGCTGCATGGGCATCATTGTAGCAGGTCTCCGCGTCAGTCTGTGGCCTCCAGATAGGCGTCATCAGCCACACCCGCAATGGGTAACCCCTGTCGCCCAGCAACCAGCCCCGCAGCTGGGGTTGTTGACCCTCGAACACAGCGGGGATGCATGATTGGGCCAGGATAAAAGCGTCATGTACATTGCACGGGTACCGGGCGCAGACGTGCAGTATCCTCATCCGGTCGCCGGAGACCACCTGCACGTTCATGGAGTAGGTTCCCTTCCTGTTGATGAACATTGGCTTGTTCTCCATGGTGGCCGCATGGCAACGTGCATCCCATCGATCACCCCCTGGACCATGGGAATCCTGGCGACCGCTGCGAAGCCAGCTGCCTGGGCATCCTGGTGGGCAGGGTCCATGGGGAACTGAATGTAGCGGTCCGTGATGTCGTACAGGGCATCAATCACTGCACAGATGCATCGGTGCACCGAAGCCTGGGAAATGCCCGAGTGGTCCCCACTCGGCGACTGGAATAACCCCGTGGCATAATGGTTCAGGGCGACCTTCACCTTGACGGCCACCGGGAGAGGATATCCACACCCAGCCCCAAACGGTGCCAGGTGTGCCAAGAGGTAGCAGATATGGGCGACAGTTTCCCGGCTCATCCGCAGTCTCCTACTGCATGCCCTGTCCGTGAGGTCCTGCATGCCTTCCCCTCCTCCCCCTCCTCCTCTCATCCTGTCGGGCAGGCGGCCGTCCAGCCTGAGTGGCTGCCACCTGCCCCTCTGTGGCATACTCCTTTGCAGTAGCCTCTGCCTCCTCCGTGTCATGCCCCTACCCCCACTCCCATAGGGTTCCATGCAAGGCAACGGCCTCCGCCACGTCGGCCAACAACGCTGGGCGATGGCCAAACATAACGGTCTGCATGGGGTGGGGGTAGATGAAATTTCATCATCGCACATACCCCATCCACAACCAGGTGCCATGAGCTCCATGGTCGTCACGGCTGCCAGCTGATCCCAGCCACGCATACGCCGCCCCTCACCCCAGCCCGACACTACCACCCCGACACCAACACCGACCCCCCCCCCCGACACTTCCCCACGGCACCGGCACTAACACTGGCACCGACCTCCACGACACCAACACCGACCCCCCAAGACACTCCTCCCCAACATCCCCCCCCCGACACACCCCGACACCAACACCGACCCCCCCACCCCAACACCAACACCGACCCCCCACCGACACCGGCCCCCACTGACACTCCCTCCCCCGACACCAACACCGACACCCCCACGACACCCCCCACCCCAACACCAACACCAACACCGACCCCCCCCCCCTCGACACCAGCCCCCCCCCCGACACCAACACTGACACCGACCACCCCGACACTCCCGCCCCCGACATCAACACCGACCTCCCTCCGACACCCCCCACTCCGACACCAACACCAACACCGACCCCCCCCCGACACCGACCTCTCCCGGCACTCCCTCCCCCGACACCAACACCGACACCCCCCTGACACCGACCTCCCCGACACTCCCTCCCCCAACACCAACACCGACCCCCCCTCCGACACCCCCCACCCATACACCAACACCGACACCGAACCCCCGCGACACTACCCCACGACACCAATACCGAACCCCCACGACACTCCCTCCCCCGACACTGACACCGACACCCCCGACACTCCCCCCACGACACCAACACCAACACCGACCTGCCCCGACACCCCCCACCCCAACACCAACACCGACCTCCCCAGACACCCCCCCAACCCGACACCCCCCACCCCGACACCAACACCAACCCCCCCGACATCCCCCACCCCGACACCAACACCGCCCTCCCTCGACACTTCCACCCCCCGACACCCCCCACCCCGACACCAACACCAACCCCCCCGACATCCCCCACCCCGGCACCAACACCAACCCCCCCGACATCCCCCACCCCGACACCAACACTGCCCTCCCTCGACACTTCCACCCCCCGACACCCCCCACCCCGACACCAACACCAACACCACCCGCCCGACACCAACACCGACCCCCCCCCCCCGACATCCCACACCCTGACTCCAACACAAACACCGACCCCCCCGACACCGCCCCCCCGACATCCCCCACCCCGACACCAACACCAACCCCCCAGACATCCCCCACCCCGGCACCAACACCAACCCCCCCCGACATCCCCCACCCCGACACCAACACCAACCCCCCCGACATCCCCCACCCCGACACCAACACCAACTTCCCCCGACACCGCGTCCCGACACTCCCTCCCCGACACCAACACCGACCCCCCCCGACATCGCCCACTCCGACACCAACACCGACCCCCCCCCGACACCAACCCCCCCGACACTCCCCCCCCCGACATCCCCCATCCTGACATCAACACCGACCCCCCCCGACACCTCCCACCCCGACACCAACACCAACACCGACCCCCCCGACACCGACCCCCCCGACACTTCCCCACGGCACCCCCCCCCCCCCGCCACCAATACCACCCTCCGCCCCCGACACTAACACCGGCACCGACCTCCACGACACTCCCACCCCCCGACACCAACACCGACCCCCCCCCGACACCTCCCACCCCGACACCAACACCGACCCCCCCGACACCGACCCACCCGACAGTCCTCCCCGACACCCCCACTCTGACACCAATCCCAACACTGACCCCACCAACACCGTCCTCCCCGAAACTCCCTCCCCCGACATCAACACCGACCCCCCACGACACTCCCTCCCCTGACACCAACGCCGACACCCCCTGACACCCCGACACCAACACCGACCTCCCCCGACACTCCTCCCCGACACCAACACCGACCCCCCCGACACTCCCTCCCCCGACACCTACACCGACCCCCCGACACTCCCCCCCGACATCCCCCACCCCAACGCCAACACTGACCTCCCCCGACACGCCCTCCACCGACACCAACACCGGACACCCCGACTCTCCCCCCCCCCCGACTTCCCCCACCCCGACACCAACACCGACTAACCCGACACTCCGCCCCGACATCCCCCATCCCGACACCAACATCGACACTGCCCCCCCCCCCCCGCCCTGTGGGGCCTCCACCCCAGACAATGGCACTCCCCGCAGCCATGGCTGTGCCATGTCGACATCTATGGCGTCCCCCCCACGCCGACCCCGACCTCTTCCTTCATCAGCGTCAGCCAGCACGACTGATTGACGCCATTGTTAAGGAAGTTAGAACCACGCCTGCGTGACCTGTGCTTAGTATCGTTGCAGGCCCAGGGGACCGCACGTCGTGCCACTTCTGCTATTTCTCCGGCCCGCGCGGCACACGCCGCGTTCTCACCGTTCTGGCCGGGTCAGAGAATCGCGTCCCAGCGTCTGAGCGGCGTGGCGGGAATTTTGGGCGTCAATGGCAATTCTCCGACCCAGCACGGAGAATCCCGGCCCGGATCTTTACAAATTGGCAAAGTGCTGCCTTACCATGTCAACGAATTCCCTGGAAGCAGAAATGGCAACATCAATGTATGGTGAAGTATTTAAACCCCAGAGATAAAGGACGCCAACTACACCTGTTGATGGATGCCACCTGTTATCAGTGAACACATAAGGCAGTGTATTTAAAATAGGCAAGAATGAATATGTGTTTGTAGGCTTTGGAGGTGAGACATAGAACATAGAACATACAGTGCAGAAAGTGGCCATTCGGCCCATCTAGTCTGCACCGACCCACTTAAGCCCTCACTTGCACCGTAGCCCCGAAACCCAATAACCCCTCCCAACCTTTTTGGTCACTAAGGGCAATTTATCATGGCCAATCCACCTAACCTGCATGTCTTTGGACTGTGGGAGGAAACCGGAGCACCCGGAGGAAACCCACGCAGACACGGGGAGAACGTGCAGCTCCTTTGCCGCACACAGCAGTGGATGAGGTTTTCTGCACCACAGGTGTAAAAATGCTCATGTCACAGCAAAAATCACCTCTAACTGGGGCCTTCTCTCCCATAATTGACTTCCTGTAAGTGGGTAAAAGGTCTGCTTTAGGCTACAAGGGAAGAGAGTTTGAGACTGAGAGAATCAATGAAACAAAGATATATTTCGAGGAGATGTAAATGGCAGAGTGATGAACAGCTGTTTTCTAAGGGGCAATGAAGAGTCCACACTGAGTTGGTAAAGGTAAATAAAGGTAATGCATAACCCCTATCCCATAAGACCCATGTGGGTTATAACATCCCTCCCCACAAAGTCCAAAACAACCTCCAAAGACCGTGGTGAAGGGGGCTACTGGATGCTCTTGATGTTTGGCGCCGGGCGGCGTATATCCGAGGGCGAACGCCGCCTCCGGCACGAAAGTTGTGGCAGCTGCTGTTTCTGAGGTTGTGAATTCGAGGGTTCCCATCGGAGATCACCGGTATTTCCATCTCTGGGTCCGAGTCGATGACCTCAGTCATCTCGGCATCCTGGCCCAATTGGGGCCCCATGGAATTTCAAACAGGTCGTTTCTGGAAGGTGTTTCTAAAGACAAGGTTCTGCCGTGGCTTCATCAATCAGTAGATGTGGTTTCAGAAGAGGTTTCTGAAGATGAGGAACATTCAGAAGACGCGGTCTCCTGGACCTCATGTGGTTGAGTAGCTTTCGCATATTATGACCCTGGGCTCGCACCTGGTGAGAGACTGGCCCTGGTTTGGTGGTGGATATCGCTACAGATCCTCGGGGCGCCATCGGTGAAGTTTCGAACAAACACTGAGTCAGCTGGTCCAAAGTGTCTGGAAGGTCAACATCGAGAAGGGCAATGAGCTTGTTGCTCCTGGTTGTGGCGCATTTTCACACCTATGTTTGGAACATCATGCTAAGGCGTGTACAAAGTCTCCGGCCCATCAGTAATTCCGCAGGGCAACCCCTGTTACAGAGCAGTCTTCTGGCAAAACAAGAAATGAGTCAGCCTGATATTCATTATAGAACATACAGTGCAGAAGGAGGTCATTCAGCCCATCGAGTATGCATCAACCCACTTAAGCCCTCACTTCCACCCTATCCCCGTAACCCAATAACCCTTCCTAATCTTTTTTGCTTACTAAGGGCAATTTATCATGGCCAATCCACCTAACCTGCATGTCTTTGGACTGTGGGAGGAAATCGGAGCACCCGGAGGAAACCCACGCAGACACGGGGAGAACGTGCAGACTCCGCACAGGCAGTGACCCAGCAGGGAATCGAACCTGGGACCCTGGCGCTGTGGAGACACAGTGCCATCCACTTGTGCTACCGTGCTGCCCATTGAACCTGAAGATTGTTTTTTAAGGCTGTGTTTAATAGTTTACACTGATCCCTCGGCTAAACATTTCCACCCCTGGTGGAATGGAGCTGATACGCCATCAATAATAGACGACGAGTGATAAACGTAACTGAGGCTTTAATACACTAAACAGCAAGCCTCCTGCCTCTGGAACCGAACTGGGTCCGGAGGCGGAGACTTGCCACTTTTATACAGAAGCCTGAGGGGAGGAGCCACAGGCAGAGCCAGCCTGGACAAGCCCAGGCATGTACAATACAACACAGTGAATATAAGACAATAATGTGGTTTACCACAGAAGCGATATGAATATGTCACACACCATTTGCCTTCAGAAATCTGGAGAACTCCTCACTTGTGAAGGGAGTGCCATCATCAGTGACAAGTACTTCAGGGAGGCTGTACATGCAAAATGTTAAACGTAACTTCTCGCTGGTCGCCCGGGACTAGGTTCTCGCCATCTTGTGTGCCTCAAGCCACTTGAAATATGCGTTAATCAACAAGAGGAACTTGAACCCCTGAAATGGACTGACAAAGCCAGCATACAGCCATGCCCACGGCTGGCCCGGCCATTCACAATGATGCAGTGATGTGGCCGGCGGGAGCTTCTGATGCTCCTGGCAAACAGAGCTGGGCCCTCCTCCCGATGTCCACGTCGAACCCTGGCCACTATACATAACTGCATGTCAGCTTGGACATGCCTGGATGACCATTGTGGAGGTCTTTCAAGAGTAACTACTTTCTCTTGTCCAGGATGATTACGCATGTAAACCACAGAAGGATACCGTCCTCCATACTAAACTCAGACAGCTTAGAGGAAAATACCTTCAACTCTCATACAAGCCCACATGCCGAACTTTTGAAAGGATCGGGTCCATCTGGATCCATTCATAGATCTGCAACGCCCTGACAGGCAGAGTCCATCAATTTCAGGGTCATGACTAACTTGACCGACTCGGGGGGTCGACAAGGGGCCAGTCATAAAGGCAACCGGCTCAGTGTGTCTGCATTCATTATTTGAGTCCCATGGACTATGCTCAAAAGATACTTGTCGGCAGCTAGTAATAGAGCCCAGCGCTGGATGGGTGCGGAAGCAAAGGGCGGAATTGCTTTATCCTCTTTGAAGAGTCCAAGCAAAGGTTTATAACCCGTAGCGAGACTAAAATGGCAGCTATAGATATATTTTTTTAGAAATAAATTTCAAGCACCCAATTCATTTTTTCCAAATAAGGGCAATTTAGCAAGACCAATCCAACTACACTGCACATCTTTGGGTTGTGGGGGCGAAAACCACGCAAACACAGGGAGAATGCGCAAACTCCACACGGACAGTGACCCAGAGCTGGGATCGAACCTGGGACCTCGGCGCCATGAGCCAGCAATGCTAACCATTGCGCCACCGTGCTGCTCAGTTGTAAACATCTTGATGAAAGTGTTTCACCGCGAACACCACCGCCAGGCCTTAAAGAACCATTGAATTTACAGTGCAGATGGAGGCCATTTGGCCCATCAAGTCTGCACCGGCCCTACTTAAGCCCACACCTCCACGCTCACCCTGTAACCCAGTAACCCCACTAACCTTTTTGGACACTAAAGGCCAATTTATCATGGCCAATCCACCTAACCTGCGCATCTTTGGATTGTGGGAGGAAACCGGAGAACCCGGAGAAAACCCACGCAGACACGGGGAGGACGTGCAGACTCCGCACAGGCAGTGACCCAAGCCGGGAATTGAACCTGGGACCCTGGAGCTGTGAAGCTAACAGCGCTAACCACTGTGCTACCATGCCGCCCACTGTCTTCCTTCTCTATCTGCGCGTACTTCCTTTCTGCTGCAGCCAACGTATGGAAGGTGAAGGCGAAGGTGGTCGGTTGTTTCCGTCCATTCTCCATTCGGTGGGACAGAATGGCCTCAATACCATAGGGGGAAGTTTTGCATGTGATGAGCAAGAATTTGGCGGGATTTTAATGGGGCAGTAACTCGGAAGACGGCAATTGTTTTTTTACTCGCTGAAAAGCTGTTTCCTGTGGCCGGCCCCTGGCCCATATATGATCCTTTTTTAGAAGGAGATGTAAGGGAGCCAATGTGGTAGCCAGGTTTGAAAGGATCTTCCCAGAATAATTGATGAGACTGAGGAAAGACCGAAGTTCCAAGGTGTTTGTGGGGTGGGGGCCTGCTGGATGGCACGCACCTTCTCTGTGACGGGATGGAGACCTACACGATAGTCGACTATCTCCTTTGCATGAAACACACACATGGCCCTCCGTAGGCAGACACTGGCTTCAGCAAACCACTTCAATACAGACTGCAGGTTAGCCAAGTGCTCTTGTTCAGAGGCAGCTGTGACCAGCGCGTCGTCTAAATAAACAGTGACACATGGGAGGCGCCTCAGGATGATTCCCATCATGTGCTGAAGGGTTACACAGGTGGAGGAGACTCTGAAAGTCAGCTGTGTATACTTGCTTAGGCCCTTGTGCTTGTTGATGTTGACAGACTTGTGAGAGGCAGGAACAAACTCCAGCTGCAGGTAAGCATGGCTCATATCGAGCTTCATGAATGAATGCCCACCCATGAGCTTCACGTGGAGATCCTCAATGCGGGGTCTGGGTTAATGGCCCAATCACAAAGCCACATTCAATGATAATTTGTAGTTCTCACTTAACCACATCGTTTTGTCCAGCTTAATGACCGGTACCACTGGTGCTGCCCAATCTGCAAACCAGAGGGGCTTAATGATCCCCAAGGATTCCAAGTGACCATGTTCAGTCATAGAGAACCGGGCTTGCCCAGAAATATCGTGACGGGGCTTCCAGGTCGACCTGAATGTGAGCTGGGGACTCGTTTACCTTCCCCAATCCAGGTTGGAACACTTCAGGATATTTTCTTTACACATCGCCAAATCCATTGGAACTTGTCTGAAGAATGTGCTGCCACTGCAGCTGCAGGTGATGCAGCCAATCGCAGCCCAACATGCTGGGCCGGTGCCCTTTTACTGCGATGAGCAGGAGGTGCGTCGACTGGTCCCATAAACCACCGAGGCCATAATACTACCTGCCATATCCAACAATTCTAGGCAGCCAATCTGGCCTGGGTATTTGTCAAATCCAGAATCTGAACCCCCATTTTAATGCAGTCTAACGTTCGCTGACCGACCACGGAGACCACTGCATCGGTGTCATTCACCCGTCCTGCAACCTTAATGGGGGACACTCGGGTGCAGTCATCCTCCTCCTCTGGCTCATCTAAATGGACATTAAGTACCCTGGGCTGGCAGCAGCCTTTACCAGGACATCTGGACCTCTGGTTCATCCATGGCCGGCGCTCATGCCAGGAGCGGCAATCACAATGACCTGGCTCCCCCTCTATGGACTCCAGGGAAGACTATCACCAGGAAGACTATTTCTGTGGCCTCTGGTTTGGGCCTTTATGACGTTCGGACCAGGGTGAGGCATCGGGATAGGGAGGGGCCCCAGGATGGGTGGGCGTGTTTCCTAAGGCATTCACCTCCATTCCCTGTATCTCCTGCACTCCTTGCTCTGCGCTTTCACAGGACAGCTCAATCTGGACAGCCTGTTGTAAATATAGGGAGGATTCAGGCAGCAGCTTCATCTGTGAAAGTGCATAGTTTATGCTGCAAACCAAGCGGTCACATACCATTTCAGACAAGGTGGTGCCATACTCACAGAATCCTGCAATTTTCCGCAGCCTTGATAAAAACCCGGTGTTGGACTCACCCGGGGACCTTTCACTGGTATTAAACCAGTACCGCTGTACTATTACCGAGGGGGTCAGATTAAAATGTTGCCGCACAACTTCCACAAGCTCATAGAAACTTTTAGTGCCTTGGACTGCTGATAGCTAAGTCTCCAAATCACTTCAAATGTGTGCGCGCCCCATGCAGTAAGCAAAACAAATACCTGACAGTCACTCTACGCAATATTGTTGGCCCGTAAAAAGTAGCACATCCTCTGTGCATACTGATTCCAATCTTTCAGTCTGGCATCAATCATGTCTAACTGTCTGAAGAGAGGCATAATTGAAGGAAAACCCCAGCCTGTGTTCAAGAAAAATGGGGAGCTGGCACAGCAGCGTCGATAGCGAACCAGTCTTTATCCTCATCACCAGTTTGTAAGGGGCAATGAAGAGTCCACACCGAGTTCGTAAAGAAAATCAAAATGTACTTTATTTTGCACTTCAACTATTATGTCCAACTCCAGCAGTTCCCATCTGGGTCTGCTCCAGTTGGTGCCTTACTGGCTGACTCTATTTATACGAGGTCAAGTGAACAAGTCCTCATCGGGGGAGCTCATATTCTGTGAGCTCCACAGGGTACTGGATCATCTCTACCTCATAAGGCACGTGTGGGTTATAACAAGCTGCTGTCCAAAAGAAAAGACAATGAAAAAAAAACTGGAGGAATATCAAAACCTGCAAAGAGAAAGGAAACAAGTGAGGCAAATGTTGATCTCAGTGTTGAGTCAGAGAGGCTGCAGAGAGTCCAATCAAACAATGAGGAGCTACACCTCAAGCTTACATTGACCTTCATTGGAAGATGGCAGGAGGCCAAGGACAGCGAGGTCAGCATGAAGACAAGATTGAGAATTTATGACAGGCAATCAGAAAGTCTGGGTAACACTTGCGGACTGAATGGATGTGTTGTGCAAGGTGATCATTCTCTCTCTGTTTGACCTTCTCAATGTAGAGCAACATTGTGAGCAGTGAATACAGTAAACAAAATAGAAAGAAGTACAGATTCCACTTCCAAAAACTAATATTCCTTTATTTTTTTTCTTACTTTATCAGAGTTACAAAGCCAGAGCTCAGAGTGTGGACAGGGGCGAACCCCTAATCCAGCTCCTTGCCTGCTCCAAAAAAAAATTTCAAATTGAATCCAATTCATGGTCCCCACAAGAGAGACATACCAGATCCAGGCATTACACCTGACCTCACGCTCATCTTATGACCGCACAGACAACATTTTAAAGATGAGAGTATGCGGAGCAGGAAAGGCTATGAGACAATTACATATTTTCCTCGAATAGTATGCTTCAGATACAAATGTAAAATCTGCAAATATTAAAATCTCTCCACATTTTGAAATCCTCGATTTAAGACTTGCTGGGAGGCAGTGGCGTAGTAGTATTGTCAATTGGACTAGTAAACCAGAGACCAGAGTAATGCTCTGGGGACATACGTTCAAATTCCCCCATTGCAGATGATGAAATTTGAATTCAACAAAAATCTAGAATTAAAAGTCTAATGATGACCATGAAACCACTGTTGATTGTTTTTTGGAACCTCCTTTAGGGGAGGAAATATGCCGTTGTTACCTGGTCTGGCCTATGTGTGACTTCAGATCCACAACAATATGGTTGACTCTTAACTGCCTCCTCAAGGAATGGGCATTAATGCTGGCCCAGCCAGAGATACCCATGTGCAATGAACATCCCATAATAAATAGGAGCAGGAGTAGGCTGTTCGGCCCCTCGAACCAGGTCCACCATTCAATAGAATCAAGGATGAAGTGACAACCCTCGCGTCCGCTTTCCTGCTCTTTCCCCATAACCTTTGATTCCCTTACTGAACAAGAATCTGTCTATCTCAGCCTGAAAGGCATACTACATCTGTGGCAAAGAGTTCCAAAGATTCACAACCCTCTGAGAGAAGGAATTCCTCTACATCTCAGTCTTAAATTGGCACTTCTTTAGTCTGAGACTATGCCCTTTGGTCCTGGACTCTCCCATGAGGGAAACATCCTCTCAGCATTTATCCAGTCAAGCCCCTTAAAAGTCCCATATGTTTCAATGAGATCACCACTCATTCTTCTAAATTAAAATCAGTAGAGTCCCAACCTGTTCAACCTGTTTGATCCCCACTTAACCTTCCTTGTTTCAAGAACAGATCAAACTTTTCTTTCTTCTCATAATTGAATCCCTCAACGCTCATAAAATTCCAGTAAGTCTCCTCTGCATCCTTTCTAAGGCCTGTACATTTTCCGGATATGTCGTGCCCAGGCCTCCAGCTGAGACCTAAACATCAGTCCAGAAAGTTCCAGCATGATCTCTTTGTTTTTATATGCGATTTTCTATCGATAAACCCATTTGCATTTCAACAACCTTCTCAACTTGCCTTTAAAGTCTTATACCTTGACAGGCATAGGAATTTTAAAAATCAAGGCATTGGCAAACCAGAAGTGAATGTAAGTCTCCAAACGGGGAGGGGGGTGCTAACTTGATGCAGTTTTGGGTATGGACAGCAGAGTTTTTGACCAGCTCAAGTTTAGAGAGAGAGGAAGGCCAGTCGATGGTTAGAATAGCCAAGTCTGTTGATAACAAAAGCATGGATGAAGGTTTCAGCAGTAGATAAGCAGAGGTGGGACAGTGGCAGGTGGTGTTATGACAGATGAAGAAGGCAGCCTTGGCGGTGGAGGAGATATGGGTTTGGAAGCTCATTTTCATCATCATGTTCTCGTCTTCTTCAATTATGACTTTCTTTTTGTGAAAAGATCATTTTAACTAATCAAGTGGCACCAACATTTTGCATATGTGCACTTGGCTTCAAAATTTGACTATTGTGTCAAAACACAAGAATTATATAGTTTTTAACTGGGACATCCATTGATTTCTCTCCAACCTTTTTTAAAGGAATTGAACTCCAAAGTGTGGCGGGGGGGATTGTTCAAAGAACTCCTATTGTTTAATTTTTTTTAAAAACACTTGACTGAATGTTTTTGAAAATATCAATTTTGTTGCTGGCATGAAACGCTCAATAGGAATTGTCTTCACTACAGAGAGTGAAAAATTTGGTCAGAATTGTCAATCACCTCCATTGCAAACAATAGGGACATGGTATGGGGGCCACTCAAGGGAACCAAGAAAATCATACCACAAGCAGACAATGCAAAATTCAATCCACATAACAGTCGCAGCACTTAAGGAAAGCAATTTGCCGTGGGTGTTTTTTCTAAGCTGAGGTTGTGTGGCTTCAAAGGTGGCTTCAAGTTACAGCCCCTCATTTTGAAAAGAATTCACTCCAGTCACAGCTGGTGCATCCCTTAATTGACACCATTAAAACTGGTTCAAGTGGAGGGAGAATTGGTTCCAGAGATCCATGTTGGCAAAAATAAATGAAAGACACTTCTTACTCTGCTATTTCTTCCACTTTGATCAACCATTATTTTGACATTGTAAACGGCCATTGCGTTCTAATAAGCTCCATATTCTAGTCATATTTGAATCTCGTCACTTAAATTCTCATGTATTCCAAACTCCTAATGGAATTGAGGTTTAAAATGTTTTTCAATTAAGGGGCAAATTAGCGTGGCCAATTCACCTACCTGCACACCTTTGGGTTGTGGGGGTGAGACCCATGCAGACACGGGGAGAATGTGCAAACTCCAGACGGACAGTAACCCAAGTCCTCAGCGTCGTGAGGCAATAGTGCTAACCACTGCACCACTGTGCGTACTCAACTGAAGTTAAATAGCCTTTTATTACATCCATATTAATAATTCCTTTCACCATTCGAGAAAATATAGATTGAGCCTGTTCCTCTATTTTTAATTCTCATGCATAATGCTGGCAGCATCCTGTTCTACCTCACTACCACACATCTCTTGACTCCTCCACTCTTTCTAAATTATCAGACTACTTGTCCTACATTTAATGTTGCATGGGCAGAAATTTCCTCAACTAGTTGTTGGGAACACTGAAGATCTCGGAGGACATGAACACAAGTAATAGGAGCAGGGGGAACCTGCTCCACCATTCCGTAAGATTGTGGTTTATCTGATGCTGGCCATCATGTCACTTTCTTGTATGTTCCTCATGTCCCCTGACCTATAGCCCAGCCACAATAATCTTTTATTATTAGTGTCACAAGTAGGCTTACATTAACGCTGCAATGAAGTGAGAGTGATTTTGCACCTGTGCATCCCTGCACTTTTTCTGCAATTCTTATCCAACCTTAATGTCTTGTGCCCTTCAATATTCACACCCCAATCCATGTCCTCCTGCAGCCATGTCTCTGTAATGGCTATCAAACCATACTTATTTACTTCTATCTGCACTCTCAATTAATCTGTTTTGTTTCAAATGCTTCATGCATACAGATACAGAGCTTTTAATTTTATCCATTATTATTTTTATAACCTGTAGTCTCACCTATTGATGTACTGTTAGATTTGTACATTCTATCCCTTTCTGTTTTTCATTTCCTAGAACAACATTTTCATCTTTCGCTTTGTCTCTACTCTTTAATTTACCACATCATTTGATCTTTTGTTGCTACTACTGTTGCTCTCTTTATTTGGTTCTAAATATGGCGGTCAATATGGTCGCCTTCCTTAATTCTAATTACGTTTGCTTTAGAGTCGCCAGGTATCTTTCGATACCGCCACAAGGTTCAAACACGAATACTGATCAAAGACTCGATACACCAGTTAGTTAGTTCAAAGTCAATACTATTTATTTACACACACAGCAATATCTACTCATGCACGAAATACTACAGACTAAACTATCACTACTGCTAAAGCCTATACTTAGCTTTGGGCGCCCACTCAGTCAGAGGAACAATGGCCGTTGTTCGGATCTGAGGCTGCTGGGGTCGAAGTGGTGAAGGGGAGCAGCTAAGGTCGTCCGTCTGGTAGCGAGCGTTGACCTTGAACTTACTTGCTTCTGGTGTAGCTGGTGGAAGGGTCTCTCCGCTTTTGAGAGTCAATTCCAAGAGAGCAATTCTCTCTTGGGGTCTTCTTCTTACACCCGAAGGGGCTTCGCGTGCTTTTGGGCGGGCCTTGAACTTGGCCCCAATCAATTGGGTCGTATCTTGATCACTCGTATTGATCTTGACCAATAAAGGGGTGGGTGCCCTGGTGGCCGTTGGCCTGACTTTGTTTGTGCTTTCGGTTTGGGGAACAGGCGCCGTGAGTCTGGAGCCAGATCGGTTACTTGAGTATCTCCCTTTGCTCCCGGAGATGGGCCATCAATATGCTAATGGCCCTACAGTTTCAGTCTCGTCTGGGAGCTGCGGTTCCAATATGCGTACAGGCTCTGTGCCTGCCTGCTTTCTTAGCATTGTCCATAGTTCGCTACAATCTTTGCAAACATCCATTTTGTATTCTGGAAGTGGCCATCCCAGATGGCTACACTACTTAGTTTAAGACCCTCTCGACCTCCCTATTAATGCAGCTCACAAGAACACCGGTCCCAGCACCGTTCAGGTGTAGACCTTTGCAAAGGAACCCACTTTCCCCAGGAGCAGTGCCACTGCCCCACCAACCGGAACCTACTCCTCCCACACCAGACTTGGAGCCACGCATTCATCTCCCTAATCTGATTATCCTATGCAGGTTTACTCGTGGTTTAGGAAATAATCTGGAGATAGTGATCTTTGCGGATCTGCTTCTTTATTAGGTGCCAAGCTGCTCACACTGACTATGCAGAACCTCCTTCTTTGTCCTGCCCATGTCCCAGTAATGGCCACTACTGTTTTCTTCTGCTGCTGCAACTATAGAACAACTGGCCAACCTCGAGCATGGAACGTCTGTAACTGAGGGGCAGAATTCCCACAGTTACCTCATTAAGACCACTCCCAATGTATTATCACTGCAGGGCAGCCAGATTTAAAGTCAGCCTGGTGCGGACTAGCATTCATCAAAGAATATGTTACCCAGTATAATTCACCCTTCGGTATCGTATTTGACACCAAGTTGAGCTATCAACAACATTTCCATGTCATCACTAACATCACCTCTTCTACCTCAGTAACATCATCCAATCAGCTTCATCCTTTCCTGTGTTACCACTAAACTTGACTAATCCACTAGACTCCTCATCACCCTCCTGTTCCAAAACTTTTAACCTATTCAAAACTCTGCTGTTCATATTCTAATTTATGCCAAGTTTCAGTCACTCCATTGCTGGCCAACATTGGTTCCAGCAGTCCCACATTTTTCAATTTGCTTTTATTTTGTTTTCATTCAAATTATCATTCTTGTTTTCACATCCTTCCATGGCTTCACACCACCCCCTGTCCCACCTCTGCCTCATGCCTCCCCCATCAAAGCTAACTGCACTCCTCACATTCTGGCCCCTTCCATATCACCTCTTTTAGTTACTGCAACATTGGAAGCTATACCTTGAACTGCCCAGGAATTAAACTCTGATTTCCTCCCTAAACCTCTCCACCTCTGTAACAACCTGCTTTAAGAGGCTCTGTAGAACCTACCTCCATGTTTGGTCCTCTGTCTAAGTGTCTCTTTATTTGTGTTACATTTTGTTTGACAACTCTCATTGAAGAGCTTTGCGTCATGGTTCTATGCTAAAGGCACTCTAGAATTGCAATTGTTGTTATTTATTTCACTGAGAGCAAGTATGCAGCACTCAGCAACTGAAGGCAATGTGGAGGTGGTGAAGAAAGTGGAAGAGCTGAGGCTAGCTGATGACTGTACGACGTGAACATGACATAGGGTGGAATTTTACAACCTCTGGGACTGGGCTGGGAGGCAGAGGTTGCATGACATCGGGTGATGTGGCAGGAGTGTTGTGCCTTTCAGCTAAAGGGTTAAAGGCAGGATTCTTGGAAGTGTGGGGGAACAGAGGGATCTTGAGGTCCACGTACATAGATCCCTCAAAGTTGCCATCCAGGTTGATAGGATTGTTAAGAAGTCGTATGGTGTGTTGGCTTTCATTAAAGGGGGATTCAGTTGAAGAGCCCTGAGGTTTTGCTGCAGCTTTATAAAACCCTAGTTAGACCACACTTGGAATATCGTGTCCAGTTCTGGTAGCCTCATTATAGGAAGGATGTGGATGCTTTGGAGAGGGTGCAGAGGAGATTTACCAACATGCTGCCTAGACTGGAGGGCATGTCTTATGAACAAAGCTTGAGGGAGCTAGGGCTTTTCTCACTGGAGCGAAGACGGAAGAGAGGTGACTTAATAGAGTTGTACAAAGTTTTGAGAGGCATGGACAGAGTGGATAGCCAGGGCGGAAATGGCTGTCACGAGGGGACATAATTTTAAGGTGATTGTAAGAAGGTATAGGACGAATGTCAGAGGTCGGTTCTTTACACAGAGAATGGTGGGTGTGTGGAATGCACTGCCAGTGGAGGTGGTGGAGTCTGAGTCATTAGGGACATTTAAGCGACTCTTGGACAAGCACATGAACAGCAGTAAATTGAAAAGGTGTAGGTTGGGTTGATCTTAGATTTGGATAAATGGTCGGCATAACATTGTGGGCCGAAGGGCCTGTACTGTGCTGTACTGTTCTATGTTCTATGTTCTATACGTGCTCTCACTTGTATTTTACCAGCTGCAAGAAAGGAATTTGGCAGCCCCCATGCCGTTGGACTGCTGGCAGGGGTTCTCACAGCACATGGCAAGGCTGCCAGGAGAACACTGGTTGTTACAGGCTTGGGGTATCCCTCCTGTTGTCCAACACTCCCTCCCCTCCCCCATGATACGAGACACCGCTGCATGTTTCTGCCCTTGCCCTGGCAATGGCATCATCCCACCATCCTCACTGGAGCCTACCAACCTATCTCCAACAAAACCTCCCCCTCACTTCTCTATCTTATCTCCCTCATTTATCCATCTCCAGCCACATTTGCCACTGAATTCAATCCCGGCAGTGTCCACCATTTCTGGTGGCACTGCTGGCACTAGCAAGCTTCCAGTCATTTTATTGCCCAGCAGCCCTTGAAGACAGCACTTCCTCCCAGTTGATGACAGAAGTCTTGTCCTAGAGCCATAAAATCAGCTTGGAGCTTCCTGGCCTTGCAGAGGTGGGCTTGTCCCAGGCAGTTAACCCAGTGAATGGCATCACTGCCTGCACATCAAATTCCACCCATTGAGTTGTGAGGAGTAAACTGCTCAATATATTTCCTCAAATTCCTCTCTGTTACACGTGGCCTTTTTGATGAGTTGTAAGGTTGAAACGTCACATTTCAATTATAAACTGCAAGCTGAGAGCTCTCAGACTGCTCTATCTTGATACAGCCAAGTGTGTTCAACTATTTGGTGTTAGAAGACGGCAAACAGGACCAGTGTGAATTGATCTTTTCTATAATGTTCTGCCTTGAGTAATCCAAAACCAATTTGAGAGATGTAAGGGCTGCAAGTCCAATCTCACACTGTCATCATATCTCGCTTTTGAATACCCAGGAGGCCAACAGCGAGATATCAATCAAATAGCATTCTTTTGGTAGACTGCTGTCATCCATCTGAGCTACATGGTCCAACAACGTGTTTGAGAGATATTACCCATCAAGTTCAATCTGTCTTTTCTTTGTAAAACGGGAGTTCTGACAGTGTGCAAGTCACCAGAATCTTATAACTTCCATTTTAAAAGATCTAATTGTTTATTCACTGGAACTTACTCATTACCATATTGTTTAAATTCCATCATTCTATCCATATAAAATTTCATCAGTTTTCATCTCATTTGATCCAATTTAGTTTAGTATCTTAACGCAAGACTTAACTATCACAATTAAAATCCAGTAACTAACTCCAGCCAGCTGGTTTAGTTTAATAAAGATGTGTCAACTCGTATTGTTATAAGATGATAAGACACTGGAGCAGAATTGGGCCATTCGGCCCATTCAATCTGTCCTGCCATTCAATCATGGCTGCTTTGTTTCTCATCCCCATTCTCCTGCCTCCTCCCCATAACCCCTGATCCCCTTATATCAACCCCTTGCTCGTTACAGTAATGATCCCTTTTAATGGAAAATGAAATCAATATTTATTGCTGCTATCAGGTTATTTTTAAATATTCTAGGGGAAGCACGGTTGGGGAACTGGCAGCACTGCAGCCTCACGGTGCCGAGGTCCCAGGTTCAATCAGGGTCACGGTCCGTGTGGAGTTTGCACATTCTCCCCGTGTTTGCGTGGGTTTCGCCCCCACAACCCAAAGATGTGCAGGCTAGGTGGATTGGCCATGCTAAATTGCCCCTTAATTGGAAAAAATGAATTGGGTACTCTAAATTTGAAAAACAATTAACTATATTTGATGTTCTATTTATCTGCCAGTACATCATCAAGCATACATTATGTGCACCATTTAGTTTCATTAGCACAGTACAATAGGGGTATAAATCCTAGTGCAACAAGTGTGACCGCAAACATCCCCCGCCTGGGGTGAACACTCAAAGAAGTACAAATTCATAGTTAATCATTCAGGTGTCTGTTTCCAAATCACAACTTCACATGACTTCATGTTTTGTGATTTTGAATCGCCCTCCATGAAATGTTGTTTTTGTATCGTCACATCTTAGACAATAGTGTGAAGTGAAAATAAATTGCAGATTGATTGCAGGCTGCAGTGTTAACACTCCTTCCATTGATTAAAAGGGAAATTACCCCCTTTTTTTTCCCTGAGTGTGATGAGATCTTGGAACGGCTAATGGTCCTCACAATGTGTCGCGCCTCGGCTATTCAGCTGAGGTGGCTGCACGGCGGTGTCATGATATTCAAACACACACATCATGATAGACACACCAACAGACAAATCAGAACACACAACACCACAACCAATGACAGAAAGATATAAAAGCACAGACACGACCCCCGGTGGTCAGTATTAGCTGCAGAGGAGAACCAGGACACATCTATTGCCAAACACACTCAGGGAGACAGCACGTGCAGAGTATCCAGAACGAACTGTATTATAAGAGTTATAATAAAATAGAGTTGTACCACATACAACTGTGTTGGCTCATCTGTGCACCAGAGCACCCAACACCACATGGTACAGGAGTGGATCGATACCTGCCGGCATACCTCAGTGTACACAGACAACCAGCAGTGCCCAGGCATGATGTACGAGCTCCCGGTTCCGCAGGCGCTCCAGTGCCACGGCGACCTCCACGAAAACTGGCGGCGATTCCGGCAAAATTTCGAATTGTTCCTGGTGGCAGCTGAACTCAAAGACCTGGATGATAGGGAAAAAATTGAATTTCTCCTCACCGTCGCCGGTGCAAGGGCAAGAGAAATATTCAGAAGGTTCAGGTTCTTCAGGAGGCAGCAAAGGTACGATTACCAGGCAGTCCTGGGCAAATTCTCCAAGTACTGTGAAGAATACGCAATCCAATGGGCACTTAAAGGTAAGAAAAGCTGCAGTACTCACCTCGTGGCTGGGATCCCGGAGCCCGAATACCCAGAGGCCGAAATCCCGGGCCTGAGAGAAGGCTGGGTCGAGGTCGGCGGCCATCTTGCTAAAGGTATAACGCTAGCACAGTTGCGCGAGAAGTGCGCAGAACCGGAAGTTTCGTTTGCGCATGCGCGAGATGCTGCGCATGCGCAGTCAAGAAAACGGCCATCGGTAAAGGAACAGCGATCTGAGCATGCGCAGTCGCTTCCTACGTGCTACATACCGAGTGTCAGAGGCCCCAGACTGGACCAATTTAAAAGGGAAACGTCCCAAATCCAATTTAAAAGGGAAATGTCCCAAATCAAAAAAACAAAAATCTGTTAAAGCTGTAAAACAACCTTCCCTCACCTGGAATGACAGCACAGTGCCGCAAATTGACCCAGGAGATGAATTTGACCTCCGAAGAACCCTCCGACAAGCAGTTACCTACGCACAAGCCGATGATTCCGACCTTGAATACTTCGATGACGATTTTTACAGTGTTTCCGGACCTCGCGAGCCCAATGATAGCTCCGTGGTCCTATATGACTATGACTCGGACGAACCTTTCGTGTTGCACATTGGCGGCCCCCACATTGAATCCAACGCAGATGCGGATTCATTTTTCGGATTTGAGGATCTTCAATCCAGCAGATATGACGTTCCAACTTATCAGTACCGGATGATGCTGCAGCCTGACATTAACAGACAGGGAGCGGTGCAAGCACACGGAGAGTGCCCTGCTGCCACACAGAGCGTGGTCCACGTCCCGCTCAACGTTCCCGACTCTATGAAAGAAGACATGCAAGACTCCAGAGTGCAGTCCTCGCATGAACCAGAAGTGACTCCAGTGTCACAAGCTTCCACAGCAAGCTCGTGGACAGACTCCACAATTGCAGAAATGCAAGACTCCAGAGCGCAGTCCTTGCACGAACAAGAAGTGACTCCAGTGTCACAAGCCTCCACAGAGAGCTCGTGGACAGCCTCCACGATAGAAGCAACGCAAGACTCCAGACCGCAGTCCTTGCACGAACATGAAGTGACTCCAGTGTCACAAGCCTCCACAGAGAGCTCGTGGACAGCCTCCATGATAGAAGCAACGCAAGACTCCAGAGCGCAGTCCTTGCACGAACAAGAAGTGACTCCAGTGTCACAAGCCTCCACAGAGAGCTCGTGGACGGACTCCACGATGGAAGGAACGCAAGACTCCAAAGCGCAGTCCTTGCAGGAACAAGACCATGAGGGTCTAGCAACCTCTCCTGACCAACCAGCGGCAGACGATGCAAGTCTGCCATGCTCACGTGAACAGCAAGAAGGCTATAACAGCCTACCATGCTCCACTACACAGCAGCATGACCATGACGGTCTCTCATGCTACAATGAAGGGCACAGCGCTGAAGACTGCTCAAGCCCAACTGAAGACAAGCCAAAGGAATCGCCTCGTCCAAGCCCGAAGAAAAAAGGTTTATGCGCTGACCTTCAGGATCATTATAGCCGAACAGAGATTAATAATGCTGCACGGCCACAGAAGGATGCTGAGGATTTGCTAACGAAATTAATTGAATGTTTAACTTGCAAGGAGCAGACTGAGAATTGCCAGTGTTTTAGTACGGATCGAAAAAATGGACAAGACATTGATCCTCAGGTAATGGAAATAACACAACCTGAATCATATCTACAGCAGGGACAAATGTCTCCCTTCAACACAACACCGCAAAATCCCAACTTCGGAGACCAGCAGTTAGTCAGTAATGACTCTTCAAACCTTGAGGGGAACATTAATTGCATTGAACCTATACACGCTCCACTGATTATTGAGCAGAACATTGGAGCAAGAATCCTGAGGACACCGACATCGAGTAGCCAGATAACGAATTTAAAACCCACAGCAGTGTCAAGTGAACCAAGTGTGCTTTCCACTAATGGTGAAGATGCAGATAAGGTCGACCCGATTATCCATTGTACCACACTAACCCCAGTGATTAAGCAGTTATGTATGGGGAGTATAAGGTGGGCAATTGAGAACAGTAAAAGAGAGACTGTGACCATGCCAGTCCCAGCAAAATCAGACCCAGAGACCATGAAGGCATGTACATTAGACAAAGATACACATGAGGCACCTGAGAAGAAAAGTGAAACGGAATGTTCTTTGGAAAATAGTACAATGTCGATAGAAACATTGGATCCTATATTCGAGACCATACCTATGGGAGAATTTGGGGGTAATAAACAAGGTTCTGCAATGTCTGGGGGAAGATTTAAAATTCCAAAGAAGAAAAGCCCAAATGAAGGACAACGGCAAGACAATGACAGTCCACCGACATGGTGTGCACCACCAGATGAAAACTCTGACAATTTACCCAACCCTAGTGAACAGCAAGCTGCTAATGAGGATCTATCCACGGGATGTGAGACGAGTGACGACAGCATCCCACTTCCCATGCAAAAGGTGCAAGGTGACAGACCTCGCCTAGTGCGTACCGAGGCACTCGACGATCACGGTGGGACCACTGACGACTGCGGTGGCAGCGCACCGCTTCCACCCTCGATGGCTCGACCTTCTCCACTGGTTGGTGCATTCCTGCATGTTCCGACTCCAGAAGTGCAGCTTCAGGGAATCTCGGCTGCCTCCAGTGAACCTGTTGGGACTCCGGACGGGGGGCATCGACGGAAGGCAGACCGGACTCCAGATGGGGAGCAGCCAAGCGCCGACTCTGATTCGCGCACGCCAGACCTTGCTCCGGACGGGCGGTGTCGCGGCCTCGGTGATGGCACGCTCAGGGTGACGGCGGATGCCACGGCGACAGGGAATGGATCGCGTGGCAGTCCCACTGGGTCGGCAGTGGCAACCAGCACCGGCGGTCCAAGATGGACACACCAATTCGCGCCATCGCCAGACGTTGATGCGAGCAACAATTCTCTCTCCAAGGCGACATGCTTCGACGTTTCTCTGCGGAGTCGCCCTTCCGGCACAGCAGGTGGCCGGAACCAGCGTACACGGTCTCGGCCAACTTCCACATCTGGCACAGTCATCGCCTTGCATGATATTAGTGATGGTGCTACTTCGATGGCAACGACCCATCGGCTACAAGATGCCGTCCACCACAAACATAAAAAGAAAAAGACTCCACCTTGTTCCTGGCATGCAGGGCGGATGGATTGGTGCGAAGGCGCAACCAGCGAGCTTTGCGCCGCCTTCCACGCTCGCAACTGAACCGTACGCACACGCCGGATCCTCCACTGGTTCCCAAGGATGACTTCGTGGAGATGCCACGGATCATGCCCCTTCCATTGCCACCCGAACCAAATCTCCACAGCTGAACCGGCTTGAGGACCAGCCCATTCTTGAGGCGGTCACCCATTAGACTGGACTTATAACGCTGTTCATACGTTCAAAAAGTCAAACACTTCTGTATTATAACCTGTTGTTGTTTATTGTTCCAGATATCGTCTGACCAGACCAATGTTCAAGTTTTTTTTTTTCTCTCGCATCCAAGTTTTGTTATGGTACAACCTTGTTAGTGTGACGCACCCGACATCGCCCCATGTAAATAGTTACGTCATATACACACGCTGTACATAACACACACACACACTCTTCAATGCACTCACGACACAATTATATTTATAACCACGTAGGCACATATCTTTGTAAAAAGGGGGGATGTCATGATATTCAAACACACACATCATGATAGACACACCAACAGACAAATCAGAACACACAACACCACAACCAATGACAGAAAGATATAAAAGCACAGACACGACCCCCGGTGGTCAGTATTAGCTGCAGAGGAGAACCAGGACACATCTATTGCCAAACACACTCAGGGAGACAGCACGTGCAGAGTATCCAGAACGAACTGTATTATAAGAGTTATAATAAAATAGAGTTGTACCACATACAACTGTGTTGGCTCATCTGTGCACCAGAGCACCCAACACCACAGGCGGGAAGCCATTGCTTGTAAAAATGACATCCAGGGGAAACAGAGGGGATGATTCCTTGCATTCCCAGGGACCCGAAACTGAGGAATGGTCAATGTGACACTCTAGGTAAATAGTAGTTCTAAGAATAAAACCATAACAAAATGTTGTGCTGAGAATATTATAGAATCGCTATAAATAAAAGTTGTCAAAGAAATGCTGAAGCTGTCGTTCCTTAACAAGAGGTTTCTTTCTCTCCCTTTTTCCCTCCCAAGTTCAAGGAGCTCCCCAGCCAGCCCCTGCTGAAGATGACACAGGACAGTCAATTGTCCATTCGTCTTGAAAAGGTTGTTTGTGATCTAGATCATGTAGCTGCTTCAGACACAAGCCTTTATGTAGACATTCTTGGGCAGGATAAGATGGAGATCTATGCCAAATATCTTTATCCAAATAAATGATTTGGAATGTCCTTGAAAGAGATAAGCAATGAGTTGACCTTTGGGGCAAGAGGGGACTTGGAATCAACAGCTACATTCTGGGTACCTGTCCTTTGATAATTAGAAAATTGCCTGCGAAGATGCAGTTGAACGAATGATTGACGTGAGATGCTCATGAGAACCCAAAAAATAAAATATCGACACAATCAGTTGAGAAGGAAAAAAATCACAAAAGAAGAGAGGAGGCTGTTAAAGATTCAGCTTAATAATGATGATCATATGAGACCATTAAGTCAGGCGGCAGTGATCAGGCAGTTCCATTTGTCTGATCAGGGATTGGTAAACCTTCTCACCTGTAATGGGTTATTTGTCTCCCAGATCCATTCTGATTACTAGAACCTGAAGCCACAGCCTCAGACTGAAGGGATGATCCTTTAAAACAGAGATGAGGAGGAATTTCTTCAGCCAGAGGGTGGTGAATCAGTGGATGCATTTGCCGCGGAGGAATGTGGAGGCCAAATCACTGAGTGTCTTTAAGACAGAGATAGATAGGTTCTGGATTAAAAAGGGAATCGGGGTTATGGGGAAAAGGCAGGGGAATGGGGATGATAAACATATCAGCCGTGATTGAATCTCGGAGCAGACTCGATGGCCCGAGTGGCCTAAGTCTGATCCTATGTCCTATGGTCTTATGATTAAGTTTGGAGCAATCTCTTCTCAATAAGCCACTTCAAACCTTTAAACTAACCAGCTTGTGACTCAGCTCTTTTGAGTCACCTGTTACCCACTCATCAAATCTTACAAGACAGCCGATGTGGGGTAATCATTTAATGGGTCTTGTGTCAGCAGAATCAGAGAGGTCACTGTATAAAAGGGCACACCCAGACATTGGGTTGTCTTGCTCAGTGGCTGAGTGGACCACAGATGAGGAGCAGTAGGGAGAGCACAGTACCCAGCCATGGCCAACAGAGCATTGTGGAGGGATTAGCCAAGGGGCAGGAGAAGATGCAACCCTCACCAGAGTGACTGTAGGCAAAGAGTCAGCCTACGTGATCTAACTGAGCAGTAGTGCTGCAGAAAGATGCAGCTCTCATGACAGGTAACCATGGACATATTGACGATTTGGATGAAGGTCTCAATCCTCAGAAATCCAGTGCCCATAGCAGTGAAGGTCACGGTCACCCTGAATTGTTATTCTTTGGACCTCTTCCAAGCCTGGGTTGCAGGCATAGATAGAATTTCGCAATCGTGTGCCCATACTGCAAAAGAACAGGTGAAAGGTGCCCTTTATGTGAGGCTATCTGACTCTATTGAGTTTTTCCACAGACATGCCCAGTCAGGCACCGAGAGCAGCAGTATATCATAGAATCGTAGATTCTTCAGTGCAGAAGGAGGCCATTCGACCCATTGAGTCTCTTGGAAAGAGCACCCCACCTAAGCCCACACTTCCACCCTATCCTCGTAACCGGGTAACCCCACCTCACCTTTTTAGACACTAAGGGCGATTTAGCATGGCCAATCCACCTAAACTGCACATCTTTGGACTCTGGGAGGGAACCGGAGCACCCGGAGGAAACCCACGCAGACACTGGGGAGGACGTGTAGACTCTGCACAAACAATGACCCACAGTGCTAACCACTGTGCTACCACGTCGTCCATCCTCATATACCTCAATGGCAGAATTCCCTCATGTACAGGGGGTGCAGGCTCCGCCCAGGTGGCCATTAAAGCACTGCCAGGCCAGCCAGGGGCATTTGTGAAAAGGAAGGACTTGCACTCAGTTTGTTTACGACAACTGAAAAAATCAGTTTGTGCAAGGCTGCCGAGTATTTGTCATAAAACCTTAGTGCTGGGGATGTCTCCAGTGCCTCAGCTGTTTACACCACCACATAGCTTTTTGTGAGTAGATGCTTGGTAACAAGGACTATTAGGAAGATGGGTTTTCAGATCAGTTTGGGGCAAACCTCCAAAATAACCCTTCAGGGTGGTGGTGTGTTGCGCATTGCAGAACATGGCAAAGCGGAGAGGAGAGGAACTGGAGCCACATACAAGCCATGAGCACTCTGCATCCTTTGAGGAAGAGGATTTTGAGGCCAGAAAATGGTGCTGCCAGTAATCTTTCAGCAATTGCATTGTTCTTGTCATTCCTCTCATAAACACCCGTTCCATAACTGTAGCTTCTCTATAATCCAGTGTGCTCCACACCATACGTTTGCAAAGCAACACAATGAGCCATGCGGCACTTATAAGTTCCACATTCAAACCGTCATTCAAATAAAGAACACAAATTTTGTGGGCTGATGAATAAGTTCACTCGAGTGGGACATCCAATCTTTGTGTTCTCTTCTATGTGGCTGCCCCTGTGACTGAGACCAAAGTGAAGGCAGTCTGCTTGTTTTCTTGTTCTGACAAGGGAGACGGTTGTGGACATCGTCCTGTGGGTTTCCCCTCCAAGCTGGCCTTGCATGGTCTTCTTCCTCCTACTTCTCAGCCAACAGACACAATCTGCATGTTGCCACAGTTCAGACTGCCAGGCATCCTTTAAATGGGCCACCTGAGTTCCGGGGGACTCCTCCAGAAACCACCAACCATTTCTAATTGAGTAACAAATACAGAAACGACCTGCGCATAGACAATACTCCATAAAGTCACAACGCTGTACATACATCAGACGCCAGTGGGTTAAGGACCCGAAGACGGTCTCAACCTTCAATTATTTTCTAGGTCTGGAAGATTCCAATCGATGTATCTTCGACTTGGTGAAGTCACACGGGATCAGGGGTGAGCTGGCAATATGGATACAGAACTATCTAGGTCATAGAAGGCAGAGAGTAGCAATGGAAGGGTGCTTTTCTGATTGGAGGGCTGTGACTAGTGGTGTTCTGCAAGGATCAGTGCTAGGACCTTTGCTGTTCGTAGTATATATAAATGATTTGGAGGAAAATGTAACTGGTCTGATTAGTAAGTTTGCAGATGACACAAAGGTTGGTGGAATTACAGATAGCGATGAGGACTGTCAGAGGATACAGCAGAATTTAGATTGTTTGGAGACTTGGGCGGAGAGATGGCAGATGGAATTTAATCCGGACAAATGTGTGATGCACTATCAATTATGACGAGACGAGAGTAGAATGTAATCGAGGTTTTATTACACAGAGATGTGTGGCCTCCTACAGCAGCTTAGGAAATGGCTGCTGTTTGGAGAGCACACACATTTATACTCCGCCTCCTGGGCGGATCCAGCAGGCAGGGATCTACCCCCGTACCTGTAGTACAGGGGCCTTATTGTAATACCCATATATACAATATAATATAACAGTCGTGAATACCACATTCACCCCCTGTTAAAAATGAGTCCAGCGGGTGTGGTGGAAAATTATATACATACAGATTGGTTTTAAAATTACAGAGAAGGTTACAAATTTAGACGATCGGGCGCCTTGATCCGTCGTTGAGAGCGCCGCAGTGCTGGTGGTGACTCAGGCATCGGCTTGGTCTTCGGTGACTTCGGGAGCATGTCGAAATCCTCTTCATCTCCGTGTGGGAGCAAGGGGAGGACGGATTGTCCTCGAGCGGGGACTGCGGTGGGGTGTGCCGGGGAGGGGAGGGTGGCGCCGGGGCGGGGTTGGGGGAGGTGTGGGGACCCAGCTGGTGCCAGATCCCTGAGGTAGACTGTGTCTTGGCGGCCGTCGGGGTACGCTACGTAGGCGTAGTGCGGGTTCGCATGGAGTAGTTGTACTCTCTCAAATAACGGGTCCGCTTTGTGGACCCGAACGTGCTTGCGGAGGAGAACAAGTCCTGGAGCTGCCAGCCATATTGGGAGAGAAACCCCGGAGGTGGGTGTCATAATATACATCTAAGTATACAATGGAGTGCAGACAGGCAATGATTGACACACAGGATGACCAGTAAGCACACAGAACAGAGCAGCCAATCAACAGACAGGACACGACCACTATAAAGCCAGAGGGCACCAGTTTTCTCGCTCTCTCGGGACCCAGCTTCTGAGACAGTCAGAGTTAGTGAGCTGGCCAGTGCAAACACCATGTGGTAGCTAGTAAGTCTGGTTAGGCTAGTATCAGGTCTCCAGTCAAGTCAGCATAGTGTCAACCCACAGTTGAACATGTATAATAGTTTAGACGTTAAATAAAATCGTGTTGCATCTTATCAAGTGTTGGAGGTCTGTCTCTCGCTACACTGCATCAAGTGCAGTCCACATCAACCCAATGTACCCAACACATCAGTGGACTTCCTGGGGAAGGCAAGGAGATGTTCATGGGGTTTTTGTTAGTCGCGGTGCACAGGAGCGACCGAATGGAGTGAAGTATGTCGGGGAGGACCTCCTGCCAGCGGGAGGCCGGGAGATTTCTGGACCCGTAGGGCCAGCTGGACGGCCGTACAGACCATCCCATTCTCCTGCTCCACCTGCCCATTTCCCCTGGGGTTGTAGCTAGTCGTCCTGCTTGAGGCAATGACCCTGTTGAGCAGGTATTGACGCAGCTCCTCGCTCATAAATGAGGATCCCCGGTCGCTGCGGACATAAGCGGGGAAAGCGAACAGAGCGAAGATGGTGTTGAGGGCTTTGAGGACGGTGGCAGGCGCCATATCGGGGCATCGGACGGCGAAGGGGAATCGGGAATACTCGTCGACCACATTAAGAAAGTACGTGTTGTGGTCGGTGGAGGGGAGGGTCCCTTTGAAGTCCACGCTGAGGTGTTCAAAGGGGCGGGAGGCCTTCACCAGGCGCACACGGGCTGGCCGGTAGAAGTGCGGTTTACACTCTGCGTAGACCTCGGAGTCTCTGGTGATAGCCCTGACTTCCTCGATGGAGTAGGGCAGATTGAAGGCCTTAATGAAGTGGTAAAAGCGGGTGACTCCCAGGTGACAGAGAGCGTCATGCTGTGTCCGGAGTCAGTCCACTTGTGCGCTGGCACATGTAACTTAGGAAAAGGCATTGGGGGGCTCGTTGGGCTTACCGGGGCAATACAAAATCTCGCAATTGTAGGTGGAGAGCTCGATCCTCCACCTCAAGATTTTATCATTTTTGATCTTACCCCGCTGTGTGTTGTTAAACATGAAGGCAACCGACCGTTGGTCAGTGAGGAAAGTGAATCTCCTGCCGGCCAGGTAATGCCTCCAATACCGCACAGCTTCAATGATCGCTTGGGCCTCCTTTTCGACGGAGGAGTGCCGAATATCAGAGGCATGGAGGGTGCGGGAAAAGAATGCCACGGGTCTGCCTGCCTGGTTGAGTGTGGCGGCCAGAGCGACGTCTGATTCATCGCTCTTGATTTGGAAGGGGAGATTCTCGTCGACTGCGTGCATCGCGGCCTTGGCAATGTCGGCCTTGATACGGTTGAAGGCCTGGTGAGCCTCGGCCGTCAGTGGGAAAGCGGTGGATTGAATGAGTGGGCGGGCCTTGTCCGCATAGTTTGGGACCCACTGGGCGTCATACGAAAAGAACCAGGCATCATTTGTGAGCCTTGGGGCAGTGGGGGAGGGGGAGTTCCATGAGGGGGCGCATGCGATCGGGGTCGCGCCCTAGAACTCCGTTCTGAACCACATAGGCGAGGATGGCTAATTGGTTTGTGCTGAACACACCCTTCTCCTTGTTGTAAGTTAGGTTGAGGAGTGTGGCGGTGTGGAGAAATTTGGAAAGGTTAGCGTCGTGGTCCTGCTGGTCGTGGCCGCAGATGGTGATGTTGTCCAGGTATGGGAAAGTGGCCCACAGCCCGTACCAGTCAACCATTCAGTCCATCTCCTGTTGGAAGACCGAGACCCCGTTGGTGACGCCGAAGGGAACCCTAAGGAAATGGTAAAGGCGGCCGTCTGCTTCAAACGCAGTGTATGGGCGGTCTAATTTGGAAGGTCCGCCTTATGGATGCAGAGCTGGTGGTAGGCTGATTTCAGGTCCACTGTCGAGAAGACCCTGTACTGTGCAATCTGATTGACCATATCAGATATTCATGGGAGGGGGTACGCATCGAGCTGCGTGTACCGATTGATGGTCTGACTGTAGTCAATGACCATCCTGTTTTTCTCCCCAGTTTTCACCACTACCACTTGGGCCCTCCAGGGCCTGTTGCTGGCCTCGATGATACCTTCCCGCAGCAGCCGCTGGACCTCAGACCTGATGAAGGTCCTGTCCTGGGCGCTGTACCGTCTGCTCCTGGTTGCGATGGGTTTGCAATCCGGGGTGAGGTTTGCAAACAGGGAAGGCGGGTCGATCTTAAGGGTCGCGAGGCCGCAAACAGTAAGGGGTGGTAGGGGCCCACCAAATTTAAAGGTTAGGCTCTGGAGGTTGCACTGGAAGTCCAGGCCAAGTAGCAAGGCAGCGCAGAGGTTGGGGAGGACGTAGAGGCAGAAGGCGCTGAACTCTACGCCCTGGACGGTGAAGGTGGCAATGGAGTACCCCCGGATCACCACGGAGTGGGATCCAGAGGCCAGGGAGATTATTTGGTTAGCGGGGTGAACCGCAAGGGAGCAGCGCCTTACCGTATCAGGGTGGATGAAGCTCTCAGTGCTCCCGGAGTCCAGAAGGCAGGATATCTCGTGCCCGTCGTCCTTCACCTTTGTCGAAGTGGTCGTGAGGTTGTGCGGTCGAGACTGGTCAATCGTGACCAAGGCGAGACGCGGCTGGTCGTCGGCAGCTGCAAGCGATGAGGGGTCCGAAGGGCAGGGCTCCTGAGGCGGATAAGATGGCGGCGCCCATGGGCCGCACGTGTCCTGGGGCAGGCAAGATGGCGGTGCCCATTGGTTCTGAGGCAAGCAAGATGGCAGAGGGCCATCTCTGAAAAATCTGTGTAATAAATTGATGCACGATCAATTACGATGAGACGAGAGTAGAATGTAATCGAAGCTTTATTACACAGAGATGTGTGGCCTCCTGCAGCAGCTTACGAAGTGGCTGCTGTTCGGAGAGCACACACATTTATATTCCGCCTCCTGGGCGGAGCCAGCAGGCAGGGATCTACCCCCGTACCTGTAGTACAGGGGCCTTACCGTAATACCCATATATACAATATAATACAACTGTGGTGACTACCACAATGAGGTAATGCATTTTGGAAGGTCTAATGCAGGTAGGGAATATACAGTGAATGGTCGAAGCCTCAAGAGTATTGACAGTCAGAGACATCTAGGTGTACAGGTCCACAGGTCACTGAAAGGGGCAACACAGGTGGAGAAGGTAGTCAAGAAGATATACAGCATGCTTGCCTTCATTGGCCGGGGCATTGAGTATAAAAATTGACAAGTCATGTTGCAGCTGTATAGAACCTTAGTTAGGCCACACTTGGTTTTTAATGTTCAATTCTGGTCGCCACACTACCAGAAGGGTGTGGAGGCTTTTGGGAGGGTGCAGAAGAGATTTACCAGGACCTTGCCTGGTATGGAGGGCATTAGCTATGAGGAGAGGCTGAATAAACTCGGTTTGTTCTCACTGGAACAACGAAGTTTGAGGGGCGACCTGATAGAGGTCTACAAAATTATGAGGGGCATAGACAGAGTGGATAGTAAGAGGCTTTTTCCCATTGTAGAGGGGTCAATTACGGGGGGGCATAGCTTTAAGGTGCGAGGGACAAGGTTTAGAGGAGATGTAAGAGGAATGTTTTTTACACAGAGGGTAGTGGGTGCCTGGAACTTGCTGCCGGAGGAGGTGGTGGAAGCAGGGACGATAGTGATGTTTAAGGGGCATCTTGACAAATACATGAATAGGATGGGAATAGAGGGATACAGACCCCGGAAGTGCAGAAGATTTTAGTTTAGAGAGGCAGCATGGTCGGCACAGGCTTGGAGGGCCGAAGGGCCTGTTCCTGTGCTGTCATTTTCTTTGTTCTTTGTTCTTTGATGAGGTAAAACAGCTTTCTGAACAAGAATTCATTATGAAGCTGGTCAAAGGCAAGAATGAAGATCTAAAGGAATGCGTGACAACCATTCATCCATTTCTTTGATGATCTGCGACATGGTGGACTGACCACAGTTTTTAGTGATAAAGTGATTGCAAGACCGTAAGTGGACAATATAATCATGGTAACAGAATGATGAGCGTTGCTATTCTGATCCCACCTTTGTGCATCTTTTGATGTAATGTGATTTAGTGGTACTATGCATGGATTGTGGGGATCAAAGGTAAAATTGGTACAAGAGCTTTGGGTAAATCACTGTGCATTTGTGCAGTAGTCAAGCTGGATTGAGGAGTGTGATATATTTGAATTCTCGTAGAGAATCATGATTTCAATAAAGGCATGTGCACATTGCGGTCCAGAATTTCCTCTGAATGGTGAAATTGTACCATCATTGCTGCTTTTCCAAATATATATCTCCTTACATTGTCAAGCGTTGCAGTGAAAACTGCTTCTTCTTCCTGTGGCTGGCCAATCAGTGAGAGATTCCACTGCAGAGTATTGCCAGAGAAACCACACCCGTTTTAAACTGAAGACACAGCCCATGAGCTTAGTCTTCAGAGACAGGACTGAGAAGTTGGAGGGTGGATAGCGTGAGGACGGAAAATTGGGCGCCGGGGGGGGGAGCCTTAACTGAGCTAAAGGAGCCAGAGTGAAGGACGGGGGTCCCGGTGGGGTCTGGCGTCAATGCATTCCAGAACACACATACAGTAGGCACCGTTTGCATATCATTAGCGGGACCGACCCGGTATTCTCCGGAGCCTCCGCGAACCTCTGCCTCCAATAGACCGAGTTCCCGGCGGCGCATTTCAATTGTGCTCTTAAAAATCGTGACATCGGCGTGGCGGCTGCTGAGGAAGAGAAAGGGGGGATGGAAGATGTCCAACATCGCCACAGTGTGCTGATAGCCGTGCCGCTGGCCGGGGGGGGGTGCTTCTGATAGGGCCGAGGGGAGTAGTGGGGGTGTGGCCAGGAGGTGGGCGGTGGGGTCGGGGTGGACAGGCACGGAACACCATTGCTGCAGCCGGCAAGGCAGCCAATACAGCTGCACACACCGCTAGCAGCCTATTTTGAACTTAGTGCCAAGGGTTGTATAAGTGTCCCCCCATGGCACCTCCCTAGGTGCCCTCTGGCCCCAGTCGACCCATCAGCTTTATGGGCGTGCTCCAGCACAACAAGTGCCATCTTGTTGGCTGGAATGAGTGTGTGGGGGGATTGTAATGTGTACATGCGGCTGCAGCTTGTCAGCCTCCAGAGTGCCAATCACTGACCTGGCGAATCCCGCACCATATTTCATTGGAATCAATTGTGTTCCACGCGGTACCGGTGCTAGTCCCTCAAAGGTAGCAGAATCGGTAAGTCCACGAATTCTGCGTTGGCGTCAACACTTAGTCACAGAAATGGAGAATCCCGCCCGGTAATCTTCAGTTATTACAACTGATACCTGTGTACCCTGGCATTTAAAACAAAGAAACTAAATTGAACAAGAAAGCAGTTGCAATAGTTATGTGGTGGGATGGTTCTTTGTGTTTTCACACGTACTGGATGTGAGCATGCCACTAAACATGAATCTCCACGTTGTAATATTGCCTTGAGCAGGGCATGGACATGGCACCTCCTGACTCAGAGGTGGGAATGCTAGCAGTAAGCTAAAAGCTTGGCAATAATAAATCTGCAGAGAAGGCTGATTGCTACTTTGCATTTCCTCAGTAAATACCCATTAATAGATAATGAAAGAGCTGTCATTAAACAACCTACACAAGTATAGTACCTTTCTTGTCAAGTTGGAAAATTATTTGGGGTTACTTAAGATGGGGGACAACTTTCACATTCAGTTAATTACACGGAAACAGCAACCCAATAATTCTTTAACTGGAGAATACATTCGAGCACTGTGGCACCAACAGTAAGAAGTGAAAAGTTATCTTAGTTACAGCTATGATAAAGTGTATTCATCTAATGGTTCAATCAATAAATTATTTTTAAGTGATAGAGATGAAAAAATCTCTTGCTTCAATTCCTGGTTTACATTGAGTTACCCAATGTCAGCTGGGGCGACACTGGAAATAATAGCTTGGGTGCCCTTGGGCTAACAAGGCAGAATCTCAGCCTGGCTACCCTGCCCTGAACACTATTCAATAACCCGTGCTTCAACTCCTGACGTGTAGGCTTCAGTTGAAGACAATTTTATTGCCAATTACAGATCTCTGTTTATAATGATTATTTTGAATTAACCATCAATTTAAATTAGGTTCTTCCAATCCATGACCAAATTGAGGAGCAAGTTGCTCAGTAATTTGTGTTTTTCTAATATACTGAAGTCAACTCTTCGTTAATCAACAAGATCTTGACTTGTCACCTGATAATAAACAACCCTTATTCATGTAAGTAAGGTGTGCTGAGCTGTTATCTGTAAAACCACTTGACAATAAAAATTCAAACTTAAATATTTTACTTGAAATTCAGGGTACAGAGCATTACTGTTTCGAAGTACAATATGATGGATGCAAATGATCATCCAAGAAGTTGTTGCTTTCATTAATACTTTGGGATGATCTTCATTTTCCTGTTTCATTTAAGCAGACAACATTAACAAAAATACACTGTTCATTTGAAAAGAAGGAATGATCTATAATGTAACCTCAGGAAATCCCAAAGCGCTTCACAACCAATGAAATGCTTTCGAAGTATAATTGCTGTTGTCATAAAGAACAAAGAACAAAGAAATGTACAGCACAGGAACAGGCCCTTCGGCCCTCCAAGCCCGTGCCGACCATGCTGCCCGACTAAACTACAATCTTCTACACTTCCTGGGTCCGTATCCTTCTATTCCCATCCTATTCATATATTTGTCAAGATGCCCCTTAAATGTCCCTATTGTCCCTGCTTCCACTACCTCCTCCGGTAGCGAGTTCCAGGCACCCACTACCCTCTGCGTAAAAAACTTGCCTCGTACATCTACTCTAAACCTTGCCCCTCTCACCTTAAACCTATGCCCCCTAGTAATTGACCCCTCTACCCTGGGGAAAAGCCTCTGACTATCCACTCTGTCTATGCCCCTCATAATTTTGTATACCTCTATCAGGTCTCCCCTCAACCTCCTTCGTTCCAGTGAGAACAAACCGAGTTTATTCAATCGCTCCTCATAGCTAATGCCCTCCATACCAGGCAACATTCTGGTAAATCTCTTCTACACCCTCTCTAAAGCCTCCACATCCTTCTGGTAGTGTGGCGACCAGAATTGAACACTATACTCCAAGTGTGGCCGAACTAAGGTTCTATACAGCTGCAACATGACTTGCCAATTCTTATACTCAATGCCCCGGCCAATGAAGGCAAGCATGCCGTATGCCTTCTTGACTACCTTCTCCACCTGTGTTGCCCCTTTCAATGACCTGTGGACCTGTACTCCGAGATCTCTTTGACTTTCAATACTCTTGAGGGTTCTACCATTCACTGTATATTCCCTACCTGCATTAGACCTTCCAAGATGCATTACCTCACATTTGTCCGGATTAAACTCCATCTGCCATCTCTCCGCCCAAGTTTCCAGACAATCTAAATCCTGCTGTATCCTCCGACAGTCCTCATCGCTATCCGCAATTCATGTTGGGTCTTATCTCCCAACACACATTCATTTTTTTTTGAGTAGGTCTTGAAATAGGTAACCGACACTTTTGCCTGATCCAAGTGGAAACCTCACTGAAATATTTAAAATTGGAGGTCAAATACAATTTAAATCTTCCACGAGGCAGAATGTGTGCACTGAGCACTGTACCCGAACTGAGGCAGAGTGGGAATGGGCCTAGGTAGGGTGCTCTTTCGGAAGGTTGGTGTGGACTCAATGGGCCATAAGACCATAAGACCATAAGACATAGGAGCGGAAGAAAGGCCATTTGGCCCATCGAGTCCACTCCACCATTCAATCATGGCTGATTTCAACTCCATTTACCCGCTCTCTCTCCATAGCCCTTAATTCATCGAGAAATCAAGAATTTATCAACTTCTGTCTTCAAGACACTCAACGTCCCGGCCTCCACTGCCCTCTGTGGCAATGAATTCCACAGACCCACCACTCTCTGGCTGAATAAATTTCTCCTCATCTCTGTTCTAAAGTGACTCCCTTTTATTCTAAGGCTGTGCCCCCGGGTCCTAGTCTCCCCTGCTAATGGAAACAACTTCCCTACATCCACCCTATCTAAGCCATTCATTATCTTGTAAGTTTCTATTAGATCTCCCCTCAACCTCCTAAACTCCAATGAATATAATCCCAGGATCCTCAGACGTTCATCGTATGTTAGGCCTACCATTCCTGGGATCATCCGTGTGAATCTCCGCTGGACCCGCTCCAGTGTCAGTATGTCCTTCCTGAGGTGTGGGGCCCAAAATTGCTCACAATATTCTAAATGGGGCCTAACTAATGCTTTATAAAGCTTCAGAAGTACATCCCTGCTTTTATATTCCAAGCCTCTTGAGATGAATGACAACATTGCAAGGCCAACAGGGCCAAAAGGCCTCCTTCTGCATTAAAGGGATTCTATGGATTCTATGAATGCCATTGATTTTGAGTTTCTTCCTGGCTCCACAGAAATCCACTCTTGGTCCCTCCGTATCCAATCTCCCCCCCTACACACAATCAGTGGGCTAACTGTCAGTGCTCGCTCACCACTGCAATCTTGCCAAATTGACCACCATGAAGCTTCACCATAAGATTAGTTCAGTCTTCTCATTCTTGCTGTCATTTGGGAAACTCAGTCGTCCTGTCCACCGTCCACCCAATATGCATCCTTAATAAAAATCAACTCCCATAATTTTCCCCACAAAAATAATGGGAACATGAGAGACAAAGTTTCCGTACGACACTTTGACAATACCTTCTAACAATTGGATCAAGTGTGCCCTTGTCAGGTCAGTTTCTCATCTTCATGGCTGGGTGTGGGGGGCAAAAAGAAAATAATTAAATAACCAATAAAGCCATTATGCTACTTGGGGCATTTAATAAGCCACCAGGGGGAACACATTTACAAAGAAATTACTGAGACAGTGCCAGCAATGATAATAACAGACTTTAATAATCTAATATTGAATGGGACTATCATTGTGATAAGGACAGAGAAGGGGATTGGAATGGATTGGATTGATTTATTATCACGTGTACTGAGGTACAGTGAAAAGTATTGTTCGGCATGCATCTCAACCAGATCATTCTGTCCATGAAAGAAAATACATAATAGGACAAACATAAAAGACACAATGTAAATACATAGACAAGGGCATCGGGTGAAGATTTGTGAAGCGATCAGATCAGTCCATCAGTCCATAAGATGGTCGTTTAGGAGTCTGGTAACAGCGGAGAAAAAGCTGTTTTTGAATCTGTTAGTGCGTGTTCTCAGACTTTTGTATCTCCTGCCCGATGGAAGAAGTTGGAAGAGTGAGTAAGCCGGGTGGGAGGGGTCTTTGATTAGGCTGCCCACTTTTCCAAGGCAGTGGGAGGCGTAGACAGAGTGAATGGATGGGAGGCGGGTTCGCGTGAATGACTGGGCTGTGTTCACGACTCTCTGTACTTTCATCCAGTCTTGGGCCACGCAGGTGCCATACCAGGCTGTGATGCAGCCAGGTAGGATGCTTTCTATGGTGCACCTGTAAAAGTTGGTACGAGTCAACGTGGACATGCCATATTTCAAAAAATCTTTTCGTGATTTCAGGAAACTTTCTTGATCGTACGTGACTGCCCACTGAGGAAGGAGGCATTTCTTGACCAAGAGTTGGAGAATTAAATGGGTCAAGGAGGAGAATGCCACTACCAAAAGAGCATCTTGTGAATAGGCAGTCATAATATTGTCATGATTAGATTAGTAATGGTGCACAGCAGGACTGATCTAAAATAAAATACTCCAGTAAAAGATGGATATTGTCATGTGAGAGTACCTTTAAGAAATGGGTGTTTAAGAAATGTACCTTTAAGAAATGGGTGTTTACCAGTGATGTCAGAGTGTGGGTGGAGCTGGGCTGTCTGTCACCATTTTACTTTCGTATTTGAGCAGACTGCAGAAGTTTCGTTTTCAGTGTTGGAGCCAGACAGAGCAGGTGTACTGTTGATCTCTCTGCCATGAAAAGGCTGTCTCTTGATCATTTGGTGAATTCAGAATTATAACTGTTCTGAGTAGTGACTTTAACCTAACGTGCTTCTGTTAAAGGTTATGTTTTTTGTAAGTCTTCTGGGTGTTAAAAGGACAGTGTACGAATTACTTAGTATTGTATACTTTGGGGGGTTGTATTTGAATTAATGGTTGCTAAGATGTTCACTGTATGGTTTAAAAAGGTTAACTTGGGTTCGTAGAATAAACGTTGTTTATCTTTAAAAAATACTTTTCGATTTCTGCTGTACCACACCTGTAGAGTGGGCCATGTGCTCCCCATACCACAATCTATTAAAAGTTGTGGATCAGGTGAACTCCATCATACACTTTGGGGTTCTCTAAACCCTGGCCCATAACAAATTGGGGGCTCGTCTGGGATAAAAGTCTATCTATTGGATTGGCTTAATTAACTTAAAGACAGTGAGGGCTGAGCATATTGCTCTTAAGGTGTGGTATTCTAGTTTAAGTAGGAAGTGTGTTGTGGACAATGGCTCTTTCAGAGACTCAAAAGTTTTTAGGGCTGGATACGGTCACACGCAGTACCTTACGGACAGAGACTAAAAGCAGACTGTTAGATTTGGCAAAAACATTGCAGTTAACATTATCTGACAAAATACGAAAAGATGAGGTAATTATGGCGATGGCTAAGCATTTAAAGTTGCCTGAGATACAGTTTTACTTATTGGAAATGGCAAAAATTCAGTTACAAATTTAACAAATGGAACATGAGAAAGAATTATAGCAGCTTGAATACGACAAAGAGGAAAAAGAAAGAGAGAGAGAAAGAGATAGAAAAGAAAAAGAAAGTGAGAGAGAGGAAAAAGAAAGAGAGAGGAAGAGATAGAGAGGAAAAAGAAAGAGAGAGAGGAAAAAGAAAGATAGAGAGAGGAAAAAGTTAGCGAGAGAGAGGAAAAAGAAAAGGAGAGAGAAGGAGAAAAGAAAGAATAGCCCCAGGAGAACAAAAAGAAAGAGAAAGGGAGATACAGATCAGGGAAAAAGATAAAGAGAGAGTTTGAACTTCAGAAAATGGCCATGAAACATGACAGTCAGTTAAAATTGGCAGACGTAAAGGGAAACGTACAGTTGGAGGATAGTGATGAGGGCAGTGAGAAAGAGCATCAAAGTCGAAGGTTTGGTGGGGATCTATTTAAATATGTCCAAGCATTACCAAGGTTTGACAAGAAGGAGGTAGAAGCCTGTTCCATTTCATTTGAGAAGGTGGCTAAACAAATGAAACGGCCACAGGATATGTGGGTATTACTGATTCAAACAAAGCTGGTAGGTAGAGCTAGTGAAGTGTTTGCATCACTACCGGAGGAGGTATATGGGACGTATGAGGAGCTGAAAAAATCCATCTTAGGTGCATATGAACTAGCGCCTGAAGCCTACAGACAAAGGTTTAGAAATTTAAGGAAAGAATTTGGTCAAACATACATGGAGTTTGAAAGGCTCAAACAGAGTAATTTTGATAGGTGGATAAGGGCTTTGAAAATATACCAAACGTATGAAGCTCTCAGAGAAATTATACTTTTGGAGGAGTTTAAAAATTCAATTCCTGATGTAGTGAGAACTTATGTGGAAGAACAGAGGGTTAAAACTGCGAGGTTAGCAGCAGAAATGGCAGATGATTATGAATTAGTTCATAAATCAAAGCTTGGTTTCTGACATCAGTTTCAGCCTGTGAGGGATAGAAACTGGGGACATGAGACATACTCACGTGGTAGAGGCAAAGGTGACCTGATAGGAGATAATAAGGAGAGTGTACCTCAGATTTTAAAAGAAATCCAGGAGGGTGGAAGAGCAATGAAAAGTTTCAAGTTTTCACTGTAATAAACTAGGCCATGTAAAGTCACAGTGTTGGTGGTTGAAGAAAAGCACTGGGAAGGCTGATGTGGTAAAACAGGATAAGACAGTGGGGTTTGTGAAAGTGGTAAAGGAAAGCCCAAGTGAAACGAAGGAGGTGCAAAAGATTGTACACCCTGATCAAGAGGTGATTGATAAAAAGGTGCCAGATCTCTTCAAAGAATTTACTTGTGTGGGTAAAGTTTACTCATGTGTATCAGGAGGAGCAGGTAAAGAAGTCACAATTTTAAGAGATAAGGGAGCTAGTCAATCTTTAATGGTAAGAAATGAGTAGTTATGTAGTTTGGGATGAATGTTGCCAGAAAAGATTGTAATATGTGGAATTCAGGGTGAGAGGAGAAGTGTTCAATTATATAAGGTAAGATTGGAAAGTCCAGTGAAGAGTGGTGAAATGGTAGCAGGAGTAAGAGAGAAACTATCTTGTCCAGGAATACAGTTTATCTTGGGTAATGATACAGCTGGATCGCAGGTGGGAGTGATGCCTACGGTGGTTGATAAACCAGTGGAAAATCAGACAACTGAAGTGTTGAAGGACGAATATCCTGGGATTTTTCCGGATTGTGTAGTAACAAGGTCGCAAAGTCACAGGTTAAGACGAGAGGGGAAAGAGAGTGGAGATAACAGTGAAGTGCAATTATCAGAAACGATTTTTGATCAGATGGTGGAGGATGAGGCGGATATTTTTGGTTCAGGAAAATTGGAGGAGTTACTGAGTGTATACCAGCGTGTTATTACCGTAAAAGTGATGTTTTGATGAGAAAATGGAGACCTTTACATATGCAGGTGGATGAAAAGTGGGCAGAAGTTCATCAAGTAGTCTTGTCGGTAGGGTATAGAAAGGAGGTGTTGCGAGTTGCGCATGAGGTACCAGTGGGAGGTCATTTGGGAATAAGGAAAACTCAAGCTTAAATACAAAAGCATTTTTATTGGCCTGGACTACATAAAGATGTAGCTAAATTTTGTCAATCATGTCACACATGTCAAGTGACAGGGAAACCTCAAGCAGTGATAAAACCAACGCCCTTAATACCCATTCCAGAATTTGAGGAACCTTTTACAAGGGTCCTAATTGATTGGGTAGGACCGCTTCCTAAAATAAAATGTGGGAATCAATATCTTTTGACTATAATGGATGTGTCTAGTAGGTTTCCAGAGGCCATTCCAGTACGTAATATTACAGCTAAAACGATTGTGGAGGAATTACTTAAATTCTTTACTAGATATGGACTACCCACAGAAATACAATCGGATCAAGGATCAAATTTTACCTCAAGGTTATTCAAAGAAGTTATGGATAGCTTAGGAATAAAACAATTTAAATCAACTGTGTATCATCCAGAATCGCAGTGAGCATTAGAAAGCTGGCATCAGGCATTAAAGACAATGTTGAGGGCTTATTGTAAAGATTATCCAGAGGATTGAGATGAAGGAATTCCATTCGTACAGTTTTCAATTAGGGATGCACCTAATGAGTCAACCAAATTCAATCCTTTTGAACTCATTTTTGGTCATGAGGTAAGAGGACCACTTAAATTGATTAAGGAAAAATTGGTGAGTGAGAAATCAGAACTTACATTATTGGATTACATGTCAAATTTTAGGGAATGATTAAATAGAGCAGGTGAATTGGCTAGACAACATTTGCACAAAATGTGATGAAACGGGTAGCGGACAAGAAATCCCAAAGTTCGTAGTTTTGCCAGTGGAGATAAAGTTTTAGTGTTGTTACCAGTGGTAGGTGAACCTTTAAAAGCAAGATTTTGTGGACCTTATCAGATTGAAAGGAAATTAAGTGAGGTGAATGATGTGGTAAAAACACCAGACAGAAGGAAGACTCACCGAGTGTTTCATGTGAATATGCTTAAAAGGTACTTTGAAAGGGAAGGAGAGGAAAAGGAGGTTTTAATGATTCTAACTCAAAGTGACAAACCAAATCCAGATGATTGTGAATTTGACATACCTCAAATTAAATTGGAAAACGAGGATGTTATTAAAAATTGGGATAAATTGTTGAGTGACCTTTCAGAGGAAAAACGGACTGACCTGAAGGAGTTATTGATATCACATGCGCAAGTTTGTGGAGATAAATTGGGAAGTACTAAAATGGCTGTACATGATGTAGATGTGGGAAATTCTGTTCCAATCAAACATCATCCGCATAGACTTAACCCTTTAAAATTGGCACAGGTTAACAAAAAGATTGAGAGTGTGCTTAAAAATGGCATAATTGAAGTGGCTTGCAGCCAATGGAGCTCACCCATAGTAATGGTACCAAAACCGGATGGTACCCAACGGTTATGTGTGGCCTATGGAAAGGTTAATGCAGTTACAAGAATGGACTCTTATCCTATCCCGCGTTTGGAGGATTGCATTGAGAAATTGGGACAATCAGCTTTTTTTTCTAAATTGGATTTAATTAAAGGTTACTGGCAGGTACCTTTATCCGAAAGGGCGAAGGAGATTTCAGCTTTTGTGACTCCAGATGGTACATACCAATTCAAAGTTATGCCATTTGGCATGAAAAACGCACCAGCCACATTTCAACGGTTAACTAACAAAGTTGTTTCAGGATTACCCAATTTTGCGGTATACATCAATGATCTGGCAATTTTCAGCCAGACATGGACAGAATATTTGAAACATCTGATGGAGTTATTCGATCGACTTCAGGAGGCGGGTTTGGTGATAAACCTAGCCAAAAGTGAATTTGGAAAAGCCCAAGTCACTTTCCTTGGCCATACAATCGGACAGGGTCGAATGGTCACACGGGATGTGAAACCAACAGTTATTGAGGAGTTTTCAATGCCCTCAAGACAAAGGGAAATGATGCAATTTCTTGGCATGAGTGGATTTGATTGAACATTTGTGCAAAAGTTTTGTAGCGTAATTGCTCCACTGATGGACTTGCTGAAGAAACGTCAAAAATTTCAATGGACAGCGGAGTTTCAACAGGCATTTGACTGCCTGAAAGCTGTGATAACCAATTCTCATGTGTTGGAGAATTACAAGGGACTCTGATCAGATTGAACTAAAATATTTGACTTTAAAGAGAAAAGAGAAGGCGTAGAGAAATGGCTGGATCGTGCAGAGACCTTCTTGTCCAAAGAGACTGACAATCGAGAAGGATTCCAGTTGGAGAAAGAAGAAAAAAAATGAGCTATATTATTATACCTGTTTGCAAGTGTTGTTTTTTGAAACAAAAAAGTATATTTACTGTGTGCATTTGTTAAAGGATAGTGAAAAGATGAAAAATGAAACCATCTTGAAGTGAGATTGTAGTTTAGTCGGGCAGTATGGTCGGCACGGGCTTGGAGGGCCGAAGGGCCTATTCCTGTGCTGTACATTTCTTTGTTCTTTGTTCTTTGATGGTTTCTTTTTTTTTCTTGGGGGAAGGTGTCATGTGAATGTACCTTTAAGAAATGGGCGTTTAAGAAATGTACCTTTAAGAAATGGGTGTTTATCGGTGATGTCAGAGTGTGGGTAGAGCTGGGCTGTCTGTCAACTTTTTACTTTTGTTTTTGAGCAGGCTGCAGGGTGTGTTTTAGTTTTGTTTTCAGTGTTGGAGCTGAAGCCAGACAGAGCAGGTGTACTGTTGATCTCTCTGCCATGAAAAGACTGTCTCTTGATCATTTGGTGAATTCAGAATTCTAAATGTTCTGAGTAGTGACTTTAACCTTACGTGCTTCTGTTAAAGGTTATGTCTTTTGTAAGTCTTCTGGATGTTAAAAGGACAGTGTACGCATTACTTAGTATTGTATTCTTTGGGGGTTGTATTTGAATTGATGGTTGCTAAAATGTTCACTGTATGTTTTAAAAAGGTTAACTTGAGTTTGTAGAATAAACGTTGTTTTGCTTTAAAAAATACCTTTTGATTTCTGCTGTACCACACCTGTAGAGTGAGCCGTGTGCTCTCCATACCACAATCTATTAAAAGTTGTGGGTCAGGCGAACTCCATGATCCACTTTGGTGTTCTCTCAACCCTGACCCATACCAATATTCTCAACAAACTGATGAGGGATCTGGCCCGGTAGAGTCAAAAACTGACAGCCAAAATGCAAGGGAACAACTTAGGGCCTTATTAAAAAAGGGAGATTGTTCAGTATTATTGAGGTAGATTTACTCAAGAGGAAAAAGGGAAGGCTACCATAGCCAGAGTTTCCTGGATAATAAAGAGTTAGAGAGCAGGATGAACCAGAAAAAGGGGGTACGTGACAGGTGTTAATTTGTTAACACAGCAGAGAATTTGGTTAAGTATAAAAAAGGTACAGAGCAGAAGTGAAAAGGCAATTAAGACTGGCAGGGAGACAGTTCTAGAATGGGTTGCTGGTCAAAATAGAATCGAATCGAGGCTTCTTCTTTAAGCATATTACCAGGGTCTTCTCAGACCAGAATTGGAGATTTCTTGGTGGAGGGCATAAAACACGACTGAGGTCCAAAATGAGTTCTTCACATCGATTGTTTTTAAACAAGGGCAACTGTCCAGCGTCAAAAATAGATAAAGAGAAGATACTGGAATGACTAGAAGTACTTAAAGCAGAAAAGCCACCCAGCATGGATGGGATGCATCCCGATTTCCTGGCAAAGGTAAGGGTTGAACTTGCGGAGTTGCTGGCCACAATCTTCCAAAGATGGTGACAAAGGATGAGAGGATTGAAAATGTTGCACTTTTGTTCAAAACAATCATAGAATCCTGACAGTGCAGAAGGAGGCCACTCAGCCCATCTGTACCGACCCTCCGAAAGAGCATCCCACCCCAAGTCGTCGCCCCCCCCCCCCTTTTGCCATATCCTCTCCTAACCTACACATCTTTAGATTGTGGGAGGAATCCGGAGTATCCGGAGGAAACCCACGCAGGCACGGGGAGAAAGTGCAAACTCCATAGAGTCACCGAGGTCCGAATGAACCGGGTCCCTGGTGCTGTGAGGCAGCAGTGTTAACCAGTGTGCCACCGTGCCGCCCAAAAAGGGGAGAAGGATAAACCAAGCTCTGACAGGAGAGTCAGTTGATCATCAATGGTGGGAAGCTTTCAGAAACAATAATCTGGGAAAACATTAATAAGCATTGGACAAGCGTGGACTAATAAAGGCCACATGAGCATGTGAAATAGGAGCAGTGGTCAGCCATTCAGCCCCTCGAGCATTGCTCCACCATTCAATAAGATCTTAGCTGCTCTGTTTGCTTTTTGAATTCCACATTCCAATCGCATGGATTAGAGTAGGACAAATTTTGTCCAACTAACTTCACCAAGACCTGGATCTCTGCTCCGGAGTTGGGTGTAGAGTTGGCAAATTTCCCCAACTATCTGAACCTGCCTCGAGGGAAGCTACGCTGAACATCTAGACTTCGGCTCTGGTGGCGGTGGTAGGTGGTTGCAGAAAGAGTCAGGTTTGCCAACACAGGAAGCAATATAGAAGCGGAGGTGTGCCCTGCATGGGTAATGCAACTGAATCAGGCCGTAAGGAGTTGGTATTGCGAGGCAGCAAGTGTTTGCATGTGTTGCTGCTTCTGGGAGGCAATGTCAATTAAGAGTCGGGTGAGCACCAACTGTACTGGTTCTCCAACTGGTTGTTGGCACAGGTGGAAATGGCCCATCATAGGCTTTCTATTGGAAAATGTAAACACTACTGCTGACTATTCACATTATAATGAAGCACCACGCTCCACAAATGTAAGTCTGGAATAGCTTCACAAAACATAACCATGGAAAAAACATCATCTTAGAACCATCACAAAATTCAGCACAGCTAAGTCCAGCCATTCCCATACAACCTCGCAAATGGCAAAATCATGAATGAAGAACATGGTATGGTTTTCAATGGGAGTGAATTAGATAGGTTCCAGCATTGTGAGGGCAGCGGTATTTGTACAGCAGATTGTGGTGCAGTACCTGTACATGAGAGACAGGGGGAGCCTCTGAGCAATACAAGACATGCATTGAACATTTTACCAAGAGACAATCCTCATTTAATAAAAAATGAGTCATCTCCAAACTGGCCAGGCTGACAGTGTCAAGATGCCCAGGTGTCAGGTTGCCAGTGCCAGAGGTTGAGCCCCAGGGGATCCTTGCACATAAGAGATATAGGACATTATAATGAAGCACCACGCTCCACAAATGTAAGTCTGGAATAGCTTCACAAAACATAACCATGGAAAAAACATCATCATAGAACCATCACAAAATTCAGCACAGCTAAGTCCAGCCATTCCCATACAACCTCGCAAATGGCAAAATCATGAATGAAGAACATGGTATGGTTTTCAATGGGAGTGCATTAGATAGGTTCCAGCATTGTGAGGGCAGCGGTATTTGTACAGCAGATTATGGTGCAGTACCTGTACATGAGAGACAGGGGGAGCCTCTGAGCAATACAAGACATGCATTGAACATTTTACCAAGAGACAATCCTCATTTAATAAAAAATGAGTCATCTCCAAACTGGCCAGGCTGACAGTGTCAAGATGCCCAGGTGTCAGGTTGCCAGTGCCAGAGGTTGAGCCCCAGGGGATCCTTGCACATAAGAGATATAGGACCCTGGAAGAAGTATGTTGGGTGAAGTGTGGGCGTCCTGAGGCCGCGGTGAAGGGGGATCGAAAGATCGGGGCGCCATCTCCGGCAGGGGCTGGTTTAGCACACTGGGCTAAATAGCTGGCTTTATAGTAGACCAAGGCAGGCCAGCAGCACAGTTCAATTCACGTACCAGCCTCCCCGAACAGGCGCCAGAATGTGGCGACTAGGGGCTTTTCACAGTAACTTCATTTGAAGCCTACTTGGGACAATAAGCGATTTTCATTTCATTCCATTTTTCATTTCATCTGTGAGATATCTTCCTGCATTGACAAGATGAGCTCGCCTGTGCAGGAAATGACTAGGAAAGGGTGGTCTCGACAGGGAGTTCCTCACCAAGGCCAAAAGAAAACGACAAAGTGGATTATTGTGTGGTGCTTCAGACTTCGGTAAACACTCCACTAAATGTGCCAAAGTTCAGTGGACTTTAACTTGAGTCCACTTATTCGTGTCCATTATCTCCAAACAGAGGTCTTGAAAACAAGGTTTTACCAGATAGGGAACCAAGCTTAAAACTGATAACATGTGACTGCTTTTAACGGAAACATGTGTTGATTCTCTAAAACATCTCAGCACAAAGAGGTTTAACACTAAAACAGTCAATAGTCATATTATTTTGATTTATAACAGATTTTCTTCATGTTACAAACTTAAGTAAGCAGGTCAGCCAGATGTCACGGGAACATCATTGAGTTGAGACTTTAAGAAAAGGCTTCAGCATAGATGAGACAAAACAACACTTTGGGCTGAATGTAAGTATAAAATTAGTTTGTTATTTGTTTGAATATCTTACCTATTTTTATTATGTAATGTAAATTTGAAGTTTGTTATTTAGATGAATGAGTTTGTCTTGCATTTATACTCTGTAATATTCAAAACATTACTATAATGTACTCCAAGATGTAAGCTTATAATCAAGTATTGCATAGCCATCATTAAAAAGGTTGTGTGGTGTCATTCTGTAAACCTCATGGACCTGAACACTTCTCGAATTATTAATTAGAGGATCCTATATATTCTGCAAGAATAAGAATAAGAATATGTTATAATGTACCATGTATATTATGTTGAGTTTAAAACTCTTGGAAAAGGAGCATTTTATCTTACCACCACGTCACCAGCTAACATGGCTTATTAAGCTCTTAATTTGACTTGGAATGTGTTTAGTTGTAATTATAAACTAACAATGAATTCAAAAAGACAGATTTGCCCTTACCAGAGGCAAAGATATCAGAATTCGAACATTTACGCATAGATGATCATTTTCCTCATAGCTGTGCAATTTCTACATGCCAAATGTTTTATTCTCTGGCTCTGTCACTTTGAAGATTAATTAAATTGAATTCATGTTGTGTGAAAGAGTGGCCTTGATTTCCGATATGTACCTTTATTTATTTATTCCATGTTTTTTCCTTTATTTTGAAAGAATTGAGAATTTGCAACAAATTGGTGTTCAAAATGCGGCAACTGGAGTCAATGGCGGACATTTCAACCCCCAAGGGCAGGTGGGTTGTGAAATAAAAATTCCAAAATATTGAGTACAGCCGCATCCAAACTCCAACACGAGCACTTCCAGGGTTAACAGACTCTGTTCAGCTGTGTGCGAGTAGCCTGCCTGCCTGCCTGAGGTAAGTTGATCGTTCACACACATGAGTTGATCATTAAGGCATGATAATCAGGTTATTTTCAAATGATTTCAACAGGAATTTGAATTTATCACCTCCAGCATGCCTGGGCACACAGGAAACTTATTAGTGAAATCAAGCCGAGACTGAACACTTACTTCATTGGGAGTGTTTAAAATTCAGATTGCCTGATATGAATTAAGGCCCCTTCCTGCCTAAGGGATCTTTTGGCCCCATCAAAGTCAATGGATGTTTGAATGTCTTGCTGCGTACGCAGCGATGGAACCTGCCACTGCAGAACCAACAAATTCCAGCCTCAGTGTTGACAGCTGTTTTATGTAGAATTCTTGAGAATTAAAATGTTTTGAGAAGGTTTGTGTTAAGTTCTGGTGCTTGGCCATTTGGAATACGGACACTAGAGAATGTCTAGTTCATGACTAGTTAAATGTTTATTGTGAAACAATAACGTGGGTTAGTTAGTTAAGAAAATGATCAAAATCAACTAACTATTATAAATTATCTATGAACTACTACAAATGTGACTATCCATGACAATGACTTTCTCCAGACTCCCTGAGGTAACAGTGTCATGTGGTTGTTCTCTACTGCCACCTGCTGGTTGGAGGTCATATCTATCACTATTTACATGATTGCTTCTGCATATCATCACCGTTTGGAGGCTTTCAAATGACAACATCAGAACGAAGGGAGTCATAAATGATATCAAAGGACAGCAAACGAGGAAGAGTGTCACCATCGATGGCAGCAAAGCCAGCCATCCGCATGTGCACAAGGGAGAGGTGCAGAACTGGGACCTGGAGAGCACCGATCTGAAGAACAGAATGGAGGAAGCAGAGAAGGGGACAAGAGAGGAGCAGGGACATAAGAAGCACTAACAGTCAGCCTGACTTGACCTATCCAGAGAGCAACGCCTCCACCTGCTTAGATTGTCATGACATGTGGCCTCAGGCTCTTCAGTATCCTTTAAGAAGAGGTATTTCCTGCGAGATTTGATGGCTGTCCATTTCCTGTTTCTGTGCGTCACTGCTATCCTGTGTTTGGCTCCTTGCAGTGCAGCAGCAGGAACATCTCAAGACTGTATCTCAGTTGGCTGCACAAAACAAGTTTTCTCTCTCCTTAGCCCAGGGTGTCGTAACATACGAGGGAACATGTATTATATACATGGCCATACAACAGACACCAAAGCAATTAGGAGGTTTTATCAAACGATTACATTGCTTCAGTGTACAGCAAGTGCCCTGTATATCATTGTGCAACAAGAGGCTCTTGCAGATTTCTCTGAAATTTTAGATGGGGTGGATGAAGCCTTGGACAGCCTGTCCATTCTCACCTCAACTGAGGCTCTCGAGTAAGCCCTTTAAATATAGCCTCTCACCCAACCTCAATTTTGTTCAGATCTCTGTCGGGTAGAGAGAGGGGCACCTCCCTCAGGGATTCATTTTGCACATTGGGTGCTCCCTGCTCCCCACTTCCCCTCTCCAACCTGGCTTCTCCATCAACACCCCCTCCAACCACTTGTGGCCTCACCTTCCCACTTTCCTGTGAGAACACATGCCCTACCCCCCCCCCCCCCCCCGCCCCCGCCCCCACCCCGGGGTCAGAGGAGTGGCCATGTAGGAGGTGCCCCGCCCCCCACCCCGGTCAGGGAACGAAGAGGACCAAATTTATGTGATCCTTCACGCTTCGCATTAGGATCACAAGGCGGGAATGTAGCCACGTAAAATGGCTGCGTCCCGATTAATCTGGCCAAAGCCCAGTTTGAAATGGCGAACCCGAAAGACTGCTGGGAAAAGCAGCTAACAAGACACAAGCAGGCAGCTGCAGACAGTATTGCATATTCGGCTCTGGGGAAGTTGGCCCAGATCGATACTCAGGGCTATCAACAGCCCATCAACCCAGATATTTGCAGTTACATTCAGGACTGTTAGCAGCCCATCTATCCAGACATCTGCAGTTAAATCAGCTATCCCCGGGAACAATTGCAACATATTAGCAATTGAATACCGGGCCAGACCTGTCGGCGCCTGCAGTGGCCGAAACAAAGACTGGTGAACGACCACCTCCCGATCGAGGAATCGCCTCACCATTGGACACATCGACCCCAGGGGTTGGGGACAAATCCAATCACTTGGGACTCAGGGTCAAGGGCCGCCCCGGGAGGTGGGAAGCCCCTGGGCCCTATAAAAGTGAGGGGCCAAGTTCAGATCACTCTCTCTCTCCTCTTCGCCTGCTCGAGACCTTCGCAAGAACAGCAACCGGCAACAGTAAGTTTGAATCCAGCGATCGCTATCCGGTAGAGACACCTAGCTAGCGACCTGTAGCAGCCTTTTGAATCCCGCGGGCCAGATCTGATTGGACAAGCCATTCGTTTCCCTGACCTGGTGGGCTCTTCCTAAGTTAAGTATTGGCCAGTAGTGATAGGTTTATTATATAGATAATAGTATTAGTGAATTAATATTGCTTGTTGTATATAATAAATGACCGTTGTTTTAATCCTTACTAAGCGGTGTGCTGTATTATTAATCATAACCTGAACTTGAACCACGTGGCGGTATCATAAAGATACCTGGTGACTCGTGAGCAAAGGTGATGTAATCAGAGCAAATAGACTAAGGCTAAAAAGAGAAACATAATTGGCGACTCCGCCGGGACCCGACTTAGAAGTGGAAAACCACTGCGGGAGAACCCCAACATTTTGAATTAGAATCCAATCGGAAACAAAAAAAACAAACCACAAGTGTTCAAGCGGTTCTGGTTAATAATTCACAATTCGGAAGTGTGTGTATGCATGGTAACTAACAGGGTTATAAGGCAAAACTGATAGAGTTTTGGTTGCGTCAAACTGTCGGCAGTTGGTATTTCGGAAATTAGCGCAAGCCGTACCCGCATCTACCACACCACCTTAGCACCCTGTTCCAAATCTTAACGTAACGAGCAGATAAGAGAGAGCCATGCAGGCAATGCAAGCGATGCAACGCCTCATGAACCCCGAAGATTTTGCTGTCGCACCAGTCAGCAGCGTTGGAGCGGGACAGTGTCCCGTTTGGGAAGTGGAAATCCGCAAAATTCTGCAGGGCAAAGGATGGCCCATGTGGAAGGATTTCTGCAATAACGACAACTCAGGTCCTGGAAGTATAGGGCATACTTGGTGGGAGAACCTGAGTGAGATCCACAAAAAGAGTTTAGCAAAAGCGCGCAAGCCGATGGCAATTGTGTCCTGTCTGGCACAATTGCGAGGCACTGAGGAGGTCGTCAGGACGCTCCGCATGGAAATAGAAGGCATACATCGGATGAGTAAAATCGATGTATGCGAAGTTGAGAAAGAGAACCTGGAGTTAAAAGGGAAATTAGCAGCAAAGGACGAAGAGGTGGCTGACGCCAAACGGGGTCACCAATCTTGTCTGGCGCACTTGAGTAGTTTCCAGTCACAATATGAAAAGGCTTATGAGGACCTGCAGCGTGCAGTCCTGGTAAAGAAAGAAACAGAAAAACAGTTAGAGACGCTCCTGAAACAACGCAGTGATCTCAAGGCAGCCTTGAGAGCGCTCCACGCCACAACCACGGAACAAAGGCAGAGTATTTTGGACCATGCAAAGTGCCGAAAGCAGATTGCAGACTTGAAATCACTGATTTCTGTCCAAATGGGATTTCAAGAAACCTTTGGGGAAAGTTTAGACCAGGAAGACGGCCCTGATTGGGAAGAATTGCAAGAGACAGCGCAGAGATATGTTCAGGGTGCATGTGCGCAGGAAAAACCCCAAAGGAGGAAGGCACCCCCACCCCCCACACAACAGATAATACAGGCTCCCATGAACCCTGTAACAACCCACCGCACCGCCACAGCAGACGAGGCGGAGGTCTTATATTCCACCCCCCTCACAGTGACCCAATTACAGGACGCGTGTGCCAAAATCACACCGTTCCTCCCCGCTTCAGACCCACATGATTTCTTTGCCACCGTCAAACACCAGGCGACCATGTACGGCCTGGATGAGAAAGAGCAGGTAAAGCTCACGGTCCTCAGCTTCGACCCATCGGTCGCAGCAGCCCTTCCCGACCTACAGAATGTAGGAGGAAGCACCCTTGCAGAAATGCATACCGCGATCCTGGATGCGATCGGGTACAACCGGGGCGACCCCGTAGACGGTCTGAATAAATGCAGACAGAAAAGGTCTGAACACCCCACAGCGTTCGCAGGACGCTTGTGGATTCATTTTGAAGCCATTTTCGGCAACATAGATCGTGCCCATTTGTCCCCAGACAATATGGCCAAGTGGACCCGCATCCTTATCTCCCATGCCATGGAAGCAGGACAGAATGCCTGTAGCAATTATGACCCCTCGGCTCATAATGAGAAGTGGGTGGTCAATAGATTGTCCCGCGTTTGGGAACAAGCGGCTCACGGTAAATCAGCAGCTAGAACCCCCGAGGAAAACCAAGCTGCCGCAGACGTGCAGGCAGTAAGAACCACTCTCCAACACCCTGTCTGGGTAAACGAGGGAAAGAACAGCCCCCCAGCCAAACCGCAAGAGTGCTACAATTGCGGACACTTGGGATACTTTGCTAAAGAATGCAATGGCCCTAAAAAACCACAGAGAGCCCAACAGACAGGCACTCTCAATAAGAAAAAGGCAGAGCCCATAGCCACCGAGAACTGAGGTGTCCACATGATGATTTAAAGGGGACACTTGGTGAAAAGTGTTGTCCTTCCTGATGGAACCTGCAGAATGTCTTACGTTGTCTGTCTGTTTGTTAAATGTTGTTCGTCCTACAGGAAAATGTTCTCACCGCCCCACACCCATTCACCTGAACTTTTTAGCTCTTTTCCAAACGGACAAGCCAGACGCTTGTTCAGCGGTACCAAGTTGTCCACAGACACGTGGTCACCAGACCAGACGTCCGATCGTAGCTACTCTTCTGAGTTGATGGTAGAATCAGAACAGTAACCCCACCATGTTGACTACATTTTTGTCCGTTCTTTGGTTGCTCAGGCAGTGGAGAAACGGCCTGAGACCCGCCCTGCCTGGGGACCCCCCCGTTGGTCAAAAACGCTCGGGTAGGGAAGATACGGTATTGGTAGCCGTCCTACCCGGGGACTCCACCCAAATCGTACCCGTCGCGGCCCACACGCACCTCATTCGACCTTTTCTTTCAAAAACAGTTTCATTTTATTTAGGCAACCTGTGGGTTGCTGCCACATGCTATTTACATCCTGGAACATTTGGATGATAAACTTAGCACTGGTCCACCATTGGGAAGTGTGCCGTGTCCAAACATTTGTTTTGAAAAAAAAATGGGGGGAGAGTCACATATTGTGGCCAATTATAAGGGTTTAATTGGCCCCCAAGAAGGACAGGCACACTAACACACCAGATATTAAACCGAAGTATTTACACACACTACACTTGTCTTACAGAACTCCAGAAGCTCCAAGTCCGGAGAAAACCAGCGAACACAGGAAAAGGAAAGAAAGAAGACAGCCATGAGGACTCCCTTCATCGTGCTCAACATGTTTGTCCTGGACATTTGGTTGCGCGGGAACGCGGACCCCATCACTCCAAACCCCTTTACTGTTAACACTTCACGGCCCAGTAGTACCGAGGGCACAGTCACCGACCACGCTGCATTATCCTGGTGTGCCAAGTTCATAACTTGGTACTCCCTATCGTACATCATTGAGGCACTGTTAGCATTGGCTATACTCAGTTGTGCAGTACAGACCATGCGCCTCCGGAAGTGGAAAAGGAGAGCGTACCGCGCTCGAACCCCGGTCTATCGGATCCAATCCCCGATATTCGGCTATGACCAGACCCCAGGCCCCGGCGACATATAAATGATAAAACATGCACTGGCGGTATTTCCTGTAAATAAAAAGAAAATGTATGGAAATGTATGATCCTGAGCTTGACTGCCAAGCCAGGAAAGAGTATATTAAAGGTTGTGACTGTTATGGTATGTTTAGAGAGATAAGATTGTATAATGCTTGAAGAATTGTTTAGGTAAAATTAGAGGTTCCCAGTTTATATTTTTTTAGACACATGCCCCTGCCTGACATAGCGGCCTCAAGAATTGTTTAGGTAAATGTTTGTGCATAGCTAGGGTCAGAGTAGTGGCCATGTAGGAGGTGCCCCCCTCCCCCCCCCCCCCCCCGATCAGGGAACGAAGAGGACAAAATTTATGTGATCCTTCACGCTTCGCGTTAGGATCACAAGGCGGGTGTGTAGCCACGTAAAATGGCTGCGTCCCGATTAATCTGGCCAAAACCCAGTTTGAAATGGCTAACCCGAAAGACTGCTGGGAAAAGCAGCTAACAAGACACAAGCAGGCAGCTGCAGACAGTATTGCATATTCGGCTCTGGGGAAGTTGGCCCAGGTCGATACTCAGGGCTATCAACAGCCCATCTATCCAGACATCTGCAGTTAAATCGGCTGTCCCCGGGAACAATTGCAACATATTAGCAATTGAATACCGGGCCAGACCTGTCGACGCCTGCAGTGGCCGAAACAAAGACAGGTGAACGACCACCCCCCGATCGAGGAATCGCCTCACCATTGGACACATCGACCCCAGGGATTGGGGACAAATCCAATCACTTGGGACTCAAGGTCAAGGGCCGCCCCGGGAGGCGGGAAGCCCCTGGGCCCTATAAAAGTGAGGGTCCAAGTTCAGATCTCTCTCTCTCTCCTCTTCGCCTGCTCGAGACCTTCGCAAGAACAGCAACCGGCAACAGTAAGTTTGAATCCAGCGATCGCTATCCGGTAGAGGCACCTAGCCACCGACCTGTAGCAGCCTTTTGAATCCCGCGGGCCAGATCTGATAGGACAAGCCATTCGTTTCCCTGACCTGGTGGGCTCTTCCTAAGTTAAGTATCGGCCAGTAGTGATAGGTTTATTATATAGAGAGTAGTATTAGTGTATTAATATTGCTTGTTGTATATAATAAATTACCGTTGTTTTAATCCTTACTAAGTGGTGTGCTGTATTATTAATCATAACCTGAACTTGAATCACGTGGCGGTATCATAAAGATACCTGGCGACTCGTGAGCAAAGGTGACGTAATCAGTGCAAATAGACTAAGGCTAAAAAGAGCAACAGTGGTATGGGGAGCACACGGCCTACTCTACAGGTGTGGTATAGCAGAAATGGAATAGTATTTTTTAAAAGCAAAACAATGTTTATTCTATGAACTCAAGTTAACCTTTTTAAAACATACAGTGAACATCTCAGCAACCATCAATTCAAATACAACCATCAAAGAGGACAACACTAAGTAATCCTTTAAGCTTTCCTTTTAACTTCCATACGACTTAAAAACACCTTTTAACAGAATCACATTAGTTTCACATTCACTACTGAGAACATTTATAATTCTGAATTCACCAAATGATCAAGAGGACACCTGCTTGCTCTGGCTTCAGCTCCAACACTGAAAACGAAACTAAAACACACTCTGCAGCCTGCTCAAAAATGAAAGTAAAAAGCTGACAGACAGCCCAGCTCCACCCACTCTCTGACATCACTGCAGTAAAAACACCCATTTCTTAAAGGTACTCTCACTCACTACAGATATTTGTATACACACCCATTTATAAACATCCATTTCTTAAAGGTACACTCACATGACAGAATGTGTGAGGAAATGGTCACCTTGAGTCATAGAATCATAGAATTTACAGTGCAGAAGGAGGTCATTCGGCCCATCGAGTCTGCACCGGCCCTTGAAAAGAGCACCCTGCCCAAGCCCACACCTCCACCCTGTCCCACCTAACCTTTCTTTGGACACTAAGAGCAATCTAGCAGATAACCTGCACATCTTTGGCCTGTGGGAGGAAACCGGCGCACCCGGAGGAAACCCACGCAAGCACGGAGCGAACGCGCAGACTCCGCGCAGACCCAAGCCGGAAATCATACCTGGGACCTTGGAACTGAGATGCAACTGTGCTAACCACTGTGCTGCCCACGAGTTCCCACTTTTGTGTCCCCTTTTCCAGTGATCTTTATCTTGGATCAACACTGTTCCATTTCCACCCACTTTTCTGGCAAGCAACTTGGTGGAGATCAACGCTGTGCTGTGTAAGTGTCCTTCCTGTTTGTTCCCTTTGTTCTCATTACTTTCCAAATTTTTTATCATTTTGGTCCATGGACCCATAATCAGGACGTGCCATAAGCAGAAGATTCAAAGTTGAAACAGCCTCTTGCCAATAAAACTGTGTTCCCAGGTTTTGTATTTTGGAAGGGACAAGCCAGGCTCTTTGGCACCAAGTGCATCTCAGGCACCTGCTTTGGAGGGAGTTGGTTCGAGTGGTAAACTGACAAGGCATGGGTTGACCAGGGACAGTGTTCTTCCAGACAACGGTCAATGTTTAGCCCCTGCTTGATACTGTCTGAGAGAACTGGGCAGAAGTGTTTAGACTTTGGAAGTGAAAGGAAAACTCTCACCTGCTTGTAAAATCAAGTAAAATTAAGTAAAATTAGTAAAATAACTGCTCTATTGTTCTGAAAGCAGTGAGTGCCTGGCACATGAAATGATGCTGAGTCTGCAAAAAGTAGACAACCTTGCCAGAGAAAAACATCTCAAGCCTAGAAGGATGACACACAAAATCGAAATCCTGAAACTCAGGAAGACTTTAACTGGAATTCATCGCAGTGCATCATAGATCCTTATCCTTTTATTTTTGTTAATACTTTCTTTTCCTTTCCACCACTCTTTCCCCTCTGTGTTGTTTTAATGTCAGTGTGTGTAAATAATGAGGTGAGTTAGGAAGGAGGGGTTGTTGGGAATGGGGTAGTAGAAATTCAGTTACATTTTCTGTCCATTTAATTATAATATTGTACATAATAAAAGGTTACTTGTGTTTTAAAACCACAAACCTGGTGACTGTAGATTACTTGGGCTCAACCTTGGGTATCTTTTTTTTAAATTTAGAGTAGTCAATTCATTTTTTTTCCCAATTAAGGGGCAATTTAGCGTGGCAAATCCACCTACCCTGCACATCTTTGGGTTGTGGGGGCGAAACCCACGCAAACACAGGGAGACTATGCAAGTTCCACACGGACAGTGACCCAGAGCCGGGATCGAACCTGGGACCTCGGCGCCGTGAGGCATCAGGGCTAACCCACTGCACCACTGTGCTGCCCCCCCCCCCCCCCCCCCCGCCCCTGGGTATCTTAAATAAAATCTTATTTCACCTGTATTGCAACTTCGGGTTAAGTGGGGCTGGAATTGACCACGTATTAGCTCAAGATGACGTGACAGTTGTAACGCTATGGATAAGGCATTTGTCACCCTGTTTACTCTCTCCGCGACAGCCATTCTTGTAGTTACCTGCACCATCAATTCACTAATGTTCAAGTTGGACTCCTCCATTAGCTCCACAATCATGGAGAGTGTGTGCGGCAGATCCGGCAGGACCTCGAAAAATTACTCATCTACCTCTATCGCTTTCATCATCAATGGTGGCTCCTGGGTCCAGCTATGTCCAGTTGAGCATAGCTTGAAGAGGATTGTCCTTCCAAATAGGACTGTTCACAGCCGCCACTCTTTGTTTATTTTCATTTCTGAGATGTGAATTAGCAGTTGAAAATCGTGGTGAATCTCAAACTGGGGTGTGAGTGGTTTAATGGTTCATGGCTGGACAGTCTGACGCACCCTCAGAAGAATGAGGTCCTCTGAGGACTCAACATTATGCAATGCCAACAGACTCCTCTTACTCTCTGCATTGTGGCCCTGGAAGAGAAAGAAATAGATATAAATTATTTGTTACAAAGTAACACTCTTGACAACTACCACACTCAGACTTCCCATAATTTAGTCATTGATAAAATAAAGTCAGCTTATATGTGTCAGAGTTTATTTTTAATTCTGTCACCAGCTATCCGCGAGCTCTCGGTCTTTCCATCTGCTGCGCTTGACAGGGACACAGATGTGCCATGTCTCACCAAGGCTTCCTCCTCCTTTATCAGGCGACTGGACTATTTATGGCAGCCCACCTACAGTCCTCTCTCTCTCTCTCCGTTACACTTTGCATTCTCTTTATTTACAAGAGGTGGAAGAGCAGACCTTTGAGTGGCTGAACATATTTAACCTTTGGATGCAGTGCATATGGTAAGGGTGATTATCAGAGAGATGATTATGGACGGGATAACAGTGGATGGATACATAGGAAGAGTGAGGAAATGCATAGGAAGTAAAAGATGGGTGTTGTCAAAAAGGAAGAGGAGTAAAAATTGGCAGATGATATGAAAGTGCGGTGAACTATGCGGGAAATGATATTAAACTTCAAAAAGAACTGGATGTGGAATGAGCGAACAAGTGGCATATGAACATAAATACAGAGATCTGTGAAGTGATTCATTTTGGTAGGAAGAATGGGTGGAGGCAATATAAAATTAAGGGCTTGCAGGAACAGAGGAACCTGGGGTGTATGTGCATAAATCATTGAAAATGTCAGAAAAAGTTGGGAGAGGCTAATAAAGCTCAATGACACATCTCAGCTGCTACTGTCTCCTCTGAGTTCAGAGATCCCGGTATTTTTCTCCACTTACTTCCAAGGTAGACCAAGCATTCATGGTACCGCTGTTGTGTTGACCAGAACCCTTGCCCCAGTCAACTGACGGACACAACAATTTAATCTTTTTTTGTTCAATTTTTCCAATTAAGGGGCTATTTGGTGTAACCAATCCACCTACCCTGCACATCGTTGCGTTGTGGGGCTGACAGGGGGGGAATGTGCAAACTCGACATGGACAGTGACCTGGGGCTCGGATCGAACCCTGGTCCTCTGCGTCTTGAGGCAGCAGTGTTAGCCACTGCGCCACCATGCCACCCTACAATTTTATCTTCAAATTAAATCACGTCTTTATTCGGAAATGTAAAAAAATGTAAATACTTATGACTGCTACAAAACGGATTCTCTTACACTGCATCACAGATGTAAATATTTCTATTCCCCTCTAAGCCTACCATGATAAGTTTACAAGCGTAGATTTTAACTGTTAATACTATCTAATGGATCTCTAGGGATGTCACTACCTGATCGTGCTGGCCAAGCAAGTGAGGATCAGACTCCAGCTTCAAGATGGAGACGTCAGGCTTCTTCCTTCTGTGATGTTGTTCTGCTGATGAAATCTCTTTATCTCTCCTTCTTATACAGATCTCGCTGGCACTGATCTCATGCTTCCATTCACATGCCGAGAGGACAACACAAATCAATCACTGTCCTTATTTAGAGTACCCTATTATTTTTTGTTCCAATTAAGGGGCAATTGAGCATGGCCAATTCACCTGCCCTGCACATCATTTTGGGTTGTGGGGGTAAGACCCATGCAGACATGGGGAGAAGGTGCAAACTCCACATGGACGGTGATCCGGGGCCGGGATTGGACCAGGGTCCTTGGTGCCATGAGGTAGCAGTGCTAACCATTGTGCCACCGTACTGCCCTTCCATCACCGTCCTTGAATCACAGATGCTCAAAGAGACGTGACTCACTCAGGGGTCGTATTTCTTCTCAGGAGCATGGCACACAGTGGTACATCGTTCAAATTAGTTTCTTGGAGGATGCCTGACCTTAGGGCCAGTTGTCCTTAAGTACTTTAGTACCTCCTTCCTTCTTCGTGCCCATTTGATTGATTAGGATAAGTTTATTATCAGGGGGCAGCACGGCGGCGCAGTGATTAGCACTGCTGCCTCACGGCACCGAGGTCCCAGGTTTGATTCCGGCTCTGGGTCACTGTCTGTGTGGAGTTTGCACATTCACCCTGTGTTTGCGTAGGTTTCACCCCCACAACCCAAAGATGTGCAGGGTAGGTGGATTGGCCACGCTAAATTGCCCCTTGATTGGAAAAATGAATTCGGTACTCTAAATTTTTTTTTTTTTTAAAAGGTTTATTATCAGGGACATATGTTGCTTTCCATCCTGCTAATTCATCATGGTCAGTCTTTCCTTTGAAGACATTTATTATCCAGCATCCTGCTGACTCTTTATGGCTGGTCATAAAATCAAAGACATTTGTGGTAAATCACAGCCTAAAGTCATTCGCTCTGCTGACCATGTTCCTGAAGTTAAGATATCTTAGTTAGCCACATTTCCCATCAGGCCATAGTAATGTCCTTTTCTTGCTTGGACATTTTGTGTCAGTCTGTAAATGGCCAGCTACAGTGTGGCCATTCTTGTTGGCAGTAACGGCAGATACTGGCAATCTCCTCATCTCACATTTGCTTCTGCCAAAGCTGTTGGTGGTTACTTGTGGTCACTGGCAGGTGTCTGCTTGTCAATTGGGAGTTTTCTTCATGCTTCTCAATCAGATTGACGTCTTGTTTTGTCAGAAGGTCCACAGTGGCACTGGAAAGTGTGGCTGCCGTTGGGTTTTGCCCTGGACATCTACTGTTTTGTAGGTGAATCTAATAAGGCAGAATCTCTGGATTCTGGAGGGCATCTTTGCCAGCTCTGTCTTGACCAACAAGACTGGTGGTTTATGATCTGTTTCAATTGTGACTTTTAACCAATGATGTAGTCTTAAACTTTCTTGCACGTGCACCTAACTGCGTGGGCAGCCTTTTCGCTGCTGGTATACCACATCTCGGTGTCCGACAGTCCTCTGCAAATGTCATTCACTAAAAAGAAACTTCCATCCAGTTCCTCTTGGGTTGTACAACTCCCAGACCTGTGGCTGAAGCATCTGCTGTTTTGTGGTAAGTAAGTCATAGTGGTCATAATGGGCCAGAATTTCGGTTGAGAGCAGATTGCTTTGAGGTGAATGAATGCTTACTGTTGATTTGTGTCGCAGCATCGTAAGTTTTTTCATAAGTAGATATATGAAAGGGTTTGTGACCTGTGCCTGGGTCTCTGGATGGCTAGGATCAAGGGTGGGGTTGGGATCTCGCTAATAGTTTTTGTTTTATGTCAGTCCACAATGATGCCTTTATATGACAATGGCTGGAATTCTCCAAATGTTCGCTGGTGGTGGGATTCTCTGATCCCTCTTACAAACCCACCTCCACCCATGGGTTTCCCAATGGGTGGGAATTGTCAGACATGTGAGCAGAGAATCCCGCTGCAAGAGATCTCCCACCACCGGGAAACATGTGGGTGGGGGACCGGAAAATCAGGCCCATGTCCGAGGAACCAAAATAATGTCTTGGAGAACGCACATTTCTCAGTCAGCACCAGGCCTGCATGCTGCAGACATTCTAGAACTGAAGTGAGTACTTTGTTATCTTCCTCTACTGTTGTACCATGTGCTCAAGCATTGCCCATCTGGTAGATGTCACACGGTCAGCATTGCAAGATGGATGACGCTGTACGTTGCAATATTTCCGATGCCGTGATTCCACACAGCAGGCAGTTAATGCAGAATCTGCTAAAGTGGGTAATGAATGCAGTCAACAACCTGGGCTCTTCTTCTAGCAGAAGGCTCCAAAAGCAAGTTGGTATCAAGTTTTGAAAACACCATGCTCCAAGAGAGGTTTTCGTCCACTGTGGACATGGGTTTACTACTCCAGCTGTGGCTTTATTGAGCTGTTTCAGGTTGACATAAATATAGATGGACCCATCCAGTTTTTGGACTGGGGCCATCCCAGTACACCATGTGGTTGGTTCTGCGAAAAGGGAGATAGTTCCAATATTTGTCACCTAATTCATCGTCATCTCGTTCAGTTGCTGCTGCACGTTGTTTCCTGAGTGGTGGGGAATGTTTTGTGACACGAATAGGCAAATAGGTTTGTCATCCTCCCTCAGTGTGATCTTGTCTTCATTCTCCAGTTGCCTCGAGCCCATAAAGAGTTTCAGGAACTCCTTTTTATAATTGGAGCCTCAGCCTTATTTGTGGAGCTGGTCATTTGTAAAAAGTTTCAACTCAAGGCAGGCTTTTTGGATTTAGGGCCGAACAGAAAATAATCTTTGTTGTGGATCACAAACAGGGTCTCTTGGATATTTTTGTCTTTGTTGCCTGCACAGTTTGGTCAGTTCTGCTCTCTACAGGTGCATTGTGGGTGACATCAACCATTAGGTCACCAGCCATGGGTCTGTTAATAGGGCTGCAATACTTGCTCCGGCCTCCAATTTAAAGTTTGTGAGATGCCCATTAACATAGATTTCCCTATTTCACAATGAAAATGCAGGATCTCAGACCTCAGCCAAGAAGCATAGTTGTGTGTCCTTTTGGTGTCTGTCTCAATCTCGTGCTCTGAAATTGCCGAACAGTTATCAAGCCCATGGGGGTGCTCTGCCCCATTATGCTGGCATAGTCACACTACTGGTCGGTGAGGGTGCAGCTTCCTTTGGCCTGGAATGTCCCTGTTTCTGTGCTGATTTACAAACTGGACAGTGAGGCTTACTTTGTACCATTTTTGCTTTCTCCCCTTAATTTGGATCTGTGCTGGAAACTGATTTCAAATTTCCTGACAGTCTGAATGGCCTTCACTTGAAGCATGTTTGAAAGGTGTAGTCCACCAATCCTCCTACTATTCTATCCCTGAATAGCTCAGATATCAAGTCAGCATAATCAAAGCCTTCAGGCATTCTGCACCGCCCATTAATGAAGGAGTTTGCAGGTTCTCCTGGCTGCTGGACATGTTTATTAAATTTAGCCCTTTCAAGGGTTTTGTTACTGCCCATGGAGTCGAGTATCATCAAGGACAAGGATTTGGGTTTCGCTCCAGAGAGCTCAATGACAGTTAAGGTATTGGTGAATGGGATAAGTGGAGATTATATCCCAGTTCTATTGTATAAAGTACAATTGAAGTGTGACTTGTTGTCAGGTCCAGTGGTGGTCAGGGTGGTTGAGAGATTACCAATGGATAGAATAGACTTACTTTTGGGGAGCGATTTGACAAATCACTTTGTGAGACAATGTTTTTCACGTCCAACAGTGGACCAAACAGGATCAGACAACGTGATTGATCAGATGGACATGGAAGACCTGTTTTTCGTTGATCTGATTTCCACTGAGGACACGATGAGTCCAATATGAAAAGTGAAGAAGTCTTACTTACCGGTTGCAGCAGTAGTGATCGTGATCCTGACTCCATGGAAGACAGATGGACGATTCCATTGATGATCAATGGGATTTTAATTAAATGCAAGCTCAACACGGGAACGAAGGCCAACCTTATCAGTTTGCCAGATTTGAACATGCTGAGAATCAAACCGACAGTCATCATTATTATTATTATTAAATCAATCAAACAAGACTGCTGAGAGGCCACAATGGGAAGGAGATTGTGATGTTATGCGCATGTGATCGCGAAGCATGGGTACACAACAGAAGTCACACAATAACATTTTCCATTGTGGACATGGAACGGGGGTCCATCATAGGATCGGAAGCTTGTGAGGCACTGAACCTAGTTGAGCGCTGTACATTCCAGACAGCCATTGCGGCAGAGAATCATTGCAGCTGGCAACGAGATGAAGTGGAGCACTTATCCAATGAGACAAAAGCAAAAATCAAGGTGCAGGAAGATAAACCAGATGAAGAGATGGAGGAGCCATTAGTAATTCCAGAATTCTGGTTAACAGTCTTCAAGAATGTGGATTCGCTCAGTGACAGGATACAGGAACATAATGAGCCCATCCGAAAGCATTTACAAGACTTAAAGGTGAAATCTTTACAGGGCAGCCAATGAATTTTACTCTGGAGTTTAAGTTTGAGCCAAATGAGTATTTCACAAATGAAACAATGATCAAAACATATACCATGAGTCGCAGCCTGATGAGCCAGACTTTTTCTTTTTCGATGGAGCAGAAATTATAGGATGCACAGGATGCCAGATCGATTGGAAGAAAGGAAAAAACATCACAATGAAGATCATTAAAATGAGGCAGAAGCACAAGGGTTGGCGCACTGGTAGAACAGTTACGAAAACTGTACCAAATTACTCTTTCGTAATTTTTTTTAGTCCTCCTGAAGTTCAAGAGAAATCTGGAACTAAGCGAAGATTCTGCGGCAAGACACGCTGCTGACTTTGAAGTTGGTCATTTCTTGCAGGAACACATAATTCCACGATCAGTCTTCTCCTTCACAGGAGAAACTATTGAAGATGATGATGATGATTACAATGGTGATAATTATGATGATTATGATGATGATTATTACAATCATGAAAGTGAAGAAGCAGATGATGAGCCAGAAGAGGAAGACCATGAAGGTTTATTTAGTTTATTTGGCATTGGTGCCCAGGTGAAAGCAAATAGCTTCCAATTTGTGCAGTGCAACGATTAGTGCAAAAGTTCTAAAATGGAGTGTGTCGGGTTGAAGGCGAGATTGCAACAGCAGACAAATTAGCTGAGAGAAAATCGACTGCGAACAGCCAACTGGCAACTGAAGAAATAATCCCCATTTTGGAGAAATTGGCTCCAGAGAAGTACGATGAATTATCCTATGCCCACAGAATAGTTCCTGCAGTGGATTCCCAGGTACTCAAGGCCAGTCCATCAAAAAACCTGCAGCAAGAACAAATGAATACATTTTTGTGCAGTTCTACAACAACAGATAATGCACGTATTGTTATATCAGATGAGGATGAGCCACTAATTGAGACTAAGACACAAAGTGAAGAAGTAATGCTGAATGTTGACGATATTGATCCAGCTAAGATACTAGAATGCAAGGGTTTGCAGATCATTCCTGAAGTCGCAAACTTGCCTGCAACTGCAAAATTGTCCAAATGTATGCAACCACTGGATGCCTCGCCAGTTGACTGGCATGCATTACAGTATTCGTGCGCAAGTACAATAGTTCAACCAAAACCCCTCAATCCAGCAAAGGCTCCAGAATCAGCTTTTGTGGCAGAAGAGCCAGCAACAGCTTTCACAGCAGAGCACCCAGACAGCTATTATAGCAGCAGATCCAGAAATAACTACCACAGCAGATGATCCAAAAGCAGCCATTGCAGCAAGGTATCCAGAAACATCTAATCCTATGGCTGAGACCAGTAGCAAGAATGATGCTCTTGGTACACAGGCAAATGTATGTGTGAACCGGACCAATTTCACGGATGATGCCACAAAAGCTGAGAACAAAAGGAGAAGAAAAGAGCTGATTCTAAAAAAAAGAGAAAGAAGGGTAAGAGAAGAGACGAGGACACAGTTGGTCGATCGGGCAACAGCCATGACAGTAAAGGCAATAAGGCCAATATACAAGAACACACATAGAATAGGAAGCATCGCTTCAAAAGGCTGAAAGAGTTGGTGACTCAAACACCAGCCAGAAAACCGGTCTTTTGAAAGATGAAACAAGATTGTGTATTCGGTTAAGGTTCAGGAGACCAACAAGAAGATGTTGTTAACTTGAAAGACTGAGCATGAATTGAACTGTGTACAAGGGACACGTTTGAAATATCATGTTTTGTAAAGCACAGTTAGATTTGTGTATATGACATGTTTGAAATTGTTATGCATATCATGTTTTGTAGGGCACAGTTATATTTGTTAAATGTGGTGAAATGCATCTGCATAGTAATGCATATAGTTAGATATACCATCTCCGACCAACAGGTGGGGACAGATATGCACCATGTGACTCCACAGAACCAGCAGTTGGCAGTAAGTCGCACTAGAGGACAGTCGCATTAGAAGTAGCTCTAGGAGAATTCAATTAGTCATTACCATTTGTATTATAGTTTGTTAGTTATCTTTCCACTTGTTCATTTTGTGAATAAACAATCTTACTATACAAAGAACTAGATGTTCTGTGTGCATCTTCACCACGGCATCAACACAGAACATAACAGAAGCCATTGTTAAAGATATTATAGTAGGGCATATTAAATTCAAGCAGTCAGGCAGAGTCAACACGGTTTGTGCAAAGTAAATCATGGGCGAAACATCCCCAAAATTTAGCTGAGTGTCAGATTGGCATGAAAACCAGTGTGAATCCCACCAGCCCCAGCGGCGTGGTCCGGACTCCAATTTTTAGACACCGGTGGTGCAAACAATCTGATTCGCCCACCCGGGGGTCATCTGAGCACTTCAAGGGGGTGCTTCATTTAAACGGTACAACAGCAGTTGCTTTCAGTCAAGCCAGGAAGATGGCAGCCAAGAAGTCAGCTCCATGATTCACCGAGGGGGCCCTCGCAAGAATGTTTGATGCCGTAGAGGAGAGAAGGGCAACTATCTACCCTCAGACTGGTAGGAGACCCTCCGGCAAGGTCACAATGCCGCCTGGGAAACAATGGCAACACTGGTGAATTCGAGCACCCTCCACAAAAGGACTTCCACCGTTTTGCCAGGGTAAGTGCTTCTTGACTTCTCTCAACACTGCCCCTTTCTCCTCCACATGCTCCTTCGACCCCACCACCCAACTTTCCCCTAGCTTCCTTATCTCCACCAGTACTCCCTTCCTCACAATTCATCCCTGCTCGTGCACTGTTCCCACATATGCCTGGTATCACTGCCATCAGACCCGGTAGGCGGCCTGCTAAGATCATCCCCATTTTTCTCCCTGGAGGATAAGCTTGCTCACAACTGACACGAGCAAGCAGAAATGGATAGTGAAAGGGCAGAGCTGAGGATCCTTGAGCAGCGAGCTCTGGAGCTCACAGGGGAGGAGCGGGTGGGCCTGAGAGAGAAAAGCGAGGAGCCTCTGCATTTCACCCAGCTGCCCAAACTCACATACTTCTGTGTGTACCAGATCTTTTCCCTGGCCATGCATTAATACCATGTCCTTTTCCTTGTAGGAAAATAATCTGAGGAACCTGGCACATTCAACTGCAGTGTTCCACTGTCAACCCCGTTGAGGAGATGTCGAGGGAGGATGTGTCACGGCTGTCACCCACATCATCCACCATCGCAGAGACACGCACCCCGGTGAGTGATCATATCAGGCAGGCTTCGGGGTCACTATCTGGTGAGCACCAAACTGCTGCTGGTGCACATAAGGTGGGGGCAACAGCATCCTAGGGATTGGACAGCTGGAGTGCTGCTGGATCCCAGGGCTCAGCTGTGCCCCAGCTAGGTGCCAGGCCTCTGGATTCATTTGTCCATCAGCTGTGTGAGATGCAGGGGCAGAGCCAGGAATAGCAGAAAGGGATGTCTGCAACATTCCTGGGGTTGCAAGGCCGACTGGAGGAGTTTCAACGCCTTCCCTCACAGGAGATTGTGCTGGCAATGTGAGGCAACCAAGCCAACACTGGAAGGGTGGTGGCCATAGTGGAAAGCCTGGGGCTGAAAGTCAGATCCATGGTGAGGGCTGTCTGAAGCTTGGCTTAGTCCATGGGAACCTTTTTTTAGGGCAGCACGGTAGCATTGTGGATAGCACAATTGCTTCACAGCTCCAGGGCCCCAGGTTCGATTCCGGCTTGGGTCACAGTCTGTGCGGAGTCTGCACATCCTCCCTGTGTCTGCGTGGGTTTCCTTCGGGTGCTCCGGTTTCCTCTCACAGTCCAAAAATGTGCAGGTTAGGTGGATTGGCCATGATAAATTTGCCCTTAGTGTCCAAAATTGCCCTTAGTGTTAGGTGGGGTTACTGGGTTATGGGGATAGGGTGGAGGTGTTGACCTTGGGTAGGGTGCTCTTTCCAAGAGCCGGTGCAGACTCGATGGGCCGAATGGCCTCCTTCTGCACTGTAAATTCTATGAACTGCATCTTTCAGACACTGGTGGGCATCCATGAGTGTCTGTCCCAGAGGACAGAAGGGTTTCTGGATCTCAGTGCAGCTGCCCCTCTACCATGGAATGACCCAGGGGCCCACAAGCACACAGAGGGAGGATGATCCACTGGTGCAAATCCTGGGGCCTTCCACCGAGGAGGTCCTGGGAATGTGCAACCAACCTGAATCCCCCCCTCCAGACACCGGCACACCTCAAGCACAGTGGACAGAACTGGGTGGCACAAGAACACCAGTGCTAAAAGAAGGTCGAGGCCCTCTCCCCGTCTTAGCCCTCCAGTAGACACTGCCAAGGGTATCGCCACCCTCAGGGCGTGGTAGGCAGTTGGTTGTCTCAACCTCAGATACACATAATATTAATAATAATCGCTTATTGTCACAAGTAGGCTTCAATGAAGTTACTGTGAAAAGCCCCTAGTCGTCACATTCCGGCGCCTGTTCGGGGCGGCCATTATGGGAATTGAACATGCGCTGCTGGCATTATTCTGCATTACAAGCCAGCTGTTTAGCCCACTGTGCTAGACAGGCTCTAGTATCCTTGGGATATTAAAGGTTAAGGAATTGTAGGTGCAGTGTGTGCATGGGTGATGTTAGGCTCTCGTAGCTCAGGGACGCTGTGCAATTTTGAGGTGTCACTGCATGAAATATCATCGGTGCTCACCAGTAGCTAACGTTTCTTCCTAATGGAATGATGTGTCTCACTACTGGGACATACTTGTTCTGATTGGGCCTCATGCCCTCCAAACGATGAGGGTTTCTCATTGCCACTGTTTCAGTCGCAGTGACAAGACTCTGGCATGATGCAGAGAACATTAAACCCTCAGCCCTTAATACCCCTCTACAGAAGAAAGTAGCGTTCAACCTCACTTAGACATTCGGTGGGGAGTTTGTTTGCTGGCAACAGACAGACAGGAGCCAAACAAAAGCAGTATCTCTTCAGATAACACAGATCTTTCCATACTGCAAGTCATCATCACCCTCCTGCATTGAATGGCCAGCAGACACTCTAGGACTCCCCATCCCCAGCTCCCTGACTAGTGAGTGTTCGCTCACCTTCACCTCCTGGTCACAGAGGCGACGACGTCCCTGGGGGCGGCACCCAGTCATCTCCCGATCTACTCATCCTCCAGGAAATCAGGAGGCAATGAGGGCCTCTCCAATGTGCACCCTCACACCTGCCTGACCTCCATCCTCAGCCTCCCCAGAAGGCACTTCCTCGGTGCCCTCTAGCACATCCGCTCCGGCAGAGGACAAAGGTCTTCACCACTTGCAGAGCTAGGTTGTGGAGGACACAGCAGACAACACCAATACGGAGGCCCTTTGGGGGCCACCAGGCCTGTCAAAGCAGCGGGGAGTCCGATGCACCAGGTGATGACTGGAGTGAGTTGCAGTGTGTTCCTTGTTATCTGGTTTGTGCAGTGGTCTGCGGCCTCCGCACTGGCATCATCAGCCATGACCTGAAGGGATAACCTTTGTCGCCAAGGAGCCATCCCTGTACCCTAGGATGTCCCGAAAAGAGTCCAGGACTAATGTATTCACCAGTCCTTGCATGCATTGCGACCAGGATATCATGGGCGGATGTCTGAGAGATTCCGCAGAGGTCCCCTGTGGAGCCCTGGAAGGACCTGGCAAAGAAAGTTAGGGCTTCTGTGATGTTTATGGCTACAGGGAGCGGGCAACTTCTCATGCCATGTGACGCCAGAACATGGCACAGGTGCCGCACCATCTCCTTCATCAGCCGGAGTCGCCATTCGAGAGCTCCATGAAGGATATCCAAGTTGAATATGCCATGGGTACCTTTGGTGCCTTCATGCTCCTGGCTTGGCTGGTGCAGTTTCGCCCCTGATCCTGGTCTGTGGCCCCCTAGTCTTGATCTGGAAACTCTTTCTTCAGTGCCGTTGAGCATTGCGTTCGAATGGGGGGATGGAGGCCTTACTTGCAGACTTGGTGAGCCTGGAAAGATGCCTCCTCATTGCCACTTATTCCCAAGCCACCAACATGACAGCCCATTTAAAGACTAAAACCAAAAGGTGGGTCACCAGGCACGGAAGGCGCAGCCTTGTTTCTGAACTTTTTTGGGTTCCAACTAATTCAACTAAATCAACAAGCTGAGGGACAAACTAAAAGGGGCAGCTCCTCAAAGGGGCACTGCTCCAAACAAAAACAAAGAGCAAATGAAACTTAAGAACTTGAACAAAAAGGTGATTAAAAGTGCCAATAATGTATTCCAGGAGGAGGCGGTATTTGATCCAGGTTCAAATCCCGCTACTGCAGATGGTGAAGTTTGAATTCAATAAAAATCTGGAATTAAAATTCTAGTGATGACCATGAAACCATTGTCAATTGTCGTAAAATCCCATCTGGTTCACTAGTGTCCTTTAAGAAAGGAAATCTGTCGTCCTTACCTGGTCTGGCCCACATGCAACTCCAAACCCACAGAAATGTGGTTGACCCTCAACTGCCCCCACAAGGGCAATTAGGAATGGGCAATAAATGCTGGCACAGCCTGCGATGCTCACGTCCCGCGATCAAATTTTAAAAAAATATTCCAAACCCTTAAGTGCCAATGGGCATGGAAGGCTGAGTCTTGTCTCTGAAATGGTAGGCAGCTGATGTTGCAAAGTGTGAACTCCTGCGGGCCAATTAGTGTCATTTGCATGAAGTTCAGCATTCTAATTGGGCACAATTGGTTTCTCCTTCAGGGACAAGCAGTGCTAATAGGCACTCTGCTTAGATAAGCTGGAGAATTCAGAGAGCTCCTGGGTGTCACTCCTCCATACGCATGCCAACTGGATTTCAAATCCTCAGATGGACCAACCTGCACCCCTCCTTTTCATCATCATCGTTGATTGGTCACAGAGTTAGTTTGTCTTTTGGGGTCCCAGCTACCCTGCCCATGTGGCCTGGCTGCATTGCAATCATCACATCCCACCCCATGTACTCTACATCCGCCCTGGTGATAAACATCTCCAGCCTAAATTCCCAAGCCACAGAGAACAGACTCCAAGTCCGCCGACTGCAGTATTGTTGCCTCCACTGCGAGTACATCCATTGACGCCAAACAGCTTACCTCCGCTTTACCCTCTGACCCCCTGCAACTGTCCAGTGGCCTCTGTCTCCGTGGACTCCCTGGTGCTAAGCGGAGACAGTGGTGTTCGCCTCCTTTGTCCCTCGCGGAGGTAATGGCAACCCTAATGGAGCTAATGGCAACCCTTTCTTAAAGAGCAGCAGTGATTTGAGCCATTGTTATATCACGACTGCTGGGTGGGAAGATTTGTTGAGGGAAGAGGACGCGATGCTAAGGCCGCTAACTGTATGATAATATATTCAAATGCATGCAAATCACACTCACGCCCATCCTTGGTCATTTATTGTGAGGGGATTTGATTACAAAAGTAGGGAGGTTAAGCTTCAGTTGTACAAGGTACCAGTGAGACGACATCTGGAGTACTGTGTACAGTATTGTCTATTTATTTAAGGGAAGATGTGAAAATGTTCGAAGCAGTTCAGATAAGATTGATTAGAACCAGGAATGGATGGTTGTCTTATGAGGAAAAGTTGGAGAGGTTAGGTTTGTATCCATTAGAGTTTAGAAGATTAAGAGGCGAATTGATTAAAACCTTTAAAATCCTGAGGGGCATTGATAGATTGGATGTGGAGAGGATGTTTCCTCTTGCTAAAGAACATGGAGCTACAGGTCACTGTTAAAAATAAGGGATCACTCATTCAAGATAGATGATGAGAAGCTATTTTTCTGAGGGTCCTGAATCTCTGGTACTCTCTTCTACCAAAAACAGAATGTTTTTAAGGCAGAGCTAAATGGATTCTTTATTAATAAGGGGATGGTAGGAATGTGGGGCTGAGGTTACAATCAGATTAGCCATGATCTTATTGAATGGCATGTTAAGGTACCGAACCAGTTCCCAATTTTTGTTAGGATACTGGATGAGGACTTCAAAGAATTTTTAATTTGTATGACTGTGAGGAAAGGATTCTTCGACCCAGGAATGATGACTGTGATCGATAGGTTACTTTTATGCTAAAACAAGCTTTAATTTCAACACAGAATTAACTACATTATGATCAAATAAATAGCTTTACAATTATCAGTTAAACAGTTCTTAAATAAAAGGAAAAACTTGAAATTACCATCTACACCTGCCATTAATTTCAATTAAGCAATCCAATGCAGTTTGGATGCCACTCGTAAATAATGTTGACAAAACAGGTTATTTTCTTAACTGCGCAAACCGTTGGAGAGAGTGCCTTTCGAGAGTAGATCTAGTGCACTTCTTCCAACCTCATAGAATTTGGTAAAACTGCTGTTCAACTTAAATTCCTATAACAGACTGCAAAATTACAGACAGACCTGGCTCCTCCCATTAATTACATCATCTGCATTCCAATATGTTCCATGACCTGCTTAGCTAGGACTAAATAAATCCCTCAAAAATTATTTATACTCCAGGGATTCTCCAACAATGAAAACACTGTTGCATATAGTCCTTTAGCTGTAACCAGGTAACTGGTGGGAATGAATGATTACCTCACCTTTTATGATTATTCAATTACAGTTTTAGTGGACACACTCACTACATGTTTTAAACCAGAGTTTTGATACCATTACAGCAACAGAATATAAAATATAATATATAACAATTTCTACGTTCATCAGAGGGACACGTCTTGAGGGGTTAAATGGCCTACTCCTGTCCCTAATTTGTATGTTTGTAATTACTGCTGAACAATCTAGTTGATACTGAAAGCTAGTTTTTTTATTTGTGTCAAACTTCTACAGTATGATAGATATTCCTTTGATTTTCAAAACAATGTTCTTTATGAGTTTTCCACTTTCTTCTTGATCCCTTGTTTCAGTCCTTTTTTTGATCTATGTGAAATACTTAATCGGTATTTAATCAGCGTATTTTACTTCTTGCTTCGTTGCCTGATGACTTCCCCGAATCTGAACACCAAAGATCACCAATAGGTTGTTCCAGAATCAAGTTAACAGTGGGAAAGGGGAAATTCGTGCCTCAGATTGTAAAGGTTTGTGATCACCTTTCTTTAATATCAATGGCAAGCATCAGTACTTCAGACAGAACAGAAAATCAGGACCAAGGTATTGTTTTAATAACTTGCTTTGCGCTTTACTGGCATATGTAAACTAAAGTGTAAAGGTGAAAGTCAGAAAGGTCAGCATGACAGTGCAACAAGGAATTGAAGTGGCAAGAGCTTGGAGTCGCCCTGAAAGATAACATGGGGAGATGCTGGCAGAGTCACTGGACTTGTAACCTGGAAGCCCGAACTAATACTCTGGGTACAGGGGGTCATATTTTACTGACAGCAACTTTTAGATTTTAAGGTCAAGCAATAAATCCACCTATAAACCTAGGGGGAATGTTCCACCCTGGTTTTCGGGAAAGCTGGTGGGGGCGGAGAATCTAACGGGAGTCCCCAAACGGCTTTCACGTTAGTGTGATTTCCCATTGGCATTGTCCCTGTAGTGGGACAATGATGTAATGGGGATCGCAATATGAAACGTAAGGAAATCCCCCCTCCCCCCACCGAATGTGCCTGGGGATATTGCCGATTAGGACACCGGTCCCGATCTCAGAGGTCAACATTGTATGGGCACCAGCATAATGCCCTGTATCCCGCCCCTTGCACTTTTTTGTTTCAAAGCGCTTGAAAATTTGCCAAGAAAAGCCAGCAAGGCAGCAGGTGGATTGCCCTTTGCTTCTCCAAGCTGAGACAATAACTTTTCAATCATAGAATTCCACCCCTAGTCTCAGTAATGGTTACTGTGACAGCTATCATCAATTGTAAAAACATATCTGGTTCAGTAATTTCCCAAAGGATGGGAATATGCCAACCTTGCCCAGTTCAGCCTATATGCAACTTCAGACTCATATCAATGTGGTTAACTCTTACATGCCTCTGAAATGGTCTACCAAGCCACTCAGTTCAAGGGCAATTAGGAATGGAAAACAGATGCCTGCCTAGTCTGCGACACTCACATGCCATGAAAGAAGGGGAAAAAAACGAGATAGTCAGAAAATCAATCACCTCATCTGCATTTGACCTTCACAATATGATGGTTCTGTGCTGTGCAGAATGGAATATTGAAGGAGGTAAACTTTGGTAACTTGAGTCCACAAAGTAAGTAGTCAAATGTGTTGTTTAGCAGAAGGAACATCTATATAAATAACAGTAACTCAACAGAATAGTAGAAACAGTAATAACTATGAGAACAGGAGCTCCAGTAAAACAGGTCTTGCTTAAAGGCCGCCCTTCTACTGACTGAAAAGCCTGTACATGCTCAGGGCACTCAATAGGTGCCAGTAAAACAATTACATAGGAGGAAGGCTTATAAGAACAGTCCGAGCTCAAAATGACACCCTTAACACTTCTCCCCACTTAACTTTCAATCCCCCCATCAGGACAGAAGACAAGAAAATTATTTCTCAACTATACAAATGTTTTTAGGAGCTTTGTGGTTGTGTTTCGACCTATGCAATGCCACTGGTGAATCTTATAACAGTTGATCTGGAATAGTAGGTGAAGAGGTAGATTGAGAACATGAACATTCTTCTTCCACTCTCCCAGCAGGGTGAACTGGCAAACTTGGAAACACAGGAACCACTTCCTGGTGAATGCCAACAGCAATGTTCTGCCATCTTATCTGTGACGGTGTTGCTGACGCAAACTTTTCCTGACTGAGTTAAAACATAAACAAATTGTCTTGGTTTCTGTGAACAAATCTTCCGTGTGGCCATCTAACAACCCAAACTACTGGACCACATTTGTTTAAAATTATTCCCAGTAACCACGTCTGGTTACTGCCAATGTCCATAATGTAAAGTGATCAACCAATGGCTCGAATTCCCCCCCACCCCCCTCCCTCCCCACACCCACACCCACACCCAACCCCCATGTGGCATAGATACTTCCCACATTGTGTCTGGAACTTGCTCCTTGCTCCGCTTCAGACGCAGCCCCACCTCTGAAATCATTTGAAAAGCTTGATGCAGATTGCTGAGGTGCTCCTCCTCATTCTTCCCCGCAATTAAGATGTCATCCAAGCTAAGAAATTTGAATTTGAGTTTGAACAATCACCAAGGGCTTCTGGCTATGGTGATTCTGAACCTGAGCAACTAAAACTGCAAACAAAATCTCTCCTGGCTTCCATGGCGTGGCCAGGTTCGTCATCAACTTATTTCACCCTGGACACCCTCAGGAGAATCAAGTGCTGTTTTGCCTCATCCTCTATTCCATTTGCTAAAAGGAAGCGCTGCAATCTCTTCATGAATTCAGCCCAGTCCTTGCTTCTCTCATCAAACTCATCGACCTCCCAAACATAGACCATACAGTGCAGAAGGAGGCCATTCGGCCCATTGAGTCTGCACCGACCCACTTAAGCCCTCACTTCCACCATATCCCCAATAACCCTTTCTAACCTTTTTGGTGTGACATAGCCATGGTGCTGCCAACTTGAAATCCGTCAAATAAACCCACAATGAAAACTGGCTATCACTGAATGCAACCTCATGTTGCCCCGTTGAACATCAAACTTTGTTTTCTTTTCTTGCCATTTTCTCCTCGTTGCCTAAAAGATGTGGTAACTTGAGACCACAAAGAAAGTAGCTGAATGCATTGTTTAGAAGGAGGAACTTCTTCATGTCAATAAATAAATAATGAAGATTAACAATAACAGGTACTCAGCAGAACAGTAGTAACAGTAATAACTATGAAAACAGGAGCTCTAGTAAAACAGGTCTGCTTACGCCCTCTTACAGACTGAATAAGCACACCTAAACTCCCACATGCTTAGAACCCTCAACGGACGCCGGTGAAACAATTACATGGGAGAAAGGCTTATAAGAACACCCTGTACTTAAAATGGCACGCTGTAACATAAACATACACTGGTGTTTCACATGGGAAGAGTCCTTGGAGCCCTGAGTACTGATGTAGAGGAGGTGAATGGGCTAGTGTTGCACAGGAATTCGGCAGCTGGAAGTGGAGGTGATGGAAGTGTGAGCAATAGGACAAGTTGAAAAGAATACAGAATGGATGGACTCAGTCATACATCCTGTCTGTCACAAAGGAGGGGGCACCTATGACTGAGGATAAATTAGGACATTTACGAGGCATAGATGTGAGAATGGAAGTGACAAAGCCAGGGAAACTGGAAGGGATGTGAACCTGATAGGCAACTTGCAGGATAATCTTACCGGCATAATTAAACTGAGTTTAAGAGATCTGAGTGAGAAAAGGAGCTAGGGCTTTTCTCACTGGAGTGCAGAAGGAAGAGAGATGACTTGATAGAGGTGTACTATGTCATCACCTTGTATGGATAGAGTGGATAGCCAGAGACTTTTCCCCAAGGCGGAAATGGCTGTCACGAGGGGACATAATTTTAAGGTGATTGGAGGAAGATATAGTTATAGGAAGGTGTTATGGGTCAGGGTTTACAGAACCCCAAAATGTTTCATGGGGTTCAACTGACCCACAGCTTTTAATAGATTGTGGTGTGGGAAGCACACGGCGTACTCTCCAGGTGTGATGCAGCAATTATGGACAAATGGTTTAAAAAACAAAACAATGTTTATTCTAAGAACTCTAGTTAACCTTTTAAAAACAAACATTAAATATCTTAACACCCATTACTTCAAAGATAACCCCAAAAGACTACAACACTAAATAATCCTTCAAACTGTTCCTTTAAACATCCAAAAGACTTCAAACCTTCAAAAATAAGAACACGCCAGGTTACATTCAATATATTTATAGTCCTTGGATTGCAGACATCAACAGACCAGCTCTGTGTTTCTTCCTGCAGCTCACAGCAAAACACACAGACACTCCCAGCTGCCTTCTCAAACTGAAACTCAAAAAAGAAGAAGTGAGCTCAGCTCCCCCACTCTCAAACATCACTTCAGTAATATGATCAGCTCCTTTTCTTAAAGGTACTTTGCTTAAACATCCATTTCTTAAAGGTACTCTCACATGACAGATGTCAGAGGTAGGTTCTTTACACAGAGAGTGGTGAGTGTGGGGAATGCACTGCCAGCAGAGGTGGTGGGAGTCTTGAGTCATTAGGGACATTTAAGCGACTCTTGGACAGGCACATGGACAGCAGTAAATTGAACGGGTGTAGGTTAGGTTGATCTTAGATTAGGATAAATGGTCGGTACAACATCGTGGGCCGAAGGGCCTGTATTGTGCTGTACTGTTCTATGTTCTAAATCACTTTACTTTCAATATGCTGAATCAAGTTATTCTCCCTCCTTCCCTCCATCTTTCTCTGTCTTTCTCTTTGTTTTTCAGCCTTCTTCTGTACAACCACTTTTATTAAGCAACACTTGTACAAGCAGTACTGGTTTCCATTGCCTGAGGCTTACAGACTGGCTGCGACCCAGCGATAAATCAGCTGCATTCATTAAGGCTGTCTGCCAGCAAGACTTTGGCGAGTTGATGATGTTAGTGCAGATCTTGCATGTATCAAAGGAGAATACGTGTTACCAGAGATGAAGAAAATATGACTGTTTGGAACAAGATATATAGTGACAGGATTCAGTTATATGCAATATTCATAATAAGTCATTCAAGATGCGACAGTGCATAAGACAGAAGTATGCATCAGGCAAAAGTTACCATGTGAAACGTTGTGGTGAGCGAAAATAACCAAAGATAAATTAGCCTGAATTATGTATCTTGTTGGATTACTTCCAACATGCGTTGTGCTGCCTTCCAGCATGGCAGATGGTCTGGCAGTGTTGCAGGATAATTTACTTTTGTATACCTCAATAAATGTTGTCACTTTATCCATCTGTGTCTAATGCTTTATTCACAATCAATATGAAGAGTGGGTCAGTATTTAGCCTGAGGGCAGTTGGATTAGATGTTGGATGCTACTAAAACTGTTACAGAGTGCCAATTTGAGTACAGAGTGTTCTTATAAGCCTTTCTCCCATGTATTTTTTTTACTGGCGTCCGTCGAGGGTTCTGAGCATGTGCGAGTTTAGGCGTACTTATTCAGTCGAGAAGAGGGTGATCTGTAAGCAAGTTATTGAATGGATTTAGCTGGACAGTGTTCACACTTGGCATCAATGATGCTCTCTCAAGAAAACACAAATCAAAGGTTCATAATATCGGAATCAAAACAGTTTGCATGTTATTTTCCTGCATGGTGCTGGCATTCAATTCATCTGATACAACATGACACAAGGATCACATGCTCTAAAGGAGGGTTAATGCAGACTTGGAACAATAACTGGTTCTCTCTCCACAGATGCTGGTAGAACTGGAAATTTCTGTTTAATTGCATCTATTTACTGTCCATTTACCTTTTGTAAACCGTATATTGTGTCAGCTCCAAGATGGTGTTAGCCCCTGTGGAAATGAACGCAGTAAGAAGTCTTACAACACCAGGCTAAAGTCCAACAGGTTTGTTTCGGAGCACTGCTCCTTCCTCCGGCGAAAGAGGTGAAAGAGCAGAAGGAGCACCGAAAGGAGCTCCAGAAGGAACATTTATGCTCCGGGGTGAATGAACTATTTTTACGATGACCATTCATTCTTTAAGAACTTGTAAAATTTTGAATACAGCAACCTATTTGCTCAGGCAACGAGGCGACAATACAAATCGGGGTCTGATAACGTTAAAGAAGGAAGTGTAAAGTGCTGCTGCTTCAGATGGGTCTCCTTGATATTTGCTCAGAAGTTCATCTTAAAACTGAAATTAGTGGAGATGGAGCAGGATGTCAGCCGGGAAGACATTTGGGCAATTTTAAATGATCGCGCTAGCAGCTTCCCAAAGACATCTTCTAATGTTTCCAATGCTACCAATAGCACATGAGATTGGGGGCAACATAGTGGCATGGATTGAGAATTGGTAAACGGACAGAGAACAGAGATGACACAAAACTAGGTGGCAATGCGAGTTGTGAGGAGGATGCAAAGAGGCCTTGCGGAGATTTAACAGACTAAGTGCATGGCCAAGAACATGGCCGATTAAATAAAATGTGGAAAACTGTGAAATTATCCGCTTTGTTAGGAAAAACAGGAATATTTTGTAAATGGTGAGAGATTGGGAAGTGTGGGTGTCCAAAGAAACTTGGGTGCCTGTGTTTTTAAGTCACTAAAAGCTAACAAGCTGATGCAGCAAACAATCAGAAAAGCAAATGGTCTGTTGGCCTTTATTGCAAGAGGATTTTAGTGCAGGAGTAATGAAGCATTTCTGTAATTGTTTAAAGCCGTGGTGAGACTAAACCTGGAGTATTGTCCACAGTTTTGGTCTCCTCACACAAGGAATGGTATACTCACTATCGAGTGAATGCAATTGCGATTTGCCAACCTGATCCCTGGAATGGTGGGATTGTCCTATGAAGAGAGAGATTGGACGATACGGTGTTACAGTGTTTAGCACTGCTGCCTCAAAACGCCACGGACCCGGGCTTGATTCCGGCTTTGGGTGACGGTGTGGAGTTTGTACTTTCTCCCCGTGTCTGTGTGGATTTCCTCCAGGTGCTCCGAGTTTCCTGCCACAATCCAAAGATGTGCAGGTTAGGTGGATTGGCCATACTAAATTACCCCTTAGCATCCGAAGGTTAGATGGAGTTCCGGGGTTTGTGCTGTTTCACAGAGTTGCTGCAGACCCGATGGAACAAATGGCCTCCTTCTGCATTGCAGGAATTCTATGATTCTATGAAGAGACTGGGCCAATATTCGGTAGAATTTAGAAGAATGAGAGGTGGTCTGATTGAAGTGTGCAAATTTCTTACAGGGTTTCAGAGCCATATGCAGTCTCAGAGTTGGAGGTAAGACTGAGATGAGGAGGAGTGTCATCACTGAGTATGGTGAGTCTTTGGAATTCTCTACCCCTCAAGGACTGTGGAGGATCAGTCAGTGAGCATGTTCAAAACAGAGATTGATAGATTTCCAGATATTAAAGATATCAAGAGATAAGGGATAGTGCAGGAAAATAGCATTGAGGTAGAACATGAGTCATGATCAAATTGAATGGCTGAGAAGGTTTGAGGGGTCAAATGGTCACCTCCTGCCCAATTCCCAATGTTCCGAAAACAATGTCCAGAGAAATTCTGCACCATAAAATAAAGTGGTGGGTCTGTATTTTGAGGGATACGACATGTAATCAAATACAAGAACACAAATAAACTACCCGTAACCTACATCCAAAAGTCCATGTACCACAAGATCACAAAGGATGCACTGGCGAAAAATGTAATGTTTATTCATCAATCTCTTCAACAGATTACGAAACAGGTATGTATGAATAGATCATGGGGCAGGAGTCAGTGACGATTCGTAAAGGGAAGACTCAGCAACTAATTTTTTTATTTGAATTATTTTGGGGTGCAATGACGACTTGGAGTTAAAATTATTTTAGGATTCAAACCATTAACGACTGGAACTTAGAATTATTTTAGGACTTGGATTTGGAATTAATTTTGTACTTGGAACATGTATGTTTTTCTTTAGGTGACAAATCATTAACCAATCGCAGTTGGGGGAGAGGGGAAGGAAAGGAAAGGGATGGGGAGGGAGGGGAAGGAAAGGGCAGGGAGTGGAGGGGAAGGGAAAGGGAAGGGATGGACGGGTACCTGTAGCCGAACACCTGTGACCAAGGTAAACAACCCAGATACCACTCCGGCCTTAAACGGAGTAAGCACGGCCGGCGGATTCCTCGGACTGCAACTGGCCAGGAGGCAGAAGTGGATGTCCGCGCGGACACGTGCTCTCCGAAGACGGACGCGAAGCTGTCTGGGGGTGGGAGGAAAGGAGGGGGAGGGGGTGGGAATTTGTTGCATTCGGTACCGACAAAGGATTGGCTCGAGGGATGACTGTCAAAAATCGCAGCGCGATAGCTGCTCTGCTACGTACGAAACCCTGAGCCAGAATCAGGTCGTCGATGAATATTTTAGCACCAGGTTCCCCATGAACATTTTGTGCATTTTTAGGAGAGAGGCTGCACCCATCCGGCCGTGCTCCAGTCCGGTATCGAGTGACACCCCGCACCGACCGGAGTCGGCTATCCCAGGCCAACAAGTGATCCGCGGCGCTAGAGTATCACTACTTTTAGGCGGGATTCTGACTTAGAGGTGTTCAGTCATAATCCCACAGATGGTAGCTTCTCACCATTGGCTCCTCAGCCAAGCACATACACCAAATGTCTGAACCTGCGGTTCCTCTCGTACTGAGCAGGATTACTATTGCAACAACACTTTGTAATCATCAGTAGGGTAAAACTAACCTGTCTCACGATGGTCTAATCCCAGCTCACATTGACGTAGTAACTAATTAGTCTCATGAGTCCAAGTGAAGTTTATAAGTAGCAAACTTCCCTAGTGTCAACCATAGAATGAAATTCATAACAATGCTTGTCTTATCTTTCTTCACCGAAATTTAACAACTTTTATTTGTCTTGAGTATATTTGGCCTAAATGGCTCCCATGTTTCAACTTCGTGCCAAAGCTACACCAGTACAAAGTGTATTTATTATTTCATTCCCAGTGCTCAAATCAAAGTTATTGCCTTCATATTTAAATGATCCGCTGGTACCTATAACTTGGAGAAATTGTAGGCATCTCTAAGACGATATTACTGATATAATGTGCACAAGTGGAAAACAAAATCAAATCAAAATTCGGTCAAATAATGTACAAAGTCAAAAGAAACAGTAACCAGATTGCAAGAGGAATGTGTTGATCAGATACTGGAGGACACAATCATAGAATCATAGAATTTACCGTGCCGAAGGAGCCATTCTGCCCATCGAGTCTGCACCGGCCCTTGGAAAGAGACCCTACTTAAACCCATGCCTCCATCCTATCCCCGTAACCCAGTAACCCCACCTCACCTTTTTTTTTGGACACTAAGGGAAATTTAGCACGGCCAATCCACCTAACCTACACATCTTTCAACTGTGGGAGGAAACCGGATCACCCGGAGGAAACCCATGCAGACATGAGGAGAAAGTGTAAACTCCACACAGACAGTCACCCGAGGCCAGAATTGAAACCTGGACCCTGGAGCTGAGAGGCAACAGTGCCAACCACTGTGCCACCGTGCCACCAATAAAGTGACCGGTAACTTCCAGTCATTTTTTTCGACCTAAGTTGATTGTCTGCCGCACATATGAGGCCTGATCAGCCTGCTGTGTTGATGTCAGGGCATGCATGAAGTGAGCACAACACTCCGAAACTCCCGGCCCATTTTTAAAAAAATGCTGATCGAGAAGCTGTAGCCATGTAAAATGTCTGACTCCCGATTAGAATGGCCAAACCCCGGTTTAAAATGGCGAACGGAAGAGGCTGATGGGAAAATCAACCAACAGGACTCAAACAGACAGCTGCAGGTAAAACAGTGTATTCGCCTCTGGAGAATCCAGACCAAACCGATACCTGCAGCCATCAACATAACAACAGCCCAGCCATCTGCATACTAAGCAGTAATCCCCGGGAACAATTGATACAAAATAGACACACAAAGCCGACCCAGACCTTTCGGCGCCAGCAGGAGCTGACACAAAGAGAGGTAAACGACCACCCCTCGATCAAGGAATTGCTCCAGTATTGGAGAATATCGAACCAAGTGATTGGGACCAAGTCCAATCACTTGGAACCAGGTACAAGGTCCGCCCGAGAGGCGGGAAGCCCCTGGGGATTATAAGAATAGGGGCCAAGTTCAAATCGGCCCTTCTTCTCCGCTCCGCACCCTTCGAGACCATTCTGAAAGAGAACGTAAGTTTTACTCCAACGATCGCTACCAGATAGACACTCCTGACTATCGACCTGTACCAGCTTTTGAATCCCGCAGGCTCAGAACCCATTCGAAGGGCCATTTGTTTCCCTGACCTGGTGGGCCATTTCCAAAGTTAAGTATTGGCCTGTTAGTGGTAGGTAGTAGTTTAGAAGTAGAATTAATGTATAAGTATTAATTGCTGTATATAATAAATGAGCATTGATTAACTCTTACTAAGCGGTGTGTTGAATTATTAATCATTACTCGGACTTGAACCACGTGGCGGTATCAGAAAGATACCTGGCGACTCAAGAGCAAAGGTGACAGAATAAGAACAATTAAACTAAGGCTAAAACGAGCAACATTTTGGCGACTCCGCCGGGACCCGATCTAGAAGTGGAAAACCACTCCGGGAGAACCCAAGAAATTTTGAATTAGAATCCAATTGGAAACAGAAAACCACAAGTGTTCAAGCAGTTCTGATTAATAGTCATAATTCGGAAGTGTGTGTATGCATGCGTAACTAGCAGGGCTATAAGGTAAAACTGATAGATTTTTGTTGCATCAAAACTGTCAGAAGTCTGTATTTACGGAAATTAGTGCAAGCCGTACCCGCATCTACGACACCGCCTTAGCCCCTTGTTCCAAATTTAAACGAAGCAAGCGGATAGGAAAGATGGCCATGGAGCGCCTCATGAACCCTGAGGAATTTGCGGTCAGTAGCAGTAGTAGAGTGGGACAGTGTCCCATTTGGGAGGAGGAAATCCAGAAATATCTCAAGGGCAAAGGATGGCCCCTGTGGAATGATTTCTGCGATAATGACGAATCAGGTCCCGGAAGTATAGGGCATACTTGGTGGGAGAACATGAGTGAGATACATAAAAAGAGCTTAGCGAAAGCTCGCAAGCCGATGGCAATTGTGTCCTGTCAGGCACAATTGCGAGGCACAGAGGAGGTCGTCAAGACGCTCCGCAAAGAAGTTCAGGGCATACATCGGATGAGTAAAGTCGATGTAAGCGAGGTTGAGAAAGAGAATTTAGAGTTAAGGAGGAAATTGGCAGCAAAGGGTGAAGAAGTGGCTGACGCCAAATGGGGTCACCAGTCTTGTCTGGCGCATTTAAGCAGTTTCCAATCACAGTACGAAAAGGCCTATCAGGACACGCAACGTGCAGTCCTGGTAAGAAAAGAGACAGAAAAGCAGGTGGAGACGCTACAGAAACAATGTAGTGATCTCAAGGCAGCCTTGAGAGCGCTCCACGCTGCCACCACAGAACAAAGACAGCAGCATAGATCATGCAACGTGCCGGAAGCAGATTGCAGAGCTGCAGTCACTGCTTTCTGTTCAGAAAGGATTTCAGGAAACCTTTGCGGAAAAGTTAGACCAGGAAGACGGCCCTGATTGGGAAGAGTTACAAGAAACAGCGCAGAGATATGTTCAGGGAACATGTGCGCAGGGAAAGCCCCAAAGGAGAAAAGCACCCCAACCCCCCACACAGCAGGTAGTTCAGGCTCCAATGAACCCTGTAACCACCCACCGCACAGCCACATCGGACGATGCGGAATACCTATATTCCACCCCCTTAACTGTGACCCAATTACGGGACGCGTGTGCAAAGATCACACCGTTCCTCCCCGCCGCAGACCCCCACCATTTCTTTGCCACAGTTAGACATCAACCGAACATGTACGGCCTGGACGAGAGAGAGCATGTAAAACTCATGTTTCTAAGTTTAGATCCATCGGTAGCAGCAGCCCTTCCCGACCCACAGAATGTAGGAGGAGGCACCCTTGCAGAAATGCATACCGCAATCCTGGATGCAATCGGGTATAACCGGGGTGACCCCTTAGATGGCCTCAATAAATGTAGGCAGAAGAAATCTGAGCACCCCACAGCGTTCGCTGGACGCCTGTGGATTCACTTCGCAGCAGTCTTTGGAGACGTAGACCGTGCCCATTTGTCCCCAGACAACATGGCCAAATGGACCCGCACCCTTATCTCCCATGCCACAGATGCAGGACAGAATGCCTGGACTAATTATGATCCCTCAGAAGAGGCCCATAATGAAAAGTGGGTAGTTAAAAAATTGTCCCGTGTTTGGGAGCAATCTGTTCAGAGTAAACCCACAGCTAAAACCACCAAAGAAAAGCAAGCTGCCGCAGACATGCAGGCAGTAAAAACAACACATCACAACCCCGTATGGGTAAATGAGAGAAAGAACAGGCCCCCACCCAAGTCACAAGAATGTTACAACTGCGGACAGTTGGGACATTTCGCGAAAGAATTCAATGGCCCCAAAAAGCCACAGAGAGCCCAACAGACAGGCACTCTGATTAAGAAAAAGACAGAGCCCATCCATAGGGTTAGCGCCCATTCGGATCAGACGGACTTGACCGGAACGGACTGATGGTGTACGGGCTCCCCCAGTTGGGTCTGCGACACCCTTTAGGATAGGTCAGGACGACCAGTAGTCGCAGCGCAAATTCGGGGACAGCCTATCGAATTTCTTTGGGACACAGGAGGGTCCTGCACCACCATAAATTCCTCCACCCTATTTCAAAAAGACACGTGGCTCATTACAGCCACAATCACCCTCAGCGGCTTTACAGGCCCCTCACAGCAGGGACACATCACAGCCCCTGTACCCATTCAAATCGGAACCATCACCACCAAACACCCCGTAGTTTTAGTAGACCTGCTCCACACAGCAGAACACATTCTGGGAATTGATTTTATGTATTCCCACCACCTATCATTCGATCCAATCAACCAGTGTGTCTGGAGATGGCGAAATCCGCTAGAGCCCCCGCAACGCTCAACATAGGGGAATATATGAACAAAATTAGCGCCGTAGGCAAATTTTGGTTCAACCCGACCACGCTTGGCATGGACAAGCAGGTTAGGGCAGTCCTGCAAAAGAACAGGGCAGCATTCGCGACCCACAAGCACGACTGTGGACGGATGACAGGCTCCGTACAAGGAACAGGACCTGACCCTAGACCCCAGAAACAGTACGGATTTCCCCTAGAAGCAGAGGGAGAAATCTTAAAAGTAATAGAGAGCTTATTAGAGCAGGGCGTACTTAGATCAGTAGCCTCCACTAATAATGCCCCGATTTGACCAGTGAGAAAGCCCGATGGATCATGGTGACTGAGCATTGATTATCGGGAGCTCAACAAAGTCACCCCCGCAGCAGCCCCCACCGTAGCAACAAGTCCCGAGACCATGCTCAAGCAGGGACTCAATTCCCGCTATTTCACGGTTTTGGACATCAGTAATGGATTCTGGTCCATTCCATTGGCAAAGGCGTGCCAGTACAAATTTGCCTTCACCTTTAAAGTACAGCAGTACACGTGGACATGCCTGCCACAAGGCTTCCACAACGCCCCCTCCATTTTCCACCGACAGCTGGCAAATGGATTAGCAAAATCTTCTCGCCCCGAATGTCTGGTACAGTACGTAGACGACCTACTACTGCAGACAGACACCAAGGAAGAGCACATTGAGCTTCTGTCTGAACTCCTGGAATTGTTACATTCAATTGGTTGTAAAGTCAACCCCAAAAAGGCCCAGATTTTGGAAGAAAAAGTGGTATATTTGGGAACAATTATCACGCACGGTAAACGCGAGATCGAGCATAAAAGGATTGACTCGATTGCTAAATTGCCCCTTCCCCAGAACATTTCAGCCCTTCGGTCGTTTTTAGGACTGGTTGGCTACTGCCAAAACCATATTGACGGTTTCGCCAGCAAGGCAGCGCCCCTCTCAGACCTCCAAAAGGAAGGAGCCCCCTGGGAGTGGCTTCCGCAGCATACGGATGCTGTGGACGCTTTAAAACAGGCACTCATAGCCGCCCTCGCACTACAAGTTCCAGACCCGCTTTTCCCTTACGCCATAGAGGTAGTGACCACAGACCGCACCCTTTCAGCCGTGCTCCTCCAGGAACGGCATGACCAGTTAAGACCCGTAGCTTACGCCTCCCGACTTTTAGATGCTGTGGAGCAGGGATTTTCAGCCTGTGAGAGGCACCTGCTCGCAGTTTTCTGGGCAGTCCAGTACTTTTCATATATTACCGGACTGAGCCCCATCACCATTCTGACCGAACACACCCCCACCCAACTTTTACTGGACAGACGACTCAAGGACGGTACCGTCAGTCAAATAAGAGCAGCCAGATGGACCCTTCTCTTGCAGGGACAGGACATCACAGTAAAACGGACAAACACACACACCTACTTAGCCGACAATTTACAGTACCCCGGAACCCCCCATGAATTTGAGATCATCTCTCCACACCACAATACAGGCCCCTTTATCGCTAAAACACCCCCCAGAAAGATAGGAAATTCAACTCAGAGCCCCCGCGCACGGACACGTGTGAACCCATTAAGATTTATGTGGATGGATCTTCCAAAGTCTTAGATGGGCAGCGCATAACAGGTTGCGGGATCTATGTTGAGGACGCGCAGGGATGCGCCCTCGAGGAAATAGCGTTGAAACTACCCGGACACTTAGGCGCGCAGGCAGCAGAGCTTGCGGCCATTGCATACATAGTTGAGCACCCAGATTCCTTCCCCAGCCCAGCAGACATATACTTGGACAGCCTCTATGTCTGTAACAGCCTCACAGAATTTCTGCCCCTGTGGGAAGCAAGAGGATTTGTTTCCGCAGATGGGAAACCCCTCCCCTCAGCCCCATTACTCCGCCATATTTTAGAAAAAGCCCAGAACAGGACTTTTGGGATCATAAAAGTCCACAGCCACCATTGTTCCTCCCCCCCTGGAAATGTAAAAGCCGGCGCACTGGCTAAAGCAGGTTCCAGACATGGGTATTTTTGGAAACCCCCCAAAAGCGCACCAGTGAGTGCAGTTCAGGTCACACAGACTAGAATAGAGGATCTAGTAGAGGCCCAGAAGCAGGACAGCAATCTCACGGAAATTGTGAAAGGAAAGTTTCCAGCCTCCTACGAGAGGTTCCGAAATACACTGACCACACATGACGGTGTGGTGTTAAAGGACACCCTTTATGTAGTTCCTGAACAGGACAGGAACCAATTGATTTGTTTGTTCCATGATGGTCATGGACACCAGGGAATCGATCCCACTACAGCCCAACTCAAACAGCTATGTTGGTGGCCAAATCTCAAGGAAGATGTAAGCCATTACATTGAAAATTGCCTTATCTGTGCGCAGAATAACCCCGACAGATATGCCAAAAAGGCCCAACTCAGCCACACCCGACCCGTTAACAGCCCCTGGACCAACCTCCAGATTGATTTTATAGGTCCATTGCCCCCTTGCAGGAATGGCTATAAATATGTACTTGTGGTCATAGACACATTTACAAAATGGGTGGAAGCATTTCCAGCCCGCACAAACACTGCAAAAACCACAGCCAAGATTCTAACCCACCACATCTTTACAAGATGGGGACTCCCCCGCAGCATTGAATCGGACCAAAGTTCTCATTTTACGGGACGTGTCATGCAGAACGTCCTCACGGTATTTGGCATCACCCAAAAATTCCACATTGCATACCACCCACAGTCGAGTGGTATCATGGAGCGCATGAATTGGACCCTAAAAACCACCCTCAGAAAAATGGTCCAGCAGAACAACACCACTTGGGATTCAGTCCTCCCTTTCGCGCTGATGTTTTTGCGTAACACTGCTTCCACCTCCACAGGTTACACCCCACATACTCTCATGACCGGACGCCCCATGAAAGGGACAGAATACTTGTTAGGTTTAGACCTGACCAGCCCTGAAGTAACGGCCCTCACACACGAGAAAGCCGTGGAGCAATTAGTTGCAAATGTAAAAACGGCTCAGTTAGCAGCCGCAGTAAAATTGGGCACCAAAAAGAGAGACGAATAGAGATGAAGTCGATGAGGCTTTATTAAGCGTGACTTGTTCCCCGCAGTTCAGTAACAGACTGGCCTGCGGGGGAGAACTCCTGGTTCTTATACTCCACCTTCAGGGCGGAGCTAGAGGTCAACAGCCAACCAGGACCCGGGATCTGTCAGCCAATGAAATCACGGCTTCACAGTCCCACATGACCCCTAATGCATACTACCACATTCACCCCTTGTTAAAAATGAACCCGGCGGGGTGGTGCTTCGCATGGTGGTAAGAGTTTACAAGGCTGGTCCTGGGAGGAAAACTTTTGCATGTCATCACAGTATGTACAGAGGTTGTTTTTTGTTTTGAACTATTTACAATAAAAAGGGGGAAAAGAAAAGTTCTCGTTAAAGTCCACAACATTGCAGTGTTACATCGATGCCACGAGTCGGTCGGGCGGTCTGGTCGTCCTTGTCGATCGCCTCGGCCCCGGTGGTGGTGCTTGTTCCAGTGTTGTCGTCTCCGGGAGCCTTACGGTTTCTGCTTCAGCTTCACTTCTGGTCGGACCTGGGAGGAGGACCGATCCTCCCGGGAAGGGGGCGCTCGCGGGGTGCGCCGGTGGCAGGGAGGGGGTGATTGGTGTCGGGGGGGTGTGCGTGGTGCCGGCGGGCGCCAGATCTCGCAGGGAGACCGTGTCCTGTCGGCCGTCGGGGTACTCCACGTAAGCGTACTGCGGGTTCGCGTGGAGGAGGCGAACCCTCTCGACCAACGGGTCCGACTTGTGTGCCCGCACATGTTTTCGGAGCAAAATGGGTCCTGGGACCGCCAGCCAGGTTGGCAGCGACGTTCCAGAGGAGGACTTCCTGGGGAAGACAAGGAGGCGCTCATGAGACGTTTGGTTAGTGCTAGTACACAGTAGCAACCGGATGGAGTGGAGAGCGTCCGGGAGGACCTCCTGCCACCGTGAAACTGGGAGGTCCCTGGACCGTAGGGCCAGTAGGACGGTCTTCCAGACTGTGCCGTTCTCCCTCTCTACTTGCCCGTTCCCCCGGGGGTTGTAGCTGGTCGTCCTACTCGAGGCTATACCGTTGCTGAGCAGGAACTGGCGCAGCTCGTCACTCATGAAGGAGGACCCCCTGTCGCTGTGGACGTATGCGGGGCAACCGAACAGTGTGAATATGGTGTTAAGGGCTTTAATGACTGTGGCCGCTGTCATGTCAGGGCAGGGAATGGCGAAGGGGAAACGGGAGTACTCGTCCACCACATTCAGGAATTATGTGTTGCGGTCGGTGGAGGGGAGGGGCCCTTTGAAATCCAGACTAAGGCGTTCAAAGGGACGGGAAGCCTTGATCAGGTGCGCACCATCCGGCCTGAAAAAGTGCGGTTTGCACTCTGCGCAGATGTGGCAGTTCCTTGTGACTGTACGGACCTCCTCCACAGAGTAGGGGAGGTTGCGGGACTTTATAAAGTGGTAGAACCGAATGACCCCCGGGTGGCAGAGGTCCTCGTGGAGGGTTTGGAGGCGGTTAATTTGTGTGTTAGCACATGTGCCGTGGGATAGGGCATTGGACGGCTCGTTCAGCTTTCCGGGACGGTACAGGATCTCATAGTTGAAGGTGGAGAGCTCGATCCTCCTCCACCTTAAGATCTTGTCGTTTTTAATTTTGCCCCGCTGTGCATTATCGAACATGAAGGCTACCGACCGTTGGTCCGTGAGGAGAGTGAATTTCCTGCTGGCCAGGTAATGCCTCCAATGTCGCACAGCTTCCACTCTGGCTTGGGCTTCCTTTTCCACTGAGGAGTGGCGGATTTCTGAAGCGTGGAGGGTTCGGGAGAAAAAGGCCACGGGCCTGCCCGCTTGGTTAAGGGTTGCCGCTAGAGCTACATCGGAGGCGTCGCTCTCGACCTGGAAGGGGAGGGACTCGTCGATGGCGCGCATCGTGGCCTTTGCGATATCCGCTTTGATGCGGCTGAAGGCCTGGCAAGGCTCTGTCGACAGAGGGAAAGTCGTGGTCTGTATTAGGGGGCGGGCCTTGTCTGCGTACTGGGGGACCCACTGGGCGTAATATGAAAAGAACCCCAGGCAGCGTTTTAGGGCTTTTGAGCAGTGAGGGAGGGGAAATTCCATGAGGGGGCGCATGCGTTCGGGGTCGGGGCCTATTATCCCATTGCGCACTACACATCCCAAGATGGCTAGCCGGTTTGTGCTAAAAACGCACTTGTCCTCGTTGTATGTGAGGTTCAAGGCTTTAGCGGTCTGGAGGAATTTTTGGAGGTTGGCGTCGTGGTCCTGCTGATCGTGGCCGCAGATGGTTACGTTGTCGAGATACGGGAACGCGGCCTGCAACCCATGTTGATCAACCATTCGGTCCATCTCTCGTTGGAAGACCGAGACCCGAGACCGGGCAGCACGGTAGCCTTGTGGATAGCACAATTGCTTCACAGCTCCAGGGTCCCAGGTTCGATTCTGGCTTGGGTCACTGTCTGTGCGGAGTCTGCACACCCTCCCCGTGTGTGCGTGGGTTTCCTCCGGGTGCTCCGGTTTCCTCCCACAATCCAAAGATGTGCAGGTTCGGTGGATTGGCCATGATAAATTGCCCTTAGTGTCCAAAATTGCCCTTAGTGTTGGGTGGGGTTACTGGGTTATGGGGATTGGGTGGCGGTGTTGACCTTGGGTAGGGTGCTCTTTCCAAGAGCCGGTGCAGACTCGATTGGGTTGAATGGCCTCCTTCTGCACTGTAAATTCTATGATAATCTATGACCCCGTTTGTGACGCCAAATGGGACCCTTAGGAAGTGGTATAATCGCCCGTCTGCCTCGAAGGCTGTGTCCTTGCGGTCACTTGGGCGGATGGGGAGCTGATGGTAGGTGGACTTGAGGTCCACGGTGGAGAAGACCTTATATTGGGCAATCCGATTGACCATGTCGGATATGCGGGGGAGAGGGTACGCATCTAGTTGTGTGTACCTGTTGATGGTCTGGCTATACTCTATGACCATCCTTTGCTTCTCCCCTGTCTTTACTACTACCACCTGTGCTCTCCAGGGACTATTGCTGGCCTGGATTATGCCTTCCTTCAGTAGCCGCTGGACTTCGGACCGAATGAATGTCCAATCCTGGGCGCTGTACCGTCTGCTCCTAGTGGCGACGGGTTTGCAATCCGGGGTGAGGTTTGCAAACAAGGATGGGGGCTCAACCTTGAGGGTTGCGAGGCCGCAGATAGTGAGTGGGGGCATTGGGCCGCCGAATTGGAAGGTTAGGCTCTGCAGATTGCACTGGCAGTCTAATCCCAGTAATGTGGGCGCGCAGAGTTGGGGAAGGACGTAGAGCCTGTAGTTTTTAAACTCCCTCCCTTGCACCGTTAGGGTTACTGTGCAGAAGCCTTTAATCTGTACGGTGTGGGATCCTGCAGCTAGGGAAATCTTTTGCGCACTGGGACGGATGGTCAAAAAACAGCGTCTTACCGTGTCGGGGTGGATGAAGCTTTCTGTGCTCCCGGAGTCGAGCAGGCATGGTGTCTCGTGGCCGTTTATCAGCACCGTTGTTGTCGTCGTCTGGAGCGTCCGGGGCCGTGCTTGGTCCAGCGTCATTGAGGCCAGACGTGATCGTAGTGCTTGAGCGTCTTCCTCGAACCCCGTGGAGCCGTCGACACTGGGGTCCGTTGTTGCCGTCCAAGATGGCGGCGGGGGTGAACAAAATGGCCGCCCCCATGCATCGCACATGGCTGGGGGGTCACAAGATGGCGGCGGGGGTGGACAAAATTGCCGCCCCCATGCGTCGTACAGGGCTGGGGGGTCCCAAGATGGAGGCGCCCCTCCTCCCCTCGTGGTGGCCGGGACCCAAAATGGCGGCGCCTGCGGGTCGCACATGTGGCGCTGGGGGGGTTGGGGAGCGTTTGAAACGCGCAGGACTCCTTGTTCTCCGGGGACAGCGGTGGCCGGGACCCAAAATTGCTGCGCTTGCGGGTCGTACATAGGGCACTGGGGGGGTTGGGGAGCGTTAGAAACGCGCAGGACTGCTTCTTCTCCTGGGACAGCGGCGACCTCCCGGGACCGGCACACAGCCGCGAAATGGCCCTTTTTCCCACAGCTCTTGCAAATTGCTGCGCGGGCCTGGCAGCGCTGCCGGGCAGCGTTTCGCCTGGCCGCAGAAATAGCAGCGGGCTCCCCCGGGACGACTTGGAGTCTGGACCGCGCAAGCCTGTGGGGTGGGGGGGGGGGGGTTTGTCGCGGCGGGGGTCCATGGAGCCCAAGGGGCTGCCGCGCGGTCGGGGCCGTCCGCGCGGGCGTTTCGCGCGGCTACATCCAGGGAGGCTGCAAGGGCCCGTGCCTCTGAGAGTCCCAGCGACTCTTTTTCCAAAAGTCTTTGGCGGATTTGGGGAGAGTTCATACCTGCGACAAAAGCATCGTGCATCAACATGTCCATGTGTTCAATCGCGTTTACCGGCGGGCAGCTGCAGGCCCGTCCCAAAATTAGCAGCGCGGCGTAGAATTCGTCCAGCGATTCTCCGGGACTTTGCCGTCTCGTTGCGAGTTGGTAGCGTGCGTAGATCTGGTTCACTGGGCAAACATAGATGCTCTTTCGTGCTGCGAACGCCGTCTGGAAATCCTCTGCGTCTTCGATGGGAGGGAAAATTTCCGGGCTTACCCTCGAGTGCAGGACCTGTAGTTTCTGGTCTTCTGTGACCCGGCCGGGGGCCGCTCTGAGGTAGGCCTCGAAACAAGTCTGCCAGTGTTTGAAAACTGCTGCTGAGTTCACTGCGTTGGGGCTGATCCTCAGGCATTCCGGGATGATCCTGAGCTCCATAGTCCTTTAAGCACGCTTAATAAATTGTAGCGCACAAAGACTCACGAGAGACGAATAGAGATGAAGTCGATGAGGCTTTATTAAGCGTGACTTGTTCCCCGCAGTTCAGTAACAGACTGGCCTGCGGGGGAGAACTCCTGGTTCTTATACTCCGCCTTCAGCGCGGAGCTAGAGGTCAACAGCCAACCAGGACCCGGGATCTGTCAGCCAATGACATCACGGCTTCACAGTCCCACATGACCCCTAATGCATACTACCACACAGAGCAAGGCTTGTTTCGATACGACAGTGTATGCAACGGAGTAGGATATCGGACAGCAAGTGATGCTGTCTGTATATAACCCCAGCACATTCCTGTCACCAAAATACTCGGGTCCGTATTCCATTGCGGACAAATCCATTGTTTACAAAATAAAGTACCCCAATGGTAAGACAGCGTGGTTTCATATAAACCAGTTAAAGTTTATGGAACACAGTCGAACCACGCACACCACGTCATGCTTGACGTAGCAGACCACATCCCGCCCACAGCCAACGTAACCAGACCAACCCCCACCACGTCCAGCCCAGCCACGGACTCGACCTCGACTCCACCCCCAAAATATACACTCCACCCCGGAACGCCCACAGACTGCAGCAGCAGAGACAGCAACTGTGACTCGGACGATAGCCACAGCACGCCTCTCTACTATCCCCATGCAACAGGACCCACACCCAGCGACTCCGACTACGATCCAAGTGATCCCTTCCTGATCACTTTTCTAAATAAATCCCACCACCGACCACCGAACCACACGGACGACCCCGATCTTGTCCCCACACAACTCGACAGACTAGTCCCCAACGACGCGAGTGACCCCAACTCACACCATGTAGCCCTTTCAGCCCTAATCCACTCCAGAGTTTGGCACCCGGGAGAAGGTGACGACCTCGGGTCTGACTCCAAAACCGCCAACCCCTTTGCGACCCTGTTCGCAACCGAGAACTGAGGTGTCCACATGATGTTTAAAAGGAAACGCTTGGGAAAAGTGTTGTCCTTCCTGATGGAACCTGCTGAATGTTTTATGTTGTTAGTAAGTTTGTTTAATGTTGTTTGTCCGACAGGAGAATTTTTCCACACGCTTGTTCAGCGGAACTAACTTATCTGCAGATACCGGTCAACAGACCACACGCTTGTTCAGTGGAACTAGCTTTTCAGCTGATACTTGTTCGGGTGTCAGATGCCCGATTGTAACTACCCTTCTGGTTCGAAGGATAGAACCACTATGGCAGCCCCACCACGATGACTAGATTTTTGCCCGTTCTTGTCGGTTGCTCAGGCAGTGGAGAAACGGCGTGAGACCCACCCTGCCTGGGGACCCCCCCGCTGGTCAATCACGCTCGGGTAGGGGATACATGGCATTGGTAGCCGTCCTACCCGGGGACTCCATCCAAATCTTACCCGTCGCGGCCCATACGCACCTCATTTGACATTTTTCATTTCAAAAAGTTTTTGTTTGTTTAGGTAACCTTTAGGTTGCCGCCATCTGCTATTGACATCCTGGAACATTGGTATGATTAATCAGCACTGGTTCATGATTGGGAAGTGTGCCGTGTCCTAAAGTTTGTTTTTGAAAACAAATGAGGGAGTCACACATAGTGACCAATTATAAGGGAATAATTGGCACCAAAGGACAGACACACTAGCATACCGGATATTAAACAAAGATAGTTACAGATACTATGCTTGTTTCTACAGAACTTCAGAAGCTCCAGGACCGGAGAAAATAAAGAGAACACGAAGAAAGAAAAGGAAAGAGGACAGCCATGAGGACTTCCTTCATCGTGAACAACGTTTTACTTTTGGACATTTGGTTGCACGGGAACGCGAATCCCATGACTTCAAACCTCCCAGCCGTTAATGTTTCACTGCCCCGCAGTACCCAGAGCCCAGTCACCAGCGACACTGCATCTTCCTGGTGTGCCAGGTTCATAACCTGGTACTCCCTGTCCTACGTGATCGAAACACTGTTAGCGTTGGCGATACTCTGCTGTGTTGTGCAGACTATGCGCCTACGTAAATGTAGAAGGAGAGCCTACCGCGCTCGAACCCCGGTATATAGGATCAGATCCCCTATATTCGGTTACGACCAGACCCCCGACCCCCGCGATCTGTAATAAAATAATAAAGTGCATTCACCTGCATTTATTGTTGTTGTTGTAAATAAAGAGATGTACAAAACGTTTTCATGAGCAAAAAAAAAAATGGTATGATCCTGAGCTTGACTGCCAAGCCAGGAAAGATTATATGAAATGCTGTGATTTTGTTGTATAATTAGGGAAGATTGAATAATGGAATGTTTAGCGAGGGTAGTATATTAAGGATAAATTAGAGGTTCCAAGTTTGTTATTTTGTAAATGCATGTCCATGTCTGACATAGCGCCCTTAGAATTGTTAGTTAAAATTTTTGTGCATAGCTATGGTCAGTGCAGAGGCCATGTAGGAGGTGTACCCCACCCCGATCAGGGAATGGAAAGTAACAAATTGATGTGATCCTTCACGCTTCGCGTTAGGATCTCAAGGAGGGAATGTAGCCATGTAAAATGGCTGACTCCCGATTAGAATGGCCAAACCCCGGTTTAAAATGGTGAACGGAAGAGGCTGATGGGAAAATCAGCCAACAGGACTCAAACAGACAGCTGCAGGTAAAACAGTGTATTCACCTCTGGAGAAGCCAGACCAAACCGATACCTGCAGCCATCAACATAACAACACCCCAGCCATCTGCATACTAAGCAGCAATCCCCGCGAACAATTGATACAAAATAGACACACAAAGCCGACCCAAATCTTTCAGCGCCAGCAGGAGCTGACACAAAGAGAGATAAACGACCACCCCTCGATCAAGGAATCGCTCCAGTATTGGAGAATATCGAACCAAGTGATTGGGACCAAATCCAATCACTTGGAACCAGGTACAAGGTCCGCCCCGAGAGGCGGGAAGCCCCTGGGGATTATAAGAATAGGGGCCAAGTTCAAATCGACCCTTCTTCTCCTCTCCGCACCCTTCGAGACCCTTCTGAAAGAGAACGTAAGTTTTACTCCAACGATCGCTACCAGATAGACACTCCTGACTATCGACCTGTACCAGCTTTTGAATCCTGCAGGCTCAGAACCCATTCGAAAGGCCATTCGTTTCACTGACCTGGTGGGCCATTTCCAAAGTTAAGTATTGGCCTGTTAGTGGTAGGTAGTAGTTTAGAAGTAGAATTAATGTATAAGTATTAATTGCTGTATATAATAAATGAGCGTTGATTTAACTCTTACTAAGCGGTGTGTTGAATTATTAATCATTACTCAGACTTGGACCACGTGTCGGTATCAGAAAGATACCTGGCGACTCAAGAGCAAAGGTGACAGAATAAGAACAATTAAACTAAGGCTAAAACGAGCAACAAAGCGCCTCACTGAACAGCCAGAGTGAATTGGGCAGCACTAACTTGACCGCATTTCCCGATGTTCGGTGACTTTTTACACTCTTTTATTTACGCTTTTTTTCGGTCCAGAATCATCGAGCAGAGGCAGGAGACATTGGGAGCCATTATTTTTCGTGGGCTAATGTTTTACATTATCAGTGTTTAGCATTTAGAAATATGTTTAAAATGCAAATAAAGTGAAAGGAAGATATATTGACTTTGGTTTATCATGAGGCTCTTAATTCCACTAGAAAGGCACTTTACTGTATAAAGTAAGTCTAGGGTCACAGAAAGTGAGAGATTTTTTTTTAAAACTTTGGTTTACCATTAAAGGAACTATAATGAATAGAATGGGTTTAGAGTGCATGTAATCTTTGGCAATTATTCGCTAACAAAGTATGATTGTTCACCTCAGGTACTCTGTGTTACTGGTCATGGGTTCTGTGGATCCTTGCATCGCTATTGAGCCTGGTCCTAAAGCCATATTTTCAATCACTCACTTGGCAGGAGATTCCAAAAGGTAGGATTGGTCCTTGGACTCCAGGTCATGGGTATTCTTTTCTCAGGCTCATTTTCCTGGCCTCCTCTTGCCATTGGGTGCTCTGAAAGAATTGTGACCCTTCATTCAGGAGGTTTCTCCAAGAAGGTGTATGCTGAGCAAAGGTCGCCGAGGCATTGACGTCTATATGCCATTTCTTGAAGTAAGCCTTCAAGTTGTCTTTGAAGAGCTTCCTTTGTCCTCTTCTTGTTCGGGATCCTTCCTTGAGCTGCATGAAGAAGATTTGGTTTGGCAATCAGGACACTGACATCCTCAGCATATGGGTGGCCCAGCGGAGTTGGTTTTGGATGATCATGGCCTCGCTACTGATGTTATTGACTCCTTCAAGGACACTAATGTTACTACGCTTGTCCTCACAGCTGATTCAGAACGAAAGTACATTTGGATTTTGCAATGAATTTTAAGCTGTGAGTTTAAGAGTTTCCCTGATGTAGTGTTCATCCTTACAAGCCTCAATGATTCCTTCAAATGCTTTAACAGGTTTAATGCCTCAGTTGACATATGCAAACCTCCTGCAAGCTAATGCAAACCATCTCTCTGACAGGCATTGCAGAATCCAGTGCTGATTGAAAATCTGTAATCATGCTTTACCTCTGCTGGGGCATCACACTTATAGCTTGGCTTCTTAAAATTGTTGAAGTTCTTTTGAGGCTACAACTTTGGTGCAGTGATCATGAGAGAAGACTCAGGCTACATCTCTGACTGATGAGGAAGTGAATCATTTGCCCACCCGAAAGAGTATCCAGGCAAAGGACATCATATGAAATTATGTCAGAGAAGATGTGTTCCAGTAGACTGCACTTCAGTAGCTGCTGCATTCAGACTTTGAGCTGGTAAAATTAACAATTAATATGTCAAAACCCTCTCTCCTTCAATCCCTTCCTTTCTCCCCTTCCCCCATCTTTTCTCCCCTCCCTCCCCTTTACAAATAGACAGAATCATTGTGTTTCTGTGGAAAAATATATTTTATTGACTGTTTTATTTAAGTAAGAAGGTATATTTTAATGCAAGAAATTTGTAAAAGTTGAGGTTGTTATCACACAAAATGTCATAAAGTTAAACATTATGTTAAATTGGATTCAAAATTGGCTGGACGACAGAAGGCAGAGAGAGGGTGGTTGTAGAGGGATGTTTTTCAAACTGGAGGCCTGTGACCAGTGGTGTGCCTCAGGGATCGGTGCTGGGTCCACTGTTATTTGTGATTTATATTAATGATTTGGATGAGAATTTAGGAGGCATGGTTAGTAAGTTTGCAGATGACACCAAGATTGGTGGCACAGTGGATAGTGAAGAAGGTTATCTAGGATTGCAACGGGATCTTGATCAATTAGGCCAGTGGGCCGACGAATGGCAGATGGAGTTTAATTTAGATAAATGTGAGGTGATGCATTTTGGCAGATCGAATCAGGCCAGGACCTACTCAGTTAATGGTATGGCGTTGGGGAGAGTTATAGAACAAAGAGATCTAGGAGTACAGGTTCATAGCTCCTTGAAGGTGGAGTCGCAGGTGGACAGGGTGGTGAAGAAGGCATTCGGCATGCTTGGTTTCATTGGTCAGAACATTGAATACAGGAGTTGGGACGTATTGTTGAAGACTTGTACAAGACATTGGTACGGCCACACTTGGAATACTGTGTGCAGTTCTGGTCACCCTATTATAGAAAGGATATTATTAAACTGGAAAGAGTGCAGAAAAGATTTACTAGGATGTTGCCGGGACTTGATGGTTTGAGTTATAAGGAGAGGCTGGATAGACTGGGACTTTTTTCCCTGGAGCGTAGGAGGCTTAGGGGTGATCTTATAGAGGTCAATAAAATAATGAGGGGCATAGATAAGGTAGATAGTCAACATCTTTTCCCAAAGGTAGGGGAGTCTAAAACGAGAGGGCATAAGTTTAAGGTGAGAGGGGAGAGATTCAGAAGGGCCCAGAGGGGCAATTTCTTCACTCAGAGGGTAGTGAGTGTCTGGAATGGGCTGCCAGAGGTAGTAGTAGAGGCGGGTACAATTATAGAATCATAGAATCATAGAAGTTTACAGCATGGAAACAGGCCCTTCGGCCCAACCAGTCCATGCCGCCCAGTTTTTACCATTAAGCTAGTCCCAGTTGCCCGCACTTGGCCCATATTGTGTCTTTTAAAAAGCATTTAGATAGTTACATGGGTAAGATGGGTATAGAGGGTTATGGGCCAAGGTTGGGCCGAAGGGCCTGTTTCCATGCTGTAAACTTCTATGATTCTATGATTCTCTATGTTAACTGGTTTCAGAAGTTTGGGATTTACAACATTATTTCTGTTCATAAACGATTTTCATTAAACTTTGCAAATGTTTTATTCAAACATCAAAACACAGCATTTAAATATCAGATAATTTAAACCGAGCAACATAATTGAGGTGAACAAAGCAGAATAGTAGTAATGATAAACACAAATAAAATAAATCAGATGTTACAAGGCCAGTGACAGCTAAAAGCAAAAAGCTCAGGGGGACACTTTTTAAATCTTATGACCAGGTCAAAACCATCATGCAACATCACTTTATTACTCCTCAGCAGGACTGTAAGGAGACGGTGTTATTCATATTTTGTCCTGCTTCCAGAATCTCCACTGTATGTGATTCCAGGCGTTCTGACTTCTCTTCCCAACTAAATTTTCAGTTGTCAGAATCCAAATTATAACATATCGCTACTTTTAAGCATACCACATGTAAAGTCATATAATATAATGCAGACTTAAATAGTTTTTGAGGTCTATCATCACTAATAAATAAATAATAATCATCTTTCATCATTAAAAAATTTAAATTATTTTAAAAGAACCAATAACAACAGCAATGTCTGTATAAAATAAAGAGCAAAACAAAACTGGTTGAAAAAACACTTCTACATACCTTTAAAACATTTGTAAAACTTGTTGCTTGTTGCCTTCAATACAAACCTGCAGTTTAAATGCCTGACCTCAATGGGCGTTCCCATAGCTGTTGCATCACAACTTGGCGTGGCTACATCGAAACTGCACCACTCTGGAGCCTGCACAGACTGTCAGGCTGGAGGCCCGAGGTGGCCGCCAGAGCCGGAAGGTTCGTTGCACTTTTGCACGCAGGTTAAACGCGCAATTTTCTCTCCCAGTATTGCCGGGTTGTGGCTTTCCCCCGATACTCGGAAGTTATGGGCCATTGTCTTAGCTTATGAATGGAGTCGGGATTGATTATCCGGTGCCTATTCATTTTCTTGCAGACAGTATGTTAAATTGATGCTTCCTACTTTTGTAAAAGATTACTATCTGCGGCCCGTGTTACCTATGCTATTTGTTCGTTGCATGCACAGCAGGGTGTCTGATACTGCAAGTGTGCTACATAAAGGGAGTCGATATCTCCAAAAGCAGAGATACAAAGTGACTGTAAGATGTAATTGGGAGCTTTTTCAAAAGCAAATATGGACTGCCATACATTGAGCACGTGAGAGAACAAATACCAAGGCTATCAAACAGTGAACTAGATCTTACTTACCCTTTCTCCCCTTTGCTTCCCCTTCCCCCCTTTTTCTCATTTTACCTCTCTCCTACCAGATCTTCTGACACTCTGTCAATAAGAAATCGGGGGCGTGGTTTGCACTGCCACTCTGGAGGGGCAAGGACTGATGGAGCTGGCAATGCCGGCTCCACAGGTATCGTGGCACCATCTTTGAAGGGCGCCTTGATCTGTGAAAAGAATAAACTCTTTCCCATCCCCTCACAGCCATGGAAGACCCACACACAAGCATTGGGGCATCCCTCCACCAAGTCCCGAGTATTGTGGGGCACTCTCCCCCCTTTATGCCCGGTTATCATCATGTACCCCTCTGCCCCCAACACACATTCCCATACCGGCCTCCCCGAACAGGCGCCGGAATGTGGCGAGTTGGGGCTTTTCACAGTAACTTCATTGAAGCCTACTTGTGACAAAAAGTGATTATTATTATTATTATATGGGAAACCCCCCGTCCTCAATGGAGGAGGATTACCCCAGGCAGTTCCCCCTGGCAGTGTCCACCTCAGTGCCCTCTGGCATTGCCCCTGGCACTGCCATGTGCAAGTGTCGGGGCACTGCCCAGCCTCAGCCCTCAACCACGGTGCCTCCCAGGCACCTCTGCGCCTCCAGTGTGGTCATTAACCCCTAGCCGGGTGTGGGGAGGGGGGGGGGGGGGGCGCGGAAGGAGGATTGAACGTGGTTGGACGCTACAACGTAAAGCCATTTAATGATATGAAAATGTATTCAAAATCATGCAAATCAGGTTCACGCCATGAACCTGATCATATCCTCGGTCGGGAGATGGAGAAGATCTCACACTAAGATCTCGCTGGTGTAACTCCCATTGTTACCCTTTCATGAGATTTAGCAGCCATGATGGGATTAGCGCCTGTGGCTAATGAGCCCGTTGCATCCTAGTCCATGCCTCCTTCGCCAGCATCTTTCCAACCTGCAAACTCTACCACTTAGCAGGTCAAGGGCAGCAGACACAATGGAACATCACCCCCTTGAGTTTTCCTCAAAGTCACTCACCATCCTGACCTGGAAAAAAACTCCTTTCCTTCACAGTCGCTGGGACCCAATCCTGGAATTCCCTCCCGAACAGCTCTGTCGGTGTACCGACACCACACAGACTGCAGCGGACGCTCTGTCGGTGTACCAACACCACACAGACTGCAGCGGATGCTCTGTAGGTGTACCAACACCACACAGACTGCAGCGGACGCTCTGTCGGTGTACCGACACCACACAGACTGCAGCGGACGCTCTGTCGGTGTACCGACACCACACAGACTGCAGCGGACGCTCTGTCGGTGTACCGACACCACACAGACTGCAGCGGACGCTCTGTAGGTGTACCGACACCACACAGACTGCAGCAGACGCTCTGTCGGTGTACCGACACCACACAGAATGCAGCGGACGCCCACATCCTGTGACAGAATTTTTTAATATTCCAGTTCGCCCAAACATTTTGCAGGATCCGCACTGATCCGCTTCCTTCTTTCTTGCAGGGGAAGGTGGTACGTAACAGCAGGCAACAGGAAAAAACATGAGGACAAGCACCATTCATGTTTTGACACTGATGGAGAAGATATTGCTGGCCATCATGTGAAGTGGCATTGCTGCTAGCCTCGAGTGGGGATGGAAGTATTGTTGATGCCGGTATCTGCACAGTTTAATCCTCCTTCACTCATTGCACTTTTTCCTCATCTCACTCTCCTAACTCACCAGCTGCAGACGGTGTCAGCACACATTTATATCTGCCTTCACCTCACCACAACCCAGTCCTTGTCTCTTGTACATTTTCAGTGCCTAAAACTGAAATCTCCCCAGTCAGTGGACAAAGAGGTAGAACACACTGTCACTCAATCTTACACGCGCAGTCTGCAACTCAGAGACTGAATCCAATTTGGAGGGCGAGATTGACATTTGTACTGTTGAGTAGGAGTTGAACAGGGGCTTTGACATGTTGCACTACAGACGCAACCTGAAGGATGTACATAAACAATTGAATGATGCATTGGAAGACCTGTCAGAAAACCTGCACTCAATATTGAGGAGCATGGCATGGTCCAGCACCAATTTGGCACTGCGCTTTGAGCAGAGCTTGGAATCCATCCTTTCTAACAGGGAACAGATGGATACTTCCATCAGCACATCAGTGGAACCCACTATGGTGCAGCATCTGATGGCTGGTGTCACAGCTTCCATTGTAGCATACAAATTCATCCATCAAAGATATGAATACCACAGGGGATGCTCAGACTGCTCGATAATGGCTATGGATATTACTGTTCACTGGGACTTCGAGGGCATCAAAGCAGTCCAGCGATTGGTTCCCCAACAAATTATGCGCAGCACGGCAGCACAGTGGTTAGCACTGCTGCCTCACAGCGCCAGGGACCTGGGTTCATTCCTGGCCTTGGGTGACTGTCTGTGTGGTGTTTGCATGCCTGCGTGGGTTTCCTCTGGCTGTTCCGGTTTCCTGCCACAGTCCAAAGATGAGCAGGATAGGTGGATTGGCCATGCTAAAAGATTGCCCCTTAGCGTCCAGAAATGTGCAGGTTATGTGCGGTTACGGGATAGAGCAGGGGTGTGGACCGAGGTAGGAAACTCTTTTAGAGGGTCGGTGCAGAATCGATGAGCCGAATGGTCTCCTTCTGCATTGGAGGAATTCTGTGATTCAATGAATCTGTAGGCTCGCTGAGGCATGGCCCCAAGAGAATGGCAGCAATTCCTTGGAGCATGAGCATGCTCTCTGTCCTCAGGATGGCAGCATCCCTGAATGCATCCCACTACTCCTCCCAGGCTGTAGTCTGTCAGCCAGCTGGCCCAGACTGCTGCAGTCCAGGCCTAGATTGTTGCAGCCTGTAACTAGGACTTGTGGGCCATGAACTCTCCCAGGCCATCAGCAGTCTCCTCAAATGAAGGTTCACAACCTTCCATCGCCCTCTCATGCTGCAGCCAATGGGGAAGCACGGCATAGGAATACAAAAGGATAGGCAAGTATAGGATAGGCAAGAATACACAAACAGACCCGTAAGGACTTGGACAAGCATGATGATTCCATTTCTAAGATTTAATTCAAATGTGTATTGTATGGTGTGTTTAATTTTTGTGTTGTCGGAAATATGATGATATGATGGTCAGTGATAGAGGAAGGGGAAGGTGTATCATTGGACTGCTGGTGAATGTGGATATTATGATTCACATTACGTATATTGGGCATGAGTTATCTGACCACGTAGGACCGAGGAGAAAGGGCTGCCTTTGTTGTATTCTCCCTTTCACTTCTTGTTCCTCAACATATTGTTGCACTTCCTCCTTCAATTCCTTCTCCTCATCCTCCTGTTCCTGTTTCCCAACATCTCGAGTTACAAAGGCTGTTCCCTCATTATAGCCAAATGATGTAGAGTGCAGCATGCTCACACAAATGTTGATACCCACTCAGCTGAGTAGTGCAGACCTCCTCCAGATCAGTCCTGGCAACAGAATCCTACCCCTCATGAAGCCAATTGTGTGCTCCATGATGTTACCTGTGGCAGCATGGCTATTGTCGTAGGCCTGCTGGACATGTGAAAATGGTTTCCACGCCAAAGTCATGACTAATCTCACGAATGGATAACCATTGTCACCCAATATCTAGCCTTTTGACTGACAATGGTGAATCGAATACAGCTGACACAGAGAATTGCTGTAGGAGAAAGGAATTCTGATAACTGTCAGGATAGTTGATATTCACCTGTATGTTGCCTGTGCCAGCTGCCGGGGGCTGGTTTAGCTCACTTGGCTAAACGGCTGGTTCGTGATGCAGCACAGGTTCAATTCCCCTACAGGCTGTGGTTACTCATAAAGGCCCCGCCTTCTCTGGCACGAGGGGGCATAGCTTTAAACTGAGGGGTAATAGACATAGGACAGAGGTCAGAGGTAGGTTCTTTACGCAAAGAGTAGTGAGGCCGTGGAATGCCCTACCTGCAACAGTAGTGAATTCGCCAACATTGAGGGCATTTAAAAGTTTATTGGATAAACATATGGATGATAATGGCATAGTGTAGGTTAGATGCCTTTTGTTTCGGTGCAACATCGTGGGCCAAAGGGCCTGTACTGCGCTGTATCATTCTATGTTCTATGTTCTATGTTCTCAACCTTGTCCCTCATCTGAGGTGTGGCGATCCTCTGTGTAAATCACTATCTGTTCGCTCTCCCTCTCAAATGGGAAAACAGCCGATGGTAATTTGGGACAATGGCAACTTTACCTTACAGCCTGTGTCAGCTGGAGGAGTGAAAATGGTCAGGTTTATAGGAGGGGAATGCAATTTATATGTAGTTAATACCCCCTTGCTTTATCGAGAAGCCTCCAATCCATGCAAACTCTCATAATCACTCCACCTATTTGTCTCTGGCACAAGGGAATGAGATGAAGCTTACTCTGTGCACAGTGAAGGTGCTAAAAGCCTTACTTTCCCTTGCCACATTACTTGTGTACCAGTGTCTGCAATTGTAAATTGCACTGTCAGCATTTCCCATTCAAAGTCGCAATGTCAACTATCACGTTTCATACATTGCTGTATTAGGTGGTGCTGTGGAATAGGTTACCAACTCAGTCTTCCGTTTGTTTTTTCTGTCTTCTCCATTTCTACCTCTCCCCACTTCTACTCCTGCTCTCTTCTGCTGCAGTGTACAGCAAGATAAACAAAATCATGGGAGAAGGCCATTCGGCCCATCGTACCTGCAGCATCTCTCGGCTCTCAGATTCCCCTGTTCTATCTTTAGTCATCTTTAAAATGCATATATATTTTCTTCTTCAAAACTGTTTTCATTCTCCTCCCACTACTGTTTCTAGGATGATACTGCATGTATTGATATCCTGGTGGTAAATGAGGTGGACCACAATGCAGGAGAAATGGAGACAGCACCGCAATGGCAGAGAAGGGGAAAGATGTAGATTGAGCCCCCTATCGTCTGAGAATGGCATTTGCTGAGATGTCAGGGTCCAGCAGTGCAAAGTAGTTCTGCCCCAAGTAGAAGTAGGGGGCAAAGTACAGGACAACTTCAAAAACACGAACATTTACATGAGCAGCTAGAAGCAATAGATCACCAGGTAACCAGGGGAATAACTCTCCACTAGTTGGAGTCATACCTTGCACAAAGTACGATGGTTGTGATTGTTGGAGGTCATTCATCACAGCTCCAAGACATCACTGTAAGAGCTCCTCAGGGTAGTGGTCTAGGTCCAACCATTTTCAACTGCTTCATCAGTGACTTTCCCTCCAGAAGTCGGAAGTGGGAATGTTTGCTGATGGTTTCACAATGTTCAGTACCATTTGCGATTCCTCAGTTACTGAAGGTGTTTGTGTCCAAATGCTGCAAGATCTGGGCAATATCCAGACTTGGGCTGACAAGTGACAAGTAACTTTCACACCACACAATTGGCAGGCAATTACCATCTCCAATGAGAGAGGATCTAACCATTGCCCTTTGATATTCAAGGTAAATGCCACTATCAACATCCTGGGGGTTACCATTGACCAGAAATCGAACTGGACTAGCCATATAAATACTGTGGCTACAAAGCAGGTCAGAAGCTAGGAATCCTGTGCTGCATAACTCACCTCCTGACTCCCCAAAGCCCGTCCGGCACCTACAAGGCACAAATCAGAAGTGTGATGGAATACTCTCCACTTACCTGGATGAGTGCATCTCCAACAACACTCAAGTGGCTTGACACCATCGAAGGCAAAACAGCCAAACTTGATTGACACCCCATTCACAAACATTCACTCCCTCCACCACCGGTGAACAGTGGCTACAACGTGTATCATCTACAAGATGCACTGCAGGAACTCACCAAGTCTGCTTAGACAGAACCTTCCTGTTATAACCCACATGAGACCTATGAGATTGGAGCAATTAGTCTCCTCATGAGCCTTGTTGAGTACGAGATTCCCCCGCTGAGGGGAGGGGAACCCATGGACAGGGTAATAGACTTTGATATAGAAGTCAGCCAGACTTGGAACTAACACCTTAGACCCGGCTGGAATCTGAAGAGTATTGTACATGTTATTACTTTGCAATTAAACTAGTTTGTCTTTCTCCACTCGCCTCGAATTCGACTGTGGTCACTAAAGTGGCGATGAGAATAATAAAGCGACAGTCTACATGGCTGAACATGAGATGAACAACCAGCTCCTCTGCACTGCTAGACTAAAGTTGGAATTCTTTTTTCCACAGTGCCGCTATTCGGAAAGCTGGACTCGTCCGATGTGAGCATCGAGGATTGGTCGCAGTATGCAGAACATATGCATTATTTTCTTCAGGCAATTGCTATCACAGTGAACACCAACAGATGGTAATCCTTTTAACTGCCTGTGTGGCCCATACCTTTGGGTGATAAACAGCCTGACGTATCCCACATCCCCGGACACCAAGTACTTTGAAGAGCTGTTGACCCTGGTAGCACACATTATCATCCCAGGCCGTCAGTCATTATGCAGAGATACCATTGTAACATGGCCGTGAGGACCCCGGGAGGTTCCGTGGCCGAGCTCCTAACACAGTTGAGAAAACTAGCCGAGTTTTGTGAGCATGGCAATTCACTCTCTGAGATGGTACAGGACCGACTGGTCTGTGGCATTAATAATACGACAATCCAAAGAAAGCTGTTGGCTGAGCCATCTTTAGGCCTTCAACAGGCCATTCAGATTTTCTTCTCAAGAGACAGCGCGGAAAAGGGAGTGCAGGAACTCCAGGGGATGGGGGTGTACACAGTAGGACGTGCCCCCTCCCAGCAAGCGATACTCCCCAGAACAGAACTCCCTCCCGGGCCGAATACCATAGAGGCCCCATCAGTTGATCCAGGACCGACACGGCCGGATGTGATCCCCTCCAAGTCGGTTCAAGGGAGCCCAGGTGATGTGGGGCGTGCGGATGGAGTAACCGTAGGGAACTCAAATCCCAAAGTAGCCAACAACCGTGCCACCCCAAAAGAGGCAGGCGCCAGCCCAGAGCCCGTACCTTTTTCACAGACCAATAGGATGAGGAATGCATGCAATTAAATTGCTTTATGGCAGCCAGAGTGGCCCTCATCAGTATCACCGAACGACTCAACAGTTACCCTTTCGAGATGGAACTGGACACAAGTGCTGCAGTTCCAGTCATTGGAAGGCAAACATTTATGAAAATAAAATCGGGGATACAACAATTGAATCTGCAGAACACAGAGGTGAGCTTCGCAACATGTGCAAGTGAAGCACTCACCATTGCGGGGACCACGATAACCCTGGTGATTTGCAGGCGATAGTCAGTAAGACTCCCACTGATGTAGTAAAGGGACATGGCCCCAGTCTATTAAGCTGCGACTGGTTACAGCGCCTCCGCCTGAACTGGCAACAAATGTTTCAGGTGGGGACTGGAGGCCTCTTCGAAGTGTTGGGGAAGTACCCCGAGGTTTTCCAGCCAGGATTAGGTAAAAGTAAGGGGACCATAGTGAATATACAGGGATCCAGATGCACAACTAAAATATTTTAGGGCCCGCCTGGTTCCTTGTGTGCTATTGGCAGCAATAGAAGGTATATTGGGCTGGCTATAGGGCCTCGGAATTATCAGGCAGCAATGGTTCACCAATTGGGCGGCACTAGTGGTCCCTGTGTTTAAACTGGACAAAACGGTTAGACCCTGTGGCAACTACAAGTTGGCAGTAAATAGGGCTTCCAGGCTGGACAGATACCCGATGCCAAGTATCGAAGGCTTATATGCAAAGCTGGCTGTTGGTCTTTAATTCATGAAACTCGACATAAGCCCTGTATACCTAGAGCTCGAATTGAAACCTGGAGCACGGCAATGTGCCACTATCAAGACGCACAGGGGTTTTTATGAACATACTAAGCTGCCCTTTGGAGTATCGTCGGCTTGTACAATTTTCCAGAGAGTCATGGAGGATATATTGAGAGGATTGCCACATGTGGCAGTTTTATCTGGTCACTGGGACGTCAGAACAAGATCATTTGAGCAATGTGGACAAGATTCTCCACCGCTTATCAGAGATGGTCATTCATCTAAAAAGGGAAAAATGTGTGTTCCATGTGAAGAAGGTGATTTATCTGTGAGATTATTATACAAACTGGGAAGGACTGCATCCTGTCATGGAGAAAGTGAGGGTTATCCAACAAGTTCCTTTAGCAGGGAACACGACTGAACTGCGTTCCTTCCTAGACTTAATAAAAGTTAATCCCCAGTCTCGCAACTATGCTGAGCCCCCCTAAACCTCTTACTAAAAGAAATCCAGGAGAGCACAACAGGAAGAAGTGTTTGCTCGAGTCATAAACAGGTTAACTGCATCAGGCTTGCTCACGCATTACAACACCGCCAAGCCACTCATGGTCACAGTGATGCCTCGCCATACGGCATTGGCACCATTTTGTCACACCGCATGGATGATGGCGGAGATAGGTCAGTTGTGTTTGCCTCCAGGATGTTGGCCGTGGCAGAATGCAACTATGCGCAGATAGAGAAAGAGACGTTGGCTGTCGTATTTGTCATTACAGAAATTTGACCAGTACATGTATGGTCATCAATTCACAATTCTGCTTTTCAAAGAGGACAGAGCACTCTGCTAAGATACAGAGGTGGGCCTTTTACTGGCAGCGTATGAGTATCAGTGGGAGCATCAACCAGGTACCTAAATCACCAACGCGGATGTATTAAGCAGACTGCCATTGCCGATGCTCCCTCTATCTCCTCCCAGGTCTGATGAAGTAGTAGCCATGTTAACTTTTATGGACACGGTGCCGGTTACACCACTCCAGATACAGAGGTGGACGCAGACGGACCCTATTCTGTCCAAAGCCCACCACATAGTACAGTACAGTGGCCAGCATCGGAAGCGACCCGATGAGATACGGAAATTTTCGTCCAAAATATTCAAATTCAGAGTTGAAGACGGCATCCTTCTGTGGAGGATATGTGTCGCCGTCCAGAACAAGGGCTAGGACTCCATCTGCAGGACCTGCATAATGGACACCCTGGGGTGTTGATAATGAAGATGCTCGCCTGCAGCTATGTGGGTGGCAAGGCCTGGACGCAGAAATAGAAAGGGTGGTCCAACAGTGCAGGGTCTGTCAGGAGCAGCAGAAACCTCCGCCCAGCGTACTGCCTCACTTTTGGGAGTAGCTGGGGTGGCTTTGAGTGCGGCTACATGCCTTGCCGATCACTTTCTAGGATCTATGTTATTAAGTACAGAGAGACGCCCACTCAAAATGGCTAGAAATCCACAAAATATCCGCGACAACCTTGAAGGCGGCCATTGAAAAATTACCACTCATTCAGTGCACACGGGATCCGAGATGGGTTGGTCACCGACAATGAGACACCCTTTTCCAGGGAGGAATTCACGGGATTTATGAAGGCAAATAGGGTACGGACCATCCGGATGGCCCCATATCATCCGGCTTCAAATGAGCTGGCAGAAAGGGCGGTTCAAACATTTGAGAGAGAGGGCTGAAAAAGCAAACTTCAGGATCAATGGGCACTCAGCTGGCCAGATTCCTGTTCTGTTACGAACCACGTGACGTGCCGCGACCGGGTAGCACTGGCAGGTTTGTTAATGGATCGATGTTTCCGGCCCCGATTTAGTCTCGCGTTCCCGAATATTGGTGGGAAAGTACGCCATAACCAAGTAAAGAAAGGGCGTTGCCCAGACAGCCGTAAGCGACAAGACTATTTGTACTAGATGATGCAGTGTACTGTAGGAACTTCACAGATGGCGTCCAGTGGATCTCAGGAACTATTCTTCATCAGACGGATTCCAGATTCCAGAACAGGTTCTTGTCTTGAAAAAACACATTGATCATATCAGGAACAGGGGACCAGCGGTGCGCTAGCTCCGCAGGAGAAACCGAGCTTACTCCAACTTCTCTAGATTTGAGAACATTGCCCCAAGGGGGACAGGATATAGAGATGAGAGCGGTCGTTGATACAGATTCCGACATGGAGACACAGGCGTTGGATGTTTCCGGTGGGGGAACAAACCGGTCAGAAGCCTCTAACAGTACCTCCACCATGGCGTTCAGTGCGGAAACGGTGTTCGCCATTCAGATATACGCTGCCTAGTCGGCGCAGCAGGCACAAGAGGCAGTGCCACGAACAAAAAGACGCAGACAACTTCCTACTCCACAGTCATCGGAAGAGTCTTCAAACCTTGGGGCTGGGGGGGGGGGAGAAATGTTATTATCCTCATGAGACCTAAGGGTGTAGAGCAATTAGTCTGCCTGTGAATCTCTTTTCAGCACAAACTTCCCCGCTGAAGGGCAGGGAGCCCATGGACTGGGTAATAAACTTTGATACTGGGTAATAAACTGGGTAATAAACTTTGATGTGCCAGGGGGATGGGAACCGATGTAGGAAGTCAGTGGGGACAGAAACAAAAGGCAGGAAGGGAGAGTGTGTAAAGCATGACCAGAGAAAGCAGGGCAGAGAGCAAGGAAGGTCAACATTAAACTGCATTTATTTCAATGCAAGGGGCCTGACGGGCAAAGCGGATGAACTCAGGGCATGGACGGGCACATGGGACTGGGATATTATAGCTATGACTGAAACATGGCTAAGGGAGGGGCAGGACTGGCAGCTCAATGTTCCGGGCTACAGATGCTATAGAAAGGATAGAACAGGAGGTAAGAGAGGAGGGGGAGTGGCGTTTTTGATTAGGGAGAACATCACGGCAGTACTTAGAGGGGATATATCCGAGGGTTCGCCCACTGAGTCTGTATGGGTGGAACTGAAAAATAAGAAGGGAGAGATCACCTTGGTAGGACTGTACTACAGGCCCCCAAATAGCCAGCGGGAAATTGAGGAGCAAATATGTAAGGAGATTACAGATAGCTGCAAGAATAATAGGGTGGTAGTAGTAGGGGACTTTAACTTTCCCAACATTGACTGGGACAGCCATAGCATTAGGGGCTTGGATGGAGGGAAATTTGTTGAGTGTATTCAGGAGGAATTTCTCATTCAGTATGTGGATGGACCGACTAGAGAGGGGGCAAAACTTGACCTCGTCTTGGGAAATAAGGAAGGGCAAGTGACAGAAGTGCTAGTGAGGGATCACTTTGGGACAAGTGACCATAATTCCATTAGTTTTAAGATAGCTATGGAGAATGATAGGTCTGGCCCAAGAGTTAAAATTCTTAATTGGGGCAAGGCCAATTTTGATGGTATCAGACAGGAACTTGCAGAGGTAGATTGGGGGAGACTATTGGCAGGCAAAGGGACGGCTGGTAAATGGGAGGCTTTTAAAAATGTGTTAACCAGGGTGCAGGGTAAGCACATTCCCTTTAGAGTGAAGGGCAAGGCTGGTAGAAGTAGGGAACCCTGGATGACTCGAGATATTGAGACTCTGGTCAAAAAGAAGAAGGAGGCATATGACGTACATAAGCAACTGGGATCAAGTAGATCCCTTGAAGAGTATAGAGATTGTCGAAATAGAGTTAAGAGGGAAATCAGGAGGGCAAAAAGGGGACATGAAATTGCTTTGGCAAATAATGCAAGGGAGAATCCAAAGAGATTCTACAGATACATAAAGGGGAAAAGAGTAACTCGGGACAGAGTCGGGCCTCTTAAGGATCAACAAGGACATCTATGTGCAGAGCCACAAGAGTTGGGTGAGATCCTGAATGAATATTTCTCATCGGTATTCACGGTGGAGAAAGGCATGGATGTTAGGAAACTAAGGGAAATAAATAGTGATGTCTTGAGAAGTGTGCATATTACAGAGGAGGAGGTGCTGGAAGTCTCAAAGCGCATCAAGGTAGATAAATCCCCGGGACCTGATGAAATGTATCCCAGGATGTTGTGGGAGGCTAGGGAGGAAATTGCGGGTCCCCTAACCGAGATATTTGAATCATCGGCAGCCACAGGTGAGGTGCCTGAAGATTGGAGAGTGGCGAATGTTGTGCCCTTGTTTAAGAAGGGCAGCAGGGAAAAGCCTGGGAACTACAGACCGGTGAGCCTAACGTCTGTAGTAGGTAAGTTGCTAGAAGGTATTCTGAGAGACAGGATCTACAAGCATTTAGAGAGGCAAGGACTGATTCGGGGCAGTCAGCATGGCTTTGTGCGTGGAAAATCATGTCTCACAAATTTGATTGAGTTTTTTGAGGGAGTGACCAAGAAGGTAGATGAGGGCAGTGCAGTAGACGTTGTCTACATGGACTTTAGCAAAGCCTTTGACAAGGTACCGCATGGTAGGTTGTTGCAGAAGGTTAAAGCTCACGGGATCCAGGGTGAGGTTGCCAATTGGATTCAAAATTGGCTGGACGACAGAAGGCAGAGGGTGGTTGTAGAGGGTTGTTTTTCAAACTGGAAGCCTGTGACCAGTGGTGTGCCTCAGGGATCGGTGCTGGGTCCACTGTTATTTGTGATTTATATTAATGATTTGGATGAGAATTTAGGAGGCATGGTTAGTAAGTTTGCAGATGACACCAAGATTGGTGGCACAGTGGATAGTGAAGAAGGTTATCTAGGATTGCAACGGGATCTTGATCAATTAGGCCAGTGGGCCGACGAATGGCAGATGGAGTTTAATTTAGATAAATGTGAGGTGATGCATTTTGGCAGATCGAATCAGGCCAGGACCTACTCAGTTAATGGTATGGCGTTGGGGAGAGTTATAGAACAAAGAGGTCTAGGAGTACAGGTTCATAGCTCCTTGAAGGTGGAGTCGCAGGTGGACAGGGTGGTGAAGAAGGCATTCGGCATGCTTGGTTTCATTGGTCAGAACATTGAATACAGGAGTTGGGACGTCTTGTTGAAGTTGTACAAGACATTGGTACGGCCACACTTGGAATACTGTGTGCAGTTCTGGTCACCCTATTATAGAAAGGATATTATTAAACTAGAAAGAGTGCAGAAAAGATTTACTAGGATGTTGCCGGGACTTGATGGTTTGAGTTATAAGGAGAGGCTGAATAGACTGGGACTTTTTTCCCTGGAGCGTAGGAGGCTTAGGGGTGATCTTATAGAGGTCTATAAAATAATGAGGGGCATAGATAAGGTAGATAGTCAACATCTTTTCCCAAAGGTAGGGGAGTCTAAAACTAGAGGGCATAGGTTTAAGGTCAGAAGGGAGAGATTCAGAAGGGCCCAGAGGGGCAATTTCTTCACTCAGAGGGTAGTGAGTGTCTGGAATGGGCTGCCAGAGGTAGTAGTAGAGGCGGGTACAATTGTGTCTTTCAAAAAGCATTTAGATAGTTACATGGGTAAGATGGGTATAGAGGGTTATGGGCCAAGTGCGGGCAACTGGGACTAGCTTAATGGTAAAAACTGGGCGGCATGGACTGGTTGGGCCGAAGGGCCTGTTTCCATGCTGTAAACTTCTATGATTCTATGATTCTATATAAATGTCGACCACACTTGGAATCGACAAATCAGAGCCAGCTGAGATCTGAAGAGTATTTATTGTACATATTGTGACTATGTAATAAACTAGTTTCTCTTTATCCACTCCCCTCGGATTTGTCTGTGGTCACTAATCTTCCTAACCTACCACCACTACCATCTAGAAGGATAAGGACAGCAGATGCATGGGAACACCACCAGCTGCAAGTTCCCCTCCAAGTCACTCACCATCCTGACTTGGAAATATATTGCCGTTCCTTCACTGTTGCTGGGTCAATATCGTGGAACTGCCACCCCAACAGCACTGTCCATGTACTTACACCACATGGACTTCAGCGGCTCAAGAAGGCAGCTCACCATCACCTTCTCAATGGCAACTAGGGATGGGCAATAAATACTGGTCTATTCAGTGAAGCCCATATAAAAATATGTAAATTATTGTTGCATCTCGGATACGAGGTCAACAAGCATTATGGACAAAACACTCAAACTCGCAAATGATTGTGCACCAATCTCCTTTAATGTATCTTACCAGATTACCACTAAAGTGTCAAAACTCCACTATTAAAAGGGTATCAAAAGCTCTATTACATAAACTGTCAAAGCACGATTCTACAAAATGTGTCAAAACTTACAGCTTGTACCTAACTACCACCCGTTAAGAGGCAAGGTGATCAGATTACTTTTTGGCGGATCCCGATGTCCTCTCCGAGTCCCAGACTAGGGACGCTGCTTCATGATGGTTGTTCCTGCAAGTTGTCACTCCCAATGCTCCTTTGTCTCTCCTACGTATCCAGATCCTGCTGCTACTGATCATGCTCTCAGGACAGGAACCAATCAATCACTATCTTTAGGTCACCATATCTCAGGATGTCAAGTTTATCTCAGGAGGTCATGTTTCTGTGCACTTTCACTCACAGGGGTCTGTGCTCAATCACTGTCCTCTCGGAGCATAGCAACAACCACGCCTCGCATGAGGCTCCTGCCCAACCAATCCCGTGCCCACTCCATGACTGCACAACCTGTTCTTTGCTGCAGATCACAGCAGCTTGTGCTACTCCCACAATTCCTCTGCTGACACAGATTTAGCCTTTTTAACCACCAGGCTATGGTGGTGTCTTCAAAGATACCCATCAGGCTATATTGTCGCAAGACTTTTCTTGAATTTGATGAGCTGGAAAGATCACCTCCACAGTACCCCATCCTGCACAGAAGCCACAATGGGAGTAGTGACATTCCATGATTGTCACAGATGCACTTTCCCTCCTACTGTTTGTACAAATGAGTTATGGAGACACACCCCTCCATTCATGTGGTAGCACAGCGCCTCTAAGGGTGTGCCCGTGCAGTCAATGTGACTAGCTCAGGGTTTATCGTTTGGGAGTGCGTGAACACCGACCAATGAGGGAAAAGCTCAAGGCACGGGGAGTAGAGTTATTATCAGAGTGAACCTGGGAGCCAGATTATTAACATCTGTATAGACACTCTCTGCCTGTCTGCTTTCAGGCCCATTCTCTCACAATCCTGCATGGTCTCAGGTTAAGAATTCAAAGACCTGATTACCTATACAGACGGTTCATTATCATGTGGCATAACTGTTATTGTGGCTGTATTGATGCAGTGGCAATTTCACAATTTGTTGGTGATATTTAGGGTAGAATGCTTCTTTTACCTATTTTTTGTAAAAGCTTCATCATTAGTGTCAAACATTTTCCTGTTAATTACTGCATACTTTGCTCTCAATTCTATTTGGGTTCTGACATGCAATCATGTAAGAAAGATCCTCTCTGGCTTGTTGTAGTCCTGCAGCCTCTGCCTTGTTACATTTAGTTCAATAGAGGATGTTATATTGGAAGGAATGTGCTCTTTGAGCTCGTGGCATGGTATCAGAAGTGGAGTAGAGATTGAGTTTGGAAAAGCTGGAGAGAAACCCGAGCTACTGAAAGAGGAAGACCGAAACATTTTGAGCTGCAGGAAACTGCTGAAAAAAGCTACTGACAAGGTCGAGAAAACACAAGCCGACGGCTGTAAGAAAATCACTGGGTGAGTTAATAATGGCTGGAAGTTTTCCCCTCCAAGCTCCTGTCGAAATAAATGGTGATATGAGTCAGAACTGGCAGTTTTTTCTTCCATTTGCAATGGCAAAATTACAAGACTGTAACAGAGTTAATTAACAAGTCAGAGTAAATACGAATAATAACACTTTTAACTTTGGGTAGAACACAAATTGTATTCGACCCAAAGTCTGTCTCATGAACAGAAAAAAAATAGAATGACCATCATTCCCAGAGGTCCTCCAGTCCCCACCAACAGAAATGGAACAATGACAGTTACCATGGCAACAGCAGTGCCATGGAAACGTCACTCCCCAGAGCCCTGGAGAGGGGACATCACCCAGTTGAACAGCCAATCACAACGCGCACACGGACCAATTTAACCACTATGTATGACATGCAGATACTGGCTAGAATAATGAAGAGTTTGTTAATGTTTGTTGTATAGTGGGTAACTCACAGTTACACATGATAGTGCATGCAAATTTATCCTTTGTCATGGAAATAGGAATGTTTGGTTTTTGAAATGCAATCATGTAAGAAAAGTCCTATCTGGCTTGCTGTAGTAATGTTACCTCTGCCACGAGGCACAGGTCTTGGGATAACCATGTTATATTTAGTTCAATAAGGACATTGTACTAGAAGCAATGTACTCTGTGTTCAAAAGAGATTTGCATACACATTCATTGCTGACAATCTTAGTGTGAATATTTTTAACTCTGCACATGGAACATAGAACATACAGTGCAGAAGGAGGCTATTCAGCCCATCGAATCTGCACCGACCCACTTAAGCCCTCACTTCCATCCTATCCCCGTAACCCAGTAACCCCTCCTAACCTTTTTGGTCACTAAGGGCAATTTATCATGGCCAATCTACGTAACCTGCACGTCTTTGGGTTGTGGGAGGAAACCGGAGCACCCGGAGGAAACCCACGCAGACACGGGAGAACGTGCAGACTCCGCACAGACAGTGACCCAGCGGGGAATCAAACCTGGGACCCCGGCGCTGTGAATCCACAGTGCTAGCCACTTGTGCTACCGTGCTGTAGGACTCAAGATTAATCACAAGAGTAAATCTCAGCACAATTGATAATATGATATGCAGCACCCTTCCCTTGCAAATATGAGTTACTTTCTTTAGAACTAGGCTAGAATCTTTGTCCCCTGACAATGAAGAGAGAAGCATCAACATAATATAATTGTTGTTAGAAGCTGCGCAATCGCTGCTATGGAATATTTAGGCTCCATAAATGAAGCTAAATGAACCTACATGCATCATCTTGAGAAAATCGCTCAAGATTTTTGGAAAATCATTATGCTCCTTATTTGACAAACACACTTGGAAGCAACATCAGTTTTAGATTTTAAAATAATGCATCATTAAAAGCCATTGTCATGGTGTCAGTTCAGGGTAGCAGCTCATATGTTTTTATTAACAATTTTAGGAGCCAGCAAAACAAGGAAAAACAAATGGGATAAATATAGCATTGAAAAAATGCGACTGCTGGGGTCGCATTAACAGGGTGAATTTTTCATCAGATGTAAAGATAAATTATATGGTGCGACTTGAATGTTTTCGACGTTGAGTCATCCATAGCATGCCATGATTTATTGTACTCAAGTCTCTGAGAGAGTAAGTGCTGTCACTGTAATTAATGGTTTTATTCACTTTTGGAGTTTGCAGTATTAATTATCACAACGAGAATGCCATTTCTGTTTAAGCAGAAGCATATGATACATTTCCCTGTTAATGGTCTCAAGCAACAAAAATATCAAAGAGAGGAAGACAAAATGTAAAAGGGGCTAAATTGGATCATCTCAAAAATGAGCGCAGGATCACAGTCCACTGTGAACCTGCCCCTTGTTCACTGAACTGCAGACAACAGGTTAAATTCACTCTGCTTGCTGACTTCCACAATTTCTATATTTAACCAGGGATACCTGCATTGTTCTTTGGCTACACATATCAGCAGGAGGTCCAATATTGTGCGTGATTAGTGCTGCTGAAAGGCACCCGCACCTCTTAAAGGGGAAGTGAATATAGTGTTCGGAAGTGAGTTGATTTTGAAAGAATCTTGTCAAGGTGGTTCAACTTGTGAGAGAGCATGCACTAATGTTTTCAGATAATTAACTGGTGGCCTTCATGCAGGAGCTGGAGAGAGGGAGAAATGTCTTCTATCTCCAAGGGGAAGACATCTGCTCAGGAGATGGTTGGGGAAGGTCATTGCCAAAAGTTGAGCTCCAAGAACATGAATACAGTGTAAAAAGTTTAATAACCTGACAGAACTTGTCAAGGTGAGCATGTTCAATATTCAAATGGAATAGCCTACTAACTGCACTCTTAACTTCATCCAGTGCTCAATTCACACCAGCAATCTCAATTAATCTGCACTTAATCTTCCAATTCACATCCTTTGCTTCAGGCTGACATCAAGCTCTGGTCCAGGCCTCATGCCCTCAACTCACGTACCATGGGCAACCTTTCATCTTTGGTCTGTGTGTGTGAGGCAAACCATAAAGATTGAAGGATTGAGTATTAATTGTTTGGATAGTGACGGGGTTGCAGTTCATCCATGGTGGCCCGGTCACCCTTGGTCAAGGCAAGGTTCTACTCTACTCTATCTTATGGTTTGGGACATTTGCCTAATATTCCATTAATACATCCATAAATTAATTCATCTCTAATGGTTACTATAATCAGGTCTCTATAAAACATTTAATTTATCCGCACAGTTGATCTCTAGCTAACACTATCTAAGCTACTCTCATGATGCTGGTGAATATCAAAGAATTTATATATACAGTACAAAATTTAAAACAGCAGCATCACATTTCTACTTAATCCTGGTAAAGTTAAAGAGGTACATGGTTTATTCTTAGCAGCTATTGTTACATGAGTTCATTTTGTTGAATTCCAAAGAAGGGGGCTCGGACTGTATATGTCAGGGAGCAGGAGGCTTTTGCTCACCATTTACGGAGTCGGAGTGTCTGAATGACACTGCAGATTATTGCAGTTACTAGAAGGGCCTCTACTATGTATGAAAGTGGGTTCCATTTGGCAATGTTTTCGCACCGGGTTGGGGTTTCGATGTCTGTCTTTATGTGTGGTGTAGCGTCCGGGCTGGTGGTGGCCTGTTGTGTGGTAGTGTTCGGGGCTGATGTGGTGTTTGTTAAAACAGTCCATTGCGCGCACAGTTGCAGAAGTCCAGCGATGATCCAAACGCATGTCAGCAGTCCTTGCTTCATCCTGTGTTTTCTGTTTTCCAGGTAATCCTGGGGGTGCAAGCATAGTATCTGTTATTATCTTTGGTTAATATCTCGTTTTATTAGTCTTTCTTTCCTTACTCCAATTACCCATTATGATTGTCACCATGTGTGACTCCTTCATTTTGTTTTTAGAAATACCATTTTGGAGAGACAAGGGGCAAAATTCTCCCGAAACTGCGCGATGTCCGCCGACTGGCGGCCAAAACGACGCCAATCAGACGGGCATCGCGCCGCCCCAAAGGTGCGGAATGCTCCGCATCTTTGGGGGCCGAGCCCCAACATTGAGGGGCTAGGCCCGCGCCAGAGGAATTTCCGCCCTGCCAGCTGGCGAAAACGGCCTTTGTTGCCCCGCCAGCTGGCGCGGAAATGACATCCCCAGGCGGCGCATGCGCGGGAGCGTCAGCGGCCGCTGACAGTTTCCCACGCATGCGCAGTGGAGGAAGTCTCTTCCGCCTCCGCCATGGTGGAGACCGTGGCGGAGGCGGAAGGGAAAGAGTGCCCCCACGGCACAGGCCCGCCCGCGGATCGGTGGGCCCCGATCGCGGGCCAGGCCACCATGGGGGCACCCCCCGGGGCCAGATCACCCCGCGCCCCCCTCAGGACCTCGGAGCCCGCCCACGCCACCTTGTCCCGCCGTTCAAAAGGTGGTTTAATCCACGCCGGCAGGACAGGCAATTTATCGGCGGGACTTCGGCCCATCCGTGCCGGAGAATTGAGCGGGGGGGCCCGCCAACCGGTGCGGCCCGATTCCCGCCCCCGCCGAATATCCGGTGCCGGAGACTTCGGCAACTGGCAGGGGCGGGATTCGCGGCAGCCCCCGGCGATTCTCCAACCCGGCGGGGGGTCGGAGAATGACGCCCAAGAAGTGCAAATTGTTAAAGTACAGAGACTCTCGCAGCTTGTGGTCGATGCGTGGAATGGGCGGACAATTCCTTTGACCAGTCTTTTCTTTACTTGCAACCAGTGGTGGTTGAGGCTTATCTTAACCAGCCGAATTTCAAGGCGGCCAGTTTTATAGAGTTTCATCCCAGTGCTCAGAGGTAGCTCGCATGTAGCAGCGTGTATAGCAGCAGTGATTAGCAACCAATTGTGTCATATGTGTAAATAGCAAGTGGGTAACGACCAGGGGGTCGAGGGAGGTCAAAGAAAGAAGAGGTGAGCATACAGAACGTGGCAAAATGCATTCTTTATACCACAATCACAGGGCGTGTAGTGAAGGTGAAACTAAGGCCTGCCAAAGAAAGTGCAGAGTGTAGAGAACCATTCCCGAGCATATCATAGATTATCATAGAATTTACAGTGCAGAAGGAGGCCATTCGGCCCATCGAGTCTGCACCGGCTCTTGGAAGAGCACCCTACCCAAGGTCAACACCTCCACCCTATCCCCATAACCCAGTAACCTCACCCAACACTAAGGGCAATTTTGGACACTAAGGGCAATTTATCTTGGCCAATCCACCTAACCTGCACATCTTTGGATTGTGGGAGGAAACCGGTGCACCCGGAGGAAACCCACGCACACACGGGGAGGATGTGCAGACTCTGCACAGACAGTGACCCAAGCCGGAATCGAACCTGGGACCCTGGAGCTGTGAAGCAATTGTGCTATCCACAATGCTACCGTGCTGCCCATATGAAATGACGGGAACATGAAGTGCGTGTGGGCCGCTGCGGGATAAGAATGGGTGGAATCCCCGATTAGGGCGGGGTTAGTGCCAGAGAGTTTAACTGACTGGATGCATTTGGGGTCCTCAGGAGGGTTGGCGTAGGGGTTGAACTAGGTTGTTGATGGGCGGGGCGTAATCATCTCCTATTGCCAGCGAGATATGGTGGGAGTGGCTACATTGTGATCCATAGACTTTGAGTTGGTTGATGTGGAACCAACCAGTTTTACCGTTGGGGTACGTTATCTTGTACATGGTGGGGCTCACTTTGTCCGAAATGGAGTAGGGTCCTGCAAATTTGGGGGAGAGGAAAGAACTGGGGTTGTAAAGTGAAACCATTACTTGATGACTGACTGTGTACTCTACGGGGTGGACGGTTTTGTCAAAGCAGGCTTTACTCTGCTTCCTTCTAGCGCCTAATCGGACAGCTGCAGCGAGTTGTGCCGCTTTAATGTTAACTGTAACCTGTTGGACTGCTTTTTCGTGGGTGAGGGCGGTTACTATAGGGCTTGCCAGATCGAGACCTAATAAGTATTCAATTCCCTTCATGGGCCGTCCGGTCATGAGAGTGTGGGGGGTGAAACCTGTGGAACTGGAAACGGTGTTCCGAATAAACATGAGAGCAAATGGGAGGACTGTGTCCCATGTGGTGTTATTCTGTGGCACCATCTTCCTAATGGTCGCTTTTGGAGTTCGATTCATTCTCTCGACAATGCTGCTGGATTGGGGGTGATATGCAAATGGAATTTCTGCCTGATCCCAAACATTGTTAAAACATTTTGCATGACTCTGCCGGTGAAGTGGGAACCTTGGTCTGACTCAATACTGCGGGGGAGACCCCAGCGTGTGAATATCTGTTGGGTCAAAACCTTAGCGGTGGCCTTTGCTGTGTTTGTCCATGAGGGAAATGCTTCTACCAATTTAGTAAAGGTGTCGATTACAACCAGCACGTACTTGAAACCGTTTCTGCAAGGTGGAAGACGGCCAATGTAATCGATTTGCAAACTTCTCCAAGGGCCATTCACAGGTCGGGTGTGACGCAATTGTCCTTTCTTTGAGTAACATTCAGGATTGTTCTGAGCACAGATGAGGCAATTCTCGACATAATGGGTTATATCGCTTTTTAAATCAGGCCACCAACACAAAGGTCTTAAATGGGTAATGGTATTGTCTATCATCTGATGTCCGTGTCCATCATGAAATTGGTAAATGAGCTGGTTTCTGTCCTGGGTGGGGACCACATAAATTCCGTTTTTTTAAACTATGTCGTCCTGTACAGTCAGTGCGTCCTTCCATTTATCATAGGGGGCAGGGAAGGTGCTGTCTAAAACCTGTTTGAGGGTGTCATATGCCTTTTGGGCTTGAGATAGATCCTCAATATTGGTCTGGGAAATCTGGAATGAGTGTATCGGTTCGCTTTTGGGTGGCTGCCAGAAGTGACCATAGCGTGATCCTGCTTTGGCTAAGGCGTCTGCCTTTACGTTATCGGGTGATGAGGAGCGATGATGACTTCTTACTTTAATTATACCTTATGAGGCTGTCTTGAGAATGTACTTAAACAACGGGGCAGAGGGTTGGGGTTTTCCATCGGCTGAAACAAAACCTCGAGATTCCCACGGGCAGGAATTCTGTTAAGCTGTTGCACACATACAGGCTGTCCGAGTGTATGGGTTGGAAAAGAGTCGGGATGCCGAATTACATAGGCTATGGCTGCGAGTTCTGCTGCTTGTGAACCTAGATGGCCGGGCAATTTTAAAGAGATCTCTTCTAGTGGGCGTCCCTGCGCGTCTTCCACGTAAATTGCACAACCAGTAATCCTAACTCCATTTTCGACTGTGGAAGAATTTTTAAAGTATCCCCTGTGGTTTGTGTGGTAAACCACTGTGTTCTGATATTAGAGGTAGTACGGTAGAACCTGCACTACAGGTTCACCTGTGGCCCCTGCATGCTAGCTCCGCCCAGGAGGCGGGGTATAAATACGCGTGGCCTCCAGCTCGCAGCCATTTCGCCAGCTGCTGTGGAAGGCCACACATCTGATACTAATAAAGCCTCAATTTGGATTCAACTTCGTCTCCAGTCAAATTGATCATGCCTCAGTTTGGGAATTCTGTGTCTTATTGCCTGCTCATGGGTGTAGTGACTTTGGGATAAAGGGTCCTGTGTGGTGTTGGGCTGCTATGATCTGGCACTCATGTGGGGTCCCTGCATATTGGAGACTATTGGCGAGAAATGTGTGGGTTTTGGTGCGTTTTACGGTAATGTCCCTGCCTTGTAACAGGAGTGTCCAGCGAGCTGCTCTGATTTGGCTGAAACGTCCTTTAATCTACCGCTCCGTGGGGTTGTGCTCGGTCAAGATCGTGACTGGGTTAAGGCCTGTGATGTATGCAAAGCACTGTACTGCCCAAAAGACTGCAAACAAGTGCCATTCGCAGGCTGCGAATCCTTGCTCTACGGGGTCTAATACTCTCGAGGCATAGGCTACGGGTCCTAGCTGATCATGTCGTTCTTGCAGGAGTACTGCTGATAGGGTCCGGTCGGTGGTTGCTACTTCTATGGCATAGGGCAAGTCTGGGTCTGGAACGTGTAAAGCGGGGGCTGTGCCTAGGGCGCGTTTTAAATCATCAACGGCGTCTGTGTGCTGCGGAAGCCATTCCCATGGAGCGTTCATTTTAAGGAGCTCTGAGAGTAGGGCTGCTTTGGTGGCAAAACCATCTGTGTATTTTCTGCAATATCCTACCAAACCTAGGAATGACCGGAGTGCAGTGACATTTTGGGGCAGGGACAATTTAACAATGGACTTGATCCGTTTTTGCTCAATTTCTCCCTTCCCGTGGGTGATGATGGTGCCTAAATAAAGAACCTTTTCCTTTAAAAGCTGGGCCTATATGGGGTTTACCTTACATCTGATTGCTTTCAGTAGGCCTAGTAATTCAGATAAGAGCTCTACGCGTTCCTCTTTCGTGTCCGTTTGCAAGAGCAGATCGTCTACATATTGTATTTGGCATTCGGGTCGGGAAAATTTAGAAAGCTCGTTGGCCAATTGTAAGTGGAAAATGGAGGGGGAGTTATGGAATCCTTGTGGGACGTATGTGCACGTGTACTGCTGCCCTTGAAACGTAAACGCGAATTTATATTGGCAGGCCTGTCTAACGGGATGGACCAAAAGCCATTGCTGATGTCCAGCACTATGAAATATTTTGCCTGTATTCCCTGCTTGAGCATGGTTGTGGGACTCGTGGCAATGGTGGGGGCTGCTAAAGGGGTTACCTTATTAAGTTCTCGGTAGTCGATCATTAGTCACCATGAACCATCGGGCTTTTTTACAGGCCAAATTGGGGCATTATTTGTGGACACTACGGGTTCAATAACTCCTTGGTCTAACAAACTAATAACCTTTGAAATCTCACCCTTGGCTTGCTGTGGGAAACCGTATTGCTTTTGCGGCTTTGGATCAGGACCTGAAATCTGTACTGTACCTGGGATCTTCCCACAGTTGTGTTTGTGTTGTGCGAACAAAGCTTTGTGTTTTATGAGGACCCCTCTAATCATCTGGTCTGCACTAATTGTTTGTAGATTAAACCAATATTCCCCTACTGAGCAGATCCTGTTTTCGTAATCCCCTACTGTGAGCGTAGAGGGAGCCCTAGCTGTTTTAGCCATTCGCCATGCACATTTGTTTACTGGTCAAATGAAAGGTTATGGGAGCTCATAAAATCAATGCCTAAAATGTGCTCTGCTGTTTGGGGTAAGTCAACTAAAATGATGGGGTGTCTGGTGCTAGTGTTCCCTATCTGAATAGGTACGTGAGCTGTGATATATCCTTGTTGCATGTGGCCTGTGAATCCACTCAGGTTGATGGTGTTTGTGGTGGGCCATTTGCCCTGTTGAAACATGGAGGAGTTCAAAGTGGTGCGGGATCCTCCTGTGTCCCAAAGAAAATCGACTGTATGTCCCCGGACTGTGCCTGTAACTACTGGTCTGCCTGATTTCTCCCAGCGTGTGTCACAGACCCAAGTTGGGGAGTCCAAACACCGTCAATCTGTGGAGTTAAACGCTAAGTTGTCTGAACTGGCGCTAACATTATGCGTGGGCCTAACATTGTCCCTAGATGGGGGGTTTGGTTGTTGGTATCGTTGCTGGTTCGGGGGGTTTTGTCGGCAATCGCGGGCGTAATATCCCATGTGGCCACAATTATAACAACCTCGTAGTGCCAGTGCTCAGGGGTTCTGTTCTCGTGTCTATCCTCGTTTATCCATGCTGGGTCCTGGCTAGTCCTAACAGGGTGCATGTTTGCTTCTATATCGTCCTGATCTGTCTATCGGTGTAGTGTTTGTTCCCATGCTCTAGAAAGTCATTTCAATATCCAAACCTCATTGTGTGTGTGGTCTGCGAGGTCGTAGTTTACACAAGCCTTTTGACCTGCGTCGGGGGCAGGCGAGACTAAGGTTTGTTTTTAGGTGTGCGCGGTTCAACGGTCCGTAAACTGCCATGAAATGAATCCATAGACGACCAGCAAGTGCGGTCGGATGCTCTCCCTTCTTTTGCCTGCAGTGATTTAAACCCTCGACTGGATCTCCTTTGTTGTACTCGATGGCATCTAATATGGCTGTTTTCATTTCCTGTAGGGTTCCTCCTGCAACATTTTGGGGTTCGGGCAAAGCTGACCTTACGGACTGGCTAAGGCTCATAACTATTAGCTTTACTTCCTCTCTCTCGTCTCGGCCGTACATAACTTTTTGTTGGCGCACCTCCTCAAAGAAGCTGTGCGTGTCTGCGGTGGGCTGGAATGGACTAATTTTCGTGCAAGTTTCTCTTAATAGGGTTATGGATAGTGGGGTGGTGTAAACGATATCAGGCTCATCCTGATCCGATGACTTGCGTTGTGTGGTAACCGGATTCATGGGGGTCAAATTATGAGTGGGTGTGTGTGCTGCCTGTGCAGTCGGTGGTGCGGGTGCTTTTCTCTTTGGGGTGTGGGGGGCTCGATTTTGATTTCCCATGTCTCCTACGTATCTTTGGGTGCTTTTGTTTAACTCTTGCCATTCGGGAGCATCTTCCTCATCTAAATCCTGCCCGAAAGTTTACCTGAAGCCATTCTGTACTGAGAGTAGTGACTGTAACTTTTCTATCTTCTGTCGGCATTTAACATGGTCACCGGTACTCTGCCTCTGTTCCTTAGTGCAGCTGTGGAGCGCTCTCAAAGCTGCTTAGAAATCTGCGCATTTGCTAGTTAGCTGGGCGACAAGTTCTGTTTCCTCTCTTATCAGGACTGCGCGCTGTGTATCTTGGTTGGCTTTATCATACTGGGTCTGGAAGCTACTGAGGTCAATTAGACAAGATTGATGTGCGCGTTTTACATCGGCAATTTCCTTATCCTTAGCTGCTAACTGTTCCCGGAGTTGCTCAATTATCTTCTCGCTTTCGTTACTGTTTCCCTCATTCTTTTCGTCCTTCTCAATTAACTGCCTATGGAGCGTCTTCACGACCGGATTCATGGGGGTCAAATTATGAGTGGGTGTGTGTGCTGCCTGTGCAGTCGGTGGTGCGGGTGCTTTTCTCTTTGGGGTGTGGGGGGCTCGATTTTGATTTCCCATGTCTCCTACGTATCTTTGGGTGCTTTTGTTTAACTCTTGCCATTCGGGAGCATCTTCCTCATCTAAATCCTGCCCGAAAGTTTACCTGAAGCCATTCTGTACTGAGAGTAGTGACTGTAACTTTTCTATCTTCTGTCGGCATTTAACATGGTCACCGGTACTCTGCCTCTGTTCCTTAGTGCAGCTGTGGAGCGCTCTCAAAGCTGCTTAGAAATCTGCGCATTTGCTAGTTAGCTGGGCGACAAGTTCTGTTTCCTCTCTTATCAGGACTGCGCGCTGTGTATCTTGGTTGGCTTTATCATACTGGGTCTGGAAGCTACTGAGGTCAATTAGACAAGATTGATGTGCGCGTTTTACATCGGCAATTTCCTTATCCTTAGCTGCTAACTGTTCCCGGAGTTGCTCAATTATCTTCTCGCTTTCGTTACTGTTTCCCTCATTCTTTTCGTCCTTCTCAATTAACTGCCTATGGAGCGTCTTCACGACCTCCTCTGTGCCTCGCAACTGTGCCAAACAGGACACTATTGCCATCGGCTTTCTGACTTTCCCTACGTTTTTCTTGTGGACCTCGCTTAGGTTATCCCACCAAGTTTGTCCGATCTTTCCTGGGCCTGACTCATCATTAGGGAAGAAGTTTAAAGAATGTAACGTCTTAAGGTGGGGGAGAACAATAATATTTAATTCAGTAACATGTGCAGATATTGCCAGTGATAATGACCCCTAACTACCTGTGCCTAACTTTACCCATGTCCACAATTCCTTACATTTACGAACCCCCCCACTATGTTTGGCTGTGTTCCCAGGGTACACATCAGAGATGGAGGCGGCCTGCTGCCTTCCACACCCTGTTGTCTGAGATGCCCTTGGCAGCATCTTCTGGAGGGCCAGACCTGGAGAGCCCCGGCCTACTGTCTGGTGGAACTGGTGTTGCTGCATCACCCTATTCTGCTTGCTGCACCTGGGTTGCGCTGGGCTCAGGAAGGGGGGATTCAAATTACCTGGATACTCTCAGGGTCTGCTGGCTGGAAGGCCTAGGATGTGGTCTGGCAGCTCCACTTCCTCCAGGGTGCCTGTGGGCCCCTGGGTTACTGCATGAGACAGCGGGTCAGCTGGAGTGCGTGACAGAAACCTCAACGTCATCAGCCGCTGCCAGTCCTGGAGACCTGCCATTGTCTGAACAATGCAGTCAAAACTGCCTCAACCATCATCCTCAGGGATTGAGCCATGCTTTGGAGTTCTCCTGCCATGGATCTGACCTCTTGCCCCAGGCTTTCCCTGTGGAGGCACACTTGCTGTGTTGGCCTGGATGCCATGCATCACCTGCAACATCTTCTGCGACAGAGGGTTTTGGGACACCTCCAATCTGTCTTGCAGGATTGTCACTGAAAACCCCTCCTGGTATTCCCGGCTTTGTCTTTGCATCTCTAGCAGCTGAGGGACGAACCTGTCTAGAGGCACAGCACCTGGCTGGGTTACAGCTGAGTCCTGGGATCCAGCAGACCTCTGGCTGTCTGATCCCTGGGATGCTCCTGCCTCCAATGGATGTGCATCAGAAGCCATGTGATGTTCACCAGATAGTGGGCCAAAAGCCGGCCTGCTTAGTTCGCCAAGCGAGCTGTGTGTCCCTGTGATGATGGATGATGCAAGGTGTGACGCTTCATCCCTGTCCTCCTCTGAGATCTCCTTTGAGATGATGTCGCGGGTGGGCAGTGGGGCACTGCTGGTAGACAGGCTAGGCTCCTCAGCTGATGTTCCTGCAAGACAAGGGACATGGTTTCAGTACATGGCCTGGTTACGGGTTTGGACTACACAGAACTCACTTAGGACTGATAATCTCTATGAAGGTGCAGTGGCTCCTTGCCTTTCTCCTACATGCCTACTTCTGCTGCTTCCCTGCGAGCTCCATGACTCTCCGTATACAGAGTCAGGAGCCTTAGCTTGGACATCTCACCACCAGTTTTCTTTCACTCTCGACGGTTGTGGGTGCCCCGTTCCTGTAGGAACATAGATGGGGATAATATGAGCTGGATGACGGGCAGGCCAGAGGTTGATGACACTTGGCATGTGTTGGCATTGCACCTGAGCAGGGAGGGGTTCTTTTGAGGAGATTCGAGTGGGGGAGGTTTTTTAAAATAATTTACAGGATATGGGTATCGTTGGTTAGGTCAGCATTTATTGCCCATTCCTAGTTGCCCTTTAGAAGGTTGTGGTGAGTTGCCTTCTTGAACCACTGCAGTCCTTGGGATGTAGGTACACCCACTGTGCTGTTAGGGAGGGAGTTCCAGGATGTTGCCCCAGTGACAGTGAAGGAATGGCGATATATTTCCAAGTCAGGGTGGTGAGTGGGGTTCCCAGGTTGTGGGGTTCACAGGTATCTGCTGTTTTTGTCCTTCCAGATGGTAGTGGTCATGGGTTTGGAAGGTGCTGTCCAAGGAACCTTGGTGAGTTATTGTAGATGGTACACACGGCTGCAACTGTTCATCAGTGATGGAGGATTTGAATATTTGTGGAAGGAGAAGCATTCAAGCAGGTTGCTTTGTCCTGGATGGTGTTGAGCTTCTTGAGTGTTGTTGGAGATGCACTCATCCAGGCAAGTGGAGAGTATTCCATTACACTTCTGTCTTGTGCCTTGTAGATAGTGGACAGGATTTGAGGGTTTCAGGAGGTGAGTTTCTTGCTGTTGGATTCCTCGCCTTTGACCTGCCCTGGTAGCCACGGTATTAATGTGGCTAGTCCAGTTCAGTTTCTGATCAATGGTAATCCCCAAGATGCTGATTGTGGGGGAATTCAGTGATGGTAATGCCATTGAATGTCAAGGGGTGATGGTTAGATCCTCTCTTTTAGAAGATGGTCATTGGCTGGCACTTGTGTGGCTCAAATGCAACTTGCCACTTGTCAGCCCAAGTCTGGATATTGTCCAGGTTTTGTTGCATTTGGCATGGACTGCTTCATTATCTGAGGAGTCGCGTATGGCACTGAACATTGTGCAGTCACCCGCAAATATCCCCACTTCCACCCTTAAGATGGAAGGGAGGTTATTGATGAAGCAGCTGAAGATGGTTGGGCCTAGAACACCACCCTGAGGGACTCCTGCAGTGATGCCCAGGAGCTGAGATAATTGACCTCAACCACCACACCTCCTTTGTGCCAGGTATGACTCCAACCAAAGGAGAGTTTTCTCCTTGATTCTCATTGACTCCAGTTTAGCTAGGGCTCGGTCAAATGCTGCCTTGATGTCAATCAAAGGCAGTCACTCTCACCTCACCTCTGGCATTCATCTCTTTTGTCCGTGTTTGAACCAAGGCCGTAATGAGGTCAGGGGTTGAGTGACCCTGTGGATGCTCGTGGGTGGTAGGGCCCTGGGGCCTTGTGGGATGGCAGCATATGTGATCCTTTGGGTGGTGAAGGAAGGGTAGACAGGGAGCATTTACCCTGGTTGATCGTAGTCTGTCATTCATCTTTTTACTGGGCAGCATGGTAGCATAGTGATTAGCATAGTTGCTTCACAGCTCCAGGGTCCCAGGTTCGATTCCCCGCTGGGTCACTGTCTGTGCGGAGCCTGCACGCTCTCCCCGTGTGTGTGTGGGCTTCCTCCGGGTGCTCCGGTTTCCTCCCACAGTCCAAAGATGTGCAGGTTAGGTGGAATGGCCATGCTCAATTTCCCTTAGTGTCCAAAAAGGTTAAGTGGGGTTCCGGGGAAAGGGTGCAGGTGTGGGCTTGGGTAGGGTGTTCTTTCCAAGGGCCGGTGCAGACTCAATGAGCTGAATGGCCTCCTTCCGCACTGTAAATTCTGTGATTCTATGATACATTGCACACTCGTCCTCTTGGTCAGGCTGCTCTCACTGACCACTGCTGCCACTGTCTCCCAGGTGGGAATCATTTTTTAAAAAAAATTTAGAGTACCCAATTAATTTTTTTCCCATTAAGGGGCAATTTAACGTGGCCAATCCACCTCCCCTGCACATCTTTGGGTTGTGGGGGTGAAACCCACGCAGACATGGGGAGAATGTGCAAACTCCATAGGGGCAGTGACCCAGGACTGGGATTCGAATCCGGGTCCTCAGCACCGCAGTCCCAGTGCTAACCACTGCACCGCATGCCGTCCACCCAGGCGGGAATCTTCACATTGCTGGAAGGCTTCCTGCCTGCCTGAGGGCATATTGTTGCCCGCCTCTCCTCCATGGTGTACAGTAGTTAGCTGAGGACTCCCTGTGTAAATCTAGGAACTGGCTTCCTTGCTGCTATCCTCCTGGCTTGAAAGAGAGTAAGTGCTGTGGAGCTGCTTCTTCAGTGACGTCCTCGGAAATTTTTTTCAAATTGCGTGAAAATTGCGTTCCGGATCACGGCCCTGGGAATTGCACCGATTTGTGGTGGAAAATGGCAATGTGTCATTTTTTTCGGAAAATTCAGCTTACGAGTGACTTCAACCACTTGTGGCAGCCATCGTTCACCTCTCCTTTCAGAGGTGGGGCCTAATTTTAAGTAACACTCGCCATTTGCGACATGAGGCTGATGAGAGCAGCCAATGAAGAGGTGAATCAATCATATAAAGCAGCTGGAAACATCAATTTAACATGCTGCCTGCATGAATGAATATGGGTTAATCACATACCATCGCCCCCACATCCATTTGAAAGGTTCATCAATTTTTTCTCAACTCTTTTATTATAGCTGGAAAATATACTGCCCGCAATATAAACCAGCTTTGTTTTATTGTCAAGAGTCTGTCGGTAATAGTTTAAAACAAGTGTCTTTCCACACAAATAACAGACAGCAAAACTCAATAATATCAAGTGTTATGATCCCCGTGAGGGAAAACACAAATGAAATAACCAAAAACACTAAGTGTTCCCAAACTGTCCTTCCTGTTGGTACTGCTTCCAGGTCAAGAGTCCCCAAATCTCATGTACCAATGGACAGGATTCGCCAGACCTTTACATGGTCTGTGTTCCGCCCATGGCAATCTTGCGGTGGCTGAGGCGGAAGAATCCAGCCCAATATTTCTGATTATCCAGGAAAATTATAATCGATCCCTTGACAATTGATGCAAGCTGTTCAAAGTTATTTTCAAACATTATATTTTTTAAGTTATAGATTCCCTAGCTTTTTTTAAAGAAATTATTCATTTTCCTTACTGTCCTGATTTTGGTTCAAATGTTGTCACCAAAAATCATGAATAAGTTTTGCAGATCGGCAGTATTTTCTTTATGTAATCAGAAAGACGACAAAGCCTTATTGTTTCTTTTCAGTTATTGATCATAAAACAAATGTGGAGAATGTGCTCAGACACAATTCCACGTAAGATTTTGCCACAAACAATGGGCGGGATTCTCCTTCGGCCGACATCGGAATTGGGAAAGGCGAATGCGCAAAGAATCGGTGCTGATGTCAAAATAGTGGTGGGCGCCAGGTTCACGCCAAATCTCTATTCTACGGTGCCTCAACAGCGGCATCAATGTGTTCCACTCCACACGTACAGTAAACGGCATTGGCATATCATTAGAGGGCCTGACACGGTATTCTCTAGTGTCGCCGCGATCGTCCACCTCCAGCGAGAGGAATCCCCGCCGGCGAGGTTCGCCTCTGCTTTCAAAAATCGGGGAACAGGTGCCGTGACCGCTGAGGGAGAGAGAGGGGGTACGGAAAGCATCCAACATGAACTTTCGTCCACGAGCCTGAGCTAATTGAGCAATGGTCACCACCGCTATCAAAAGGCTGAGTGCAGTTAAATTCAATTCTCGAATCTGACCTGATTTGAATAAAGATTCAGAGCTCCAGCTGTGATCTGAAATGAGTTTAGATAGGATGCTGGCCAAGGTGAGCAAAATGTGAAATTTAAAAGGAGTGTACAAAATTTGAGGAAGATTCCTGAGAGCTTAGAAAGGCACCACAATGCGTCTGCAGACTTGGCCACAATGAAAGAGCAGGAGGTTAAGAAAATTAAATGAAAATATGTCGGCCTGAGTTTGAGCACAATCAATAGGGCGGCATAACATTCATACCCTTGTTATCAGCTAAGTCCCAATGTGGTGCTGCAGCTGGTGTTTGCGTGGAAGATTACTTAGTGCCATTCCATGGTCAACCAGGTTTCAGGGGCAGAAGCGACCCATTATTGCTCCACTATCTACCCGGGTCTGTGCAGAGCAATTGGAGGTGCCTACCTACAGTTGGCACAGCTGAACACCTGACCTTCTCCTGATCAATCCAATTCTTGAGAAGACAAATCCCTGAAGTTACTGGAAGATTGCTGTTCCATATCCTTCAGAAATGTTTTGTGGCACCTTGGTAGCTGCAGCTAGTCATATAGTATTGGCTCCTCACCAGCCAGGCATGCATTTTTTGATGGAGCGCTATGTTATTTATAACCTGCTCTGAACCATCCAACATAATTGTTGGTCAAAAATCCAACTATTTAAAAAAAAACTACAAAGGGTCTCCCAATACAATTTCCTGTGGGAGACAATCTTTTGCTGATATCTGTCAAGTGAGATGAATGCAGAAATTGTTACAACTAGCATTTCATATTTGTGCAAGTAAGGTTATTAAAAACCCTGGTTTAAAATACATACCGGCAGTGAGTCTATTCAAGCGGTAATTAAGGTGGGCGACATGATGGCATAGCACAATGGTTAGCACTGTTGCTTCACAGCTCCAGGGTCCCAGGTTCAATTCCCGGCTTGGATCACTGTCCGTGAGACTCTGCACGTTCTCTCCGTGTCTGCCTGGGTTTCCTCCAGATGCTCCGGTTTCCTCCCACAAGTCCTGAAAGACGTGCTGTTAGGTAATTTGGACATTCTGAATTCTCTCTCTGTGTACCCGAACAGGCGCCGGAGTGTGGCGACTAGGGGCTTTTCACAGTAACTTCATTGCGGTGTTAATGTGAGCCTACTTGTGACAATGAAGATTATTATAATGATTGATTTTAACCATTTATTTATTTACAGAGAGACGGCTAATTTAGTATGTTTTGATTGCTGGAGATTCCCTGGATCGTAGGTAATTTATGAGGGAGTGGTGTTTAGTCATAGCTAAGCAAGTCATAGAACTTAGTGGAGTTGAGATGATGTGAGGGGGAGACAGGTCTGGCCATAGTTTTGCAGTTTGTTAGAGAACTTGAAGTTGAACAGCAGTTTGCCAAACGGTTTGAGCCTGACAAGACAGAAGGATTTTCAGGTTGTTCCTGAAAAAGATCTCTCACTCCAAAGGTCTACACAGATAAGCAAGAAACCTGTACAGTTAACTTAATTTATCAGTGGCATTTGAACTGTATTGGCTTCCGTAATCAGAATTAGTAGCAGGTGTAGATAGTAAGTTAAAGTTTTTTTATTTTCATTTAAGAACTGTTCCCCCGGGTATCGGGGGAAAATTGTGATCGGCGCCCAACCCCATGCTCTGATCACTCCCTGATGGTGATGTGAACGTTGGCTATGATGTGTGCCGGTGGGGGGATGTAAATAAATACAAATGGATCTAAATGACACATTTGCATCCATTGAACGGGCCCGGTGCCCTAGCTGTGGCCTCCTGCAATTTCTTGCAGCCAGGAATCACACGGACACAGATTACTTGTGGTTTTTACCAGTGTGCCTCTGATGCGGTGGACCTTGGGCCAAGGGGGCAATGGTTGCCCACTTGGTCTACTGCGAGGTCCACCATGCCAGGACCACACTGGTAGAGACCACCTGAGCCCATCTGAGGGCCACTTCCCCTTCCCCCACAAAAATACGCTGCCTGCCCTAGCCTCCTCTCTCAGACTCCTCCCAGACCCCCCTACAGCGACTCCAGTAATAAGGGGTCCCCAGGGACCCCTGTTATAGGGGAACACCCCACAGGGACCCCTATGGGGGTCTCCATATCGCAAGGGTCTCTGCGGGGGCTCCCCCTTTTACAGGGGTCCCTGTGGGAGGTCCCCCTATTACAGGGGTCGGGGAGGTGGGTCGGGTCACGCCCTTACTTGGGAGTAGAGGGGAACACCCAGGTAATCTGGGTCTTGGGGGATGGTGTGCAGAGGGGGCTTTTGGGCAGATTTGCAGTGGGGGGGGGGGGTCGGGGCCACTTTGCGGTGGGAGGACACAGGGGTAGCCAACCGCGGGACCTCGCCAATGGGTTGCCCGCTGAAAATGTCGGGCTGATAACGAGATTCCCTGAGAATCCCGCTTTACGATTGCAAAGGGGATTGTAAAACTAGTGCAATTCAGCACTGGTGGGAGAACAATAGTCTTTCCAAAAGAGAATCCCGCCCCAGGCACATAAGACACCAATATTGACTTCAGTTTCCATTTCTTTTAATTCTCACTGATGATAATGAACTACAATAGAATTGAGCCCCAACAGGCCCTCACCCAACATCCACAAATCCATATCTATATCTTACTGGGCTCGCATCTCGGAATGGAAATCCTGCCCGAGTTATTTATTTCCACAGCCCAAGAGTGATGAAGTGATAAATTAGTGGTGTGCTTTTTATTTAACAATAGGCAGAATTTTATGTTCTCCCGCCAGCAGGTTGGTAGGTGGTGGGTGGCTGTAAATTCCTACAGAGGGCCGGGCAGCACGGTGGCGCAGTGGTAGCGCTGCAGTCTCACGGCGCCGAGGTCCCAGGTTCGATCCCGGCTCTGGGTCACTGTTTGCACATTCTCCCCGTGTTTGCGTGGGTTTCGCCCCCAAAACCCAAAGATGTGCAAGGTAGGTGTATTGAACACGCGAAATTGCCCCTTAATCTGAAAAAATTAATTGGGTACTCTAGATTTAAAAAACAAAAGTTCTACAGAGGGCCTACCCACTGGGCTCCAGTCCACCCTGACACTCCACAATTTTACGGTGGGACGGGTGAGGCCGATGTTGGCCACCCCAGCTCTTGCCCCAGTTGAAGCCCTTAGGTGGCCAATTAATGGCCAAGTAAGGGTTATTTCCTGCCCAACATCAATTTTCAAGTTTGCAGCAGGAGTTCAGGGGTAGGGGGGTGGTGGTGAAGGGGTTGGGGGTTAAGTAGTCTCACAGGAGACACTGATCAGGCCTTGTGCAGGAAGGTTGGAAGCACCACCATCAACAGCCTCCTTTTAACTTTACCTCCCCGCCACCCACGGCCACCTCTCAAAGACACGGTCATGCTGGGTGCTTCCTCCCCAACTGGCCTCTTCACCAACACTCCTACCCCACTCTGCCCACACATCTCAGGACTCCGCTCATTTCCCTGCCCAGAGACGCCCACAAATTTCTTGATCCTGGACTCCTGGGGTTTAGAGCAGAATTTTCCAATCCCGCCCAGGGCAAGTTTGGTGCGGGTAGGAGTCGAAAATCTAACGGGAACAAAAAAGTCATAAACCTGCCAACGGAGAATCACATTGCAATTCTCCCATTTGTTGGTAACATAAATGCCATTTGCATTCATTTGCCTCTGAAGAATGCTCATTAAAACAGTTGCCCGATGGTGTCCTGTCAGGACTGCAATCTTGCCAGAGTGAAATTATCATAGATTATCATAGAATTTACAGTGCAGAAGGAGGCCATTCGGCCCATCGAGTCTGCACCGGCTCTTGGAAAGAGCACCCTACCCAAGGTCAACACCTCCACCCTATCCCCATAACCCAGTAACCCCACCCAACACTAAGGGCAATTTTGGACACTAAGGGCAATTTATCATGGCCAATCCACCTAACCTGCACATCTTTGGACTGTGGGAGGAAACCGGAGCACCCGGAGGAAACCCACGCACACACTGGGAGGATGTGCAGACTCCACACAGACAGTGATCCAAGCCGGAATCGAACCTGGGACCTTGGATCTGTGAAGCAATTGTGCTATCCACAATGCTACCGTGCTGCCCTATTATACCAGTCTGGTCTAAAACCTGATTGCTCTCAGTGGCCTGAACAAGGTGGTCCCAAGTTCACAAGAGACTTCAGGGTAAGTACAACACTGCCATAGTGCTGCACCGCTCCTGATGCACTGTTCATCACTCTGCTGGGGCAGACTGGTTCCTGCCCTCCAACCCCATCCAAGCTGATCTTCATGGACAGCACCGTGCTACTGGACCCATGGACCCTCTTATGTCACCGTCTTGGTTCAGTACTGTGCCTGAGTTTGGGAAGTACACATTCACCTCCAACCTATGGTGCCAGGTTTCCTTTTTTGAAGAGCAGAAGTGATTTACCCAAAGCTTCAATGAGGACAGATGATGCATCGTGATGCCCACTAGCTAGATGATAATGCTTGCAAAACAGGCTTGTTCTCTTCCTGGACAAGAACATGAAAGCGTCATCAGGGTGGGGACAGGGATAATCGCAAACTGAAGTCTTGTCATCAGTAATCGAGTTTTCGACACCTTGTGAGATTTAGCGGCCGTTATGGGAATGTCACCCGCCACTAACGTGCATCCCTGTCCTATCCACTGCAGCTTCTGGCACTGCTGAGACTAGAGAGCTATCATCTAAATTGATTGGCAAGTAACTCTCTAAGGTGGGACTTCCTTTGAACACTCTTCGTTAATTGGCTATGGGATACTGAATATCAGAGCTAATACGTGCCCCGTTGATGACTCGTATAGCTGGAAGGGAAACTCCACCATCCAAAAACTCCTGGCATCAGTAAGGTCAACTAGTAGCATACTAAATCAAATCAAGATTGTACGTTCAAAACCCAACATTCAAATATCTCCCAATGTTGTACCCCACCTGTTCGAACAACAAATTTTAGTTGTGCATTGAAGGACAATGATTAGGATGTCAGAACTGTTCAGATCCAAACAATGGGATGTTGACCCTCTATTTTTATGTCGATATCATTTGAGCTACTCAAGGCACGAAATAGCAGATTCAGCAATTTTAACAAGGAGCATTAACCTTCAAAGGGGCAGATTCTGGCTCATCAATATTGATACTGCTTTATTGTGCTGCGCAATGTACCACAGCCACATATCTCCTGAGAACCGGGATGTGGTGGTGAGCATTTGCTCCATTGTTGATCCGAAAATAAACAGGATTTTGTTTCACAGCCCTGTGTTAGCTCATAAACCCCGACACTGTAACCTAATAGACTGAGGAATTCTGCATTCTTTGAGGTCAGCCTGTCGGCCTCAGTTATATTGATCGCCAACTCCCTGATGTAAATGATCCATGTCTGGGCCAGTCCACACCTTACACTGTGAGAAGTGAGTGTTCCAAATTAACAAACCCCCTTGCAGTACTGTCTTGGAGATGAAGCCTAGGCCCTTAGACATTGTCAGATTTATCTGTAAGACAAGCTACCAAAGACACAGCTGTATTAAATTTGGGCTGTAAGCTATAATTTAATACACGTTCCTATTCCCAGTGGTGACTATTTTGTTCAATAAATTTCGTGCAGCTATTAAAGTTCACCAAGTACATTTGCTATTTAATCACTTTTCCAGTAAAACATATATATTAAGATTGATGACAAAATTAACTAATATCATGCACAGAAAAAGATGGTCACAACAAGTTCATATAACAGAAGACATATCTGCAGGAGAACTTTACTAGTCGGAGAAACATAATTCAAAAAGCTGTATTGAGAATTTCAGTAATAAAGCACAGCCTCTTAGAGTCAGTATTATGCAAAGTTAGACAACTTCAAAAACAATTCTTGCAGTCCTATAATTGTTTTTGTATTATTTACTCTCAGTATGTTGGTAAGGTTGGCAAGGACAAATTTAATACCCATCCCTTTTAATGCTGAAAAGATAAGTCTCTTTGAGTGGCTGCAGTCCTCGTGGTGTTGTTGCTATTATGATGAAGCTGGGATGTGAATTCCAGGTTATTCAAGCAGAGAGAATGGAAGAGTGATGATGGAGCTCCAAGTTAAGATGGTGCGTGACTGAGAGGGAAATTTGGAGGTGATGGTGTTCCCACGATATCAATGCCGTGGTCTTTCTCAGTGACGCAAGCTGCAAGTGAGGGAGTTGCTGTTGAAGTGAGCTTGATGGGTTGCTCAAGCGCACCCTGTAGAACAAATATGTTGCATCCATGATTTGTTAATGATGAAGGGGTTGGGTTTTGTCAATAGTGGCAAAAGATACATGCTGAAAAGGGCTGGATTCTCCCGTCCCCAGCCGCATGTTTCTTGGCGGCGCGCCATTCGCTGGCGGCCGGATTCTCTACTCCCACTGCTTGTCAATCAGATTCACCATTGAAGCCACCCCACGTCATGGGAAACCCACGGGAGGGGATGAGCTGCCGGTGGGGACAAAGAATACCAACAGCCAGAGAATTCTGGCCTCCCTATGCAAGCGGTTCAATTGAATTGCAAGTATTTGTATCTCACTGGCGTGTATATTTCAATTTATTGCTCTTAATAATGTTAGTCCTGACCTTTATGACACCGTGCTATCTGATAGTCTGGCAATTCACACAGTAATATTAAAGCAAAATGCAGCAGTTGCTTGAAATCAGCTCAGAAAAGGTGAGCACAGTTGCACATTCACCCACATCTGTTGTATAAAAGAACAAAGAGCAAAGAAAGGTACAGCACAGGAACAGGCCCTTCAGCTCTCCAAGCCTGTGCCGATCATGCTGCCAGTCTAACCTACAACATTCTTGACTTCCGGTGTCCATATCCCTCTATTCCCATCATATTCGTGTATTTTGTCAAATCGCGCCTTAAACATCATTATCGTACCTGCTTCCACCACCTCCTCTGGCAGCAAGTTCCAGGCACCCACTACCTTCTTTATAAAAAGCTTCCCTTGCACATCTCCTCTAAACTTTTCCCCTCACACCTTAAGCGTATGTCCCCCATTAATTGACTCCTCCACCCTGGGAAAAAGCTTCTGAATATCCACTCTGTCCATGCCCCTCACAATTTTGGAGACCTCCCCACCTTTTCTTTTTATGCGCAGCCTCACATTCTGATCTATTCACCACTACCTTTCCCTATCATTCGAATGCAATCTGCTGACTCTCCCTGATTCTTCACTCTTTTTTTAAAATTTAGAATACCCAATTCATTTTTTCCAATTAAGGGGCAATTTAGCGTGGCCAACCCACCTACTCTGCACATCTTTGGGTTGTGGGCACGAAAGCTACGCAAACACGGGAGAATGTGCAAACTCCACACGGACAGTGACTCAGAGCCGGGATCAAACCTGGGACCTCGCAGAGTGCTAACCACTGCGCCACCATACTGCCCTGATTCGCCACTCTCACCAAATGCATTCCATCCATTGGATGATGAGGTGTCATTGCCGGCCACTCCTGGGTCTGCTATCTCTTTCGGAGGAGTAAAGAGCGCAACATTAGTCTTCCACAGATCACATGGTGGACAACTGCAGAAGGGGGTGGGAGGGCAGCAGGTTCAACATTCCTGGACTCAGAGGTGCGGAGTTTGGGAGATGGGGATCTCTCAAATATCTAGTGACAGAATCAAACATTCACTTATCATAGGGCACTCCATTGGGTTGTCATAATTTCAACAGCAAGTGAAATATGATCACCCTCATAGTGATAAATTGTAACATTCATACCTCGTATTAATTCATATATTTATCATCACCAGGACTATCATGTTTGCAGTTCAAATTCCATAGAATCCCTACAGTGCAGAATGAGGCTATTCGGCCGATCGAGTCTGCAGTGATCCTCCGAAAGAGCACTCGACATAGGTACCCCCCCTCCATGTCTCTGTAACCCCGCACATTAATTATGACCAATCCCCCTAGCCTGCACATCTTTGGACACTGAGGGGCAATTTAGAATGGCCAATGCACCTAACCTAGTTAAGACAGCAGAGAACTTGCAGATATCAAATCCTCAGTGGAAATGATTCCTCCATCACAGAAATAATGCTTATTCTGAACCAATGCAGAAATTAACACTTCAGTGGGAGGAATTAGATAGATCAGTAATTTCATAGAATCTCAAAATGGTTACAGCACAGAACGAGGCAAATCAGTTCATTGTCTGCATGCTGGCTCTCTGCAAGGGCGACTCAGCAGTCACGCGTCTCTGCTCTTTCCCCAAAACCCTGCAGACTTTGTTTCTCTTTTGCAGCTTCTCCAATTCTGTTGTGAAAACCAAAATTAAATCTGCCTCCACTACATTCCAATTCCAGAAGCAGACTAAAGGAGTGGGATTCTCCATAGGTGGGATCCTTCGTTTCGCCAGCAGCGCACTCATGCCCGCAGATTTCCCAATGTCGTGGCCCATTGGCCGTCTGCCAGGATAAAGGATCCGGCGATGCGGCGGGACGGAGAATCCCGCCCAGGTTTTTCTTCTTGTTGCCTTTGGTTCTTTTGCCAGTCACCTTCAATCTATGTCCTCTGGTTCTCAAGCTTTACTCCTGTTATAACCCAAATGGTGGTGCCGGAATCAGGACCATGCGGTTTTCCATGACCACCCCGGAATATGAACTTTTCCTTTAAGCGGGTGGGGCTTCCCCTTAACAAGGGGCTTCCCCTGACTCGTATAAAAAACCTGACCTGGGTGTAGGTTGGGGAAGGAGACCCTTAGGGGAGATGAAAAGTTTTGGATTTGTACTGCAATAAACCGTGTTCGTTAATTTCTACTCATCGTCTATGCCTTCTGCTTACCATGGATTCAACACCTCCAAAGAGAGCAATTTCTCTCAATCTACTCCATCTAAACCCATCGTGATTTTGAACCCTTCTACTTATATCTCTTAACTTTCCTTCCTCCAAGGAAAACAACTTCAACATCTCCAATCTATGCACAAAGCTGAAATCATTCATACCTGGAACCATTCTCATAAATCTTTACTGCACCTAAAACTTTCATAAAATGTGATGCTCAGTATTGGACACAATGTTCAATAAACGTTTGTGATCATTTCCTGCCTTGATGCTCTTTGTTCGATTTATAAATCTCAGGATCCACATATCCTTTTTTAATCACCTTCTCAAACTGCCCTGCCACCATCAACAATTCATGCACACGTACCCACATGTCTTTGTGTTCCTGCACCCTCTTTACCAATTGTACCCGCTGACTGCCAATCCTCATTCGCCCACCAAATGTATATTTTTTTCATTTCTCTGCTACATATCTGAGCGTTCCACCAATCTGTTTATGACCACTTGAAATTTATTACTATCCTCTTCACAGTTCATAGTACTTCCAAATTGTGATGAGCTGAGAATTTTTAAATTGTGCCCTGCACACCTAATTATAGGTAATTGACAAAAATCAAGAAAAGTAGTGTTCCTCTCATTTACTTCCTTCCTTCCGACCTTCCTTCCACCTGAAAAATGACCATTCCCCACTACTTTCTGTTTCCCGTCACTCAGCCAACTTGTTAGTGGGAAAGAATCCTGGAAAAATCACTCCACACTCGGATCTGCTCCAAAAGTCAGACAGTTTTTTGAGTAAGTTGGGGGAAGCAAGTCGCTGGGCACATCATGCACTTCTTCCGTGAACAAAGGCAAATCATCGATTTTTATGCATTTTAAACAGTTACTCAGCCCACTTCGGCTGGAAACGAGCCAGTCGTACAGATTATAGATTATGTATAGATCCAATGAAATTAGTTATTAGACATGGCAGTACGGTAGCACAGTGGGTAGCACTGTGGCTTCACAGCGCCAGGGTCCCAGGTTTGATTCCCGGCTGGGTCACTGTCTGTGCGGAGTCTGCACGTTCTCCCTGTGTCTGCGTGGGTTTCCTCCGGGTGCTCCGGTTTCCTCCCACTAGTCCAGAAAGACGTGCTGTTAGGTAATTTGGTCATTCTGAATTCTCACTCTGTGTACCCAGACATGCGCCAGAGTGTGGCGACTCGGGGATTTCCACAGTAACTTCGTTGCAATGTAAGCTTGTGACAATAAAGATTATTATTATTATTATGGGACTGCATGATTAACTCATGGACAGGCAGAGATTTCTTAACAATGTTACCTTGATTCTTATCAACTGTCCCTTGGTCTTCACAATAGCTCGCAAGTTTGACACTTCCTCATCTTGACTTTGTTAGCTGGTTCCATTGTTCGGAGACAAGTGCCTGTCGTAATCTCGTCTAGCTGCTGAATGAGTCGTGTGTGTCTGTGTAAACTGACCTGCTGCAAGAGTGTGGTCAAGTAAACCCCATGATGCCTCTGAAATGTTTTATCCTCCATTTTGGTTAGGATTTATACATCCTTAGTGCAATAGCAAACAGTGTGTATTTTACATATATATAACATATAATGCAGGTGGCTTTGCCTTGGTAAATTACCCCAACAGTACCACGTTGAATCAACTTTGTTGAAAATACTTTTATTTGGCACTTTATTAAGTCTGTGTACTTAACCTCTTCATACCTTGAGGGACATGGGGTTGCATTAAGTCCATGTACACCACATCAATCATATTACCTTCATCAATCATTTTCTGTACTTCAACAAAAAATGTAATCAAATTAGTTAAACATGATTGGCCTGTAACAAATGACAGAATCACAGATTGTAACAGCACAAAGGGAAACCATTTGACCCATTGCAGATATGCTGGCTCCCTGATGGAGCAATTTATCCAGTGCTACCCCCTTGCCTTCTCCCCATAGCTCTGCACATTCTTCCTTTTCAGATAATAATCCAATTTCCTCTTGAATACTTCGATTGAACTTGTCGTCACTACACTCTCAAATAGTGCATTGTAGATCCTAACCATCCATTAACAGTTTCTCATCGTGTTTTCATTGCTTCTTTTGACAATTGTCTTAAATCTACACCCTCTTGATTTGACTCGAATCTGTACCCTCTTGTTCTCTTTGACTTTCCTTAATGAATCTGCACTTGTTGAAATCACTGCTAATTACAGATTATCACTTCTAAAAGCTTTCTGACCACCAAGGTTAAACTGACTGGTCTGTCCTTGAATCTTTTATTGAACAAGAGTGTAACATTTGCAATTCCCCAGTCTTCTGACAACAGCTTGATGTCTAAAGAGAATCAGAAGATTATGGCCAGCACCTCTGCAAATTAGGGTTGGGTTAGGGTTAGTGTTAGGGTTAACCCTATCCCTAACCCAAACCCTAACCCTAATTTGCAAATTGCCCCCTTACTTCCCTCAGCATCCTCCGATCCAGTCCTGGGCATTACCAACTTTAGATACAGCTAACCTTTCTAATATCTGCTCTTTATCAAATTTTAAGTCAACCATTATTCCAATCACTTTCTCACTATAACTTGGGCAACATCTTCTTTGGTAAAAGACAGGTGTAAAGTAGTCATTTATTATAAGTAGTCATGTCCCCTGCCTCCATGTGTAAGTCTCTTTTTTTGTCCCTAATCAACTCTACCATTCCTCTTACTGCTCTTTTTCTATTTCTATGCTAATATAAGACATTTGGAATCTCTTTTCTATTAGCTCCAATCTATCCTCATACTCTCTCTTTGCTATTTTCTTTTCTTTTTAATTTCCCCACTGAATATTTTACATTGAACCTTGTTCTCACTTGTGTCATCAACTTGGCATCTGCCATTTTTCAGTTTCATCTTATTTCTGAGTTCTCTTTGATCATCCAGGAAGCTCAGGCATTGGCTGCCCTTCTTTTTCTCCCACATAGTAATGTACCTTGAGTGCATAGACTGTATCTGAGCCATCTTTTCTTTAAAGGCCACCTATTGTTACATGACAGTTTATCTGCCAATCTTGGTTCCCATTTAACCGGGATAATTCTGCTCTCACCCCACTGAATATGGCACTCCTACAATTAAGTGTTTCTTCTCTAGATTGCTCTTTGTCCTTTTCCATAGTTAACCTACAAATTTTGATGCTATGATCACTGTTCCCTAAATGTCCCCTGACTGACATGTGATTTACTTGACCCATTTCATCCCTCTGAGCCACAGCCAACAATGCCTCCTTTGTCATTCAGCTGGAAACATACTGATCAAGAAAATTTTACTGATCACACTTCTGAAATACTTCTCCCTCTTTGCCCTTTACACAATTACTATCATACATTCGGGTAATTAAAGACTCCAATTATTCCAAATATAATCTTTGCACAATGACCATCTCCTACGAGAGGATCTAACAACTGCCCTTTGACATTCAATGGTATTACCATCGCTGAATCATGCATAATCAACATCGTGGGGGTTGCCATTGATCAGAAACTGAGCTGGACTAGCCATATTAATATTGTGGTTATCCGAGCAGGTCAAAGGATAGGAATCCTATGGCAAGTAACTCACCTCCTGACCCCTCAAAGCCTGTCCACCATCTACAAGGTGCAAGTCAGGAATGTAATGGAATACTCTCCTCTTTACTGGATCAGTGCAGCTCCAACAACACCCAAGCAGCTTGACACTTTTCAGGACAAAGCTCACTTGATTGCTACCCCTTCCACAAACAGGCAATCCCTCCACCACCGACGAACAGTGACAGCCATGTGTACCATCTACAAGATGCACTGCAGGAACCCACCAAAGTTCCTTAGGCAACACCTTCCAAACCCATGACCACCACTATCTAGAAAGACAAGAGCAGCAGATACCTGAGAACCCCACCACCAGAGGGTTCCCCAATCACCATCCTGACATGGAAATATATCGCTGTTCCTTCACTGTCGCTGCGTCAAAATCCTGAAACTCCATCCCTAACAGCACTGTGGGTGTACATACTTCTCAGGGACCGCAGTGGGTCACGAAGGCAACTGACCACCATCTTCTGAAGGGCGACTAGGGAGGGACAATAAACGCTGGCCTAACCAGCGATGCCCACATCCCCGAACAGCACCATCGAATGTGTGATGCACTGACAGGTCTTCAAAGCACAGTGAGTATGTATGACTGAAAAGAGAATGGGACAATCTGCCTCAAGCATCTGTGGGTTGATATCACAGAGCGCTGTGAAAATTTCTACTTGCTGAACAGTGCACCCATCACCTTGGGATATCAAAGGCAGCTATCAACTGAGTTTGTGCATCTTTGTCTAGCGCCATGCACAGTCTGGATGCCAGTTTTGACAGGTGTTATCAACCGTGTTTGAAGAGCCTTGTCTCCTAGCAGCCAGCATTAAAGTCTGCTGCAAGTCCAAAGAGGTCAGGGACATTGGGCTGCCGCAGGATGAAAGCATCATGGTAGCTTTGTGCACACCTGCAGAATTATCTTTCTTGTCAATGCACCCCTGCTGTACATCGATGGAATGGGAGGAGTGCTGACAGGTCAAAAATACTCCTCACTGTTACAACGATGTGTGTATTGTCACACATGTGCAGGCAACGGTATCCTCCACCTGTAAGAAGCCAGGCAGAGCGTAAAACCTGAGCGCACACTGATGGATGTTATTGCAGACAAATTTGACACAATTGCCAACTTTAAGAAACAACTGATCAGTCACCTGTCTTATGCATTTGTGAGCTGCTGACTGGGTGATCCTGAATATGCCTCTGATAGAGTCTTGGATTGATTCAGAAGCAAATGTGTTGAGGACAGTCACTGCTGATGCACAGACCCCAAATTCAGAAGGGACCAGTGCTTCGGGGGGGGGGGGGGGGGGGGGGCAGACATCTGTCCCCATCATCGCGACAACCTGATCTTCCCGCGACATTGCTATTTGGACATGTCAAGGAAACGCAACTTCTGCTTATATATCCTGTGTCACGGATAGTATTTTCTGTGGCAGCCTCTCTCTGCCGTTCTCTACCTGATGTCCAGCTGCAGGTCTCTCAACAACAGGCTGCTGTTGCTGCTGGTGATGTTGGTGGTGGTATTGTTCCTCACAAAAAGACCAATCACAGTTTCTGGTGCTGCAATTAACTCTCCAACTGCACCAAGCTAACCCATAGGTTCATGTTAATATTCCATCCCAATGTTTCCACCTGTATGACAATCTAAAACCAAAGGCCTTAACTATAAGGTACTCACTAATAAATCCAAATACTCATAAATACTAATAAGTCCAATAGGGCAGCATGGTAGCACAGTGGTTAGCATCGCTTCACAACTCCAGGGTCCCAGGTTCGATTCCCCGCTGGGTCACTGTCTGTGCAGAGTTTGCACGTTCTCCCTGTGTCTGCGTGGGTTTCCTCCGGGTGCTCCGGTTTCCTCCCACATTCCAAAGATGTGCGGGTTAGGTGGATTGGCCATGCAAATTGCCCTTAGCGTCCAAAAAATGTTAAGTGGGGGTTATTGGGTTATGGGGATAGGATAGATACGTGGACTTCAGTAGGGTGTTCTTTGTAAGGGCCGGTGCAGACTCGATGGGCTGAATGGCCTCCTTTGGCACTGTAAATTATATGATTCTATAATTCAATAGGGAAATAAAGAGAAATATCTTTAGTCAGACACCAAGACTGTGTACAGTTCTGGTCTCCTTACTTGAGAAGGGATGTACTGGCACTTGAAGGTGTGCTGAGGAGATTCACTAGGTTGATTCCGGAGTTGAGAGGATTGGCTTCTGAGGAGAGACTAAGTAAACTGGGACTATACTCATCGGAATTTTGAAGAATGAGGGAGGATCTCATAGGAGCCTATAAAATTATGAAGGGAAGAGATAGGATAGAAGCAGGGAGGTTGTTTCCACTGGTGGATGAAACTAGAACTGGGGGGCATAGCCTATGGGGCGGCACGGTAGCACAGTGGTTATCACTGTTGTTTCACAGCGCCAGGGTACCAGGTTTGATTCCCGACTTGGATCACTGACTGTGCGGAGTCTTCACGTTCTCCCTGCGTCTGTGTGGGTTTCCTCCGGGTGCTCTGCATTCCTCCCACAAGTCCCGAAGACATGCTGTTAGGTAACTTTGGACATTCTGAATTTTCACTCCATGTACCCGAACAGGCGCCGGAATGTGGTGACCAGGGGATTTTCACAGTAACTTCATTGCAGTGTTAATGCAAGCCTACTTGTAACAATAAAGATTATTATTAAAAAATAAGGAAGAGCAGATTAAGGACTGAGTTGAGGAGGAACTTCTTCACCCAAAGGGTTGTGAATCTGTGGAATTCCCTGCCCAGTGAAGCAGCTGAGGCTACCTCGGTAAATGATTTTAAGGCAAAGGTAGACATTTTTGAACAGTAAATGAATAAAGGTTAATGGTGAGCGGGCGGGTAAGTGGAGCTGAGTCCACAAAAAGATCAGGGGCGAAATTCTCCGTTATCGGCGGAAAGTCCGCCGATCGGCGCAAAAAACGGCACAAATCCCACTTGCGTCACGTCATAAAAATGGGCCGATAGTCTCCGGCCCGAAATGGGCTAGCAGCAACGTGACGGGATCCGCGCTTGCGCAATGGTTCACGCCGTGCAGCGTCATACGCGCTGCACGGCGTGACGGCTCATAAGGCCGCGCAGCTCCCCCCCACCCGACCGGAACACCCGACCGCAACACCCGACTGGATGGCTAGCCGTCGCTCAGCCCCGAGGTTCGAGTCACGCGATGTGGAGGCGCTCCTGGACGCGGTGGAGCAGAGGAGGGACGCCCTGTATCCCGGGCACGGCCGCAGAGTTGCCCCACGCCACAGCCGGCGTCTGTGGAGGGAAGTGGCAGAGGCCGTCACCGCTGCGGTCCTGACACCACGGACAGGCACCCAGTGCCACAAGAAGGTGAACGACCTCGTCAGAGCAGGCAGGGTGAGCCTCCCCCATATCCCCCATATCCCCCTCCCCATATCCCCCCTCCCCCATATCCCCCATATCCCCCCCTCCCCCATATCCCCCCTCCCCATACCCCCTCCCCATATCCCCCCCTCCCCCATAACCCCCCTCCCCCATATCCCCCCTCCCCCATACGCCCCTCCCCCATATCCCCCCTCCCTCATATACCCCCCTCCCCCATATCCTCCCCTCCCCCATATCCCCCCTCCCCCATACCCCCCTCCCCCATATCCCCCCTCCCCCATATCCCCCCTCCCCCTCCCCCATATCCCCCATATCCCCCATATCCCCCCCTCCCCCATATCCCCCCTCCCCCATATCCCCCCTCCCCATATCCCCCCTCCCCCATATCCCCCCTCCCCATATCCCCCATAACCCCCCTCCCCCATATCCCCCCCTCCCCCATATCCCCCATATCCCCAAGTGAATCCAGCCCTAACCTTAACCTCTGCAATGCACGCGCAACCGATGGCGTGCATTCATATACCTGACTAACACTGTTGCCTTTTACCCCTGCCACCACCCCCCCTCCCCCCACAGGAGAAGCGCGCACACAACAATAGGGAGCATGTGAGGACTGGAGGAGGGCCCGCTGATGAGAGGCCACTGACCGTACACGAGGAAAGGGCCCTGGAACTGGCTGGCAGACCTGAGGACCGGGAGGTTGCTGATGCAGAGGTCGGGGCCCCACGAGCAAGTGAGCCACCAACAGCCCGTCCCCATATCCCCCCTCCCCTATATCCCCTCCCCCGTATCACCTGATCACTGCCTGATGTCTAACCATGCATGCTTCATTGTGTATCGCAGGACCAAACGTCCAGGCACCCATCCCCGCAGATGCACACCGCCCGCAGGATGCCCCTCGCACACCACGGGAGACAGAGAGACCTGCACCCTCCAGCATGCGACGCCCGCAGGATTCCCCTCGCACACCATGGGAGACGGAGAGACCCGGACCTTCCAGCATGCGACGCCCGCAGGATGCCCCTCGGAGACCACGGGAGACGGAGAGACCCGGACCCTCCAGCATGCGACGCCCGCAGGATGCCCCTCGCACACCACGGGAGACAGAGAGACCCGGACCCTCCAGCATGCGACGCCCGCAGGATGCCCCTCGGAGACCACGGGAGACGGAGAGACCCGGACCCTCCAGCATGCGACGCCCGCAGGATGCCCCTCGCACACCACGGGAGACGGAGAGACCTGGAGCAACAGGGAGACGACATCCCCGTCACGTGCGGGAGCGACCACCCAGCGATGAGGGGGGCAGCCACAGGCCCCCGTCACATCCGAGCCAGGACACCACTACCCAGGACACCACTACCCAGGACACCACTACCCAGGACACCCCTACCCAGGACGACCCTACCCGGGACAGCACTACCCGGGACAGCACTACCCGGGACAGCACTACCCGGGACAGCACTACCCAGGACACCCCTACCCGGGAAGACAAAATACCGGACAGTGACTCAGAGTGGATGGGTGGAGACGAACCCCCACCCCAAAGTGCCATGGACTCAGAGTGGGACGAAGAGCACGACACAACGCCACTGCTGTCACCAACACCCTCCACCATCGCAGAAACACTCACCACGGTTGGGCACTTTAGTGATGAGGCGTCTGGTACACTCACTGTTGCGCACAACACAACCGTCCCGGTACAGCAGGTGGAGGTAGGAGCAGCAGAGGGACCGGGCGGTCGGAGGGCAGCCCAGGCCAAGCGAACATCTGCCGCCCAGATGGATCCCGGGTTCCTGCAGTTACCACACCCACACATAGATCCGATGCAACCACCGACACGGAGACGAGCGAATAGGGTGACGGGTGGCTTGCGGCGGCTGCGGTCGCAGGTGGAGGAGTCCACCCGCGTCCAGGAGCTGGGAGTGGTCCCGGTCATGCGTGCCACCCAGGCTGACACCGCACGGGTGGCGTCCGCGGTGGAGGCAATGGGTGCGACGGTGTCAGACATGGGGAACGGTTTGCGAGGCCTGGGGCCTTCCGTGCAGGCGGCGTCTGTGGCCCAGGAAATAGCTGCCCTCTCACAGGAGGCCATGAGCCAGTGCCAGCGCCAGATGGCAGAGGCGCTCAACGCCATAGCCCAGTCTCAGCAGGCCATGGCCCAGTCTCAGCAGGCCATAGCCCAGTCTCTGCAGGCCATGGCCCAGTCTCTGCAGGCCATGGCCCAGTCTCAGCAGGCCATCGCTGAGGGCACGGCGCCAGTGGCCATGTGCGAGCCGGCGTCTCACTGTCACAGACAGGGTTTGACAACCCCCTGGGCTCCATGGCTGCAAACCTGCAGACCCCTGTCGATACCAGCACGGGCCTCCAGGACTGGCAGCGCCAGATGTCGGGGGCGCGTCGGATGGCCAGTCCGTTCGCATCCCCCACCCATGTAGAGGCCTGGGGGCCATCGGGCACCCCGAGGGAGGAGGAGGTGGTGTGGTCCGTCCCGGCTCCCTCTGTAGGGGAGGTCACGGTACACCGCGACACCTCGGACTCCCCCCCTTCCGTCCCAGGTGCATCGGGTGGGCAACGGGCAGGACAGGCTGGCAGCTCGCCATCCCAGTCGCCCGGGCCGCAGCCTGGCCCATCTAGGCCAGGACGCCCCAGGAAACGGCCGCCAAAGGGATCCAGTGTCAGAGGGCAGGAATCACAGGAGTCCACCTCCAGTTCTGCTGTACCGTCTGGGGAACCACGTAGACGTAGTCAAAGGGCCCGTAAGGCCAAACAATTAGACACTGAGTAAGTTGGCACGGGTGCAGGGCACAGATGAGTTTTAGGGGCTAGGGCACGTGCATGAACTCCTTTGGTTATTAAAGTCAATGTTACACCTACCGAAGCTGCCTTTGTGCTCTGTCCAAAGTGTGCGGGCGTGTCATGTACGTTGAGCGCAAGTGTGTGTGTGAGGGGTGGTCTTACCTCAGCCCCAGGTGAGTCTGCCCCCTTCCCCCTGGGCCGCCATCAACATCCCCCGGGCAGAGGACGGGACCGTGCGCTGCAGTGTCACAGCCGCATGCAGGGATGGTCCGGGTGGATGGTGGTACTGTGGCCATGGGTCAGACATAGTCCAACGATGTAGAGCCAGGAGCTCATCGGAGGCGGGTTGTCATCATCCTCCATGGCCTGCGATAGACACGCGTCCACCCGCAACTGGGTGAGTCCGGCCCGTTGTGCCGCCGGTGGATTGGCAATTGGGGGGGGTGATGTGCATGCGGGTGGGATGTGTGGGGTTGGGGAGGGGGGTGAGGGTGCTGGGTGGGTGGATGGGTGGGGGGGGTGGGTGGTCGGCTGTTGTCATGGTGTGCGGTCTGTGGCCATACTACCCGATTCCCACGCCCATCTAGTCAGTGAAGCGGGCGTCTATCAGTCTGTCCAGTGCCCGCTGGGCCAGCCGGTAACGGTGGACAGCCACCCGCCTGTGTCTACCCCGTCTGCCCTGACCATTGCCCCCATCCCCCTCATCTGGGGAGGACTGGGCCTCTTCCTGCTGCTCCTCCACTCCGCCCTCCTCTGCCTGCGGCACATCACCCCTCTGCTGGGCTATGTTGTGCAGGACGCAGCACACCACAATGATGCGGCCGACCCTATCTGACCGATACTGGAGGGCGCCCCCAGAGAGGTCCAGGCACCTGAAACGCATCTTCAACACGCCAAAGCACCTCTCGATCACTCCCCTTGTCGCTACATGGGCATCATTGTAGCGGTTCTCCGCCTCATTGCGTGGCCTCCGTATAGGCGTCATCAGCCACGATCGCAATGGGTAGCCCCTGTCGCCCAGCAACCAGCCCCTCAGCCGGGGATGGCGTCCCTCGTACATGCCGGGGATGGATGACCGCGACAACACGAATGAGTCGTGTACACTGCCTGGGTGACGGGCGCAGACGTGCAGCATCATCATGCAGTGGTCGCAGACCACCTGTACGTTCATTGAATAGGTCCCCTTCCTATTAGTGAACACGGCCCTGTTATCTGCAGGTGGCCGCACGGCGACGTGCATCCCATCGATCGCGCCCTGGACCATGGGGAACCCGGCCACGGCAGAGAAGCCCACGGCCCGGGCATCTTGGCTGGCCCGATCCACGGGGAAGCGGATGTAGCGGTGTGCCATGGCATAAAGAGCATCTGTCACTGCCCGGATGCACCGATGCACCGATGTCTGCGATATGCCGGACAGGTCCCCACTCGGTGCCTGGAATGACCCCGTTGCATAAAAGTTCAGGGCCACCGTAACCTTGACGGACATGGGGAGAGGGTGTCCCCCGCCAGTGCCACGCGGTGACAGGTGTGCCAGCAGGTGGCAGATGTGTGCCACGGTTTCCCGGCTCATCCGGAGTCTCCTCCTGCATTCCCGGTCCGTGAGGTCCTGGTATGACTGCCGGGGCCGGTACACACGGGGCGCCCTCGGGTGCCTCCGTTGCCGTGGGCCGCGACGTCCTCCTCCCCCTCCTCGTCCTGTCGGTCAGGTGTCCCTCCAGCCTGGGCGGCTGCCGCCTGCCCCTCTGCGGCAGCCTGCGCCGCCTCTCTGGCACGCTCCTCCTCCTCCTCCTCCTCCTCATCCAGGGCAACATTGACATGAGCGGCTGCCACCACGGCGGCCAACATCGCTGGATGGTCTGAAAACATGACGGCCTGGTGGGGGGGAGGGGAACGACGACATGTCATCATTGCCCATATCCCCTCCTCCCCCCAGCCAGGTGGCATGGACCGCATGGGTCCAACTGTTGGAGGCTGGCACCTGGCCAGGTGGATCAACTCATTTGCCCTCCCATCACCCACCCCAGCACGGATCCCCTCCCAAACCCCCAACCTCCACCCCAGCACGGACCCCCCCCCCCAACCTCCACCCCAGCACGGACCCCCCCCCCCCCAACCTCCACCCCGGCACGGACCCCCTCCCCAACCTCCACCCCAGCACGGACCCCCCCAACCCCCACCCTCCACCCCAGCACTGACCCCCCCGCAACCTCCACCCCGGCACGGACCCCCCCCCCCCCAACCTCCACCCCGGCACGGACCCCCTCCCCAACCTCCACCCCAGCACGGACCCCCCCAACCCCCAACCTCCACCCCAGCACGGACCCCCCCCAACCCCCAACCTCCACCCCGGCACGGACCCCCTCCCGGCACTCCCCCGGAGCCCAGCCTACTCTCACCACCCCCCCCCCCCCGCCGCACACACACACAAGCCGAGACACACCTCTCCTCACGCAATCAGTCTGCGGCCACGCCATTTCCTGCCCAGAGCCAACCCCCCAGGCCGTCACTCACCTCCTCGCTGGTCGGCGTGAGCCTGGAGCACCGGGTCACGCCGATGAAAAGGAGGTTTGATTGACGTCGACGTGAACGGTGATCACGTCGACGGGACTTCGGCCCATCCGGAAGGGAGAATATCGGCAGGCCGAAAATCGGCTGCCTTGCGCAGACCCGTGACATTCTCCGCGGCAGCGGCGCCATTAACGCCCCGCCGACTTTTCTCCCTTCGGAGACTTCGGCGGGGGCGGGATTCACGGCGGCCAACGGCCATTCTCCGACCCGGCGGGGGGTCGGAGAATGACGCCCCAGGTATGAGCTTACTGAATGGCGGAGTAGGCTCGAGGGGCCAGATGGCCTACTCCTGCTCCATGTTCTTATGTTCTTGTGTTTAATGTGGAACTCACTAGCTTAGGGAGGTTTGAGGCAACGGTTGGCTTCAAACGGGTCTCGGCTAGTCCATGTGAATAGCGCTCACAGATAAATAGTGACAGAAAGTCAGACAATGCAAGGACACTTTTTCCCTTGCCCAAATCGATTCCTTGCCCAAAAATCAAGTGCAAGCCCTCTCTTTTCCAAGCATTTAGCCAGATCCTCTGCATTTCTGGCATTCTGTATTTCTAGTTTTTTTTCAAGCCCATTAATAAAGCCGCAGAAATTTATATTGTCAAAATGGGAGACTCGGGTCAAGATCAATTCAGCAGAAACCAGCTGAGGAAGCAACAGTCTGTTAAATTTAATGTTGGGAAATGGTGCACAGCTGTGTAAATGCAGCAAATTACAAGTATCAGTAAAAGATTTTACAACACACTATAAGTACATTCTTATTAAAAATAATTGAGTCCCAAAATAGTCAATAAACTTCCTGACTGACCAAAGCCAGCTGTCATGTTCAGCAGCCTCTTCGAGCTGGTTGTCAGAACAGCAATGAAACAGAGAGGGAACGGACCATCACATCACACTTAAATGAGGAAGATGAAAACAGCATATTCCAGCCTCCAAAGAACATCGTGTATCCATGCAGTTGTCTTTTTGACCTCAATTTTGCAGTCCTGCATATTTCTGTGTGTCTACCCCGCCCATTTCAATGTGATACGCTCATTCAGAAACAGATCAAAACGGGTCCGCAGAAAGGTGTAGAGATGCGGGCAGAATATGCCCGCAGCAATGTCCCTCGTTAAAACATTCACAGAAATGTGGTTCTGCCAGGAACTGACAGTGTTGTCACGTGACACCAGTTCGTGTAGATGGCTACGCTTGGGGAAAAAGAAAAACATCTGAAAAAGGAAAAATGTGGCGCGGTGGTTAGCACTGCTGCCTCACGGTGCCAAGGACCTGGGTTCGATCTCGGCCCTGGGTCACTGTCCTTGTGAAGTTTGCACATTCTCCCTGTGTCTGTGTAGAGCTCACCCCCACAACCCAAAGATGTACAGGGTAGGTGGATTGGCCACGCTAAATTGCTCCTTAATTGGGAAAAAAAAAGAACTGGATGCTATAAATTTATGAGAAAAGAAATGAAAAAGGAAATATGCTAACTTTCAAAAATGTTAGGATATAATTGCTTCGGACAGATGTGGATGCGCACAAGCGTATCTGCTACCAGGGAGGGTAGTGTTCGCGGAAGAAATTGCTATATGTGTCAGGATTGGTACAATAAAGATGTCTCAAAGTATTGTAATAGCACAGGTCAAGGGAAAACCAGCAGGCAAGGGGTTAAACATATACCAAGGGAAAACCAGCAAGCAAGGGGTTAAAGTCACCCACATTGGAAATGATTTAATCATCTCACAGAGCATTTGAATATGAAAAGGGGAATACAGGAGGCCCCAGTAAGTCTAAGGGATCCATTGTCCAATATATTCGCACCTCTTCTAGAAGTTAAATATGTTAAGCACAAACCCATGAGATTGTAAGGAAACATTGTATTTATTCTTTAATCGTTTTTCCATACTGGGACCAGAAAATATTCATACTGATCACTTTGTATTGTTCCGAATGATTCAGTAACATCAATACCTGCTTGTGACTCCGAAGAACTTTAAATATATATGTATGTAATTCTGAGGACAGGCAGAGCTAACTTTTGCGAGCTACAGGATAGTTGCAAAATCTACCTTTCCTGTGTGCACACAGTTTTTCCGAATTAAACAAAGTTTTACCAACACCACGCGGTCGAGAACAGACTTTGAGGTTTTTCGTCCCTCCAGCAGGTAGTATTTCTATTGGTGCTAATTTTGAGAGGAGTAGGTTGTTCAGCCCTCTTGAGCAAAAATGCACAGGGAAAAAAAGTCATGGGGTTGCATTTTGTTGTAAAGCCATTTTCTATCTCAAAAAAGACTTTAAAGCATTTACTGGCCACAATCACTGACTGAGTTTTAAAAGGCTGAAACAGCATTCCAGTGACTTGAAATAGCAGTTTCCAAGATGGTGAAATTGCGCCTCAGAAATTCCAAAACCATTATAATAGAGTCAACCTGTTCAGAAGACACCATCGGAAACAATCATCCCCTAAGCCGTTCACAAAATATGCGGACAATCATTGGGTCTTCAACTGGGTGTGAACCAAGGATTAGATATACTCACCTCATACAATAAACTCTAGCTGAGAGAGGAATTCATCCAGCCACAATGTTATGAAGGCTCCACTTTCTCAACCTTGCCCTTCACCTGAGGTGTGGTGATCCAGAGGTTAAATTACCACAAGATTGTAAAACCATTTTTCTTCATCAGAAATAAGAAGAAATTAGGTATAATTAACCTAAAGCTCAGTTTGAGGACATCCCAGAGAATGGCATGTGAACATGCAGATGGGTGGAGCTCAGAGTGGTTCTATGGTTTCAACTTAGCTGGCTGTTTGTTGGGAAGAGTTATTTGCATTTTGGACTTGATGTGCAGCTCACTGAAAAATAACCAAGTAAATGGTTGTCAGATAGCCCTGCGCTGTGAGGAGATGTAAAAACAAAATTATCATTGACCATGCGGAGTTTGGGTGAGGCCTAATCTCAGTTTGAATTTTGTGAGGGAATGAAAACTGGAAGATTACTTAGTTTGAAACTTGTGGGAAGGGTCTACAGTGGTACTTCACAGAGTTTTGTGCCAATTATAATAGCTTATTGTCACAAGTAGGCTTCAATGAAGTTACTATGAAAAACCCATAGTCACCACATTCCGGCGCCTGTTTGGGGAGGTTGGTACAGGAAGGCCGGTACAGGAATTGAACCCGCGCTGCTGGTCTTGTTCTGCATTACATGCCATCTGTTTAGCCCACTGTGCTAAACCAGCCCCTTGAAGCAAATAACGCAACCAGTAGCTTAGCTTGGAAGTATTAAAAAATAATTAGAACAAGGGATTCATGCATTCACAGTGAAGAAAGAGTAAGTTAAGGCTTTATCTCTGAGAATAGTTGGAGTTTAGGAGAATGAAAGGTAGTTTCCAGATGACTGGCATATTTATGGTGGTCCTGACAGGTGTAAATAACTTTAAAGTTTGATTTGTCTTACAAGAGAATTATTGGGGTTAGAGAGAAGTAAATCTGAGTGCATAACATATGCAGTTATAAACCATAGAACCGCGGAATGGCAGTGCAGTGGTGTTAGCACTGCTGCCTCACGGCACTGAGGTCCTGGGTTCGATCCCAGCCCTGGTGTTTGTCCCTTAATTGGAAACAAAATGAATGGGATACTCTAAATTTATATTTTCAAATTAACCAGAGAACAATAGAACGCCTACAGTGCAAAATTATGCCATTCGGCCACTGAGTCTGCACTGAGCCTCTGAAAGAGCACCCTCCCCGGCAGTAATCTTCATTACCCCATGAAACCGACACATCTTTGGACTCTCAGGGGCAATTTTTTTAGCATGGGCTAACCACCTAATCTGCACATTTTTGGACTGTGGGAGGAAACTGGAGCATGGCGAGGAATCCCATGCACACATTGGGTGAACATGCAAACTCCACACTGACAGTCACCCAAGGCTGGAATTGAACCTGGGTCCCTAGTGCTGTGAGGCAGAGGGGCTGTCGTGTTCTACAGATTACTGCAATATAACTGTTAAATTCCACCTCACAATGACAGATTAGTGAGAGACCCTCTCAGAAAGCTACCCCCGTTATCTTTAAGCACCAACTGCTGCAATTAGTAAGTTGAGACAGGGTCCCAATTTTGAAGGAAGGCTGAGAATAGTAGAGTTAAGTCTTCTTCAGTGGCAGCAGAGCAATGAATAATAATCGCTTATTGTCAAAAGTAGGCTTCAATGAAGTTACTGTGAAAAGCCCCTAGTCGGCACATTCCGGTGCCTGATCGGGGAGGCCGTAATGGGAATTGAACCCGCGCTGCTGGCCTTGCTCTGTACTGCAAGCCAGCTGTTTAGCCCACTGCACTAAACCAGCCCCTAATACAAAGGCTCCTGCTTTTTCATGGCTCCACATCGACTTGGGCTCTTTTCAAGTGCTCTCACCTGCAAACATCCACAGACATCATTTTAATATTAAAATGAATGCTAATGAGATGGAAATCAGTGCACACTATTTTCTCAGTGGGAATAGGCTCTGTGTTCAGATTGCTCATTTAAAGTGGGTCATCAGGATTGAGCGCATAGTGGGCTGACAGGAAGTCAGTGATTAAATAGGAAATCAGTTCATCCTGAGCGTACATGAAAGTACCCCTCAGCTTTGGTTTAGTAAGAGCTGAACCTTTCACTGTGCTTTTCTCCACAGCTTGCTTGTTTTCGGAGATTGCTGTTCTAGATTTTTGGGCGCAATGTTTATCATTGCTAAAATCAAAATTATAAATATGGTTATTTATCTTCTGTATTATTTGTATGTGGAAGAAGTGGATGAGAGGACACAAATGAGGCAAATTGTTCACTCCTGTCCTTATTTTTCTTATGTCCTTTCCTTGCATACCAAAAGCGTCAGTACTCTGGGCACCACAGTATAAATTATGCTGGTCTTGCTCAAGATCTTGGTAAGGATCTTACAAATTACCCACAAAACAGTTCAACCCTCAGATTGGAAGATTTTCCTCCACTTTCCCTCGTCAGAATGCTCTGCAGCGCCATGATTCAATATTTAAACAGCGAGATAGCCAGATTGTGCTGAAATGCACGCTAATATTACTCACTTTTATATAGATAGAGTGAGAAATGTAACGGGAACAAAACAGAAGTAGGAGAAGACTGAAGTGCCAGAAGATGTTTTACCAGCACCACATGTAAACAGTTGATATTGTTTCTCACGATCTCGCAGGCTCAGACTTTTTATAAAAGTCATTTGCTAATATATACATAAAATATGATTCACTTTCAATCATTGAAAATTCATGTTTGTGATCATTGAATCATGAACTGAAGTAGCAGAAGAAGGTAGCCATTCAGTCCTTCATCCTGTGCTGGCCCTCCAAATGTGTTATCCTATTAGTTCCACTCATCAGTTATTTTCCCACAGCCCTGACTTTATTTTCTCTTCCAAGTATTTAGCTAATTCATTTTTCAGAAATATTATTATCTGTTTCCACTATTACAACATACGTAGAACATACAGTGCAGAAGGAGGCCATTCGGCCCATTGACTCTGCACCGACACACTTAAGCCTTCACTTCCACCCTATCCCCAGAACCCAATAACTCCTCCTAACCTTTTTGGTCACTAAGTGCAATTTATCATGGCCAATCCACGTAACCTGCATGTCTTTGGACAGTGGGAGGAAACTGGAGCACCCAGAGAACCCACGCAGACACGGGGAGAACGTGCAGACTCCACACAGACAGTGACCCAGCGGGGAATCGAACCTGGGACCCTGGTGCTTTGAAGTCACAGTATTATCCACTTGTGCTACCGTGCTGCCCAAGCTTCCAGCTCATGCATTGCATATCATAACTCGCTGTGTAAAAATATTATTGCTCATATCGCCCGAAGGTGAGGAAAGGAGGGGCGTAGGCGGGAGAGGTGTGGAGCGGGGGGGGGGGGGGGTCACGGCTAGTATGGGTGGTCCTGAAGTCTGCTGCCTCATTGTTTAAAGGTTCTAGAGGACAATATCTGTGATGTTTAAAAGTTCTTAGATGATTCTGTTAGTCTGATGCCTATGACATGAGAGTATAGGGTGGCTGTGGGCCACATTGGGTGGGGTGGGGGGGGGGTGGTTGGGGAGTGTTGGGGTGGGATGGAAGTCAAGGAGGAAGGCCTAAGGGGCTGGTTGGATGACACCCTGAAAGGAAATGTGCCTAACCGTGGCCCACGTAGTGATCAACTTTACCCGTGTCGCTCCACATGCCCCATGGCATCAAGGAGTCCCCTTCAGATAAAGAAAGGGGCTCCACTCAATATTCAACCGGTGTGTGACCACCAGATGCGATTCATGCATGTGTGTGCACGTTTTCCAGGTAGCGTGCATGACAGCTACATCCTCAAACAATCGCAGATCCCTGGCATTTTCGAAGGTCACCCCAGGGATGGCTTATAGGGGACAAGGGGTATCCCCTGAGGACATGGCTGATGATGAAAGTGCAGTAGCCAGTTACCACAGCAAAGACCATGTACAACAAGGCTCACAATGCCACCCAGTCAGTGATAGAAAATGCATCGGCCTCCTGAAGGTACGATTCTGCTGCCGCGACAAGTCTGGCGGGGCCCTCCAGTATAGCCCCCAGAGGGTCTGCCGCGCTGTGGTGGTCTGCTGTGCCCTATATAATCTGACTGTGCAGCGAGGTAATGACCCTCATGGGGAAGGCCTGGAGGGGCGGCACATGCCATCAGATGAGGAGTATGTTCAGAAGGAAGTTGAGGAAGAGGCCGATGAGGATCCAGAAGATGGAGGCCAGGCGGGACGAGAGTGTGTATGGGTAGGAGGGTTAAAGATGACCTGATTGCCTTCGACTTCATGGAGTAGGACCAGCATGTTGCTGTCCAGCACAACAACCCCACCTAGGATGTTGTGCCCCATCTGCGAGCAGGGAATGAAGGTTTCAGAAATCCTCTTCGTTCCCGCTGCCCGGCCGACGCAGGAGAGTGATGATGATTTGCTGGGAGGAATGGTCTGTGATGCTCCTCAGCTATTCCTTATGTCTGACTCTTGCCTCTCAGCTGCCAGAAGGCTGACTCCCCGGCTCATGTCACAGTGAGGTTCCGTCCTACACTCCTTTGTCATTTAGCTCCAGAGGGGTATTGCTTAAACTTACAACCCTCCCACAATGCCTGGGTGTGTTTCCAATATGTACATCAGAGGTGGAGGTGGCACACTGCCTTCCAAGCCCTGTTGTCTGCAATGCCCTTGGCGAGTGTTGCTTGGAGGGCCCTATCCTATTGTTAGGTGGCACTGGTATTGCCACTTCACCCTGTTCTGCCCATTGCACGTGAGTTCTGCCAGCCTCAGGAAGGGGGGATTCAGATTAGCTGGTCACTCCCAGGGTCTCCTGGGTGGAAGTCCCCAGAATGTACTCAAGTGGATCCTTCTCCCTCCAGATGCCCGTGGGCCCCTGGGTTACTCCATGGGATGGAGGGTTAGCTGGTGTGAGCTCCAGAATCTTCACAATCATTTGGCGTTGCCAGTCCTGGAAGCCCGCCAGTGTCTGCACCATGCAGTTGAAGCCCTCAGCCATGGACCTCAGGGGCTGAGCCATCGTTCAGAGTTCTCCCATCATGCATCTAACCTCTCGACCCAGACTTTCCACTGCGGAAAGTTTTGGCTGGGTGCTACTACGCATCATCGGCACCATCTCCTGTGACTGAAGGCTTTGGGACTCATCCATTCGGTCTTGCAGTCACAGGAGTGTAGCTGACAACCCCTCCTGGTCTTCCAGCTCTGTCTTTGCAGCCCCAGCAGCTGAGGGATGAACGTGTCCAGAGGTACCGCACCTGAATGGGGCACAGCCTAGTCCTAGGATCCAGCAGACTTCTAGCTGACCGATCCCTGGGATGTTCCTGCTTCCACCTGACATGCATCAGGAGCTGTGTGGTACTAACCAGATAGTGACCCAGCTGTGTGGTACTAACCAGATAGTGACCCAGCTGTGTGGTACTAACCAGATTGTGATCCAGCTGTGTGGAACTAACCAGATAGTGACCCAGCTGTGTGGTACTAACCAGATAGTGACCCAGCTGTGTGGTACTAACCAGATAGTGACCCAGCTGTGTGGAACTAACCAGATAGTGACCCAGCTGTGTGGTACTAACCAGATAGTGACCCAGCTGTGTGGTACTAACCAGATAGTGACCCAGCTGTGTGGTACTAACCAGATAGTGACCCAGCTGTGTGGCACTAACCAGATAGTGACCCAGCTGTGTGGTACTAACCAGATAGTGACCCAGCTGTGTGGTACTAACCAGATGGTGACCCAGAAGTCTGCCTGCTAAGTTTGCCCACCGAGGTTTGTGTCTCTGTGATGGTGGATAGCGTGGGTGATAGTTGTGATGCCTCAGATGTGCCCTCATCCGCAGCTCTTCTTACCTGGCGCTGAGGGGGAACTGTGGGACACTGCTGGTGTATGGGCCAGGCTCTGCACTTGGTGTTCCTGCAAGGCAAGGGACATGGTTTTAGTACATGGCCTGGTCAAGGGTTTGGACAACAAAGCACTCAATTAAGAACATAAGAACTTAAGAACTAGGAGAAAGAGTAGGCAATTCAACCCCTCACGTCTGCGCTGCCATTCAATATGATATGATCGGCATGGTAGCACAGTGGTTAGCACTGTTCCTTCACAGCGCCAGGGTCCGATTTCCTCCCACAAGTCCCGAGAGATGTGCTTGTTAGGTAATTTGGACATTTTGAGTTCTCTGTACCCGAACAGGCGTCGGAATGTGGCAACTCGGGGCTTTTCACAGTAACTTCATTGCAGTGTCAATGTAAGCCTACTTGTGACAATAAAGATTATTATTATTATTATCATGGCTGATCGCCTCTCGGCATCAACTCCACTTTCCTGCTCGATCTCCATAACCCTTCAACCCATTGCTAATTTAAAAACTGCCTGTCTCCTCCTTAAATTTACTCAGTCTGATCACCTGGATGAAGGTACAGTGTCTCCTCACTTCTCTCACAGGCCCATCTCACCCTCGGCATAGGCCTGCTCCAGTTCCTACATGCAAGCTCCATGGCCCTCTCCTTAGTCAGGATCCTCAGCTCGGGCATCTCACTGCCAGTTTTCTGTTGCTCCTGTTGGTTGTGGGTGAGCTTCTCTTGCAGAATCAAAAAGGGGGATAATGTGAGCTCGATGCCTGGTGGGTCACTTTGTGTCACCCGGCATTTGTGGGCACTGTGCCGAAGCAGGGAGGGGTTCTGGTGAGGAGTGCTGGGGGGTGTTTGAGGGTGCTGGTGGCAGGTAGGGTTCTGGGACCCTGCGAGGTGGCGGCATGCGTGATTGAGGTGACATTGCAGGGAGTGACAGAAGGGTGGAGTGCAGAGAGGAGACTGGCAGTACTTACTCTTGATGGAGTAGATCATTCATCTTTTTTCTGCATTGCATGCCCATCCTCTTGGCCAGGCTACTGACACTGACCAGTGTTGTCAGCATCTTCCAGGCAGGATTCATCACCTTGATGGAGGACCTCCTGCCAGCCGGAGAGGAAATTGATGCCCACTTCTACCTCACGGTATCCAACTGAGGGCCCCCTCTGTAAATCTTGGAGCTGGTTTCCTCGCTGCATCCTCCTGACTTGAATGAGAGCTGGTGCTGTGGAGCTGTTTAAGTGCAGGGCCCCTTCATTGAAGTGCTCGAATGACCCCCGGACTGGTGACTCAGATGCTTCGGGCCTCATACACGGCATTTTTCATGAGGGGAAATTTATTTCCCCCCCATGCGCTGAAAATTGTGGTAACGATTTTGCCGCCGGGGCCGCCGGTAATCACACTGATTTTCTCAATGAAAATTACACTTGGTAATTATTTTGGAACATTCCGTCCTATGGGTGGACAGAGGATCATGGAGGCAACAATGAATCCACTCTCAGTCATTAAAAACCTTTTCGGAAATCTGCTCTGCCTTCATGAGTGATAAGGGCTGACTCCATGAAGTAAGTGCCTTTACAGCACTGTTTGTGGGCCGCGGGAACAGGAGGGTTTCCTCCAGTCCCAGAAAGCTAACCCCGCAAATCTCTCTCATGTTCACTATCTCCCCACCACCTCCCAAATCTCTCCTGCCTAACTTCCCACCCAATTACCAATTCCTTGAACACCAAACACCAATGCCTCCATTTATTACAAACCCAGTCTCTCCTCAGTGATTTTTTGGCTTCCTCACCCTTGATCCCCATGGTCTGCTGTCAACCACATCTCGAGCTCTACCCCTGCACCATGACTAAACCTACCTGTTTGTTGGCTGTGGCCTTGTGCTCCAGCCTTATCCACCCCACTGGCAGTCAACCCCATCAGTCAAACTGACTGTTGGACAGGGAACAGACAGAAAAAGTTTCAAAATGTTGGAAGATGAAGAGTTAAAAGTTGAACTCCATGGCATTTTGGGAAAGTAAATCTTCAGGTTTCTCAACCATAACATCTTCCTCCTTGCCCCAACCAGAAAACACGTGCCAATAATTATTGCTGCGGGGGGCAGGGATTTCCAGTTGGCAATGTGGACAATTGATATCAGACCTGCCCACAGCTAGGCAACCATGAGGGTCTCACATTGGGACCTCACCTCCTTCTGTGAAGAAGCCCACCATCATGGCTGCCAGGCCAAAGCTGTGCCTGCTGATCCTGCCATGATCACCTTCAGGCAACTGAATATTTCAATTTTTAAAAAAATTATTCAGAGGACACCTCCCTGTTGAGGTTCCCCCTCATTGTCCATCACAAATCAACAGCTGATGGGGCCACCTATGTGCCAATTCTGGGTGGTGGGGTGGGGGTGGGCCTCCCCTCTGCCACAGGAACCCGACTGCTTTCCTTGATTGGACAGTGAGTCTGCTTCCTGCCAATAATTGGCCTGGTCCTTTAAAAATCCAAGTGGGCGTGTGTGTCTGGAACACACCCTGCAAGGCCAGGACACAAAACCTGTTCTAAACTCAGGTTTCCAACTGAGGGTGGAAAATTCTCTATTTATAAAGACAAAGACCCCATCAGTTTTTTTATCAGCCTTTTCAACTTGTCCAGCATTTCAAAGACTTGTGTGTAATCACCTCCAAATCTCTCTGTTCCTGCCCCCACTTCAAAATTGCACAATTTTGTTTATACTGTCTTTACTCTTTGTACCAAATTGAATCACTTCACATTGGTCTGTTTGAAATGTTGTCTGCCTCGTGTCTACTAATTTCACCAGTCTCATTGTGTCCGCCTGACGTCTGTCACTATCCTCCTCACTGTTTACCACATTTCTGATTCTGGTGTCATTTGCAAACTTTGAAATCATTCCCTGTGTACCTAAGTCTGGAGCATTATGAGGAGAGATTGACATTTGAGGAGAGATTGACGAGGTTGGGATTGTTCTCGCTGGAGTTCAGAAGAATGAGGGGGGATCTCATGGAGACTTATAAAATTTTAATGGGACTAGACAGGGTAGATGCAGGAAAGATGTTCCCAATGATGGGTGTGTCCAGAACCAGGGGTCACAGTCTGAGGATTCAAGGTAAACCATTTCAGACATGATAAGGAGACATTTCTTCACACAAAGAGTGGTGAGCCTGTGGAATTCATTACCACAGGAAGTAGTCGGTGCTAAAACATTGAATATATTCAAGAGGCAACTAGATGCAGCACTTGGGGCGAATGGGATCAAAGGCTATGGGGAGAATGCAGGATTAGGCTATTGAGTTGGATGATCAACCATGATCGTGATAAATGGCGGAACAGGCTCGAAGGGCCAAAAGGCCTCCTCCTGCTCCTATCTTCTATGTATCTATGTATCTATGTATAATACCATGAATAATATCGCAGGATGTGGCACACCCCTGGCTCTGGAACGCAATACATCTGTGTAATGCCACCAGAAGCGGCACTAGGCAAACACATTTCTCTTCCCAAACAGTTTTCTGCTCTCAGAAAATGTCATGATTCCATTGGTGAGCTCATTTCAATTTTCCACTGTGGGTATGTATCCCTTTCCCGCACAGTGTTGGGTGGCACGGTGGCACAGTGGTTAGCATTGCTGCCTCACCGCTCCAGGGACCCGGGTTCAATTTCAGCCTTGGGTGACTGTGTGGAGTTTGTACCTTCTCCTCATGTCCGTGTGGGTTTCCTTCGGGTGCTCCGGTTTCCTCCCACAGTCCAAAGATGTGCAGGTTAGGTGGATTGGCCATGCTAAACTGCCCCTTAGTATCCAAAAAGGTTGGGTGGGGCTACTCGTGTTTGGGTATAGGGTGGGGGCATGGGCCTAGGTAGGTTGCTCTTTCAGAGGGTCGGTGTAGACTCGATGGGCTGAATGGCCTCCTTCAACACTGATTCTATGTGATTCTCTGATTCTAGTGTAATTTGGACTTGGGTCGTTTGAGATTTGAAAGCACAACCTGGAGGAGCAAAGGGAGAAAATAATATCCTGAACTTTCCAATGTTATATTTCCACTATAAATCATCGTAGCAAGTAATCCAATTACTCTTTTGTGCATGAATGCAAATATTTCACTGCGTAAATTTTGCCACTGTAATTATATGACTGGAAAAAATTATGACTGTGAAAAATAATTTGCATACTGCTGAAATGGTCGTGCGGGCCACGTGCACAAGCTAAGTCGAGTTTTCACCCGCAGATTTAAAGAAGGCCACATGGGACAAGCCTTTCCAGAAATGTTTTAATAGCCCCAAACCTCATCACATTGTCAGTGCTGTTGAGGTATGAGGGCAACAGCAGGTGCTGGACATCTGAAGGAAAAACACAAAAAGTTGACACCGATCTGTACCTGAAAACGCGAGCAGCATGGGCTAATATTTTGGGGAGAGATCGAGTTCTTTTCAAAGTAAAATAAATGCGACCTTGGTGCCTTGGTGAAGAACAAAGGGTTCAGGACGTGGAAATGGCGGGTGCAACCGTTAGTTCTGAAATGCTCAAAGATAGTCGACTGAAATTAAATTGTGCGCACAGATTAAAGGATTGAATGGCTTGCATTCACGATTTAACTTAAACCCGATGATTTTTTTTATTCGTTCATGGGATGTGGGTGTCGCTGGCTGCGCCAGCATTTATTACCCATCCCTGAGGGCATTTAAGAGTCAACCAAATTGCTGTGGATCTGAAGTCACATGTAGGCCAGACCAGGTAAGGACAACAGATTTCCTTCCCTGAAGGACATTAGTGAACCTGATGGTTTTTTTGCAACAATCGACAGTGGTTTCATGGCCATCACTAAGCTTTACATTCTAGATTTGTAGGCAGGATTTGAGCCCAGGGCCCCAGAACATGATTCTGGGTCTCTGGATTACTAGTCCAGTGACAATACCACCACACCACTGCCTTCCCCAAAATATTAACAATACTAACAATAAATTCATATCAAGTGACCTTTTTCTTAAAATGCTTCTGCGGAGGTCAGTGTAAGCCAATGCCTGTACGTTCTATCTGATATTAAACTATAAAACACAGAAAGCATATCCCTCCGAGATTTCTGCAAGATTACTTAGTGAGTAACTAAACTGTACAGACCAAAGTTTGATTTAGCATGTCTCGCCTTGGTAACCACTTGTTCTAGCATCCACAGAGCAGAAAGGGAAAATCAAAAGAGATCCTGGGCAGGATTCTCCGACCCCCCGCCGGGTCGGAGAATCGACGTGAATCCCGTCCCGCCACCCCGACATCGGCAGCCGGATTCGCAGGCGCCGGTTATTCGGCGGGGGTGGGAATCGCGTCGTGCTAGTTGGGGGCCGTTGGCAGCAGCCCGCCCCCCCCGGTGATTCTCCGCTCTGCGATGGGCCGAGTGGCCGCCCGTTTTCAGCCGGTACCACCGGCGTAAATCAAGCCAGGTCCGTACCGGCGGGACCTGGCTCTGCGGGTGGCCAGTGGAGTACTTGGGGAGGCGCGGGGGGATCTTGCCCCGGGGGGGGGGGGGGGACCCCAAGGTGGCCTGGCCCATGATCGGGGCCCACCGATCCGCGGGCGGGCCTGTGCCGTGGGGACACTCTTTCCCTCCGCGCCGGCTGCTGAAAACATCCACCATGGCCGGCGCGGAGAAGAACCCCCCCGCGCATGCGCTGGGATGACACAAGGACATGCTGGCGCCCCACGCATGCGCCAACTTGCGCCGGCCGGCAGAGGCCATTTGGCACCGGTTGGTGTGGCGCCAAGCTCTTCGGCGCCAGCTGGCCCGACGCCGGAGTGGTTCATGCCACTCCTCGGCGCCGGTACGGCCAGCCCCGCCGGTTAGGGGAGAATCCCGCCCCCCTATTGCCTGATCATCATCCATTGGTCCTCTCTGGGAATGTAGAGAATCAAGATCAGCTTTGATGCAATCATCTTGATTTCCTTCGTGGCTCACAGATGAATGGTGTCAAAGTAAAGTGTGTGTATTTCAGTTCACTCAGGTCGTCTGAGTTGCCGTGGCAACATGGGCTTTGGCATGCGTGTTGTAGTCTGGAGCTATGGACAATGATGGTCGAGGCTCCAGCTTTCTTTCCATCACGCAGCAGACCAGGAATCTCTCCCACTCTTACCACCTGCCACAGGTGTGAGACTGAAGGCCATTGAGCTGGAAAAGTGGTAGTTTCTCTCTCACCAAGATGCTGCCAGACGTGCTGAACATTTCCACCATTTCCTGGGTTGTTTCTTTCCAGATTTCCAGCATATGCTGTATTTTGGTTCTGTGCAAGAGTGAGATATTGCTGATGCTGAGAATCTAGAATGAAGGCAGGCATGTTAGAAATGCTCAGCATATCTGATGAAAGATGAGGTAGCACAGTGGCGCAGTGGTTAGCACTGCTGTCTCACGGCGCTGAGGTTCCAGGTTCGATCCCAGCTCTGGGACACTGTCCGTCTGGAGTTTGCACATTCTCCCCGTGTTTGCGTGGGTTTCGCCCCCACAACACACAGATGTATAGGGTAGGTGGGTCCTCTAAAACTATTTTTTTTAAAAATCTGATGAAAGACCATCAGCCTGAAACATTGGGCTGGATTTAACCAGGCAGGTCTGATGGCAGGGACGTGTAAGATCAAATGGGCACCATGCCCACTGCCGAACAGCCAAACCCTGCCCTTGCTACAATTTAACGGCAGTGGGAGATGTGGGGGCGTCCTGCCAGCCTATGGGCAACTCAGGCCCTTCAGTGCCCAATGAATGCCCACTTATGAGCCTCATCTCACTGCCACTAGTATTTAAACAGTAGTGGGAGAGCTCCATGGTTACCACCCAGCTCAGCAGTTTTCGTTATGCGGGCTGGTAGCAGGCAAGTGGAGTGGGTGGGCTGTCGGGGTGGGGTGGAGGGAGTCATTTCTGAGTTATCTCATTGGTGGCTCTCTCTAAGGTGTAACTCCTCCTCCCCCAAGATGCCCTTTAACCCCTGACCTTTCGACCCAGCACCGCAACCCCTCCCCACCTCCCCATCCCTCGCCACGGTCTGCCAGCCTGGCCCTAGCAAAATACCCAAACTTATTGCCGATCCCGGAACTGCGTAGTTCGCCTTCCGCCAGGCCACACCGTAGTACTGGCAATTGCCACCGTGGCACTGTCGGGACTGTAGCCACCTAAATTGGCCAACTCCTGATTTAAAATGGCGAACGGCAAAGGCTGATGGGAAAGTCAGCCAACATGGACAGAAACCAGCAGCTGCAGGTTTGCTGTGTATTTACCTCTGAAAAGGCCAGACAACATCGATACCAGTGACCATCAGCATAACAAAGTAGCAGCCATCTGCATACTGATGAACAATCCCCGGGAACAATAAGTAACATTTTGGACACACAAAGCAAAGCCAGACTCCTCGGCGCCAGCAGGAGCCAACACAAAGGAGGTGAACGAGCACCTCAAGACCGCCATCGATCAGGGAACCGCTCCAGTATTGGAGAAAACCGAACCAACCTATTGGGACAAAGTCCAATCACTTGGGACCAGGTACAGGGTTCGCCCCGAAAGGCAGGAAGCCCCTGGGGACTATAAGAGTTGAGCCCCAAGTTCAAATCGCTCTCTTCATCTCTTCTTCCTGCCCGGGTCACCCAGCAACACGAACCAACATTGACCGTGACTGGTGCAGTGATCGTCGACTGACGTAAGTCTTAATTCAACGCTCGCTATGAGATAGGTACTCCTAGCTACTAATCCGTACCAACTTCGAATCCCGCAGACTCAGAACACGAACGAAAGGCCATTTGTTCCCCTGACCTGGTGGGCCAGTCCGAAGTTAAGTATAGGCCTGTTAGTTGTAGAAGTAGCTTAGACGTAGAATTTGTGCATGAGTAGCGATTATTGTGTGTAGAAAATGTGCTTTGATTTTAATTTTACTAATCGGTGTATTGGGTTATTGATCATTACTCGGACTTGAACCTCGTGGCAGTATCATAAAGATACCTGGCGACTCGTGAGCAAAGGTAATAAAACAGAGCAATTGAACCAAGGAGAAAATCAGCAACAGGACTGGTGAGCTGCCAGTTTCTGATTGGCCAGAAGCTCTCTGAGGTGAGACATCTTGTTGCTGAGCAGCTGAAGACTTGTCTTATGCCACTTAAATTGATGTGGGTGTAATATCCTGTACCGGGCTTACGAGGTGGGAATGCTTGTCCTCCCCGTGCTCTTCGTGGAGTATGAGCTCCCCCACTAGGGGCAGGGTATCTCAATTACCCAGGGCAGAATTCTCTGGCCGCGTTCGCCCGCAACTGGAGAATTCCATCTGAGGTCAATGGATTTTTCCATTGTCGCCGTCTCGCCCGTGGGGTCATTGCGGCAGTTGGGGCAGAAGAATCCAACCCTCAATGTATATAAGCAGGCCAGTAAGGCACTGATCAAGCAGGAACCCGGGAAGGGTCTCGGTCTCGTGGAAAGTGTATATATATTGTTTGTAAATAAAACTTCTATGGCTGCATTCTCGTTCCTGAGATTAAGTGTTGGCGCCGGGGCAGGATTCGTGGACTTCAACGATAGTATAACTTGCGCCGAACTTGGACTGATTCAGTTACCATGGAAGGGCGAGCACTAGTGCCACATGGAACACAATTGATTCAAATGACAAACCATGCGGGATTCGCCGGGTCTGTGATTGACACTCGGGAAGCTGACAAGCTGCAGCCGCATATACACATCACTATCCCCACACACAGTCATCCCAGCCATAAAGATGGCATTGGTTGCGTTGGATGCCAGATGGCACCTAGGGGCGTGCGCTGGGTGGAGACCCATACGACCTGTGGTCCTACGTTCAGAGTGAGTAGCCAACGGCGTGCGCAGCTGCATGGCTGTCTTGCAGGCTGCAGCAATGGTGATGTGTACCGACACCACAGCCAACCTCCTGGCCACCCACCGCTACTCCCCTCGGCCCTGTCAGAAGCCCTCCGGCCAGCGGCACAGCTGTCAGCACGCCATGTCGATGTTGGACACCTTTCATACCGCCTCTCCCTCCCTCAGCAGCCGGCAGGCCGATTTCACAATTTTTAGGAGCACAAGTAAACCTCACCGTCGGGAATTGGCCCCAGTGGAGGCAGAGAATCCAGCCTAGACCTGCTGAATATTTGCAGCATTTCCTGTCATTATTTTGCTTTTGCAAGCTCTGACGACTGAGCTGGCCGTGTCAAGGGTGTTATTAAATCAATCCTTTTCTCAGCCAAAATGGAATTCTGTTGCCTATCAGTGAATTATGAATTAAGAAAAGTGGGCGACCCATTGTTGTCCAATGAAATAATTTGTTGATTCTGTTCCAAAAATGAGTTCTTCACCATCAGTCTGTGAATGTGACAATCATAAGGGCGATGGAAGGCAAAGCTCGAACAATTTTTCTCCTTGAAAAATACTTGAGATCTGCCCTAAAATATTTATCTGCCAAGCATTTGCAGAATAATTTTTCCAATGTATGGACAATACGTGAGTATTTTAGAAAACATTTCCCAGTGTTTTCTCCATTTGTTGCCTGGAAAGGTTCATGCAATTTACAATCACATGTTTCATCAAATGTCATCGTTGCAATGCTGGCATAATTCTCTTCAAAACTGTACGACTGCCCTAAATTCTGAAGCAAGCTCACAAATCTGAGATGTTAACTCTGTTTTTCCAGAGATACTGCAGAGTTTCCAGCATTTTCCCATTTTATTTCAGGTTTTCAGCGTCCAGAGTATTGTGCTGTTGCCCTGAATTCTAGTTCCGTCAGGTTGAAAATGCACATTTTACTGGCAGAGCATCTAATTCAGTAAACCAACAACTTTCTGAATGAAGATTAAAGTATTTCAAAGAGTCAATTACATAAGTCCCTTCATTTATTAGCTTCAGTAAGATGAGATGTGAGTGTAATCAGGAATCACTGCTTCATGTGCAAGTCAATGTTCCTGCTGCAGGAGTGAACAGACAGAAAGATAACACCTCTTAATGTTCACAGAATCAATATTCTTCGTAAGTAATATTTAAATGTTATAATCCTGCAATATATACTTCCTGCATATTGAAAACAAATGAGTCAATTTTCCTGATTAAAATGTAAACAAATGGTTCACAAATGAAGAGCTATTCCAATACTTTTGAATTAAACCTTTGGCAGTTCCATGAAGCCAATTGTGCAATATTTTCATATTGATTTCACAAATATAAATGCTGCAATCATATTTCAAGATCAGTTTTATTCCTTGATGGAAGGACAAAGACAAATCAATAAGGAAGTGAGAAATGCAGCAGTGCTTTGATTACTGCTAAATTATATTGGTCCCTCGCAATGAGATATTGTCACTTAGGGCGTATTCACACCACAGCTGCCAGTCTGAGACCAACTGTTGCAGTTCAGCTTCCAGCCAGACAGAACCCTCTTTGCATTGTTTGGCTCCTGCCTGGCTGCATCTTCAACTGTTCTTTTTTTTACGATGTAGAGCTCAACAGTCAGGATATGTACAATTGTAAACCTGTCTCCCAAAAGTTTGATGTTTAACTACTTCGAGAGGAGGGCAGGGAGGATCTTTTTACATCTAAATCAAGTTCCTATAAATTTACAAAGCACCTCAGTTTAGAATCATACTCAATATGGCTCAGGTCACAAGATCTCTTGGGGTGTCACGGTGGCACAGTGGTTAGCACTGCCGCCTCATGGCACCAGGGACCCAGGTCCAATTCTCCCTTGGATGACTGTGTGGAGTTTTCTTTCTTCAATTTACCCAGCTTTCTCTCCCTCGCATCTCACTCAGATGCACTCTTCTGCTTTCATTCTTACTACACCATCGGTTCACATTCTCTTTCTTTGTTACTTTCTGACCAGCTTTGCCTTCCCATTTTCAGGTGCTGTCCTCCAATCCGTAGGCCGTGAATGCGTTGTGCGGAAAAACTGTCTCACATCACATTTGTTCCTTTTACAAATCACGTAAAATTGGATCTCGAATGCAATGCCTGGGAGTGTGGTGGAGGCAGGTTCAATCGAGGCATTCAAGAGGGCATCGGGTTGTTATTTGAAGAGAAACAATGTGCAGTGTTACGTTCTCCCCATGTCTGTAAGGGTTTGCTCCAGGTGCTCCAGTTCCCTCCGATATTCCAAAGGTGTGCAGGTTTGGTGGTTGTGGTATTATCAGATATTACAGTACACAAGAGGCTGAAGACCATTGGTTAAACCTCGGAGTTTACCATTGGCTGTTGGTACTTAGCTCCGCCTTGATGGGCGGGGTATAAGATCTGGTGCCGTCCCAGCAGCCCTCACTTTCTGTACCGAAGCTGCTGGGGAACAGTTCTAGTCGATTAAAGCCTTCAGTTATGTTACAACCTCGTCTTTAAGTTTAATTGATCGTGTATCAATTTAATCGACTAGACTTAAGCTGAAAGAATGGATCTCCGAATCAAGCCGGAGTGTCTACAACTCAGCCCCCACGCGGAGAACTCGGCTGCGATATTTAAGCACTGGCTGGTGTGCTTTAAAGGCTACCTCAAGACGGCCGGAGGCACCCCCTCAGGAGAACAGAAACTGCATCTCCTGCACTCGAGAATAAGCCCTGGAATCTCCACCCTCATCGAGGAGGCGGAGGACTACGATGCTGCAATCGAACTGTTAAAAGGACATTATATCCGCCCTGTAAACCAGGTCTACGCACGTCACCTGCTCGCAACTAGACGCAAAGCCCCGGGGAATCGCTGGAGGACTTCTACCGGAGGCTACCGGTGCTGGGCAGAAACTGTGGCTGCCCGCAGGTTTTGGGGAGCGAGCACATGGAACTTCTAATCTGGGATGCCTTCGTAGCAGGTATGACCTCCTCAGAGATCCGCCAAAGACTCTTAGAAAAGGACACACTGGGACCGAGAGAGGCACGGGCCCTGGCAGGGACAATGTATGTTGCCTCCAGAAACGCGCAGTCCTATGCGCCCGACCGCGTGGCGGCCACCTGGACTGCGTGGCATCCCGCAGCGGCAGTCCCACTGATCTTCCCCGTGTCCCCGCAGGCCTGCGCTGTGAGACGGCCCGCTAACTCCGTCGGGCCCCGCTGTTTCTTCTGCGGGCAGGCGAAGCATCCCCGCACGTGCTGCCCGGCCCGCACCTCCACCTGCAAAGGGTGCAGCAATAAGGGCCATTTTGTGGGGGTCTGCCAAGCACGAGCCGTGGCCGCGGTCTCTAGCGACTCCGGACCGCCGCAGCAATCTTCCCCTCGGGCCCCAGGCGGCCAGCACTCACCACCACCCCCCTATCCTAGTGCCACGTCCTACCCACGGGCGCGGCCATCTTGCCCCCCGGACACCACGCTGGATGGATGGGCGCCGCCATTTTGTCCATCCCCGCCGCCATTTTGTCCATCCCCGACCATCATGTGCGATCCATGGGATATACCATGTTGAATGGGGCCCCAGGCCCCCAGCACGGCCGACTACACGCTGCCCGATCACAACCCGCAACTGCTCCATCTGGCTTCGGTGACGCTGGACCAAAATTGACCTCGGTCACTCGCGACTGCAACGATGACGGTGTTCATCAACGGCCATGAGACGTCTTGCCTGATCGGCTCTGGGAGCACGGAGAGCTTTATACACCCCGACACGGTAAGGCGCTGTTCACTTGTTACCCACCGTGTAAACCAAATAATCTCCCTGGCCTCCAGGTCACACTCAGTGGAGATAAAGGGGTGCTGCCTAGCAGACCTCACTGTCCAAGGCAGGAAATTCAACAATTTCCGTCTTTATGTCCTGCCGCACCTCTGCGCGGCTACACTCCTGGAGTTGGACTTCCAATGTAACTTGCAAAGCCTGAGCTTTAAATTCGGTGGCCCTATGCCCCCCCTTACTGCCTGCGGCCTCGCGACCCTTAAGGTCGACCTGCCTTCCCTGTTTGCGAACCTCACCCCGGATTGCAAACCCGTCGCCACCAGGAGCAGACGGTACAGTGCCCAGGACCGGACCTTCATCAGGTCAGAGGTCCAAAGGCTGCTGAGGGAAGGGGTCATTGAAGCTAGCAACAGTCCCTGGAGAGCTCAAGTAGTGGTGGTAAAGACCGGGGAGAAACATAGGATGGTCATTGACTACAGTCAGACCATCAACAGGTTTACGCAGCTGGATGCGTACCCTCTCCCCCGCATATCCGACCTGGTGAACACGATCGCGCAATACAAGGTCTTCTCCACGGTGGATCTCAAGTCCGCCTACCTTCAGCTACCCCTCCGCACCAGTGACCGCAAGTACACTGCCTTCGAAGCAGATGGGCGGCTCTACCAATTTTTAAGGGTTCCCTTTGGTGTCACTAATGGGGTCTCGGTCTTCAAACGCGAGATGGACCGAATGGTTGACTGATACGGCTTACGCGCAACGTTCCCGTATCTCGATAACGTCACCATCTGCGGCCATGACCAGCAGGACCAAGACACCAACCTCCAGAAATTTCTCCAGACTGCGGAAATCCTTAACGTAACGTATAATAAGGAAAAATGCGTATTTAGCACCGACCGCCTAGCCATCCTCGGCTACGTAGTGCGAAATGGAGTTAGAGGCCCCGACCCTGAACGCATGTGCCCCCTTATGGAGTTCCCCCTCCCTCACTGCCCCAAGGCCCTGAAGCACTGCCTCGGGTTTTTCAATTATTACGCACAGTGGGTCCCCAACTACGCAGACAAAGTCCGACCCCTAATCCAGTCCACAACCTTCCCCCTGTCGACGGAGGCCCGCCAGGCCTTCTGCTGCATCAAAGCAGACATTGCAAAGGCCACGATGCGCGCCATCGATGAGTCCTTCCCCTTCCAGGTCGAGAGCGATGCGTGCGACGTAGCCCTGGCCGCCACCCTCAACCAAACGGTCAGACCCGTGGCCTTCTTCTCCCGTACCCTCCATGCTTCAGAAATCCGCCATTCCTCGGTTGAAAAAGAGGCGCAAGCCACAGTAGAAGCGAAATTGGCGGCATTACCTGGCCGGCAGGAGATTCACTCTCTTCACTGACCAACGGTCGGTGGAGTTCATGTTTGATAATGCACAGCGCGGCAAGATAACGAACGACAAGATCTTACGGTGGAGGATAGAACTCTCCACCTACAACTACGAGATCTAGTACCGTCCTGGGAAGCTAAATGAGCCTTCCAATTCCCTGTCCGGGGCACGTGTGCCACCGCACAAGTGGACCGCGTCCGAGCCCTCCACGAGGACCTCTGCCACCCGGGGGTCACTCGTTTTTTCCACTTCATTAAGACCCGCAACCTGCCCTACTCCATCGAGGAGGTCAGGACAGTCTCCAGGGACTGCCAAATCTGTGCAGAGTGCAAACCGCACTTCTACCGGCCAGAGAGGGCGCACCTGATAAAGGCTTCCCATCCCTTTGAACGCCTCAACATGGACTTCAAAGGCCCCCTCCCCTCCACCGACCGCAACACGTATTTCCTGAACGTGACTGACGAGTACTCCGGGTTCCCATTCACCCATCCCCTGCCCCGACATGACCGCAAACACCGTCATCTTTACACTGTTCGGGTTCCCCGTGTACATACACAGTGATAGGGGGTCCTCCTTTATGACCGACGAACTGCGTCAATTCCTGCTCAGCAAGGGCATCACCTCAAGCAGGACGACCAGTTACAACCCCCGGGGAAACGGGCAGGTAGCGAGGGAGAACGGAACGGTCTGGAAGACCGTCCTGCTGGCCCTACGGTCCAGGAATCTCCCCGTCTCCCGCTGGCAAGAAGTCCTCCACGCCATCCGGTCGCTGCTCTGTACAACTACCAATCAGACACCTCATGAACGTCTCCTTGTCTTCCCCAGGAAGTCCTCCTCCGGGACCTCGCTCCCATCCTGGCTAGCGACACCCGGACCCATCCTGCTTCGGAAGCATGTGCGGACGCACAAGTCGGACCCGTTGGTCGAGAGGGTCTACCTGCTGCATGCTAACCCCCAGTACGCCTACGTGGCGTTCCCTGACGGCCGGCAAGATACAGTCTCCCTCCGGGACCTGGTGCCCGCCGGAACCCCACGTGCACCCAAACCATTACCCCCACCCCACCCCCCCCACAGCACCTCACTGGAGGGTCAGTCCTCCCGCCACTCCTACCTACCTAGGCCATCCCACTCACCGACCCCCCTACAGGCGCCTCCCTCTCGGCCCAACCGTTGGCCCCACCAGCAGCGTCTAGGGGTGACAAAGCTGCCATGGAGACCGACGCCACGTTCCCGGAGTCGCAGATGGCTGGAACCCCACCAGAATTACCACCGAAGCCCAGATGATCCAGGAGGACGGCCAGGCCACCCGACCGACTTATTGTTTCACTGTAACTGTAACTGTAAATGAACACTGAATGTATATATCTTCCACGCTTGTAAAATATTCTCGACAACTCTGTCATGGCTACTAAAATGGTCACGTGAGGGAAGCATGGGAGTTTACTGATCGAGCTACGGTAGTCAAGGAGAAGTCTGGAAAGGAGAGTCGGAAATGGTTCATTTTCAACTTTGGTTTCGGGAAGGTATGTACAAGCAACACAAGTCCTAGTCGGGATTATTCTGGAACCCTGGCTCCTACCTGGACCGGGTAATATCCTGTGGAATTAACGAGCCCGCTGATGGTCCTCCACCCCTCAATGGGAGAGTTTGTATCTCACGAGGCTCTTGAGGAGATTAATTGGATCCTGTGGGTCTCGTGGGGGTTATAACAGTAGCTGACAGACTGTGCTTTTCCTTTGTGTCAGTGGGAAGGTGTTGGGAACATTTGTACAACTGTGATGAGCACTCAGTACATTACATAAAGTGCTTTTGTGTGTCTCTCTGTTGGAATCTAACCACATGATTTCATGGGTCTGCAGCAATTAGTCACACAACTGGGCCTTTAGCAGTAGGTATGTTTAAAAAACAACCTTAAAGTGCAGCCGACCAATCTGCTATTTCATTACGATCCATTTAACAGGTGGCCTGTGCTAAATAGTTGTTGCATTAGATATCAAAACTGTTCAGCAAAAAGGCACAATTCCAACTCTAAATTTAGCAACATCCAGGGGTCCAGACTGTCCCCTCAATTGCAATGATTTCTTTGGCACAATTCAGTCAAAATTAACATAACTGGAGCAAAAGATTGGAATTTTAAATGTAATTTCCATTAAGGATTGCGTTTTTGTAATGCTTTGCATTAATATTGAACGCATTGTGCTTGAGCTGGCATTGACAACAACATTTCTCACACCCAATTAATCACCATTGGGAATTTCTGCTAAATCCATTCATTTCATAGAATTTACAGTGCAGAAGGAGGCCATTCGGCCCATTGAGTCTGCACCGGCTCTTGGAAAGAGCACCCTACCAAGGTCAACACCTCCACCCTATCCCCACAACCCAGCCCGCAACCTGCCTTACTCCATCGAGGAGGTCAGGACCATGACCAGGGACTGCCAGGTCTGCGCGGAGTGCAAACCACACTTCTATCGGCCAGACAGAGCGCACCTGGTAAAGTCTTCCCGCCCCTTTGAGTGCCTTAGCATCGACTTCAAAGGGCCCCTCCCCTCCACTGACCGTAACGTGTACTTCCTCAACATTATTGACGCCACCCCATGCCCTGACATGACCTCTGCCACTGTCATAAAGGCCCTGCACAGTCTCCACCTTATTCGGTTTCCCCACCTACATCCATAGCGATCGGGGTTCTTTTTTCATGAATGACGAGTTGCGTCCGTTCCTGCTTAGCGAGGGCATCGCCTCAAGCAGGACTACCAGCTACAACCCCCGGGAAAACGGACAGGTGGAGAGGGAGAACGCGATGGTCTGGAAGGCCGTCCTTCTTGCCCTGCGGTCTAGAAGTCTCCCAGTCTCCCGCTGGCAGGAGGTCCTTCCCGATGCGCTCCACTCCATAATGTCGCTCCTGTGCACTGCCACCAATGAGACCCCTCACGAACGAATGTTTGTCTTCCCCAGGAAGTCCACCTCAGGGGTCTCGCTCCCGTCCTGGCTGACAGTCCTAGGATCTGTCCTCCTCCGGAAGCATGCGTGGAGTCATAAATCGGATCCACTGATCGAAAGGGTTCTTCTCCTCCATGCCAACCCACAATATGCCTACGTGGCACACCATGACGGGCGGCAGGACACAGTCTCCCTTTGCAGGTTCCCCAGTGACCATCACCACCACCCCCGACCGTACACCGTCTCCCTCCACCGCTACTCGGCTCCTTTGGAATTTGGCACCCGCAGGCCCCCAGTGACCATCACCGCCACCCCCGCCCCTGCACCGTCTCCCTCTTCACCGACTCAACTATTGGACGAAGAAGAAGACGACACGCTCCCGGACACGCATGTCTCAACACCAGTGCCCACACCACTGAGGCATTCACGCCGGAAGGTCAAAGCCCCCGACAGATTCGATCTTTAAGTCCACTTCACCCCCGCCGGACTCTTTTTTTTAACAGGTGGTGAATGTGGTAAACCACTGTTACTGTATTATATATGTTGTGGTAAACCACTGTTACTGTATTGTATATATTGTTTGGTGTCTCTGCTGGCTCCACCTGTGGCTCCTCCCCTCAGGCTCTGTATAAAGGTGGCTGACCTCTGGTACTGCCCCAGTTCAGGATCAGTTGCCAGCAGGTTCTCGTTTAGCTTATTAAAGCCACAGTTTAGTTCCACAACTCGTCTTGGTTATTATTGATGGCACATCATTGCCTGTTTTAAAAAAAAGTGAATTCAGGAGTTTAAAATGGGTTTCCTTCGAGTTAAGTGGATTGCTGCTGTGAGTAAAAAAGCTTTTTTTCCTGCCGACTCTATTTTCAGTTGTTTTATCCAAGCTTCGTCAGATATATTAAGGAAACGCCCTTGAAAGCAATTTGCTTTAAATCACACTTAAAATGGAGCCCAATCGCACTGGTTTGTGCTTAATTTTGCATCCGGTGATTTGCAAATGAGTTTGAACAGCAACCCAGAGAGAAGAGAACACTTTGCAAAACGGTACAATTTTGAACATGATTTGCCTCAGAACCGCCAATTGCACTCAAGGTAGGAACCCTGCCCCAGGGTATGTGCAGCACTCACTCCACGTGGCAACATTGCAACAGGGGGATCCTTGCATTCAATCATTAAGCCTGTATTCTTGGCACAATCCATTCAAGGAGGATACATTTAGTCAGGGCAGGAATTGTAGTGGATAAATGCAGGGCCATCATTCCTTCTTCAGTACAAAGCAGCCTGGCGGCTCTTGTGCCCCACATGATTTAATGACCCCTCCCCAACCTAAAATTTCGACTTTATTATTTAGATGCTTCACAAAATCTCTATGAACAAAACATTCTACCTCGGTGCTCATATAACCATGTATTCTTGGAGCAGTTGCTCCAGTCAATAGAGATGAATATTTACAAATACAGTCACAAGGTACTCCTCACTTGGCAGCAATAGGTCTCAAGGCTATTAATGATAACATCCTGCACAGGAGCAAAGCTATTGCACTAGATTGCTATAGATCTATCACACCTGTCAGCAAAGGCTCAAACTGCTGACGTGTAATGGACCAAATGTGCTGTACCAAGATTATTGTGCTGTAAAGTGTCTATTGATTCTAATTGCATTCTCTCAGTGCCGTCTAATGCGCAATAAAGCCACCCACCTGTCAGCTCATCCAAATGCTAACCACCCATGTATGACTATAAAATGTTGGCCAGTATTGTCGGGTCGCAGTTAATTTAGTAATTGGAAAGACACAAATGAAGCTTGACCAGCTAAATCCTTGTTTTAATATACTCAATTCAACACTGAAAGAAGTAATTGATTTTTAGTACCATAAATCATGGGATATAAGTCGACCCAATGAATGTATACAATTGCCCCATTTTCCCCTCCCCCCAAAATCATGCATATACTTGGCGTATAAGTCAATCCTTCCCCCACCCCCCACAGCCTTTTCAGTCAGGACATACGCTGCTCAAATTTGTAGTCAGCCTCAATGTTTCACCCTCGAGTGCACACTTTACTTGCTGGTACGTTATAACTGGGTCAAGCAGGCAATGCAGGCTGTGTTCTGAAGATGCACGGGGGTTTTAGACATGCAAACCCTTTGCATTGTATACTAATGATATTTCAAAATGGCGACCAAATTCTCCCATGCCGGCGGTTCGCTTTTATACTCAACGTGTGTGTTGATCCTCATTTCCGAGGCTTCAAAACTTTTAGATTGATATCTACGGGATTATTATATTCCATGTAAGAGCACTACTGTATTGATTTGTCTCTTATTACCTTGCGCATCAATACCACACTCAGATTCCTTACACTTCTTTAAAAAAAAACAATGGACGGGAGTTTCCTCGGCAGGGCTCCCAGTTTAGACAGTGTGGTGGAAATCATGGAAACAAAGCAGCACAAGTGGAGAAACTAATCACGGAGCAAGAATTGGTGGAAACTTTGGAGGAGGTGATGAAAAGCGTGATCCAAAAGATTGCACGTGAAGCAACTAATGCAACCTCTCTTCATATAATAATTTTGATTTTGCGGAAAGCAAAAGGGATCTTCTTCTGATCAATTTGACATAGCTTTCTGGGGCAATAGCCAAAAGTAATAGCATTCACCGTGCGGACGGCACAGTGGCACAGTGGTTCGTCCTGCTGCCTCACAGCTCCAGGGACCCGGTTTCAATTCTGGCCTCGTGTGAATGTCTGTGTGGAGTTTGCACTTTCTCCCCATGTGTGCGTGGGTTTCTTCCGGTGCTCCAGTTTGCTCCCACAGTCCAAAGATGTGCAGGGTAGGTGGATTGGCTATGCTAAATTGCCCCTTAGTATCCAAAAGGTTAGATGGGGTTACAGGGATTGGGTGGAGGTGTGGGCTTAAGTAGGGTGCTCTTTCCAAGGGCTGGTATGAACACAATGGGCTGAATGGCCGCCTTCTGCACTGTAGGGATTCTATAATTCTATGAAAAAAAAGGTATGCTTTAGTTGTACAGGGCACTAATGAGGTCACATCCTTATTTAAGAACTGATGTAAATGCTTTAGAAGCAGTTCAGAAAAAGGTTGACTGGACTAATACCCAGAATGGTTGAACAGGTTAGGCTTGTATCCACTGACGTTTAGAAGAGTAAGAGGTGGCTTGATGGAAACATGCCAGGGTGGACGTGCAGAGGATGTTTCCATTTGCTAGAGAACCTGGATCTATGGGTGACTGTTTAGAAATAAGGGGTCACTTATTTAAGACAGAGATGAGGAGAACTTGTTTCTCTCAGAGGGTTGTGAGTCTTTAGAACCCTCTTCTTCAAAAGGCAGTGGAAGCAGAGGGCTGGATTCTGCGTAGCCGGACGCCAAAATGTGTTCGGTGATCGGGCAGAGAATGGATTTTCGCGCCAAAATCAGGGCCGCTGTTTGACTCCAGTCCGCCATGGTCTGCACCCTCCAAACTGGCATCATTGTGACGCGCGGCACGCGCCATTTCAACGCCGTTGGCGCGTCATCGGCCGGCCCACCGATGGGCCAAGTTACTGGCGGCACGGGACACGTGTGGTCCCAGCGGTCGGGAACCCGGCATGCCGGCTGCAGACTGTATCCAGCGGCGCCACACTCGGCAAGGATCTGTGCCGCTGGCCGTTGGGGCATCTGGTAGAGCTGGGGGGACTGGTGGGGGGTGGCCAGGGGTTGCAGTTTGCAGTTTAGGTTACGCACATGGCCGCTGCCATGTTGTATGACGTGAACGTTGCAGGTCGCCAGCCGTGCGCATGCACGGTCCCGGACCCCGCAATTCTCCGGCCATTTTCTGCATGATCTGCGGGTGTTTCATGCGGCGGCAGTGCTAGCCGCTTACCAGCACCGTAAACGGTGAGGGGTTTGTGCACATTTGCTGGTCGTGAGACACCACGGCTGGGATTCTCCGATCCCGCCACGCCGCTCCAAAGCCGGGCTGCCGATTCTCCGGCGACCAGAGAATTGGCACCAAGCACGCCATCGCGGTCGTCGCGGCGCCGGTTGGGGGCCGCTAAAAGCGCCCCCCGGCGATTATCTGTCCTTGACTGGCCAAATGTCCGCCGAGTTCCGCTGAGTCCCGCCACCGTCGTTTGTGTCTGGTCCTACCTGGCAGGACCTCGGCTTTCTGGCTGCGGGGGCCATCCTGGTGGGGGGAGCCGACTCCGGGAGGGGCCTCCACGATGGCCAGGCCCGCGATCAGGGGCAACCGATCGGCAGGCGGGCTTATTCCGAGGGGCGCCTATGTTCCTCCGCGCCAGGCCCTGTAGGGCTCCGCCATATTGCCCAGGGGCCAGCACAGAGATGGCCGTGGCACGCATGCATGGACACGCGCCAGCTGTGGTGCGCATATGCGCGGACTCGGGTCTGCCGTGGCGGGCCGTCTTTCGGCGCACAGCACTCTGGCACCGTTCTAGCCCACTAGGAAGGGGTGAATGCCTGGGCCTGGAGGCCTGTTGACGCCGGTGTCACTCGCGCCGGTTTTGACGCCGGCATCAACACTTGCCCGGGATTTCGGAGAATCCCGGCCCACGTGTCCCACGGCAGCATCGGCACAGCCGCAGGAACGGCAAATCCAGCCCAGAGTCTTTGAGGCACAGGTAGATAGGTTCTTGATAAGTAAAAGGTGAAAGGTATTTGGGGTAGGCGGGAGGTTACAAACAGATCAGCCATGATCTTATTGAATGGCGGAGCAAGCTCGAGGGGCCGAGTGGCCTAATCCTGTTCCACATTCGTATGCTTGCAAAGGCAGACACTAAGTTATTTAGGGTTTGAAAAAGTGTTGTGTGGTTATACAGCCTTCAGATTATTCGAACCGGAGATAACGAAACAATTACTAAAGCAGAAAGAGTCATTTTCTTTCAAAGTGATCACCTCGCAGGAGGTCTATTCAGTCTTACCGCTTTAGAACATAGAACATAGAACAATACTTTCTGTAGTAACATATCAGCAGGAGTTTTAAAAGGTAACATGAACTGCCAAATCATAAAAATAATGAGAAAATTGTAATAGGTTTAATATTATATTCTTATAATTGGCTACTTTGTAATACATACTCACACACACACGCACACACACAGTCATACGCTGTCAAAAGAAAATACAAAAAGGTGTTTTTTCCTGTCAGAGCTGTGCACAATTTAAAGCGGTGTGGTATCTAATTGCACAGTCCACTTCACACAATACTTGCAGCTTGTTAGGCCTTCAGGCCTTCCACCACTGTTTGAGATACAATAGACCATAGCAGCGATACAAATTAATGGAATAAATAATCAAAGAGGAATTAAATAATCCATTACAGTTTAGCTGAAGGGATCTGTGAGGTGATTTAAGGATCTGTAATACCAGTCGCTATACTTAAAGTATATTTCAGCGTTGAATTCATCAATGAAGTTCTCTTGAAATATTTAATGAAATGCAGTGAAGTTGAGGACATCTAAGAAAGTAATTGTGATGGAATGGCCCCATTAGTCTTTCTAGAAATGTATGAGAACTAATATCATGTCACAATTAATGCATTCAGCATTTCAAATAGATATCTCAATTTAGAAAAATAAGATTATTTTGCAATATTCATAGAATCATGACAGTGCAGAAGGAGGCCAGTCGGCCCATCGAGTCTGCACTGACCCTTGGAAAGAGCACCCTACATAGGCCCACGGCCCCACCCTAACCCCGTAACCCAATTTAACCTTTTGGACACAAAGGGACAATTTAGCATGGAAAATCCACCTAACCTGCACATCTTTCGACTGTGGGAGAAAACCGGAGCATCTGGAGGAAACCCACACGGATATGGGGAGAAGTTACAGGCTCCACACAGACAGTCACCCAAGGATGGAATCGAACCCTGGTCCCTGGCGCTGTGAGGCAGCAGTGCTAATCACTGTGCCCCCGTGCACATCTTCAGAATATTAGAACTATAATGACAAGTATCAGAAAAAACTAGCACAACAAGGCAGCTTTTGCCAATAAGATATTTTAAAATAGATTTAAAGGGCGGGATTCTCCGAGCCCCTGCCGGGCCGGAGAATCGACGGGGAGCGGCGTGAATCCAGCTCCGCCGCCCCGACACTGGCTGCCGGATTCTCCGGCGCTGTTTTTTTGGTGGGGGTGGGACTCGCGCCGCGCCAGTCGTGGGCCGTTGGCAGTGGCCCCCCCGGCAATTCTCCCCCCCGCGATGGGCCGAGCAGCCGCCCATTTTCGGCCAGTCCCGACAGCATAGATTACACCAGGTCCGTACTGGTAGGACCTGACTCTGCGGGCGGCCTGCAGAGTCCTCAGGGGGGTGCGGGGGGGGTGCAGGGGGATCTGGCCCCAGGGGGGGCCCCACGGTGGCTTGGCCCACGATCGGGGCCCACCAATCCGCGGGCGGGCCTGTGCCACGGGGCCACTCTTTCCCTCCGCGCCGGCCACTGTAAACGTCCGCCATGGCTGGGGTGGAGAAGAAACCTCCTGCGCATGCGCTGGGATGACACCAGCAACTCGCGCCAGCCGGCGGAGGCCCTTCGGCGCCGGGTGGTGCGGCGCCAACCCCGCCGGCGCCGGCCTAGCCCCTGAAGGTGCCCGAGGATGCCGCACCTTCCGGGCGGCCCAACGCCGGAGTGGTTCACGCCACTCCTCGCCGCCGGTACGGCCCGCCCCGCCGGTTAGGGGAGAATCTCACCCAAAATGTTTTAAGACCCTGTATGATTCTGAACGTCATTTATAAAATTGTTAACTCAGCCTCTGAATATTAATGTGAGCTGGACCAAAGAACTTCAATTATTTTAATTGGTAGGCTATAATTATCTTTAAATAAATCATTATATTTATAAGAAAATATGCCTCACAGAAACAGATGTAGAATAATCTCAGGCAACACGGTGGTGCAGTGGGTTAGCCCAGGTCCCAGGTTCGATCCCAGTTCTGGGTCACTGTCTGTGTGGAGTTTGCACATTCTCCCTGTGTTTGTGTGGGTTTCGCCCCCACAACCCAAAGATGTGCAGGCTAGATGGATTGGCCAGGCTAAAATTGCCCCTTAATTGGAAAAAATTAATTGGGTACTCTAAATTTAAAAAAAATAATAATCTCAAAGCTGAATGTTATCCAGGATGGTGGAATATCGAGTTCCTATGACAGAGACCTACGAGCGACAATGTTGGGCAGGCACATCAGACCCATGAATATTTAAGAACGACCATGTAATAGCAGCAAGAACTTATATTTATACAGCATGTAAAATATTGCAAAATGTATCAAACACTTTACAAGATCATTGTCAAACAAAACTTGACACCGAACCATGTAAGAAGGCATGACAGCAAATAATCAAAAGCTTGATGAAAGAGATAGGTTTTAAGGTGCATCTTGAAGGAAGGAAGAAAGCTAGAAAGGTGGGGAAGTTCAGGGAGGGAATTCCAGCGCTTGGGGCCTTTGTAGCTGAAGGCATGGCTACCAATGGTGGAATGATTAAAAATGGAGATGTGCTAGAGGCCAGAATTGGGAGAGCAATGACTCTGCGATTTGTCGAGGGTCACAAAGATAAGGAGGGGGCAAGGCCACAGAAGAATTTGGAAACATGGATGAGAATTTTTAAAAAATTAATCAATTGCTCAACCAAGCCAGTGAGAGGTGGGACTTGCATGTGCTACTACCTGGGCAGGAGAGCTTGGGGTAATCTCTAGTCTACAGAGGGTAAAATGTGGGAGGCTGGCCATTCATGTCTTGAAATAGTCAAGTCGGGAGTCAACAAAGGCATGACAGGTGCTCAATCTAAGCTCGGTGAGGGCAGCACGATTGCCCAGTGGTTAGCACTGGGGCTGCTGCGCTGAGGACCCAAGTTTGAATCCCATCCCTGGGTCACTGTCCGTGTGGAGTTTGCACATACTCCCCGTGTCTCCGTGGGTTTCACCCCCACAACCCAAAAGATGTGCAGGTTAGGTGGATTGGCCACGCTAAATTGCCCCTTTAATTGGGAAAAAAATAAATAATTTGGTACTCTAAATTTTAAACAAAAAGAAATCTAAGCTCGGTGATGCTACAAAAGTGGAGAAGAAGATTTCAGTGATGGCGCCGATATGAGATCAGCGAATATCATGCAGTCGGTTAATAACAGCAAGTTGCGCAGCGTGTGGTTCAGCCTGAGAAAGTTGTTAGGGAGAGGCCTGGTGACATTTGCCAGGGAACTGAGGTGGTGGTGGTGATTGAAGGCAATAGCTTTGGTCGCCCATATATTTTGTTGGAGGGAATTTCTGCTCATCCAGCACTGGATGTTAAACGTAATATAAAAGAAGAAAATGCTGGATATACTGAGCAGGTCTGGCAACATCCATCGACACTCAAAACGTTAGCTCTGATTCCCCCTCAGCAACGTTGCTGGACCTGCTGCGTTTACCCGGCATTTTCTGTTTTTATTTCAGATTCCCAGCATCTGCACGATTTTGCTTTGACTGGATGTTAAACAAGCAGCCTGAGAATTTAGAGGAAGTAGAGGAATTCGTACACCCAAACACCGACGATCAAGAGGAAATTAAAACTGTAAAAGAGAAAGATGCCTCGTAATCTCTGGAGAGGACTAAACTGCCCTCTGAAGAAACATATTAGATTAAATCCTGTAATTAACCGAACCAAAACACGAGGATGCAAGTTAATGGGAAAACTAATTAAGTAAAGCAATCAGGTAGAAAGAGTTGTTCAGCACTTTGAATCCCAGCTGCTTTCCAAAGATAAAAACAGTAGAGGGAGCTGCCAATCTTCTGCAAGAAATATAAGCATAAAATACATTAGAGTAAACCATTTTTTCATGATCTTTATACTTTGAGGGAATTTAATTTCTGTACAGGTATCCCTATGTTATCTTCTGACCCACTGAGAATGCATATAGTGAAATTGTGTTTTCTGAAATTTTGTTCAACTAATGAAATTCATGCAATTTTTATTATATCTTACAGAAGTAAATCAATTATGTCCTCATACAATTGGTGCAATCCTGTGGAAAAATGAATGGAATGAGGCACTAAAGAGTAGTGTCAGTATGCTTCAGGTTACTTTTTTTGCTTGGCACATGAAAAAACGCAAATTACCTGCACACTGGCTGAATAAAGGCTCCAGTGGACACAACAGTAAAGCTCTTGCAAATCAATGTTTTTTAAACTCTTCTTCCCGGACCCACTTTTACCAAACGGCCAACCTTTGCGACCCACACCGGCTGACCTTCGCACAACACCATTAGACTAGGGGCTGGTTTAGCACACTGGGCTAAATCGCTGGCTTTTAAAGCAGACCAAGGCAGGCCAACAGCACGGTTCAATTCCTGTACCAGCCTCCCCGAATGGGTGGCGGAATGTGGCGACTAGGGGCTTTTCACAGTAACTTCATTTGAAGCCTACTTGTGACAATAAGCGATTTTCATTTAATTTCCGCTTACATTTAATGCGACAGGTGAACCTGCTTGGTCCTCACAATCTCACTTGCTTTGTCATTCAAGTGTCATTGAAAGCGGGCATAGAACAAGTTCTATGCCTGCTTTGAACAGTCAGCCAATACATCAGTGCCACCCGCCCCAACAGCCCACTATTACAGCCTCGGAGGTAAGAGCTGCCTTCTTGAAAGTAAACCCGCGGAAAGCGGCCGGCCCCGACATCTCGACAACAAGGACACCTACGTCTGACTGCTGTTCATAGACTACAGCTCCACCTTCAATACTGTTGTGGTATGCTTCTTCATGTAGCATAAGCTGCTTCCTTGATGTATACTCTGACAAAGGAAGGTTCAGATTTTGAGATAATTTTAACACATTTATTGAACAGTTAACAATTCTCCTACTTGAGTTCGACTCTCCTGCTAATCTTGCTATAGTAACTCAGTCTAATTTACTAGTCTGCTCTAAGCCATGCGGTGGGTGTGATGCTTCTGATCTGCCCCTGTGCTTCTCTCTGAGTGTCGCCTGTGCATAAGAGAAAGAGCATGTGTGCCCTGTCCTTTTATATGGGCTGCCCCCTTGTGGTAGTGTCACCTCTGGGTGTCTTGACTGCCCATTGGTCGTGTCCTATTCTAAGTGTTCATTAGCTGTATGTCTGCATATCATGATGCCTCTGGTGCTCCCTCTAGTGTTTACTTCGTCTTAGTGTTTTTACATTAACCTGCATATCACCTGATCCCCCCTTTTTTCGTGTTACATATTTTCTGTACAGTGTTAAAAGAAAATTGAACAAAATAGGTAGATAAGTGATGACATGTACAAATCATGATGACAGTGATGATTATACAATACCAAATAATATGTATGAGTCCAAAGTTCATGAATTAATATGGTCGAGTGGCTTTCATGTGCTGTTATGGAAGTGTTGATGTTGATGTTGTCATTTCTTTGTGAACGCTGTCAGTGTCCCTGTACTTAAGGAACCAAGAAGTGGTCAAATCACTTTGTTGTCTGATTTGGACTCATTTTTTCTATGCTTGTGGTAGTGATGCAGTATGTAATCTGTGTCGTCCGACCTGGACTGTTTCTTGTGATTGCGATATTGATGCAGTATGTCATCTGCCTTGAAAGCTGGTTTGCTTGTTTGTAGTGGAGCAAACTTGGATCGGTGAGATTTGCTGTCATGCCATGGTATGTCTGTACTCTTGCCAGTATTAGGAGCTGTGCTGTTACATTGTCCTGCATTCGCAGAGTTGTACCATGTCATACCAGTCGCTGTTCCAGTGTTGTTGTTTTTGTCATGCTTGTTGTCGACGTTGGTGCCTTTGGTACGCTTCTTGTTACTGTCGGTGTTGTTGTTTTCGTAGGTTTTGTTGTTGTGTTTGTTGCGCCCAATGACCACACCGAATGGAGAATTTGAGTCCTTCACAAAGTTACTTGTGTCAGTGTCCTTTGTGGCATCTGCTGTTTCATTGAGCGTGCCGTCTGATTCCTCGGCGCTCCCCGTCTGGAGTCATGTCCAGTTCACTGGAATCATCTTTGGCTTGTCGATACTCCCCGTCTGGAGTCCTTTCTGGTTCACCTGAATCAGCTTTGGTTTCTTGACACTCCCCATCCGGAGTCATTTCAGTTTCACTTGAATCATCTGAGGTGTCTTGATGCTCCCCGTCCGGAGTCAAAACGTTCAGGAATCCATTTTCTTGTGGAGAGGCTCGAGTGGATGAGGTTTGAATTAACGTGGTGTCACTGGAGTCACTAGTAGCCTCACTTTGATTGTCGGATGCTTCTGTACATACTAGCTGAGGCCTGTCAATCTTGCTGAGATGTCGCACATCTTGTATGGGAATTGTGATTCATTCGTCACTTGTCACATACATTGGATAGACCTTCAACGTCTTCTTGTCGGTTAGATGAGCTGGGTAGACTGTCAGAGTCTTCGTTTGGTGGCTCAAATAATCTGGGTAGACTGTCATAGTCTTTTTGTTGTTCACGTGAGCGTGGTAGACTGTCATAGTCGTCTTGCTGTGCACTTGAGTGTGGCAGACTTGCATCATCTGCTGCTGGTTGCTCAGATAAGGTTGCTAGACCTTCATGGACTTGGTCATGCAAGGACTGCGCACTGGAGGCTTGTGCTGCTTCCAACGTGGAGTCTGTCAATGAGCTCGCTGTGGAGGCTTGTACCGCTCTCTCTGTGGAGTCTGGCATATCGTTCCCTGTGTTGAGTCATGCAGTGGTCTCACTGTGGAGTCGATCTGTGCGCTCTCAATGGAGTCGTGCAGTGGTCTCGCTGTGCAGTCTTTCTGTGTTCTCTGTGTGGAGATGTGCAGTGGTCTCACTGTGGAGTCTGTCATCGCTTTCTGTGCGGAGTGGGGGACTCTTCGTGGTGCGTGGACCACTCTCTGTGTGGTGTCGGGGACTCTTCATGGTGCGTGGACCACTCTTAGTGGTGCATGGATCACTGGTGTGGCGTCAGGCCGCTCACTGTGGGATTGTACCTCTCTCTGTCTCTTGGCATCAGGCTGCTCTCTGTGGGCTTGTACCTCTCTCTGTCTCTTGGTGTCAGGCCGCTCTCTGTGGGCTTGTACCTCTCTCTGTCTCTTGGTGTCAGGCCGCTCTCTGTGGGCTTGTACCGCTCTCTGTCTCTTGGCATCAGGCCGCTCTCTGTGGGCTTGTACCTCTCTCTGTCTCTTGGTGTCAGGCCGCTCTCTGTGGGCTTGTACCTCTCTCTGTCTCTTGGTGTCAGGCCGCTCTCTGTGGGCTTGTACCGCTCTCTGTCTCTTGGCATCAGGCCGCTCTCTGTGGGCTTGTACCGCTCTCTGTTTCTTGGCGTCAGGCCGCTCTCTGTGGGCTTGTACCTCTCTCTGTCTCTTAGCATCAGGCCGCTCTCTGTGGGCTTGTGCCGCTCTCTGTCTCTTGGCATCAGGCCGCTCTCTGTGGGCTTGTACCTCTCTCTGTCTCTTAGCATCAGGCCGCTCTCTGTGGGCTTGTGCCGCTCTCTGTCTCTTGGCATCAGGCCGCTCTCTGTGGGCTTGTACCGCTCTCTGTCTCTTGGCGTCAGGCCGCAGCAGAATCCTGTACTTCTGGGTTAGGATGTCGTCTGTGCTGGGCTGAGGATCCTCAAATCCAAAGAACTCGTCCATGTCTGTGTCAGATTCTTCACTGTACAACACATCTCGTTATGGTTCGGATTTGGTACCAAGGTCGCCACGGCCGAAGAAGAAATCAACGTCTGAGTCGTAGTCTTCAAGGACCAAATCATTTCTTTGGGCGGTGCTAACTGCTTGTTGCAGGGCTCAGCGGAGGTTACTTTCAGCTATTGGTCGATGTTCAGGCATTGTGCTGTCGTTCCAGGTGAAAGAATTGTGTTTTACGACTTTAAATTTAAAAAAAGTTATTTTGGGACATTTCCCCCCCTCAGTGGGCGTGGCCCTGGACCTCTGACATCATGACGCTAGTGACATAGAGCCTGGGAATGGATTGCGCATGCACAGATCGCTTTTCCTTTACTGTGCGCTCTTTGCGCAACTGCTCATGCGCGGCTTCTCGCGCATGCGCAAATGGGCCTTCCTTTTCTGTGCGCTCTTTGCGCAACTGCGCATGCACAGCTTCTTGCTCATGCGCAAAACACTGTTTTGCCGGTTCGCGTTTTCTGTGCAGCTGTGCATGTGCGGCTCCTTTCTCAAGATGGCTACCAATCAAAACTGCCATTTTCTGCATTCGCAAGCCTACCTTTGCCTCGTGGTGAGTATTGGCGCCTCTTTTACCGATCTCTTTTGTGTTTTCCTCGCAGTATTTTTCAAACTTGTCCAGGTCTGTCTGGAATTCTCTCTTGTCTTGCCCTTTGGAGTACTTGAAGGTCTTGAAGATTTCTGCTGCACTTTCACCCGCAATGGTGAGCAGAAGCTTTATTTTCTCTGCGTCTGCCACGCCATCTAGGTCGGACGTTACCAGGTAGATCTCAAACCTCTGTTTGAATGAACGCCAGTTGGCACTGAGATTGCCGTGGTACCTGAGCTGCTGTGGAACCGGAATCTCAAACATCTTGCCTGGGTGCTGTTGCTGGTAGTCACGGATCTTGAGTTGAACTATAGAGATTAAACAGGGCACTACTGGTACCATGTTGTGTTATGCTCCTTCATGTAGCATAAGCTGCTTCCTTGATGTATGCTCTGACAAAGGAAGATTCAGACTTGGAGATAGGTTGAACACATTTATTGAACAGTTAACAATTCTCCTACTTGAGTTTGACTCTCCTGCTAATCTTGCTATAGTAACTCAGTCTAACTAACCAGTCTGTTTCAAGCCATGCAATGGATGTGATGCTTCTGATCTGCCCCTGTGCTTCTCTCTGAGTGTCACCTGTGCGTAAGAGAAAGAGCATGTGTGCCCTGTCCTTTTATGTGGGTTGCCCCGTTGTGGTAGTGTCACGTCTGGATGTTTTGACTGCCCATTGGTCGTCTCCTCTTCTAAGTGTTCATTAGCTGTATGGCTGCATGTCATGATGTGTCTGGTGCTCCCTGTAGTGTTTACTTAGTCTTAGTATATTTACATTAACCCCTTGTGTATTTACATTGATGCATATCACCACAAACACCATTATCCCGACAAGACTAATAACCAAACTCTGCAACCTTGGACTTGACCCTTCCCTGTGCAGCTGGATCCTTGACTTCCTCATCAACAGACCGCAATCTGCCATGATAGGCAACTGCACCTCCTCCACAATAGTCCTCAACACCGGGAACCCGCAAGGGTGTGTGCTCAGTCCTCTACTGTATTCCCTATACACACATGACTGTCTGGCAAGATTCAACTCCAATTCAATCTATAGGTTTGCAGATGATATGACTGGGGTGGGTCGTGTTTCAAACAACGACGAATCAGACTCCAGAAGGGAGATTCATCACTTGGTTTCATGGTGTACCGAAAATAACCTCTCACTAAATGTTGGAAAGACCAAGGAACAGATCATCGACTTCAGGAAGGGTAGTACGACACCACCCCCAGTCTGCATCAATGGCTCCGAAGTGGAGATGGTCGCTAGCTTTAAGTTCCTGGGGGTCACCATCACCAACAGTCTGTCCTGGTCCACTCACATTGATGCGACTGTCAAGAAAGCACTACGGAAGCTAAAGAAATTTGACATGTCTGCATCGACTCTCATAAACTTCTACAAATATGCCATAGAAAGCATCCTATCTGGCTGCATTACAGCCTGGTATGGCAACTGCTCAGCCCAAGATCGTAACAACTACAGAGTGTGGTGAACTCAGCCCAATGCATCACACAAGCTTGCTATCCTCCCATTGATTCTCTCTACACCTCCTGCTGCCTCAGGAAGGCAGACATCATTGTCAGGGACCCCTCACACCCAGGCTTTGCCCTCTTCCAGACCCTTCCATCTGGCAGAAGATACAGAAGTCTGAAGGCCCGTACATCCAGACATAGGAACAGCTTCTTCCCCACAGCCACTAGATTCTCCCTTGGACTGATCCATTCCTGTAAGAACATTATTCACGACGCCCTATGCTGCTCTTGTTTGGCCCTTGTTCCGCACTGTAACCAATCAGTATTTGTTGATGTACCATTGTCAACGTACTCTGTCGATTATTCTTTTGTCTACTATGTACGTACTGTGTACGTTCCCTTGGCTGCAGACAAATACTTTTCACTGTACTTCGGTACATGTGACAATAAATATCAATCAATCAATCAATCATTCAATGTTACATTTCTGTTAAGGACTTCAGCTGAAGATTTAAGTTCCCGCTGCATTCTTTGAAAAAATCAAGAGGTTTGGCCTTGAACTCGACATGCTGAGCCTTCAAATGCATTTGAAGTTTTGAGGGTTTTAAACTTTAATTTTGCCAGTAATTCCCTGCATAGAACATGCATTGTCTTTGCATCAGCACAATTAAAAATGCCATACCTCAAGAAATCATCTTTATACTGCTTTGTTCCCGATTTTAGTTTCTTAATGGGTCATTCACCAGAGCCCTGGAGCTCCGTATCCAGCTCATAGCAGCACTTCTTTGGCCTGCCATGGACTCTCCTGAACAGCTCTCTCCAGCAGATTCAGTTGTGAGATCCTGGACTGTTTGTGTCTCTGGTCCTCTCTTCTTTATTAAAAACTGATCCATCTTCAGTTCTTCACAGTCCTGTTTCTTGCTTGCTGGTAGCTACAAAATGGAGGAATCTTTCCTCCGTGATTTTGCGCCCAAAGCAGGGACATACAGGGCACGTGATGTCAGTGTACGTGCCGGACACATGACCTTCTCTTTGCCGTTGCTTCTTGCGAGAAGACTCCATTCTTCGCATTTAAAGCTGGTCACGCCCAGCATTCTTAAAAGCTGGTCGTGGCCATTGGGCAGTTCTCCAGTGATCACTCCATGACCCTCCCGACAACTGCCCGTGACCCACTTACGGGTCGCGACCCGCAGTTTGAAAATCCCAGTTGTAATTATGAGCGTCACACTTTCCGACATGTTTTCATTTCAGTATAATGGAAACCACCAATGAGAATTGAAAGCGGCCCTGTTGAGGAAGAAGAAAAGTAGTCATTCCCTCTTGCAAGTGGGGCAAGGAGCAGGAGAAGGAAACAGGCCGTAGACAGGGAAACATAGAAAGAAAGAGAAAGATTCTCACAGAAGTGAAAAAAGTGAGCAAAAGCCTCTGCTTGGTTGGAGCAAGCTCTGGTCAAAACGTCACGTTGATCAAGGGAAAAAAGTAAAGATAGAGCTCCGATGAAAGGTCGACTTAAAATGTAACTCTGCCGCTCTCTCCATGGATGCTGCTGGATTTGCTGAGCTTTTCCAGCATTTTCTGTTTTTACTGGAGTCCAGGAATGTTTGTATTATGGAAAGAGATAAAGAAAACCTATTGAGGGAGGGTGAGAGCATGCTCACAAGGCAGATATCTGAAAATGTGCTTCAATCTCAAATACAAACCTTGTACTTTGCATTCACGAAGGAAGCTGCAGAACGCCATTGGCTGTTCTGAAATATTTCAATGCTTTCCATGGGAAATAGTCAGAAAAGAGTCATCAATAGATAGATACCCAAATGAATCACTTCAAATAATTTGCAAAATACTGAAACAGAAGACAAAGCATTTTGCAACCAAATTTTACTGTATTATTGCTCCCCGCTATTTAGTAATAATTGCTTATTGTCACAAGTAGGCTTCAATGAAGTTACTGTGAAAAAACCCTAGTCGCCACATTCTGGTGCCTGATTGGGGAGACTGGTATGAGGAATTGAACCTGCGCTCCTGGCATTGTTCTGCATTACAAGCCAGCTATTTAGCCCACTGTGCTAAACCAGCCCCAGCTTTATATGGTAGCTTTATATGTATAGTACCTCCTGAGAAATGATTGTATGGAAGAGCAAATAGAGCATCGATTAACAATTTTCATCCAACCCAGGTCTGATTAACCACAAATTCTGATTAATTGCATCAGGGTTATTACTGTGAAAACAAAACAATTAAAAAGTTTACTCGTGCAGCAAAAGCAATAATTAGACATTCAGGCAAAAGCTACCAGGAACTTTTTATGCAGCCCAAATTATTGCGTAATACAGAATTGCTTCTTTGAGTGGATTTTCATATCAATGAGCGATGCAATTTTTCAACATCGCACTGTGGCAGGACTTCTGACTCAAGATGTGCAGATCTATGAAAATCTGAGTACAATATTCACGCTTTACTTCTGATGCAGAGACAGTGACAATAAAGTTGGTCTTCTGCTTCAAAATCCACACAGTACAACCTCAACAGGGCAACACGGTAGCATCGTGGTTAGCACAATTGCTTCACAGCTCCAGGTCCCAGGTTCAATTCCCAGCTTAGAATCATAGTAGAATCATAGAAGTTTACAGCATGGAAACAGGCCCTTTGGCCCAACCAGTCCATGCCGCCCAGTTTTTACCATTAAGCTAGTCCCAGTTGCCCGCACTTGGCCCATAACCCTCTATACCCATCTTACCCATGTAACTATCTAAATGCTTTTTAAAAGACACAATTGTACCCGCCTCTACTACTACCTCTGGCAGCCCATTCCAGACACTCACTACCCTCTGAGTGAAGAAATTGCCCCTCTGGGCCCTTCTGAATCTCTCCCCTCTCACCTTAAACCTATGCCCTCTAGTTTTAGACTCCCCTACCTTTGGGATAAGATGTTGACTATCTACCTTATCTATGCCCCTCATTATTTTATAGACCTCTATAAGATCACCCCTAAGCCTCCTACGCTCCAAGGAAAAAAGTCCCAGTCTATCCAGCCTCTCCTTATAACTCAAACCATCAAGTCCCGGCAACATCCTAGTAAATCTTTTCTGCACTCTTTCCAGTTTAATAATATCCTTCCTATAATAGGGTGACCAGAACTGCACACAGTATTCCAAGTGTGGCTGTACCAATGTCTTGTACAACTTCAACAGGACGTCCCAACTCCTATATTCAATGTTCTGACCAATGAAACCAAGCATGCAGAATGCCTTCTTCACCACCCTGTCCACCTGCGACTCCACCTTCAAGGAGCTATGAACCTGTACTCCTAGATCTCTTTGTTCTATAACTCTCCCCAACGCCATACCATTAACTGAGTAGGTCCTGGCCTGATTCGATCTGCCAAAATGCATCACCTCACATTTATCTAAATTAAACTCCATCTGCCATTCGTCGGCCCACTGGCCTAATTGATCAAGATCCCGTTGCAATCCTAGATAACCTTCTTCACTATCCACTATGCCACCAATCTTGGTGTCATCTGCAAACTTACTAACCATGCCTCCTAAATTCTCATCCAAATCATTAATATAAATCACAAATAACAGTGGACCCAGCACCGATCCCTGAGGCACACCACTGGTCACAGGCCTCCAGTTTGAAAAACAACCCTCTACAACCACCCTCTGCCTTCTGTCGTCCAGCCAATTTTGAATCCAATTGGCAACCTCACCCTGGATCCCGTGAGCCTTAACCTTCTGCAACAACCTACCATGCGGTACCTTGTCAAAGGCTTTGCTAAAGTCCATGTAGACAACGTCTACTGCACTGCCCTCATCTACCTTCTTGGTCACCCCCTCAAAAAACTCAATCACAGCTTGGGTCACTGTCTGTGCGGAGTCTGCACATTCTCCCCGTGTGTGTGTGGGTTTTCTCTGGGTGCTCCGGTTTCTTCCCACAGTCTAAAAATATGCAGGTTAGGTGGGTTGGTCATGCTAAATTGCCCTTAGTGTCCAAAATTGCCCTTAGTGTTGGGTGGGATTACTGGGTTATGGGGATAGGGTGGAGATGCGGGCCTGGGTAGGGTGCTCTTTCCAAAAGCCAGTGCAGACTAGATGGGCCGAATGGCCTCCTTCTGTACTGTAAATTCTATGATTCCATATAAAGGGAAGAGAAACATTTATTTCTTACATCAGCCACCGACAATTGCAGTTGGGTAGGTATCTGACCATACACTCAATCAGTTGAACGATTCAGATGAAATCATAAACAGTTATCAATGTTAGTCAATCCCAAGGTTTATTTACTACTTTACAATTACCATCAGACATTTTATTTGTTTTACTGTTATCGTAAATGGCTTCTTTTCTTACACCTTCAAATGTATTTTAACCCTTTTCCAGTAGGCACACTAAGCTACCTGAGTTGTCACAGTGACATGGGTGAAATGAGATGACAGCGATACAGGAGGTGAAGTTATATGTCATTATGTGATGCTATGAACCTTGAATTCATAAATCACAATGTAATCAAATCCACCAAAAAACATACCATACTTAGTTATTTTGAAAAACCTGGATGATATTGCTCACATAATATATTGGACTGGCAAGGCTGAGCAAATCAGAAAGCAGTGATTAGTTGACCTCAAGCTTTGATTTTAAATACCTGCAAATTATCAGGGGAAGCAAAGAAGGAGGGACTGTGTGAAATACAAGATAGAGCTTTGTTAACCCTTTGGGGCACAGCAATGAAATGCAAGGCACCACAGCATTTTTGAACTGGGGCCACGTTTAATCCAGCATGTAAGGTTAAGAAGTGCTCTCTCCCCAATGAACATATCTATGCAATTAGAAAGCACTTTGCACATGAGAGGGCTGTTTGATGGACTCATTAAAGAGCCAAATTAAATTTGAATGATGAACGCTATCCATAATGCAATTTGGATGCCTGCAACTGATGGGTGGGATACCGGTTCAAAACGAAAATCGGAAAGGAGGACATTTCCCTTCAGCTGAATCCTTTTTCATAATAGACGATAGATCTGCTGCCACCTGTTTTACATGCCAGTCACTTTTCGCTGTGCTGTCCTGCAATCACGGCTTGCAAGAAGCAAGTGCCTTTGGACAGAGCCAAGCACGAGATTCTATGCATATGCACCAAAAAGATGGCATGTCAATTATTAAAAAGAAATATTGAAAGTGCAATTGCATCAATTTCTCTGACCTATTCAGCCCCCAGAACGTGCCTGCGAACAATTATTCCCATAGCCATGGGCATATGAGCCCACTACTGACTTCAGGTATACAGTTTTTTTGGGTTTTTTTCATTCATGGGATGTGGGCATCGCTGGCTGGGCCATCCCTGAGGGCATTGACCACATTAAGAAGTCTTACAACACCAGGTTAAAGTCCAACAGGTTTGTTTTGAATCACTAGCTTTCGGAGCACAGCTCCTTCCTCAGGTGAATGAAGAGGTGGGTTCCATAAACATACGTGTAGACAAAGTCAAAGATGCAAGACGATACTTTGATTGTGAGTCTTTGCAGGTAATTGAGTCTTTACAGGTTCAGACGGAGCAACTGGAGAGAGGGATGATCACAGGTTAAAGAGGTGTGAATTGTCTCCAAGCCAGGACAGTGGGTAGGATTTTGCAAGCCCAGGCCAGATGGTGGGGGTTGAATGTAATGCAACATGAATCCAAGGTCCCAGTTGAGGCCGTACTCATGTGTGTGGAACAATACCACCTCCCCGCCCCTCTCCCAATTATAGCTGCATTACAACTTTGAGTATTTGAGAGAAAGTTTAAAGAACATTTGTAAACTTCCTTTGTCCAATAAGGCCAAAGTAACACAGAAAAGGTATATTGCTGGGGACAGCTATGAAAATAATTGTGGCCATACATAACCTAATACAATTCCACTCATGACAAGAAAAGTAATGAAGATATTGATGTTCTGCACCATAATATACATATTTCCCTGAGAGTTTTCATGATGTACTTATTCTGCATTCCCTTTGCCCGTCTTATGTCCTTTCTCAGTGCACTGTATATTCTGTAATTTCATTCACTGGCAATTTTTAACATTTCTTCACCTTCATATGATTCAACTTTGAATTTCCCCTTCTCCTCCTAGACTCCCTCAGTTACCTTGACTACAGTTCCTCGCACTGCTTCCTGCAATGAATCCATTTCTTTCTACCAATTTCTCTGTCTCTTACATTTATTCGGATGATGTCACTTTCCATGCCACCACTTCTGGTATGCCTTCTTCTTTGGGCAGCATGGTGGCACAGCGATAAGCATTGCTGCCTCACAATGCCAGGGACCCAGGTTCGATTCCGACCTCAGGTGATTGTGTGGAGCTTGCACTTTCTCCCCATGTCTGTGTGGGTTTCCTCCGGGTGCTCCAGTTTCTCCCATAATCCAAAGATATGTAGATTAGGTGGATTGGCCATACTAAATTGCCCCTTAGTTCCCAGAGGTTGGGAGGGGTTATGGGGATAGGACGTGGGATAGACCTTAGGTAGGGTGCTCTTTCAAAGGGCCAGTGCAGGCTTGACAGGCCAAATGGCCTCCTTCTGCACTGAAGGTATTGTGTGATGATTTCCTCAACCGAGGATTCCCCCAACCTCGCCCCCCTCATTCCCAGCAAATAGTGGATGACAAAAGCCTTCCATTATTCCATTCCATTCTCCACACTTTTTCTCTCAACCATTTGCTCAGAACCAAGGGAAGATACCCTTTTTCCTCACATCCCACCCTACCAGTCAATATATTCTCCTGGCTTGGAGGACTAGAATCAGGGCACATGGGGCGGGATTCTCCACTCCCGCGCCGAAGTGCCCACGCCGTCATGAACGGCGTTGATGTTCACGGCGGCGCGAAACGGCCCCTATCCCGACCGATTCAGGCCCTAACAATGGGCTAGGATCGGGGCCGCGTCATCTACATGCGCCAGGCCTTGTCGCCGCGTAAAGGCGTCGCCGCATAGATGACGCGGCCGGCGCCGCATAACTGGTGTCACCCGCGCATGCGCGGGTTGGCCGGCACCAACCCGCGCATGCGTGGTTGCTGTCCTCTCTGAGCCCGCCCCGCAAGAAGATGGCGGACGGATCTTGCGGGGCCGCGGAAGGAAGGAGGTCCTCCTTCGTAGAGGACGGCCCGACGATCAGTGGGCACCGATCGCAGGCCATGCCACATTTGAGGTACTCCCCGGTGCAGGATCCCCCCTCACCCCCCCCCCCCCCCGCAGGCCGCCCCCCCAGCGTTCCCGCGCTGTTCCCGACGGCTGCGACCAGGTGAGGACGGCGCCGGGGGGGAACCCGCCGTTTTGGCCTGGCCGCTCGGTCCATCCGGGCCTGAGAATAGCGGGGGTGCCGGAGAATCGCCATTTTGGGTGTCTCCGGCGATTCTCCGGCCTGTGGCCCGCGGAACGCGACGGGGCCATTCCCGCCGCTTGGAAGAATTGTGGGATGGCGTCGGACCGGCATCCCAGGAAATTCTGGCGGCACAGATGATTCTCCCAACCGGCGCGGGAGTGGAGAATCTCGCCCATGGGTTCAGAATAAAAGGCCATTTGGGACTGAGGTAGGGGGGGATTTCTTCACTCAGAGGTTGGAGAATCTTTGGATTTATCTAACCCAGGCAGGTGTGGAGGATCAGTTATTGAATACTTACATGATTGAGATAAAAAGATTTCTACGTATTAAAAATATCACGGGGTACAGGAATAGCGCAGCAAATTGGTGTTGAAGTGGAAGATCAGCCATGACCTCAGTGAATGGTGGGATGGGCTTGGAGGGCTGAATGGCCTACACCTTATGTTTTTATGTTCTAACGGTTTTATGTTCAACAGGTCATCCTCCACCTCAACTTTGAACATGGTGCCACCGCCAAGCACATATCTCCTGCCCTCCTCTTTCATAATAATAATCGTTTATTGTCACAAGTAAGCTTCAATGAAGTTACTGTGAAAAGCCCCTAGTCGCCACATTCCGGCGCTTGTTCGGGAAGGCCGGTACAAGAATTGAACCCGCGCTGCTGGCCTTGTTCTGCATTACAAGCCAGCTCTTTAGCCCACTGTGCTAAACCAGACCATGGATTGTTTTCTCCGCCACACACTGATTCACTCTCAATCACCCCCATCACACCCTCCCATTAACATTGCCCCCTTCCAGTGCAAGTGTACAGGATGCACCACCTGTTGATTCACATCTTCCCTTTCCACTGCACAGGGCCTGAGATACACCTTCCAGGTCAATCAGTGAGTTACTTACACTTCTTCTTACTTACACTTCTTTCAATTCAGCGTACAGTAATCATGGCGCGATTTCCTCTACATTGCGAAGAGCAAACATAGATTGGGTGAACATCTCCGTGCAGTCCGCAAGTGTGATCCTCATCTTTTGATTGGTCCATAGAATCCCTACAGTGTAGAAGGAGGCCATTTGGCCCATCAAGCCTGCACTTGCCCTCCGAAAGAGAACCCTACCTGGGCCCACGTTCTCACTGAAATCTGCCACAGACTGCAGCCACAACTGCACCCTCAAAACAAGGTCATTATCACGTGGCTAGTGGCTGTGAAAGTGACTGGACTGGAGCAGGAGATATTGGTAACACTTTGCAGTTTGTCATCCACTATTGTAGAAGGAAAATCACTGAAAACCTTTTATTCATTGAGAGCTAACTTCCTTTTATTATCTCTTGCCAATGAGAAGTAGTTGGGAGTGCAGAACACAATGCTTCATTGGAATACAGGTTTCCCCATGTTGTATGGTGCCATCGGCTGCACGCACATCTCTCTGCAGGCAGCACATGTCAATACTGTCTGCACTGGAGCCAAAAGGGATTGCATTCTATTACTATCCAGCTGATGTGTGAGCATAGGCAGAGAATCATGCAGGTCAACTTCTAGTATCCAGGCAGCTGTCATGCTGTCTTCATTCTTTGCCAGTCCACTGTGCCAGCTGCAGTAATTCCATCCCAGAAAACTAAAGGATGGCTACAAGGCCTGTCCACTGACCATGGGATTAATGTCTCCAGTACACTGCATTCATACAAAGACCTCCATGCTGTTATGTGAAAGGTGATAGAGCAGACAGGTAGTGTGCTGAAACAATGCTTGCACCGCCTACTTCACTCTGGAGGTTCCCTGTGGTACTTACCACAGCATGTGTCAAGCTTTGTGGTGGTCTACTGCATTCTGCACAACTCACGACCGTGATGAGCAGCTTCAGAGCTGGAGCATGAAGAGGAGGGGCAAGAGCAGGTGCGTGCGATAGAGGAGGGGAAGGCACAACTCAACAGGTACATTATGGCAGTGTTGTCCATGAAGGACTTACCCGAGTCTGATATCAATAGTTCCAATATCAATTTCCTATTCATCAACAGTCCGACACCTTACCTTCCACCTGTCACTGACCATCACAGCCTCTGTTTGGTCACAATGCAAAAATATAAACCATCACAAAATGAACATTTAAAACTATACATAGAAATGAAATCACACCATATTGCACACAAAAGTTAACTAATCACCAAATAAATCCCTTTAGTGCCTGTCTTCCATTTGTCTTTGCCTGGTCCTGTGCTTCTACACAGAGCTACCCTATTGGCTGCAGCATGGCAGTAGAAGACTGCTGTCCAATACGGAGGAAGTGGGAGAAAGCCTCAGAGGGTGACCTCGAGCAATTCTGGGCTCAGAAGATCTAACTACACACTGCACCACCTTGCCCTGTAAAGAGGGCTATTTGGGCAGTGTCATGTTGCGTGTTCCGATACATGGAGGAGGACGATCTTCCTGGTGTCCGATGCGTTCTCCCTGTCTGTGACTCCTAGGAAGAGCTGGAAGCGCTGTTTAACCAGCTTCCAGTTGACGCCAAGATTTCCAGCGATTCGGAGCGGCTGCGGCGGGCTGATGATTTCCATGGAGCAGGATGGCGGATTTCTGGAGAGGTGCAGGTAGGTCTCACAGTCGCTGGCTAGTTTCCAGTCCTGGTATCATGTCGTGTTGAGTGTTCCGATACACAAATGAACCAACATGGTTGTAGATGGTACAACTCTGGGTTATTGTCCTGTACAATTATAACTATTAACTGCTGGCTGAGGTTCGTGCTTCACCAGCTAACCTGTGGACCCAGCCCTTTCACTATCTTGGTGAGGCACTCAGCACATGGTGTATGTCTGAGTGACACGCTGTGAGCTCTGTGCTCTGAGCTATCTCCTGGTGGAATGAGCGGGAACTATGGTGTTCCCTGTTTTATAGTGCGTGTGCTCTCACTGGTGATTGGCTGCGATGTAGTGTGTGTTGGTTGGTCCAACTACCTGTCATCAGTGTGTGTGTGTGATTGCACCATGATATGTTAATGTAGATATCATGACAGGCAGCATTGATGACAGATATTACACTGAAGCCAGTTTAAAACCTTTTGTTCCAATATACTGGGAGAAGGGACAGAGTCACACAGTTAAAAACTAACTGCTAAGTACAATAATACAAAGACATGGGACGGGATTCTCCACTCCCGCGCCAAAGTGGCCGCGCCGTCGTGAACGGCGTTGAGGTTCACGATGGCGCAAAACGGCCCCGATCCCGACCGATTCAGGCCCTGACAATGGGCCAGGATCGGGGCCGCGTCATCTACACGCGGCAGGCCTTGTCGCCCGCGTAAAAGCAGCGCCGCATAGATGACGTGGCCGGTGCCGCATAACGGCCATCATCCACGCATGCGCGGGTTGGCCGGCGCCAACCCGCGCATGCGTGGTTGCCGTCCTCTCTAAGTCCGCCCCGCAAGAAGATGGTGGACGGATCTTGCGGGGCCGCGGAACGAAGGAGGTCCTCCTTCAGAGAGGACGGCCCGACAATCGGTGGGCACCGATCGCGTGCCACACCACATTTGAGGTGCCCCCCGGTGCAGGATCCCACCTCACCCCCCCGCAGGCCGCCCCCCCCAGCGTTCACGCACCGCTCACGACTGCAGCGACCATGTGTGGACGGCGCCGGGGGGAACCCGCCGTTTTGGCCTGGCCGCTCGGCCCATCCGGGCCTGAGAATAGCGGGGTTGCTGGCGAATCGCCATTTCCGGTGTCTCCGACGATTCTCCGGCCTGCGGCCCGCGAAACTTGACCGGGCCGTTCCCGCCGCTTGGGAGGGCGTCGGACCGGCATCCCCGAAAATTTTGGCGGCCCAGGCGATTCTCCCAGCCGGCGCGGGAGTGGAGAATCGCGCCCATCATTTGTCTTTGAAGAGGCCAGTTCCAGGGGTGGAATTTGCAGGTGTTAGGTCTCAAGGTCTGTTGTTCAGTGTGGGACACTACCATTCGCTATGGCTCCAATCTGTCTGCTGACAGCAGCGAGGGGGATAGATGGATGGCAGTCATGCCTTTACAGGAGCCAGTGCAACAGAAAGGGGAGGTGACCGACGGCTACACCCTCAATGTGAGACCACCGATATCATTAATTGCAAAGCAACATAGGTGTCTTTGTAATGATTGGATAGTTTCATTAAGCATAACGACTTTAATGTGATTAGTTCATTATTCTCATGGATTATGCATGATGTAACCTTAATCAATAATCCTGATTAGGGCAGCACGGTGGCGCAGTGGTTAGTGCTGCTGCCTCATGGCGCCGAGATCCCAGGTTCGATTCCGGTTCTGGGTCACTGTTCGTGTGGAGTTTGCACATTCTCCCCGTGTTTGCGTGGATTTCACCCCCACAACCGAATGATGTGCAGAGTAGATGGATTGACCATGCTAAATTTCCCCTTCATTGGAAAAATGAATTGGGTACTCTAGATTTAAAAATAAAATCCTGATTGGACATCAATAACTAGTAACAAATGATTGGTACATGCAAATTTCTTGTAATCGAATCTTGAAGTATAACTGTCTGTACTATCATTAAATCTGGGCTTCCCTGGTGTCTCACTTGGAATGCCAGAAGCCCTCGTGACAGGGAGCTAATGTTTCAAGCCTGGCTGACTCTTTTCTTTGTCAAACAGTCATCCAGACTCAAAACGTTAGCTCCGCTCTCTCTCCACAGATGCTGACAGGCCTGCTGAGATTGTCCACCATTTTCTGTTTTTGTTTAGTCTGCGGTTTCCGAGAAAGGAAGGCACGAGGCTGATCTTGTGGTTGGGGAAACAAATAAAAGAAGGAGGTGCATGCTTATGCCATCTGCAGCCTGTAATTCACAAGAGACTATGGATCTGGGCAGCATGGTGGTGCAGTGGTTAGCACTGCTGTCTCATGGCACCGACGTCCCAGGTACACCCCAGCTCTGTGTCACTGTCCGTGTGGAGTTTGCAAATTCTCCCTGTGTTTGCGGGGGTTTCGCCCCCACAACCCCAGGATGTGCAGGGTAGGTGAATTGGCCACGCTAAATTGTCCGTTAATTGGAAAAATGAATTGGGTACTCTAAATTTATTTGAAAAAAGAAGAGACTATGAATGAGGGTGAGGTGGAAGGTGAAAAGAAGGATCATCTTCAATGGTTTCAGCCTCTACATTGTCTACAATCTCTGCATAACCCAGCAGCAACACCTGCCGGAATTTTCCGGTCATTGTGATTCACTTGTCCAGCGGGTTTCGCTGCAGGGTGGGGTGGTTAGAATGGGAAATCCCTTTAACAAGTGGTTGGGAGATAGAATCCCGTGCCCAGTGAACATCACGCAGCCGAGGAACAGGAAAATCCTGGGGAACTGGAAAATCCCGCCCACCGTCTCCTTCATGATGAACAGAAAACACAGAAACACCTGCCTTCCTTTGGTTAGCTCACCCCAGTACTGGCTGTGCACTACCTTGCCCTGTAAGAGAGGGATGTACATCAGTGAGTCTGGTGCCACCTGAATGGGTGTTGTGGCTGCCATGGTTGACTGCAAGCTGCAACAGGCCTCTCCTTTAAGATGTGCAGGCCAGCATTGAATGGTTGAGAGCTGCTCATGGTATTAAACTCCTGCTCAAACGTGATTTGTGCTGGCTGATCGCGAAACTCATTTAAAGCAGGAATCAGCACAAAGTTCCTTCCAGTTTTGCAAGCCCTTGTTTCCCCCTTGTGATCAGATATCGGGTCCTTGGCTAAAGGGTCTCCTGCTTGAAGGGCATGGTCTTTTGTTGTTTTGCTTCCAATCTTTCATTTGAATCCAGCTGGACCACATCCCCGTTCACTGAAATTACCCTCGACGCAATTAATTATTTTCATGTTTGAATGTTATAAAAATCCAAACTAAAATGAATGCTGGAAATGTACAGCTTTTTAAAAATAAATTTAGAGTACCCAATTATTTTTTCCAATTAAAGGGCAATTTAGCGTGGCCAATCCACCTATCCTGCACATCTTTTGGGTTGTGGGGGCAAAACCCACACAGACACGGGAAGAATGTGCAAACTCCACACGGACAGTGACTCAGGGCCGGGATTCAAACCCGGGTCCTCAACACCGTAGGCAACAATGCTAACCACTGTGCCACCGTGCTGCCCCTTGGAAATGTACAGCTGGTCAGTCAGTGCCTGTGAGGGGAAAATGGTTAAGATCTGTTTAACATTTGTAATTTACTTTACACCAATTGAAGTATTAAATTAATTGTTAGGTTACATTCTATGAAGGCGTAGGGACACAAGTCACCGCTTGACTCTAAACATTTAGTCTTGTTCTTTTTCCAAGTCCCAGCTGCTTATCTGAAGTTATTTTTGAAACATTGCTTCACAGGCTTTCACAGCAACACATGAACTATAAAAATAAGAACTACCCTCTGTAGTTGAATCTCTGAACCACCTGGAATTATTGATGTGTTATACATAATGGAGAATATTCCAGCCAAGCAAAATGCGTGGTTTAAATGGAAAGTTTATCAGACATGCCAAACACCTCCCTGGGGGCTCAATTGGCCTACTTGCGTTCTTCTTCACATTTCCTCTGTTCTGAAATCAGTCCATTCGAAGTTTTGCCTAATTAACATGGAGGGCACAAAGAATAGCACAAGAAAATAACCCGCTCCTCATACTATCTCTTCCTACAACAACAGAATCAAATTCACATGCTGCCCTGGCTACATGTCCTAACTCCACAGCTCACTATCACTTGCATTGTTTAGACAATGTAATGGTCCTTTTATTGGGAGGGGTTGGGAGTGAATGGTAAGGCATGTTTTCGAAAAAGCTTTCCTTGCATTGCCCTTCATGAGGTTGTCCACACCACGCGCCATATTCATGGCATCCCTACAGTGCAGAAGGGGGCCATTCGACCCATCGAGTCTGCACCTACCCTCCGAAAGAACACATGACCCAGTTCTCCTCCCCAACCCTATCCCCATTCCCATAACCTAACCTGCACATCCCTGAACCCTAAGGGTTATTTTAGCATGGCCAATCCACCTAACTTGCACATCTTTCTGGGTTGTGGGGGTGAGACCCATGCAGACACAGGGAACTAAGGGGCAATTGAGCATGGCCAATCCACCTAACCTGCACATCTTTGGAGATCTTTGGACATAATGAATTCAGAGGTCTGGTGGGTGAAACATTGTGATGGGAGGGTTTGCTCACTGAACAGTCACTGAAAGATGCAAATAAGACCAGGTAATGCTATATAAGTTTAAAGAATTTAACCTTATTGAGACAGCTATAGGATGTAAACAGTGTTACAAACAACGAGATGCCTTGAAACCAGATAAAGTCTTCACTCATCTCTTGTTAGAGAGCAGTGACAGCATTCAGCATTGAACCCTGATGGCACAGCCAAGATTAAGATTCAGTATCTGGAGAAATTGAACAGTACATCGCAATGATGTATTATGGTCAGGGTATGCTTCCCTCTCTTACGGTGACCCATCAATACACCCTGGCACAGCAGTCAGTTTAAATAATAGTGTACAAGCAAACTGAGACAAGCTACTTTATTTTTTATTTTGCATGTTCCCAGTATCTCAGCTACATGTGATTTTCCAAAGAAGCAAGCAGGAAGATGAACTGCTCCCAGTGCATTGTTTACTGCTGTTTTATCAGTTATCAGTGTAGCTCTAGATTTTGAACTCTCTCTGCTCAGTATTTCTTCAGTGGATAAGCCAGCTGAAACAGGAAGCCATGGCCAGAACGTCGAAAGAGTGGCAATCTCAGTCGGATTGCAACACCGTTCTATTTTACTTACCCTAGTCAGGAGTTAAACCTTTCTCGTCCAACCTCCCAACTAAGACTGGTGAGAATGTTGCAGGTAAACCACTTCATAGAATCCCTATAGTGCAGAAGGAGGCCATCCTGCCTGTCGAGTCTGAACCGACCCTCCAAAAGAGCAACCCACCCAGATCCACTCCCTCACCACACTCCCCCACCCCATCCCCATGATCCACCCAAGCTTTTTTTTAGATGCTAAAGGGCAATTTTAGTCTGGCCAATTCACCTAACCTGCACATCTTTGGACTGTGGGAGGAAACCGGAGCACCTGGAGTAAACCCATGCAAACACTGGAAGAGCGTACAAACTTCACACAAACAGTCACCCAAGGTCGGAATTGAACCTGAATACCTGCCGCTGTTAGGTAGCAGTGCTAATCACTGTGTTACCATGCCACTGTGCCGCTTCCTGAGGCCTTCAATTGCAGGGCAGAAGACTCAGGGGAAAGGAAGCCACACTCCATTTATATAGCACGAGCTGCCATAAACCGAGTAAGTTCAAAGGTTCAAGCTACTTTGAGAAGCTGAGGAGAAGGTAAGTGTGGAAGGAAATTGGGCAGGATTAGGCGGGAATTTGGGGTGGGCAGTCGAGAGGGGAGTCGGGGTGATCAGTCAGAGGGGGTGTTGGGGAGTCAGTTGAAGGGTTTCGGGGTGGTCAGTCACAGGGAGCCAGGATAGTCATTCGGGAGGGTTGGTGCTCTGTTGGAATGCTTTATGGTCAGCCAAGGCGTCAGACATCTGTTGAGGGGGTGTGTTGGGGTAGCCAGGTGAGGGATTGGGGTTAGTCAGGGGTTTAGGGGATAGTCAAAGGTTGGAGGGAGTGGGTAGGGCAATTTCGGGGGTTGTGCAGTGATCAGCAGGATGGTAGTGTAGTCCATGGGTGAGGGGGTAGTCAGAGTGGTTGGTGGGTAATCATGTTTGGTGAGGCGGTCTCGGTGTGGGGAAGGTAATTGGGTAGTTGGTGGTTCAATGGGTGGTGGGCTGAGGGCCCTACTATAGCAACCCAAGTGTTAGAAGTGGTTTTAATCCTTCTAACTTTTCCTGAGTAATGATTCTGCGAAGACAATCGGAACTATCCAAAGCCCCTGATTTAAATCGGAGTTTTGGGTGGGTCCCAGTTCAGGGTCATTGCCCACCGGAAATATGTACTTCCTGGGCAATGACCGCGCAGTCTTTATGTGCCCCCCCCCCCCCCCCCTCAGGTATGACAGCCTAGAGATGGAAGTTATGGGCCACTGTGCATGAGCAGCCCAGAGGACAAACTGCTCCGCACTTCGACACTCTGGGTTACCTCCAGCAACAGAAATATCAGCTGTACAATACTCAGCACACTACTTGCCAATAAAGAACAATCTCATCCTATATAATAGATGGAATGAAAGCAAAAAGATCAGTGTGTTCAGCCAGATTTTAATTTATATTGAGGGAGAAACTACAAATGTGTAATTACATTGCAAACAAGGCCATGTTGCTTTATGGGTGCATTAAGATAACATTGGCCTTTGGCAAACGTCACTCATGTTGCCTTGGAAGGAATTGGTTTTACAAAATGTTCAGACAGACACAAAGTAAGAGCAATCTCTATGATATGGCTGATTGCTGGCAGCTTCGTCTTCAACAATTCGGAGATCTCTGCAGTAGGCTCTTTGTGAAGGAGCGGGACCACATCTGGCTGACCTCGTCAATATAAGGTGAAGAGTAGAGTCACTGCATCTGTATTCATCATCACCTCACAGGTTCATCTTCCTCATCTAAATCATGCATTGTTATTGAAACCTTCAGTTCAATTTTTATCCTCACAACTTTGGTACCATGTCCAAGGGAGGCAGAATGTTGTTCCTAAAGTGGGACCAGTAATGGAGGACTCGAGGGCTGGAGTTCCCCGGCCATTCGTTGGCAGCATGAGTTTCTGGTCCCGTCGGGAGCAGACCCACCGGACCACACCCGCGACCACCACCCCCCCACACCCCACACTCGCTCGCAGGTGTCCCAACGGCGTGGAGTAGCTTCTGTGGGAATTCTCATTGACAGCAGCAGGAGCAAACAATCCCGCCACCAAGAAACACGCGGCAGTGAGGCTGGAGAATTCCGCCCCAGTTACATGGAGAGAAGCCTGTGAAGTGAGGCATGTACTATTATGAAGGGCTTTGATGGAGTAAGTAAATAGAAACTGTTTTCACTGGCAGAAGTGTCGGTAACCAGGTGACACAGATTTCATGTCATTGGCAACAGAGGCGAGATGAGATCAGTAGAATAATGTTTCACACAGAAATTCTTTCGCTGTCTTGAAGGATGATGCAAATTGATTCAATCGTAACATTCAAAAGGAAATTGAAGGATAGACAAATTCAGGGATGTGGGGAAAAAGGAGAGGTGTGTGACTGATGATAGAACTCAATACAAGTTCGCATAATGGTTGCTTGATCTGTAAAAATATATGGGGTGGGATTCTCCATCAGCCGACGCCGAAATTGTGAAAGGAGATTGGGCGGCGGACTGGTCGTGAGGCCAGAATTGATGCCAGTGCTGGGTACCCGCCAGACTGTCATACTCCGGTGCCTCAACAACAATGTCAATGCGTTCTACTCCACACGTGCGTGCAGTAAATGCCATTGGCAAATCATTAGTGGGCCTGACCCGGCAGTCTCGTGGTCTCCGCGATTCTCCGCCACTGCCAGGAGGAATTACCGATGGTGAGGTTCACTTGTGGTTTCAAAAATCAGGAAGCAGGCGCCATGGCTGCTGAGGGAGAGGGGATTGGGAAAGTGTTTGATATCGCCATAGTGTGCTGACAGTTGTGCGGTTGGCCGGGGGTGGTGGGTGCAGGTTTTGCCAGGGCTGGGGGGAGTAGCGGGAGTCAGCCAGGAGGTGGGCCATGGTGTTGGGGTGTATGGGCATTGAACACCATAGCCACAGCCTGCAAGGCAGCCATGCAGCTGCTCACGCCACTGACTGCCCACTGCAAAGTTAGGGCCATAGATCGTATGGATGTCCCCCCAAGCCACCCCCCCCAGATACCCTCTGGCCCCAGCCGACCCATCAACGGGATGAGCATGCTCCAGTGCAACCAGTGCCAACTTGTTGGCTGGGATGAGTGTGTGTGGAGGGGAGTGCTAATATGTGGTTACAACTTGTCAGCCTCTCTAGTGCCAATCCTGACTCCCGCGAATCCGACACCGTTTTTCATTGGAATCGGTCGTGTTCTATGTGGTAACAGTGCTGGCCCATTAACCGGTTCCTGAATTGCTCCAGGAGCGGCGCCAATTTTGTTGTCACAGAAGTTCATCGATTCTGTCCCGGCATCAACGCTTATAGAATCAAAGAATTTACAGTGCAAAAAGAGGCCATTCGGCCCATCGATTCTGCATCGGCCCCTGGAAGGAGCACCCTACCTCAGCCCACACCTCCACCCTATCCCCGGAACCCAATAACCCCACTTAATCTCTTTGGAAGCTTAGGACAATTTAGCATGGCCAATCCACCTAACCTGCACATCTTTGAACTTTGGCTTTGTCTCTGAAACAGAGAATCCCGCCTTAGATTCAATGCAAAATACTTTTACGAGCAACAAACACTCATACATGAGTAAAACTAAAATTAAATACATAAGCAAAAAACAAAAATATATCTCATCTTGTTTTGTAACACTAATATGGCTTTGATGATGTTTTCACGCTACATTGGTTGAAATCAGTGTGAATCATTCCTGAGTTTACATATTAATGGAGGGGTTTGTATTATAATTGACATTCAAAATCTAATTTGATTCCCTCATGATTTGCAAGCACCATGTTAGCATGGTGACATCACTATGTACACACTCAAACAGTTTGGAGTAATTTTGCAGAAGTTAACAATATTTTTCATATAATTCGCACAGAAAAATAACCAGTTAGAGAACATTCGTTTTTGACATCATTTTTGTCTCTCCAGGTTTGTCAAATTTCTATCCTTCAGACCCAAATGCAAATATTTGTGCTGCAGAATGGTCTGTAATCCCTGATGTGTTAAGTAAGTTGGTTCAACGTTGACTGAGACTGGATGCAGTGAAACTAGAAACAGGCTTCTGACACAGGAGATGGTCCAAATCTGTTTTATTGAACTTCCTGATTGCTGTACATACTCTGCTGTGAGTTGTCACTCTATCAATCTAACTGATATCCTCCTACTGGCTTGACCGACTAACTCTCTACCTCATGGTGATAGTGCTCACTGGCTTGTGCACTCTTACTATCTCAGTAGCTGTGTCCTGTAGAGAGAGGGAGAGTCTTAATGCCCTGTGTGCTTTATAGTGGTGGTGTCCTGTCTGGTGATTGGTTGTTATGTGTCGTGTGTGTTCATTGGTTATCCTGTGTGTCAATCACTGCCTGTCTGCATCTCATTATATACATGAGTGGATATTATGACATTTTTGGAATGTGGCGATATATATACATGCAGGATTAAATACAAATGGTGAGTGAATGACCATATGTACATGGGAAGGTGTCTATCGTGCAGATACAGAGCAAACTGAACAACATTTACAAGATTTAAGTCTATAGATTCTGTCTTTGTGGCGGGTGACAAATTCTTGTTGAACGCCTCAGAGGTGGAGGGTGTGGCGATGTGCATCAATGTAAATACATGTAGGCTAGCTAGACACTAGAGAGAGCACCAGAGACATCACACACACACACTCAACCAATAGATCAGTTAGATAGGAGACGACCAATGGACATTCACGATACACACAGAGGTGACATGACCACAAGAGGGCATTACACCAACCCATATATAAAGGACACCACACACATGATCTGCCTCTTTGGATTGGATTAGATTGGATTGGATTTGTTTATTGTCGCGGGTACCGAGGTACAGTGAAAAGTATTTTTCTGCGAGCAGCTCAACAGATCATTAAGTACATGAGAAGAAAAGGGAATAAAAAAAATACATAACAGGCCAACACAACATATACAATGTAACTACATAAGCACTGGCATCGGATGAAGCATACAGGGTGTAGTGTTAATGAGGTCAGTCCATAAGAGGGTCATTTAGGAGTCTGGTGACAGTGGGGAAGAAGCTGTTTTTGAGTCTGTTCGTGTGTGTTCTCAGACATCTGTATCTCCTGCCCAATGGAAGAAGTTGGAAGAGTGAGGAAGCCGGGTGGGAGGGATCTTTGATTATGCTGCCCGCTTTCCCCAGGCAGCGGGAGGTGTAGATGGAGTCAATGGATGGGAGGCAGGTTCGTGTGATGGACTGGGCGGTGTTCACGACTCTCTGAAGTTTCTTGCTGTCCTGGGCCGAGCAGTTGCCATACCAGGCTTTCCAGTGGAGACAGTCAGTGAGTAGAGACACAGGCAACTGGTTAGTCAGTAGCTATAGTAGGATTAGCAGTAGTGTCGAACCCGAGTAATAGAAGTGTAAATCGTTTAATAAACGTGTTGAAATTCTCTCCACGACTGAACCTTCCTTTGTCAAGTGCACCACAAGGAAGCCGCTTATATTACACCTACAACATAAGAAATCATGGTACCAGCAGTGAACTGTTTCAATCCTTATAGCCATACCTCAGCGTACAGTGACAACCAGCAACGATACCCAGGCAAGATGTTCGAGATCCGGTTTCCGCAGAAGCTCCAGTGCCACGGCGATCTCCACGGAAACTGGCAGGCATTCCGGCAAATGTTTGAAACCTTCCTGGTAGCAGCCGACCTACAAGACGTGGCCGATGCTGAAAAGACAGAGCTTCTGCTCTCCATCGCCGGTGTCAGAGCAGAAGAAATCTTTTAAAAATTCAAGTTCTCCAAAGGGCAAAACAGGAGCGACTTCCAGGCAGTCCTGGATAAATTCGGCAAACACTGTGAGGAAAACACACTCCAACCAGCAAGAAAAGGTAAGAGAAGCGGCAGTACTCACCACGAGGCCGAGATCCCGGAGCAGAGAACAATTTTGATCAGCGGCCATCTTTCTAAAGGGACTGCACTTGCACAGTTGCATGAGAAGCGCGCAGAACGGGAAGGTCCGTTTCCACGAAACCACGAAAACGGCCATCAGTACAGGAACAACGATTTGCGCATGCGCAAACGCTTCCTACGTATGATGTCACATGCGTCATGATGTCAGAGGCCCAGGACCACGCCCATTTAAAGGGGAAATGTCCCAAATCATAGAAAATATCTTTTAAAGCCATAAAACAACCTTCCTTCACCTGGAATGACAGCACAATGCCTCAAATTGAACCAGGAAATGAAATGAACCTCCGAAGAACCCTGCAACAAGCAGTTACCTACACCCAAACCGATGATTCCGACCTTGAATACTTCAACGCCGACCTTTACATTTTCTCTGGACCTCGCAAGCCCATTGCCAGCTCCGACACAAAATGTGATGATGTGGTCTTGGAAGACAACGACTCAGACAAGCCTTTCACCTTGGGAGGCTACCCCAGTACCAAATCCGATCCGCAACTAGACGTGTTGCACATTGGCGACCCCGACGACGAGTTCTTCGGATTTGAGGATCTTCAGCCCAGCAGATATGACATCACGACTCGTGAGTGCGGGATTATGCTGCGGCCTGAAACCAAGAGTCAGAGAGCGGTACAAGCCCACAGAGAGTGGCCTGCTGCCACACAGAGCATGGTCCACGCACCGCTCAGAGTTCCCGACTCTACGAAAGAAGACACGCAAAACTCCACACCGCAGTCCTTGAATGAACAAGAAGTGACTCCTGTGTCACAAGCCTCCACAGCGAGCTCATGGACAGACTCCACGATAAAAGAAACGCAAGACTCCGATGCGCAGTCCTTGCAGGAACAAGACCATGAGGTTCTAGCAACCTCCTCTGACCAACGAGCAGCAGACAATGCAAGTGAAGAACAAAGCGACGATGATAGTCCAAGCCCAAATGAAGGACAACAGCAAGACAATGACAGTCCACCCAAATTGTTTGCGCCACCAGATGAAGACTCAGACAATTTACCCAACCCAAGTGAACAACAAGCAGCTACTGAGGCTCTACCCACGGTATGTGAGACGAGTGACGACAGCATCCCACTTCCCATGCAAGATGTGCAAAGTGACAAACCTCAGCTCGCGTGTACAGAGGCACTCGACGGTCACTGTGAGACAACTGGTGACTCCGGTGACACCACGATACTTCCACCCTCATTCGCCCGAACCTCTCCACATGTCAATGCATTCCTGCATGTTTCGACTCCAGACGTGCAGCTTCAAGAAATCTCAGCTGACTCCAGTGAACCTGCTCAGACTCCGGACGGGGAGCATCAACAAAGCAGCACTGACTCAGTTAAAACAGACAAGACTCCAGATGGGGAGCAACCAAACACCGACTCTGATTCATGTAAGCCGGACTTTACTACAGATAGGGAGTGACGCAACCTCAGTGATGGCACGCTCAGGGTGACAGCAGATGCCACAACGACAGGAGATAGATCACTTAACAATTACACTGGGTCAGTAATAACGAGCAGCGGCTACAGTCCAAGAGGAATACACCAATATTCACCACAGCTATATCCACACATTTGTTCCACACCAGCAGTGCAGCCAATGACAGCTCATGCTGGACAAACCCAGTATTCAGGCATGCAGCAGCCAGCAGTTTATGCAGCATATTCTCAAACAGGCCAGCACTATGGATTGCCCATTAATGGAATCAAGACCGGAGGAGGACTACCGCAAGCGCAATCTGCACTACAGACTGGATGCCTTAGTTACAGCCCAGGATTTGCTGCACCCCAGCTTGGCCAGATGGCATATTCCTATCAGATGCAAGGTTCTAGTTTCACACCATCATCAGGTATTGATGCGAGCAGCAATTCTGTTTCCAATTCGACAAGCTTCAACGGTTCTCAGCAGGATCACACTTCCTGCACAGCACGTGGCCAGAACCAGTATGTACAGTCTTATCCAACTTCAACATATGGCACATCCATGACCTCGAATGATACTGTTGATGGTACCTCTTCAACGTCAATACCTTATCAGCTACTGGATGCCATCCGACAGCACCATCACAAACATCGAAAAAGGAAGGGACTCCAAATCAGACAGCGAAGTGATTTGACCACTTCTTGGTTCCTGTGGCACAGGGACGTTGATGGCGTTCATAACCAAGAGAGACATTTGACCATGATGATTGATGGTTTTTGGACTCACACGAATGATTTGGACTTATTGTTTAATCACTGTTCCCATGACTTGTATATACCTTAACCTATCTACCTGGTTTTTTGTTCAATTTTCTTAAAGTGTACAGAAAATATGTGACATATAAAAAATGGGGGATGTGGTGATGTGCATCAATGTAAATACATGTAGGCTAGCTAAACATTAGAGAGCACCAGAGACATCACACACACTGAGCCAATAGATCAGTTAGATCGGGCACGACCAATGGACATTCACGATACACCCAGAGGTGACACGACCACAAGAGGGCATTACGCCAACCCATATATAAAGGACACCACACACATGATCTGCCTCTTTCCAGTAGAGACAGTCATTGAGTAGAGACACAGGGTTGATTCAATATCACTCCCAAAACGTGGATTGCAGCAACTGGTTAGTCAGTCTGGGTAGCTTTGGTAGGATTAGCAGTAGTGTCGAACCCGAGTAATAGAAGTGTAAATAGTTTAATAAACGTGTTGAAGTTATCTCCACGTCTGAACCTTCCTTTGTCAAGTGCACCACAAGGAAGCCGCTTATGTTACACCTAGAACATAACAAATCAGAGGGGGGGACACCAACACTTGGACAGGCGGGATTGCTGCCATGTCGGTGGCCTCATGGAGAGGCAGGATCGCTGCCAGACCGGTGGCCTCGTGTTGCGAGATGTCCGAAGGAGGCATGATGACATGCGGAGAAGTGCGGCCAGGCGTTGGGCAGGGAACTTTTCATAGCGCCATCCTATTGCGCCGTAGAATGGAGCCATCAGCCATTTGGACAACAAAGGACTTGGGGGCAGCCTGACTGACGACAATACCTGGGGCTGACCAACCTCCCTCAGGCAACTGGACACGAACAACATCGTCTGGAGCCAGAGAAGGTAGACCCTTGGCATGAGCATCATATATGATCTTCTGCTGGTCCCTGGATCGCTGCACTTTCTGCAGCACCATGAGGCGGTCAAGGTCTGGAACATGGATGGCTGGAACAGTCGTCCTCAGGTTGCGGTTCATGAGCAGCTGCTCCGGAGACAAACCAGTCAACAGAGGGGTTTCCCTGTATGCCAACAGCACCAGTTTCAAGTCCGAGGCAGGGTCTTCAGACTTGCACAGCAACCGCTTGACCATCTGGACCCCTTTTCGGCCTCCCCGTTTGATTGCGGGTAATGGGGACTGGATGTGATGTGTCTGAAGTGGTAGGATCGTGCAAAGTCGGACCACTCTTGGCTGTAGAAACATGGGCCATTGTCACTCATTATTGTGAGTGGTATCCCGTGCCTGGCAAACGTCTCTTTGCAGGCTTTAATCACTGACTTGGACGTGAGGTCCGACAGTTTCACCACTTCTGGGTAACTGGAGAAGTAGTCAATCAAATAGCACGTAATCATGCCCATTTGCGTGAAAGAGGTCTATCAACGGAAAAGTCACGATCTCGTGCTGTTGCAGTGTTTCCTTGGGCTGAGCTGGTTGAAACTTCTGGCATGTTGTGCAGTTGAGGACCGTGTTGGCAATGTCCTGGTTGATACCAGGCCAGTAGACTGCCTGCCGAGCTCTGCGTGACATTTTCCGACCCCAAGGTGACCCTCATGGATCTGTCTGAGCACCATGGCTTGCATGCTTTGGGGAATGACGATTCTATCTAGTTTAAGAAGGATGCCCTCGACAACTGTTAACTCGTCCTTAACGTTGAAGAACTGGGGGCAATGCCCCTTTTGCCAGCCCTGGGCAAGGTGTTGCATCACGTGCTGCAGTAGAGGATCTTTGGCAATTTCTTCGCATATCTGGACAACTCGTTCATCAGTGGCTGGGAGGTTGCTGGCACACAACTGCACCTGTGCCTCGATGTGGCGAATTAAGTCACCCGGTTCACACGGCATGGTGATGGATCGGGATAGGGCATCCGCGACGATCAGCTCCTTGCCCGGTGTGTAGACGAGTTCGAAGTCATATCGGCGGAGACAAAGAAAAATTCGCTGCAGCCGAGGTGTCATGTCATTTAAATTCTTCTGGATTATGTGGAATAAAGGCCTGTGGTCTGTTTCCACCGTGAACTTTGGCAGGTCGGAGCCATGGCCATGGAGGCATATGCCACTGGAGCCCAGGACGAGGAATTGTCTCGCTGGAGGAGCACCGCCCCAATGCTGTCCTGGCTTGCGTCTGTGGATATCCTGGTATCCTTGGTTGGGTCAAAGAACACCAGTACTGGGGCTGTGGTGAGCTTCGTCTTCAGCTCAAGCCACTCCGGTTGATGTGCGGGAAGCCACTGGAACACTGTCGACTTTTTAACGAGATGCCGGAGGGCCGTGGTGTGGGATGCCATGTTGGGAATGAATTTTCCGAGAAAATTTACCATCCCGAGGAAGCGGAGGGCCGCCTTTTTGTCCTCCGGTGTCTTCATGGCATTGATTGCCAGCACCTTGTCGGCGTCAGGTTGCACACCCGGCTGTGAAATGTGGTCACCGAAAAACTTGATAGCAGACCACCCAAACGCGCATTTGGCCCTGTTGATCTGGGGGCCATTTTCATGAATCCTCTGGAAAACCTGTTTGAGGCGAGCAATGTGATCCTCAGGCGTCGTGGACCAGATGATCACGTCGTCCACATAGACTCGCACCCCCTCGATGCCCTCCATCATTTGCTCCATTATACGATGAAATACTTTGGAAGCTGATATGATGCCCAGAGGCATGCGGTTGTAGCAATACTTGCCGAACGGAGTGTTAAAAGTGCACAGCTTCTGACTGGGCTCGTCCAGCTGAATTTAGCCAGAAGCTATGGGAGACATCCAGCTTGGTAAAGAGTTTGGCGTGAGCCATGTCACAGGTCAATTCTTCGCGTTTCGGGATCGGGTAATGCTCTCGCATGATGTTGCGGTTCAGGTTTTTGGGATCAATGCAAATGCGAAGTTCGCCAGAGGGTTTCTTGATGCAGACCATGGAGCTGACCCAGTCTGTGGGTTCTGTGACCTTTGAGATGATGCCCTGGTCTTGGAGCTCTCGTAGCTGCGTTTTCAGACGATGCTTGAGAGGACCCAGCACCCAGCGTGGTGCATGGATGACTGGGGTGGCATTCGGCTTTAGCAATATCTTGTAGCGATATGGGAGTGTGCCCATTCCATCAAACACACTGTGGTATTGTGTGAGAATGTCCTCTATCTCAGCCTGGAGATTCGCATTGGGCGAGGCCTTTGCCGGTGTCGAGTACATGGCATGAACTCGCTGTACCAGATTTAGGAGTTTGCATTGTAGCCACGTAAAATGGCTGCGTCCCGATTAATCTGGCCAAAACCCAGTTTGAAATGGCTAACCCGAAAGGCTGCTGGGAAAAGCAGCTAACGAGACACAAGCAGGCAGCTGCAGACAGTATTGCATATTCGGCTCTGGGGAAGTTGGCCCAGATCGATACTCAGGGCTATCAACAGCCCATCAACCCAGATATTTGCAGTTACATTCAGGACTGTTAGCAGCCCATCTATCCAGACATCCACAGTTAAATCGGCTATCCCCGGGAACAATTGCAACATATTAGCAATTGAATACCGGGCCAGACCTGTCGGCACCTGCAGTGGCCGAAACAAAGACAGGTGAACGACCACCCCCCGATCGAGGAATCGCCTCACCATTGGACACATCGACCGCAGGGATTGGGGACAAATCCAATCACTTGGGACTCAGGGTCAAGGGCCGCCCCAGGAGGCGGGAAGCCCCTGGGCCCTATAAAAGTGAGGGGCCAAGTTCAGATCTCTCTCTCTCTCCTCTTCGCCTGCTCGAGACCTTCGCAAGACCAGCAACCGGCAACTGTAAGTTTGAATCCAGCGATCGCTATCCGGTAGAGACACCTAGCCACCGACCTGTAGCAGCCATTTGAATCCCGCGGGCCAGATCTGATTGGACAAGCCATTCGTTTCCCTGACCTGGTGGGCTCTTCCTAAGTTAAGTATTGGCCAGTAGTGATAGGTTTATTATATAGAGAGTAGTATTAGTGTATTAATATTGCTTGTTGTATATAATAAATGACCGTTGTTTTAATCCTTACTAAGTGGTGTGCTGTATTATTAATCATAGCCTGAACTTGAACCACGTGGCGGTATCAGAAAGATACCTGGCGACTCGTGAGCAAAGGTGACGTAATCAGAGCAAATAGACTAAGGCAAAAAAGAGCAACATAATTGGCGACTCCGCCGGGACCCGACTTAGAAGTGGAAAACCACTCCGGGAGAACCCCAACATTTTGAATTAGAATCCAATCGGAAACAAAACAAAAAAAAAACCACAAGTGTTCAAGCAGTTCTGGATAATAATTCACAATTCGGAAGTGTGTGTATGCATGCATAACTAACAGGGTTATAAGGCAAAACTGATAGATTTTTTTTGTTGCGTCAAAACTATCGACAGTTGGTATTTCGGAAATTAGCGCAAGCCGTACCCGCATCTACCACACCACCTTAGCACCCTGTTCCAAATTTGAACGTAACGAGCAGATAAGAGAGAGCCATGCAGGCAATGCAAGCGATGCAACGCCTCATGAACCCCGAAGATTTTGCTGTCGCACCAGTCAGCAGCGTTGGAGTGGTACAGTGTCCCGTTTGGGAAGTGGAAATCCGCAAAATTCTGCAGGGCAAAGGATGGCCCCATGTGGGAGGATTTCTGCAATAACGACGACTCAGGTCCTGGAAGTATAGTGCATACTTGGTGGGAGAACCTGAGTGAGATCCACAAAAAGAGTTTAGCAAAAGCGCGCAAGCCGATGGCAATTGTGTCCTGTCTGGCACAATTGCGAGGCACTGAGGAGGTCTTCAGGACGCTCCGCAAAGAAATTGAAGGCATACATCGGACGAGTAAAATCGATGTATGCGAAGTTGAGAAAGAGAACCTGGAGTTAAAAGGGAAATTAGCAGCCAAGGACGAAGAGGTGGCTGACGCCAAACGGGATCACCAATCTTGTTTGGCGCACTTGAGTAGTTTCCAGTCACAATATGAAAAGGCTTATCAGGACCTGCAGCGTGCAGTCCTGGTAAAGACAGAAACAGAAAACCAGGTACAGACGCTCCAGAAACAATGCAGTGATCTCAAGGCAGCCTTGAGAGCGCTCCACGCCACAACCACGGAACAAAGGCAGAGTACGTTGGACCATGCAAAGTGCCGAAAGCAGATTGCAGACTTGAAAGAACTGCTTTCTGTCCAAAAGGGATTTCAAGAAACCTTTGGGGAGAGTTTAGACCAGGAAGACGGCCCTGATTGGGAAGAATTGCAAGAGACAGCGCAGAGATATGTTCAGGGAGCATGTGCGCAGGGAAAACCCCAAAGGAGGAAAGCACCCCCACCCCCCACACAACAGATAATACAGGCTCCCATGAACCCTGTAACCATCCACCGCACCGCCACAGCAGACGAGGCAGAAGTCTTATATTCCACCCCCATCACAGTGACCCAATTACAGGACGTGTGTGCCAAAATCACACCGTTCCTCCCCGCTTCAGACCCACACCATTTCTTTGCCACCGCCAAACACCAGGCGACCATGTACGGCCTGGATGAGAAAGAGCAGGTAAAGCTCACGGTCCTCAGCTTAGACCCATCGGTCGCAGCAGCCCTTCCCGACCCACAGAATGTAGGAGGAGGCACCCTTGCAGAAATGCAGGCCGCCATCCTGGATGCGATCGGATACAACCGGGGCGACCCCGTAGACGGTCTGAATAAATGCAGACAGAAAAAGTCTGAACACCCCACAGCGTTCGCAGGACGCTTGTGGATTCATTTTGAAGACGTTTTCGGCAACGTAGATCGTGCCCATTTGTCCCCAGACAATATGGCCAAGTGGACCCGCACCTTTATCTCCCATGCCACGGAAGCAGGACAGAATGCCTGTAGCAATTATGACCCCTCGGAGGAGGCTTATAATGAGAAGTGGGTGGTCAAAAGATTGTCCCGCGTTTGGGAACAAGCGGCTCACGGCAAATCAGCAACTAGAACCCCCAAGGAAAACCAAGCTGCCGCAGACGTGCAGGCAGTAAGAACCACTCTCCACAACCCCGCCTGGGTAAACGAGGGAAAGATCAGCCCCCCAGCCAAACCGCAAGAGTGCTACAATTGCGGACAGCTGGGACATTTTGCTAAAGAATGCAATGGCCCTAAAAAGCCACAGAGAGCCCAACAGACAGGCACTCTCAATAAGAAAAAGGCAGAGCCCATAGCAACCGAGAACTGAGGTGTCCACATGATGATTTAAAGGAGACACTTGGTGAAAAGTGTTGTCCTTCCTGATGGAACCTGCAGAATTTTTACGTTGTCTGTCTGTTTGTTAATGTTGTTCGTCCTACAGGAGACCGTTCTCACTGCCACACACCCATTTACCTGAACTTTTTAAGTTTTCCCACTGACACCCACAGCGGCCACACGCCCATTCTGCCGATACCTCTGAGGACTTGCCTCAGACACCAGATCATAGCTCCTCTTCTGATTCGATGGTAGAATCAGAACAGTAACCCCACCATGATGACTATATTTTTGTCCGTTCTTTGGTTGCTCAGGCAGTGGAGAAACGGCCTGAGACCCGCCCTGCCTGGGGACCCCCAGTTGGTCAAAAACGCTCGGGTAGGGAAGATACGGTATTGGTAGCCGTCCTACCCGGGGACTCCACCCAAATCTTACCCGTCGCGGCCCACACGCACCTCATTCGAACTTTTCTTTCAAAAACTGTTTTATTTTATTTAGGCAACCTTTGGGTTGCTGCCACATGCTATTTACATCCTGGAACATTTGGATGATAAACTTAGCACTGGTCCACCATTGGGAAGTGTGCCGTGTCCAAACATTTGTTTTGAAAAAAAAAATGGGGGGAGAGTCACGTACTGTGACCAATTATAAGGGTTTAATTGGCCCCCAAGAAGGACAGACACACTAACACACCAGATATTAAACCGAAGTATTTACACACACTACGCTTGTCTTACAGGACTCCAGAAGCTCCAAGTCCGGAGAAAACCAGCGAACACAGGAAAAGGAAAGAAAGAAGACAGCCATGAGGACTCCTTTCATCGTGCTCAACATGTTCGTTCTGGACATTTGGTTGCGCGGGAACGCGGACCCCATCACTCCAAACCCCCCTACTGTTAACACTTCACGGCCCAGTAGTACCGAGGGCCCAGTCACCAACCACGCTGCATTATCCTGGTGTGCCAAGTTCATAACTTGGTACTCCCTATCGTACATCATTGAGGCACTGTTAGCATTGGCTATACTCAGTTGTGCAGTACAGACCATGCGCCTCCGCAAGTGGAAAAGGAGAGCGTACCGCGCTCGAACCCCGGTCTATCGGATCCAATCCCCAATATTCGGCTATGACCAGACCACAAGCCCCCACGACATATGAATGATAAAACATGCACTGGCGGTTTTTCCTGTAAATAAAAAGAAAAATGTATGGAAATGTATGATCCTGAGCTTGACTGCCAAGCCAGGAAAGAATATATTAAAGGTTGTGACTGTTATTGTATGTTTAGAGAGATAAGATTGTATAATGCTTGAAGAATTGTATAGGTAAAATTAGAGGTTCCCAGTTTATTTTTTTTAGACACATGCCCCTGCCTGACATAGCACCCTCAAGAATTGTTTAGGTAAATTTTTGTGCATAGCTAGGGTCAGAGGAGTGGCCATGTAGGAGGTGCCCCCCCCCCAGTCAGGGAACGAAGAGGACAACATTCACGCTTCGCATTAGGATCACAAGGCGGGAATGTAGCCACGTAAAATGGCTGCGTCCCGATTAATCTGGCCAAAACCCAGTTTGAAATGGCTAACCCGAAAGGCTGCTGGGAAAAGCAGCTAACAAGACACAAGCAGGCAGCTGCAGACAGTATTGCATATTCGGCTCTGGGGAAGTTGGCCCAGATCGATACTCAGGGCTATCAACAGCCCATCAACCCAGATATTTGCAGTTACATTCAGCACTGTTAGCAACCCATCTATCCAGACAGCTGCAGTTAAATCGGCTATCCCTGGGAACAATTGCAACATATTAGCAATTGAATACCGGGCCAGACCAGTCGGCGCCTGCAGTGGCCGAAACAAAGACAGGTGAACGACCACCCCCCGATCGAGGAATCGCCTAACCATTGGACACATCGACCCCAGGGATTGGGGACAAATCGGCAACTGTAAGTTTGAATCCAGCGATCGCTATCCGGTAGAGACACCTAGCCACCGACCTGTAGCAGCCATTTGAATCCCGCGGGCCAGATCTGATTGGACAAGCCATTCATTTCCCTGACCTGGTGGGCTCTTCCTAAGTTAAGTATTGGCCAGTAGTGATAGGTTTATTATATAAAGAGTAGTATTAGTGTATTAATATTGCTTGTTGTATAGAATAAATGACCGTTGTTTTAATCCTTACTAAGCGGTGTGCTGTATTATTAATCATAACCTGAACTTGAACCACAAACAAAGGAACAAAGAAATGTACAGCACAGGAACAGGCCCTTCGGCCCTCCAAGCCCGTGCCGACCATGCTGCCCGACTAAACTACAATCTTCTACACTTCCTGGGTCCGTATCCCTCTATTCCCATCCTAATCATGTATTTGTCAAGATGCCCCTTAAATGTCACTATCGTCCCTGCTTCCACCACCTCCTCCGGTAGCGAGTTCCAGGCACCCACTACCCTCTACGTAAAAAACTTGCCTCGTACATCTACTCTAAACCTTGCCCCTCTCACCTTAAACCTATGCCCCCTAGTAATTGACCCCTCTACCCTGTGGAAAAGCCTCTGACTATCCACTCTGTCTATGCCCCTCATAATTTTGTAGACCTCTATCAGGTCTCCCCTCAACCTCCTTCGTTCCAGTGAGAACAAACCGAGTTTATTCAACCGCTCCTCATAGCTAATGCCCTCCATACCAGGCAACATTCTGGTAAATCTCTTCTGCACCCTCTCTAAAGCCTCCACATCCTTCTGGTAGTGTGGCGACCAGAATTGAACGCTATACTCCAAGTGTGGCCTAACTAAGGTTCTATACAGCTGCAACATGACTTGCCAATTCTTATACTCAATGCCCCGGCCAATGAAGGTAAGCATGCCGTATGCCTTCTTGACTACCTTCTCCACCTGGCGGTATCACGTGGCGGTATCAGAAAGATACCTGGCGACTCGTGAGCAAAGGTGACGTAATCAGAGCAAATAGACTAAGGCTAAAAAGAGCAACAGCATGCGCGAGCACCGAGCAGGGATGCCTTGCCACGCCGGATGATCTCGAATCTCAACGTCGCCTTGATTTCCTTGTGAGAGACACCTAGCTGACACAACCCACTGGCAGCGATGGCATTACCATTGTAGTCAAGGAGCTGGCAGGCTGGTGGAAGAATGCTAGGTTGGTGTCGGATGCTGTTGAGGTCCGACTGTAATATGAGGTTCGCAGACGCGCCAGTGTCCAATTTAAATCGGATGCGAGACTGGTTGACCGTGACGACGGCACACCACTCGTCGTCAGGATCCACACTGAGGATCGGAAGGCGGTTGGCAGGCACGGTAGAGACCAACTCGCGTGTGGTGATGATGCCCACCCGATATGGAGATTCGAGGCAGTCAGCATCGGAGTCCGTTGGGCTGTCTGGATTAGAATCCTGCATGCCTTGTTGTACGCAGCGGACACGTCTGCGCTGCAGCTGGGATCGCTGGCTGCTGTTCAGTGGAGCAGACCTGCAGAAGGCCGCGTAGTGGCTAGGCTTTCCACACTGGAGACATCACCTGCCTTTGGCTGGACATTGCCGCTTTAAATGGGCGGAGCCACAATTCGGACACGTAATGACACTGATGTCAACACGTTCTGTGCACCATCGAGCATGCGCAGTGCGGTCGGCCAACATTCGCACATGCGCCTCAGGGTCTTCGGCCTCATCGTCCACCCGGTCGTGGCGCGCATGCGTGGGGACCCAAGAAAATTCGTGCAAAGCGGCCACTCACCTAGATGCTCAGGCCTTGCATTTTCGCTATGGCCTGCACCCTTTCTGCCCCGTGGGAGGCCAGTTCTGCAGTTTCTGCCGCCCTGATGTGGGAGTAGCGATTTCTGGCATGCTCATGGACAACTCACGTTTCGATGCCGACGGAGAGGGTCATCTGTTTGATTTTGAGGAGCTGCTCCTGCAGGGAGTCGGACTGGACCCCAAAAACGATCTGATCCCGGATCATGGAATCAGTCGTAGAGTCATAATTATATGACTGCGCTAGGATGTGGAGATGGGTCAAGAAGGACTGAAAAGGTTCATCCTTACCCTGAAGCCTCTGTTGGAAGATGTACCGTTCAAAGCTCTCATTCACCTCAATGTCACAGTGGCTGTCAAATTTCAGCATAACTGTCTTGAACTGTGTCTTGTCTTCGCCATCGGTAAAAGTAAGACAGGTATAGATGTGGATGGCGTGACCCCCCGCAGACGACAGGAACAGCGCAATCTTTCTGGCATCCGATGCTGCCTCGAGGTCAGAGGCCTCGATGTACAGAAGGAACTTTTGTTTGAAGACTTTCCAGTGGGCGCCGAGGTTGTTGGAAATCTGGAGTTGCGAAGGAGGCTGGATCCTTTCCATGCCGCTGGATGGCTGCTTGCTGGTCATTGCAGATGCACTCGAGGGAGGTTTGTTAGGATTAATAGCACTCTGTTACCATGATGTGTTAATAAGTAAGTTGATTCAACGTTGACTGCAACTGGATGCAGTGAAACTAGAAACAGGCTTCTGACACAGGGGATGGTCCAACACTGTTTTATTGAACTTCCTGATTGCTGTACATAGTCTGCTGTGAGTTGTCACTCTATCAATTTAACTGATAACCTCCTATTGGCTTGACCAGACTAACTCTACCTCATGGTTATGGTGCTCACTGGCTTGTGCACTCTTACTATCTCAGTAGATGTGTCCTGTGGAGAGAGGGAAAGTCTTAATGCCCTGTGTGCTTTATAGTGGTGGTGTCCTGTCTGGTGATTGGTTGTTATGTGTCATGTGTGTTCATTGGTTATCCTGTGTGTCAATCACTGCCTGTCTGCATTTCATTATATACATGAGTGGAGATTATGACATCTCCCCCCTTTGAAGTAAATTTTGGAACGTGGCGATATATATACATGACAATCCCCATTGCAGATCTGGGGCGGGATTCTCCCCTACCCGGCGGGGCGGGGGGACCCGGCGGGATGGAGTAGCGTGAACCACTCCGGCATCAGGCCGCCCCAAAGGTGCGGATTTCTCCGCACCTTTAGGGGCCAAGCCCTCACCTTTAGGGGGCTAGGCCCGCGCCGGCGCGGTTGCCATCTTGCCGGCTGACGTGGAAGGCCTTTGGCGCCACGCCAGCCAGGGCCGAAGGGAATCCGCCGGCCAGCGGAAGTCCGCGCATGCGCAGGAGAGTCAGCGGCTGCTGACGTCACCCCGTGCATGCGCAGAGGGGGAGTCACCTCCGCGTCGGCCATCGCAGAGGCTATGGCCGACGCGGAGGGGAAAGAGTGCCCCCACGGCCCAGGCCCGCCCGCGGATCGGTGGGGCCCAATCGCGGACCAGGCCACCGTGGGGCTACCCCCCGGGGCCAGATCGCCACGTGCCACCCCCCCCCCCCCCAGGACCCCGGAGCCCACTCGCGCCGCCTGGTCCCGCCATAAGGGAGGTGGTTTAATTCACGCCGGCGGGACCGGCATTACTGCAGCGGGACTTCGCCCCGTCGCGGGCCGGAGAATCGCCGGGTGGGGGGCCCGCCGACCGGCGATTCCCACCCCCGCTGATTCACCGGTGCCGGAGAATTCGGCAGCTGGCGGGGGCGGGATTCACGCAGCCTCCCGGCGATTCTACGACCCGGCAGGGGGTCGGAGAATCCCGCCCCAGAAGTGAAATAGGGTCAGGGTTAGATACAGAAAATAAATTGTCAGATCGTAAATACAATTGAGAATCAGGCTAAATACAGAAGGTCCTGTAGGGAGGTCTTTAAAAGCAAAGTGGGAATGTGAGAAAAGACTGGCAGCGAACATAAAAGAGAATGCCAAAGATTTATAATAACATATAAGGAGTAAAAGAGATGTAAAAAGTGGAGAAACCAAGCAGAATTCACACATGGAGCAAGGGGCATTGCTGAGGTATTAAATAAATACTTTGCACCTGTCTTTACCAAGGAAGACGATGCTACACAGGCTATGGTGAAAGATTAGGAAATTCAGTCACTAGAAGGGTTTAAAATTATTAAAGAAGGGATATTGGGGACTTAAACTTCACAAGGCACCAGGACTAGATGAGTTGCATTCATGAATACTGAGGCAGGTGAGAGTGGAAATTGCAGAGGCATCGGCCATAATATTACAGAGGCCTTTCTAGATTCAGAGGTGGTGCCAGGGGGCTAGAAAATTGCCAGCATTTCATCCTTGTTCTAAAAGGGGGTGAGGGTAAGCCATGCAACTATCGACTGGTCAGTTTAACTTTGGTGGTGGACAAACCTCTAGAAGCTATAATTTAGGACAGAATTAATAGTCACCTGAACAAAGGCAAGTTAGTGAATCATCAAATAGATTGGAATTTCTGCAGTGCAGAAGGAGGCCATTCAGCCCATCGAGTCTGCACCGACCATTGGAAAGAGCACCCTACCTAGGCCTATGCCCCGACCCTATCCCCGTAACCCAGCCATCCCACCTAATCCTTTGGACACTAAGGTGCAATTTAGTATGGGCAATCCACCTAATCTTTGGACTATGGGAGACAAGCAGAGCACCCGGAAGAAACCCACGCAGACAAGGGGAGAAAGTGCAAACTCCACCCTAGGTCGAAATTGAACCTGAGTCCCTGGACCTGGGAGGCTGCAGTGCCCACCATTGTGCCACCGAGCTGCCCCATTATTATTTAATACCTCAGCATTGTCCCTTGCTTCCATGTGAAAATTCTTCTTGGTCCTTACTCCTCCTTGTACCACCCTTTTACTGGGTTATATATTATATGTTAATAGAAAGCTTTAGCATTAAGGGGAACCAGAATGGATTTCTTAAAGGAAAAACACATTTAATTAACTTTGAGGCGTTTTTAGTAGAGATAACAGAGAGCGTTGCCAAGGGCAATGCTGTTGATACCAGCATTAATACCTAAAGGTACTTGATAGAGTGCCACATAACAGACCTATGAGAATCGTTATAGCACATGAAATAGCGTGGTGGATATAGAATTGGCTGTGTGACAGGAGACAGAGTAGTAGTTAATGGATGTTTTGCAAGCTGGAGGAAAGTTTGTGGCGGAGTTCCCCAGGGATCATTATTGGGACCCTTGCTCTTGCTGACATATATATTAGTGATCTAATAATAATAATCGATTTATTGTCACAAGTAGGCTTCAATGAATTTACTTGAAAAGCCCCGAGTCGTCACATTCCGGCGCCTGTTCGGGGAGGCTGGAACGGGAACGGAATCTAGACCTTAGTGTCAGGGAATAATTTCAAAGTATGCAGATGATACGTGTAGTAATCCAAGAGACATGAAGATGAAGCTTTAAACAGATTTATTCTAAACTCGAAAGTAAACCAAATCCATGGTGCACAATACAAGTGTCCAAGCACCGGAACTAACAGAACACCTTGTTTGGCTATGTCCGTAGGGTCCATCTGGTCTTACGACCAAGAAGTTGGCATTGCCCTGCACCGATGCTCCGCCCAGTGGGGGGCTAACAGCTGTGCCACGTAAAGCCCCCAGCTTCAACTGCCGATACGGATGGAGAATGGCCGGGGCTGTGGCCGCGCATGGTCACACCGTACAACATGGCACCAGCCGTGCACAGACAAGGCCTGCTAAAAACTTGCACCCTGGAACCTCCCTCGCCACCCCTGGACCAACCCCCATCAGTCCCCCCCAGCCGCCGCCGAAGCAGCCCCTGCCAGCGGAACGGCTCCCCACCCCTCCCCAGCCCCCAACTGTGGCAGCACTGGACACAGTCCGCAGCCATTACGCGACATTCACGAAACGTGAGAGCACACGTGCCCCATGCCGTTGGGGATTCAGCCCATCGGGGGCGGAGCAACTGTGGAGAGCCCCAGGTGATGTCCTGAGGCCGTCCCGATGGCGTGCGGCAGACTCAAGGAGTAGGCCATTTTTGAGGGGGCGGATCATCGGAAAAACGGCGCCACCCCCTGATTCCACTGTAAAAATTGACTTTCTGGCCCATCACCGAACGTAATTTCGGCATCGGTGACCAGAGACCCCAGCCCTAAGTCTTCCTGCCAGGACAGAATACTGTCCGATTTGAACTTCCGTTGAGGGCGCTATTCGGTAAGTAAGTCAGGACATGCAAATGGGCCAGCAACCTGCCAGCGCAAATTGAGAGCAATTCCCAGCCCATCAGGCATTATAACCTGGGGCTGGAGTTAGCACTGAAGAGCCTGGCTGTGGGAGCTGTTTTTAACTGCTCCACTTGCTACCCACTCACTGCAGCCACACAGCTCCATGCCAATGAAAGTGGAGGTAAAGGCAAGCTCAAAATGTTTTGAGGCATTTCTAGTGTTTCTTTAGCCTCCGATCCCCCTCCGCAGCCATGGGGCCCAGATCCTGCTTGTAAATTATTGTACCCTTAAGACCTACACCTAAATGGGGCGAAGAATCACGGAAGCATGAAATGGCCAAACTGTTAATGATTTTGAACTCCATGGTCCCTCCCTGCCAGCAAGGGACTAGAACATAGCTTTGGAATCAGCGGCGGGCACAAACTTTGAGTTTTTCATTATCCGCTATTCTCCACCCAATTGCGATTCGCACTTCCGGTGAAGCGGAAAATTCAGCCCAATATAAAATAAAGGGCACTATTTAAGGGACAGAAGAGTAGGCGAACCTGGATATATATGTGCATAAATGATTCAAGCTGGCAGGGCAGATTGAGGGAGCAGTTAATAAAGCATACAGTACCCTCCTGTCATGTGAGAGTACCTTTAAGGAATGTGTGTTTATAAATGGGTATGTGTATAAATATCTGTAGTGAGAGTACCTTTAAGAAATGGATGTTTACTACTGCTGTGATGTCAGAGAGTGGGTGGAGCTGGGCTGTCTGTCAGCTTTTTACTTTCGTTTTAGGCTGTTTGCTGCAGGGTGTGTTTTAGTTTCATTTTCAGAGCTGGATAGCTGCAGTCACAGCCAGAAGGGGTATTAGTCTCTCTCTCTGTAATCTAAAAACTGTAAATCGATCCTTTGGTAATTTACAACTAATAACGGCTCTCAGTAGTGACTTGAACCTGATGTGTTTCTGTTTAAAGGTTTTGCTTAAGTCTTATGGCTGTTAAAAGGACAGCTTAAGGATTACTTAGTGTTGTATTCTTTGGGATTTGTATTTGAATTAATGGTTGCTAAGATGTTCACTGTATGTTTTAAAAAGGTTAACTTGAGTTCATAGAAGAAACAATGTTTTGCTTTAAAAAATACTTTTCCATTTCTGCTGCACCACACCTGTAGAGTGGGCCGTGTGCTTCCCATACCACAATCTATTAAGAGTTGTGGGTCAGGTGAGCTCCATGATACACTTTGGGGTTCTCTAAACCCTGGCCCATAACACTCCCCTTTATTAATAGTGGCATAGAGTACAAGAGCAAGGAGGTTATGTTGAGATTGTACAAGACACTAGTTAGACCTCAGATGGATTATTGCCTACAGTTCTGGGCATTGCATTTTAGGAAAGACATCAAGGTATTGGAGAGAATGCAGAAGAGGTTTGTGAGAATGGTTCGATGGATGAGAAACTTCAGTTTTGCGGACAGATGGAAGAAGTAAGGACTCTGTTCCTTGGGGAAAAGAAGGCTGAGAGGAGATTTTATAGAGCAGTTCAAAATTATGACCACTTGAACAGAGTAGACAGGGGGAAACTGTTCTCATTAGCAAGGAGAAGCAGGAAAATAGCACTCTGCTCATTCAGAGAGCTAGTGTAGACACAATTGGCCAAATGGCCTCCTTCTGAGCCATAATAATTCTGTGATTCTGTAAAATTACCAGGGATATCATACTTCAGTTGGGCGATGTAAGTAGGTTTCCATTGGCCAGGTTTATGGAGTCCCTTTTGGTTCACATTATCTAAGTAATAACCATCAATTACAGTCGTGCTGCATGTCAGGGTCCTTCCTGCTTATTCCCTTATTATCCCTTTCTTTTATTTTTCTGTTGCATTTTTGATCTAAGGATGATTAATGGACATGCCACTTTAAGGCAAGCAACCTGCAAGATGCCTGTACCTTTAATTCAAACAGGAGAATCTGGAAGGCTGTGCTGGTTTAAAATGGTGATTGCAAACTGGTTGGTATCAGTGAAGCCTCAGTTTAACTGATTTGGCTAGTAGCCAATGAATGGCCCAAAGGGCTATGTTCTGCCCGGTAACAAATGGTGATTGGATATTATTCCACTGGAAGGCTTGTTGGACTCCCAAGGTTCCAGTTTGGTTTCAGTTTTAATTCTGGCAGCCTGATGAAAAGATATAACTAACTCTCTCCAAAAAAGGTCTAGCTATTCCTCTCCAGAGGGCTGTTTCTCTCCCCAGCAAGTCTGGGTGTCATTCTCTTGAGGCGGCAAAGGCCTAAAGTCAAGCCACAAGCAGGAAGCAGAATGTGAAGTATCTCTTCAGAAAGTTAGCGGCCTGAATGTGAACCTTGAGCTGAAGGCTAGGTTTGATGAGGAATAAGCTGTCTGTCCACAAAGCCTGCTGCTTGAGCTGAGAGAAATCAACGTTTGAGTTAGCCATAGATAAGATAGATAAAAGGTTTAATGAAGAAATCCTGGTTGGATAAATCCTTAAGAGTAATTAACTAAATCAATTATTAACCATGAGAGTGAGAAAATCTGAATGGCTAGGAATTTTCATAGATTTCATAGAATTTACAGTGCAGAAGGAGGCCATTCGGCCCATCGAGTCTGCACCTACTCTTGCAAAGAGCACCCTACCCAAGTCCACACCTCCACCCGATCCCCATAACCCAGTAACCCCACCCAACACTAAGGGAAATTTTGGACACTTAAGGGGAATTTATCATGGCAAATCCACTTAACCTGCACATCTTTGCACATTCAGATTCATGTCTTGTCACAATTCATGAGTGAATTTATCTGCAGATCGTTAAAAGGATCCGGAAATAATTCGCCAAAACATTTTTGGATTTCAGCCCAGTGAAGAGGGGGTGTGTGTGGGACGGGGATTTACAGTTCTGGGGGAACGAGAGGGAATATTTTTTACACAGAAACTGGAATTGAATGTTCAAAATTTCTATCCTGGACTGACACTGCGTATTCTTGTAAACTTTTAGAGGATATTCATTGGGAAGGATTTGCAGATGGGAGACTCAAACCAAACATCACTTCAAGATTGATCAGATAAGACGTAATTTTCAAATTTTGCAAGTCGAACAAACTGCTGGAGTCTACAAAGTCAAATAGCAGAAAGACGCTTGTGTTAAAGAGCTGGGCTGGGATCCCAGTTCTGTTTCCATGGTAACGACAAGTCAGCCCATAGTGATAAGTCCTGGTGGGAAATGTGTTTCGCTCAAACAATGTTATGGAAAATTACACCAAATCTTTTATCTCTTAAATTGACAGACAGACAGTTTGGTCCAATTGAGTGAATTGTAAATTAGTTACAGCCAATCACAGCTGTAAGGAGGGTGAAACGTTAAGATAGTAATCTCCTTAAAAAGATCAGTTGTCGGGATAAGAAAACACTTCTTTTCCGGAAACACTCTAACCTATTTTCTGAAACCTGTACTGCTTGCTTTGCAAAATCGCCATTTTCTTTTGTTTTAAATCACTCAGTCGATTTTAGTACTGTGCATTTTGATTTAAAGAAATTACCACAAACTATTATTCTATTTTGAATTCAACCATCTGTATTTACTAAAGACAATCGATCTGACTAGCTTGCTGCATGGCTACTGGAATTTTCTATAATTTTGTATTGTAATTGAGTTTACCAGTAGATACTAAAAAAAACTGACAAATAAAGTTTCAAATAACTTTGCCAAGAGGTTCAGTCTGGAATCTCTGTTATTTGGGAGCTAAGAAGGGATAATGCATATCCAGGGTTCCGAATAGACAGAGATCCATCATTAGCGTACTGCTGTTGCTGAACTACAGGGACCCTGAATGAATGACTCTACAAAGAAGACCATTACCGGTCGAAAATCAAAAACCTTAATTAACAAGCTTGCTGTGAGGGAAGTGTGCAAATGAACGACTATCTGAAGCGAAGACTCTTGGGTGGGATTCTTCGTCGGTTAATGCTGCAATCGTGAAACATGATTGGGCGGAGAATCGGTTTTGATGTCAAAAACGTGGGGGCCTCCGGTTTCACGGCAAATCGTAATTCTCCAGTGCCTCGTCAGCGGTATCAATGCATTCCACTCTGCTTGTGCAGTAAACATCGTTGGCATCCTCCAGGGCATCCACAATGCTCCACCTCCACTGGAGCGAATTCCCGGTGGCGAGGTTCACTTGCGCTTTTGAAAATTGTGAAACAGGTGCCGTGGCTGCTTATGAAGAGAGTGGGGGTACTGAAGGTGTCCAACATTGCCGTGGTCTGCTGACTGTGGGGGCTTCTGCCAGGGCCGGCGAGCGGGGGAGGGGGGGTGCTGTAGCCAGGAGGTGGGCTGTGGGGTTGGGGTGGACAGGCACAGAACACCATTGCCGCAGCTTGCAAGGCAGCCATGCAGTGCCCACACTGCTGACTACCCACTGTGAACTTAGGGCCACAGGTCATATGAGTGTCCCCCCAGGCAAGACTCTTAGGTACCCTCTGGCTCCAGTTGACCCATCAGTGGAATGTGGGCACTCCAGCACAACCAGCGCCATCTTGTTGGCTGGGATGAGTGTGTGTGGGGAGTGAAGTGAGTAACAGCTTGTCAACCTCCCGAGTGTCAATCATGCATACGACGAATCCCGCACTATTTCTCATTGGTATCGATTGTGTTCCACCAAGCACCGGTGCTAGCCCCTCAACAGTCGCTGAATCAGTCCAGGTGCAGCACCAGATTTGCTGGCGTAGAAGTCCATGAATCCTCCCCCAGCGTCAACATTTAATCTCAGGAACTGAAAATCCCGCCGCTTATCTTTCACCCTTATTATTTTTTACTGCTTTCAATGCCTCTGTGTTTGTCTGTCTTGTGTGTGTGGGTAAGAGGGTGGGGAAGATAAGGTGGGTAGTAGGTATTAGCTTTTTGTTAACCAGTTGTAGTTACTGCATATTTCCGACAGGCCTTATTATAAATAAACAGCAATTGTGTTTACCATAAGACATAGGAGCAGAATTAGGCCACTCGGCCCATCGAGTCTGCTCCGCCATTCAAACATGGCTGATATGTTTGTCATCCCAATTCTCCTGCCTTCTGCCCTTCGTGATGCTATGCATAAGCTATCATGTAGATAATGATGTAAACAACCGCCGACCAGCAGGTGGCAGTGTAAATCTACCACGTGACTCTGTACCTCGAGGAGTCTGGAGATTGTCGTGTCAGTGGACAGTCACGCTTGCAGTAGTTCTCGGATAATTTATCAGTATTAGTAGTTTGTAATATATTTCTTATAGTTATCTTTACCAAGCATTTATTTTATAATAAAATACGTTTACCAGTCAAGAACTAGACGTTCTTCTGTACATCATTCCAACCGGGGAAGCACCAGAACATAACATCCATAACCCCTGACCCCTTATTATTCAAGAACTTATCTATCTCTGTCTTAAAGACACTCGGTGATTTTGCCTGCCTAGCCTTCTGCAGCAAAGAGGTGCCCAGATTCTCCACCCTCTGGCTGAAGAAATTCCTCCTCATCTCTGTTTTAAAGGATTGTCTCTTCAGTCTGAGTCTGTGCCTTCCGGTTCTAGTTTTTCCTACGAATGGAAATATCCTTTCCACGTCCACCCTATCTAGGCCTCTCAGTATCCTGTAAGTTTCAATAAGATCTCCCCTTAGCCTCCTCAACTCCAACGGGTACAGACTTAGAATCCTCAACGGCTCCTCATATTACAAGCTCTTCATTCCAGGGATCATTCTTGTGGACCCTTTCCAAGACCAGCAAATCCTTCCTTAGATACGGGGCGCAAAACTGCTCACAGTACTCCAAATGGGGTCAGACCAGAGCCTTAAGCAGCCTCAGAAGTACATCCCTGCTCTTGTATTCTAGCCCTTTCAACATGAATGCTAACATTGTATTTGCCTTCTGAACTGCCGACTGAAGCTGCACATTAACCATAAAAGATTATTGAACCAGGACTCCCAGGTCCTTTTGTGATTTTGTTTTCCTAAGCCTTTTCCCATTTCGAAAATAGTCTATACCTCCATTCTTTCCACCAAAGTGCATCACCTCACACTTTTCCACATTGTATTGCATCTGCCACTTTTTTGTCAACTCTCCTAGCCTGTCCAAATCCATTGCAGCCCTTGCTTTCCAAACCTGGTGACTGAAATTCATGAGCAGCCAAGGGCCAAAGTCTTCAGGTATTTTAATAAGAATTATCGGTTAATTCACTTGTGTTGTTACTCTGGTGCACGTGGGGCTGGAATTGACTGTGCACTAACCCAGGGTGTCGTAATCTACAGATGATGTGATACTGCAGCATCAATATTCAACGAGAGCAAACTAGGTCAACTGATTATTCATGTCCCACTTTCAGAGGAATGAGATCAACGCCAAGGCACAGTTGTGAAAAAGTTGCCAAATCAAATAAAAGATCCACTTGCATTATCTTTCATGTCCTGAGCAAAACGATCTCCCAGAAACAGAACCTCCCAAAATCAGTCTATAGTGTTTGTCATGATATCCACATCAGCATATCATGGTGCAATCACACACACACTGATGGACAGGTAGTTGGAACAACCAGCACACACATAATATCGCAGCCAATCACCAGTGAGAGCACACGCACTATAAAACAGGGAACACCACAGTTCCCGCTCACTCTACCAGGAGATAGCTCAGAGCACAGAGCTCACAGCGTGCCACTCAGACATAGACCATGTGCTGAGTGGCTCACCAAGACAGTGATAGGGCTGGGTCCACAGGTTAGCTGGTGAAGCACGTACCCATGCCAGCAGTTAGTAGTTGTCGTTGTTAAGACAATAAAACAGAGTTGGACCATCTACAGCCGTGTTGGATCATTTGTGCATCGGAACACCCAACACGACAGTGTTCACTGTATGTTAGTGGAGTCAAAATTATTCAGTCGTAAGGTAAGGCTTGTATATGTTGTGAATTCCCCCCACAGGAATGTTGTTTAACGAGCAACTTATAACACAACAAAATGGAAACACCAGTGAATTTATAAATTCACTTTCTGGAGATTATGTTATGATGTTAATGATTTACTTTGCTTGATAATGGAATATCAGTTTTGAATGCAGAATAGGGACAAGTGTAGAATAGGTTGCAGGATTCTCCATCGGCCGACGGCAGAATAGAGAAATGCGATTGGGTGGAGAATCGCGCGTGAGGTGTTAGGCACCCGACAGAATGCCATGCTCCGGTACCTTGACAGTGGCATCAATGCGTTCCACTCTACACATACAGTGAACGCCATTGGCCTATCATTGGTGGGCCTAACCCTGTATTCTCCGGGGCCACACCGATGCTCTGCTTCCACTGGGCCGAATTACCGATGGCGAGTTTCACTTATGTTGTTAAAAATCAGGAAACAGATGCCGTGGCTGGTGAGGGAGAGAGAGAAGATAGGTAATATTTTAAGAGGCGTGATTAAGTCAACTAAGTCAAAGTTGTACCTTCTGAGTTTCAGGAGGATGCGCTGCAACTGAGGCGTCATGTCGTTCAGGTCCTTGTGGATAATGTGGACCAGAGGCCTGTGATCCGTCTCAACAGTGAATGTCGGCAGGCCGTCGACATAGTCGTGAAACTTGAGAGTGCCAGTGAGAAGACCCAGGCATTCCTTCTCTATTTGCTCATACCTTGTTTCGGTAGGCGGCATGGCCCTCGATGCGTAGGCTACCGGTGCCGAGGATGAAGTATCATCGCGTTGAAGCAGCATCGTACCGATGCCATTCTGGCTCGCAACTGTCGAGTTCTTCGTCTCCCTGTCTGGCTCGAAAAATGCCAAGACGGGTGCAGTGGTGAGCTTGGCTTTCAGCTCCAACCACTCTGCCTGATGTGCTGCCTTCCACCTCAAGGCAGTGGACTTTTTCACCAGGTTTCGTGGGCTGTGGTGTGTGAGACCAGGTTTGGGATGAACTTGCCCAGAAAATTGACCATGCCCAGGAAGCGCAACACCACCTTCTTGTCTTCAGGGACCTTCATGGCTTTGGTGGCTTTGACCTTGTCTGTGTCCGGGCGCACGCCCTGCTGAGAGATCTGGTCACCGAGGAACTTGAGTGTCGACATGCCAAAGCAACATTTGGACCTGTTCAGCTTCAGGCCATTGGCATGGACACGGCGGAATACCTGCTGGAGACGGAAAAAGTGGTGGTGGACCATATGATGATGTCGTCCATGTACACACAAACCCCTTCAATGCCCTCCATCATCTGCTCCATGATGCGATGGAAGATCTCCGATGCCGAGACAATGCCAAACGGCATGCGATTAGAGCAGTATCTGTCAAATGGTGCGTTGGAGGTGCAGATCCTTCTGCTGGACTCATCCAGCTGGATTTGCCAAAATCCACGTGATACATCTAACTTGTGAAAAAACGTGCGTGTGCCATCTCACTGGTGAGTTCCTCCCGCTTCGGGATGGGGTAGTGTTCACGCATTATATTCTTATTGAGATCCTTGGGATCAATGCAGATGCGCAGGTCTCCCAAAGGCTTTCTAACACATACCATCGAGCTGACCCAGTCAGTCAGTTCGGTTATCTTGGAAATGATGCCCTGGTGCTGAGGATCCTTGAGCTGTGCCTTCAGGCGCTCCCTCAGCGGAGCCGGGACCCGGCGTGCTGCGTGGACCACTGGCTTGGCATCAGGTCGTAGCAGAATCTTGTATCGATATGGCAGCGTGCCCATCCCATCGAACACATCCGGATACTGAGCGAGGATGTTGTCAATGCCGGCCTGAAGATCCACATTGGAGGATGTCGTTGTGTAAACCCGCTGCACGAGGTTCAGCTGCTTGCAGGCATGCGCGCCAAGTAGGGATGCCCTGTCTGGCTTGACAATTTCAAAACGTAACCGTGCATGGCTGCTCCGGTTGGAGACAAGTAGATGGCAGGATCCCAGTGCCGTGATGGCACTTTTGTTGTAGTCCAGGAGCCTGCAGGCTGCTGGGATGACCTTGGGAGGCTTCTTGATGCGTTTGAAATCTGCCTGTGAGAGGAGGTGGGCAGAAGCACCTGTGTCCAGCTTAAACTGGCAGGGTCATATGCTTGATTTTCAGTAGCTGCTCTCTCAGAGGATCAGAGTGAACTCCAAAAACGATTTGGTCTCTGATTATGGAGTCAGCAATATCACCAAAGTTGCACGACAGCGCTAGCAGGCGGAGGTTAGTTAAGAAGGAGTTGAAAGATTCATTTTTACCTTGTGGAGGCTGTTTGAATATGTAACGCTCAAAGATTTCATTGGTGTCCACTTCACAGTGACTGTCAAACTTGTCCAGGATGGTCTGAAACTTTGTCTTGTCCTGGTCTTCGGTGAAGTGAAAAGAGTTGAAGAGCTCGATGGCTTGATCACCCGCTGTTGAGAGGAGAAGCGCGATCTTCCTTGCATCAGACGCACCCACGAGATCTGAAGCTTCGATGTACAGCAGAAACTTTTGCTTGAATGTCCGCCCGTTGGCACTGAGATTGCCAGCGGTCCTGAGCTGGTGAGGAGCCTGAATCTTCTCCATGGTGCCAGGATACATTCGCTGGTCGTCACAGAACGGACTGAGGTAAACCACCTAGATTAAGCAGTGTCCTGTTAGCATGATGTGTTATGTACTCTGGGACAACACAGGCTGCAACTGGATGCAGCTTTAACCAGAAGATACTCCAGACCTTGAAGTTAGTTCAATCTGATTTATTGAACCAGTAGCACAGTTAGCACAGTTCTCTATGAGTTCAACTCTCTGCTAACCTAAGTGTGGTTACTCTGTCTGACTGAACCAGACTAGCTCTTAGCCACGTGCTGGAGGTGTAATACTGTAAATACACCCTGACTCACTCTGTAGATGTTCGTAAGTGGAAAGAGGCGGAGTGTGAGCGCCTCGTGCATTTTATAGTGAGATACCACCCCTGAGTGTCCTGCCTGCTCATTGGTCATGTCCTGTTCTCTGTGTTCATTAGCTACCTGTCTGTATACCATTATCTGCATGTCTGCATATCATGACAGGTCCCACCGAACCCTTAGGGTGGCGGAGGTGGGGATGGTGGGGGAGGGGAGGATGGACAGGGAAGGATGCCAGAGCGGTGATCGCTGGCTGAACTGGGGACTCTGGGCCAAGCCCATCCTTAACATCCGTCCATCCTCCTCTCTACCCTACAGCCCCCAGCCCCCGCTCTGTGGCCAGCCCAGACCAGCCCATCCCTCACATGCTGCTGGCAAAGCACCGCATCAGGTTGTAATGTTGTGAACATGTGTTTAATGTGAACAAGTTAACATATACATACAGCTTTGTGCCCTAGATCCTAATGCTATACTGTGTGCTGCACCCGTGCCAACTTAACTGGTGTCTAACTTTCTCGCATTACAGGCCTTAACGCTATGTCTAGGTAGATCCCCAGGTGGTACATCAGCAGTGGAAGTGGCAAGTGCAGCATGGTGGCGCAGTGGTTAGCACTGCTGCCTCACGGTGCCGAGGTCCCAGGTTCGATCCCGGCTCTGGATCACTGTCCGTGTGGAGTTTGCACATTCTCCCCCGTCTGCGTGGGTTTCGCCCCACAACCCAAAGATGTGCAGGGTAGGTGGATTGGCCATGCTACATTGCCCCTTAATTGGAAAAAATGTATTGGCTACTCCAAATTTTTTTTAAGAAGGAGTGGAAGTGGCCTTCTGAGATTCCTGCCCTGCGACCTGGGTCACCTTTGGTTGCCGCCTTCTGCGGCAACCGTGCGTGGATGAGCCCGGCTGCTGCTCAAATGTCCCAGGTGGCATTGGACCACCCTGTTCTGCCTGCTGCCCATCAGATGCGCCAGGGACCGGAGGGGGGGTGGGGGAGTCCGAAGCGGTGTGGAATGACTGGGCCATTCTCTGGAATGCTGTTACAATGTCCAGGTGGCCCAGGTATATGGCTGCCTATGACAGGGCAGTGCTGTCCTGTGCCTCAGCAATCACCCGCAGAGTGGACATCCTGATCCATGGCCAAAATCTTTGCCCCCAAGACCTCCACCATGGATGGCACCCATGCAGTGTTGGCCTGTTAGCATGCATGGTTCGCACCACCTCCTGCTCCTGCAGGCGGTTGGACCCAACTGGGGTGCTGGTGGTGATGGGTGTGGGGTGCGGAGGTGGTGGGGGTGGCAGTGTGGGGGAGGTGGGTGTGGTGTCTGGGTGGTGGAGGGGTTGGTGATACATGTGCCACAGGCAACCATAACTCAGCGGGGTCTCAGTGGAGGTTTGGTCACCCTCTGAGATGGGGTTATGGGTGTGTGGGCCGGGTTAGTGCCAGGGGCATAGTGCTGCCTATTCACCTTGACCACCCTGAGAATGACGTGCAATTCTTTCCTGCACTGCTGCCCAATCCTGGCGGTGCTGCCTGAGGTGTTGGGTGCTCTGCCACACAGATGAACCAACACGGTTGTGAATGGTACAACGCAGTTTTATTTCAAACATCTATTCACATTGGTAAACTGTTTACTGAGGTTCGATCATGACCCTTAATTCTGTGGACCTGTTCCTAATCCTATCTTGTGGTGGCACTCAACACATGGTGGATGTCTGAATGGCCTGCAATGAGCTCTGTGCCCTGAGCCGTCTCCTGCTCGAGTGCCCAGGAAGTGTTGTGTTCCCTGTTTTGTACTGTGTATGCACTTGCCTGTGATTGGCTGTCATGTTGTGTGTGTTGATTGGTCTGTTGATCTGTCCATCAGTATGTATGTATGTATGTGCTATGATGTGTACCTGAATATCATGACACTGCCCATGGCATTCATGACCTCTCCCACCTATACCCAGGCGGCAGGTGGCAACCCCCATCCCACCCCAGGGCACAGGGTGGCCCACCTCTCCTCCATGGCGTCCTACAGTGTCTCCAATTCAGCGACAGTGAAGCGCAGTGCCGCTCTCCTTGCTGCCATCTTCTTGGCTGGTATGGTGTGTGTAGGGAGTGGCGTGCTTATATACGGCTGCAGTTTGTCAGCTTCTCGAGTGTCAATTCCAACTCCAGCGAATCGGACACCATTTTTCATTGGAATTGGCCGTGTTCCAATTGGCGCCGTGCTCTGGGAACAGTGTCAATTTTCCTGACGTAGAACACCACAGATTCAGTCCTAGCATCAACACTTAATTCCTGAAACAGAGAATCCCGCCAGATATATTTGACTGTGTAAAATAGGCATTCATTATTGTCTGGATGTCATGAATGAGGGATGCCAGAAGTTGAGTTACTGATTGAAAGTATTGCTATTATTGTTACATACTCTTAATGTAACTATTAATGATGCGACTTTTACCTGCAGGACCTAATGTTAAAAATCAGTGATCATTTCTCCTTTTTACTAACATCCCGCCCTTAAAACTGCCTGAAAGTCATTCAGCGAAGACATTCTCCTGGGGATCCCACTATTGTTGACATGAAGGACAAGGAGGGTATGAAAAAGAGAGTGTGGATTTATGTTCTGTGGGTGTTGCAGGCAACGACAGCATTGAAGGTCCGCCTCTCACTGTCCTTGAGAAGGTGGTAGCGAGCTATCTCCTTGACCATAACTGAGTGTATAACTCGCTAGGCCAAATCAGAGGGCAGTTAAGAGTCAAACACAGTGCTGTGGCTCTGGAATCACATACAGCCCAGACCAGGTAATTTCCCGAAAGGACAACAGTGAAGCAGATGGGTTTTTACAACATAATAATAGTTTCACAGTTACGATCAGTGACTTTAATTCCAGATTTATTTAATTAATTGAAATGAAATTTCCCAGCTGTTTTTATGGGATTTGAGCACATTCCTCCGGATCATTAATCCGGACAAGGATCACTTGTTCAGTAACATAACTATTATACTATCAGACACCACTAAGAACCAAAATACAGGAGCCATTAGCAACATTAGCTACCTGAAGCTCCATTTCAAGACAGGAATAATTTTCTTGGCGTCAAGGCCAAGCTTTATGTAAGAGGTTAAAATTCCCGATGGAACCCAGCGAGATATGTAAAATGATTAATGTGGATTCCAGATCTGTCTCAAGAAATCCAACTCCCTCCTAGTTGAAGCAAAGGTTACTATAGCTCCAAATTGTTGTGTTCGGTGTTCAATGTCCAGCAAGGAATCCACAGAACTGCTGGAGACTTTTTATTAATGCACATGTGGTAAGGTAATGATCAGATACAGAGCAAGTTATCATGAAGTTTCTTTATACTCCCCTGGAACTACCCCGATGCACGACTTCCTCATGCACGTCTTACAACCTTCCCTAGATCACTGGATCTGTCCAGGCTTATATCGAGTGCCTTGTCACATGACCACTGTCTTGAGACCACATAGTGGATCTGTACCGCCACCTGCTGGTTGGAGGTCGCACCACCAACTATCTACAATATTGTTTACAGGCATATCACCACACAAACCACTAAGCACCTGAAGCCTTTCAGGTTTCAAGTTTCATGTAGTTTATCCAGACCTGCTGCACAAGTTGCTAATGGATCATTAAAGACACAAACATGTCAACAGATTTGGATGCACAATGTGAGATGACTCCTGGATTTCAGAAGTTGATTGACTTTTCAAAGGTGCAGTTTCTTAAGAACATCAACAGAACTCTTTTTATTCGTCCGTGGGATGTGGACGTCGCTGGCTCAACCAGATTTTATTGCCCATCCCTAATTTCCCTTCTGAAGGTGATGGTGAGCTGCCTTCTTGAACTGCTGTAGTCCATGTGTTGTAGATACAACCACAGTGCTGTTAGGGAGGGAGTTCCACCATTTTGACCGAGTGACATTGAAGGAACGATGATCTATTTCCAAGTCGGGGTGGTCAGTGACTTGGAGCGAAAACTGCAGGTGATGATGCTCCGCTGTGTCTGCTGTCCTTGCTCTGCTATATTGTAGACGTCACAAGATTTGAAGTTACTTTTCATAGAATCCCTACAGTGCAGAAGGAGGCCATTTGGCCCATCGAGTCTGCACCGATCCTCTGAAAGAGTACCCTACCCAGGTCCACTCTCCCACCCAATCCCTGCAACCCAGTAACAGCACCTAACCTTTTAGCACACCTAAGGACCATTTAGCATGGCTAATCCACCTAACCGCACATCTTTGGGCTGTGGGAGGAAACCGGAGCACCCGGAGGAAACCCATGTAGACATGGGGAGAAAATGCAAATTCCATGACAGACAGTCACCCAAGATCGGAATTGAACCCTTGTCCCTGGAACTATGAGACAGTAGTGCTAATCACTGTGCCACCGTGCCGCCCATAAGGCGGAGCTTTAGTGATTTGCTGCAGTGCATCTTGTAAATGGTACAAACTGCTGCTATGATGGGTCATGTTGGAGGGAGTGAATGTTTAGGATGATAGTCGGGCTGTCAATCCAGCGGGCTGTATTTCCTGGATGGTGTTGAGCTTCTTGAGTGTTGTTGGAGCTGCAATCATCCAGGCAAGTGAAGACTTTCCACAACACTCTTTTGTGCCTTGCACATGGCGGACAGGCTTTGGGGAGTCAGAAAGCGAGTTAGCCCCATAGAATTCCCAGCCACTAATCTACTCACGTAGCCTCAATATTTATACATCTTGTTCAGTTCAGTTTCTGGTCAATGGTAACCCCCAAGATGTTAATGGTGGGGATTCAGCGATGCAAATGCCATTGAATGTCAAGCTGGCATCGTTAGATACCCTTTTGTGGAGTTTGTCATTGACTGGTACTTGTGTGGTTTGAAAGTTATTTGCCACTTGTCAACCCAAGCCTGAATGATGTCCAAGGCGTTTGCATATGGATACAGACGGCTTCAGTATCTGAGGATTTGTAAATGGTACTGAACATTGGACAACAGCAAACATCACACTTCTGATTTTGTGATGGAGGAAAGATCATTGGCGAAACAGCTGAAGATTGTTGGACATGGGATGTTACCCTGATGAACTCCTGCAGCGATATCCCAGGAGTAACCCCCACCAACGACAACCATCTTCCTTTGTGTTGGGTATGACGCTAACCAGTGCAGAGCCTTTGCCCTGATTCCCAGTGACTTTAGCTTTGCTACGGCTCCTTTATCCCACATTTGGTCAAATGCAGCCTTGATGTGAAGAGTAGTCATCCTCACCTCTCCTCTGGAGTTCAGTTCTTTTGTCCATGTTTGGATCAAGGCTGTAATGAGGTCAATTGCTAACTGGCCCATGGGGAACAAAACTGAATATCAGTGAGCGCATTATTACTGAATAAGTGTCACTTGACAGCACTGTCAATGATCTCCTCCACTAGGTTGTGGATGATTGCGAGTAGACTGATGGGGCAGAAATTGTCTTGGTTGCATTTATCCTGTCGTGAACAGATCACAATCTTGACAATTTTCCACATTGCTGGGTAGATGCCAGGGCTGTAGCTGACCTGGAACAACCCAACTTGGGGTGTGGCAAGTTCTGGCGCACAACCTTTCAGTACTATTGTCTGAATATTCTCAGGGCAAAAAGTATCCAGTGCTGTCAGCCATTTCTTGATATCACATGGAGTGAATTCGATTGGCTGAAGGCTGGCATCTCTGACATGGATGAAGGAATGGTTGCCAAATTTGAGAATGACACAAATATAGGTAGGAAAGTAAGTTGCGAAGAGGACATAAGAGATCTACTTAGAGATACAAATAGGTTAAGTGAGTGAGTAATGATTTGGTAAATGGAGTATGATGTGGCAAAATGTGAAATTGTCCATTTTGCCAGAAAGAATAAAATAAGCTTATTATCTAAAGGGTGAGAGATTGCAGAGCTCTGAGGTGCAGAGGGACCTGGGTGTCTGAATGCATGAGTCACAAAAAGCTAGTACACAGGTACAGCAAGTAATAATAAAATATCATGAATGGTGAGAAGAATTGGATTATAAAAGTAGGGAGATAATGCACAGTGAGACCACATCTGGTATATTGCGTACAGTATTTGTCACCTTATTTAGGAATGATGTACATGATTTGGAAGTAGTTCAGAGAAGCTTCCCAGACTAATACCTCATGTGGGTAGGTTGTTTTATGGGGAAAGGCTACATAGGAAAGGCTTGTATCCTCTGGAGTTTAGAAGTGCAGGAGGCAACTGAATTGATCCTGAAGGGTCTTGGCAGGTGGATGTGGAGGGGATGTTACATTTTGTGGGACAATCTAGTACTGGGGGGGGCGGGGGTCACTGTTTTAAAAATATTGGGTCACCCATTTAAAATGGAGATGAGGTGAATTTTCTCCTCTCAAAGGGCCTTGAATCTTTGAAATTCTTCCTGAAAAGGTTGTGGAAGCAGTGTCTTTGAATATTTTTAAGGCAGAGATGGATAGGTTGTTGGGAAGCAAGAAGGTGATAGGTTATCAGTGGTAGGTGGGACGCAGATTTGACGTTACTGTCAGATCAGTCATGATGTTATTACATGGTGGAGCAGGCTCGAGGTGCTGAATGGCCTACTCCTGCTCCTTGTCTGAATGTTTGTAAGTTGGAGACATCAGGAGAGGCTGAGATGGCTGAAGATTGTTGCAAATGCTTCAAGATATTTGTTTGCACTGATGCGCTGGGCACCCCCATCACTGAGGATGGGGATATTTGTGGAGCCTCCCCCTCCAGTTAGTTGTTTCCACCAACAATCCCGGATGGATGTAGAACTTGGATCTGATATCGTGGTTGTGGGATCACCTAGCTCTGTCTATCGTATGCTGTATTTGCTGTTTGCCATACTCGTCCTGTGTTGTACATTCACCTCATTTCCAGGTTTGCCTGGTTTTGAGTCTGGCATGCCCTCCTGCACTCTTCATTAAACTCATGCTATTGAGAGACATTAGTGAAGTATGAAATAATCCCAATCAGTGGCTGATGATGAATGACAGGAAAATTATGGGCCTCCGTACCTGAAGCCATTTAGTGGAGGCCTGGGCAGATTCTCTGTGAATCTTTCAGCTATTGAGTGGTCACTGAGGCTTCCACTCTTTAAGAGATGATCATGCACCTCTGAAAGCTGGCAGCTCCTTTCTTCCAGCATTACCACTGGTAGCAGGAGCCACCATTGCGATGGTGTTCGGCTCTGAAACTCATCGATGGATGTCGGTCCCACAGGAAAGTTAGTGGGCTTGGGTGCCACTAGGCAAGCCCTGGCAACAGTGCGAATGAAAAGTGGTTAGTGAGGGAAGTGGGCATGCCACATGGGCAGTCAGTGTCACCAGGAGTCGCTCCGTGAGCTCAGAATACCTACTTAAGGCCTCCACACCATGCTCGCAGGGAAGCCATCAAAGTTCCCTATTCATGAGGTGATCACCCTGAATGGCAGGTCCTCTTTTATACAGCACTAGTTACCATAAACTTAAATTTAAAGGTCCCAGTCACTCTGAGAAGTCCCAAAGGAATGGTCAGGGGATAGGGGTTCATCGGGGCGGGGGGTGTTGAGAGAATATTCGGACATGCGGGATGCGGTTGGTTGGATAAGGTGGATAGTCAGCTTTTGGAAGGGTAGTTGGGGTTGTTAGCCAGGGGGACTAGTCGGGGGTGCACTAGGGTAATTCGGGATTTGAGATGATCATTTGGGTGGGGGTGTAGTTGGTAGGATGGGGGACGTTGGTAGGTTGCGGTGTAGTTCACGGTTGTGGGGTAGTCTGGAGTTTGGGAGGGTAGTCGGGGGTGTTGGCGAGGCAGCCTATGGGGTGGGGTATAGTTGGGGTAGTGGTGAGGTGGTCAGGGAGATCAGATGTCCCTGGTTTAGGGGTTGGTTTAGCAGAGTGGGCTAAACAGCTGGCTTGTATTGCAGAACAAGGCAGCAGTGTGGGTTCAATTCCCGTATCGGCCTCCCAGACCTGGCGCTGGAAAGTGGCGACTAGGGGCTTTTCACAGTAACTTCATTGAAGCCTACTTGTGAAAATAAGTGATTATTATTATTATGTGTAGTTGGCTGTTGCAGTTGTGGTAGGGAACGTGGGTAGGGAGAGTAGCGTAAGAGGGTGGGGGTGTAGTCAAAGTGGTGGATTGTTGTCAAGGGGGCTGAGAGGGAAGTTGGAGGTGTTGGGAGGGTCGTCGCTGGTGACAACCTGGGTATCAGCAGTTGGGAAGGTAGTCGGGAGTGGAGGAAAGGTTGGCAGCATGAGTGGGAGGTAATGGGGAGGCTGGAGGCTAAGTTGGGGTGTGGTGGTTTAGCTTGGGGGATCAGGCAGCTAGTTGGATGTGGGCGGGGGGTACTCGGGTATTGGGGGTTTGGGACCAATAGTCAGTGGTCAGGAAGATAGTCGAAGGCCCAGTGGGGGGCTTGGGGTAGCTGATAGTACATTAGTTGTCCAAAAGCGAGAAGTGGTTTTAATTCTTCTATCTTTCCTGCGTAACTGTTCTGGAAGGTAATTGTCCATCAAAAGTTTGAACTTCCTGGCCATTTCCCATGCAGTCCTTGAAAAGGAACTTCTGAGGTGTCCTCCAGTGCTTTCTGGTCACAATCCCCTGGACAGCAGAAGTTCTGGACCGAACTGCAGAGTGAACGTAGAACATAGAATTTACAGTGCAGAAGGAGGCCATTCAGCCCATCGTGTCTGCACCGGCCCTTGTAAAGAGCACCCCACTTAAGCCCCACACCTCCATCCTATCCCCATAACCCCACCTAACCTTTTTGGACACCAAGGGCAATTTACCATGGTCAATCCACCTAACCTGCACATCTTTGAACTGTGGGAGGAAACCAACGCAGACACGGGGAGAATGTGCAGACTCCACACAGACAGTGACCCAAGCCAGGAATCAAACCTGGGACCCTGGCGCTGTGAAGCAACCGTGCTAACCACTGTGCTACCGTGCACCCTATAGTGGTCCCGACTATTGGCCGCTAATGCTTTGCAGACTGAAGAATGATCTGCAGTTAATGTTTCTGCATGGTAACCAGTGACTCCAATGTGTTAGACAGTACAATAAATGCCTTTAATTAACTGTAGAAATAGGAAGTAGCACTGTGCCTGCAGTAGATGAATATGTTGATTCTATTCTGGAAAAGACAAATTTGATTAAGTAATTAGGTCGTAGCTGAAGTGTGCTCACTAGTTTAAGATCTCCTCTGCAAAACAGAATCTGCAGTTTCAGGCAAAATATCAGTTGGGTGACAGTTCCCCTCTAATGTATGCAATACTTGTTTGAATTTTGAATGCATTCTCAAATCGTAGCAGTTAAAATATACTCGGAAGCACTCAGGTTCACTTGGGATTTAGTGCCTGCTGGCCAATCAGCCAGTTCACCAGATTCTAATAAACTAAAATGTCTTTAATCTCAGCAGCCTCTCAGGCTTTAACATTGGTAGTACAACATTAGGTAGTTATCCTTGTATCAACTTAGTTAATTCCTGTGTGTTCCTGATATTACCATCAGTCATGAAGCATTTTTCCTCTATTCCTGGTTCAGTCGAAAACTCTCACTCCCGTTTTCTTGACAAGTATCTTGCGAGGAGACCAGATATTTAAATATCACTTTTACCGAATAAAGATGAGTGGTGCACATTATATCGAATGTCAGCCTTTGAACCTGAGAAAGCGCGGGAATTAGAGAAGGTTAATTGGCATTACACCCCTTTTGTTACATTGGTTCAAATTTGGCTTTCAAAATGTTATTCAAAGGATTTTAGCTCTTGAAGCTATCTTGAAACAATGTGCATTTTTAACAGTTCTATTTTTTGTCATTAACTCGCAGATTTTCTCAAAGATGCCGCCACCCACCTATCCCCACCCCCACCCCCACCCCACCCCCACAACCTTACTCTTTTGGTGCTTAAACTACCAACTTATTCACAATGTCTCAGAGCTTTACAAGAATTACCCTAACTACTTTAATGTATAATTTATATGCAAAAATCATTCTATTTATAACCTCGACAACCCTTTCCCTCACCTCATCAGTTTAATTAGCAGGTTTTTTTTCTCCATTTGAAGAGGGGAAAAATCACTGGGATGAGTCAGAAGGCTCATAATTAAACAGTTCTGATTTTAGCTCATTAACACTCTTGTTCCTCTTCAGAGTTGAGTGTAAAGATTGAAATTTCAAAGTGTGTGCAGCTCCAAAGGAAAATTCAATCTTTACCCTCAATCCTTAAATCAATACTCTATAAATCAGTTTCAACGTGTCTGTAGTTCCAAAAGAAAATCATTTCTCGAAATTCTAAGGAACATTAGGCACAGATATTTCTTCAAAGGGGGATAGTACCAAGGAGGCAGTGGCCATTGGTAATGTTACTGGACTAGTAATCCAAAGGTTTAGAATAATGCTTCATGGCATCAAATCCCATCATGCCATCAGGGATGGAATTCAAGCTCAATTAATTAATAAATATGACAGAAAATGTTTGTCTCATGATTAATGATTGTGAAACTACCAGATTGTTGTAAACACCCACCTGGTTCACCAAAGTTGCTCAGGCAAATCTGCCATCATTCCCTGGTCTGACCTACATATGACTTCAGATCCACAGTAATATGGTTGAGTCTTAACTACCCTCTGAAGCAAAACCACTACGGAATGAAAGTCTACCACATAGACTACAGCAGCTCAAGAACGTGTCTCAGCATTAGTGTCACATATTTACATTGAGTCTTTGCAGCTGCGGTGAACACTGTGGGCAGAATTCTCCTAAGAAATAACTTCAGTGTCTGTGGTAGCATGACCCCTTTAATGGGTGGTCTTCTGCGGGCCATGTACTTGAGACCTATCACATGGGAGCGCATGGACCCCGACCAATAGAGAAAAAGCATAGGGCGCTAGAAGCAGGGGACTGGCAGTGTGGGCCCAGGATTAACGAGTAAAAGATCTGTATGAAATACCTCTGTGCCTGTAAGTAAATAAACCTCATTGACATTTCCAATAAACTTCCTTGTTATACAAGAAGCCTCCTCCGTGATACCTCACGCTATTATATTGGCAACAAGACTAAATTGGGCAACATTCATAAGTCCCAACACTTATTGGGGTTGCAACAGAACAACAAAATTATAAATTGCAAGAAACAGAAGAGAAACAGTCAGCAGAAAAAGTGAGTGAGAAACAATGTATATGATAGGGAAATTTGACCCGTTCGACCCATTCCAGCTAAAGACTGGAGCCAATATATCGAGAGGCTCCGTTATCTTTTTCAAAACCGCCAATGAGATCACAGGGGAAGATAAGCAAAATGTCATTTTATTAACTGTTTGTGGGCTGCAGACCTACAACCTCATTTGGAATTTAACATTACCGGAGGCCACAGGTACAAAATTGTCTGACCAGCTAGTGACACTTTGTGAAAGAGTACTTGAATGCCAGACCCTCCCTTATGCTGCAGTGGTGTAAATTTAATTCAGCCAGGGGACACAATTTCTGTTTTTGTTACCAGACTTCACCAAATGGCTGAACACTGTGAATTCAGCTCAGTGTTAAGTGGCATGCTACCCGACAGTCTCATAAATGGCATCGACAATATCAATTTATGAAATAAATTCTTAGCCAAAACAAGAATTACCCTGGATAAGGCGATAGAAATAGCTCAAGGCACTAAATGCGCCGAGAAAGGCGTTTTTGAGCTACAGTGCGTGAAGGAAGGAAAGATAAATCAGCTTTGGAGAGGAAGGACTGTTAGGTAAACACCCTGAGCAACACACACAGATCCCAGGAGCAGGATTGTGGTCAGAGGCAAGGAGGAAAAGAGAGCCGTTATCCCAGTAACTTTGCTGAGTTACAGACGCATGGGCAACTACCCTCAAGAAATGTGCCATTGCAGAGATTTTGCGTGCTTCAAACCCAATAGGAAGGGCCACATCTAGGCACATTGCTGCGCCAGACAGGACACACCCGGTTTTAAAGAAACACACAGCGACTCCACTACATAAAATAGAGGAAAATCCCGAAGATGAATCCAAGATTTACAGGTTGCAATATGGTTAAAGTAAGCAAGATGGCCCAGAGAATACTCCTCATGGTCAACGGGTGACCAGTGAGCATGGAGGTTGACACAGGGACGTCGGCCAGAGTGGTGAGTGAACTAACCGACTGATATCTTCGAGGAAGTATCCAACCCCTGCGTCTAAGCAGCACAACTGCAAAGTTGGCAACGTACACAGAAGAAACCTTAAAGATCTTAGGTTCAACGACAACACTGGTGTCATATCAAAAACAGTCATGATCACAATTACTCATGATCATTGTGGAAGGACAATGCACAAGCCTCATCGGGCAAAATTGGCTGCACCAGATAACGCTAAAGTGGCTAAAACATTTTAGGATATCAGATGGCATTTTCCAAGGTGTCCTGTGCAAGTACGAAGATGTGCTTCAAAATCAGTTTGACTGAATATGAGGGGTACAGTCAAAACAATTAAGGGAACCCCGAATCCACACCGAAATTCACCAGAGCTAGGCCACTCCCATATGCTCCACTCTGGAATGTCAAGGCTGAGTTGACATGCTTGGAAGAACTGGGATCTTAAAACCAGTACAATTTTCTGAATGGGCGACTTCTATCATTCCTGTCTTAAAACCTGTCAGAATCTGCTGTGATTACAAGATCACCAGAAACCAAGCAGCCCAATTCGACAAGCACCGGATCCTCAGATAGAAGAACTCCATGCAAAGCTGGCAGGGGACCTGACGTATAGAAAGCTTGACTTATGTCATGCTTATTCACAACTTGAGCTGGACTTCTCCGGTATACCAGTTTGCCTTTTGGGATGTCATCTGCTTGTGCAATATTTCAATGGACAATGGAAAACTTGTTAAATGAATCCCAAAAGTCGTGGTGTACATAGATGGTGTCTCCATGACGGGGACTTGACACGATGGGCACCTGACCAGCTTGGAAGAAGTCCTTAAAAGGTTCAGAGGTGCTGGCATCAGATTAAAAAGAGGGAAGTGTGCATTTAAGGCCAACGAGGTCATGTTTGCACGCTTCAGAAGACAAGGTAGACCAATGGCATCCACCACATCTGAACAGCCCCTTATCACCCGGCTGCGAATAGTCTGGCAGAAAGAATGATGCAACTTTTTAAATCTGCAATCAGAAAACAACCAGATAGGCGCAATTGGCTAATGTCCTCCTCTTGTACAATACCACCCCTCCAAAGATGTGCAGGTTAGGTGGATTGGCCATGATAAATTGCCCTTAGTGTCCAAAATTGCCCTTAGTGCTGGGTGGGGTGGGTTATGGAGATAGGGTGGAGGTGTGGACTTGGGTAGGGTGCTCTTTCCAAGAGCTGGTGCAGACTCGATGGGCCAAATGGCCTCCTTCTGCGCTGTAAATTCTATGTGAATTACTATTGAGGTCACACCAGCAGAGCTATTAATGGGTCATCGCTTTCATTCCCGGCTGGGCCTGGTGTTCCCCAATTTGGTGGGGAGGGTGGAGTCAAGGCTGTCCTGCCAAAAGAAGCATCACGTCTCAGTGAAAGGCAATAGATCATTTAAACTGGTGACCTAGTTTTTGTGGGGAACATTGCATCTGGCCCATTGTGGACCAATTGGGAAAATTGTGTCAAAATCTGGTCCTGTCTCATACCTGGTGGAGTCACATGGGAGACGAGTGCGGAAGCACCTAGACCATGTAGGAAGCCGAGAGGCTTCGGCCCCAACCACTGAACAGGTGGTTCCGATGGACTCGACCATGGCTCTTCAGTGGAGAGTCAAGCAAGGGAACTAGGGAATACAGAAGAGGACCGCTCACAACCCCTGAGGAGATTGGAAAGGTTTGCACTCCCAACTTCCCCTGTCGAAACCTCAAAACATCTCCTGAAACTGAGGCATTCCCCCAGGTCTGAAACATCCTTTCACAGATTGACTTTCTGAAGAACTGTACTGTATTACCCCCTTGGTGTTTCTGTCCACATTGTACATCGTAAACTATAAATAACCTGTGATGTATCTATATGTTGAGGGACTGAAGGAGGGAGGACTGTGGTATCATGGCCACTTTAAGGGGCGATCTTTCATGATCATCATGACCTGCTTCGGGCCTATCGTGTGGGAACATGCAAACCTTGCCCAATGAGGCGGCCCTGAGAGCAGGGGCCTGGGCTATGTGGACCTGGGTGTCGAGGAATAAAGACCTGTATGATATACTTCTGTGCCTGGATATAGTTAAACCTCATTGTTGTTTCCAATAAACCTCTTTTTTACACAGGGGGTCTCCTCAGTGATACCTCACACTATTACAGTGTCATTCAGGCAGGAAAACTGGTGCGAACCTATCACAGATCTCCCACACTCAGACATTTCTTTAGAGCCAGGGGTGAAACCCACCAGTAAAGTGATGTGTGGAACTCAAAGACACCGGCGAAGCTGGCCTCACAGACATCAGGGAGCCGGTGAGTGCAGGCTCCAAGGATCACTAGCATCAGTGCCTTCCCAAAGGATCTCCCTTCAGGTCCCACCCCGTTGTAGCTGGCATCAGGGCCACCTCAAATCGTCCGTCCCAGTGTGCCCCCCCTCCCCCATCCATGACCAACATCCCGCTATATGATCGCCAGGTGCTCCCCCTTCATGGCCACGCCCCTTTCTGGCCCCATCACTTGACCATGCCCCTTGGGGCCCTAGCAGTGGCAACCTGAAACCAGGACTTCCAGGTTAACACTGCCAGGGTGGCAGGAACAGTGCCAGGGCCCCACCATGTCACCAGCCACCCGGGGCTCCAATGGCCTCCGAGCCCCCCAGCGTGGTCGTCATGTCTGGTCTCCAGAGACCACTAGTGATTCCAGCCGGCCTCAGCAGCAAGGACGCGGGGGGAGGGTTGGGGAATCTCGAGAGCCGGGAGACTCTGGCTTGAAATGGTCTGAGTGGATTTAAAAGCTAATTTAAGTATGCTTATCTGCTTCATGCCCAGCGAGGGTGTTAACCAGATTGCGACAGGTGCCATGGACTGGGAGCATTGTGCTCTATTTGGCGCAAACCCCTTTTAGCAGCTCTCCCATTATTCTGTGGGGGCAATGCAGGTCGAGAATCTCTGCCTGTGTGTTATTATAAGCTTGCTGTCACTGGATGTGATGTCCCAGGTTGCTCGTGCGGAAAACTGCCAGTGTGAAGAAGCAGCCTGTAGAGAAAACGCTTTTAAAAAAAAGCCCTTTTTTAGTATTTGACCCTTTGTGTTTCTAAGCACCTGTTCTCCACAATACACAACACAAAAACTGGCGACGAGGACTTCAAAAAGCGCTTGCTAGCCACCCGGGAGGCAAGAAGAAAGCCCTTGCTCGTGCTCTGGATAAAACAGGCAAGGTTTTGCAGAGCAATTAAACATCTGGGGGGGGGTTGAAAAAAAGAGGCTGAAGCTTTGCCTTGTTTGAATGGGAAAAGCAAGGCAGCTGTTGAAAACAGCATTAGGGCATTGCTCCACAATACACAACAGTTAACTTCTCAAGGACATTTAGTGGCGGACAATAAATGCTGGCCTGGCTTGTGATGTTCACACACCAGGAAAGAATATAGAAAGAAAATGAGCCCAGTCTTCAACCCCACTTTCCATGCTGATCTTAAAGTGACCCTGCGTGATTTTCTAAGCAGAATATCAATTATTTAGTCGGGGTACTGACAATTTCACCCTCTGAAAGGAATCCATCTCTGGGGTGGAGAAGTATTGTTTGTGCACAACAACTGTTGCATTTCTTTAAGCTGGCTGCAGTGGGCCAGGTGGAAACCCAGCTCTTTCCTTGCAGCAACAATTTTGATCACTCAAGCTGATGGCTCTGCAGGGTATCAAACCTCCAAAGGTATTCTTACAGGAACTACAAAGAGGCAAAGAAAGTCCCAGCTTTTGACACCAAGGGTTGTCTCATAAAAAATATTGTGCAAGCCCAGTAGAAGGAGGCAGCTTTGTCTGTGAGTGTCACTATCAGCAGAGCTAAACAGGTATTCAGTGTTGCTGGACACCCAAAGACAGGAGTTAGTGGAGGTGTCAAATGTTACAACAAAGCAATTTTAGAAACATGATTCACCTCTCCATTTAATTTGCCTTCCTTTTCTTGGACAATATCAACTATTTCTCTGAAATAACTTAATGACCAAAAGACCTGACTCGGCCTTTCTTTCGACTGCAAATGTTCCACCATTCACAGCCCAATGTGAAGGAAATTATTAAAGACTTTGATAAGATACATGTGGACATTGCACGTATTTATTCCAATCTCCATCAGGAATGTATTATCATGGCAAGGCGGAATTCTGAATGTTGACAAATAGAGTGACCTCACATTCTCGACGTTTCTACTTTAGGAGGGAATTGGCCTGAAACAACAAAGAAACAAGGAAAGAACTTCTATTTATATAGTTTCAGTCATGGCCTTGTCATGTCCCAATGTGCCTCACAGCCAATGAAGTCATTTTGGCATGCAGGGCGTGACTTAAAGGAAATGAAACAGAGTCCCATGTCGAGCACGTTTAGCCGGGTGTTAATCAAAGGGACTTTGCTTCATTTCTGGGCCTTGGTAAGGAACACACCGCCGAGGGTGCACTCAGTCCCATTTCCTGCAGTAACGAGCTCCGCTCCCCAGTGCAGGAAGGAACTCTAAAATGGCGCCCGATTTCCAGAACCCCCACAGCGATCTCAGAAACCCCCCACACCCAAACTCACTTATAAGGGGGTCCTGGTGCCCCCTGCACCCCACCTCATAAGGGCAGGGCATCCCTGGGCGTGTGCAATGTGAGCGTGGTAACGTTATGTCTCTCCCACCTCCCACACTGATGCATCAGTGAAGAGGCTCTTCTGCTGGACACCCAGCCACCTGGCATTAACACTCAGGCCTTTCATCTGTAACACTCTTTTCCAGTGATGAGGATGCCACAGTCTGATGAAGTGTTGAGAGGCTGACCCACCCTGGAGGTGAGTTGGAGGAACACAACAGGACTCTGGGTCTCAAGGCGAGCAACAGCAGGTGAAAGTTTATCCTGTGTCTCTAAGCTCCATCGAGGGGGGGGGAGAGAATTTGCGCGGCTGGAAATGTTGCCTCAAGGCAAAGCCCAAAAATCCCGGAAACCAGTCACCCTGAACACCGGCTCAGGGGAAAACAAAAAATCCAGGCTCAGTGTCACTATGTCCTTTAAAACCGATACCTCAGCATCATGTGCCGGATCTGGCATTGTCCCTGCACAGGTCCCCTGGTCCGGGAGGCGCGAGGCCCTGAGCTAGCGGTCAGCTTTGAAAGGGCTCAGACACCCAAACTCAGCCCAAAGCAACTTAGATACGCAAGGACCATGAGCTCCACAAGGCCGTGAAAAAGGCAGGCATCTTTGAAGTCCTTGAACCCATGCAGCCCAGGATTGTATGGGACTGCTGCGTGCAACACCCTCCACACTAGGTCCCCAGGATTAAGGGGGAAGACTCCTCCATAGAGATACCTCCAATGGGGACCTCCACCACCGGATGACAGCAAGATGTGTCAATGTGACTAGTGAGGGCAAAGTAGTGAAGGGTGTGCAGCAGCAGCTCTTCTATGCAGTCCAAAGTGCACAATTGGCTTTTCCGTGAAGCTGTTAGGGCTGTGGGGCTCCGACTCCTAAGGGGGGGTTCAGGGTTGGGTCCAATGTGAAATTCAGTCCAAGCTGGAGTACGCTCAGACACTGTGCACCGCACAGCTGCACAATTGTCATGTGAGAGTACCTTAAAGAAATGGATGTTTATCAAATAGCTGTAGTGGATGTACCTGTAAGAAATGGGTGTTTATCAAATAGCTGCAGTGATGGCAGTGTGTGGGTGGAGCTGAGCTGTAACTCTGCTTTTACTTTCACTTTGAGATAAAGGCTGGTGTGTATCTCTGTGTTTTAGTTTTGTTTTGGAGTTGAAGAAGCTACAGTCAAATAAAGCAGGTGCATTGATCTCTCTCTGCAATCTAAAGACTGTCTCCAGATCATTTGAGGATTGCAAAGTAATACCTGTTTCTGCAGAGAATTTAAACCTGCTGTCTTTCTGTAAAAAAGGTATTTTGGTCTTATGGATGTTGTTGGGAAAGTTATGAAGGGTTACTAATAGAATATTATATCTGTGAGGATTATTGGTGTTGATAGTTCTTAAGATATTTACTGTGGGTTTATAAAGTGTTAACGGATTCATAAATAAACATGGTTTTGTTTTAAAAGTACTTTAGATCTCTGTTGCATATCACCTGTAAAGTTGTGCTCCCCATAATCGCACTCTATTAAAAGTGGTGGGTCAGGTGAACTCCATGATACACTTTGATGTTCTCTAAACCCTGGCCCATATCACCATCTCGAGACCGCAAGTACCATTAAGGTCAAACCATTGGGAACCTATCAATGGCATTATTGTTTAGCTTTTCAGATTTAGTTGGCACAATTGACTAGTCAGTGAAGAGTGAAGTAGCATATCAAGCAACTGACTGCCTTGTGTGTCAGACAAAGCACAGCTGATTAGAGTGAAGCCTGCAAGTAACATAACAAGCTCATACCGAGAGGGCACCATCATTCTCCGGGAAATTTACTCCAATTGACTTACAGCTTTTCTTCAAATTTTCCAATCCCACTGCTGGCCGGATTAGAAAATTCCACCCATCTTGTCCAGCTATGCTTGCACAATGATGGGCTAGTCACCCACAGAGCCTTTATTACAGAAAACCCCGGGACTAGAACTATTCAACTTTTATGGAAAAAGCATACCTGGGTGCCGTTGACTATTACTCCAGGTGGTTAGAAGCTATCATTTCCACACTACAATGGCCAAGACTGTCATAAGGGCATTGCAGAATATATCCTCATGCATGGGTTTCCAGACAAAATTGTTTCGGATAACAGGCTACAATTTGTGAATGAACACTTCAAAACATTTACAGAATAACTGTGGGTTCTCCCATGTTATCGGTTATCCTCTCCATCCACAGGATAGGCTACAAGAGCAACAAGAACCATCAAGATGTTCATGACCAAGAATACTGACTGGTAAACAGGAAGAGCCTGATCTCATTAGTACCTGCGAGAACACATGTTTGATTACCATGTCGTTTGCCATTAAGGTCGGAAGAATACATCAATCAGCTTGCAGAATACTGACCCATTGGATGAACCGGCTTGATGGTCACAACGACAAGGTCAGGGAGAATTGTGAAGGTACTGCAAAGACTTAACCTGTGAGCCTTGAACTTTGGGGAAGGTAGTGGTTGTATAAATGTGTAAGTTGTAGTGCAAATAGCTTAAGACAAATAGCTTAAATAGCTTGTGTGCATGGTAGCATAGTGGTTAGCACAATTGCTTCACAGCTCCAGGGTCCCAGTTCAATTGCTGGCTTGGGTCACTGTCTGTCCAGAGTCTGCCCATTGTCCCCGTGTCTGCATGGGTTTCCTCCAGGTGCTCTGGTTTCCTCCCACAGTCCAAAGATGTGCAGGTTAGGTGGATTGGCCGTGCTAAATTGCCCTTAGTGTCCAAAAAAGGGTTAAATGTGGTTACTGGGTTACGGGGATAGGGTGGAGGAGTCGTCTTAGGTAGGGTGCCCTTTCCAAGGGCAAGTGCAGACTCGATGGGCCGAATGGCCTCCTTCTGCACTGTAAATTCTATGACAAAAGATGCAGTTTAACATTGTCATTAAAGAAGTTGACATTCCCCTTGAGTGGGGGGAGGCGAGAGTGTAGTCTAATGGGTTGATAAATATAGTAATGAGTCAGTGATGTCCATCATGATGTAACAGTCATGTTCTCTACAGATCAGTTGGAACCGTCTACACCCAAGACAGGTGCGCCTATCTCGCAAATTATCACGTGTGACCGAGTTAGGGAACTGGAGCTGGAGTTGGAAGAACTTTGGATCATTCGGGAGGCAGAGGGGGTCATAGATAGCAGCTTCAGGGAATTAGTTACACCAAAGATTGGAGATAGATGGGTAATTGTAAGAGGGACTGGGAAGAAGCAGTCAGTGCAGGGATCCCCTGCGGTCGTTCCCCTGAGAAACAAGTATACCGCTTTGGATACTTGTGGGGGGGACGGCTTACCAGGGGTAAGCCATGGGGTACGGGCCTCTGGCACGGAGTCTGTCCCTGTTGCTCAGAAGGGAAGGGGGGAGAGGAGCAGAGCATTAGTAATTGGGGACTCGATAGTCAGGGGCACAGATAGGAGATTTTGTGGGAGCGTGAGAGGCTCACGTTTGGTATGTTGCCTCCCAGGTGCAAGGGTACGTGATGTCTCGGATCGTGTTTTCCGGGTCCTTAGGGGGAGGGGGAGCAGCCCCAAGTCATGGTCCACATTGGCACTAACGACATAGGTAGGAAAGGGGACAAGGATGTCAGGCAGGCTTTCAGGGAGCTAGGATGGAAGCTCAGAACTAGAACAAACAGAGTTGTTATCTCTGGGTTGTTGCCCGTGCCACGTGATAGTGAGATGAGGAATAGGGAGAGAGAGCAATTAAACACGTGGCTACAGGGATGGTGCAGGCGGGAGGGATTCAGATTTCTGGATAACTGGGGCTCTTTCTGGGGAAGGTGGTACCTCTACAGACAGGATGGTCTACATCTGAACCTGAGGGGCACAAATATCCTGGGGGGGGAGATTTGTTAGTGCTCTTTGGGGGGGTTTAAGCTAATGCAGCAGGGGCATGGGAACCTGGATTGTAGTTTTAGGGTAAAGGAGAATGAGAGTATAGAGGTCAGGAGCACAGATTTGACGTCGCAGGAGGGGGCCAGTGTTCAGGTAGGTGGTTTGAAGTGTGTCTACTTCAATGCCAGGAGTATACGAAATAAGGTAGGGGAACTGGCAGCATGGGTTGGTACCTGGGACTTCGATGTTGTGGCCATTTCGGAGACATGGATAGAGCAGGGACAGGAATGGATGTTGCAGGTTCCGGGGTTTAGGTGTTTTAGTAAGTTCAGAGAAGGAGGCAAAAGAGGGGGAGGTGTGGGGCTGCTAGTCAAGAGCAGTATTACGGTGGCGGAGAGGATGCTAGATGGGTACTCATCTTCCGAGGTAGTATGGGCTGAGGTTAGAAACATGAAAGTAGAGGTCACCCTGTTGGGAGTCTTCTATAGGCCTCCAAATAGTTCTAGGGATGTAGAGGAAAGGATGGCGAGGATGATCCTGGATAAGAGCGAAAGTAACAGGGTAGTTATTATGGGAGACTTTAACTTTCCAAATATTGACTGGAAAAGATGTAGTTCGAGTACATTAGATGGGTCGTTTTTTGTACAGTGTGTGCAGAAGGGTTTCCTGACACACTATGTTGACAGGCCAACAAGAGGCGAGGCCACGTTGGATTTGGTTTTGGGTAATGAACCAGGCCAGGTGTTGGATTTGGAGGTAGGAGAGCACTTTGGGGACAGTGACCACAATTCGGTGACGTTTACGTTAATGATGGAAAGAGATAAGTATAGACCGCAGGGCAAGAGTTATAGCTGGGGGAAGGGCAATTATGATGCCATTAGACGTGACTTGGGGGGGGATAAGGTGGAGAAGTAGGCTGCAAGTGTTGGGCACACTGGATAAGTGGAGCTTGTTCAAGGATCAGCTACTGCGTGTTCTTGCTAAGTATGTACCGGTCAGGCAGGGAGGAAGGCGTCGAGCGAGGGAACCGTGGTTTACCAAAGAAGTGGAATCTCTTGTTGAGAGGAAGAAGGAGGCCTATGTGAAGATGAGGTGTGAAGTTTCAGTTGGGGCGATGGATAGTTACAAGGTAGCGAGGAAGGATCTAAAGAGAGAGCTAAGACGAGCAAGAAGGGGACATGAGAAGTATTTGGCAGGTAGGATCAAGGAAAACCCAAAAGCTTTCTATAGGTATGTCAGGAATAAGCGAATGACTGGGGAAAGAGTAGGACCAGTCAAGGACAGGGATGGGAAGTTGTGTGTGGAGTCTGAAGAGATAGGCGAGATACTAAATGAATATTTTTTGTCAGTATTCACTCAGGAAAAAGATAATGTTGTGGAGGAGAATGCTGAGACCCAGGCTAATAGAATAGATGGCATTGAGGTACGTAGGGAAGAGGTGTTGGCAATTCTGGACAGGCTGAAAATAGATAAGTCCCCGGGGCTGATGGGATTTATCCTAGGGTTCTCTGGGAGGCCAGGGAAGAGATTGCTGGACCTTTGGCTTTGATTTTTATGTCATCATTGGCTACAGGAATAGTGCCAGAGGACTGGAGGATAGCAAATGTGGTCCCTTTGTTCAAAAAGGGGAGCAGAGACAACCCCGGCAACTATAGACCGGTGAGCCTCACGTCTGTAGTGGGTAAAGTCTTGGAGGGGATTATAAGAGACAAGATTTATAATCATCTAGATAGGAATAATATGATCAGGGATAGTCAGCATGGCTTTGTGAAGGGTAGGTCATGCCTCACAAACCTTTTCGAGTTCTTTGAGAAGGTGACTGAACAGGTAGACGAGGGTAGAGCAGTTGATGTGGTGTATATGGATTTCAGCAAAGCGTTTGACAAGGTTCCCCACGGTAGGCTATTGCAGAAAATACGGAGGCTGGGGATTGAGGGTGATTTAGAGATGTGGATCAGAAATTGGCTAGCTGAAAGAAGACAGAGGGTGGTGGTTGATGGGAAATGTTCAGAATGGAGTTCAATTACAAGTGGAGTACCACAAGGATCTGTTCTGGGGCCGTTGCTGTTTGTCATTTTTATCAATGACCTAAAGGAAGGCGCAGAAGGGTGGGTGAGTAAATTTTCAGACGATACTAAAGTCGGTGGTGTTGTCGATAGTGTGGAAGGATGTAGCAGGTTACAGAGGGATATAGATAAGCTGCAGAGCTGGGCTGAGAGGTGGCAAATGGAGTTTAATGTAGAGAAGTGTGAGGTGATTCACTTTGGAAGGAATAACAGGAATGCGGAATATTTGGCTAATGGTAAAGTTCTTGGAAGTGTGGATGAGCAGAGGGATCTAGGTGTCCATGTACATAGATCCCTGAAAGTTGCCACCCAGGTTGATAGGGTTGTGAAGAAGGCCTATGGAGTGTTGGCCTTTATTGGTAGAGGGATTGAGTTCCGGAGTCGGGAGGTCATGTTGCAGCTGTACAGAACTCTGGTACGGCCGCATTTGGAGTATTGCGTACAGTTCTGGTCACCGCATTATAGGAAGGACGTGGAGGCTTTGGAGCGGGTGCAGAGGAGATTTACCATGGTGTTGCCTGGTATGGAGGGAAAATCTTATGAGGAAAGGCTGATGGACTTGAGGTTGTTTTCGTTGGAGAGAAGAAGGTTAAGAGGAGACTTAATAGAGGCATACAAAATGATCAGGGGGTTAGATAGGGTGGACAGTGAGAGCCTTCTCCCGCGGATGGAAATGGCTGGCACGAGGGGACATAGCTTTAAACTGAGGGGTAATAGATATAGGACAGAGGTCAGAGATAGGTTCTTTACGCAAAGAGTAGTGAGGCCGTGGAATGCCCTACCTGCTACAGTAGTGAACTCGCCAACATTGAGGGCATTTAAAAGTTTATTGGATAAACATATGGATGATAATGGCATAGTGTAGGTTAGATGGCTTTTGTTTCGGTGCAACATCGTGGGCCGAAGGGCCTGTACTGTGCTGTATCGTTCTATGTTCTATGTTCTATGTATAAAGTTTAAATAAAGGAGCTTTAAAGTAACTTATCTGAGTCAGACCTAGGTTCTTCATGGTAAGGGAGATACCTTCCCGGTATTGACTAGGGTTAGACCAATACACTAAACAGTGGTGAGATAGATACATGTGAGAACTAACACTGTGGACGGTATTCTCCATCCCGCCGCACCAGATGTCTGGATTCCCCCAGGATTCTCTGTTTCGCCAGTCGGCCACTGGGGTTTCCCATTGTGGACAGCCCCACGCCATCAGGAAATCCCCGGGCTGCTAGCAAAATTCCAACAGCGAAGAATCTAGCCGTGTGTCTTTGGATGCTATTACAAAACGGCAATCTGTAAATGAGGAAGGGGTCAGGAATAGATACTTGGGGGGCATCACAGGAAATGGTGCAGATGCAGGAAGAGAATATATTTTCTGCCTCTGATCAGACAGGTGCGAATGGAATCACATGACAGCAGTCTCACCCAGCTGGGAGACAGTGGGGAGGCTTTGCAGGAAAGTGGTGTGGTTAATCATGTTCAAGGCAACAGAGCGATCGAGAAGGATGAGGAGTGTTATGGGCCAGGGTTCAGAAAACCCCAAATTTTATTATGGACTTTACCTGACCTACAACTGTGTATTGATTTGGGCCAGGATGAGCACAAGAGCCCGGTCTTTCAGGTGTTACTCAACAGAGTTCTTAGGTGCTTTTAATCAAAAAAACAAGGTTTATTCTAAGAACTTAGTTAACATTTGTATAAACACACACAGCAAGAATTTTTAGCAACTACAAACATAAAGACCCCAGATAGCTACAATAATCTATATATAACCCTTCATGAAGTCCCCCTTAACTGTTCCAATTCAATAAAAAGTCTAAGTAAAACCGGAAACTCCTTTTCAAAGGTGTGGACCAGCACACGGCATTCTCACTGGTAAACGCCTTGTTCGTGATACTCTATTCCCCTTTTCAAACAGCAGGAATTCCTTCCAGAAAGCAATTAACTTTTTTAAGTTATCAAGCATTCTGGAAACAGCTTTTGAAATGAAGAAAGTGAACCTGTGCAGTTCAAAACTAGTCCAAACTCAAAGCGAAAGTAAAGCCCAGCACCACAGCCCAGCTCCACCCACACAATGACATCACTGAAGCCATGAGATAAGACAAAAACATTTCTTAAAGGGACATTCCCATGACAGGAGGGAAAGTTTATCTTTGTCACAGTCACTGAATCATTTGCGACTTTCATAAGAACCATGTTGGTGTCCAGCAGAAGTGGAAGCAATATTGGAGGGATTCGAACAATTTGTTCCAGGAATGTTGGGAATGAATTTGGGAGACAACAACACAATCAAGCACATTAAAAAGGAAAGGAAGATTGGAAATGGGATGGTAGTTTGAAAGGTTAGTGGGATCTAGATCTTTTTTTGAGAGAGGGAAGATTCAACACAAATGAGTCTCAACATGTGGGGCATAACCTCCAGGCTCCCCAGTGACAGATTTGGGAGGTACCCCAAAGATCTGATAGGGAATACCTCTTGGAACGTCCTGGGTAAATATTTGCATGACAATTACCTAGAGGTGCTAAACCCTCTGAGCACTTGTGCAGCACTGTGAACCATCCAAAAATGCAATTTAAATCACAATTTATGAATGGTTCTACTAGGATTATATTAATAATTACTCTGAAAAAGTCAGAAAAAACAAATCATCTACTACTTTAAACACTCAGCTCCATCCTCACAAAGTAACTCTTCCACCACACCACTGACACCCCCAGGGGACTGTCTCCACCCCATCCCCCGCGTACCCCCCCCCCGCCCCCTAAATGGCATTCCCTGTCCCATCTGATGGGATTTCCCGAACCCTCAATCTCCCCACCTGCATTGTACACATGCCTCCATCCCTCTACTCCCCCACCCCCACAGGCACAGGCACCCCCCCCCCCCTACCACCCCCCCGCAGTTCTCCATCGTCCCAACTCTCATCTCTGACCTGACCTGATGCCTGACCTGGCTGCTCCATCCTCCCAACACAACAAAATCCCTCAACTTGGCTAACCCCCCCCCGCCCCCCCCCGCCACCACCCAAATGTCAGACCCCCCCAACCACACCAATGTTTATCCCCCTCACCACCCTAATGTCCAACTCCACCAACCCCTCCAGCTTCTGATACACCCCACTCCCCAAATCCCAGCCTTCTCCCTGGCTGTCATTTTATTTTTTGTTTTTATAAATTTAGAGTATGCAATTCATTTGTTCCAATTAAGGGGCAATTTAGCGTGGCCAATCCACCTAGCCTGCACATCTTTGGGTTGTGGGGATGAAACCCACACAAACACGGGGAGAATGAGCAAACTCCACACGGACAGTGACCCGGAGCTGCGATCGAACCTGGGACCTCGGCGCCGTGAGGCAACAGGGCTAACCCACTGCGCCACCGTGCTGCCCTGGCCTGTCATTTTCAATCGGACCTTTAAACTTACCTGCTCAACGACAGCTAGTTCTGTTAAAAGGGGGCCTGTCTTTGTTCATGCCGACGCTCTTACACTTCGGCGTTGGGACTCTGAGACAGCTGCACTGCCTGGATCTCGCCCAGCTTGAGTCAGAAGATCGGGTTAGACTGGTACAGAATAAATACAATGGGGCTAAGTGGGTATGGAGTGGCAATTCAACACTGATTACCACTCAAGGAAGCTACAGCTCGTTATTGCTGATGAAGTAGATGCTGTACTGCATGAGGTACAACCTTCCTCAGCACACAATCATCCTTGTGATGGGGCATCAGTGCAGAATGCCGACAATAAGCCTGAGGAATGAGAGTTAAAGCTTTTATGATTACCAGCAGGGCTCTGTCTGTGAGTGACTATGATTCAGTGGTAGGGACCTCAAGTGAGACTCAAAAGGTGGGATTTTTCATGCTCCCACAGCATGTTTCACAGCGGCCTGCCATTAGCCTGTGACAGGACCTTCTGGTCCTGCCGCTTGAGGCACGATCAATTTGACTGGAGACAAAGTTAAATCCAAACTGAGGCTTTATTAGTATCAGATATGTGGCCTCCCACAGCAGCTGACGAAATGGCTGTGAGTTGGAGGCCAAGCATATTTGTAACCTTGCTCCTGGGTGGAGCTAGCATGCAGGGGCCCAGATGAACCTGTAGTGCAGGTTCTACAGTACAACCCCTAATATAGGAACACAGTGGTTTACCACATTCACCCCCTGTTAAAATTGAGTCCGGCGGGGGTGGTGGATAACGATATACAATTAGCAATCTTTAATATTTACAGTAAAAAAATGTCTCTGGTCATACAGCGGGCCGGTCAGAGGTTCAGCTGGTCTGGCGCCTTGATAGTTCTTTGAGATCCACAAAGTGGAGCCGGCGATGTTGGTGCTGTTGTCGTCGAAGCTGACTCCGGGAGCGTGCCGAAATCCTCTTCATTAGTGGGGGTGGGCAGGGGGAGGACGGACGGTCCTAGGGGGGGTGATGGGGGTGGCGGGGGAGGCGAGGGTGGCGCCGGGTGCGACGGGGGTGGTGTGGGGGTGGAACCTGCTGGTGCCAGGTCCCTGAGGGAGACAGTATCCTGGCGGCCGTCGGGGAATGCCACGTAGGCGTACTGTGGGTTTGCGTGGAGCAGATGCACCCTTTCGACCAACGGATCCGCCTTGTGGAGCCGCACATGTTTACGGAGAAGCATGGTTCCCGGAGCTGTGAGCCAAGTTGGGAGCGATACCCCGGATGTGGACTTCCTGGGGAAGGCAAAAAGACGTTCATGCGGTGTACTGTTAGTAGCAGTGCAGAGTAATGAGCGAATGGAATGTAGTGCATCAGGGAGGACCTCTTGCCAGCGGGAGGCCGGGAGACTTCTGGACCGTAGGACGAGCTGGACGGCCCTCCATACCGTCCCATTCTCCCTTTCTACCTGTCCGTTTACCCGGGGGCTGTAGCTCGTCGTTCTGCTGGAGGCAATACCCCTTCTGAGCAGGAACTGACGTGGCTCATCACTCATGAATGAGGATCCCCTGTCATTGTGGATGTAGGCGGGGAAGCCAAACAGAGTGAAGATAAAATTAAGGGCTTTAATGACGGTGGCAGACGTCATGTCGGGGCATGGGATGGCGAAGGGAAACCGGGAGTATTCATCGATCACACTGAGGAAATATGTGTGTCGATCGGAGGAGGGGAGGGGGCCTTTGAAATCCACGCTGAGGCGTTCAAAGGGGCGAGAGGCCTTCACCAGGTGCACGCGGTCCGGCCGATAGAAGTGTGGTTTGCTCTCTGTACAGACCTGGCAGTCCTTGGTGATCATTCTTACTTCCTCGACGGAGTAGGGCAAATTTCATGCCTTAATGAAGTGGTACAACTGAATGACCCCTGGGTGACAAAGGCTGTCGTGCAGGGTCCGGAGTCGGTCTACCTGTACGCTGGCACATGTACCTCGGGATAGGGCGTCTGGGGGCTCGTTGAGTTTGCCAGGGCGATACTTAATCTCGTAATTATAGGTGAAGAGCTCAATTCTCCACCGCAAGATTTTATCGTTTTTGATCTTGCCCCGCTGTGTGTTGTTGAACATGAAGGCTACCGACCGTTGGTCAGTGAGGAGAGTGAGTCTCCTGCCGGCCAGGTAATGCCTCCAATGTCGCACAGCCTCAACGATAGCCTGGGCCTCCTTTTCAACGGCATGGAGGGTGCGGGAAAAGAATGCCACGGGCCTGCCTGCCTGGTTGAGGGTGGCAGCAAGGGCGACGTCCGATGCGTCACTTTCTACTTGGAAAGGAAGTGTTTCGTCTACAGCGTGCATTCCAGCTTTCACAATATCAGCTCTGATCCGGGCGAAAGTTTGTTGGGCCTCGGCCGTCAGGGGGAAATGAGTGGACTGTATGAGTGGGTGGGCCTTGTCCGCATAGTTTGGGACCCACTGTGCGTAATACGAGAAGAACCCCAGGCAGCGTTTGAGGCTTTGGGGCAGTGGGGGAGGGGAAGCTCCATGAGGGGCACTTGCGGTCGGGATTGGGCCCCAGAACTCCGTTCTGGACTACGTAGCCGAGGATGGCTAAGCGGTTTGTACGGAACACACACTTCTCCTTGTTATACGTGAGGTTGAGGAAAGTGGCGGCGCGGAGAAATTTAGCGAGGTTGGCATTGTGATCCTGCTGATCATGGCCGCAGATGGTCACATTGTCTAGGTACGGAAACGTGGCCCGCACGCCGTACCGGTCACCCATTCGGTCCATCTCCCTTTGGAAGACCGAAACCCCATTGGTGACGCCGAAGGGGACCCTAAGAAAGTGATATAGCCGGCCGTCTGCCTGGAAGGCGGTGTATGGCCGGTCTGATTTATGGATGGGGAGCTGGTGGTAAGTGGATTTCAGGTCCACCGTTGAGAAGACCCGGTATTGTGCAATCTGGTTAACCATGTCAGATATGCGTGGTAGGGGGTACGCGTCGAGCTGCATGTACCTGTTGATGGTCTGACTGTAGTCCATGACCATTTGGTTCATCTCCCCAGACTTAACCACTACCACTTGAGCTCTCCAAGGGCTGTTGCTGGCCTCGATGACTCCCTCCCGAAGCAACCGCTGGACCTCGGACCTGATGAAGGCCTTATCCTGGGTGCTGTACCGTCTGCTCCTGGTGGCGACGTGTTTGCAATCTGGAGTTAGATTGGCAAAGAGGGAAGGAGGAACGACCTTTAGGGTTGCGAGGCCGCACACAGTGAGGGGTGGTAAGGGTCCGCCGAATTCAAGGGTCAGGCTCTGGAGGTTTCACTGAAAGTCCAGGCCGAGGATAAGTGCAGCGCAGAGGTTAGGGAGGACGTAGAGGCGAAAACCGTGGAACTCTACGCCTTGGACTGTGAGCGTGATCATGCAGTACCCCCGGATCGCTACGCAATGGGATCTGGAGGGCAGGGAGATACTTTGATCGGTAGGGTGTACCTTAAGGGAGTAGAGCCTTACCATATTCGGGTGTACAAAGCTCTTAGTGCTCCCGGGGTCCAGTAGGCAGGAGGTCATATGGCCGTTGACTTTCACGCTGGTGGATGCGTTGGTCAGATTATGTGGTCAGGACTGGTCGATTGCCATGGAGGCGAGCCGTGGTTGATCGCCGGGTAGTGAGGCGGCCGTTGAGTTGGGGTCCTGAAACGCCGTTGGCATCCATGTGCTGTGGGGTGGACAAGATGGTGGCGCCCAGAGGTCCTGGGGATTACAAAATGGCAGCACCCATGGAACGCACGTTGCGGGGGTGGAGCAAGATGGCGGCGCCCATAAAATGCATGTGTTGAGCGGGGGAGAAGATGGCGGCACCCATTGCTCGCACATGGCCTGGGGAGGAGAGGAGGATAGCGGCGCCCATTGTCCGTGACCAGGGGGGGTGGGGTGGGGCGACCGCGGCCGCTGAGCGGGCCTGGCACACCGCTGCATAGTGGTCCTTCTTCCCGCAGGCCTTACAAAGGGCAGCGCGGGCCAGGCAGCGTTAGCGGGGGTGTCTTTGCTGACCGCAAAAATAGCATCGGGGCCCCCCGGAGATCACTGGCTGCTGCATAGCTCAGGCGTATTGGGTGTGGGTAGCGCCCTCGCTGGGGCGGCTGCCTGTGGGGCCCATGAAGTGTAGGAGGGGTGGGCTGCGCGGTTGGGAGCGTAGGACTGGACATTGCGCAGGGCGACCGTCATGGAGAGCGCTAGTTTTTTGTCTCTGCGAGGTCGCGCGTGGCCCCTTCTAGGAGCCGCTGCCTGATAACATCAGACCCAATCCCAGTCACAAAAGCGTCCCGCATAAGGAGATCTGAGTGCTCCTTAGCTGTAACGTCCTGGCAGTCACAGTCCCGCACTAGTGGGATCAGGGCCCTCCAGAAGTCCTCGATTGACTCACCAGGTAGTTGAGTACGCGTTGCGAGCGCGTGTCTGGCGAAGAGCGTGTTCGTCTTCTGCTCATAATTTTCTTTGAGTCGAGTCATGGCATCAGCGTAAATGGGCGCATCCTGGATCAGCGGGAAGACTTTGGAGCTGAGTCTGGAGTACAATATTTGAATCTTCTGAGCTTCTGGAACAAGGGTCGATATACGCTTGAAAACAAGCTAGCCAGTTGTGGAAATCCTTTCTGGCATCGCTTCCGTGTGGATCCAGCTGCAGGCGATCTGGTTTAATCCGGAGGTCCATCTTCTGAATCTGATACTAATAAATTGAGACATGATCAATTTGACTGGAGACGAAGTTGAATCCAAACTGAGGCTTTTTTAGTACCAGATGTGTGGCCTCCCACAGCAGCTGACGAAATGGCTGCGAGCTGGAGGCCATGCATATTTACAACCTGGCTCGTGGGCGGAGCTAGCATGCAGGGGCCCAGGTGAACCTGTTGTGCAGGTTCTACTGTACAACCCCTAATATAAGAACACAGTGGTTTACCACACCGCTGTCAATGGGGTTTTCCCTTGTGTGTACCCCGACACCAGGAAACACGCAGCGGAACGCCATCAGTAGAATCGGAAAACCTTGCTGAAGGTTCCAGCCAAATTGGTTGCGTTAAATTCCAGTTAACTGAACATATATCTTCCCAAAGTTGCACAGACTGTTAGATGAGGCTGTTGTGTTATGCTGCTTCGTGTAGCATAAGCTGCTTCCTTGATGTATGCTTTGACAAAGGAAGCTCCAGACTATGAAATGAGTTCAACGTGTTTCATTGAACTATTAGCACAGTTCTCAATGAGTTCGACTCTCTGCTAATCTAATTGTAGTAACTCAGTCTAACTGAACCAGCCGTGCTCTAAGCCACGTGCTGGGGTGTGATGCTGAGGATACACCCTGTCTCACACTGTAGATGTTGGTCTGTGGAAAGAGACAGAGCATGTGTGCCCTGTCCTTTTATATGGGTTGTGTAATGCCCCCTTGTGGTAATGCCATCTCTGGGTGTCTTGACTGCTCATTGGTTGTGTCCTATTCTAAGTGTTCATTAGCTGCATGTTTGCATATCATGACATCTCCGGTGCTCCCTCTAGTGTTTACTTAGTTGTAGTGGATTTACATTAGCCCCTTGTGTATATACGGTGATGCATATCACCACACAGGCGGAAAAAGCTGTGCACAACTCGCTGGCTCCGCAATCGCTATTTCTCACCTAATTGAACAGCACTCTGGGCAATTTCAAAGTGCTGGAGAGGAGCATACAGCCAGCTGGAAGGGCAGAGGCTAAACACACGGCAACGCTGGGATTCTAAGGTTGGGGCACCATTTGTAAAGGGCACTCCAATCCCAAAGTTACATCAAAGGTCCCCTATGCCGTCATCAGGACCCCTTGGCAGGTAAGGGAAATGCCCCGTAATGAAGGAAGGTAACCCCCCCTGCTAGAGAACCCTGTGAGGTACAATCTGCCGGAGCACAGAATCACCCTTGTGATAGGGCATCAGTGCAGAATGCCTACAATAAGCCTGAGGAATGAGAGTTAAAGCTGAAGTGCTCTTTTATGATTACCAGCAGTGCTCTGTCTGTGAGTGATCTGGATCTGCCCCTTGGCAGTGCCAGGTGGTACTGTCCTTCAGGGACACTGCCCCCTCAGTGGACAATGCTCAGGCATGTCCCTCAAATGCCAAGGGCTCCAGGCTCCTCCCTGCCTACTGGCATGGTCACCTCAACGTTTTTCGTTTTCGAGAACTGGTTATGATGCAACTCTGTCGGGGGGGGGGGAAGAAATGGTGTGGCACACGGCCTTCAACATCGCCACTCAAATCTGCAGCGTCTACCACCTCGAAGCACAAGAGCAGCAGATACATGGGCACACCACCACCTGGAAGTTCCCCTCCAAATCGCACACCATCCTGACTTGGAATTATATCACCATCCCTTCATTGTTGCTGGTCAATATCCTGGAACACTCTCCCTTGCAACACTGTCAATGTCCCGACAGCATATGGTTTGCAGTGGTTCAATTTGGCGGTTCAGCACCAGCTTTTCCAGGGTAATTAGTGATGGGTAATATAAGTTCTGTCCTAGCTAACGACACCCACATCCCATGAAAGAAAGAAAATTAGAAGAGCAGGGGCACTTTACTTTCGTCCTAGCCAATATTTATTCCTCAATAATATCACTTAAAGCTTTTCTTAAAAAAAGCACTGATTTATATTGTAAGTTTGATCTAAGCTGCATAAGGATCTCGCTACATGCCGTCGATTTGCTATTATATGTTAGGGATCCGGAGTCATCAGTGGAAAACATTATGGGGATCTTGCAACATTTTGGGGCCTTTTCTGCTGATAAGCTAAATTTAGGAAAGATCGAGTACTTTGTGGTTTGGGTACTAGGGCAGTGAGGGGGGTTTAGGGTGTGTGGCGCAATCAATTACTCACGAGTTGAGACGTGATGAAGTCCATTGAGGCTTTATTCAGCAAGACTTGTTCCCCAGCAGCTCAGTTACAGAATGCGGCTGCTGGGAGAACCCGGGCTCTTATACTCCGCCTTACTGGGTGGAGCCAGCAGGCAGTAGATCCAATCAGGACCCAGTGTCTGTCTACCAATAGCCTCTCGGCATCACAGGTACCGTACTACCCCTAACACATACCACCACATTCACCCCTTGTTAAAAAAGAACCCGGCGGGGTTGTGGGTCGCATGGTGGTAGGGGTTTACAAAGCTGGTCCTGGAATTATCTTGGGGGGGGGGGTGGTTCTGGCGGGAGCCAGGTCCAGCAGGAAGGCCATGTCCTGTCGGCCGTCGGGGTAAGCCACGTAGGCGTACTGAGGGTTTGCATGGAGAAGGTGAACCCTCTCGACCAACGGGTCCGATTTGTGCGCCCGCACATGCTTTCGGAGCAAGATGAGTCCTGGGGCTGCCAGCCAGGTCGGCAGCGACATTCCGGAGGAGGACTTCCTAGGGAAGACAAGGAGGCGCTCGTGAGGCGTTTGATTAGTTATGGTACACAGCAGCGACCGGATGGAGTGGAGGGCATCCGGGAGGACTTCCTGCCAACGGGAAACTGGGAGACTTCTGGGCCGTAGGGCCAGTAGGACGGTCTTCCAGATCGTACCATTCTCCATCTCTACCTGACCTTTCCCCCGGGGGTTGTAATTGGTCGTCCTGCTCGAGGCAATGCCCTTGCTGAGCAGGAATTGACGCAGCTCGTCGCTCATGAAGGAGGACCCCCTGTCGCTATGGATGTATGTGGGGAAACTGAACAGTGTAAAGTTGGTGCAGAGGGCTTTAATGACCGTGGCCGCGGTCATGTCGGGGCAGGGGATGGCGAAGGGGAAACGGGAATATTCGTCCACCACGTTTAGGAAGTACACGTTGTGGTCGGTGGAGGGGAGGGGTCCTTTGAAATCCAGACTGAGGCGCTCAAAGGGACGGGAAGCCTTTATCAGGTGCACTCTATCTGGCCTGAAAAAGTGCGGCTTGCACTCTGCGCAGATTTGGCAGTTCCTGGTGGCTGTTCGGACCTCCTCCACAGAGTAGGGGAGGTTGCGGGTCTTCACAAAGTGGGAGAATCGAGTGACCCCCGGGTGGTAGAGGTCCTCGTGGAGGGCTTGGAGACGGTCTACATGTGCGTTGGCACATGTGCCGCGGGATAGGGCATCGGACGGCTTGTTCAGCTTTCCGGGACGATACAAGATCTCATAGTTATAGGTGGAGAGCTCGATCCTCCACCTCAAGATCTTGTCGTTCTTGATTTTTCCCCGCTGTGCATTATCGAACATAAAGGCTACCGACTGTTGGTCAGTGAGGAGAGTGAATCTCCTGCCGGCCAGGTAATGCCTCCAATGTCGCACAGCTTCCACTATGGCTTGGGCTTCCTTTTCCACTGAGGAGTGGCGGATTTCTGAGGCATGGAGAGTACGGGAGAAAAAGGCCACGGGTCTGCCCGCTTGATTGAGAGTGGCCGCCAGAGCTACATCGGATGCGTCGCTCTCGACTTGGAAGGGGAGGGACCCGTCGATTGCGTGCATCGTGGCCTTTGCGATATCCGATTTGATGCGGCTGAAGGCCTGGCGGGCCGCTGTCGACAGGGGGAAGGTCGTGGACTGAATTAACGGGCGGGCCTTGTCTGGGTATTGGGGAACCCACTGGGTGTAATATGAGAAGAAGCCCAGGCAGCGTTTTAGGGCTTTGGAGCAGTGGGGGAGGGGAAATTCCATAAGGGGGCGCATGCGTTCAGGGTCGGGGCCTATCACTCCATTACGCACCAAATAGCCGAGGATGGCGAGACGGTTGGTGCTAGACACGCATTTTTCCTCGTTATAGGTGAGGTTCAGGGCGTTAGCGGTCTGGAGGAATTTGCGGAGGTTGGCGTTGTGGTCCTGCTGGTCATGGCCGTAGATGGTTACATTGTCGAGGTATGGGAACGTGGCCCGCAAACCGTGCTGGTCAACCATTCGATCCATCTCCCGTTGGAAGACCGAGACTCCGTTAGTGACGCCAAATTGGACCCTTAAAAAGTGGTAGAGCCGTCCGTCTGCCTTGAAGGCCGTGTACTTGCGGTCACTCGGGCAGATGGGAAGCTGGTGGTATGTGGACTTAAGGTCCACGGTGGAAAAGACCTTGTACTGTGCAATCCGATTTACCATGTTGGATATGCGGGAGAGAGGGTACGCATCCAGCTGCGTGTACCTGTTGATGGTTTGACTATAGTCGATGACCATCCTCTGTTTCTCCCCGGTCTTTATAACTACCACCTGGGCTCTCCAGGGACGATTGCTGGCCTGGATTATGCCTTCCTTCAGTAGCCGCTGGACTTCAGACCGGATAAATGTTCGATCCTGGGCGCTGTATCGTCTGCTCCTAGTGGCGATGGGTTTGCAATCCGGGGTGAGGGTCGCAAACAAGGAAGGCGGTTCAACCTTGAGGGTCGCGAGGCTGCAGATAGTGAGGGGGGTATAGGGCCGCCGAATTGGAACGTTAGGCTCTGGAGGTTACATTGGAAATCTAACCCTAGGAGAGTGGGAGCGCAGAGGTGGGGAAGGACATAAAGCCGATAATTCTTAAACTCCCTCCCTTCCACTGTTAGGTTTGCGATGCAGAACCCTTTGATTTCTACGGAATGGGATCCCACTGCCAGGAAAATCCTTTGGGTACATGGGTGGATTGAAAGAAAACAGCGTCTTACCGTATCCGGATGGATAAAACTTTCCGTGCTCCCAGAGTCGATCAGACATGGCGTTTCGTACCCGTTGACCAGCACCATTGTTGTTGCCGTTTGGAGCGTCCTGGGCCGCGACTGGTCCAGGGTCACCGAAGCCAGTCGTGGTTGTTGCATCGGGGCGTTTTCTTCAGACTCCATGGAGCCGTCTATGCTGGGGTCCTTGGCTATCAGCCAAGGTGGCGGTGTCCATGGATCGCACACGGTCGGGGGCGGACAAAATGGCCGTGCCCATTGATCTCACGAGGCCGGGGGGTGTTGAGTCTGCTGTCCCCGTTCTCCCCCGGAGATTGCGGCAACCCCCCGGGACTGGCACACCGCTGAGTAGTGCCCCTTTTTGCCGCAACTTTTACAGATGGCCGAGCGGGCCGGGCAGCGCTGCCGGGGGTGTTTCGACTGCCCGCAAAAATAGCAGCGGGTCCCACCCGGGTGGTCTGGTGCTCTGGCCGCGCAGGCTTGCGGAGGGGTGGAGGGTGTCGGGGAGTCGGTCACTACGGGGGTCCACGGAGCCCAAGGGGCTGCCGTGCGGTCGGGGCCATAGGCGCGGGCATTTTGTGAGGCCACGTCGAGGGAAGCCGCAAGGGCCCGTGCCTCTGTGAGCCCTAATGAGTCTCTCTCTGGCAGTCACTGGCGAATTTGGGAAGGAGTCATACCTGCCACAAAAGCATCCCTGATTAGGAGCTGCATATGTTCGTTTGCGCTCACCGACGGGCAGTTGCAGTTCCTTCCCAATATTAGCAGCGCACTGTAGAACTCGTCCAGCGATTCTCCGGGGATTTGCCGTCTCATCGCGAGTTGGTGGCGTGCATCGACTTGGTTTACGGGCCGAATGTAGACCCCTTTCAGCATGGTGAGCGCCATCGGGAAATCTTCCGCGTCTTCGATGAGCGTGTAGATCTCCGGGCTCACCCTGGAATGCAGGACCTGCATTTTCTGGTCTTCTGTGGTCCGACCGGGGGCCGTTCGGAGGTATCCTTCACGGCACGCTAGCCAGTGTTTAAATACGGCCGCTGAGTTTGCTTCATGGGGGCTGATTCGCAGACACTCCGGGGCGATCCGGAGCTCCATAGTCTTTTTAAGTCTGCTTAATAAATTGTGGCTCAATCAATTACTCATGAGTCGAGAAGTGATGAAGTCAATCGAGGCTTTATTAAGCAAGACTTGTTCCCCAGCAGCTCAGTTACAGAATGCGGCTGCTGGGAGAACCCGGGCTCTTATACTCCGCCTTACTGGGTGGAGCCAGCAGGCGGCAGATCCAATCAGGACCCAGTGTCTGCCTACCAATAGCCTCTCGGCATCACAGGTACCATACTGCCCCTAATACATACCACTACAGGGTGTTACCGTTCTGGTTAGCAGGAAGTAATTTTCGGTATCGAGGGGTCCAGATAGCAAGGGACTAGGGGACGTTCCGCAGGTTGAACTATATAAACCTGATGGGGAAGGTCAAGGCGGACCTGCAGAGGTAGGACGGTCTCCCAGAATTCCTTGCAGGCCGAGTACAATTGATTAAGATGAATATCCTGCCGAGAATTGTTTTATTCCAGTGCCTTCCAGTATCCTGCCCAAGACTTTTTTCAGAGAGGTTGACCAGCTTGCGACTGGGTTTATTTGGCTGGGTAAGGGTCCAGCGATCAGGAAGGTGGTTCAGCAGGAAAGAGACAGGCCGAGGGCTTGGCCTTGCGAAACTTTCAATATTACTATTGGGCGGCTAATGCTGAAAAGGTGCTGGAGTGGTGGGGGGACTCGGAGGAGCTGTGGGTCCGAGTGGACGCAGAGTGTGTGGGGAGGGGGGGGGGGGGGCGGGGGGGCAAGCCTGGGAGAGTTGATAATGGCTCCGCTCCCTATGGTGCCTAAGAAACATTTGACTAACCCAGTGGTAGTGGCCACATTAGTAATCTGGAGACAGCTCCATCAACATTTCAATTTGAAGGCTGCCACCAGGCTAGCTCCCATCTATTATTCGAGCTGGCGAGGCTGGATGCGAGGTTTAGGGAGCGTAAGGAGAAGGGCTTGGAAAAGGTCGGAGATTTGCTTTCAGAGGGCCGGTTCGCTAGCCTGGGGGAGCTGAAGGAGAAATTTGGGCTGACGGATGCTGATGGGTTCAGGAATCTCCAGGTGCGTAGCTGGGTCGAAAGGTACTTTCCAGCCTTCCTGGTGAAGCAGACTTCTACCTTGCTTGAGCGGATTCTATCCTGCTCGAGGTCGGAGGTGGCCAGTACGTCAAGCAACTACTACTGGTCGGCCAATATAGCAATCATTAGGAAATGGGCGGGGGGGGGGGGGGGGGGGGGGGGGGGGGGGGGGGGTGGAGGGGGGGAAGGCGGCGTGGGAGCAGCTGGAGACGGCGACATGTAAAGGTACTAGTGTGGCAGCTTTGATAACGGCTCCTTTGCCGTTCTCGCCGACCCGTTGCTCCACAAGTCCGGTGGTGGTGGCGACACTGCGGATCTGGGGACAGTGGAGGAGGTACAAGAAGGTGGAGGGAGTGTCGGTCTGGACCCCAATATGTAACAGCCACAAGTTTGTCCCGGGTAGGATGGATGGTGTGTTCCAGAGCTGGCAGAGGGCAGGCATCAGAAGGATGGGAGGGAGATCTGTTCATAGACGGAAGCTTTCCCAGTTTGAAGGCGCTAGGGGACAAATTTAATCTGCCGCCAGGAAACGCCTTTAAATATCTGCAAGTACGAGCCTTCCTGAACAAACAGGTAGTGGCCATTCCGACGCTGCCGCCACTGAGGATACAGGACAGGGTAAGTGGGAGGAGGAGCTAGGCGAGGAGTTGGAAGCGGGTCTGTGTGCAGAGGTCCTGGCCAGGCTCAGTCTATTTCAATTTAAGGTGGTCCACCGGGCACACATGATAGCAGCGAGAATGGGCAAGTTTTTTGGGGTAGAAGACAGTTGTATGAGGTGCATGTGCAGCCCTGCAAACCATGTCCACATGTTTTGGGCATGCCTGGAGCTTAGAGAGTTCTGGCAAGGGTTCGCGTGGGCTATGTCCAAGGTGCTTAACACACGGGTGGTGCCAAGTCCAGAGATAGCGATCTTTGGAGTGTCGGAGAACCCGGGAGTTCAGGGGGCGAAAAAAGCTGACGTCTTGGCCTTTGCCTCCCCGGTAGCCCAGAGACGGAGTTTATTAATGTGGAGGGACTCGAACCCCTCGAGTGTAGAGACTTGGGGTAACGACATTGTCATGATATCCACATTAGCATATCATGGTGCAATCACACACACACTGATGGACAGGTAGTTGGACCAACCAACACACACACAACATCGCAGCCAATCACCAGTGAGAGCACACGCACGATAAAACAGGGAACACCACAGTTCCTGCTCATTCTACCAGGAGATAGCTCAGAGCACAGAGCTCACAGCGTGCCACTCAGACATCGACCATGGGCTGAGTGGCTCACCAAGACAGTGATAGGGCTGGGTCCACAGGTTAGCTGGTGAAGCACGAACCTCAGCCAGCAGTTAGTAGTTGTTATTGTTTAAGACAATAAAACAGAGTTGTACCATCTACAGCCGTGTTGGATCATTTGTGCATCAGAACACCCAACACGACATGATACCAGTAGTGGAAGCTAACCATCGACTGTGAGACCTACCTGCACCTCTCCAGAAATCCGCCATCCTGCTCCATGGAAAACATCAGCCCGCCGCAGCCGCTCCGAATCGCTGCAAATCTTGGTGTCAACTGGAAGCTGGTTAAACAGCGCTTCCAGCTCTTCCTAGAAGCCACAGACAGGGAGAATGCATCGGACACCAGGAAGATCGCCGCCCTGCTCCTCTCCACAGCGGGGCAACATGCCATCCACATCTACAACTCCCTGGCATTAGCGGAAGGCGAGGACAAGACAAAATACAAGACGGTGCTTCTAAAATTTGAGGAACACTTCAGCGTAGAAGTCAATGAGAGCTTCGAGAGGTACTTCTTCCAGCAGCGCCTGCAGGGTAAGGATGAGCCTTTTCAATCGTACTTGACTCACCTCCGTATCCTCGCGCAGTCCTGCGGCTATGAGGTCACCTCCAACTCCATGATACGTGATCAGATAGTTTTTGGGGTTATCTCGGACACCCTGCGCCAGCAGCTCCACAAAATTAAGCGCCTCACCCTAGCGACTGCCATCGAGACCTGCGTCCTCCACGAGAACGCGACCAGCCGGTACTCCCAAATCCAGGCGGCCGAAACGGCATGGCAGGGATCCTACAAGGCGGAGCGGGTCCTGTCGATCGAGTTCCTCCCTGCCCACGGCCCGGACGAGGGCGGCCATTTCGCGCGCTTTCCGAGGCCTCCCGCGCTTGTACGCGCCAATAGAGGGGACGTTGACGCAGAGGGACGCGATGCGCAGGCGCGCTCGACGCAGGACCGCACCGCGCATGCGCGGTGGCGCAACGAACGGCATGACGTCACGACGTGCGGCAACTGTGGCTCCGCCCATTTAAAGTGGCAATGTCCGGCCAATGCGCGACAATGCCTCCGCTGTGGCAGGATGGGCCACTACGTTGCCAGCTGTCGAGCAGCTCAACCTGCCAACTCTCAACAATTCCGCCAGCCTCGCAGGGACGTGCGGGCTATTCAGCCCCCATACACTGAGTCATATCCTGACAACATGCAGACCAGTGATACCGAAGACAGGGAACCCTTCCGCGTTGCGGTAATCCACAAGAACCGGATATCCCCAAGTCGGAACCACCAGCCGCTGCCAGTGCACAGCATTGATCTGGGCGATGAGTGGTGTGCCACCCTAATGGTCAACCGGTCACAGATCACATTTCGCTTGGACACTGGTGCCTCTGCCAATCTCCTTGCATGGTCAGCCTTCCAGACCTTGAAGGTTAAACCACCGATTCTGCCATCCCACTGTCAGCTGGTTGACTATAATAGAACGTTATCCCGGCCATGGGGTCCTGCCAGCTCCAGGTGACACACAACTCACATAAAGCCACATTGTCTTTTGAAATATTGGATCCTTGAAGGACTCTCTGTTAGGCGCACAGGCGTGCAAGGTCCTCCACCTCGTTCAGCGGGTACACACTCTGTCTCCAGAAGGCACGTCCGACTTCCCGGATGCAGACTTTAGGGCGCAGCTCCACTCACCCCTCACGCACAACCAGGAGGTTTTCGAGGGCATGGGCACACTGCCCTACATGTACAAAATACAGCTCAAACCGGACGCCACCCCGGTCATTCACGCACCTTGTAGGGTCCCAGCACCACTCAAGGACCGCCTAAAGCAACAGCTGCAGGACCTGCAGGACCAAGGAGCGCTTTCCCATGTAACGGAGCCAACGCCATGGGTCAGCTCCATGGTGTGCGTCAAGAAGCCCTCCGGCGATCTGTATCGACCCAAAAGATTTGAACAATAACATTATGAGGGAACACTACCCCATACCCAAACGAGAAGAAATCACGAGCGAAATGGCTCGGGCAAAAATATTCACCAAGCTTGATGCCTCAAAGGGTTTTTGGCAGATTTAACTGGACCAGTCTAGCAGGATGCTGTGCACTTTCAACACTCCATTTGGCAGACACTGCTACAATAGGATGCCGGTCGGCATCACCTCGGCCTCCGAGGTGTTCCATCGCATCGTGGAACAGATGGTGGAGGGCATCGAAGGAGTACGCGTCTATGTTATCATCTGGTCCACCACACCACAGGAGCACATCAGTCGTCTCCAGCGTGTCGTTGCACGGATACGAGATCAGGGCCTGCGCCTCAACCGAGCCAAGTGCTCTTTTGGCCAGACTGAGCTAAAGTTTTTTGGGGACCACATCTCCCAGGGGTGTGGCCGGATGCCGACAAAGTGGCAGCCATCGCAGCCATGCAGCAGCCGGCAGACAAGAAGGCAGTGCTGCGCTTTCTCGGGATGGTCAACTTCCTGGGGAAGTTTATTCCTAACCTCGCCTCACACACAACGGCTCTTCACCATCTGGTCAAAAAGACAATGGAATTCCAGTGGCTTCCCGCACACCAGAGTGAATGGGAGGAGCTCAAGGTCAAGCTCACCACAGCCGCGGTACTGGCGTTTTTCGATACCACACGGGAAACAAAGATCTCAACTGACGGCAGCCAGTCCGGCGTTGGGGCGGTGCTCCTGCAACGGGATGACACTACATCATGGGCCCCGGTCGCCTATGCGTCACGGGCCATGACCCCCACAGAACAGCGCTATGCGCAGATTGAAAAGGAGTGCCTAGGCCTGTTGACTGGCATCGACAATATTCACGATTATGTGTATGGTCTTCCCCTGGTCGGCATCATTCAGAAGGACCTCAACGATATGACCCCTCGCCTCCAGCGCATTCTGCTCAAGCTCCGGAGGTACGACTTCCAACTTGTCTACACCCCGTAGAAGGATCTCATCATCGCAGATGCTCTGTCCAGGGCGGTTAACACACCGCCCAAATTAAGGTAGCCTTCACATCGGCCAATCTGCCGGCCACTGAGGCACGTCTGGCCCACATTCGCCGTGAGACTGTGGCTGACCACCTTCTACAGCGTGTAATGCGCCACATGACGGAAGTGTGGCTCAAGGGGCAGTGCCCACAATTCTACAATGTCCGGGACGACTTGGCCGTCATTGATGGTGTCCTCTTGAAGTTGGACCAGATTATGATCCCACACAGCATGCACCGGCTTGTCCTCGAACAACTGCACAAAGGCCATCTCGGGGTTGAAAAGTGCAGGCGGAGGGCCCGAGAGGCTGTGTACTGGCCAGGCATCAGCGACGACATTGCCAACATGGTGCTCAACTGCCCCACCTGCCAAAGGTTTCAGCCGGCGCAAGCCCCTGAGACACTTCAGCCCCATGAGTTGGTCACGTCCCCCTGGGCGAAGGTGAGCGTGGACCTCTTTCATGCGCTCGGCAGGGACTACATCATTCTGATTGACTACTTCTCAAATTATCCTGGCGCCTGGAGAGAACGTCCGCATACACCTACCGGAGGGTGGCTGGTTGGCAACCGCCGGGGTTCTCCGCTGCGTGGCTCCCCGCTCGTTCCTGGTTCGCATGCCTGATGGCTCCATTCGCCAACGTAATCGGCGGGCCTTTGTCTGGTTCCGCGCTCGCTACGAGATCATGCACCGGTGCCACGCCCTCTTGTTGTCCCTAATGTCAACTTCGTTGAGCTTCCTGCCACTCTGCCTCTTCCTCTCTCACCCGTGGCCAGTCCCATTCCTCAGCCGGTGGATCCTGACCCACCCTTGAGGCGGTCAACCCGGATTCGTCGCCCACCTGATAGACTTGACTTATGAGCCTGATAGCACATTGGACTCACTGAATTGTTTTACAATACTGTTAACATGTTTCTTTCTTGTCGTTCCAGAAGTTCTCTCTCGTCGTTTGCTGATTGCATTTGTTTTGTTATTGGTACAACCTTGTTGCTCTGTTGCACCTGACACCTTCCTCTGTATATAGTTTAGCCTCATGTACATGTTGTAAATATTGCACACACATACTCAGATGCACTCAGTACACACTTATATTTATTAGCATGTAGGCACATATCCTTGTGAAAAGGGGGGATGTCATGATATCCATATTAACATATCATGGTGCAATCACACACACACACTGATGGCCAGGTAGTTGGACCAACCAACACACACACAACATCGCAGCCAATCACCAGTGAGAGCACACGCACTATAAAACAGGGAACACCACAGTTCCCGCTCATTCTACCAGGAGATAGCTCAGAGCACAGAGCTCACAGCGTGCCACTCAGACATAGACCATGTGCTGAGTGCCTCACTAAGATAGTGATAGGGCTGGGTCCACAGGTTAGCTGGTGAAGCACGAACCTCAGCCAGCAGTTGGTAGTTGTTATTGTTTAAGACAATAAAACAGAGTTGTACCATCTACAGCCGTGTTGGATCATTTGTGCATCGGAACACCCAACACGACAGACATGGCTGGGTTTCTCAGCATCGAGAAAATGAAGTTTGCCTTAAGAGTGTCTACGCTAGGGTTCTCTCGGAGGTGGCAGCCGTTCGTCGATCTTCTCAGTGAGGATTGGAATGTCAGCGGCGGTGGCCCTTGGGGGGGGGGGGGGAGTGGGGGGATTTGGGGGGGTGCATTGTTGGGGTGGTGTGGGAGGACTGAGTCATGTGGGGTAATGTCTATTTGATTGTGGTGTATTCTCTTTTTGCACTATGTTGGTGTTCTAGTTTGTTTTGTTATTGTTGTTGCTACTGTTTTATTGTGAAAAATTCTGCAAAACATAATAAAAATACTTTTTAAAAACAGCATATACCAGCGGACAGTGGGAGTGGAGACGGGCTTGGTTGAGGGAGTGAAGGAAAAGTGGGCAGAAGAGGTGGGGCTAGGTTTGGAGGAGGAGGTGTAGAGTGAGGCACTGAGGAAGGTGAATGTGACCTCATCCTGTGTGAGGCTGAGTCTCATTCAGCTAAAAGTAGTATTTCGAGCAGACCTCACAAAGGCGAGAATGAGACAGTTTTTCATTGGGGTGCAGGATAGATGCAATCGTTGTTTGAGTGCGCCGGCACACCACGTGCACATGTTCTGGTCATGCTCAAAGCGTGTGGGCTTTTGAAGGCCTTTTTTGATACCACGGCAACAATTCTGGGCATTGGGTTGGAGCCTTGCCCACTGCTAGCATTTGTTGGGGTTCCAGATGGGGGTAAGATGGATGGCCTTTGCCTTGCCTGTGGCAAGGAGGTGAATCCTCTTAGGCTGGAGATCGACTACACCGCCAAGCACCTCGGCATGGCTGGGTGACCTGATGAAGTTTCTGCACCTCGAGAAGGTCAAGTTCACCACGAGAGAGTCAGTGGATGGGTTTTCATGCAGATGGTGGCCGTTTATATTGTACGTAAAGAGTTGGTCATTGTTAGCTGTTGGGGGGGTTGAATAGTGTGAGTTGTTTTTTTTTGTCTATATTGCTGTGGAGGGAATGGGTGTGGGGGGGGGGGTTATTGCTATAATTATGTGTTATTTTTTTTGGTTGTAAACTTTGTATAAAAATTGCAAAAGTTTCAATAAAAACATTTTAAAAAATGATTTGTCCAAGCCATGAAATTTCCTGGCTCATTGCACCCATCCCAACCACTGAAAATAGGACCTGTCAGAAATGGCTTCAGGACTTCTGGATCCAGGGTCCTGGCACCATTTTGTATAAGGAACAGAATCTCCATGACTCTACCACAATTCAGGCCAATGTGTTCATTCACTGTACTAATGATGTGCTCAATGGTTCCTCTCATATATGCCTCATTATACCTCTGCTCACATGCTATCTTGGAATACCACAGTAGCTCTATACACCATGGATGTCGAGGATGACCTTGATCATCTAAAAGACAGATTTGGTCAAATATTGTTGGGAATGGGGAGGGTCACATTGGAAGGGCATTTAGACAGGTTTTATGACTAATTCTATCCTCATGTATTCTCGAATCAGAGCTCCTGCTCTGCGTCATGTAATGGGAGTCATAGATTCATCATGGCAACATGATAGCATTGTGGATAGCACAATTGCTTCACAGCTCCAGGGTCCCAGGTTTGATTCCAGCTTGGGTCACTGTCTGTGTGGAGTCTGCACATCCTCCCTGTGTGTGCGTGGGTTTCCTCGGGGTGCTCCGGTTTCCTCCCACAGTCCAAAGATGTGCAGGTTAGGTGGATTGGCCATGATAAATTGCCCTTAGTGTCCAAAATTGCCCTTAGTGTTGGTGGGGTTACTGGGTTATGGGGATAGGGTGGAGGTGTGGACCTTGTGTAGGGTGCTCTTTCCAAGAGCCGGTGCAGACTCGAAGGGCCGAATGGCCTCCTTCTGCATTGTAAATTCTATGAAAATGGCACAGCACAGATGGAGACCATTCTGCCCGCAATCTTTCTGATCATGACCTCTTCTTTGCCCAATAGACAATACTGAAGTACCCCACCTCCTTTTATCTCCTTAAAGACCAGGGTGTGGTGTCACCAGAAAATACCTGACTAAGCACATTATTTTCATGAAGAAAAGGGGGTGGGGTTTTCCTTCTCCAGCCGACGCGAGAATTGTTCGATTCCGCTGAAAGTCAATTGACTTTTGGCTGGCTGCCGAATCTCCCATAGTGGGTCCTGCCATGACTGGGCAGAAAATCCTGGCCAATGTCTTCAGCATTTTATTTGTGGAGGAAGAAAACTTACATTTTTTAAATAAATATGGAGTGCCACAGTGAAATGATTTGAAATGATTAATACCACTGCATTCTGTGTTTACGAAATGTAAAGAGAAAACTGTTAACCAAACATTTTTTCTTCACATGGGCCCCTTTCAATACCTCATTGAAAATGGTCTTTTCTTTCTCAATGAAGAAGTCAATAGGCCCAGAAAAAGCCTGGGTACAAATGCTTTGCATGTTCTTATGAAATGTCTTCATCCGCCATTTTAATGAATGCATTAACTCATTTAAGGTGAGCTTTCTGTATTCTTAAGGTAGCTCCTCATAAATTAACTATAAGGTCAGTGTGTGAACTTTGTGGACATACCCTCTATTTATCGCATTGTTTCTCTATGTAAAAATAACTTTTGATTAAGTTATCTCTTTTGAAGACTTAGGGGAATGGCAAGATGGGTCACACATTCTTTCTGGACCTCTTCACAATTTCATGACAAATCTTGCCTCAAAGGTTTAGTCAGTAATCAATGGCTTTAGTACCCAGGGAGTGTCATGATATCCACATCAGCATATCATGGTGCAATCACACACACACTGATGGACAGGCAGTTGGACCAACCTGCACACACATAACATTGCAGCCAATCACCAATGAGAGCACACGCACTATAAAACAGGGAACACCACAGTTCCCGCTCATTCTACCAGGAGATAGCTCAGAGCACAGAGCTCACAGCGTGCCACTCAGACATAGACCATGTGCTGAGTGCCTCACTAAGATAGTGATAGGGATGGGTCCACAGGTTAGCTGGTGAAGCATTTACCCAAGTTAGTTGTTACCGTTGATTAGACAATAAAACAGAGTTGTACCATCTACAGCCGTGTTGGATCATTTGTGCATCAGAACACCCAACACGAAGGCGTCGAGCGAGGGAACCGTGGTTTACCAAGGAAGTGGAATCTCTTGTTAAGAGGAAGAAGGAGGCCTATGTGAAGATGAGGTGTGAAGTTTCGGTTGGGGCGATGGATAGTTACAAGGTAGCGAGGAAGGATCTAAAGAGAGAGCTAAGACGAGCAAGGAGGGGACATGAGAAGTATTTGGCAGGAAGGATCAAGGAAAACCCAAAAGCTTTCTATAGGTATGTCAGGAATAAGCGAATGACTAGGGAAAGAGTAGGACCAGTCAAGGACAGGGATGGGAAATTGTGTGTGGAGTCTGAAGAGATAGGCGAGATACTAAATGAATATTTTTCATCAGTATTCACTCAGGAAAAAGATAATGTTGTGGAGGAGAATGCTGAGCCCCAGGCTAATAGAATAGATGGCATTGAGGTATGTAGGGAAGAGGTGTTGGCAATTCTGGACAGGCTGAAAATAGATAAGTCCCCGGGACCTGATGGGATTTATCCTAGGATTCTCTGGGAGGCCAGGGAAGAGATTGCTGGACCTTTGGCTTTGATTTTTATGTCATCATTGGCTACAGGAATAGTGCCAGAGGACTGGAGGACAGCAAATGTGGTCCCTTTGTTCAAAAAGGGGAGCAGAGACAACCCGGCAACTATAGACCGGTGAGCCTCACGTCTGTAGTGGGTAAAGTCTTGGAGGGGATTATAAGAGACAAGATTTATAATCATCTAGATAGGAATAATATGATCAGGGATAGTCAGCATGGCTTTGTGAAGGGTAGGTCATGCCTCACAAACCTTATTGAGTTCTTTGAGAAGGTGACTGAACAGGTAGACGAGGGTAGAGCAGTTGATGTGGTGTATATGGATTTCAGCAAAGCGTTTGATAAGGTTCCCCACGGTAGGCTATTGCAAAAAATACGGAGGCTGGGGATTGAGGGTGATTTAGAGATGTGGATCATAAATTGGCTAGCTGAAAGAAGACAGAGGGTGGTGGTTGATGGGAAATGTTCAGAATGGAGTACAGTCACAAGTGGAGTACCACAAGGATCTGTTCTGGGGCCATTGCTGTTTGTCATTTTTATCAATGACCTAGAGGAAGGCGCAGAAGGGTGGGTGAGTAAATTTGCAGACGATACTAAAGTCGGTGGTGTTGTCGATAGTGTGGAAGGATGTAGCAGGTTACAGAGGGATATAGATAAGCTGCAGAGCTGGGCTGAGAGGTGGCAAATGGAGTTTAATGTAGAGAAGTGTGAGGTGATTCACTTTGGAAGGAATAACAGGAATGCGGAATATTTGGCTAATGGTAAAGTTCTTGAAAGTGTGGATGAGCAGCGGGATCTAGGTCTCCATGTACATAGATCCCTGAAAGTTGCCACCCAAGTTGATAGGGTTGTGAAGAAGGCCTATGGAGTGTTGGCCTTTATTGGTAGAGGCATTGAGTTCCGGAGTCGGGAGGTCATGTTGCAGCTGTACAGAACTCTGGTACGGCCGCATTTGGAGTATTGCGTACAGTTCTGGTCACCGCATTATAGGAAGGACGTGGAGGCTTTGGAGCGGGTGCAGAGGAGATTTCCCAGGATGTTGCCTGGTATGGAGGGAAAATCTTATGAGGAAAGGCTGATGGACTTGAGGTTGTTTTCGTTGGAGAGAAGAAGGTTAAGAGGAGACTTAATAGAGGCATACAAAATGATCAGGGGGTTGGATAGGGTGGACAGTGAGAGCCTTCTCCCGCGGATGGATATGGCTGGCACGAGGGGACATAACTTTAAACTGAGGGGTAATAGATATAGGACAGAGGTCAGAGGTAGGTTCTTTACGCAAAGAGTAGTGAGGCCGTGGAATGCCCTACCTGCTACAGTAGTGAACTCGCCAACATTGAGGGCATTTAAAAGTTTATTGGATAAACATATGGATGATAATGGCATAATGTAGGTTAGATGGCTTTTGTTTCGGTGCAACATCGTGGGCCGAAGGGCCTGTACTGCGCTGTATTGTTCTATGTTCTATGTTCTATGACAGGGAGTAGCCAAATATGTAAATAATCATTGTACACCAACATGACTGAGACGCTGTAAATATTCCATCGTCATAGCTTCAAAATGGACAGCAGCTACATCGTTATCGCAGAAAATACATCCCAGCCAATTTTTGGTTTCCTTTAATCTATTGATCCTCGCAGAAACTGTTTCAGAAAAGGACATGCATCTTTCTTTTTAGCCTGCTGTCCCGTGGCTTACTGTATTGTTTCATAATCGCTAACATAGATTCTGGGTCAGACCTCACATCCAATCGCAGGATTTTACAAGGCCTCTGTAGAATTCCTTGAGAGAATGCAAAAAAGAACCTCTGAGGAAAAATAGTTCACTTCCTGCGATTTCATTTGGGGATCTTTGCTGCAGTGAGCTCGACGTGAGTACTCTTAACACATCAAATCTCAGCTGTCACAGGCGTGTCCTTGTAGGCTCACTAGGGGTATCTATATATAGTCCATAATGTAAATCATTCCAGAATTTATTCATTTCCATCGCCTTTAATATCAGAAGTTTACAACTGTATCAAATCTTGTGAACAGATAAAAGCAATCTTTCTTTAAGAACTCGCTGGCATTTCTTTTTAACTTCCCTCTCAACAGTACTTATTGCATCAGAAGGGTATAAAAAAACATTTATCTTTTGGACTTTGCAATATTCCATAAATCAGGCTTCTGCATGGTGTAAATCACATCTGCATAAATTTAATCTGGCTCAGTATTTCGGAGATCAGAAGATATTATATATTAAAGGAGCTGATCACTTTAACTAATGTTGCTGATGGTAAAAAGCCTCCAGTTAACTGTAATTTGGAAATATTAAGAAAACATTTTTTGACAGGTTAGATTGGGCAGGCTGATCATTTTCAGCTTGTAATGAAATGAAATGAAATGAAAATCACTTATTGTCACAAGTAAGCTTCAAATTAAGTTACTGTGAAAGCTCCTCGTCGCCACATTCTGGCGCCTGTTTGGGGAGGCTGGTACGGGAATTGAACCGTGCTGCTGGCCTGCCTTGGTCTGCTTTCAAAGCCAGTGATTTAGCCTGAGTCTGTTAATGATCCTGAGTCAGACGCCGGGGCATTGCTTTTTGTTCAGGGTGGGGTTGGCGGGGTCGTGTTATTCGGTTTCTAAAGATAAAGATTGAGACACCTGCTTTTAGAATAAAGTCACAATGTCTATCTTATAGTCCAACATTCAGAATAAGTATACAGTACATGTGAATTAATAGATGGACTGTGGTCAAACACATCAGGCTACACAGAAAATCACAGATGCAACCAGCGTTATGAAGCAACAGTGCTAACCACTGTGCCACCGTGCAGTTTCAGCATAACTTGCCTGCATTTGTATTCAATATATTTATATATGAAGTGTGAGATCCCATATGCTCTCTTAATGTGGCCTGACAGCTTCAAAAATGAAACCTCATGTTTTCAAGTCCTTCTACACTATTCAGAACTGTGGCACTGGACAGAATTTTCCATTTTTCAAGCAAAGTGCAGTGGTGGGGTGGGGGATGGGCGGGGGTTGGTTGGCGAGGTTCTGAAGCTCATCTCATGCTGGTCAGGATGGCAGGAATTCAAACCCGATTCCGTGCTCAGAACCTCATTCATTATTTACAGGTGGCAATCTCTCTGAATCACATGGAAGATCGAGAATGGCTTTGTCCACCCCGCCAGTACCTACACAGTGGTTAGCACTGTTGCTTCACTGTGCCAGGATGCCCGGTTCGATTCCCGGCTTGGGTCACTGTCTGTGAGGAGTCTGCAGTTTCTCCCTGTGTCTGCGTTTCCTCCGGGTGCTCAGGTTTCGTATTGTTAGCGGGAACGAATCCTGAAAAAATCACTCCACACTCGGGTCTCCTCCAAAAGCCAAACAGTTTTTTGATTAAGTTGGGGGAAGCAAGTCGCTGGGCACACCATGCACATCTTCCCAGAACAAAGACAAATCATCGATTTTTATGCATTTTAAACAGTTACTCAGCCCACTTCGGCTGGACACGAGCCAGTCGTACAGATTATAGATTATGTATAGATCCAATGAAATTAGTTATTAGACGTGGCAGCACGGTAGCACAGTGGGTAGCACTGTGGCTTCACAGTGCCAGGGTTCCTGGTTCGATTCCCCGTTGGGTCACTGTCTGTGCGGAATCTGCACGTTCTCCTGTGTCTGCGTGGGTTTCCTCCGGGTGCTCCGGTTTCCTCCCACAAAGACGTGCTATTAGGTAATTTGGACATTCTGAATTCTCCCTCTGTGTACCCGAGCAGGCGCCGGAATGTGGCTTTTCACAGTTACTTCATTGCAGTGTTAATGTAAGCCTAGAACAAAGAACAAAGAAAAATTACAGCACAGGAACAGGCCCTTCCACCCACCAAGCCTGCACCGATCCAGATTCTCTATCTAAAACTGTCGCCTATTTTCTAAGGATCTGTATCCCTCTGCTCCCTGCCCATTCATGTATCTGTTTAGATATTTCTTAAATGATGCTATCGTGCCCGCCTCTACCACCTCCGCCGGCAATGCGTTCCAGGCACCCACCACCCTCTGCGTAAAACACTTTCCATGCATATCTCCCTTAAACTTTTCCCCTCTCACCTTGAACTCGTGACCCCTAGTAATTATATCCCCCACTCTGGGAAAAAGCTTCTTGCTATCCACCCTGTCTATACCTCTCATGATTTTGTAGACCTCAAGGAGATCCCCCCTCAACCTCTGTCTTTCTAATGAAAATAATCCTACTCTACTCAACCTCTCTTCATAGCTAGCGCCCTCCATACCAGGCAACATCCTGCTGAACCTCCTCTGCACCTTCTCCCAAACATCCACATCGTTTTGGTAATGTGGCGACCAGAACTGTACACAAACGTGGCCGAACCAAAGTCGTATACAACTGTAACATGACCTGCTAACTCTTGTACTCAATACCCCTTCCGATGAAGGAAAGCATGCTGTATGCCTTCTTGACCACTCTATCGACCTGCGCAGCCACCTTCAGGGTACAATGGACCTGAACACCCAGATCTCTCTGTACATCAATTTTCCCCAGGGCTTTTTCATTTACCATATAGATCGTTCTTGAATTGGATCTTCCAAAATGCATCACCTCGCATATGCCCGGATTAAACTCCATCTGCCATTTCTCCGCCCAACTCTCCAATCTATCTGTATTCTGCTGTATTCTCTGACAGTCCCCTTCACTATCTGCTACTCCACCAATCTTAGTGTCATCTGCAAACTTGCTAATCAGACCACCTATACCTTCCTCCAGATCATTTATGTATATCACAAACAACAGTGGTCCCAGCACGGATCCCTGTGGAACACCACTGGTCACAGTTCTCCATTTTGAGAAACTCCCTTCCACTACTACTCTCTGTCTCCTGTTGCCCAGCCAGTTCTTTATCCATCTAGCTAGTACACCCTGGACCTCATGAGACTTCACTTTCTCCATCAGCCTACTGTAGCCATCTGGGATGGCCACGTTCCGATTACAAAATGGACACTTGCAAAGAATGCAGGGAAAATTGGACAATACTAAGAAACGAGCAGGTGCAAGCTCTGTCTGTTGATTAGAACCTTCAGCTCTCAGACAGGACAGAAACTGCCAAACAATCTACATACTAATGAGCCATCTCCGGGGACACAAGGGAAACATTTAGAGACACAATGTTAAGGCAGGCACCCCGGCGCCAGAAGAGACTAAAACAAAGCAGACCAACAGTCACTAGGACATGCCCAGCAATCAGGGAACCCACCCCTCTATTGGAGGAAGATCGATGTGGATGATTGAGAAAGACCCAATTAGTTGAGGCAAAGTTCAAGGCCCGCCCAAAAGCGCACAAAGCCCTTTTTAGTATAAAAGGTATTCCCCAAGGGAGAATCTTTTTCCTTTGGCTTTGGCTCTCAGCAAAGAGAGAGACCAGCCTAGCAGCTGCATCAGACCAAGTAAGTTCCAAGTCAACGCACCCGAAGCTAAGTATAGGCTTTAGTAGTAGTGGTAGTTTAGTTTGTAGAGTTTATGCATGAGTAGATTTGACTGTGTGTAAATAAATGAGCATTACTTTTGAACTTACTAACTGGTGTATCGAGTCATTGATCAGTATTCGGTTCTGAACCTTGTGGCGGTGTCGAAAGATACCTGGCGACTCTTGAGCAAACATAATTAAACAGAGCCAAATTGAGAGCCAACCAAAGAGAGCAACACTACCATTGGGAACCTTATCAAATGCCTTATCAAATGCCTATATGTGAAAATAAATACTACTATTATATATTACCCGGCACACACATTTCACTCTCTCCAGTCCAGATGTCTGCAGGCTACCCACAGAAATGGCTGCATATGAGAAGACGAAAGACGAACCCCACTTCTGCTGCAAAGTCGTCCAGGCCTTGATTAGAGGAGTAGGACAGCGTATCATTGTCCTTTACTCCAGAAATGGCTCCAAAAAGCAGACCAGCTTCAAGGCTCTGGTTGGAGAGTTGGTGGTTTAGGGGTATCGTCGCTGGACTAGAACAAAGAAAAGTGCAGCACAGGAGTAGACCCCTCAGCCCTCCAAACCTGTGCCGATCATGATGCACTAACTAAACAAAAAACCTTCTGCCCTTCCTCGGTCTGTGTCCCTCTATTTCCTACCTATTCATGTATCCATCCAGATGCCTCTTAAAAGTTGTTAATGTGCCTGCTTCCACCACATCCTCTGGCAGCGCTTTCCAGGCACCCACCACTCTCTTTGTGAAAAACCCACCCTGCACATCTCCCTTAAACCTTCCCTCTTGCACCTTGAATCTGTGCCTCCTTATAATTGACACTTCCACCCGTGGAAAAAGCCTCTGACTACCCACCCTGACTATGCCCTTCGTAATTTTGTAGACCTCTATCAGGTCTCCCCTCCACCTCTGTCGGCAATCTGAAGGCAATCCTAGTTTATTCAACCGCTCCTCATCGCCAACACCCTCGAGACTAGGCAACATACTGGTGAATTATCTTTGCATTCTCTCCAAAGCTTCCACTTCCTTCTGATAATGTGGTGACCAGAACTGCATACAATAATCCAGATGCGGCCCAACCAAGGTTTTATATAGCTGCATTTGATGAATGAGTGTAAAAACAGTGAAGCTCACAATTTTGAAACAAAGGCAACTGCATTGGTCTCTCGTGGATTGTGCCATCCTGGCCTTGTTGCTGAGGCACAAACACTTTGAGGTGACTATGATACGGGCAGCACAGTAGCACAAGTGGATGGCACTGTGGCTTCACAGTGCCAGGGTCCCAGATTCGATTCCCCGCTGGGTCACTGTCTGTGCGGAGTCTGCACGTTCTCCCCGTGCTTGCGTGGGTTTCCTCCCACAGTCCAAAGACGTGCAGGTTAGGTGGATGGGCCATGATAAATTGCCCTTAGTGGCCAAAAAGGTTAGGAGGGGTTATTGGGTTCCGGGGATAGGGTGGAAATTAAGGCTTAAGTGGATCGGTGCAGACTCGATGGGCCAAATGGCCTCTTTCTGCACTGTATGTTCTATGTTCTATTCCTGAGACTTAACCCTTCAATCCAACAGTGATTGGAGAAGAATTGAATGAGATGCGTGACCTCAGTGCTCCAATCTCAGCTCTGGCATACTGATTAACAAGAAGTTGTTCATGATTCATGACTCAATGTCCTTTGACCCGTTATGAGTGCCAATTGTGGAAAACATATGAAAGCCTTTCATTGATGAGATGCCATATATGCAGCAGCTGCACCTGCTTAAAGGGTGCCTGTATTCCCAAATAATACATTCCTGTGTATTAACGTTGAAATGGAATAGCTGTGATGTGAAGCCAACAACTCCTGTATTTCCCTGTTAAAGCACGGCAAAAGGCTGGACTCCAATGGAATCGAATAACGACGATGTCAGAATACAGGCGGGAGATAGAGAACCTAGTGGAGTGGTGTAGCAACAACAATCTCTCCCTCAATGCCAGCAAAACTAAAGAGCTGGTCATTGACTTCAGGAAGCAAAGTACTGTACACACCCCTGTCAGCATCAACAGGGCCGAGGTGGAGATGGTTAGCAGTTTCAAATTCCTAGGGGTGCACATCTCCAAAAATCTGTCCTGGTCCACCCACGTCGACGCTACCACCAAGAAAGCACAACAACACCTATACTTCCTCGGAAACTGAGGAAATTCGGCTTCGGCATGTCCACATTAATCCTTACCAACTTTTACAGATGCACCACAGAAAGAATCCTATCGGGTTGCATCACAGCCTGGTATGGCAACTGCTCGGCCCAGGACCACAAGAACCTTCAGGGAGTCGTGAACACCGCCCAATCCATCACACGAACCTGCCTCCCATCCATTGACTCCATCTACACCTCCCGCTGCCTGGGGAAAGCGGGCAGCATAATCAAAGATCCCTCCCACCAGGCTTACTCACTCTTCCAACTTCTTCCATCGGGCAGGAGATACAGAAGTCCGAGAACACGCACGAACAGACTCAAAAACAGCTTCTTCCCCACTGTCACCAGACTCCTAAATGACCCTCTTATGGACTGACCTCATTAACACTACACCCTGTATGCTTCATCCGATGCCAGTGCTTTTGTAGTTACATTGTATATGTTGTGTTGCCCTATTATGTATTTTCTCTTATTTCCTTTTCATGTATTTAATGATCTGTTGAGCTGCTCGCAGAAAAATACTTTTCACTGTACCTTGGTACACGTGACAATAAACAAATCCAATCCAATCCAATCAAGGAAGTCTTCCTACTTTCTCTCAGCTCTGATTGCATTTTAATCGTGTGGGACCAAGAAGTTAGAGGATGCTCCCAGAAAGGACCTCTTAGTTCAGCAGTGCACTCCTCCCATACTGCCTCAGTTTAAAAGCTCACTTAACTCTAACAACACCAGATGTAACCAGCTCCCGGGATCTTCCGACCTCGGAGCAGAGCTCCTCAATGCAGGAAATGCGACTGAATCCCGTCCACGTTTTGATAGATTGCGCCCTTAGTCATTTTATGTGGCCTTGGGGAGTTCTCCCCAGTCCCATCCACACAGACATTTTTCAGCAGTGGGAAGCTGAATTCACTGGCGAGACCGGCTCCTCAGAGATTGGGGTGCCATTTTGAAATGGTGACCCGATCTTCAAGTGAGCTTGTGGGTCCCCCACACCGCCCCACCCATGTGCAATGTCGCCCACCGCACACATGGGCATTACCCTACAACACCCCCCAAGTGAAAACACCCAGCTATGGGGACACTGGGGACCCCGCTATTCATGCCTCCCTACCACCCAACCTTTCGAGCCCCCCATTTCAGGACCCCCCATCCTTCACCCCCAACCTTTAAGAGGTCCCTTAACACCACCACCCTTCATGCCCCCCTCATCCCCCCTTTCATGGGCAAGGCCTACTCAGATGGCGACCCCTGGCAGTGCCACCCTGTCACCCTGGCATCCCAGCACTGCAACCAAGGCATCCTGGCAGTGTACCTTCCAGTCTGGCAGTGCCACCCAGCCACCTTGTCAGTGTCAGGGTGGCAATGCCAAAGTGCCCAGGTGCCAGGGAGAGAGCTAGGGTGCCACCTTGCCCTGTCCCCAGCTGCCCAGCAGTCTCCAATGGACTGGGAGACCACCCATGTGTCTTCATGTCTTGTCCTCATTTGTGTGGACCAGTAGTAAACGGAGCCCTGGTGTGATCTCACTGGAGACGCCATTCATTCTCGGGACCCAAGAGAATGAAATGCATGCCTAATGTCTCATCCAAATATGCATATGTGGATCGCGCCAGCATTGGCGTGATCCAGATTTCAACATCACGTGAGGTTTGATTAAATTGCAAAGGTACATCTGGTCTACCTGTTATCCTGCTATTGCAGTAGCTCTGGATTACCTGGCTGAGGTGGCGCAGCGATGACTAAGATTGCTGGAGTTGTGGATAGTGATGAAGATTGTCAGAGAATGCAGCAGGATACAGATAGGCTGCAAAATTGGGCGGAGAAATGGCAGATGGTATTTAACCCGGACAAATGTGAGATGATGCATTTTGGTAGATCTAATTCAGATGTGATTTATAAAATAAATGGCCGAACCACCAGGAGCATAGACACACAGATAGATCTGGGCATGCAGGTCCACAGATCCTTAAAAGTGGCAGCGCAGGTGGAAAATGGTGGTAAAAAAAGCGAATGGCATGCTTGCCTTCATAGAATGGAGCATCGAGTATAAAAGGTCACAAATTATGTTACAGTTAGAGAATGTTGGTTAGGCCACATTTTGAATAATGTGTCTAATTCTGGTCACCACACTACCAGAAGGACATGGAGGCTTTGGAGAGAGTACAGAAAAGGTTTACCAAGATGTTGCTTGGTATGGAGGATATTAGCTATGAGGAGAGGTTGAATAAACTGGGATTGTTCCCCCTAGAAAGACCAAGGCTGAGGGGTGACCTGATAGAAGTTTATAAAATTATGAGGGGTATCGTTAGAGTGAGCAGTTGGAGGGATTTTCCCTCGGTGAAAATGACAATTACAAGGAGGCACAAATTCAAGATGAACGGGGATAGGCTCAGTTGAGATGTGCTGGGGAAGGTTTTTACACATAGGGTGGTGGTGGCCTGGAATGCACTGCCAAGTGAGGTGGTTGAGGCAGATATGTTAGCGACCTTTAAGACTTATCTGGATAGACACATGAACTGACAGGGTATAGAAGGATACAGGTGGTTGGTCTAGATAGGACACGTGATCAACACAGGCTTGGAGGACCGAAGGGCCTGATCCTGTGCTGTACTGTTCTTTGTTCTTGTATTGCATCCAAATATAAAATGTAGTATATAACAATTTCCTACAATCATCACACCTCTATAAAACTTTTTGGTTCCCTTTATGTTAAATCTCCTCCTACTTCCATACTCTGTCTCTGCCAGTATATTTTTCCTCCTCACTTTGCCTCCACTTGAAGAATTCACATGATATGCATCCTCGTTCTTTGTTTCACCATAGTGTTGCTAACTTTGATTGGCTCTTAATTCGTTGCCCGTTGGGTCTTTACTGAATTTGCTCTGTTTCTATAACCTTTGCTCTAGAGTCACCAGGTATCGTTACGATACCGCCACGAGGTTCAAGTTCAAGTACTGATCAATAACTCAACACACCAATTAGTAAGATTCAAATCAAAACACAATTATTATACACAGTAAATCACTACTCATGCATATAACAGACTATTCTAGACTATCTCTATCACTAAAAGGCCTATACTTAGCTTCGGAACTGGCCCACCAGGTCAGGGGAACAAATGGCCTTTCATTCGATTCTGAGTCTGCAGGATTCAAAAGCTGGTATGGACTGGTAGCTAGGAGCGCCTATCTCGTAGCGAGCGTTGGCTGGAGACTTACTTGGTTGTTGCGGCAGCTAGGCAGGTCACTGACAAGGGTTGGTTTGCTTGCTGAGTGACCCTGCCAAGAAGACCGATTTGAACTTGGGTGCTCTACTTTATAGTCCCCAGGGGCTTCGCGCCATTCGGGGTTGGGCCCCTTATCTGGTTCCAAGTGATTGGACTACATTCCGATCACTTGGATCGATTTCTTCAATACTGGAGCCGTTCCCTGATCGCTGGGCGGTTCCTAAATGTCCGTTGGCCTTCCTTTGTCTCGGCTCCTGCTGGCGCCGAGGAGTCTGGCTTGGCCTTATTCACCTTACATGTTTCGATTGTTCCCGGGGATCGCTCATTAGTATGCAGATGGCTGTGAGTTTCAGTGCTGTCTGGGCTTTTGTAAGGTCTAATACACAGGATTTTTGCACTTGCTAGTTTTTGCCTGTGTTGGCTGAATTTCCCTGTAGTCTTTGCGGATCTCCATTTTAAGTCGGGAAGTGGCCAACCCAGGTGGCTACACACCCTCCTTGTGATCCCCAACGCGAAGCGTGAAGGATCACATAACTGCGTAGTCTTCACTTCCTGACCCAGCGAGCACTCTTCCATGGCCTCTACATTGACCATAACTATGTATGAAAATTTTCTACGAACAATTCCAAGTGGTGCTATGTCACCACAGGGACATGCATTACAACATAAAAAAATGGTGCCTCTAACTATGCTCAATAAACTATTCTCACTCAAACAATCAAAAATAATCTACAACACATTAAATTTACAAATAACAGCAACACATGTTTGTCTGGCTTGGCGGTCAAGCACAGAGGTTTACATTCTTTATTGAACAAAACACACATAAAGAAAAGCAGATGCACTTTAATCCACTCGAGGGGTTGGGGGGTTCGATGAAGTCCAAAAATAGGGGACCTAAACGTGTATACCGGGGTGCGAGAGCGGTAGGCTCTCCTTCGCCATTTTCTGAGTCTAAGTGTCTGCACGACACTGCAGAGTATCGCCAGTACTAAGAGTGATTCCACAATGTACGATGGTGAATACCAGGTTAGAAACTTGTCACACCAGGTCGGGGTGTCGGTAACTATCTCGGGGTTAACTATGTCAGGGTGTAGTGTATGGTAGGGGTGGGAATCATTCACGGCCTGTGTGGTAGGGGTCAGGGGGGTAGCATCCGCGCGCAACTGAAGGGATCCCGCTAAGATCCAGGTGAACATGAACGTTGTCTTCATCTTTCCGTCTTTCTGTCTTCTTCTTTTTCTTCCCCTTGAGTTCCTGAGGTTCCGGAGTTCTATGGACACAAGCATAATATGTTACTATCTTGTGTAATATCTTGAATGTTAGCATGCCTGTCTTTTAGTGCCAATTTCCCTTTATAATTGGTCACCATGTGTGACACCCTCGTTTTTTTTTTTAAAACCGAATATTCGGACAAGACATCTGAGAACATACTGCAGTACTGAGAGCCGTCTCGCAGCCTGTGTGATTTACCACCCTAGTGTTTGAGGCTGTAAATAGCAGAGGGAAGCAACCGTAGGTTGCCAAGACCAAACTAAAGAATTTTGAACATAATGAGCCAAAAATGGGGTGCATATGGGCCGCGGCCGGTAAGATTTGGGTGGAATCCCTGGGTAGGACGGTGATCAATGCCGTATGTGCTCTACCCGAGCGTAGCTGACCAGAGGGGGGTCCTCAGGCAGGGCGGAGACCAATGCCGTTTCTTCACTGCCTGAGCAACTGGCAAGAACGGGCAAAAATGTAGACATCGTGGGGGGTTGCTGTAAAGGATCTACCGTCGAACCAGAAGAGCAGTTATGAACGGGGGCTGGCAAGCTCTCAGCGGTTTCGGCCGATAAGCGTGCTGGCAAGTTTTCACAGGTTTCTGCCGACAAATATGGCCTGTGGCTGTGGAACTTCCGAGTTTACAAACAACACTTAACAATAACACTAACAAACAGACATTGAACAACATGCTGCAGGTTCCATCAGAAAGGACACCGTTTCTCCCAAGCGGTTCCTTTTTAAAACATCATCTGGAAGCCTCAGCTATCAGTTGCGAACAGGGTCGCAAAGGGGTTCTCGTTTTGGGAGTCAGACTCAAAGTCATCCTCTTCTCCCAGATGCCATACTCTGGAATGGATGAGGGTGGATAAAGCTGCATGATGTGACTTAGGACCCATCTCGTCGTTTCGGACGAGCCTGTATGAATTGACGCGGTGCCAAAAATCTAATTCTGTGGGGACGGAGTCGTCATCATAGGGCGGTGGTCTTTGGTGAGGTTTGTTGAGAAATTTGATCAGGAAGGGATCACTCGAATTGTATTCAGATTCGCTGGGTGTGGGTCCTGTCGCATGGGGATAGTACGGAGACGTGCTGTGGTTATTGTCTGTGTCACAGCCGCTGTCGCTGCTGCTGCTGTCTGTGGGTGTTCCGGGGCGGAGTCTAGAGTTCGGGGGTGGAGTTGAGGTCGAGTCCGTGGCTTTCATCAGGCTTTCTCACTGGCCAAATCGAGGCATTATTAGTAGAGGCTACCGATTTCAGTATGCCTTGTTCTAATAAGCAGTCAATAAACTTTGAGATTTCTCCCTCTGCCTCTTGGGGAAATCCGTATTGCTTCTGGGGTCTCGGGTCAGGTCCTATTATTTGAACCGAACCAGCCATCCTGCCGCAGTCATGTTTATGACTTGCAAATGCGGTCCTGTTTTTCTGAAGGACTGCCCTAACCTGTTTGTCCGTGCTAATCGTGGTCGGGTCAAACCAGAAATCGCCGACTGCCCTAATCTTATTCGCATACTCACCTACTGTGAGCATTGCGGGGACTCTTGCTGACTTTGTCATTTTCCAGACACATTGATTTACAGGATCAAATGAAAGGTTGTGGGAGTTCATGAAATCAATGCCCAAAATGTGTTCTGCTGTGTGGTCCAGATCGACCAAAACTATGGGGTGTTTTGTGGTAATATTGCCAATCTGGATGGGTACAGGGGCTGTGATGTGTTCCTGTTGTGAGTGGCCTGTGAAGCCGCTGTGGGTGATTGTGGCTGTAGTGGGCCACGTGTCTTTTTGGAACATGGTGGAGGAATTGATTGTGGTGCGGGACCCTCCTGTGTCCCAGAGAAATTTGATGGGCCGACCCCGTATTTTCGCTGCAATGACTGGTCGTCCGGACCTATCCCAAAGGGTGTCGCAGACCCAACTGGGGGAGCCCGAACACCGTCAGTCAGTTCCGTTCCGTTCAGGTCTGTCTGGTCTGAACGGGTGCTTACACTATGTATGGGCTTTGTCCTGTTACCTGCTGGGCTCTCTGTGGCTTTCGAGGGGCTTGGCATTCTCGTGCAAAGTGACCTAACTGTCCACAGTTGTAACATTCTTGGGATTTAGGCTGCAGTGGGCTATTTCCCTCATTTACCCATGCAGGGTTCTGGTGTGTTTTAACTGCTTGGATATCTGCCTCTGCCTGCTGTTCTTCGGGTTTCCTAATTACGGGTTTGTTTTGGACAGATTGCTCCCAGGTGCAGGACAACCTTTTTAAAACCCATTTCTCATTGTGGGCTTCCTCTGAGGGGTCATAATTTGTACAGGCTTTTTGACCTGCCTCTGTGGCATGGGAGATAAGGGTGCGGGCCCATTTGGCTATGTTGCCTTGGGACAAATGGGCGCGGTCTAAGGTTCCAAATACTGCTGTGAAATGGATCCACAGGCGTCCAGCAAATGCTGTGGGGTGTTCTGTCTTCTTCTGCCTGCATTTATTCAGGCCTTCTACTGGGTCACCTCTGTTGTAACCGATCGCATCTAGGATCGCCGTGTGCATCTCTGCAAGGGTGCCTCCTCCTACATTCTGTGGGTTGGGAAGGGCTGCTACAACTGAAGGGTCTAAACTCAAAACTGTGAGCTTCACTTGCTCACGCTCATCCAGGCCGTACATGGTCGCCTGCTGCTTTACTCTAACAAAGAAGTGGTGGGGGTCTGAGGTGGGGAGGAAGGGTGTGATCTTTTTGCACGCGTCCCGTAATTGGGTCATGGTTAAGGGGGTGGTGTAAAGGAATTCCGCGTCTCCTTCCGATGTGACTGTGCGGTGGGTGGTTACTGGATTCATGGGTGCCTGATCTATCTGCTCTGTGGGGGGTTGGGGTGCTTTTCTCTTTTGGGGCTTTCCTTGCGCACATGTTCCCTGAACATACCTATGCGCGGTTTTGTTTAATTCTTGCCAATCAGGGCCGTCTTCCTCATCTAATTGGGATCCAAATGTGCTCTGAAACCCATTTTGCACTGAAAGCAAAGACTGCAGTTCTGCAATCTGCTTCCGACACTTTGCGTGATCTAATGAGCTTTGTCTGTGCTCCGTGGTGACAGCATGGCGTGCTCTTAACGCTGCTTTTAAATCGCTGCACTGCCTTTGCACTTGCCTCTACGTGTTTCTCTGTCTCTTCTCTTACCAGGACTGCATGTTGCGTGTCCTGATAGGCCTTCTCATATTGGGTTTGGAAGCTGCTCAGATGCGCTCCACAAGACTGGTGTGCCCGCTTGGCATCATCTACTTCTCTGTCCTTTGCTGCCAACTTCCTTCTCAAATCTATATTCTCCTTATCGATCTCACTAACATTGACCTTGCTCATTCGATGTCTCTCTTCTACCTCTTTGCGGAGATTCCGAACAACCTCCTCTGTGCCTCGCTATTGTGCCAAACAGGACAGGATTGCCATCGGCTTGCGAGCTTTCCCTAAGCTTTTCTTATGGATCTCTGACAGGTTCTCCCACCAAGTATGTCCTATACCCCCGGGTCCTGTTTCCTCATTATCACAGAATTCACTCCAAAGGGGCCATCCTTTCCCTTTGAGATATTTTCTGATCTCCTCTTCCCAAACGGGACACTGTCCTACTCTGCTGCTGGTCGCTGCGACCTCGAATTCCTGGGGGTTCATAGGGCATTCCATTGCCTTCATTGCCGTTCTGTCTATCTGAATGCTCTTTTAAAATTTGGAATGAGGGGTGCTAAGGCGGTGCTGTAAACACGGGTACGGCTTTCGCTACTTACCGGAATACAAACTCCCGACAGTTTTTCGCAACAAAAATCTATCAGTTTTACCTCATAGTCCTGTTAGTTATGCATACATTAACACGCATCCGAATTATGAGGATTGATCAGAACTGCTTGAATACTTGTGGTTTTTCTGTTCCCAATTGGATTCTAATTCAAATTTTGGGTTCTCCCAGAGTGGCGAGGCCACTTCTAAATCGGGTCCCGTCAGGATGTCGCCAGTAAATGTTGCTAACTTTGGTTGGCTCTTAATTCGTTGCCAGTTGGGTCTTTACTGAATTTGCTCTGTTTCTATAACCTTTGCTCTCGAGTCGCCAGGTATCTTTACGATACCGCCACGAGGTTCAAGTTCAAGTACTGATCAATAACTCAACACACCAATTAGTAAGATTCAAATCAAAACACATTTATTATACACAGTAAATCACTACTCATGCATAAAACTCTACTTTCTAGACTATTCTCTATCACTAAAAGGCCTATACTTAGCTTCGGAACTGGTCCACCAGGTCAGGGCAACAAATGGCCTTTTGTTCGATTCTGAGTCTGCAGGATTCAAAAGCTGGTATGGACTGGTAGCTCGGAGCGCCGATCTCGTAGCGAGCGTTGACTGGAGACTTACTTGGTTGTTGCGGCAGCTAGGCAGTTCACTGTCAAGGGTTGGTTCGCGTTGCTGAGTGACCCTGCCAAGAAGACCGATTTGAACTTGGAGGCTCTGCTTTATCGTCCCCAGGGGCTTCGCGCCATTCAGGGCGGACCCCGTATCTGGTTCCAAGTGATTGGACTACGTTCCGATGGAGCCGTTCCCTGATCGCTGGGCGGTTCCTAAATGTCCGTTGGCCTTCCTTTGTCTTGGCTCCTGCTGGCGCCGAGGAGTCTGGCTTGGCCTTATTCACCTTAAATGTTTCGATTATTCTCAGGGATCGCTCATTAGTATGCAGATGGCTGTGAGTTTCAGTGCTGTCTGGGCTTTTGCACGTTCTAATACACAGGATTTTTGCACTTGCTAGTTTTTGCCTGTGTTGGCTGAATTTCCCTGTAGTCTTTGCGGATCTCCATTTTAAGTCGGGAAGTGGCCAACCCAGGTGGCTACAATAGTTCCCATTATTATGAACTCTGCTGATGTTCAATGTGAGGGCATCCCAAATCCCAGACGGTAAACGTGGGACATCAGGGGCAAAATTCTCCGGAAACGGCGCGACTGGCGCCCAAAACGGTGCAAATCAGACGCGCATCGCGCCGCCCCAAAGGTGCGGAATGCTCCGCATCTTTGGGGGCCGAGCCCCAACCTTGAGGGGCTAGGTTGGCGCCGGACTAATTTCCACTCCGCCAGCTGGCGGAAAAGGCCTTTGGTGCCCCGCCAGCTGGCGCGGAAATGACATCTCCGGGCGGCGCATGCGCGGGAGCGTCAACGGCCGCTGACAGCATCCCACGCATGCGCAGTGGAGGGAGTCTCTTCTGCCTCCACCATGGTGGAGACCATGGCGGAGGCAGAAGGGAAATAGTGCCCCCACGGCACAGGCCCGCCCGCGGATCGGTGGGCCCCGATCGCGGGCCAGGCCACCGTGGGGGCACCCCCCGGGGCCAGATTGCCCCGCACCCCCCCAGGACCCCGGAGCCCGCCCGCGCTGCCTTGTCCCGCCGGTAAGGTAGGTGGTTTAATTTACGCCGGCGGGACAGGCATTTTAGCGGCGGGACTTCGGCCCATCCGGGCCGGAGAATCGGGCGGGGGGGGGCCCGCCAACCGGCGCGGCGCGATTCCTGCCCCCGCCGAATCTCCGGTGCCGGAGACTTCAGCAACCGGCGGGGGCGGGATTCACGCCAGCCCCCGGCGATTCTCCGACCCGGCGGGGGATCGGAGAATTTCGCCAAAGTTCTGAACTGTTGATCTTTATGATTTGGAAAAAATATGAGAAAAGAGATAAAACCCAGTGAGGAAAGCGGTCAGTCTTATTGTAACTCATTCAAATAACAAAACATTTATGAAACTTTAAAACTTGCAACAAAAAGTGTAACATTAAGGAACAACACTTACAATTAACTACAATAATGGTTACCCAGGCAGTATACTTAAATAACCCCCAATCCAAATCCATCTACTTTCCTAAACTCAAAGAATATACCTTCCAAAAACAACATCCCATAGGTATTAATAATTCTCTCAGACAATTCCAGAAAATAATTACCACACAGCATTCTTTTGGTCAATCTTTTTGCTAGTTTAGTGTAGAACCTATGGGGCCTCACACAGACAGACTTGTCTGCTTTCTTTTCTGCACAAGAGCTTGCTAACCTGAGAGAGCTTTGCTTTGCAACTGGGTTAGTCTATGACCTGTGTCTCTGGACTGCTCATCTCCACTTTTCCGAACAAAGTGTCTTTTTCACCCTGCTACCAATTTCATCTGCATCTCAGAGATCATCAGTGCAGCTAAACCTTTATCAGTCTCTTTCATATTCAATTCTTTACTTTTCATTTAATTCCAACTTCCGAACTCTTTCACTCTCGTCATCCAAGGAGCCTTAACTTAGGAGAGTTAACCCTTTAGACAATATAGAAAATTTAGAAATTCCACTTCAGATTGTTCCTAGCTCTTCTCCCTTACTCATCTAAACCTTATGGTACACTCGTACCCAAATATGGTCCAACAGACATTTGACCCACCTCATTCTCCAGCACCAGTCCAACAAAGCCTCCTTCCGAGTTCCTCGCTCATACGAGTTCAGTGCCAGATGTGACAGTTTCACCATTCCCCCTGTCCACTCCAACAGATACGGAAGAAGGTCTATTCAGCCCAGTATTTTGTGTACAAGAGTGATGATAAAACTAAAGCATAATCATTCCAACTAACAGTGCTTGTGCTGTAGATATGAAAAGGATCAAAGAAATTTGCATTATTTGTAATACTCTGGCCAGCTTCATCATTGAAGCCCTAATTATTTAGAAAATTACTTTTCCAATTTCCTCTCTGCGAATATTCTATGCCCTCAGCTTCCCCAGATATAAAATGGGCAATTAAGGACAGGTACATTTAGTTTCCAGGAATTGACTATTCAAAACTGCACTGCTCAGGTTTTCATTCCCATAGTTAAAATTATTTAAATGAGCATTGGAGGTGGTATTAGGAACATAGGAATAGGAGAAGGCCATTTAACCCCCCGAGCCAGTCTTGCCCTTCAAAGGGATCTTAGCTAATCTGCAGCTCAGCTGCATATACCCTCTTGGCCCGAAATCGCTTTAACACTTACGTTAACAGGATACCATCAATTTCAGATTTAAAATGAATAATTAACTCAATTAATCTTCTACTGCCATTTATGAACAGGAGTTCCACATTTCTACCAACCTTTGCATATGTTTCCTAATTTGGCTGATAAAAGACCTAGTTTTAACTTCTCAACTACATTTCTTTTTATTTGCCTTTTCAATGAAGATGAAAGTAAGGTGAAGAGTTTGACTGCAAAGCAGGTTCACTTATCAACAATATGTTGGACAATTGCATTTGCTGGGGAGACAATATTGATGGGCCTGTGGATACTGTGAAGATGACAATAGCAGTGAACGTCTATGCCTCCCTCCAAACTGTTTCAGAGGATGTCTTTAACATCATTCAATCCACAGTACAGAGAAGAATCATGCTGGTTAATGACATGTTGTTTCAGGGCATGTACCATTCTCATTTTCCCCAGAGGAAAGCAGCAGAAGTATGAAAGATTCTTGCAATGTGTATACATCACAGGATTCCCCGGAGTGCAGAAGCTTATAAATGACAACAATATCATTAGTTCCAATCCTATATATAGTCCCATGGCATTGATGAACTGCAAATGTTTTTCACTTCATCAATGTTTGGGTTACTGGTAGTCAGTAAGACATGATCACAAAGTTGAAGGCCTACTATGGAGGTCACATTTAATGGCAATTCTTTGTTCCTAGTTTATTTACGGTGGAGGCCAAACTGGAAGGATGGTTTTAGAAGAAACCTTCCTCGTCCTAGTTTAAGTTGCCTTTAAACAAGATGAGTGCAGATGCATCAATGTCCATTAGGCACCAGCATCAACACTGGAGCGAGATGAAGTAGCACTTCTGTTTCCAAGAACAAAATGAAGGCCTTTTAGGATATAGCCATGCAATGGGCCTTCAAGACCATATAAATTAGACAAAGGTTGCCATTCAGAAAATTCCAAATGTGACACAGGAGGAAATTGGTATCCATTGGTGAAAGTTGTTGCAGATATCCCAGCATCAATGCCACCACAGGTAGGGAGAGTGATGTCTCCACAGACAACACCTCAGTGCCTGGCCTACCCAGTCATGCCGAGCACAATTCAGTACTTTACTATACCTTAGGGTTTGTAACTAGGTCGGTTCACCTGATGTTATGATGTCTGACTGTCTCCTGGCATAGATGTGGCATCTCATCCACACAAAGTGCCACTGGGAGGCAGTAAAGTCTGTAACAGTCTGAGTGATGGGGGATGTTCTGTTCTGTTCTGTATTGTTTCCGTGGGTGCTGGATGGGGTAGGATGAATTGGTTCGAAGGGGGGGGTTTTGTGAGAGTGTGGGCGTCGGTGGTTGGAACGAGCCCTGTTGGGAGGCAGGGGAGATGGGAGGCCCGAGGTGGGGGAGCTGGGATTAGGCCGCAAAAGGGAGATGCGCCAGAGAGGGCGGGGCCGGTCTGATGGAAAGCGCGGGCTTTTTCCCACGCTAGGGAAGGAAGGGGGCAGGGTCGGGGGGAAGGGCTGTGTTGGAGAGGAGCGCCCGCTGATGGACAGGAGGGGGGGGGGGGAGACTACCACACTGGGGGGTCGATGGAGTGGCGTGAGTGGCTGGGGTTAGCAGGAGTCAGCTGACTTACGGGAGTGCAATGGGGGGAGCAACGCAGCTAGGGGGGGACCTAGCTGGGGGTGGGGGGGTGGGGGGTGGGGGGGGTAGGGGGAGGGGGGAACTGGGTTGCTGCTGCATTGGCCAAAGGTAGGTGAGCTGGAGCTCGGATAGAGAGTCGGGGTGGGGGTCTACCGCTGGGGGGAATGGAGAGTGCGGGAGGCGCGGGCACGTGGCTGGCCTTGAAAAAGGGGCTGGCTAATCGGCAGGGGTGGGGGGGGGTGGAAAGCCCCCTGATCCGTCTGATAACTTGGAATGTGAGAGGCCTGAACGGGCCGGTTTTCGCGCACCTGAAGGGATTGAAGGCAGATGTGGTTATGCTCCAGGAGACGCATTTGAGGATGGCAGATCAGGTTAGGCTGAGAAAGGGGTGGGTAGGGCAGGTTTTCCACTCGGGGTTGGACGCAAAGAATTGGTGGGGAAGCAGGTGTCGTTTGAGGTGCTAAACATCGTGGCAGACAATGGAGGTAGGTATCTGATGGTGATGGTAAGCTGTAGGGGGTGTGGGTGGTATTACTGAATGTGTATGCCCCGAATTGGGACGATGCCGGATTTATGCGGCGCATGTTGGGCCGGATTCCGGACCTGGAGGCAGGAAGCTTGATAATCGGCGGGGGGGACTTCAACACGGTACTGGATCCAGCATTGGACCGCTCCAGGTTCAGGACGGGTAAGAGGTCGGCGGCAGCCAATATGCTGAGGGGGTTTATGGACCAGATGGGAGGAGTGGGCCCATGGAGGTTTGTCAGACCGGGGGCCAGGGAATTTTCTTTTTTTTCCCACGTCCATAAAGCCTACTCCCGGATAGACTTCTTCGTTATGAGCTAGGCACTAATTCCGAGGGTGGAGGGCACGGAATATTCGGCCATAGCCATCTCAGACCATGCCCCACATTGGGTGGAGCTGGAGCTAGGGGAGGAGAGGGACCAGCGCCCGCTGTGGCGCCTGGATGTGGGCATGCTGGTGGATGAGGAGGTGAGCGGGCGGATCCTGGGGTGTATTGAAAGCTATCTAGAGGCTAACGATAATGGGGAGGTGCAGGTGGGGGTGGTCTGGGAGGCGCTGAAGGCGGTGATTAGGGGAGAGCTAATCTCCACTAGGGCCCACAAGTAGAAGAAGCAGAGGAGAGAGAGGGAGAGATTGGTGGGGGAGATTTTAAGGGTGGATAGGAGGTATGCAGAGGTCCCCGAGGAGGGACTACTCAAGGAGCGAAGAAGCCTTCAGGCCGAGTTCGACCTGTTGACCACCAAGAAGGCAGAGATGCAGTGGAGGCGCAAGGGGCGGTGTATGAGTACGGGGAGAAGGCTAGCCGGATGTTGGCACACCAGCTTCGGAAGCGGGAGGCAGCGCGGGAGATTGGGGGTGTTAGGGTTAAAGGGGGGAACATGGTGCGGAGTGCCGGGGGAATAAATGGGGTATTTAGAGACTTTTATGAGGGGCTGTATAGATCTGAGCCCCTGACGGAGGAGGGGGGGGATGCGTCGATTTTTGGATTGACTGAGGTTCCAGAGGGTGGAGGAGGGGCAGGTGGCGGGGCTTGGGGCACCGGTAGGGCTGGAGGAGCTGACTAAGGAGCTGGGGAGTATGCAGGTGGCGAAGCCACCGGGGCCAGATGGGTTTCCGGTGGAATTTTACCGCAAGTACATGGACCTGCTGGGCCCTCTCTTAGTGAGGACTTTCAATGAGGTGAGGGAGGGAGGGGGGGCCCTACCCCCGACAATGTCTAGGGCGCTGATCTCGCTGATCTTAAAGCGGGACAAGGACCCATTACAGTGTGGGTCGTATAGGCCAATCTTTCTCCTCAATGTGGACGAAAGCTGTTAGCGAAGGTGTTGGCTACCAGAATTGAGGACTGTGTCCCGGGGGTGATTCACGAGGACCAGACTGGTTTTGTTAAGGGAAGGCAGCTGAATGCCAATGTGCGGAGGCTCCTTAACGTAATCATGATGCCTACAGTGGAGGGGGAGGCGGAGATAGTGGCGGCGATGGACACGGAGAAGGCCTTCGAAAGGGTGGAGTGGGGGACCTCTGGGAAGTGTTGAGGAGCTTTGGGTTCAGGGAGGGGTTCATTAGTTGGGTTAGGCTATTTTACGAAGCCCCGGTGGCAAGTGTGGCCACGAATCGGAGGAGGTCGGAATACTTTCGGCTGTACTGGGGGACGAGGCAGGGGTGCCCCTAATCACCCTTGCTATTTGCATTGACAATTGAGCCTTTGGCTATGGCTCTAAGGGAGTCCAGTAACTGGAGGGGGCTGGTCCGGGGGGGGGGGGGGGGGGTGGGCGGGGGGGGGAGAGGAACACCGGGTTTTGTTGTGTGCCAATGACCTGATACTATATGTGGCGGACCCAGTGGGGGGATGCCGGAGGTGATGCAGATCCTCAGGGAGTTTGGGGACTTTTCCGGGTATAAGCTCAACGTGGGGAAGAGTGAGCTCTTCATGGTACACCCAGGGGACCAGGGAAGGGGGATAGATGAGCTTCCACAGAAGAGGGCTGAAAGGGGTTTTCGGTATCTGGGGATCCAGGTGGCCAGGAGCTGGGTGGCCCTACACAAGCTCAACTTGACGAGGATGGTGGAGCAGATGGAGGAGGAGTTTAAAAGGTGGGATATGCTGCCACTCTCCTTGGCGGGTAGGGTACAGTCGGTGAAGATGACGGTGCTCCCGAGGTTCCTTTTTATATTCCAGTGCCTTCCCATCCTGATCCCTAAGGCCTTTTTTAAGCGGGTCAGTAGGAGCATCATGGGATTTGTGTAGGCGAAAAAGACCCCGAGGGTGAGAAGGGTGTTTCTGGAGCGGAGTAGGGACAAAGGAGGGTTAGCGTTACTTAATCTGTGTGGGTATTACTGGGCTGCCAATGTGGCGATGATACGCAAGTGGATAATGGAGGGGGAGGGGGCGGCGTGGAAGAGGCTGGAGATGGCGTCCTGTGTGGGCACGAGTCGGGGAGCACTGGTGACAGCACCGCTGATGTTCCCGCCGACTAGGTACACCACAAGTCTGGTGGTGGCGGCGACTTTGAAAATTTGGGGGCAGTGGAGGCACCACAGGGGTGAGGTAGAGGCTTCAGTTTGGTCCCCGATCCGGGAGAACCATCGGTTTGGCCCGGGCAGAATGGATGGAGGGTTCCTGAGCTGGCACAGGGCAGGAATTAGAAGGATGGGGGACCTGTTTTTAGATGGAACGTTTGCGAGCCTTGGGGCGATGGAGGAAAAGTCGGGCTTCCTCCCGGAAATGCCTTCAGGTACATGCAGGTAAGGGCGTTTGTAAGATGGCAGGTGAGGGAGTTCCCGCTGCTTCCAGCACTCAGGATCCAGGATAGGGTGCTCTCAGGGGTGTGGGTTGGAGAGGGCAGGGTCTCGGCGATCTACAGGAGGAGGAGGAGATCTCGGTGGAGGAGCTAAAGGGTAAATGGGAGGAGGAGCTGGAAGGAGATAGACGAGGGTATGTGGGCGGACGCCCTGGGCTGGGTTAATTCTTCCTCCTCTTGCGCCAGGCTTCGCCTGATACAATTTAAGGTTCTTCACAGAGCGCATTTGACAGGGGCGAAGCTGAGCAGGTTCTTTGGGGTGGAAGACAGGTCTGGGAGGTGCCCGGGGAGCCCAGCAAATCATACCCATATGTTCTGGGCGTGCCCGGTGCTGGATGGGTTCTGGAGGGGTATTGCAAGGACGATGTCTAAGGTGGTGAACACCCAGGTTAAGCCGGGCTGGGGGTTAGCACTATTTGGGGTATTGGACGAGCCGGGAGTGCAGGAGGTGAAAGAGGCCGGTATTCTGGCCTTTGCGTCCCTGGTAGCCCGGCGGAGGATTCTGCTACAGTGGAAGGATGCGAGGCCCCCGAGCGTCGAAGCCTGGATCAGCGACATGGCGGGGTTCATTAAATTGGAGAGGGTAAAATTTGCCTTGAGAGGGTCTGTGCAAGGGTTGTTCAGGCAGTGGCAACCGTTCCTTGACATTCTAGCAGGGCGTTAGGAGGTGGTCAGCAGCAGCAACCCAGAGGGGGGGGGAGGAGGAGGGTGTGTACTTTGTGTTTTCTACTGTGTTTATTATTGCTTAATGGGGGCTTTGTATATTGGGGGAATTCGTGATGTAGTTGTAAGATGTTTATTTATGTGTTCTTTGTTTTTCTTTGTTCTTGTAAGGGGGTTTGTTGAAAATATGTGAAAATTTGAATAAAAACATTTCTAAAAAAAAAAAACAGTCTGAGTGATGAATTTCCCTAAACTCAATTCCTGTGCATTTTGAAGCCAACCAAGAGAATTTGATCTGCCTTACAACCCAAGCCCTTTCTATCAGCAATATGAGCTTTCAGAAGAGTTAAAACCACGGTAAAGAAAAATTATCACTACGAATTCCCAGGATTCCATGCAGAACACAGAACATACAGTGCAGAAGGAGGCCACCTACCTCTGACATCTGTCCTATATCTATCTCCCCTCAATTTAAAGCTATGTCCCCTCGTGCTAGATATCACCATCCGAGGAAAAAGGCTCTCACTGTCCACCTATCCAATCCTCTGATCATCTTATCTGCCTCAATTAAATCACCTCTTAACCTTCTTCTCTCTAACAAAAACAGCCTCAAGTCCCTCAGCCTTTCCTCATAAGATCTTCCCTCCATACCAGGCAACGTTCTGGTAAATCTCCTCTGCACCCTTTCCAATGCTTCCACATCCTTCCTATAATGCGGCGACCAGAATTGCACGCAATACTCCAAATGCGGCCGCACCAGAGTTTTGTACAGCTGCAACAGTTGCTCCTTGAACAATTTGCATAAGAAAAGAACAGGAGTTTCTGTTAAAATGCTGACTACGGACGGCTTGGTGGCACAGTGGTTAGCACTGTTGCCTCACAGCGCCAGCGACCCAGGTTCAATTCTGACCTTGGGTGACTACCTGTGTGGAGGTTGCACATTCTCAGAGTGCTCCAGTTTCTTCCCACAGCCTGAAAATGTCTCGAGTAGGTGGAATTACAGAGGGTTTGGGTTAAGGTACGGTGCTCTTTCCGAAGGTCAGACTTGATGTGCTGAATGGCTTTCTTCTGCACTGCAGAGATTCTATGAAATATTCCATCAAATAATACTTAGAAGGCAATAAGCTACTATTAAGCTGTTGGGATAATGTTCTACATTTATTTTCCAGCGTAGAACATTGCATTCTGACAATACACATTGGAATATCAGGGAGTGAGGCCAATGCACTCACACAGCATGGGAAGACAGAATGTACATATAAAAAAAACCTCTTAGTTTGCCACATTCTTATGCTAATGTCATTGTAAGAATAAATGAATGAATATTTGCAGAGTAAGAAAGGATACTCGGCAAAAGATAATCGGCACCTGGGGAGGTGCTGATTCCATCCCTCCAACTCCTCCATTGCTCTAAATTGGATTTAGCAGCCTGGTGTAAGATTTACATCCAGACCTGACAACTACAGGTTATACCAACTGATTTTAATTTTAAACAAGAGCAAGGAAAAATACATACAAACGTAGAAGCAGAAATTCACAAGGAACAAAGTTACCTGATTTTTCTCTGGCTCCCAACAATATCTGTTGCTGCCTCAAGTTCTGATCTTCATCCATGACTTCACTGAGTCTCTGACTTGGCTGTATAGTATATCTATATACAGTACTGCAGCTATTACCTCCTCCTGGATTCCCCCTGGATCACACAATGCAACTGGATTGGTTGCAATTCCTATTTTGGGGGTCAGATATCCGTTTCATTACTCTAACAGCCGGGTAATCAATCTGGGACGGGATACTCCGACCCCCTGCCGGGCCGCAGATTCACCGGGGGTGCGGCGTGAATCCCGCCCCGACGCCGGCGTGAATCCCGCCCCAGATCCTCAGGCGCCGGCTTTTCTGCGGGGGCACGAATCACGTCAAGCCGGCGTGGAAGGGCTTGACGCCACGCCAACCGCCGCCATAGGGCCTCCGCCGGCCGGCGCGAGTTGGTGCATGCGTGGGAGCGCCAGCATGTGCTGGCATCATCACAGCGCATGGGCAGGGGGGTTCTTCTCCGCACCGGCCATGGCGTATATTGACAGCGGCCGGTGCGGAGGGAATCCTGCCCCCACGGCACAGGCCCGCCCACGGACCGGTGGGCCCCGATCGTGGGTCAGGCCACCGTGGGGGCACCCCCCGGGGCCAGAACCTCCCCTCCCCCCTCCGAGGACTCTGCAGGCCGCCCGTGGAGCCAGGTCCCGCCGGTAAGGACCTGTTGAGATTTACGCCGATGGGACCCGCCAAAAACGGGCGGCCACTCGGCCTATCGCAGGCCGGAGAATCGCCGGGGAGGGGCCGCCACCAGCGCCCGCCGACCGGCGTGGCGCGATTCCGACCCCACCAAAACCACAGCGCCGAAGAATTCGGCAGCCGGAGGGGGGGGACAGGATTCACGCCGTGAACCGGCGATTCTCCGACCTGGCGGGGGGTCGGAGAATCCCGCCCAATATATTTAGGTCAAAGTGCAGGAAATGCAAAAGATTACATTTCAAAATAATGAAAGTGGCATAACACATTGCATTCGCAGGCGGTGGGAATCTCTGGTCCTGCCGGCAGCGTACACTCATGGGGTGGTTTAAATAGGAAAATCCCATTGACAAGCAGCAGGAGTAGAGAATTCTGCCACCAACAAATGGCGCACAAACATTCTCCGCCCTCACCAGCAGCGGTAGTGGGAAAGGCTTGCAACAGAGAATCCTGGCCATTATGTTTTGCCACAGACAAAAGAGAAAGAAATTGAACTTTTCTCTCCTCTCCTCATCTGTCCATGAGCAGAGGTGTTTTGGAATTTTTTTATAAAGTAGACTGTCACGTGTTTCCCCAAACCCTCGGTTTGCGTGATCCAACTTAGTAATCATTCACAGCAGAAAAAAACACACCCACACACACCAGAGAAGAGGAAGATTTACAACTATGGGCAAAATTTGGAAAGGAACCACAGAAATAAATATTAGTTCATGTGACTTCTGACCAAAGTCTGAGAACTCAAAGTCCACATGATGTTTCCAGATGAGCTTCTGGTTGGAGACAACAACACAAAAAATCTTTGAAGTGAATGATGCTGTGACACAGGGAGCTTTCGGTGCTTTGGCCGGCTGGTAGGCAATGAGAAGATTTTTTCAAATATAAATTTCAGTTAATTTTTCTCCAATTAAGGGGCAATTTAGCATGGCTAATCTACCTACTGTGCACATCTTTGGGTTGTGGGGCAAAATCCACGCAAACACGGGGAGAATGTGCAAACTCCACATGGACAGTGACCCTATGGCCTCAGCGCCATGAGGCAGCAGTGCTATCCACTGCGCCACCAAGCTGCCCCTTGAGAAGATGTTTTTAACATCCAACGGGTTCAAGGAGCTGAGAGATGCTTTTCAGACAGGCGTTGATTGATGTGTTTTGGTTGGTGTTAACTCAACAGCCTGAGGGTTTCTCAGTACTCAAAAAGGAATATTGAGATTTCACAAGGGTCATTCGTGTCATGTGACCTTCTTTCTCCACAATTATTTCAAAAGGGATGTTTGTCCAGTATCTGGAACTAGCTTTGTTTTTAAGACTGCTCATGTCCCAACCATTAGCTTTTGAAAGAGCTACCATCCATATTGAGGCTCTTGTGTCGGGAAGCGTGGTATGTTAAAATAGCTTCTGCCTGTTTCACCCAGGATGACCTCGGAGGTCGATTAACTATGGCAAGCCAAGGTAGACAAGAGCACAAATGCATTTCTCCAAACAACTCCCTTTTCATAAATATAAAACAAGCAGAGTACATGCGCAATCATTTTCTTTTTAAAAAAAATTTAGAGTACCCAATTCATTTTTTTCCAATTACAGGGCAATTTAGCATGGCCAATCCACCTACCGTGCACATCTTTTGGGTTGTGGGGGCGAAACCCACGCAAACACGGGGAGAATGTGCAAACTCCACACGGACAGTAACCCAGAATCGAACCTGGGACCTCAGCGCCGGGAGGCAGCAGGGCTAACCCACTGCGCCACCGTGCTGCCCTGCGCAATCATTTTCAATTGCGCATTACCCACAGAGCACAGACAAATGTCATCACAGGTGAACAGAAAGCTGTTCATTCTAGTCTGTCTCACATTTGTTTATCTCTCCACATGCACCGCACAAAAATCATTGATTAGAGGTTGCCGATGATCCATTGCAATGTTGGGGAGCAGTTAACCTCTGGAATTGAAGGTTATTCCTTTCCTTGTTTAGGCGGCAAAATCAAATTTTCAGAATCAGCTATCTGTCGTGAAGGGGCAGCTTCTCCGGCTGCACATATGTGTCTACGCTTGCAGCGATGTATCTGATCATTCCATTTCACTATGTACGATAGAGGTGAGCATTTCTTTATGCCGGTTCCTATATGCCCAGTAGGTTGACTTGTTGAGTGTGTTGAATGTTCACGCCCGGACTAGTTCTCCAGCTTTCAACTCTGGCAATGGTTTGGCAGTTTTATCAAAGTGAAATTTGGCTCTCTGTTGGGACGGCACAGTGGTTAGCACTGCTGCCTCACAGCACTAGGGACCCGAGTTTGATTCCGGCCTCATGTGACTGTCTGTACATTCTCCCCGTGCCAGCATGTGTTTGCTCCGGGTACTCCGGTTTCCTCCCACAGTCCAAAGATAAGCAGTTTAGGTGGATTGGCCATGCTAAATTGCTTCTTAGGTTAGGATTGCAGGACATAGACATAGAATTTACAGGGCAGAAGGAGGCCATTCGGCCCATCTGGTCTGCACCGGCCCTTGGAAAATGCACCCCACTTAAGCCCACACCTCCACTCCATAGCTGTAACCATCCAATCCCTTTGGACACTAAGGGCAATTTAGCATGACCACTTAACCTAACCTGCATGTCTTTGGACTGTGGGAGGAAACTAGAGCTCCAAGAGGAAACACAAGCAGACACAAGGACAATGTGCAGACTCCGTACAGACAGTGACCCAAGCTGGGAATCGAATCTAGGACCCTGGAACTGTGAAGTGACAGTGCTAACCACTGTGCTACCGTGCCGCCAGGGCCGAATAGGGCAAGAGATTGGACCTAGGTCTTTCTAAGGGTCGGTGCAAACTCAATTGGCCGAATGACCTCGTTCTGCACTGTAGCATCCTATGATTCAATGATCTTTTCACTCCCTCCTGTTACTACTTCAGGCTTCATTAGTGTAGATTCGGAAGAAGATGGAAAACACTAACTCTGTTCCTCTCTCCCAGATGTTGCAGATTTGCTGAGTTTTTCCAGCATTTTCTGTTTTTATTTCAGATTTCCAACATCTGTAGTCTTTTTCTTGTAATTCACTCATTTTGTAGCTATTGGAAGATTTGTCAGTCTTTCTATTTAATTGGGCAGTCTTACAACACCAGGTTAAGTCCAACAGGTTTGTTTGGAATCACTAGCTTTCGGAGCGCGGCTGATGAAGGAGCCACGTTCCGAAAGCTAGTGATTCCAAACAAACCTGTTGGACTTTAATCTAGTGCTGTAAGACATCTTACTGTGTCCACCCCAGTCCAACACCGGCATCTCCACATCATATTGAACTGGGGTTAGTGAGGAGATGAGATGTGTTGGGATGGAGTTGGTTTAAGAATGTGCCTGTTCAATAAGTCATCATAGTCCTCTGTATGTTAACAGCAAGCCTTTATTGAACACGAAAGACAACTATATAGTAAAGAGTACAGGCATGGAGCTATCTCCATCCTAGGTGTAAACATATATGTGGACAACACCACACTGACCCAAGGTTGAGGTCATGTGCCTTCTTACGTTGCTGTGTGGTTGTGTACCCAGTCCCATATTAACTCTATATGTGGCAGATCTGTCTCCAAAATGTGTAGTGTTGAATTCCCTATCATTCATCTAAATTCTTCACTCATGAACTGAGAGTCATTGTTGCTCATCACAATATCAGGAATGCCATGATGATTAAAGTGTGCTTTCAGGCATTCTATGATTGCACTGGTGGCTGTTGACTTCAGCTGGTCTAACTCCAAGTAGTCTGAATAGCAATTAATGGTGATGAGATAGTCAGTTCCAAAGAATAGCTGGCCTACTCAAAGCTTCATCCATGGTCTGTCAGGGTCATTATTGGCAATGAACAGCTCTTTAGCTTGCTTAATTTGCTGCTAATTCCACGCACAGCACTGGTCTATAATCTCATTTTCATGTTTGACAAGTAAATAATTTCTCTTGCCTTTTTCAGACTGGACTTGAGTCCTTGATGGCTTGCAGAGGTGTGTTCCAGCATCTCTTGTCTAATCTCCTTGCGGATAATGACACTAGTTCCTTTATACAGGAGCAATCATTTGATCAATCACTTCATCGCTGTATTCCCAAAACTGTCTTACAGTGACAAATATGTCTTTGGTGGTTTCAGGCCATCGGTTCATCATTACTTCCAATAGCAATTGGAAAGTTGCATCTTGGAGCACAGTTTGCTGAATCTGAGCAAAATACACTTGTCAGTCAGATTCAATGGGCCATCGCAGTAGGGGCAGGACCTGAAAATGTGGTGAACCATTCAATGGTCGATTAACTTCAGCAGGTCCGTAAAATCCTGCCAGTGGGAGCAGCCAAAACATTGTGCCCAATGTCTCTGCTTGAATAATGACTTCCAGTGAATGTTGTGCTTTTGTTTATTGTTGAATCAGGAAAATTTCACACTCCGTACGAGTATCATCAACTTCCTTCAAAGGGAGTGTGGCTCTTGCCAGCTTGTTCGCAGTTTACATCTGCTTCCCTTGCTTGTACCTCACTTGAAAGTAATACAGAGTGAATTGTTAATGATTCACACATGACATTAGGGTCATATAACCAAGAGGTTCCAAGATAGCAAGACAAATACACGATGTATCCATGGAATCATGCACTTACCATGAAGTCTTGTAAATAGTGCAAAGCTCGGGTTTCTCAGAAAGCATTATGAGCTTTACCTCCAATCACCCATAGAATAAAGGAAGCTTCATTGGAACGTGGTGGCAGCGTTGGAGGCCGCAGTGTAAGACAGATATTGGCAACCAATGGGTGAAGATCATGTAACAGCTCAAATTCGCATGAAGGAAGTGCAAAACCAAAATGTATCTCAGTAAGGGGCAATGAGCAATGCTCAATGTTGATGGCCCTCGAACAGCCATTAGCCCTTCAAAAGTTTTCCCAAAACATCAAGAGCCTGCAGCAAAGACAGCAATGGAAGGTCTGAAAGAGAAAGTACCTGACCGCCTCGGGTTCATAAGATAAACCACAGAAATCAGTTTTGTGCCCTTTTATATGCAATTGAAGCCTCGGCTGATGATGCATTGGTGTGACAAGGCCTCACGGAGATCTGATGTCCTATGATATGGTTACGGGGGCTCTCAATAGGTATTTCAGCCCTCAGAAGAATCTAGTCATTCAAAGAGCAAGATTCAATCAAAGGACCCAAAGGCCGTGTAAATCCATGGATTCCTTTATCAGTAATTTGTCGAGTAGTTGCAGCTTTGGAGCCTTAAGCATGCGTTAATTTGCGACCACACCTTGGTTGATGTCATTGGCAACATGCAGTCGGACCTTCTGCAACCCAGGGAGGATTTAATGTGAGGAAAAGCCAAATGGTTTACAAGGCAAGGAAGGCTGCATTAGAACAATTGGGCTGCACTTCGGAGCGATGTTAAGGTTTAGGAGGAGTTGATCCAATATGTAGGCCCAAAGCCAGAAGCTCTACCCACTGAAAAGTCTGTAAAAAAGCCCACCAAAAGCACCGAAGAATCAGGGAGACCCCTTACACCTAGTTTAAAATGTCCCAGATGTGGCGCTATAAACCACCACTGCCGTGGGAAAGGCCCAGCAGGGGGAGCCAAATACTTTCACTGTGCCAAGATGAGACATTTTAATTGATTCTGTGGTTCAAAAGCATAACTGAGGGGAACAATCTTCTCATCATGGTAAAGTAAAGCAAATTGGAAATAAAGAGATTCAGCATGAAGACTTCCAAGAGTTGGGAAAGGGAGGTGGAATTAAAGATCCCAATCAGCAGGTCAGGCCTGTAGGGATGAATGTTAATGTTTACAGAACTGAATTTATCAGGGGTTGGGGTAAGCATAGGAACATAGAAAATAGATGCACGGGAGGCCACTCGGCACTTCAAACCTGCTCTGCCATTCAATACTATAATGGCTGATCATCCAACTCAATAGCCTGATCCCACCTTCCCCGCATATCCTATGATCCCCTTTGTCCCAAGTGCTACATCTAACTGCTTCTGGAAAACATAGCGTTTTGACCTCAACTGTTTTCTGTGGTAGCGAATTCCACAGGTCGACCATTCTCTGGATGAAGAAATGTCTCCTTATCTCAGTCTTAAATGGCCGACTCCGTATCCTCAGACTGTCACCCCTAGTTCTGGACACACCCACTATCGGGAACATACTTGTTGCATCTACCCTGTCTCGTCCTGTTAGAATTTTATATGTTTCTATGAGATTCCCCCCTCATTCTTCCGAACTCCAATATAATCCTAACCCATTCAATGGGCCATACGTCAGTCTTGCCATCCTTTGAATCAATCTGGTAAACCCTTGTTACTCTTCCTCTTTCATAAGAACTTCTTTCCTCAGATAAGGAGGCCAAAACTACACACAATATTCCAGGTGTGGCCTCACCAAGGCCCTGTATAATTGCAGCAAGACATCCCTGCTCCTGTACTCAAATCCTCTTGCATTGAAGGCCAACATACCATTAGCCTTCTTTACCACCTTCTGTACCTCCATGCTTACCTTCAGTGGTGTATGAGGACACCCAGGTCTTGTTGCTCATTCCCCTCTCCTAACCTATGGCCATTCAGATATTATCTGTGTCCCCATTTTTGCGACAAAAGTCCTCACATTTATCCAAATTATACTGCCATTCATTTTCCCACTCACAGTTGTCCAAATCACACTGAAGGATCTCTGCACCCTCCTCACAGCTCACCTATTACATTTAGCTCTCTCATCTAAATCATGAATATATATTGTGATTAGTTGGGGTCCCAGCATCTCTGCGGTAGCCCACTAGTCACTGCCTGCCATTTGGAAAAAGAGCCGTTTATTACTACTCTTTGTTTCATGCCTCACAACCAATTTTCTGTCCATCTTAATATACTATCCATAATCCCATGCGCTTTACTTTTACACACTATTCTCCTATGTGGGACTTGGTCGAAAACCTTCTAAAGTCCAAATAAACCACATCCACTGGCTCCCCTTCATCAGCTCTACTAATTACTTCCTCAAAGAATTACAATAGATTTGTCAAGCATGATTTCCCTTTCACAAATCTATGCTGACTTTTAATCTCTTTTAATCTCTGAAACCAAGTGACAAATGCTGCCCAAAGCAAATTCTATGGATTTCTCACCAATTTCCCCAGGCAGCTCTCACACTGTCAGCCAACTGGTCTCACTGGAATTCTGTCTTTTACACAAGAGTTCCCAATCTCCGCTCTCAAATAACGCACCATGAAAACTTTTCCTAAATGATGCTTTCTCTCGGATGTCTTCACTAAGAATCCACCTCCAGGCTTTCAACCTGTGCTTCGAATATTCCTCTCTTCTGGAGATCATGTTCATTTAAGCTTCACCTTCCATGCAACCTCTCAGAAGCCTAGCCGTGCCAACAAAACACAACATCTTCACAGGCTCATAGTAATGAATTACAGACATTTGGCTCCCACTTTTATAGATCATAGAATTTACAGTCCACCTAACGTGCCGATCTTTGGACTGTGGGAGGAAACCGGAGCACCCGGAGGAAACCCACGGACACACAGGGAGGATGTGCAGACTGCGCACAGACAGTGACCCAAGCCGGAATCGAACCTGGGACCCTGGAGCTGTGAAGCAATTGTGCTATCCACAATGCTACCGTGCTGCCCCAATCTCTGTCTTCACACATGCCTAAATTGCTTTATATCTACTTCTTGCAGCTTAGGTTTTTTAGAGTCATTGCCTGCTCCTCAGTTTTAAGTTCATTGAACAGGATCTGTTCCAGATTCCCGTTCTTGCTCCTGGACTTAAATGTCTTCCTTTAGGACCTGTTCCCTGCAGCTTCACCTCCCAATAGACTGCTGGTAACTTGGTATCTCCAAGGCCCAGAACTCACTCATCATTCACTGTTATTTTAACTTTACACTTATTTTCCTCAGCAATCAGCTCGAGAGGGACTTAAATTGCCCCCTGCAACTCAGAGCATAATCACCACCTGAACTGAAACTGCTTCTTCTGTCTCTGTCTGCTCCTTGTTGCTGGGTAATAGTTTTCTCTACTTAAGGTTTGTGGAACCTCATTAAAATGCAGGCACCTTTTAAGGTGAAACTAAAACTCAAGTCTCCTGAACATAACTGTAGAAGTATAAATTAAGCTGAAACTTAAACTTAAAGCTATACTTATGCCTAACATACTCAAGTTTAGATATACATTACCTAAAACTATATCTATTTCCTAACATATAGCTAACATGTCATGGTATATATATTTATATTGTGTTGAATGAAATGTGTATCGTTTGTAATGCTCTGAACTACAAAAATGGTTATTGAATCAATATGCATTCTTTAGTGTTGCTTGTTTTTATTTTAAAACCAAAGTGATAGTTTTTTTAGGCCCAAATCAAGCACACATGCCAATCGCTCAAAAACATAACTCATGTAAAAATTGTCCCCATGACCTTTGGCTAAAAACATTGGTCTCAAAAATTAGATTATACCAATGTATAATGTTACAATCCCCATAGAGGCTGACAGCTTAAAAAAAAACAAATGAATCTCCCGGGCTGACAAAAATGACTGAAGGACAATATTTCATATTTTAACACATTTACTGCAACAAACAAACTAAAACCAACTTAGATTAAACAGGTGTATATATGGAATTTGTATTGCGTTGAATGAAGTATGGGAATGTATAATTTGTAATGTTACAATCCCCACAGAGACTGACAACTTAAAAAAATAATAATCTCCCGGGACTGACAGAAATTACTGAAGGATGATATTTCATATTTTAACACTTCTACTGCAACAAACAAACTAAAACCAACTTTGATTAAACATTACATAACAGGCAACTAAAACACTAAACTAAAGAAAGGGTACTTTTACCCTTAGCTAATTAACTGAATTGAAATTCTCCTTTCAACTCCTTCTTCTGTGAGATGCACTTCTGGCAGATGGGTAGTCATACACGATTACGTCGCAAGGCACTCCCAGCTTCCAGCAGACTCATAAATCCCATGGTCACCATTCGATCTCCTCAACATTGAGAGGACAAAATGCAGATTGGGAGATCACTTTGTGGAACACCTCTGCTCAGTCCATAATCATGAACCGGAGTTTCCAGCGTCAGGCCAACATTTCTGTCCTCGCTTTGCTGTACTGTTCCAATAAAGCTCAATACAAGCGCAACAAACAGTACTTCATATTCAATTCCGACAGTATACGCCTTCTGGATTCAAAATTAAGTGAAACAAATAGCAGAAATCTGTCTCCCATTTTGATTATTTTTTTTTTTTGCGATATGCTGGTTTGAATCTTGTGTTTCATGTATTTGGTTTCAGACAGAGCTGTTCACTATTATGAAATTCATTAACCTTGGACAAATGACCTGTATCTTTGCCACGCTCTTTGCTTTTTGATCCATGACATCTTTGCCATTTAATCTCTCCCACTCTCAACCCCCCCCAGGTCTTCATTTTGTTTTCCCTCTCCCCCCTTTCCAGCAGCATTAGCCCCTATCATCCTGCAGTTTTGAAGAAGAGTAATATTCGACTTGGATATTTACCAGGATGTTGCCTGGAATGGAGACAGGTCTTACGAGGAAAGGTTGAGGGTGCTAGGCCTTTTCTCATTAGAACGGAGAAGGATGAGGGGCAACTTGATAGACGTTTATAAGATGATCAGGGGAATAGATAGAGTAGACAGTCAGAGACTTTTTCCCCGGGTGGAACAAACCATTACAAGGGGACATAAATTTAATGTGAAAGGTTGAAGATATAGGAGCGATGTCAGAGATAGGTTCTTTACCCAGAGAGTAGTGGGGGCATGGAATGCACTGCCTGTGGAAGTAGTTGAGCCAGAAACATTAGGGACCTTCAAGAAGCTATTGGATAGGTACATGGATTATGGTAAAATGATATAGTGTAGATTTATTTGTTCTTAAGGGCAGCACGGTAGCATTGTGGATAGCGCAGTTGCTTTGCAGCTCCAGGGTCCCAGGTTCGATTCCGGCTTGGGTCACTGTCTGTGTGGAGTCTGCACATCCTCCTGGTGTCTGCGTGGGTTTCCTACGGGTGCTCCGGTTACCTCCCACAGTCCAAAGATGTGCAGGTTAGGTGGATTGGCCATGATAAATTGCCCTTCGTGTCCAAAATTGCCCTTAGCGTTGGGTGGAGGTGCTGACTTTGGGTAGGGTGCTCTTTCCAAGAGCCGGTGCAGACTCAATGGGCCGAATGGCCTCCTTCTGCACTGTAAATTCAATGATAATCTATGATTAATCTAGGACAAAGGTTTGGCACAACATCGTGGGCCGAAGGGCCTGTTCTGTGCTGTATTTTTCTATGTTCTATGAAATGCTAACCCTTCTTCGCTCCCCTCAATGCTGCCAGACATGCTGAGCATTTACATCACTTTCTGCCTTTATTCTAGCAGGCACCCTGCTCTTTGCAACGGAAAATTGAATCTTCTGATGTCCTTCGAAAATTGTTCCATTCAGCTAAAGTATTTCATCACCAACTTCCACCAGCAAGGCCCACATCAGTGACTCTTTGTTCCTTAAATCTCAGAAAGCCCCATCACTCCTTTTCCCTTTCTTTGGAACAGAAAACCAACTTTTACAAGCATTCTAATAGTTATTAATGCATTCACAGTTCATCCTGCTTTTCACAGCAGTAGCTGCTGCTTATTCTCTGTCTCCAAGAAGCACCTGTCTCTTTTTCGGTGTCAAGGTGTGAAAACTACAATTTGCTTTTCAATAAGTTACGGTTTGGGTTTATTTCCCCATGACAACCCAAACACATGGGTCTGTCGTTGGGCTGAGGTTTAGTATGATCACCATCTCCCCATTCAGAGCATTAGGCTTCAACTTCAGAAACGCTCCACGACATAACCATTTAATAAAGTTCAATGTTCGTAAAAGTAATATTTAAAGCAAATAAATGTAAGAGATTTAGGGCTGGAATCTCCGATCGCCCAGGCGCGTGTTTCTCGGTGGCCTGCCATTCACTGGCGACGGGATTCTCTACACCCGCTACTTGCCAATGTGATTTCCCATTAAAGCCACCCCATGTTGCCAGGAATTCCATAGGCCGGGATACGTTGCCGGCAGGAACAGAGAATCCCAACGGCTGAAGAATTCCGGTCTTAATATAATTTTTTGGGGTATTGTGTGCTTTTAATTGATTCCTTTATAAATATGTTTTGTGGGAAGCTCGTGGAATGTGAATTCAATTAATAAAATCTGAAAGTTACTCTCAGTGATTCTGATTGTTGGAAAATCCTGTCTGGTTCACTTTGTCCTTTGGGGAAGAAGATTTGCCATCCTTACCCAGTCTGGCTGACATGTGACTCCTGACCCGCAGAAATGTGGTTGAGTGTTAACTGCCTTCTGAAATAACAAAGTAAGATCAGTTCAAGGGTAATTAGGGATGGACAACAAATGCTGGGCTTGCCAATTTCTCTGAAATGTTTTTTAAAAAAACTACACGGCTAAGACAGTAACTGAAGCTGCAACATGTTAATGTACAAGATCTCCAAGAGCATCAAGATTAGAAAATACAGAAAAGGCACAGCAGAACTGGCAGCATCTGTGGATGCGAAAGAGAATCAATGGTCGGAGTTTGTCGGCCGTTCACGCTAGTGGGATCTTCCGGTCCAGCCACTGAGGGTTTTCCAGCAGCGAGAGGTGCATTGAATGGAAAGCTCCGTTGATAGCGGGAGAATCAGAAGTTCCTGCTGATGGCTGCGCTAATGGTGGGCCGCCTCCCCGAAAAATGCAGCACATTGCGAGGTGAATCCCGCCCAAAATGTTTTGAGTCCATACGACTCTTGTTCAGTGCTTAAGGATTTCTCTCTCCACAGATGCTGCTAGACCTGATGAGTCTTTCCAACAATTTCTGTTTTTATTTCAGATTTCCAATATCCTCACTGTTTTGCTTTTATTTTAGAATTAGTTGTGCTACTTGGACTCCATCAGCTCAGCTGGCAATATTTATCATCAACCTGTAATACATCTTCCAATATTATTTAACACAACTGCAGCACTCCTATTTTCAAATAAATGTTTTAAAACAACTTTGCTCATGAATTCATCAACATTCATGTGCAATGAAACTCTAATGAATTATACGGTCCTATTAATTGAGGATTAATGTGTTACCAATAGCATATCTGTGTGGGAGATGAGGGATTAAACATTGCTTAGCATTTTACCATTGGAAATTATCTGCTGGAGAAAATTTTGATCCAAATTATCCAACCATGGAGTGTAGCTGTCATGTATTTCCAGCGGTTATTCATGCTTTGGTTTTTTTTTCCATTGGCATCGCTACTCACGCTATTGTTTCATAATATGGTAACTTCAATGAGCAGACTTCAGAATTATAATTGCAGAATGGAAGCATCCAGCAGAAATGTTACGACGCATATGCCACTTAGTTTGGAATAGAAATGCTGGCAGTCAGCCTTCGGTTGGCATATCTACCACATCGTCGTATCTTCTTCGGTTAATTAAACACAGCATGCATGAACAAGTGCACAGTGATGAAAACAGCACTTAAGCTTATCATTAAGTGGCGCTCTTGACCAAAAATAAGGCCAGCTGTGATTTTTGTTTTAAGCTAAATTTGCCCGAGAGTGCCACTGACAAATTATCCAATCTTGCCAGAATGATGCTCCTGATGTGTAGACAGCCCCTTTAGAGTGACACTTCCTTTCAGGCGCTTTACTGGTGAAAGATTGTACATGGGTCGATTTGTAAAAAAGGGCACTGCTCGCAAAAATAAAATCAACATATTTTTAGCATTTTGGACGAGATTTGCTGCCTATTATGAATGAGAAAAAATTCTTAAAAACAGTTCCCCACGTGCCTCTACTACGTCAGAATCCATTCACCCGAATGTGGGCATGCCTTTATAAGCGCTGCACAGTGAATAGAAATACATCACACAGCATAATTTCCATCATTGCATCCCAGCAATCGCGAAGGTCGCATTTAAAAAATATATATATTTTCAGTTACACCCAGCCCAGAGATCTTCCAGCTGCAGTCAGATGATTCTGCAACCAATCTCTGCTCCCTTATACCCTGGTGAGCTTATCAAAAAAAGTGTGCACGAGCCCGGTTCAGGGTTATGCCATTTTATCGGGCTGAACCCATGCTGTCCCACAGATTCACCACGAGGAAAATCTGTGCTATTTTGATTTCAATTGGTAGGCTGACAACAGTGCCAAATCTATTGCTAACAAGGTTTGAAGGAGCCACTAAAGAATAAAACATTGTTCAAAAGTCTGTGCTCCTGCTTCAGTTGCTATTCAACGGTGCGTGTTCACAGGAACACAGCTCCAACAATTTTCCTTTCAAGTAGAGAACCCCTGGGCAGCTGGGTGGCGCAATGGGTAGCACTGCCGCTTCACTGCACCGAGGTCCCAGGTTCGATCCCGGCTCTGGGTCACTGACCGTGTGGAGTTTTCACATTCTCCCCGTGTTTGCGTGGGTTTCGCCCCCGCAACCCAAAGATGTGCAGGGTAGGTGGATTGGCCATGCTAAATTGCCCCTTAGTTGGAAAAAATGAATTGGGTACTCTAAATTAAAAAAAAAAGTATAGAATCCCCACAGGGCAGAAGGAAGCTATTCGGGACATCCAAGTCTGCCCCAACCCTCGAAAAGAGCACTCCACCCAGATCCACTCCCCCGCCCACTCCGCCCTAATCCCATAACCTAACCTGAACATCCCTAGCCTCTCAGGGACAATTTAACATGGCCAATCCACACAGTTTGCACATTTTTGGACAGTGGGAGGAAACCCGTGGACCCAGAGGAAACCCACACAGACACCGGGAAAACGTACACTGTTGCGAGATTAATCCATTTTCTGTTGAGTGTACAACCCAGTTACTTCCAAACTTATTTGACATGAAATCCCCATCTACTCCGAAAGACTGGCCATTCCTGAATGCTAAAGATGCTGGAAACAGAATTCAAAATCAATAAGGCAGGCAGCATCCGCTGGAACCCTTGCAGTTTTTACTCATTATAGTTTGCAAAGAAGATTATGAGCTGCCTGAACCTTTTGTGTACGGAAGGTGATTTAAAGCTTTCTGTGGCCAGCATTGTCCCTACGCGAGCGTATTCTGAAAATCTATAAAACTGCCCCATTTTGGCAGAATCAGAAACATTTGCACAATCATGGAACATTTAATAATTACCATATTATTTTCACATTACATAAATTCTAGCTACGAGTCCCCAATGGCCTTAACTGCAAATATCTCAGAAAAATTATAACGAATTATAATAATTGATTCCAATAAAATTGAGCTATCTCACTCAAGAAGCTGTAAGCTACTTATGGCTGATTTATGATACATGCATGAAAATAACCAAATGTTGAGACGAGAACGATACTCTGTTTTTGCCTCAATATATTGTCTTATCTTGAAGCAGCAATCTGAGGTAAAAACAAATAAAGACAATGAGGTTCTCATGCTTGTCTGGTCCACAAATCTCCAATGATTAAGCATTATGTAAAATACAGCCCAGTTTTCTAATTTTGCCTTTGTGAGAGAAATTAAGATTTATTGTGTGATGAATGAGTTGCCATCAGTTTCATCATTTCAACACAGACTGACATGTAATGCAACGTTGGGCTTGTCATTAACGTGCATCAGTCAGAATTAAATAAATGTATTTCATATCCTTTGGGACAGCAACGAGCTCTGCTTTGTGGCACAGTGATTCATGCAGTGTGCAAGTTTTGTAAGTTGCTATGTAAAATAATGGGCTGGATTCTCCCAAAATGGGGCTATGTCCCCATGCCGGTGTAAAAATACTGGTGTTTCAGTCCCGAGTTTCCAATAAAAAAGAACAGTCGATTCACTCACCTGCAGGAGGCGAGCAGGGACTCGGAGTGATTCACACAGCTTAAGCTATGAATGTGGCACACTTCCGCGGAGTCTGGAGTCCGCGCATGTGTAGGCTCCCCCGATCAGCCGCGCACCCAAAGATCTGATCTTCTCGATCCCTCCCTCGGCCGCCCATAAGGTCCCCCCCACCCCTCCCCCCCAAGTGCTCGATCCCCCTGCCCCCCTCGAGGGCGGCCGCGGACTGAGACCACAGCCGCCACGCGAGCATCCTGACCGGCCATAGCATGTTAGTTCCACGCCGTTGGGAACTCGGCCGGCTGGTAGCAGAGGATCGCTGGGCGAGTCGCCCCCCCAGCTGCGTGGGGTACTACGTGCACACGCCAAATTTTGGGCCCGGAGAATCGCCGGACCGGTGCGGGGCTGCAGAGAATCCAGCCCAATGTTTATTTGTGAACGAAAATGTTAAGGGAAAAAAAGAAAAGCAGCAATTTGTGTTCAGAAAATGGTAAAGGGGGGAACTGTTCTTATATTCCCAAATGGAAGCTGAATCCTCATCCCAAAATCAGCAGCAGCTGTGCTTTCCTTCTGGTTAACATTAGGTGTTAAAGGAGTCGGACAAATAGACAAAAGGATAAAACGGCCACTGTTCCGAATATTCCTGCCAACGTCACAGAAGGTGGGAAATCCCATCGAAGAGAGAAAAATGAAACTCAAGTTTTGTTCATTAATAATGAATTTCCACTGTGTTCCTCAACTGCACAGCCAAATTAATGACACCTTCAAATTTTAGAGCAATCCTCTCAAACAGAAATATAGCTCAAAGCGCTTTAACAGAGCAAAAGAAAAAAAAGTATTTGAATATTGAATAAGAGGGAGAACGAAAGAGATCAACAGGAGCGAAGCTGAACTGGGGGGTTTGCATGAAGCTTAAAGTGGACGAGAAGGTAGCAAAGCATATGGGTTTAGGGATCGTATATCAGAGGGCAGGATCACAATAGTTGAAAGGGTGGTTGCAGAGAGTGGAACAGAACTCAAATTTATGCAGGGTGAAGGAGCCGTAGGCTGCAGCCTCCAAACCAAAGATGTTTCCATGATAACCACTGTATTCAGAGGCTTGTACGCTTAAACATAAGCCATTTATTATTAACCCATAACTATGCACATATTCCAGGTACTGCCATGCATGGGTGCTATCTACATGCTGGCTCCTTCCAGTCTCTACTCCAATGGCTACCGCCATGATACCCTCAATCAATCCAGTCGAAATGGTAGTTAACAAGAACTGTGGTTTTAATCAGCTAGAATGTGCCCACCAGTAGCTCCTCCCGCACTGAGAGGCTGTCCCGGATCGATGGGTTAAATACCTTCTCAGAGGGGCGGAGCCAACAACAACATCAACACAACAACAGTAACAGTGAGTAAATACAATAATATATACAACAGCCATACGCGGCTCACCACATTCACCCCCTGTTAAAAAAAGACCAGGCGGGGGTGAAGTGGACTCACAGGTTCAGTCTCACAGGGGGTGTATTGTCCGCTGTGAACGTTGCAGTATAGGCCCTGGCGTCGAGACCTTCAACTCCGGGAGCCCGTCGTCCTCACAACAGGGTCCCGGGCAGGGTGACGGCGCAGGGGCGGTGCTAATGGACCCCGGATGAGTTGATGGGGTAGATGGGGAGGTAGAAGGAAGCGGTGAGGTGATGGTGGGCGCAGGGGTACCAGTTGATGGGGTAGATGGGGAGGGAGAAGGAAGCGGGGAGGTGATGGTGGGTGCAGGGGTACCCGCGGGGGCCAGGTCCCTGAGGGAGACTGTGTCCTGCGCCCATCGCGGTGTGGCATGTATGCGTACTGAGGGTTCGCATGGAGGAAGTGAACCCTCTCGACCAAGGGGTCGGCCTTATGGCTCCTCACGTGCGTCCGGAGGAGGACCGGCCCAGGAGTCGTGAGCCAGGTCGGAAGCGAGACCCCGGAGATCGACGTCCTAGGAAAGACAAATAGACGGTCATGAGGGGGTCTCGTCAGTGGCAGTACACAACAGTGACCGGATGGAGTGGAGCGCGTCATGGAGGACCTCCTGCCAGCGGGCGACTGGGAGACTTGTAGACCGTAGGGCCAGAAGGACGGCCTTCCAGACCGTAGCATTCTCCCTCTCCACCTACCCGTTTCCCCGGGGGTTGTAGCTGGTAGTCCAGCTCGAGGCGATGCCCTTACTGAGCAGGTACTGACGCAGCTTATCGCTCATGAATGAGGATCCCGATTTCTGTGAATTTCAGTGGGGAAATCGAACAGGGTGAAGATGCTGCGCAGGGCCTTGGTGACTGTGGCAGAGGTCATGTCAGGTCATGGGAAGGCGAAAGGAAAACGTGAGTACTCATCAACAACGTTGAGAAAGTACACGTTACGATCAGTGGAGGGGAGTGGCCCTTTGAAATCCATACTGAGGCGTTCAAAAGGGTGGGACGCCTTCACCAGGTGGGCCTTGTCTGACCGATAGAAGTGTGGCTTGCACTCCGCACAGACTTGGCAGTCCCTGGTCATGGCCTTGACCTCCTCTGTGGAGTAGGGCAGGTTACAGGCCTTGACTAAGTGGAGAAGCCAGGTGACCCCTGGGTGACAGAGGTCATTGTGGATAGCCCAAAACCGGTCAACCTGCACGTTGGGGCAGGTGCCACGGGACAGGGCATCTGGGGGCTCATTGAGCTTCCCAGGACGATACAAGATGTCATAGTTATAGGTGGAGAGCTCAATCCTCCACCGCAAAATCCTGTCATTCTTAATTTTGCCCCCCTGCGTGTTGTTGAACATGAAGGCAACTGATAGTTGGTCTGTGAGGAGAGTAAATCTTCTGCCGGACAGGTAATGCCCCCAGTGCCGCACAACTTCCACAATGGCTTGCGCCTCCTTTTCAACAGAGGAGTGTCGAATTTCGGAGGCATGGAGGGTACGGGAAAAAAAGGCGACAGGTCTCCCTGCCTGGTTAAGAGTGGCTGCCAGGGCAAAGTCAGATGCATAGCTTTCCACCTGGAATGGGATGGATTCGTCCACGACGTGCATCGTGGCCTTGGCAATTTCGGATCTGATGTGGTTGAAGGCCAGGCCGGCCGCAGCCGTCAGGGGAAAAGTGGTGGACCTAATGAGTGGGCGGGCTTTGTCCGCGTAGTTGGGGACCCACTGGTGAAGGACCCCAAGCACCTTTTCAGGGCCTTGGGGGTGTGGGGGAGGGAGAGTTGCAGGAGGGGGCGCATGCTTTCGGGGTCAGGCCCTAGGACTCCGTTTTCCATGACATAGCCGAGGATGGCTAGTCGGGTTGTGCGGAAAACGCATTTATCCTTATTATACGTCAAATTAAGGAGTCGGGCGGAGGAATGTTTGAAGGTTAATGTCGTGGTCCTGCAGGCCTTGGCTGCAGATGGTAACATTATCCAAGTGCGGGAATATGGCCCGCAGCCCGTACTGGTTGTAATTTTTCCAGTGAATTTTTGTTGTCAAAGAAGCAAGAATGACACAACATGGGAGACAGTGGGCTCCCCGATTCTACAATTTGGGCCATGGTGCAGGGGGCAGACAAGGAGAGAGATGCCTTTAATGCACAGGAGCCGAGTACACTTCCAGTCAGATACTGTGGTTTTGCGCGCTTTTTGAGGCCTCCCACGCTTGTGCGCGCCAAAACCTACGGCAACACTGAGGGACATGATGCGCAGGCGCGCTCAACACAAGACTGAACTGCGCATGCGCAATGGCGTAATGAACGCCATGACGTCACGACGTGCGGCAACTGTGGAGCTGCACATTTAAAAGGGTAATGTCCCGCAAAAAACCCGACAATGCCTACGCTGTGGCAAGGTGGGCCACTACACTGCTTACTGTCGAGCGGCTCAACCTGTTGATCTCCCGCATCTCCGACAACCTCGCAGGAACGTGCGGACCATTCAGCCTCCACATTACGACATCCCAACCGATGACACAGATGACCAAGACGCCTTCTGGGTTGCGGTCATTGATGGGAACCGGGTCAACACAATCAATCCGGGCGATGAATGGTGCGCCACCCTGACGGTCAACCGATCGCCGATCACTTTCCGCCTGGACAATGGCGCCTCCGCCAGCTTCATAGCATGGTCAGCCTTCTAAGCCATGAAGGTCAGACCACCAATCCGGCCGTCCCGGTGCAGAATGGTCGACTACAACGGGAACGTTATCCCGGCTATGGGATCCTGCCAGCTCCAGGTGACACACAACACACACACGGTCACACTCTCGTTCGAGATAGTCGACTCATCGAAGGACTCCCTGCTGGGCGCACAGGCATGCAAGGCTCTCCACCTCGTGCAACGAGTCCACTGTCTCCCTCCAGACGGCACATCTGACGTCCCGGATGCAGAGTTCAAAGCACAGCTCCAATCGCTCCTCGCCCACAACCAGGAGGCATTCGAGGGCATGGGAACACTGCCATATATCTACCGAATTCGCCTCAAACCGGACGCCATCCCGGTCATTCACGCACCTCGCGGGGTTCCTGCGCCACTTAAAGACCGCCTCAAGCAGCAGCTGCAGGATCTCCAGAACCAAGGGGTCCTATCCAGGGTCACGGAGCCCACACCGAGGGTCAGCTCCATGGTGTGTGTCAAGAAGCCCTCCGGCGAGCTCCGTATCTGTATTGACCCAAAGACCTCAATAATAATATCATGAGGGAACATTATCCCATACCCAAACGGGTGGAGATCACCAGTGAAATGGCCCAGGCGAAAATATTTACAAAACTGGATGCTTCTAAGGGGTTTTGGCAGATCCAACTCGATCCCTCCAGCCGAAAGCTACGCACCTTCAACACCCCTTTCGGCAGGTTCTGCTATAACTGGATGCCATTTGGCATCATCTCGGCATCCAAGGTCTTTCATAGGATCATGGAGCAGATGATGGAAGGCATCGAAGGGGTGCGCGTATATGTGGACGACGTCATCATCTGGTCCACCACACCACAGGAGCACATATATCGTCTCCAACGCGTCTTTGACCGCATACGGGAAAATGGCCTGCGCCTCAACCGAGCCAAGTGTGCCTTTGGCCAGACCGAATTGAAGTTCCTGGGGGACCATATCTCCCGGTCAGGGGTCCGTCTGGATGCAGACAAGGTGAGCGCCATCACAGCCATGCCGCAGCCGGCCGACAAGAAAGCAGTGCGACGCTTCCTTGGCATGGTCAACTTCCTGGGGAAGTTCATTCCCAACCTTGCCTCCCACAAGACGGCTCTGCGGCATCGCGTCAAAAAGTCCACAGAGTTCCAGTGGTAACACACACACCAGCTGGAATGGGAGGAGCTCAAACGCAAACTCACCACTGCACCGGTATTGGCGTTTTTTGACACGTCTCATGCCACCAAAATCTCAACTGATGCCAGCCAATCCGGCACTGGAGCAGTGCTCCTGCAGTGGGATGACACGGCATCATGGGCCCCAGTTGCCTGTGCATCGTGGGCCATGGCCCCCACAGAGCAGCAGATCGAAAAGGAGTGCCTGGGCTTGCTAACCGCTTTAGACAAGTTCCATGATTATGTATATGGTCTTCCCCGGTTCACTGTCGAAACTGACCACCGCCCCCTGGTCAGCATAATAAACAAGGACCTGAACGAGATGACCCATCGCCTCCAGCGCATCCTACTTAAACTCAGGAGGTACGACTTCCAACTGGTCTACACCCCAGGGAAGGAACTCATCGTTGCGGATGCCCTATCCAGAGCAGTGAGCACGCCGCCAGATGCGGAGGGGTTCGTATGTCAGGTCGAGGCGCAGGTGGCTTTCACATCGGCAAATCTGCCAGCTGACGACTCCAGTCTGGCCCGTATTCGCCGAGAGACTGCGGCCGACCCCCTTCTACAGCGTGTGATGCGCCACATGATGGAAGGGTGGCTCAAAGGGCAGTGCCCGCAGTTCTACAATGTCCGAGACGACCTGGCCGTCATTGATGGTGTCCAACTGAAGCTGGACCGGATTGTGATTCCGCAAAGCATGCGCAAGCTGGTTCTCGACCAACTACACAAAGGCCACTTGGGGGTCGAGAAGTGCAGACGGAGGGCCCGAGAGGCGGTATACTGGCCGGGCATCAGTGACGATATTGCCAACATGGTGCTCAACTGTACAACCTGCCAAAGGTTTCAGCCGGCACAACCTCCAGAAACGCTTCTGCCCCATGAGCTGGTGACGTCCCCCTGGGCGAAGGTGGGTGTAGACCTGTTTCATGCGCTCGGCAGGGACTATGTCATCATAGTTGACTACTTCTCAACCTACCCAGAAGTCATACCCCTGCACGATTTGACGTCGTCTGCTGTCATCAGGGCCTGCAAAGACACCTTTGCTCGCCATGGCATTCCGATGACTGTCATGTCGGACAATGGGCCCTGTTTCACCAGCCAGGAATGGTCATTGTTTGCTGCCTCATATGGCTTCACACACGTGACGTCCAGCCCTCTGCACCCCAAGTCAAATGGAAAGGCGGAGAAGGGCGTTCACATTGCCAAGCGGCTCCTCTGCAAGGCTGCTGCTGCCGGGTCGGACTTCTGCCTCGCCCTGCTGGCCTATCGCTCGGCCCCACTTGCCACTTGTCTCTCACCAGCACAGCTGCTTATGGGTCGCGCCCTCAGAACCACTGTGCCTTCCATCCTGGCACCAACAACAGACCATGCTCCGGTACTGCATAGGATGCAACTGCAGCGCGGTCGCCAGAAGCGTTCGTATGACACACGGGCAACTGATCTTCCCGCTCTGGCCCCTGGAGACGACGTCCGCATCCACCAACCAGAAGGTGGCTGGTCAGCACCTGCCAAAGTTCTCCGACGCGTGGCTCCCCGCTCGTTACTGGTACGCATGCCTGATGGATCCGTGCGTAGGCGCAATCACCGGGCTCTTCGCCTACTTCCACGCTCGCAACGAAACCTTACACTGACGCCTTGTCCTCCAGTGGTTCCTGATAGCGACCTCGGGGAGCTGCCTGCTACCATGCCCCTTCCGTCGCCGCCCGTGGCCAGGCCCGCACCTCAGTCGGTGGTTCCCGACCCACCCTTGAGGCGGTCAACCCGAATTCGTCGCCCACCTACTAGACTGGACTTATGAGACTGTTTACACGTTGAACTCTTGCAACCACTGTTTTCACATGTCTATGTTTTTCTCGTTACAGGCATTCGTTTTATCGTTCCACATTTCCACGTTGTTTTCTTTTTGTTATGGTACAACCTCGTTAGCATGTCACACCCGACATCGCCCCTTGTATATAGTTAAGCCCCATGTACATGCTGTAAATATTACACACACACACACATTTATCGGCACTCAGGACACATTTCTATTTATAACCACGTGGGCACATAATCTTGTAAAAAAGAGGGGATGTCATGATATTCAAGAGAACATCACAGCACATAAACACATACATAATGATAGACAGAGCAACGGACCAATTAGCACACATAACACGGCAGCCAATCACAGTCAAGAGCATACACAGTACAAAACAAGAAACACAACACTTCCTGGGCAGTCCATTAGGAGATGGCACAGGGCAAGGACCTCAAAGCCAGACACTCACACAGTCACTACGTGCTGAGTACCAAGTTTGTTGTATAAATAGTTTAACAGAATAAAATTGCGTTGTACCAATCACAACTGTGTTGGTTCGTCTGTATATCAGAGCACCCAACACTTCAATTACTACAAGACATAGGAGTAGAATTAGGCCACTCAGCCCATCGAGTCTGCTCCGCCATTCAATCATGGCTGATATGTTTCTCATCCCCATTCTCATGTCTTCTGCACAGGCAATGCTATCCTACAGTCTATACGATATAAAACAGTTTGGAACTAACATCCTGAATTCTCCTTCAGGGCCATACTTGCAGCTTGCTGTTTTAAAAGCCTGAGTATCTGTAAATTAGTAATTGAAATTAAACTGAAATTAAACTAAAATATGCTTGTGCAAATTGTAATTGGTCCCAGCTGAGAAGCCACTGAGAGGGTATATAAAATGTTAGACACATTTGTAAACAGTAATATATATTTTTATTTACCATACCTACATAGGCCCAATAATTCATACTGCAGCTGAATGGGAAGGCCAGCGATAAACACAGGCCATTCAGAGAATCAAGCCTGTTATTTCTACAATCTGTGTAGAATTTTGCTGTGACGTATCCTTATTTGAGTTCTTGTGGAAGGTTCATCCACACCAATTCCTGTGCCTGGAAGATGAATCAAGTAAAATTCGAGACATACATCATTACATTCTGAATTATTTATCCCTGATCAGTTGCCACCCTCAACATAACATTCCCAAGGTCTGAGTACTTCAGAAACTATTATGTTCTACACGGCACTCGATTATTTCTATCTGGACTCATCTTTATTACTCTCAATTCTGTTCCTTCAAGCTCATTGTAAAAATGTTAATCAATACTACTTTAGCTGGAGTAAAAATCATTCTAACCTTATATTTCTGCAGGGTTGTTAATTTTTTATTCATATCTGTTAGTCATGTGCCAACAGGCCCAGTTAAATAACATGCCCACATCTATATTATCCATTTGCCTAAGCATTTGAGTAATTAAGCCTTCTTGTAACTCACAAATCTTTAGATCTATATTACTGCAAGCAATTTGCACAGACCGGGTCTGATGGTCTTTCCAGCATTTTAGCTTTTCAGCCTTTCACATGGCAATGTTATTGTTGAAGTATTTTGATTCAAAAGAGAGAAAAATGTGAATGAGGAACAGGAGGAGGCCACTCAGCCCTTCGAGCCTGTTCTACCATTTATTAAGATCCCAGCTGACCTGATTGTGATCTCAACTCCGCATTCCTATCTACCCACGTTAACTTTTCACCCCTTTGCTTATCAAGAATCTATCCATCTCTGTTTCAACAGTCCTTTGAGGAAGACAGTTCCAAAGACTGTCAAAAATCCTCTGACAGGAAACTATCCTCCTTATCTCTGTCTTAAATGAATGACCACTTATTTTAATACACTGACTCTTTATTCTAGATTGTCCCACAAGAGGAGACATCCTTTCCAGGAACCCTAACTCGTGCACGGGCATCCGGGCACCTTGGAACTGCCAGCCTGGCACCTTGGCACTGCTGCCCTACACTGCCAAGGTGCCTGAGTGACACTGCCAGGTTTACAGGGGCATTGCCTGGGTGGAAGTGCGAGGGTTCCTGGGAGCCAGGGTGGCAGTGCCAAGGGTCGGGGCCTGAGGGGGGCCATGCCCATAAAAGGGAGGGTGAAGGGCAGGTATGAAGGGTACACATGTGTACGCTCGGGGGGGGGTGCATAATGACACTCGTTATTCCCCCCGAGATTCAACAAGATGGGCGGGGTCCAGATTTGAATATTCAAGTGAGTACTTAGTCCCACTGATTATTTTTGCGCCAGATTGTCCATGGCGCGGGATCCCCCGGGCCTTGATTTAGAGACCTCGACCGGGTGCCTTTCGCGCTGGTTTCCACAAACGTGGACCAGGCGTACCGAAACTTGGGGGGTCTCCCAGGTGATCGGGACACCCCGGTGGCTGTGCTTTGGGCAGGGCGGTACCTTGGCACTCCCGATGCCACCTAGGCACAGTAGCACTGCCAGCCTGCCAATGCCAGGGTGCCTCGGTGCCACTGGCAGGTGCACTGCCAGGGTGCCAGGCTGTCAGTGCCATGGTGCTCAGATGGCATCTTGCCCATGTCAGAAATCAGACCAGGTGTTGCCCTGCCCTTATGAGAGGTGGTGTGGTGGTCTCAAGGACCTCCGAATTAGTAAGTTGGGGTATTGGGGGAGTCCCGAGGCTGCGGAGGGGGGCTCAGAATTCGGGGGAGCTTAATCTCTTCCTGCACTGACAAGCTGAACCTGTTAGCCCAAGAAATGAGTCTAAGTGTGACCTCAGTGGGGCGCTCCTTGCCGATGCCCAAAGAAGCAGAGTGCCATTTAATAGCGGGGTCATTTTCTGTGCTGGAAACACCCCACTAATCGCACCCAAAACAGCATTCTGTTTCTTGTCAACTAAATCGTGCTCACAGTGTGGGTGAATACCAGTCTGGATCTCACCCAAAAAATCATCAGATAATACCCGCAAAACTCACCCAGAAAGATACTTAGAAATTTCTTGATTAAATTGCGCCCCCTGTCTCCGTGTTCCTCCTACCAAAATGAATCACTTCACACTTCTCTGCATTGAATTTCATCTGCCACTTGTCTGCCAATTTCTCCGACCTGTCCACATACATTTTTGTTTCACATTACCCTGCTAACAATTCACAATCTTTCCAAGTTTGTATCATCCATAAATTTTTGAACTTTTGCTCACAATAGACCTGGCTCATTAATACCTATCAGGAAGACTAAGGGTATTAATAGCGATCCCTGGGAAACTCCACAACAAACTTTTGTTATTTAGTTCATCAAGGTCCCAGCGCCATATTGCCCTCCCCATACCACTATCAGTTCGCACTGCCAGCAAATTTTAACTGATTTTAAACATAAACATGCACTACCAAATCTAACTGTGCACACCGTGAGGTGACCTGCCTCAAAATATCGTGGAGTATACTTCAGAACTCTATTCAGCTTGGATGTTTGCTGGACGACTGGAGTGTCATCAATGAATTATCAGTTCTTAATTAAGCAGACAGAGTCAATCTGAGTAATTACAACTCTGTTCCCTTGGTAGAGAACATCGTAGTATCTTCAATGAAAATGAAATTGCCACAAATTTAGATATAGAGAAAATAACTGCAACCAGCCTGAATTTTAACGGAGATAATCATGTTCGACAGACATAATGGAATTCTTTGAAAAGGTACCTTCATCGTAGATATCAATAATTTCAATATTGGTTTTGGCAGGATGGTGTCAAAAATCCAAAATAAGATAGAGTTAATTTATTACAACCATGGGAGGGTTTTTGAGCACATAAATGCGTGAGTTGGGAGCATGTGTGGGGCTGGAATTTAAAAACAATTCTTAGCCTCAACGTTAACCAGGATCCAAGCTGGTCACTACCAAGTTTTATGGCAATGATACAGTAGCCGACAGCCAATCAACTCCCCAACAGCCTGCCCCAGATTGCAAAGAAGCCATGGGCCGAGGATTGGTCCTGCGTGCGGATCGGGATTAGACCACAATATGGTCAATAGTCTGGTAAGAACTGAGAAGAGCTGAACCAATGACCATTGTGAATAGTTTGTTGAAAGGTCAAATCAGCATTTTTAGACATTAATACGTGGGAATAGGATAGGTACAAATGATGAAACTCTGCAAGTTAGCTTTGAGCTGGAATGTTTCCCGTCTAACCCATGTTGCTACTGCATAGTAACAGAGTGAATCAGCTAGCTTTGCCGTTTGCTCGAGCTTTTGATTGTCAAATTATCCCAACGTCTGAATCTGTATTCAATGAACTTGTGAACTTAGCAACTCTTGCACTTGTGTTCAGTTTTAGTGTGCCAAAATAGTTTTATGTTGTGTCTCGGTTCAGATCTCACAAGCATCTTTGCTACTGTGCAGTAGAAACGTGAGTGCTTGACAGGGTAATGCCACCAAGCCAAACATGAGTAACATGGCAGATGAATTTTAGTGCTGATATGATGCCAAGTACATAGGGTATATGTTGCACGAACTGCTGGATTATACAAAACAACACCTACCTTCGGCTGTTTGCAACAGGTTGGACCGTATCCAACCAACCCGTGCTTCCAAAATGTAAAACATTTGGCAGACTTCTCCTTTTTTGATCCGAAATGTGTGACGGGCGGCTCTGGCCTTTCCCGCTGGCCAGAATAGTGGGATCCTGCACAAGAATCCATGCTTTGAAGGTCATGAATCATGCATAGCTGAGTTCCCCTCCGAATCACCTGGCGGGCTGGCAGCTAAGTCCACTGGCCACCTTCAGCGAGTGGGTTTGACGGTTTGGGTGCCATATGTAAACATCAGCCCAGCCCATAATCTTTATTAGTGTCACAAGTAGGCTTACACTAACACTGCAATGAAGTTACTGTGGAAATCCCCTCGTCGCGACACTCCCGCGCCTGTTCGGGTACACAAAGGGAGAATTCAGAATGTCCAAATTACCTAACAGCACGTCTTTCAGGATTTGTCGGAGGACACCGGGGCACCCGGAGGAAACCCACTCAGACACGGTGAGAACATACAGACTCCATGCAGACATAATAATAATAATAATTGCTTATTGTCACAAGTAGGCTTCAATGAAGTTACTGTAAAAAGCTCCTCGCCTCCACATTCCGGCGCCTGTTCGGGGAGGCTGGTACGGGAATTGAACCTGCGCTGCTGGCATTGTTCTGCATTACAAGCCAGTTGTTTAGCCCACTGTGCTAAACCAGCCCCTAAAACAGCGACCCAAGCCAGGAATCTAACCCGGGTCCCTGGTGCTGTGAAGCAACAGTGCTAACCACTATGCTACCGTGCCACCCTCTCTCCAGCCCACCTGTCCTCTCAACTCCATAGAACATAGAACAGAGAACGGTACAGCACAGTACAGGCCCTTCGGCCCACGATGTTGTGCCGACCACTTATCCTAATCTAAAATCAACCTAACCTACACCCCTTCTGTACATGTGCCTGTCCATGAATGGCTTAAATGTCCTTAGTGACTCTGACTCCACCACCTCCGCTGGCAGTGCATTCCATGCACCCACCACTCCCTGTGTAAAGAACCGACCTCTGACATCTCCCCTATACCTTCCTCCAATCACCTTAAAATTATGTCCCCTTGTGACAGCTAATTCCACCCTGGGGAAAGTCTCTAGCTACCCACTCTATCCATGCCTCTCATCACCTTGTACACCTCTATCAAGTCACCTCTCTTCCTTCCTCGCTCCAGTGAGAAAAGCCCTAGCTCCCTCAACCTTTCTTCATAAGACAAGCAGGATGTTTGAAACCCAGATGCAAAAGGCTAGCAGCCTCAAAAAAGAACTCTGTATCTCGAATCGACCATGTTCCCCCCTTTCCCCCGAGCTCACCACCTGCAAAGGGACAATGTCTCACTTGGAGCTCTACCCACCCCTTCTGGAGTCTTTGTGCATCCCCTTCCAGTAAAAGATGTGGGGCGGGATTCTTCATCCAGAGACGCCAGAAGTACGCAACACGATAGGACAGAGAATCGCGTGTCAGCCGGAAATCAAAGCCGGCACCAGATGACCAACAGTACACCATGCTGCTATGCCTTGACAGCGGCCTGAATGCATTCCATGCCAATGGAGCAGTTCACTTGTGGTATTTAAAATCGGGAAATAGGTTCCATTGGTGCTGAGGGAGAGAGAGGAGGTAAGGCATGTTTCAAGAGGTGCAACCGCGGGCTGCCGATTGTGTGGCGGAATCTGCCAGGGCCGGGGGGAGTAGCGGGGTCGTGACCAAGGGATGGGCCATGGGTTTGGTGCGTGTCCCCGGGACTGGGGTGTCCATGCATGGACCGCCATTGGCACGGCCTGAAAGGCAGCCATCAAGCTGCACACACCACTGACGGGGTGGCATCTTCTTGGCTGGAATGAGAGTCTGTGGGGAGTGGAGTGCTTATACGCAGCTTCAGCTTGTCAGGCTCTCAAATAGCCAATCCTGACCCCGGCAAATCACATGCAGGCGATCATTGGAATCACACGAGTTCCATGTGGCACCAATGCTGGCTCATTAGCATGTCCTGAATGGAGCCGGGACCAGCGCCGTCATCGGGGCCGAAGAACACCCGCGATTCAGTCCCGGCGTCAGCACCTAGTCCCTCCAACAGAGAATCTCACTGGTAGTATCCCTTTGGTCTTCTTGTTTGCGAGCATTTCATCCAGACTTAGGAGGGTTCAGCTTCCCTCCATCAAGCCCCCCTTTGCCTTCTATTGTTCATCATCATCAGCCACCTCCCTGCCTGACCTCCCGCTCTTCCATCCCCTGCTCTTGCACAGCTTTCTTTCATCATTTGTCATCCCCTATCTCCATCAACCCCCTCACCTTTCACCCATTCCCAGTCAAACTTTGGACCATTAGAGTGGAGGGGCCATGAGTCCTACAGCACAGTATTCTCCATGAAGATCACCTCGGCATGGAGATGGAGGGCACGAACCATTCTGCCCTGGCAGTGTGGGATTCAGTGCAACAGGAGCGATGCAGCACTGTGGCAGATACTCGATACATGCTGCACTCACCTCATAGTCTCGAGCAAACTGACCTCCACTTTGTGGACTCTTTTCAAACAGGTTTGATTTCCCACTTGTGTTGTGCAAAATAGGAATGCCTGACAAGCTTTCAGCAATAAGCTGTTTCAATGAGCATTCATGTTATTCAAATAAATGCAAATGGCGTTCACTCCACCAGACAGTGGGAGAACTGACCCACTATTAACCCGCCACTGGGAAAATTGCAAAATGTTTTTCCGCCAGTGGGTTTCCAACGTTTTGGCTCCCGTTGGGTTCTCCATTCCCACCCACCAGTAAACCTGCCACAGGCTGGATGGGAGAATTCTGCCCATTGTGTATAGCATTAGATATGATTTCATAGTTCGACAGCACTTGCTAAACAATCCTGATTGTGCTATGAATTAAACTGAAAACCAGTTTAAGATTCTCTCTCGCAGTGTGGTTGCTTCCACATGCTGGAAGCCACATATATTCACATGCAGTGCCCTGCGCTTTGCAGACACAAGGACCATGTCCATACATTGTGCCTTTTTCAATGAAACAAAATCTTGGCATTTCCCATCCCTGTTTCTTTTCCCATGTCGGTGGCGCGACCAATCGAACCTGCCTGTTTTGAATTTGGACAAAAACGTGGCAAATTTGAACAAAAACTGTTCCCTTCAGCGTTCTCCATGGCAACACTTATACTAGTTAGATTCCACTTATCAATCAATCAACACTCTCTTCTCATGCAGTCTAAATTGTTTTTCTCTTTCTTGTAATCTTGCAATCTGTCCTGACGAGCGTAAAAGGAAGACTTGAGACAACAGGCAGGATTCTCCATTGCCCAACGCCGAAATCGTAATCGGCAATCGGATGGCAGCATGCTGTACGGCGTGACCGGAGCAGGTCATCAGCCATGCGCATGCACGGCCCGGGATCCGGCCATTCTCCAGCCGTTATTGGCGCAGGCAGTGGGTGTTTCAGCCGGCGCCGGTGATAGCCCCTCACCGGTACCGGAATCAGTGAGGGATTGGCGCCGTATATCCTGTTGGAAAGTCAACACTTTCTACGCTGGCGTCAGCACTTAGTTTCCAGAGTGGAGAATCCAGCCCAACGTCTCTCTTTTCCCAGCAATACTCAAACTCTGTACTACAAAATGGTATTCAGATAAATAAGCAGAGAGTTAGGTTTTGGTGATGTTGGCTGGAGACAAACTTTGACTAGGGCAGTGGGAGAACTCCCCTGCTCTTCTTCAAAATTAGTTGACACATTTTTTTTCCACCCATCTGGAGAACTTGCTTTCAGAAAATAGCACTCCGCCTTTATCTTAAGGCCTAGAATACGGATTGAATCCCAGATCTTCAGGCTTCGAGGTAAGGTAACTACCACTGGGCCAAGGTTGGCAAAAGATAACAATGAGCCAAAGCAAAATGAGTATTGAAGAGTACTCTGTACTGGACTCCAGACTGTAGAATATATATTACATGTTGAGGGACAAATTCACAAAGATATTGCCAGAAGTGAAGAAATCTAGATGTAAAGAAAAACAACAAAAATGAGAGCCTTCTTTGTAAGAGCATCCCCAATTAGCGTCAAGGTGACAGAAGTCTTTGAACAGTACGAAGTCTTACAACACCAGGTTAAAGTCCAACAGGTTTGTTTCGATGTCACTAGCTTTCAGAGCGCAGCTCCTTCCTCAGGTGAATGAAGAGGTCTGTTCCAGAAACACATATATAGACAAATTCAAAGATGCCAAACAATGCTAGGAATGCGAGCATTAGCAGGTGATTAAATCTTTCCAGATCCAGAGATGGGGTAACCCCAGGTTAAAGAGGTGTGAATTGTCTCAAGCCAGGACAGTTGGTAGGATTTTGCAGGCCAGATGGTGGGGGATGAATGTAATGTGACATGAATCCCAGGTCCCGGTTGAGGCCGCACTCATGTGTGCGGAACTTGGCTATAAGTTTCTGCTCGGCGATTCTGCGTTGTCGCGGGTTCCTGAAGGCCGCATTGGAGAACGCTTACCCGGAGATCAGAGGCTGAATGCCCTTGACTGCTGAAGTGTTCCCCGACTGGAAGGGAACATTCCTGCCTAGTGATTGTTGCGCGATGTCCGTTGTCGCAGCGTCTGCATGGTCTCGCCAATGTACCACGCTTCGGGACATCCTTTCCTGCAGCGTATGAGGTAGACAACGTTGGCCGAGTCGCACGAGTATGTGCCACGTACCTGGTGGGTGGTGGAGTCTTTGAAACGATGGGAGGTTGGGACAGAATAAATAAAAACAGGATGATTTCAGTAGTTGACATGCCCAGCAAAAGGGCAATAGACATGAAGTTAAAGGCTCGCGTCTCCTGCAGACAGGAGAAAAATCTTTGCACACAGTTGTAAGACAATGGAATTCACTTTCAAGGTTTACGATTAAGCCAGAACTAATTCAACATTCAGGATTAGATTGGATGGGTGCATGGAGGACCAGAGGATAAACAGATATGGCAATGTGATAAGGGCTATTTTCTCCTGCCAAGTTAAATGCTGACTTGGTTACATGGCCTGATTCTATTCACAGGCAAAGACAACAGGATATGATTGACTGGGCTGTCAACACTGACTCATGAAGAATGTGTACTCTGGCTGAATTTTATCTCCCACTGCGTCGACGCTACAGTGTCCCAAGTGCTGCATTTTGGGGACCAACTAGCTTAGTATGAGAAAGGAAACAATCCTTGATCATTACTCAAACAATCCTTAGGGATGAATACACTGCGCAGTATAATTACCTCCTCAGCCTTCAGGAAAATGTTTCTTCTTGGTTCTTTCATCTATTTTTCTAATGTTCTTTCCTTTCTAACATAGTCTTCATTTTTCTTTTCCTCTTTCCTCTTTCCATTATCGGTTTTGCAATCTTATCTGCTTGCCTTTTCTTCTCCGCCGTCGAACTCACTTTTATTGACCTCAGAGTATCTTTCGATGTCTTTAGATTATAACAAGGTGCAGTGTTGGCAAGAGACATATTAGCATCCTATTTGTCATTCTGCCTGGCTAACAGACCAAAACACAAGCAGCTTTTTAAAGCAGATGGTTAGTGTTGAGCTCAGATAAAGCGCAGTGGGGAGAGATTTAAACCATAATGTTAGCCTCTGCACAAATTAGGTACCAAAATATAGATTAGCTTCAGCATTTTGAATTGAATCACAAGTTGACAACACCATGGCTATATTAGTGGCCAAGAATTGCTGGCTATCAAGGAGTAAATGGGGCAGGAAACAATAAATGTCTCTGACAGTAAAAGTGGAAATAAATCATTCCAATTACACTATAGGTAGAAGTGGATGGAGCACAAAAGCAAATATGTAACAATAAAATACGCCTGACCGTAAGCTGCCGATAAATATTACATTCCTCTAGAATTTCTCCATGTCAATACCATAAAGTCCTCAAATCGCTATAAGACACCAAAAGACATGCCCCAGAGAATTCCTTTCTGAAAAATGTTTCAAAAGGTTTTTGAAAGCGACATTTTAACAGCCTATTTAGGGTACTTTCTTTATTTTGAGGGTTAAAGCAAAGTAACCATATTAGCCCAGATTTTGTGGTCAGTGGGGAAGGAACGATGTTCCTAATTCACTATGTTTACAGATACATGCAAACTTTTTATGAGTTTTTCAGTGGCAGCCTGCTGCTAATAGTGATGAATTTCAGGGCAATCTACAGGGGGTTTCTGTGGCATCTGTGAACCAGGCAAGATCCTGCACACCTCTTCAACTAATCAGCCTGAGACATGCAAAGCTTAAATTGTGAAATAACAACCAGACTGCAGGTAGTCTTCAACTTTACAACATTCAATTTATGATGAACGGCAATGGGCACCCTCTTTTCGCTTTACAACATTGGTTTCAACGTTACAATGTTCTTAGCCGTCCATCTTTTATATTTTTGGGTGGCTCAATTGACCCATGTATGTGGAGAAACTCCTCTCTAATTTTCTGGTAAAAATGTGGCTTTGAATTACAGAGGTATGGGGATAGAGGCAGACAGGATGATAGATGGGCAGTGGGCAGTAGAGTGGGAGAGAAAGTGGTATCTATCTTGGTTTTGTGCGCCTAGTTTAGATCGACAACTACACAGTAAATAAGGCAACACTGCACTCAGTTCAGCTCCTAACCTATACCACTTTCCAAACTGTGCTGAAGACATGTTTTCATTCTTCCTTAATCATAGTTTCCCACACACTGTGGTCAACAGGGCTCTGAACCGTGTCCGACACATCTCCCGCACCTCTGCTCTGACCCCTTCCCCTCCCTCCCAGAACCAGGATAGGTCCCCCTTGTCTTCACTTTTCACCCCACCAGCCTCCGCATTCAAAGAATCATCCTCCGCCAGTTCTGCCAACTCCAGCATGACGTCATCCCCAAACACATCTTCCCCTCACTCCACCTGTGAGCATTTTGCAGGGACCGTTCCCACCAGGATACTCTGTTCCACTTGCACATCATGTCCAACATCTCACATTCTTCCCACAGCACCTTGCCATGCAAGGAAGGCAGTGCAGGTGTCCTCTGCGGTCATCTCCCTGCAAAACAGATATACCGCTTTGGATACTGTTGAGGGAGATGGCTCACCAGGGGAAGGCAGCCGCAGCCAGATTCATGGCACCGTGGCTGGCTCTGCTGCGCAGCTGGGTAGGAAGAAGAATGGCAGGGCTATAGTGATAGGGGACTCAATATAAGGGGAATAGACAGGCGGTTCTGCGGACGCAATCGAGACTCCAGGATGGTATGTTGTCTCCCTGGTGCAAGGGTCAAGGATGTCGCGGAGTGGCTGCAGGACATTCTGGAGGTGAGGGTGAACAGCCAGCTGTCGTGGTGCACATAGGCACCAACGATATAGGTACAAAACGGGACGAGATCCTACAAGCTGAATTCAGGGAGTTAGGAGTTAAACTAAAAAGTAGGAACTTAAAAGTAGTAATCTCAGGATTGCTACCAGTGCCACGAGCTAGTCAGAGTAGGAATGTCAGGTTAGATAGGATGAATGCGTGGCTCGAGAGATGGTGCAAGAGGGAGGGTTTCAAATTCCTGGGGCATTGGAACCGGTTCTGGGGGAGGTTGGACCAGTACAAACCGGACGGTCTGCACTTGGGCAGGACTGGAACCGATGTCCTGGGGGGGGGGGGGGTGGGTTAGCTGGAGCTGTTGGGGAGAGTTTAAACTAATGTGGCAGGGAGATGGGAACCGATGCAGGATGTTGGAAGGTTGTAAAACAGGGACAGAAACAAAAGGCAGTAAGGGGGAAAGTGGAAGGCAGAGAAGCCATAATCAAAAATCAAAAAGGGCGACAGTACAAGTTACAGTGACTGAGGGGAGCTCAGTGAATAGGACCAGGAATACTAAAAGGAATAAAACAGGAAGTGAAAACATTAATGGTATGCGACGTGGCAGGTTGTTACATGAAGATATGGGTTCAACGACAAGGAAAATTTGGATAAACGTTAAAAGGAAATATAACTTAGGAGAGGTTACTGATCGAGGTGTTAAGATTCAGAACAGAGGTAAAAAAGCCAACATAAGTGTACTTTACCTGAATGCTCGTAGTATTCGGAATAAGGTGAATAAGTTGATGGCGCAAATCATCATGAATGACTATGATTTAGTGGCCATTACTGAAACATGGTTAAAGGATGGTCATGACTGGGAGTTAAATATCCAAGGGTATCAAACTATTCGGAAGGACAGAGTGGATGGTAAGGGAAGCGGTGTAGCTCTGTTATTTAAGGATGACATCCGGGCAACAGTAAGGGATGACATCGGTGCTATGGAGGATAAGGTTGAATCCATTTGGGTGGAAATCAGGAATAGTAAGGCGAAAAAGTCACTGATAGGAGTAGTCTATAGGCCACCAAATAGTAACATTATGGTGGGGCAGGCAATAAACAAAGAAATAACTGATGCATGTAGAAATGGTACAGCAGTTATCATGGGGGATTTTAATCTACATGTCGATTGGTTTAACCAGGTCGGTCAAGGCAGCCTTGAGGAGGAGTTTATAGAACGTATCCGCGATAGTTTCCTAGAACAGTATGTAATGGAACATATGAGGGAACAAGCAGTCCTAGATCTGGTCCTGTGTAATGAGACAGGATTGATTAATGATCTCAATGTTAGGGATCCTCTCGGAAGGAGCAATCACAATATGGTGGAATTTAATATACAGATGGAGGGTGAGAAGGTAAAATCGAACACTAGTGTTTTGTGCATAAACAAAGGAGATTACAATGGGATGAGAGAAGAACTAGCTAAGGTAGACTGGGAGCAAATACTTTATGGTGAAACAGTTGAGGAACAGTGGAGAACCTTCCAAGCAATTTTTCGCAGTGCTCAGCAAAGGTTTATACCAACAAAAAGGAATGACGATAGAAAGAGGGAAAATCGACCGTGGATATCTAAGGAAATAAGGGAGAGTATCAAATTGAAGGAAAAAGCATACAAAGTAGCAAAGATTAGTGGGGGACTAGAGGACTGGGAAATCTTTAGGGGGCAACAGAAAGCTACTAAAAAAGCTATAAAGAAGAGTAAGATAGATTATGAGAGTAAACTTGCTCAGAATATAAAAACAGATAGTAAAAGTTTCTACAAATATATAAAACTAAAAAGAGTGGCTAAGGTAAATATTGGTCCTTTAGAGGATGAGAGGGGAGATTTAATAATGGGAGATGCCCTCAATGTTGGCGAGTTCACCACTGTAGCAGGTAGGGCATTCCACGGCCTCACTACTCTTTGCGTAAAGAACCTACCCCTGACCTCTGTCCTATATCTATTACCCCTCAGTTTAAGGCTATGTCCCCTCGTGCTAGCCATTTCCATCCGCGGGAGAAGGCTCTCACTGTCCACCCTATCTAACCCTCTGATCATTTTGTATGCCTCTATTAAGTCTCCTCTTAACCTTCTTCTCTCCAACGAAAACAACCTCAAGTCCATCAGCCTTTCCTCATAAGATTTTCCCTCCATACCAGGCAACATCCTGGTAAATCTCCTCTGCACCCGCTCCAAACCCTCCACGTCCTTCCTATAATATGGTGACCAGAACTGTACGCAATACTCCAAATGCGGCCGTACCAGAGTTCTGTACAGCTGCAACATGACCTCCTGACTCCGGAACTCAATCCCTCTACCAATAAAGGCCAACACTCCATAGGCCTTCTTCACAACCCTATCAATCTGGGTGGCAACTTTCAGGGATCTATGTACATGGACACCTAGATCCCTCTGCTCATCCACACTTCCAAGAACTTTACCATTAGCCAAATATTCCGCATTCCTGTTATTCCTTCCAAAGTGAATCACCTCACACTTCTCTACATTAAACTCCATTTGCCACCTCTCAGCCCAGCTCTGCAGCTTATCTATATCCCTCTGTAATCTGCTACATCCTTCCACACTATCGACAACACCACCGACTTTAGTCTCATCTGCAAATTTACTCACCCACCCTTCTGCGCCTTCCTCTAGGTCATTGATAAAAATGACACACAGCAACGGCCCCAGAACAGATCCTTGTGGTACTCCACTTGTAACTGAACTCCATTCTGAACATTTCCCATCAACCACCACCCTTTGTCTTCTTTCAGCTAGCCAATTTCTGATCCACATCTCTAAATCACCCTCAATCCCCAGCCTCCGTATTTTCTGCAATAGCCTACCGTGGGGAACCTTATCAAACGCTTTGCTGAAATCCATATACACCACATCAACTGCTCTACCCTCGTCTACCTGTTCAGTCACCTTCTCAAAGAACTCGAAAAGGTTTGTGAGGCATGACCTACCCTTCACAAAGCCATGCTGACTATCCCTGATCATATTATTCCTATCTAGATGATTATAAATCTTGTCTCTTATAATCCCCTCCAAGATTTTACCCACTACAGACGTGAGGCTCACCGGTCTATAGTTGCCGGGGTTGTCTCTGCTCCCCTTTTTGAACAAAGGGACCACATTTGCTATCCTCCAGTCCTCTGGCACTATTCCTGTAGCCAATGATGACATAAAAATCAAAGCCAAAGGTCCAGCAATCTCTTCCCTGGCCTCCCTGAGAATCCTAGGATAAATCCCATCAGGACCCGGGGACTTATCTATTTTCAGCCTGTCCAGAATTGCCAACACCTCTTCCCTACATACCTCAATGCCATCTATTCTATTAGCCTGGGTCTCAGCATTCTCCTCCACAACATTATCTTTTTCCTGAGTGAATACTGACAAACAATATTCATTTAGTATCTCGCCTATCTCTTCAGACTCCACACACAACTTCCCATCACTGTCATTGACTGGTCCTACTCTTTCCCTAGTCATTCGCTTATTCCTGACATACCTATAGAAAGCTTTTGGGTTTTCCTTGATCCTACCTGCCAAATACTTCTCATGTCCCCTCCTTGCTCGTCTTAGCTCTCTCTTGAGATCCTTCCTCGCTACCTTGTAACTATCCATCGCCCCAACTGAAACTTCACACCTCATCTTCACATAGGCCTCCTTCTTCCTCTTAACAAGAGATTCCACTTCTTTGGTAAACCACGATTCCCTCGCTCTACGCCTTCCCCCCTGCCTGACCGGTACATACTTATCAAGAACACACAGTAGCTGATCCTTGAACAAGCTCCACTTATCCAGTGTGCCCAACACTTGCAGCTTACTTCTCCACCTTATCCCCCCCAAGTCACGTCTAATGGCATCAGAATTGCCCTTCCCCCAGCTATATCTCTTGCCCTGCGGTGTATACTTATCCCTTTCCATCATTACCGTAAACGTCACCGAATTGTGGTCACTGTCCCCAAAGTGCTCTCCTACCTCCAAATCCAACACCTGGCCTGGTTCATTACCCAAAACCAAATCCAACGTGGCCTCGCCTCTTGTTGGCCTGTCAACATATTGTGTCAGGAAACCCTCCTGCACACACTGTACAAAAAACGACCCATCTAATGTACTCGAACTATATCTTTTCCAGTCAATATTTGGAAAGTTAAAGTCTCCGATAATAACTACCCTGTTACTTTCTCTCTTATCCAGGATCATCCTCGCCATCCTTTCCTCTACATCACTAGAACTATTTGGAGGCCTATAGAAGACTCCCAACAATGTGACCTCTCCTTTCATGTTTCTAACCTCAGCCCATACTACCTCGGAAGATGAGTCCCCATCTAGCATCCTCTCTGCCACCGTAATACTGCTCTTGACTAGCAGTGCCACACCTCCCCCTCTTTTGCCACCTTCTCTGAGCTTGCTAAAACACCTAAACCCCGGAACCTGCAACATCCATTCCTGTCCCTGCTCTATCCATGTCTCCGAAATGGCCACAACATCGAAGTCCCAGGTACCAACCCATGCTGCCTGTTCCCCTACCTTATTTCGTATACTCCTGGCATTGAAGTAGACACACTTCAAACCACCTACCTGAACACTGGCCCCCGCCTGCGACGTCAAACCTGTGCTCCTGACCTCTATACTCTCATTCTCCCTTACCCTAAAACTACAATCCAGGTTCCCATGCCCCTGCTGCATTAGTTTAAACCCCCCCAAAGAGCACTAACAAATCTCCCCCCCCAGGATATTTGTGCCCCTCAGGTTCAGATGTAGACCATCCTGTCTGTAGAGGTCCCACCTTCCCCAGAAAGAGCCCCAGTTATCCAGAAATCTGAATCCCTCCCGCCTGCACCATCCCTGTAGCCACGTGTTGAATTGCTCTCTCTCCCTATTCCTCATCTCACTATCACGTGGCACGGGCAACAACCCAGAGATAACAACTCTGTTTGTTCTAGTTCTGAGCTTCCATCCTAGCTCCCTGAAAGCCTGCCTGACATCCTTGTCCCCTTTCCTACCTATGTCATTAGTGCCAATGTGGACCACGACTTGGGGCTGCTCCCCCTCCCCCCTAAGGACCCGGAAAACACGATCCGAGACATCACGTACCCTTGAACCTGGGAGGCAACATACCAAACGTGAGTCTCTCACGCTCCCACAAAATCTCCTATCTGTGCCCCTGACTATCGAGTCCCCAATTACTAATGCTCTGCTCCTCTCCCCCCTTCCCTTCTGAGCAACAGGGACAGACTCCGTGCCAGAGGCCCGTACCCCATGGCTTCCCTCTGGTAAGTCCCCCCCCCACAAGTATCCAAAGCGGTATACTTGTTTCTCAGGGGAACGACCGCAGGAGATCCCTGCACTGACTGCTTCTTCCCAGTCCCTCTTACAGTTACCCATCTATCTCCAATCTTTGGTGTAACTAATTCCCTGAAGCTGCTATCTATGACCCCCGCTGCCTCCCGAATGATCCGAAGTTCTTCCAACTCCAGCTCCAGTTCCCTAACTCGGCCTTGGAGGAGCTGGAGATGGCAGCACTTCCTGCAGGTAAAATCAGCAGGGACACTAATGGCATCCCTCACCTCAAACATCCTGCAGGAGGAACATTGCACTCCCTTCCCTGCCATCCCTCTAACTTTCTACCAAGATCTGGCTAACAACTAAATTAAATTAAAAAAAAATAATAATAATAATAAAATATGGTACTTACCTCACACCAATGGGTTTTATTATTAGGTTAGAGGAGGAGGGCGGGTGGGAGACACTACACGTGTAGTGTCACGGGTTTCCTCTCCACCAGAATTTATTGGTGAGTGTCTTCCCAGAAGTCCGCGGGTCGAACTTCCTGTTCCCGCCTTAAAAACTAAAGTTTAAAAAAAAACAGCAAAGAGGGACCGAAAACGGGACCAGGTAAGTGTTTACCGCTGAAATTGACTAGCCTGCTCCTGTGAAGGTCTCCCAGAAATCATTAGCGCACCGCTCCCGCTGAAATCGACTGGCCTGCTCCTGCAAAGACAAGTGTTTTTAAAGGAGAGACTTACCACCCAGAAATCACTTCCGCACTGCTCCCGCTGAAATTGACTAACCTGCTCCGCTCCCGCTGAAATCGACTGGCCTGCTCCTGCAAAGACAAGTGCTTTTAAAGGAGAGACTTACCTCCCAGAAATCACTTCCGCACTGCTCCCGCTGAAATTGACTAACCTGCTCCGCTCCTGCTGAAATCTATGGAATTCCTTGCCCAGTGAAGCAGTAGAGGTTCCTTCATTAAATGTTTTAAGATAAATATAGATAGTTTTTTGAAGAATAAAGGGATTAAGGGTTATGGTGTTCAGGCCAGAAAGTGGAGCTGAGTCCACAAAAGATCAGCCATGATCTCATTGAATGGTGGAGCAGGCTCGAGGGGCCAGATGGCCTACTCCTGCTCCTAGTTCTTATGTTCTTAATTGCAGAAGGTTTAACACCTGCCCCTTTACCCCCTCCCTGCTCACTGTCCCAGGGCCTAAACACTCTGTTAAAGTGAGGCAGCGCTTCATGTGCACTTCCTTCAATCTGATCTACTCTACACTGTAGAGACTAAACGCAGACTGGGTGACCACTTTGCAGAACACCTTTGGTCTGCCCGCAAGCAGCACCCAGGCCTTCCTGTCACTTGTCATTTCAACTTATTTACCTGGTCTCATGTCCACATGTCCATCCTTGGCCTGTTGCAAAGTTCTAGTGAAGCCCAGTGCAAGCTGGAGGAACAGCACCCCATCTTCCGATTAGGCACTTCCAGACTTAACATTGATTCAACAACTTCAGACTGTGAACTCTCTCCTCCATCTTCACCCCATTTTTATTTATATAAATTTATTTTCATTTCTGCCATTGATTTGTTTCCCCCACCATTGTCCCCCCCACCCCACCCCACTTCGGCCATGTGTTCCCTGTTCCTACTTGCCCTTTGACACACTGCTCATCTTTGTTCTGGCATTAACACATTCTAATCTCTTTATATGCCGCTATCAGTATCCTTCTTAGCCTTAATCACCCTTATTTATAGTCTTTTTGTCTTTCTGTCGATGACATCTTTGTCAATCTGAACGTATCACTGGCCCTCTATCCAGCCCCCAACAACATCTGCCTCTATTTCCAGTTCCCTCCAGCTTTGATGAAGAGTCATCCAGAATCAAAACGTTAGCTCACTTCTCTCTCCACAGCTGCTGCCAGATCTGATGAGATTTTGCAGTATTTTCTGTTTTTGTTTCAGATTCCAGCATCCGTAGTAATTTGCTTTTATATTTGCTTTTATCCTAATGTATCCATGTGGTTTAATCCCCTGAAGTGACTTTTTGATTGACAAATAGCTTCAAACAAGCGGTTTACCACCACCTGGTGCAACCAAGCAGATACACCTGAGAAACTGAACATTACCATTGGTTTGTGAACATATCATTTGTTTTTAACATGGTACCTACGGGAACATCGGTTCCAAATTACAATGTTTCGACTTACAATGCCGTTTTCAGGAACCAAATGTGTCAGGAATTTGGGCACTGCCTGTATTTCACTCAATGTAAAATCAAAGGGAGAAAATTAAATAAATGATACAAAAGATGATCAAAAAGGTCGGTATAGAAAATAGATAAGGAAAAATGAAAAAGGAAAACACTTTTTAAAACTTCAACAATAAATAAAACAGAAAGGAATGAGACTCCACAGTTGTTAAATTAAATTTCCTTACTAGTGAAGATACTTAGTGGCAATTAAGACTGAACATACAATTCATATTTTTATTTAAATCTGAATGTACCAACCCAGACATTTACTGACATGTTTAGTATATAACTAATGGTTGAGAACCACAGTTCTACATTTTCAAGTGTTTCAGAGCCAAGTCCATTGGCAAGGTAATGAAAATTATGTCAGAGTATGCTCGATTTAACAGCTGTTTTCAGATTCACTTGCACTTGTACAAACTCTGGTGGCTGACCAATTTATTTCATAATAATGGAGCTATTATATAACCACAAAACACAGGCCACATTTATGATGAGATGCAATCATTAGCTTATCTTGTGGTAGATTTGTGGAAATCGCTACCCCATAGTGCAGTGGAATCTGAGTTATTAAATGGTTTCAAGAAAGAGATAGATATATTTTTGATTTTAAAAAACGGGTTAAAGGGATATGGGGAACAGGTAGGGAGGTGGTTTGGAGACCAGGAAGAGATCAGCCATGATCTGATTGAATGGTGGAGCAGGCTCGATGGGCTGAATTGCCTACTTCTGCTCCTAATTCCTATGTCGCTGTATGAAGAGGGGGGCACCAGACCTGGGGCTGTTATACAGGGAACAAGGACAGGAGCTGTTGCTTTGAGAATTTTCTACCTCCCAAGCAGCCGCGACAAACTTTGGGAGAGAAAAGGTAATAAAAAAACATGAAAGTTTCATAGGTAAATTATAGATTGCGATGAGGGGATAAGATCAACCTTTGAATCATAATTCTTTGCATTGTAGAAACCTAATGACTAGGAACGTATACCACTTGCAAAGTCTAGAATTCACATTCAGCCTTTGATTAGGCGCTTCTCAGCTGCAGCATCATGAACTGCAAATTCAAAATATTAAATTAGAGGATGAGTTAAGAAGAACCAAATGTCTTCTTCATTTCTTTCTTTTTCCAATTAAGGGGCAATTTAGTGTGGCCAATCCACATACTCTACACATCTTTGGGTTGTGGGGGTGAGACCCATACAGACACGGGGAGAAGGTGCAAACTCCACACGGACAGTGACCTGGTGCCAGGATTCGAACCTGGGTCCTCGGTGCCGTGAGGCAGCAGTGCTAACCACTGCGCAACCGTGCCGACCCGTCTTCCTCATCACTGTGCACTTTTGTGATTCGCTAGATCACAAACAACTACTGCAACAAATAATAGGAAAAACTTGCACAAATGGATTGGTTCAGACAGGATATGGCTCCCTTACAACCTCTCTGATTGGTTCAACTAAACTCCAGTTCCATCTACGAGCTGAACTAATTGCTTCATACCGATAACCTACACCTTCTATATCACAAAAGGCTTTTACATGTTGCTGGCAAGCTGATGTGTAGGCTGAAACAGTGACTATCAGTTGAAATGTATTCTCCTGGGCGGCACGGTGGTGTAGCGGTTAGCACTGCTGCCTACAGTGCTGAGGACCAGAGTTCGATCCGGGTCACTGTCTGTGTGAAGTTTGCACATTCTCCTCATGTCTGCGTGGGTTTCACCCCCCAAATACCAAAGATGTGCATGTTAGGTAGACTGGCCATCTTAATCTGGACCTCAATTGGAAAAAAATAATTGGGTACTCTCAATTTATTTTTAAAAAAGAAATCTATTTTTACAAGAGACCACTTCCGCCTACCCATTTAAGGCTTGCAGTTTATGAACACAAAATAACAGACGCAGATCTTGAAGCAAAGATAATCTGGGGATAATAAGATCCGTCTGTGTGACATGCTGAAATGGAACATTGTATGAGATCATTAATTCAGTAACTGCATTAGATAAAAGCACCAAAGTAGACAAAACAATGTTGAACTGTATTTACATACATGTTTTGCACATGGCCCTCTAATGTAATGATCGTAGTTCATAGAAATACAACAGTGAAAGGGTGAAATAATTAAAGGGAACTAATCCTTATCGATTTTCGAACTTGCTCTGGGGATTAAGTAAATAAAAATGCAACCATCTCATCTCATAGACTCTGTAAATTAAGTCAAGTTTCAGTCTCAGAGTGATTAAATCTAGAACACAATCGGGGGCAATGTTCATTACTTTTTCTTTTCCATACAGGTTCTCATGATTCTTATATATTTTAAAGGCTATACTATGTCAGGATTTTCTCATCTTTATGCAGCAGAACATTGCTGATGGGTTAGCCATAACTAGAGCGGTTAGTAGGTGGCAAAATTGAATACCCCCTGAAAACAGGCATATGGATCAGGATGTGCAATTAAACCTTGTCCATGGGGGGAGGGGAGGGGGGGGGGATATTAACCTGCAGAATCCTTCCAACACATTAATAGCAAGTGGTAAGGGCATGGGAGACTCCCGGTCAGTCATGCTTGAAGGGGAGTGGTGCACCTATAAGCCTCTGTCAACAGGCCAACAACATTTTTGCCAGAGACACAGAATCATTAGAATTAGAATTAATCATTAATTCAATTATAAATGAAACAATTAAAAATGCAGGAAAAAGATAAACAGTACTGAAGAAATTGGAAACAGAAAAAATGGAGAAAGAGATCGCTTTTCAAAAGGAAATGGAAAAGAGGAAGCTTGAGGTAGAAATGGAAATATTGGCAACGGAAGAAAGGGACTTCAAGAACCTTAGTTAGACCACACTTGGAGTATAGTGTTCAATTCTGGTCGCCACACTACCAGAAGGATGTGGAGGCTTTAGAGAGGGTGCAGAAGAGATTTACCAGAATGTTGCCTGGTATGGAGGGCATTAGCTATGAGGAGCGGTTGAATAAGCTCGGTTTGTTCTCACTGGAACGAAGGAGGTTGAGGGGAGACCTGATAGAAGTATACAAAATTATGAGGGGCATAGACAGAGTGGAGAGTCAGAGGCTTTTCCCCAGGGTAGAGGGGTCAATTACTAGGGGGCATAGGTTTAAGGTGAAAGGGGCAAGGTTTAGAGTAGATGTACGAGGCAAGTTTTTTACGCAGAGGGTAGTGGGTGCCTGGAACTCGCTACCGGAGGAGGTAATGGAAGCAGGGACGATAGGGACATTTAAGGGGCATCTTGACAAATATATGAATAGGATGGGAATAGAAGGATACGGACCCAGGAAGTGTAGAAGATTGTAGTTTAGTCGGGCAGCATGGTCGGCACGGGCTTGGAGGGCCGAAGGGCCTGTTCCTGTGCTGTACATTTCTTTGTTCTTTGTTGTTCTTTGGGACAAGGGAAAAAAGTGATCGGCAATGGCAGAAGCAAAGGAAAAAGAAAGAGAATTTGAACGTTGGAAACTGGAACTACAAAGAGGACATCAGCGGAAAATATTAGAGTTAAAGGCAAAAGCTCAGGAAGGTCTAAAGGAAGGCAAACTATTTCCTAGTCGAAAGTTTAGCAGGGATATGTTTAAAAAAATTCAAGCACTGCCAAGATTTGATGAGAAAAATGTAGAAGCTCTTTTTTTAAATCTCATTTGAGAAAGTGGCTAAACAATTGAATTGGCCAAAGGCCATTTGGTTGGTTCAAACAAAGTTTGTAGGTAGAGTTAGTGATGTGTTTGTATCATTCTCAGAGGAGGTATTTAGGGTTTACGAAGAGGTGATAAAAACCATATTAAGTGCCTATGAACTAGTACCTACAGATAGAAATTTAGTAATCTAATGGAAGAACCACGTCAGACATATATAGAATTCAAACAAATTAAACAAAATAATTTTGGTAGGTGGATAAGGGCATTAAAAATAGACCAAACAAATGACGCTCTTCGGGAAATTATTATTTGGGGGGAATTCAAAGATTTACTTCCCGCAGTGGTGAGAACTCATGTGAAAGAGCAAAGAGTTAAAATTGCTAAATAGGCAGCCAAAATGGCAGATGATTTTGAATTAGTTCATAAAGCAGAGTCTGGTTTTCAATGTCAATTTCAATCTGAGAAGGATAGAAACTGGGGAAATGAGAAATTCACAGATGCTCAAGGTAAAGGAGGTCTAATTGCCAATGGGAATGAGAGTGTGCCTCATTTTAAAAAGGAAACTTAAGATAGTAGAAGTGAGATAAGAAAACATAAGTGTTTTCATTGTAATAAAGTTGGACATGTGAAGTGGCAGTCTTGGTGGCTTAAGAAAAATATCAGGAAGGCAGATGTGAAAATAAGATAAGCCAGTGGGGTTTACTAAAGTGGGAAAGAAAAGCCATTGTTCCAGTGGACGTGGTGAAACAGAGTGTACAATCAGTTCAGAGATTCGTAGATAAGCAGGTGCCAGACCGTTTTAAGGATTTTATTTGTGAGGGTAAGGTGTATTCATGTGTACAAGTTGGAGTAGGGTTGGAGTGGGTAAAAAGATTATGATCTGAAGGGATACATGAGGGTGAGCTGTGAGGATGGTACAGAGATGCTTTAGCAGGATATGGACAGGCTGAGTGATTGGGTATATGCATAGCGGATGCAGTATGATGTGTATAAATATCGCAAAATATCACAAAAATATGAAGGCAGATTATTACTTGAATGGGTGTAAATTGTGAGAGGTGGATACTCAGCGAGACCTTGCTGTCCGTGTGCATCAGTTGCTGAAAGAAAGCAAATGTTATGTTGGCTTTCATAGCGAGAGTATTTGCTTTTGGGAATTTGGAAGTTTTACTGCAATTGTATCGGGCATTGGTGTGTGGAGTGTGTCGTTTTGGTGTCTGTCATGATATTCAAACACACACATCATGATAGACACACCAACAGACAAATCAGAACACACAACACCACAACCAATGACAGAAAGATATAAAAGCACAGACACGACCCCCGGTGGTGAGTATTAGCTGCAGAGGAGAACCAGGACACATCTATTGCCAAACACACTCAGGGAGACAGCACGTGCAGAGTATCCAGAACGAACTGTATTATAAGAGTTATAATAAAATAGAGTTGTACCACATACAACTGTGTTGGCTCATCTGTGCACCAGCGCACCCAACACCACATGGTACAGGAGTGGATCGATACCTGCCGGCATACCTCAGTGTACACAGACAACCAGCAGTGCCCTACGCACAAGCCGATGATTCCGACCTTGAATACTTCGATGACGATCTTTACAGTGTTTCCGGACCTCGCGAGCTCAATGATAGCTCCGTGGTCCTATATGACTATGACTCGGACGAACCTTTCGTGTTGCACATTGGCGGCCCCCACATTGAATCCGACGCAGATGCGGATTCATTTTTCGGATTTGAGGATCTTCAATCCAGCAGATATGACGTTCCAACTTATCAGTACCGGATGATGCTGCAGCCTGACATTAACAGACAGGGAGCGGTGCAAGCACACGGAGAGTGCCCTGCTGCCACACAGAGCGTGGTCCACGTCCCGCTCAACATTCCCGACTCTATGAAAGAAGACATGCAAGACTCCAGAGTGCAGTCCTCGCATGAACCAGAAGTGACTCCAGTGTCACAAGCTTCCACAGCAAGCTCGTGGACAGACTCCACAATTGCAGAAATGCAAGACTCCAGAGCGCAGTCCTTGCACGAACAAGAAGTGACTCCAGTGTCACAAGCCTCCACAGAGAGCTCGTGGACAGCCTCCACGATAGAAGCAACGCAAGACTCCAGAGCGCAGTCCTTGCACGAACAAGAAGTGACTCCAGTGTCACAAGCCTCCACAGAGAGCTCGTGGACAGCCTCCACGATAGAAGCAACGCAAGACTCCAGAGCGCAGTCCTTGCACGAACAAGAAGTGACTCCAGTGTCACAAGCCTCCACAGAGAGCTCGTGGACGGACTCCACGATGGAAGGAACGCAAGACTCCAGAGCGCAGTCCTTGCAGGAACAAGACCATGAGGGTCTAGCAACCTCTCCTGACCAACCAGCGGCAGACGATGCAAGTCTGCCATGCTCACGTGAACAGCAAGAAGGCTATAACAGCCTACCATGCTCCACTACACAGCAGCATGAACATGACGGTCTCTCATGCTACAATGAAGGGCACAGCGCTGAAGACTGTTCAAGCCCAACTGAAGACAAGCCAAAGGAATCGCCTCGTCCAAGCCCGAAGAAAAAAGGTTTATGCGCTGACCTTCAGGATCATTATAGCCGAACAGAGATTAATAATGCTGCACGGCCACAGAAGGATGCTGAGGATTTGCTAACGAAATTAATTGAATGTTTAACTTGCAAGGAGCAGACTGAGAATTGCCAGTGTTTTAGTACGGATCGAAAAAATGGACAAGACATTGATCCTCAGGTAATGGAAATAACACAACCTGAATCATATCTACAGCAGGGACAAATGTCTCCCTTCAACACAACACCGCAAAATCCCAACTTCGGAGACCAGCACTTAGTCAGTAATGACTCTTCGAACCTTGAGGGGAACATTAATTGCATTGAACCTATACACGCTCCACTGATTATTGAGCAGAACATTGGAGCAAGAATCCTGAGGACACCGACATCGAGTAGCCAGATAACGAATTTAAAACCCACAGCAGTGTCAAGTGAACCAAGTGTGCTTTCCACTAATGGTGAAGATGCAGATAAGGTCGACCCGATTATCCATTGTACCACACTAACCCCAGTGATTAAGCAGTTATGTATGGGGAGTATAAGGTGGGCAATTGAGAACAGTAAAAGAGAGACTGTGACCATGCCAGTCCCAGCAAAATCAGACCCAGAGACCATGAAGGCATGTACATTAGACAAAGATACACATGAGGCACCTGAGAAGAAAAGTGAAACGGAATGTTCTTTGGAAAATAGTACAAAGTCGATAGAAACATTGGATCCTATATTCGAGACCATACCTATGGGAGAATTTGGGGGTAATAAACAAGGTTCTGCAATGTCTGGGGGAAGATTTAAAATTCCAAAGAAGAAAAGCCCAAATGAAGGACAACGGCAAGACAATGACAGTCCACCGACATGGTGTGCACCACCAGATGAAAACTCTGACAATTTACCCAACCCTAGTGAACAGCAAGCTGCTAATGACGATCTATCCACGGGATGTGAGACGAGTGACGACAGCATCCCACTTCCCATGCAAAAGGTGCAAGGTGACAGACCTCGCCTCGTGCGTACCGAGGCACTCGACGATCACGGTGGGACCACTGACGACTGCGGTGGCAGCGCACCGCTTCCACCCTCGATGGCTCGACCCTCTCCACTGGTTCGTGCATTCCTGCATGTTCCGACTCCAGAAGTGCAGCTTCAGGGAATCTCGGCTGCCTCCAGTGAACCTGTTGGGACTCCGGACGGGGGGCATCGACGGAAGGCAGACCGGACTCCAGATGGGGAGCAGCCAAGCGCCGACTCTGATTCGCGCACGCCAGACCTTGCTCCGGACGGGCGGTGTCGCGGCCTCGGTGATGGCACGCTCAGGGTGACGGCGGATGCCACGGCGACAGGGAATGGATCGCGTGGCAGTCCCACTGGGTCGGCAGTGGCAACCAGCACTGGCGGTCCAAGATGGACACACCAATTCGCGCCATCGGCAGACGTTGATGCGAGCAACAATTCTCTCTCCAAGGCGACATGCTTCGACGTTTCTCTGCGGAGTCGCCCTTCCGGCACAGCAGGTGGCCGGAACCAGCGTACACGGTCTCGGCCAACTTCCACATCTGGCACAGTCATCGCCTTGCATGATATTAGTGATGGTGCTACTTCGATGGCAACGACCCATCGGCTACAAGATGCCGTCCACCACAAACATAAAAAGAAAAAGACTCCACCTTGTTCCTGGCATGCAGGGCGGATGGATTGGTGCGTAGGCGCAATCAGCGAGCTTTGCGCCGCCTTCCACGCTCGCAACTGAACCGTACGCACACGCCGGATCCTCCACTGGTTCCCAAGGATGACTTCGTGGAGATGCCACGGATCATGCCCCTTCCATCGCCACCAGAACCAAATCTCCACAGCTGAACCGGCTTGAGGACCAGCCCATTCTTGAGGCGGTCACCCATTAGACTGGACTTATAACGCTGTTCATACGTTCAAAAAGTCAAACACTTCTGTATTATAACCTGTTGTTGTTTATTGTTCCAGATATCGTCTGACCAGACCAATGTTCAAGTTTTTTTTTTCTCTCGCATCCAAGTTTTGTTATGGTACAACCTTGTTAGTGTGACGCACCCGACATCGCCCCATGTAAATAGTTACGTCATATACACACGCTGTACATAACACACACACACACTCTTCGATGCACTCACGACACAATTATATTTATAACCACGTAGGCACATATCTTTGTAAAAAGGGGGGATGTCATGATATTCAAACACACACATCATGATAGATACACCAACAGACAAATCAGAACACACAACACCACAACCAATGACAGAAAGATATAAAAGCACAGACACGACCCCCGGTGGTGAGTATTAGCTGCAGAGGAGAACCAGGACACATCTATTGCCAAACACACTCAGGGAGACAGCACGTGCAGAGTATCCAGAACGAACTGTATTATAAGAGTTATAATAAAATAGAGTTGTACCACATACAACTGTGTTGGTTCATCTGTGCACCAGAGCACCCAACACCACAGTGTCCTGATCTGAAGAAGGATGTTCTTGCTATGGAGGAAGTGCAGCGAATGTTTAGCAGGCTGATTCCTGGGATGGTGGGATTGTCATGAGACTAAATTGGTTAGGATCATATTTACTGGAGTTTAAAAGAGTGAAAGGGGATCTCACAGAAACTTTCAACATTCTAACCATATGAGACAGGGCACATTCAGAAAGAATGTTCCCGATAGTAGGGGAGTCCAGAACTAGAGGTCATAGTTTAAGGATAAGGGGTAAACATTTTAGGACTGAGGTGAGGAGAAATGTCTTCACCCAGAAAGTGGTGAATCTGTCGAATTCGTTACCAAAGAAAGTAATTGAGGGCAAAATGTGCGATTTCAAGAAGGAGGTAGATACAACTCTTGGGGCTAAAGGAATCAAGGGATATGGGGGGGCGGGGGAGGCTGGATCAGGGCATTGAAGTTAATGATCAAACATCATTATAATGAATGGATTAGGCTCGACGGGCCGAATGGCCTCTTCCTGTTTCAATTTTCTATGTATGTCATCCTTACCTTCCTCAATCTCTCTTTCTGAAAGTGGAGTATTCAAGACATTTCTATACAGCAGGTATTCCTGAGTGCGAACTGTATTTTAAAGTGGATTGGGGCTTGAAATGGTTTTGTTGTTTGAGTCAGCAGTTAAGGGTTATTGTGTCACTATACTGATTAACATTGTTTAAGGGGTAACTGTAAGATATGGGGCGAAATTCTCCGGAAACGGCGTGATGTCCGCCGATTGGCGCCCAAAACGGCGCAAATCAGTCGGGCATCGCGCCGCCCCAAAGGTGCGGAATGCTGCGCATCTTTGGGGGCCGAGCCCCAACCTTAAGGGGCTAGGTCCACGCCGGACTAATTTCCGCACCGCCAGCTGGCGGGAAAGGCCTTTGGTGCCCCGCCAGCTGGTGCGGAAATGACATCTCCGGGCGGCGCATGCGCGGGGGCGTCAGCGGCCGCTGACGGCATTCTCGCGCATGCGCAGTGGAGGGAGTCTCTTCCGCCTCCGGAGACCGTGGCGGAGGCGGAAGGGAAAGAGTGCCCCCACGGCACAGGCCCGCCCGCGGATCGGTGGGCTCCGATCGCGGGCCAGACCACCATGGGGGCACCCCCCAGGGCCAGGTCGCCCCGTGCCCCCCCCCAGGACCCCGGAGCCCGCCCGCCCCGCCTTGTCCCGCCGGTAAGGTAGGTGGTTTAATCTACGCTGGCGGGACAGGCATTTTAGCGGCGGGACTTCGGCCCATCCGGGCAACCGGCGGGGGCGGGATTCACGCCAGCCCCCGGCGATTCTCCGACCCGGCGGGGGGGCCAGAGAATTTCGCCCATGTTCTTGTGCAACATTAAAGATACTTTAATACGGGTGGCATGGTGGTTAACACTGCTGCCTCACTGCTGCGCCAAGGACCCGGGTTCTATCCTGACCCCGGGTGACTGTCCATATGGAGTTTGTACATTCTCGTGGTGTCTGTGTGGGTCTCACCCCCACAACCCAAAAGATGTGCAGGGTAGGTACATTGTCCCTGTTAAATTGCCCCTTAATTGGAAAAGAAAAAAGTTAATATCTTCACTACCTCCATCAACCTTTCTTATCACTTAGTTAATCAAAGATTTAATCAAATTTGTGAGGCAAGTCCTTCCTTTAACAAATTCATGCTGACCATCCCTGACTAGTCCATTTATTTCTACGTGACAATTAATCCTATCTCTCAGGATTGATTCTACTAATTTGCCCACCATTGACAAAAGGCGATGGTCTTGTTTGTCTTGTTTGGTCTTAATTGTTTGGTAATTTCTTTGATCCCTTTTGCATTTCTCCAGTCTTCCTGTACTTCCACCCCCATGTGTCCAGTGAGGATTGGAAAACCATCCTCAGTGCATCTGCTATCTCCTCTCTGACCTCCTTCAGCAGCCTCAGAAACAATCCATCTGGCCCTGGCGACTTATCAACTTTCAACGATTCCAATCCTTCGAGTACTTCTTCTCTCTTTATGATTATCCCATCCAGTACCTCACAGTGTTCCTCCTGGACTATTATATCTGCATCAGCCCTTTCCTTTGTAAACACGGAGACATAATATTAATTTGAGACCCCTCCCACAGCCTCTGCATCCACATATATGTTCCTTCTTCATCTCTGATAGGTCCCACTTTTTACTTAACTAAACTTTTCCCATGAATATATTGGTGAAACATCTTTGGGTTTTCTTTAGCTTACTTGCTAATCTTATCTCATGCCCTCTCTTTGATTTCCTTATTTCCTTTTTTACTTAGTGTCTGTACTTTCTATAATCGTCTCGGCTATCTGCAGTACTTAGTTCTTTGTGCCTATTGTACACTTTATTTTTCTGTTTGACATTCCCTGCATTCCTCTAGACAACCAGTGTGAGTGTGTGCGGGTGAGGTTGAGCATTTAGATTTGGCAGTGTCACTCTTATTTTTGGAGTGAACATGGTTATTTTTGCACATTTAGAATCTTGCCTTTTTAGTGCTTCCCACTGCTTTTTCATTGATTTATTCCCCAGCAGTGTTGTCCAATCAACTCAGCCAAGACCTTTTTTGTTCCTGAAAAATTTGCCGTTCCCCAGTTCAAAACTTTTACTCCTGCTTTATCTCTGTCATTTCCCATGGTAATACTGAGTGTAACTGACTTGTGGTCGCTACCCCCGATATGGGGTGGGATTCTCCGCCAGTTTGATTCTCCATTTTGCCGGCGCCTGTGGGTTTGCCGACGGCGTGGGGCTGCCCCACAATGGGAAACGCAATTGACCGGCTGGCTTAATAGAGAATCCCGCCGGCGGGTTGGAGCAGAAATGTGGCATGGCGGCGTGGAGAATCCTGCCTCCGGTCATCATCTGTCTCTTCACCCATTTGCCCTTCTTCATTCCCCAAGACTAAGTCATAGAGTCATGGATGTTTATAGCATGGAAACAGGCCCTTCGGCCCAGCTTGTCCATGCCGTCCAGTTTCTATCACTAAGCTTGTCCCACTTACCCGCATTTGGCCCATATCCCTGCCCATGTTACTGTTTTTTAAAGGATAAAATTGTATCCACCTCTACCACTGCCTCTGGCAGCCCATTCCAGATGCTCACCACCCTCTGTGTGAAGGAATTTCCCCTCCGGTCTCTTTTCTGCCTTTCTCCTCTCAACTTAAACCTATGCCCTCTAGTTCTAGACTCCTCTACCTTTGGGAAAAGATGTTGACTATCTACCTTATCTATGCTCCTCATTATTTTATAGACCTCTATAAGATCACCTCTAAGCCTCCTACGCTCCAGGGAAACATGTCCCAGCCTATCCAGCCTCTCCTTATGACTCAGACCATCAAGTCTTGGTAGAATCCTAGTAAATCTCCTCTGTACTCTTTCTAGTTTAACAATGTTCTTCTTATAATAAAGTGACCAGAACTGAACACAGTATTCCATGTGTGGTCTTACCAAAGTTTTGTACAACTTCAACAAGACGTTCCAACTCCTGTATTCAATATTCTGACCAATAAAACCTAATATGCTGAATGCCTTCTTCACCACCCTGTCCACCTGCGACTCCATCTTCAAGGAGCTATGAACCTATATTCCTAGATCCGTGTACCGCAGGGATCAGTTCTGGGTCCTCTGCTGTTTGTGATTTTCATTAATGACTTGGATGAGGGAGTTGAAGGGTGGGTCAGTAAATTTGCAGATGATACGAAGATTGGTGGAGTTGTGGATAGTGAGGACGGCTGTTGTCGGCTGCAAAGAGACATAGATAGGATGCAGAGCTGGGCTGAGAAGTGGCAGATGGAGTTTAACCCTGAAAAGTGTGAGGTTGTCCATTTTGGAAGGACAAATATGAATGCGGTATACAGGGTTAACGGTAGAGTTCTTGGCAATGTGGAGGAGCAGAGAGATCTTGGGGTCTATGTTCATACATCTTTGAAAGTTGCCACTCAAGTGGATAGAGCTGTGAAGAAGGCCTATGGTGTGCTAGCGTTCATTAACAGAGGGATTGAATTTAAGAGCCGTGAGGTGATGATGCAGCTGTACAAAACTTTGGTAAGGCCACATTTGGAGTACTGTGTACAGTTCTGGTCACCTCATTTTAGGAAGGATGTGGAAGCTTTGGAAAAGGTGCAAAGGAGATTTACCAGGATGTTGCCTGGAATGGAGAGTAGGTCTTACGAGGAAAGGTTGAGGGTGCTAGGCCTTTTCTCATTAGAACGGAGAAGGATGAGGAGGAACTTGATAGAGGTTTATAAGATGATCAGGGGAATAGATAGAGTAGAAAGTCAGAGACTTTTTCCCCAGGTGGAACAAACCATTACAAGGGGACATAAATTTAAGGTGAATGGTGAAAGATATAGAGGGGATGTCAGAGGTAGGTTCTTTACCCAGAGAGTAGTGGGGGCATGGAATGCACTGCCTGTGGAAGTAGTTGAGTCAGAAACATTAGGGACCTTCATGCAGCTATTGGATAGGTACATGGATTACGGTAGAATTATATAGTGTAGATTAATTTGTTCTTAAGGGCAGCACGGTAGCATTGTGGATAGCACAATTGCTTCACAGCTCCAGGGTCCCAGGTTCGATTCCGGCTTGGGTCACTGTCTGTGCAGAGTGTGCACATCCTCCCCGTGTGTGCGTGGGTTTCCTCCGGGTGCTCCGGTTTCCTCCCACAGTCCAAAGATGTGCAGGTTAGGTGGATTGGCCATGATAAATTGCCCTTAGTGTCCAAAATTGCCCTTAGTGTTGGGTGGAGGTGTTGACCTTGGGTAGGGTGCTCTTTCCATGAGCTGGTGCAGACTCAATGGGCCGAATGGCCTCCTTCTGCACTGTAAATTCAATGATAATCTATGATTAATCTAGGACATAGGTTCGGCACAACATTGTGGGCCGAAGGGCCTGTTCTGTGCTGTATTTTTCTATGTTCTATGTTCTACGTTCTATCTCTTTGTTCTGTAACTGTCCCCAACTCCCTCCCATTAACTGAATAGGTCTTGCCCTGATTTGATCTACCAAAATGCATCACCTCACATTTATCAAAATTAAACTCCATCTGCTATTTATCGGCCCACTGGCCCAATTGGTCAAGATCTTGTTGCAATCTTACATAACCTTCTTCACTATCCACTATGCCACCAATCTTGGTGTCATCTGCAAACTTATAAACCATGCCTCCTACATTCTCGTCCAAATCATTAATATATATCACAAATAACAGTGGACCCAGCACCGATCCCTGAGGCACACCGCTGGTCACAGGCCTCTAGTTTGAAAAACAACCCTCCACAACCACCCTTTACCTTTGGTATCCAATCCAATTTTGTATCCAATTGGCTACCTCGCCCTGGATTCCATGAGGTTTAACCTTTTTCAACAACCTACCATGCGGTATCTTGTCAAAGGCCTTGCTAAAGTCCATGTCGACAACGTTGACCGCACTGCCTTCATCTACCTTCTTGGTTACTCCTTTAAAAAACTCAATCACATTCGTGAGACATGGTTCTGGGTTCTCTAAAACCCTCCCTCCTGCACCATCTCTCAAGCCAAGCTTTCATCCTGTCTATCCTGTCATTCTTACTCTGCTTAGCACATGGCGCTGGTAGCAATCCCGAGGTTAGTACCTTTGAGGCCCTACATTTAATTTAGCTCCTAACTCCCTAAATTCAGCGTGTTGGACCTCATCCCATTTTTTACTTGTATCATTGGTGCCTTTCCCCACCACGACAGCTGGCTGTTCACCCTCCCCCTTTAGAATGTTCTGCAGCTGCTCTGAGGCATCCAGGACCCTTGCACCCAGGAGGCAACATACCTTCCTGGAGTCTCGTTTGCATCTGCAGAAATGCCTGTCTACTCCCCTTACAATCGAATCCCCTATCACTATAACTCTACCATTTTTTTTCCTGCCCTCCTGCGCAGCAGAGCCAGCCACGGTGCCATGAGTCTGGCTACTGCTGCCTTCCCCTGGTGAGCCATTTGCTCCAACAGTATCCAAAATAGTATACCTGTTTTGGAGGGTGATGGCTGTAGGGGACCCCTGCACTGCCTTCCTCCTCTTCCTCTGTCTGGTGGTCACCCATTTCCTGTCTCCCTCAGTACTCTTTATCTGCGGTGTGACCAACTCGCTAAACGTGCTATCTCTGGCTTCCTCAGCATAGCGGATGCTCCAAAGTGAGTCCATCCGCAGCTCCAGAGCTGTCTAACAGGATGTGGATGTGTCCCTGAACTCTCACATCGCACATCAGGAGCATGACACAGGTCTGGGATCTCCTGCCATGTCTCAAACCTTAGGTTAACTTGTACAACTGCAATGCCAAAAAAAATAAAAACATAGGTAAATGTAGAGAAAATAAAATCTACTTACCAATCACCACTACTTACCAGATGGATTCAAATTTAGCAGGTCCCCACTTAGCCAATTAAATCTCCTGGCTCCTCACACACGCTTTTAAATCTCCGGCTCCTCTCCCGCTTTTAAATCTCTGGCTCCTCACGCTCTTTTAAATTTCCGATTCCTCACGCTCATTTAAATCTCTGGCTCCTCTCCTGCTTTGAAATCTCCAGCTCCTCTCCCGCTTTTAAATCTCCGACTCCTCTCCCGTGCTTTTAAATCTCCGGCTCCTCTCTTGTGCTTTTAAATCTCCAGCTCCTCTCCCACTTTTAAATCTCTGGCTCCTCCTGCGCGTTTAAATCTCCGGCTCCTCTCTTTTGCTTTTAAATCTCCGGCTCCTCTCTCGCGCTTTAAAATCTCCGGCTCCTCTCTCCTGCTTGTAAATCTCCGGCTCCTCTCGCACTTTTCAATCTCCGGCTCCTCTCTCCCGCTTTTAAATTACCGGCTCCTCTCGCGCTTCTCGTCTATAATTGCATCTCCTCTCGTTGGGTTTGTCACTAATTGATTGAAAAAAAAATCCTGGACACACTGCATGAATTCTTCTCCCTCAGATCCCCTGATATTGTTTGATTCCCAGTGATATTGGGATAGTTAAAATCTCCTACTATTATCACCCTCTTGTTCTTACAGGCAGAAACCTGCCGACATATTTGATCTTCTATCCCCCTTTTATTATTCCTAGTAGTGTGACTGCCGATTTTGTATTTCCAAATTTAACCCACAAAGCCTCAATTGTTGACCCATTTAGTGTATCATCCTTCTCACAACTGGAATTAATTCTTTAGCCATCAGTGATACTCTTCCTCCTTGTTTTATCTCCCACTCTATTGTATCTGAAGACTATATAACCAGGGATATCGAGCTGTCAATTTTGCCTCTTCTTTAGCCTGGTTTCCATTATAGCAATGGCATCCTGCTGTCATGTGTCTACCTATGCCTTTAACTCATCTACCTTATTTGTATTACTCCTTGAATTGAAGTATAAATAGTTTAACCCCACAATTTCCCTTGCTGGACACTTTTTAAACTTTGTCTCTCTTTTAATTCCAAATCTATCATACATCTTTTATAGCACTAGCTCCATGATCTGAATCTGACCTATCTGATCCTATATCCAGGATTCCAACCCCCTACCACACTAGTTTAAATACTCCATAACAGAACTAGTAAAAGCCCTCACAAGGGCATTTGTCTCCGCTCTTCCCAGAACCGGTCCCATGGCATCAAGAATCGGAATTCCTCCCGACTACACCATTTCTCCAACCACGTGTTCATTTGATCTATCCTCTTATTCCTGCTCTCGCAAGTGCGTGAAACTGCTAATAATCCTGAGATTACTACATTTGTGGTTCTGCATTTCAGTTTATATCCTAACTTCCTGTACTCCGGTTGCAAGTTCTCATCCCTTAGTTTACCTATGCATTGGTACACATGTGTACCCCAACCACTGGCTGTTTACCTTCCCTCCCTGGAATGCCCTGCAGCCGCTTCATGACATCCAAGCTCCTGGCACAAGGGAGGCAACAGACTGGCCTTGATTCACATTTATGGCCACAGAAGCATCAGTCTGTGCCCCTAACTATTGACTCCCCTAGACGCTGCATTTGGACACACCTTCAGCACACTTGGTCACCAGGGACGCTGGAAGGGTCCTTCAGTTCCCATATTTGGCAGCAGGAGTACATCACAAGTCTGAGGTCTCCTGCCATGATGTCCAGCTTGATTCAACTAGTCACTTCCTTAAAAAACATTACATCAGCTGGGGGCCTTATTTATGTGAGCTAGAAACATAAGAACATAAGAACTAGGAGCAGGAGTAGGCCATCTGGCCCCTCGAGCCTGCTCCGTCATTCAATGAGATCATGGCTGATCTTTTGTGGACTCAGCTCCACTTTCCGGCCCGAACACCATAACCCTTAATCCCTTTATTCTTCAAAAAACTATCTATCTTTATCTTAAAAACATTGAATGAAGGAGCCTCTACTGCTTCACTGGGCAAGGAATTCCATAGATTCACAACCCTTTGGGTGAAGAGGTTCCTCCTAAACTCAGTCCTAAATCTACTTCTCCTTATTTTGAGGCTATGCCCCCTAGTTCTGCTTTCACCCGCCAGCTGAAACAACCTGCCCGCATCTATCCTATCTATTCCCTTCATAATTGTATATGTTTCGAAAAGATCCCCCCTCATCCTTCTAAATTCCAATGAGTACAGTCCCAGTCTACTCAGCCTCGCCTCGTAATCCAAACCCTTCAGCTCTGGGATTCACCTAGTGAGTCTCCTCTGCACACCCTCCAGTGCCAGTACGTCCTTTCTCAAGTAAGGAGATCAAACCTGAACACAATACTCCAGGTGTGGCCTCACTAACACCTTATACAATTGCAGCATAACTCCATCCCTCTAGCAATGAAGGACAAAATTCCATTTGCCTTCTTAATCACCTGTTGCACCTGTCAACCAACGTTTTGTGACTCATGCACTTGCACACCCAGGTCACTCTGCACAGCAGCATGTTTTAATATTTTATCATTTAAATAATAATCCCTTTTGCTGTTTTTCCTACCAAAATGGATAACCTCACATTTGTCAACATTGTATTCCATCTGCCAGACCCTAGCCCATTCACTTAGCCTATCCAAATCCCTCTGCAGGCTTCCAGTATCCTCTGTACTTTTTGTTTTACGACTCATCCTAGTGTCATCTGCAAACTTGGACACGTTGCCCTTGGCCCCCAACTCCAAATCATATATGTAAATTGTGAACAAGTGTGGGCCCAACACTGATCCCTGAGGGACACCACTAGCTACTGATTGCCAACCAGAGAAACACCCATTAATCCCCACTCTTTGCTTTCTATTAATTAACCAATCCACTATCCATGCTACTACTTTACCCTTAATGCCATGCATCTTTATCTTATGCAGCAACCTTTTGTGTGGCACCTTGTCAAAGGCTTTCTGGAAATCCAGATATACCACATCTATTGGCTCCCCGTTATCTATCGAGGTAATGGCCTCAAAAAATTCCACGAAATTAGTTAGGCACGACCTGCCCTTTCTGAACCCACGCTGCGTCTGCCCAATGGGACAATTTCCATCCAGATGCCTCGCTATTTCTTCCTTGATGATAGATTCCAGCATCTTCCCTACTATCGAAGTTAAGCTCACTGGCCTATAATTACCCGCTTTCTGCCTACCTCCTTTTTTAAACAGTGGTGTCACAGTTGCTAATTTCCAATCCGCCGGGACCACCCCAGAGTCTAGTGAATTTTGGTAAATTATCACTAGTGCATTTGCAATTTCCCTTACCATCTCTTTTAGCACTCTGGGATGCATTCCATCAGGGCCAGGAGACGTGTCTACCTTTAGCCCCATTAGCGTGCCCATCACTACCTCCTTAGTGATAACAATCCTCTCAAGGTCCTCATCTGTCATAGCCTCATTTCTATCAGTCACTGGCATGTTATTTGTGTCTTCCACTGTGAAGACTGACCCAAAAAACCTGTTCAGTTCCTCAGCCTCATCTCCCATTATTAAATCTCACTTCTCTATCCTCTAAAGAACCAATATTTACCTGAGCGACTCTTTTTTGTTTTATATATTTGTAGAAACGTTTATTATCTGTTTTTATATTCTGAGCAAGTTTACTCTCATAATCTATCTTACTCTTCTTTATAGCTTTTTCAGTAGCTTTCTGTTGCCCCCTAAAGATTTCCCAGTCCTCTAATCCCCCACTAATCTTTGCCACTTTGTATGCTTTCTCCTTCAATTTGATACTCTCCCTATTTCCTTAGATATCCACAGTCGATTTTCCCTCTTTCTACCGCCCTTCCTTTTTGTTGGTATCAACCTTTGCTGAGCACTGTGAAAAATCGCTTGGAAGGTTCTCCACTGTTCCTCAACTGTTTCACCATAAAGTCTTTGCTCCCGGTCTACCTTAGCTAGTTCTTCTCTCTTCCCATTGTAATCTCCTTTGTTTAAGCATAGAACACTAGTGTTTGATTTCACCTTCTTAACCGAAGGTTTAAGACATGGCAGGAGATCTCAGACTCGTGTCATGCTCCTCGTGTGCGATGTGGGAGGTCAGGGACACGTCCACTGTCCCTGGCTCCTTCACGTGCAAGAAGTGTGTCCAGTTGCAGCTCCTGTTGACCACTTGACGGATCTGGAGCTGCGGATGGACTCACTTTGGAGCATCCGCGATGCTGAGGACGTCGTGGATAGCACGTTTAGCGAGTTGGTCACACCGCAGGTGAAAGGTACTGAGGGAGATAGAAAATGGGTGACCAAAAGACAGAGCAAGAGTAGTAAGACAGTGCAGGTGTCCTCTGCGGTCATCTCCCTACAAAACAGATATACCGCTTTGGATACTGTTCAGGGAGATGGCTCACCAGGGGAAGGCAGCAGCAGCCAGGTTCATGGCACCATGGCTGGCTCTGCTGCGCAGCTGGGCAGGAAGAAGAATGACAGGGCTATGGTGATAGGGGACTCAATTGTAAGGGGAATAGACAGGCGGTTCTGCGGACGCAATCGAGACTCCAGGATTGTATGTTGCCTCCCTGGTGCAAGGGACAAGGATGTATCGGAATTGCTGCAGGACATTCGGGGGGGGGGGGGGGTGAACAGCCAGCTGTCGTGGTGCACATAGGCACCAACGATATAGGTTAAAAAACGGGACGAGGTCCTACAAGCTGAATTTAGGGAGCTAGGAGTTAAACTAAAAAGTAGGACCTCAAAGGTAGTAATCTCAGGATTGCTACCAGTGCCATGAGCTAGTCAGAGTAGGAATGTCAGGATAGAGAGGATGAATGCGTGGCTTGAGAGATGGTGCAAGAGGGAGGGATTCAAATTCCTGGGACATTGGAACCGGTTCTGGGGGAGGTGGGACCAATACAAACTGGACAGTCTGCACCTGGGCAGGACTGGAACCGATGTTGGGGAGAGTTTAAACTAATGTGGCAGGGGGATGGGAACCGATGCAGGAAGTTGGAAGGTAGTAAAACAGGGACAGAAACAAAAGGCAGTAAGGGGGAAAGTGTAAGGCAGAGAAGCCATAGTCAAAAATCAAAAAGGGTGACAGTACAAGGTACAGTGACTGAGGGGAGCTCAGTGAATGGGACCAGGAATACTAAAAGAAATAAAACGGGAAGTGAAAACATTAATGGTAAGCGACGCGTCAGGTTGTTACATGAAGATATGGGTTCAACGACAAGGAAAATTAGGAGAAAGGTTAAGAGGAAATATAACTTAGGAGAGGTTACTGATCGAGGTGTTAAGATTCAGAACAGAGGTAAAAAAGCCAACATAAGTGTACTTTACCTGAATGCTCGTAGTATTCGGCATAAGGTAAATGAGTTGATGGCGCAAAACATCGTGAAGACTATGATTTAGTGGCCATTACTGAAACATGGTTAAAGGATGGTCACGACTGTGAGTTAAATATCCGAGGGTATCAAACTTTTCGGAAGGACAGGGTGGATGGTAAGGGAGGTGCTGTAGCTCTGTTATTTAAGGATGACATCCGGGCAACAGTAAGGGATGACATCGGTGCTATGGAGGATAAGGTTGAATCCATTTGGGTGGAAATCAGGAATAGTAAGGCGAAAAAGTCACTGATAGGAGTAATCTATAGGCCACCAAATAGTAGCATTATGGTGGGGCATGCAATAAACAAAGAAATAACAGATGCATGGAGAAATGGTACAGCAGTTACCATGGGGGATTTTAATCTACATGTCGATTGGTTTAACCAGGTCGGTCAAGGCAGCCTTGAGGAGGAGTTTATAGAATGTATCCGCGATAGTTTCCTAGAACAGTATGTAATGGAACCTTTAAGGGAACAAGCGGTCCTAGATCTGCTCCTGTGTAATGAGACAGGATTGATTCAGGATCGCATAGTTAGGGATCCTCTCGGAAGGAGCGATCACAATATGGTGGAATTTAAAATACAGATGGAGGGTGAGAAGGTAAAATCAAGCACTTGTGTTTTGTGCTTAAACAAAGGAGATTACAATGGGATGAGAGAAGAACTAGCTAAGCTAGACTGGGAGCAAAGACTTTATGGTGAAACAGTTGAGGAACAGTGGAGAACCTTCCAAGGGATTTTTCACAGTGCTCAGCACAGGTTTATACCAACAAAAAGGAAGGACAGTAAAAAGAGAGGAAATCGACCGTGGATATCTAAGGAAATAAGGGAGAGTATCAAATTGAAGGAAAAAACATACAAAGTAGCAAAGATCAGTGGGAGACTAGAGGACTGGGAAATCTTTAGGGGGCAACAGAAAGCTGCTAAAAAAGCTATAAAGAAGAGTAAGATAGATTATGAGAGTAAACTTGCTCAGAATATAAAAACAGATAGTAAAAGTTTCTACAAATACATAAAACAAAAAATAGTGGCTAAGGTAAATATTGGTCCTTTAGAGGATGAGAGGGGTGATTTAATAATGGGAGATGCGGAAATGGCTGAGGAACTGAACAGGTTTTTTGGGTCAGTCTTCACAGTGGAAGACACAAATAACATGCCAGTGACTGATGGAAATGAGGCTATGACAGGTAAGGACCTTGAGAGGATTGTTATCACCAAGGAGGTATTGATGGGCAAGCTAACGGGGCTAAAGGTAGACAAGTGTCCTGGACCTGATGGAATGCATCCCAGAGTGCTAAAAAAGATGGCTAGGGAAATTGCAAATGCACTAGTGATAATTTACCAAAATTCACTAGACTCTGGGGTGGTCCCGGCGGATTGGAAATTTGTAAACGTGACACCACTGTTTAAAAAAGGAGGTAGGCAGAAAGCGGGTAATTATAGGCCAGTGAACTTAACTTCGGTAGTAGGGAAGATGCTGGAATCTATCATCAAGGAAGAAATAACAGGGCATCTGGATGGAAATTGTCCCATTGGGCAGGTGCAGCATGGGTTCATAAAGGGCAGGTCATGCCTAACTAATTTAGTGGAATTTTTTGAGGACATGAACAGTGCGGTAGATAACGGGGAGCCAATGGATGTGGGAAATCTGGATTTCCAGAAAGCCTTTGACAACGTGCCACACAAAAGGTTGCTGCATAAGATAAAGATACATGGTATTAAGGGGAAAGTAGTAGCATTGATAGAGAATTGGTTAATTAATAGAAAGCAAAGAGTGGGGGTTAATGGGTGTTTCTCTGGTTGGCAATCAGTAGCTAGTGGTGTCCCTCAGGGATCAGTGTTGGGCCCACAACTGTTCACAATTTACATAGATGATTTGGAGTTGGGGACCAAGGGCAATGTGTCCAAGTTTGCAGACGGCACTAAGATAAGCGGGAAAGCAAAAAGTGCAGAGGATACTGGAAGCCTGCAGAGGGATTTGGATAGGCTAAGTGAATGGGCTAGGTTCTGGCAGATGGAATACAATGTTGACAAATGTGAGGTTATCCATTTTGGTAGGAATAACAGCAAAAGGGATTATTATTTAAATGATAAAATATTAAAACATGCTGCTGTGCAGAGAGACCTGGGTGTGCTAGTGCATGAGTCGCAAAATGTTGGTTTACAGGTGCAACAGGTGATTAAGAAGGCAAATGGAATTTTGTCCTTCATTGCTCGAGGGATGGAGTGTAAGACTAGGGCAGTTCTGCTGCAATTGTATAAGGTGTTAGTGAGGCCACACCTGGAGTATTGTGATCAGTTTTGGTCTCCTTACTTGAGAAAGGACGTACTGGTACTGGAGGGTGTGCAGAGGAGATTCACTAGGTTAATCCCAGAGCTGAAGGGGTTAGATTACGAGGAGAGATTGAGTAGACTGGGACTGTAATCGTTGGAATTTAGAAGAATGAGGGGGGATCTTATAGAAACATGTAAGATTATGAAGGGAATAGACAGGATAGATGCGGGCAGGTTGTTTCCACTGGAGGGTGAAAGCAGAACTAGGGGGCATAGCCTCAAAATAAGGGGAAGTAAATTTAGGACTGAGTTTAGGAGAAACTTCTTCACGCAAAGGGTTGTGAATCTATGGAATTCCTTGCCCAGTGAAGCAGTAGAGGTTTCTTCATTAAATGTTTTTAAGATAAAGATAGATAGTTTTTTGAAGAATAAAGGGATTAAGGGTTCTGGTGTTCGGGCCGGAAAGTGGAGCTGAGTCCACAAAAGATCTCATTGAATGGTGAAGCAGGCCCGAGGGGCCAGATGGCCTACTCCTGCTCCTAGTTCTTATGTCCGTATGTTCTTCTCACCCTCCAACTGAATTTTAAATTCCACCATATTGTGATCGCTCCTTCCGAGAGGATACCTAACTATGATATCCTGAATCAATCCTGTCTCATTACACAGGACCAGATCTCGGACCGCTTGTTCCCTCGTAGGTTCCATTATATACAGTTCTAGGAAACTATCGCGGATACATTCTATAAACTCCTCCTCAAGGCTGTCTTGACCGACCTGGTTAAACCAATCGACATGCAGATTAAAATCCCCCATGATAACTGCTGTATCATTTCTACATGCATCCATTATTTCTTTGTTTATTGCCTGCCCCACCATAATGGTACCATTTGGTGGCCTATAGACTACTCCTATCAGTGAATTTTTCCCCTTACTATTCCTGATTTCCACCCAAATGGATTCAACCTTATCCTCCATAGCACCGATATCATCCCTTACTATTGCCCGGATGTCATCCTTAAATAACAGAGCTACACCACCTCCCTTACCATCCACTCTGTCCTTCCGAATAGTTTGATACCCTTGGATGTTTAACTCCCAGTCGTGACCATCCTTTAACCATGTTTCAGTAATGGCCACTAAACCACAGTCATTCACGACGATTTGCACCATCAACTCATTTACCTTATTCTGAATACTACGAGCATTCAGGTAAAGTACACTTATGTTGGCTTTTTTACCTCTGTTTTGAATATTAACACCTCGATCAGTAACCTCTCCTGAGTTATATTTCCTCTTAACCTTTCTCCCAATTTCTTTGTCGTTGAACCCATATCTTCATGTAACAACCTGCCGCATCGCTTACCATTAATGTTTTTACTTCACGTTTTATTCGTTTTAGTATTACTGGTCCTATTCACTGAGCTCCCCTCAGTCATTGTACCTTGTACTGTCGCCCCTTTTGATTTTTGACAATGGCTTCTCTGCCTTACACTTTCCCCCTTACTGCCTTTTGTTTCTGTCCCTGTTTTACTACCTTCCAACTTCATGCATCGGTTCCCATCCCCCTGCATCGGTTCCCATCCCCATGCCACATTAGTTTAAACCCTCCCCAACAGCTCTAGCAAACATCTAGGACATCGGTTCCAGTGTTGCCCAGGTGCAGACCGTCTGGTCTGTACTGATCCCACCTCCCGCAGAACCGCTTCCAATGCCCCAAGAATTTGAATCCCTCCCTCTTGCACCATCTCTCGAGCCACGCAATCATCCTATGTATCCTGATATTCCTACTCTGACTAGCTCATGGCACTGGTAGCAATCCTGAGATTACTACCTTTGAGGTCCTACTTTTTAGTTTAACTCATAACTCCCTGAATTCAGCTTTTAGGGCCTCGTCCCGTTTTTTACCTATATCATTGGTGCCTATGTGCACCATGACAGCTGGCTGTTCACCCTCCCCCCCCCCAGAATGTCCTGCAGCCGCTCTGAGACATCCTTGACCCTTGCACCAGGGAGGCAACATACCATCCTGGAGTCTCGATTTTGCGTCCGCAGAAACGCCTGTCTATTTCCCTTACAACTGAGTTCCCTATCACTATAGCCCTGCCATTCATCTTCCTGCCGAGCTGCGCAGCAGAGCCAGCCATGGTGCCATGAACCTGGCTGCTGCTGCCTTCCCCTGGTGAGCCATCTCCCTCAACAGTATCCAAAACGGTTTATCTGTTTTGCAGGGAGATGACCGCAGGGGACCCCTGCACTGCCTTCCTACTCTTGCTCTGTCTTTTCGTTACCCATTTTCTGACTTCCTCAGTAACTTCCACCTGCGGTGTGACCAACTCGCTAAACGTGCTATCCACGATGTCCTCAGCATCGCGGATGCTCCAAAGTGAGTCCACCCGCAGCTCCAGAGCCATCAAGCTGTCTAACAGGAGCTCAACTGGACACACTTCTGGCACGTGAAGGAGCCAGGGACAGTGGACATGGACTTGGACATGGACGGTGGACGGTGGATGGTGGACCTTGCTTCTTTCCAAACACTCATATTATAATTGCACAGTACTATTTTATCCTCCTGTTTTTTTACTCCCGACCTTAGCATTAAGCAATGAATTACTTTAATAAATTGAAAATACTCACTGGGACATACTCACCAATCAGCTGCTAACCTGATCCACTGATGATCTCTTTAAATGGTGTTGAAGCCAGATTCTTTCAGCTGTTGAATGTAGGTTCAGCTGTGAAAGGTTTAAATATGACATTATTTGGACCATTCAAATAAATAATGGTATGGTTGACATCAAATCAACCCTGCATGCTGATGACATCATGATCTGCCTCATCTACATATCTCTGGCACATGCTCCCTGTCCAATTTAACAACTTTACCAAAATGACATCCAGCACAGCCAGTTCCAGAAACGTGCACACACACTGCAATGCAATTTTGGACCCAGAACCAGTACCTGTGATGCTATAAATGCAGGTGCGATGCCAATGGCTTTTCTGGCAGTTATCGGAATAGGAAGTGCTGTTCAAATTCATCCAGCATATTTTTAAAAAAAATTCCTTTCCAGGGTATTGATATCGTAAGTCTGAAATTCTAAAATGCTGATCTCGCCAACTCTGGACAATTCATTGGAACCGAGGTGTGCCGTTACAGATGGGAATAGAAATTTGGCAGCCTAGTCACCTGAGGTTGATTCCAAACTCCTCTGGAAACCAATTATAGAGATTCAGTGACAGAGGTTTGGCAGTACGAGCAGGTCCCTTACTCATCTGTCAAAGAACAGCAGCAAAGAAAGTAGAACATAATGGGATATCAGAAAAATGAAAAAATGTAATCTTTTAGCTATCTCTCCATGTGATGTAATTAACCAATCAGCATGTTCGCAATCTGATTTGTACTAAATAGACAGAGCAGCACTCTATGTTGAGACTAGTCTCTGGGATACTTTGCTCACCGAAGCCGCTGGTAAAACAGTGGAAATAAAGTTCTTCAGTTACTTCAGCACAAAAAGGGCGAGATCTCCCTGCTGTTCTTACCATTGGGATCTTCCGATTCTGCCACGCGCCAGGCGTTTCCCAACGGCGTAGAGTGGATTCAACGGGAAATCCCATCGGCAGCAGCGGGACCAGAAGATCCCACCTCCAGACAACAGCGTGCTGTCTCCCGCAGTTGAGAAACACACTTCGGGGAAGTCAGAGAATCTGACCCAAAGTCACAAAAAGTTATCAATGCTGAGAATTGTCCAGTGCCACAGTTGCTGTAAATTAGAGTTTTCTTAATTGAGCATTTCATCGTTGTTTAGGGTGAAGCGTTGCGGCGATCAAGTTCGGAATTCTCTGGCCAGTGTGATTCTCTATCCCCAACAGCAGTGTACTCCCACCCTTGTGTTTTCTGGCAGCGTGTGGTTTCTTCAATGGGAAATCCCATGGACAAGCGGCGGGAGTAGAGAATCGCACTGCCGGTAAACGGCTGAGGGACCGGAGAATCCCACCCCAATTTGGGAAGTTAAAGACTATGCCAGTCATGTGTAAGGTGTGTTCTTATACAGTAACGTGGCTGCCTGAAGTTTCATTCTGTGTATTGGCACTTCACTGTGCTGGTGTAAAAATGGAATTTGCACCACAGCAAATGTTCTCAATCTAGGGCAGGATTTTCTGCCTCCCCCCGCAGTGCGTCTTCTGGCGGTAAAGGCAGCTCACCATTGTCAGCCGGCCAGGTCTTCCAGTCCCTCTGACGTCAATTATATTTTCTGTGGCTTGCCCATCTCGCAGCCGGGGAACCCGCTGCAGGGGGTCGTGTCTGGCAGGACCAGTAGATCCCATTGGTGGAAAGGGCTGAAAGACCCCATCCCAGCTCTGCATTCATTTAAATTGTATTACAAAGTTACATTATTATGAAAAACATTAGTTAAGTTAATAACTCCATATATTTATTTTACTCTTATTTTACTCTGCAGATAAGGTGCCTCACGGGAGACTGCTGAGTAAAATATGGTATTCGAGGCAAGGTACTAACATGGATTGACGATTGGCTGTCAGGCAGAAGGCAGAGAGCTGGGATAAAAGGTTATTTTTCGGAATGGCAACCGGTGACGAGTGGTGTCCCGCAGGGTTCAGTGTTGGGGCCACAGCTGTTCTCTTTATATATTAACGATCTAGATGACGGGACTGAGGGCATTCTGGCTAAGTTTGCCGATGATACGAAGATAGGTGGAGGGGCAGGTAGTATGGAGGAGGTGGGGAGGCTGCAGAAAGATTTAGACAGTTTAGGAGAGTGGTCCAAGAAATGGCTGATGAAATTCAACGTGGGAAAGTGCGAGGTCTTGCACTTTGGAAAAAAGAATAGAGGCGTGGACTAATTTCTAAACGGTGACAAAATTCATAATGCTGAAGTGCTAAGGGACTTGGGAGTGCTAGTCCAGGATTCTCTAAAGGTAAACTTGCAGGCTGAGTCCATAATTAAGAAAGCAAATGCAATGTTGTCATTCATCTCAAGAGGCTTGGAATATAAAAGCAGGGATGTACTTCTGAAGCTTTATAAAGCATTAGTTAGGCCCCATTTAGAATACTGTGAGCAATTTTGGGCCCCACACCTCAGGAAGGACATACTGGCACTGGAGCGGGTCCAGCGAAGATTCACACGGATGATCCCAGGAATGGTAGGCCTAACATACGATGAACGTCTGAGGATCCTGGGATTATATTCATTGGAGTTTAGGAGGTTGAGGGGAGATCTAATAGAAACTTACAAGATAATGAATGGCTTAGATAGGGTGGATGTAGGGAAGTTGTTTCCATTAGCAGGGGAGACTAGGACCCGGGGGCACAGCCTTAGAATAAAAGGGAGTCACTTTAGAACAGAGATGAGGAGAAATTTCTTCAGCCAGAGAGTGGTGGGTCTGTGGAATTCATTGCCACAGAGGGCGGTGGAGGCCGGGACGTTGAGTGTCTTTAAGACAGAAGTTGATAAATTCTTGATTTCTCGAGGAATTAAGGGCTATGGAGAGAGAGCGGGTAAATGGAGTTGAAATCAGCCATGATTGAATGGTGGAGTGGACTCGATGGGCCGAATGGCCTTACTTCCACTCCTATGTCTTATGGTCTTATCAATCAATCTAACCCTTACACAACTATAATTTCCTCTGACCCTCTGTTCATTCCTACCTGGTCTGTTATATTTTCTGAAGAATTAACAAGTGATTGATGCCAAGACATCTAAATTAAAACTGTCGATTGGTGAGATTGGTTGATTCCACAATAACAAGACCATGTTGTGGTGACTCAGAACATTTACTAGAGGCTTCCAGTGGTAAACAAAGGGGTTTATTGATGAAAGACAAAGGCAGTTAGATCACAGGCACAGATAACTATACATAATTGTTCATATAATCCCAGAAATGCATAGTTCTGAGACGTTCATACAGCTAATGCAAGAATAAAGCTTAATTAAATCAAAGTCTATCAAAATATGTTGCAGTTGGAAAGCTTGGCAAATTCTGAGATGACTTCTATATTCACTGCTGCCAATTCTAATATTAGTGAACTCTTTCTTGAGCTCCCTGTCCACACTGCCCACCAGAGACCTCCATATGACCCCACTACAGATGCACCCCATTAGACCCCACCACCAGACCCCCCCAGCAGGCCCTCCACACCAGACTTCCATATCGGAGACCTCCCGATCAGATACCATCGATATCAGACACTCCCCCGTCAGAGACCCCCATCAGAGACTCACCCATAATCAGAGAACCCCCCTCCCCCTTCCCCCACCACCACCCATCAGTCACCTTTGCCTAGAAGCTAAAGAGCAGTCCAGGCATAAACAGTGAAAAATCACTTTTTTTTCTTACCTGTCTCTTAACGAGGAAGTGAAAGCACTAAGCTCCTGGATGTCCTGGAACCGTGGGGGTATGGGGGAGAACAACACTTAAGTTTCTGAAATGGAGAGTTCCACCCCTGAGGTTTCCATGGGTATTTCTACATTTGTAAGTCAGTACTGAAAGTCAAAGCTCAAACCTTATCTGTTAAACAAACTCTAACTTCAATATAAATAGCCTCTTGATATATTTTACATACTATGCTTCAAAACAACCATCTTAAGGTGCAACAGCACTTGAAGCTCAATAAGCAAGAATTTAGGATAAATATAGATATTTAAGAATGCAAGAGTTCACTAATATTAGAATTGGCAGCAGTGAATATAGAAGTCTTCTCAGAATTTGCCAAGCTTTCCAACTGCAACATATTTTGATAGACTTTGATTTAATTAACCTTATTCTTGCATTAGCTGTATGAACGGCTCAGAACTGTGCATTTCCGGGCTTATAAGCATATAGCTGATTTGCAATTGTTGTGCATCATGTAGTGGACTCTCAGATAATGCAAAAACAAAACTTTTTTGCAGGATTCAACTTTATTGGCAAGTGGTTGGCTCAAAACATTGAACATTAGAATGTTTTCCAAGTGTCCTTGCGTCTTTGTAGCTTCCTTTTTCCCATGAAAATTCCACAGAATCCCAAGGAACCTGTCCAACCCGACCCAGTCTCTGAGCTCAGTTCAGAAAGACAACACAGATCTACAGCCTTTGATACCACCGCTGTTTAGCTTTTGCATTTTAATTTCGGAAAAGTGAGTTACCAAATCATGAAATAGCTGCACAGTGTTTAAACAGAACAAAGCAGGTGTGATAATTTTTGTTGCCACAGAAATCTCTGATTCTGTGGGAAATGTCTAATAATCTCATTGTTTAAATACTGTGGGCGGGATTCTCCGTCCCGCCGCTCCCGTTTTCTGTTGTGGCGCGCCCCAGCCGGCAGCGGGATTCTCTGTCTCGGCAGCCGGCCAATGAGGTTTCATCCTGTGGGCATGCCCACGCCGCCAGGAAATCCGCGGACGTGAGTGCGCTGCCAGCGAAACAGAGTATCCCGCCGACGGAGAATCTAGCTCTATGTGTAAGTCTCTTACATTTCTAGAATTTCTACCTGACTGAAGATAGAATTCTCCACTCTATTCATTAGTACCTCATGTAGGGCGGCATGGTGGCACATTGGTTAGCACTGCTGCCTCACAGCGCCAGGGACTCGGGATCGATTCCAACCTCAGGTAACTGTGTGGAGTTTATACACTCCCCCCATGTCTGTGTGGGTTTCCTCCGGGTGCTCCGGTTTCCTACCACCGTCCAAAGATGTGCAGGTTAGGTAGATCGGTCATGCTAAATTGCCCCTTAGTGTGTCCAAAGGTGAGGTGGAGGTACGAGGATAGGGTGAGAGAGTGTTTCGGAGGTTCGGTGCTGACTCGATGGGCTGAATGGCCTCCTTCTGCACTGCAGGGATTCAAATTTGATTAGAAAAATAATTAATTGTGCTTCAGGTTGAGGAATTTGAACCTTTTATTTCATCTCCTTCACATTGTCTGACTTCGCCCCTGTGTCAGTCCATCAGGTGCTGACACACTTGTTGCTACCTCTGGACTTGATGTTGCAATGCACTCCTTCCTGGTCTGCCACATTCTATCATCCTTAAACTTAGGGTTATCCAAAACTCTGCTGCTCATGACTTAATTCAAGTCCTGTTCACTATTTACCTCTGTACTTGTTAACCTATATTGACTCCCTGTCAAGCAACATCTTCATTTTAAAATTGTTATGAAGCTGAGCTTATCTCAAATATTGATTTTTATCCATCAGCTGGAAAGAAATTGGACTTTTAAAAAGGATTTTTTGAAACAGATGTAAGTGATTTCAACACATAACCTGATGGACAACACTAATTTACATCACTGTATACTCTGCATTCCAACTGGCTGGAGAGGAAACAGCAAGTCTCCAAAACTCATCAGCTGAATGACCTTCCTTCCTGCCCTATCAACAAGACCCGCAGGAACCACCTACAGTACTCGACAATTGAAGACCAACCATTCAATGACGATCCTTTAAAACTGAGATGGGGAGGAATTTCTTCAGCCAGAGGATGGTGAATCGGTGGAACTCTTTGCCACAGAAGGCTATGGAGGCCAAATCACTGAATGTCTTTAAGACAGAGATAGGTAGGTTCTTGATTAATAAGGGAATCAGGGGTTATGGGGAGAAGGCAGGAGAGTGGGGATGAGAAAAATATCAGCCATGATTGAATGGCGGAGCAGGTGCGATGGGCCGAGTGGCCTAATTCTGCTCCTATGTCTAATGGTCTTATGGTTGGACAAAAGGATCTTAATTTTTACGATTGCTCCCCAGACAAGTTAGTCAAGTTATGATTGGAATGTGCACTTACGTCGCAATTAGAGAACAATCCCACTACCAACCCAAGTCCTTTGTACAGTTTAAGGACATGGGTTTCTGACAACTGGACTGGCAGTTGAGAAAAGTGAAGTTCCTGCCACACTCTCTCTCTCCACCCAACTAAAACATTGAAATCCTGTCCAATGATTTGCCTTTATCTTTGTTCTGCAGTAGACAGAGATTATGGAGAAAGAAACTCAACTTCACAGCTGTGTTTCCAGGAGAACAACCAACTCAAATGTCGACATAGAACTATAGAATTCCTACAGTGTAGAAGGAGGCCATTCGGCCTATCAAGTCTGCACTGACTCTCTGAAAGAGCACCCTACCCAGGCTCATTTCCCCGCTGCCCCGTCGAATCCCGCTCCCCCCGCCCCGACACCGGCTGCCGTAAACTCTGCCGCCGTTTTTCGAGCGGGGGCCGGGTTCACACCATGCCGGTCGGGGGCCGTTGGCAGCGGCCCCCCTGCCAATTCTCCGGGCCCCAATGGGCCGGGCAGCCGTACGTATGCCGGCTGGGGCGGTTCTGGGGGGACACGGGGGCATAGGACCCAGGGGGTGGGGCCCCCAAGGTGGCCCTGCATGCGATCGGGGCCCACCGATATGCAGGCGGGCCTGTGTCGTGGGGGCTCTCCTTCCTTCCGCGCCGGCCCCTGTAGGGCTCTGCCATGGCTGAGCGGAGAAGAGAACCCCCCCGCGCATGCACCAAAACACGCCGGCGGTTCCGCGCATGCACGAGATCACGCCGGCCCTTTGGAGCATGCGCGAACTCGCGCAGTTGCTTTGGCACCGGCTGGAACGGCGCTAACCCCTTCGCCATCCACATAGCCCCCGAGACAGGTGAGATTCCTCACCTTGGGGGCCAGTTGACACCGGAGTGGTTGCCGCTGGTTTTCCCACCGGTGTGGGGACTTAGTGCCCGGAAAGGAGAATCCCGGCCGTTGTCCAACATTTTTTTTTGCTGTGATCACAGCCATTAAATGGTCAAATTGGTAAGGATCCTGATCCAAAACCTGTTGTGGTCAAATGAGGAGAAAGACAAAAGCCTTTCTCACCTGGTCGTTACAAAATCTTCATCCTTTTTACAAATCCCTCCATGGTCTCACTCACCACCCTCTCTGTAATCTCCTCCAACCCACAACCTCTCTGAGGTATCTGCACTAATCCAATTCTGGCCTCAGAGATTGCTGAATTTGAATTGCTCCACTGTTGGTGGCTGTGGCATCAATTGCCGAACCTAAGTTCTGAATTCCTTTTCCACACACCTCCCATTCTCTATCTTACATTCCTCCTTTAAGACACTCCTTGAAATCAACTTCTTTGCCCAAGCTTTTAGACTTCTGAACTCCAGGGGATCGTGCCCGGGATGCACCCCAGAGGAAGCACTGGGGGAACCCCCTGGAAGTCGCCACACCAAGGTCTGCACGGTAACTGTTCAATTTTGAAAAGAGAGAAAAAAGATACCGATGAATGTGAGGAATGGAATATCTTGAAAGGATGGAAGAAAATTTTTGAAGTGTCACTGAACGACATTTGGATGTGGGCCTTGCTGTCAGAGCCCATGTATTGCCCATCCCTGAGGGCAATTAAGAGTCAACCACATTGGTGTGGGACTGGAGTCATATCCAGGACAGACCAGGTTAGGATGGCAGATTTCCTTCCCTAAAGGGCACTAGTGAACTAGATGGATTTATAATGACAATTGGCAATGGGTTCCAAGTCGTCACTGGGCTTTTCATCCCAGACTTTTATTGAATTCAAATTTCACCACCTGCCTTGGTGGGATTTAAATCCCGGGTCCCCTGAGCATTACCCCGGGTCGCTGGATTACTGGTTCAGTTACATCACCCCAACGGCACTGCCTCGCCCATAGTGTTGGCCTGAGGAAGAGAGATTTAGGGAGAACAGAATGAAGGGAGTTTCCCTTGAATATGGAATGTCACTCACTTATATATGAATGCTTCTTCCCCACTGTTACCAGACTCCTGAATGACCCTCTTAGGGTCTGAACTGATCTTGTGGACTGACCTGATCTTTCTACGCATCCTCCATATAGTTGTCGCACAATATACCATATACTTCACCCAACATCTATGTTTATGCATTTTCATTATGTACATCCATGTCTTTGTCATATGTTCTATGTTTTCATGTATGGAGCGATCTGCCTGGACTGTAAGCAGGACAATACTTTTCACTATACCTCAGTACATGTGACAATTAATCTAATTCTAAATCTCTTTTTATCATAGAATTTACAGTGCAGAAGGAGGCCATTCGGCCCATCGAGTCTGCACCGGCTCTTGGAAAGAGCACCCTACCCAAGGTCAACACCTCCACCCTATCCCCATAACCCAGTAACCCCACCCAACACTAAGGGCAATTTATCATGGCCAATCCACCTAACCTGCACCTCTTTGGACTGTGGGAGGAAACCGGAGCACCCGGAGGAAACCCACGCACACACGGGGAGGATGTGCAGACTCCGCACAGACAGTGACCCAAGCCGGAATCGAACCTGGGACCCTGGAGCTGTGAAGCAATTGTGCTATCCACAATGCTACCGTGCTGCCCCCACGCCCGACCTGTTCATGGCCCTTGGACAAATTTGCAACTCGATTACATTGGCCCACTTCACCCTTGCAGAAATGATTTCAAGTACATGCTGGTTATAACCGACACCTTTACTAAATGGGTGGAAGCATTTCCCTCACGGACAAACACAGCAAAGGCCACCGCTAAGATTTTGACCCAACAGATATTTACACGCTGGGGTCTCCCCCGCAGCATTCAGTCAGACCAAGGTTCCCACTTCACCGGCAGAATCATGCAAAATGTTTTAACAATTTTTGGGATCAGGCAGAAATTCCATATAGCATATCACCCCCAATCCAGTGGAATTGTCTAGAGAATGAATCGAACATTAAAAGCGACCATCAGGAATAGACCGGTCAGCCTCACGTCTGTAGTGGGTAAAGTCTTGGAGGGGACTATAAGAGACAAGATTTATAATCATCTAGATAGGAATAATACGATCAGGGATAGTCAGCATGGCTTTGTGAAGGGTAGGTCATGCCTCACAAACCTTATCGAGTTCTTTGAGAAGGTGACTGAACAGGTAGACGAGGGTAGAACAGTTGATGTGGTGTATATGGATTTCAGCAAAGCGTTTGATAAGGTTCCCCACGGTAGGCTATTGCAGAAAATACGGAGGCTGGGGATTGAGGGTGATTTAGAGATGTGGATCAGAAATTGGCTATCTGAAAGAAGACAGAGGGTGGTGGTTGATGGGAAATGTTCAGAATGGAGTTCAGTTAAAAGTGGAGTACCACAAGGATCTGTTCTGGGGCCATTGCTGTTTGTCATTTTTATCAATGACCTAGAGGAAGGCGCAGAAGGGTGGGTGAGTAAATTTGCAGACGATACTAAAGTCGGTGGTGTTGTCGATAGTGTGGAAGGATGTAGCAGGTTACAGAGGGATATAGATAAGCTGCAGAGCTGGGCTGAGAGGTGGCAAATGGAGTTTAATGTAGAGAAGTGTGAGGTGATTCACTTTGGAAGGAATAACAGGAATGCGGAATATTTGGCTAATGGTAAAGTTCTTGGAAGTGTGGATGAGCAGAGGGATCTAGGTGTCCATGTACATAGATCCCTGAAAGTTGCCACCCAGGTTGATAGGGTTGTGAAGAAGGCCTATGGAGTGTTGGCCTTTATTGGTAGAGGGATTGAGTTCCGGAGTCAGGAGGTCATGTTGCTGCTGTACAAAACTCTGGTACGGCCACATTTGGAGTATTGTGCACAGTTCTGGTCACCGCATTATAGGAAGGACGTGGAGGCTTTGGAGCGGGTGCAGAGGAGATTTACCAGGCTGTTGCCTGGTATGGAGGGAAAATCTTATGAGGAAAGGCTGATGGACTTGAGGTTGTTTTCGTTAGAGAGAAGAAGGTTAAGAGGAGACTTAATAGAGGCATACAAAATGATCAGGGGGTTGGATAGGGTGGACAGTGAGAGCCTTCTCCCGCGGATGGATATGGCTGGCACGAGGGGACATAACTTTAAACTGAGGGGTAATAGATATAGGACAGAGGTCAGAGGTAGGTTCTTTATGCAAAGAGTAGTGAGGCCGTGGAATGCCCTACCTGCAACAGTAGTGAACTCGCCAATATTGAGGGCATTTAAAAGTTTATTGGACAAACATATGGATGATAATGGCATAGTGTAGGTTAGATGGCTTTTGTTTCGGTGCAACATCGTGGGCCGAAGGGCCTGTACTGCGCTGTATCGTTCTATGTTCTATGTTCTATGGTGCAACATGACAATACCACGTGGGACATAGTCCTCCCATTTGCTCTCATGTTTATTCGGAACACCGTTTCTACTTCCACAGGTTTCACCCCCCACACTCTCATGACCGGACGGCCCATGAAGGGTATTGAATATTTATTAGGCCTCGATTTGGCAAGCTCCACAGTAACTGCCCTCTACCACGAAAAAGCAGTCCAACAGGTTACAGATAACATTAAAGCGACACAGCTCGCTGCAGCTGTCCGATTAGGCGCTAGAAAGAAGCAGAGTAAAGCCTGCTTTGACAAAACCGTCCACCCCGTAGAGTATATATAGAAACTATATCCCAGAATGAGTCCTCACATTCCTGCTGCTCCGGTTGACTGCCAATTTCATCCCTGCCTGCTTATTGTGTGCTACTTCCTCCCATCCACAGGGAACAAAGCTGAGAAAAATGGTGCAGCTTTGCACATTGACCCTCCATTTATCCAGCCACTGGCGCAGTAATGGCACCTCTGCGACCCTCCCATTTAGATCTTCATATCGCCCCTTTGAATATTGGAGCTGAAACAGACTGTAGTAAATTGCCACCATGCCTGCCTGCTCTAATTCGCTGGAAAGCCCTAAAGTCAGTCGCATAAGCTGCTGCTGAGTAAAAAGCCACTGACAAGTCAGCTGCTGAAAGTTGTAGGTTCCGTCACAATGCCGATTGTTGGATACAACCTTACTTTAACTGTCTGATATGCATTATATATTGCGACTGAAAAACAGCAAAATATCACTGTCTAGAAAAAAGCAATAAAGAAAGTTTCAGAACTGGGACATATAACATCGGCAATTAGATTAGATTGATCTCCTTTTTTATTCCACAAGATTGTTATGAATCCTCCCGATGTTAAATGCGAGAGTATCCCAAGGGTAACTTGGAACACCAAAGGAAAGACTGCTGCGGAAAGATAAGCAAACCAGAGAGGGAAGGTCCAATCTTGTAATCGATCATAAAATAATATTTATTAATTTAAAAGGAACACACAACAGGAAAGACCACAGTACAACACAACAGTACACGTAACTACAATAATGGTTACACAAAGTATCTGATGGGCGGCACGGTAAAACAGCAGTTAGCACTGTTACTTCACAGCTCCAGGGTCCCAAGTTCGATTCCGGCTTGGATCACTGTCTGTGCAGAATCTGCACATTCTCCCTATGTCTGCGTGGGTCTCCTCCGGGTGCTCCGGGTTCCTTCCACAAGTCCCGAATGACGTGCGGTCAGGTAATTTGGACATTCTGAATTCTACCTCTGTGTACCCGAAAAGGCGCTGGAATGTGGCGACTAGGGGCTTTTTGCAGTAACTGCATTGTAGTGTTAATGTAAGCCGACTTGTGACAATAAAGATTATTATTTTATTATGTTAACCCCGTTCTCATCTGTCTATGTTCCTGAAATTTGAGAAATGTGCCTTGTCTCAAAACAACATCCCACACAGGATAATTCTGTGAAATAAAATCAGCTAATGGTAACCCACGAGTTACCTTTAGTTTCTGAGAGTTATTTGTCCATTCAATGCAGCTTTCCTCTGAGGTATCCAAACCGGCAGCTATTAGACTGGACTTCTGCACTTTTAGGAAAGTTCTGCTTCTCAACTGGATGTGGCTATAGTTCTGACTGCTCGTCAGCTGTTTGTCTTCTTCCTTCTCTCCTGCTGTACCCAGTTAACCCTGCTATGGATAGACATTTTTTTTTCTTTTGATGTTATTCTAACAAAATAACCCGTTGGAGCAGGTTTTTAGCATATAGGTGTAAATTGGATACTGATCTCTCCACTTTGAACTCACCTCTTCTACAGTTATAATACATACGTCTGTACTCCATTGTTCACCCCACAGTCACTTAGGTAAACACTTGTTTTCCTGCTGCTAAACTAATTTGCATAACTAAAACTCCTTCAGAGATATGAACTCTTATCAATTCCTGTTTCATCCCATTCTTCAAACTTTATTTTATCCAAGTTTTTTTAACCTTTATTTTACTCAATCCTTAAATCTTTATTTTCCTCAAAGATCTTGATATAATTTGCTAAAAGCATGCCCTTTGAGGGTATTTTTCATTTTTCAGCTGAAGTGAAATTCTGTTGGTTATGGTGGCCATCTTGGATTTGCTTTGCTGATTTAAGGAAGGCTATTTTCTCTTAAACTACTGTAGGACGTCACTGTGTCAACTCTTACAACACTGTCCTCCCCTTTTGTGTGGGAAAGTCATATTAACTTTACCTACTCTGTTGTGTCAGGCATCATTTCTATCTGCGGGGCATGTGGGTGGATTCAAATTTATCATTTCTGCACTGGATTCCTGTGGAGCCATTTTGAATATCCATTTGGAGTTTCCTCTTCATTTTTGGCAATACTTGCGGCTATTTTCCACAGTGATGTTAAGCTTGTCTAGAATGTTTTTTGCAAAGGTGACTTGCTACAGTTGAGCTTACATTGGAGAATGATAACTTTGCACCACAGTGGGAAGCTTAGCAGTAATACAGTGAGTTAGTATTGAATTGCAATGAACACACATCCGTATGACTAAATAAATTATCAAATTTAGCTGGAGATCACCAATACGATAAGTTCAGACTGTGCAGAACGGCAGACTTTTATGTTGAAACGTTTTGACGATGCAACCTTAAAGTGATAAATATTAATTAAAAAAACCCACAATAATTATGTAACCATCTTTACTTCTGATCAAATTGAAGTGCTGATAGTCCCTAGTGAAATTTAGCCAAATGGAAGCTTTACAGTTCATTTTTATGTTTCAGCCCCTTAGATAAAAAATGCAGTAGCTGATGAAAAGCATATAGAGTACCAACTGACATAATGCTACAGGAAGCCTCAGAATGGGTGTTTATCATTGTCTCATTCAATATGCACTGATCTAAGAAAGTGGTATCTCTTTTATACAAGATTGATATATCAATTGTTTCAAGACCACAATATAGCAGGCACAGCAGTAGAAGTTCCAAAGGCTATCCTTCACTAATCTTGAAGCATAAAATGTTGTCCCACTATCTGCCGAAAACACAGTGTTCAATAGAGGTTTACTGCCCCCATCAAAGGATACTAAATTTCTCAACTTCAAAATGACAGATTGTGAGCTAACTTATGTTCCCTGTTCATTCAGAAGAGAGGCTGCATGAGTTTAAATGGAGGTTTGCTAATTAATGGTTGTGTAAACATCACTATCCAAAATGCAATATCAGGCTGAAGAGAACCAGGGCCTAATTGGTACCTGTAATTTCTGAACCGACACAATATTTTGGCAGTTTCCAAGCAAACAGCTTTTTATTAACAGTGTCAAAACTGACCTCTTGCAATTTTGGTGTGAATATGTTGTTTCAGCAAAAAATAATGTCTGAAATTGCACTACACCATTTTGGATGGAAAGTATATTATACCTGAAATGAGCTTGCATAAGACTACGTGCATGCAACATAATTATCCATACATAACACAATTTTTTACCACCAAGCTTGCCATATTGACAAGGAGCATTGAAACAAAATGAATTAATTACGACAAGGAGTATAAGTGAACAAAATCATGCTTCCATTAAATGAGCTTGGTTAAACAATCCTGAGCCTTGATGTCAGCAGCGATCAGCTGATCAAGCATTTGTCAAACTATAAGAATTCTATTTTCTATATTCATATTTACTGATTCACTGTTGATGGCAAATAAAATTAGAAATAGAATATGCAATGGAAGAAGGAATAATTGATGGCTTAATATCCGCAACATTTCTGCAACTATCAATTTGCTCAATCACGCTCTCATTGCCACGTCTGATTCTCTTGACTCTAACAAACCCATTACTGTCCCTCACCCAAGTTATTCCCATGGTTTCATCTCTGTTCGCTTCATTCATTCTGGTGCAGAATTGTAGATTTATGGTGGATAATTGGTTTAGCCGTTCTTTGGCATTTCTGGGTAACATGAAGCATTATTGAGTTTCTGCCTCTGCCAAAATTGTTCAATATTATAGGATCATCCCAGAATGGAAAAATAACCTCTGGATTTTTTTCTCCACCATAAAACATCTTCTGAAACACCTTTAGCCAGCCCTCTCCACCCTCACCTTCAACAATAAGTTCAACAAGCTCATGGATCTCTTTAACACTAAGATTGAGGCCATTGTTCAGCTTCCTCTGCTGCTTTCGTTAGTCCACCAAAGCAAACATCCCTTAAAGTCACCCTCTGCCCTCTCTCTAGTTTCTTCCTTATTGATTGATTTATTGTCACATGTACCGAAGTGCAGTGCAAAGTATTTTTCTGCGGCCAAGGGAACGTACACAGTAGACAAAAAGAATAATCGACAAAGTACATCGACAAATAAGTAATTGGTTACAGTGCGGAACAAGGGCCAAACAAAGGCCCTTGTTCCGCACTGTAACCAATTACTTATGACAGGAGCAAGAGCAGCATAGGGCGTCATGAATAGTGTTCTTACAGGGAACAGAACAGTCCGAGGGGGAGTCATTGAGGAGTCTTGTAGCTGTGGGGAAGAAGCTGTTCTTATGTCTGTATGTGCGGATCTTCTGACTTCTGTATCTTCTGCCTGATGGAAGGGTCTGGAAGAGGGCAAAGCCTGGGTGTGAGGGGTCTCTGATAATGCTGTCTGCCTTCCTGAGGCAGTGGGAGGTGTAGACAGAGTCAATGGGAAGGTGGCAAACATTTGTGATGCATTGGGCTCAGTTTACCACACTCTAGAGTTTCTTGCGATCTTGGGCCGAGCAGTTACCATACCGAGCTGTAATGCAGCCAGATAGGATGCTCTCTATGGCACATCTGTAGCAGTTTGTGAGAGTCAATGCAGACATGCCGAATTTCTTTAGCTTCCGTAGGAAGGAGAGACATTGGTGGGCTTTCTTGACAGTTGCATAAACGTGAATGAACCAGAACAGACTGTTGCTGATGATGACGCCCAGGAACATATAGCTCAGCTATCACCTTGCCCACTCTAAGCTCATCTTGCTTCCTTCACCCCATTCCTTCAAAACTATTAACCACTTAACACCCTTCCTTGTCCTCAGGTTAACTGATATTGTTAACAGTCCATCCATCCCTTCAGATACTGTCCAATGCCTCCCCGCTTTAAATTTGCTATCATCACAGCCTCTAAAAAATAACCCACCTTGATCCCACTGCTCCCACAGACTACTATCACATCCCCATCCACCATTGCCTCTGCAAAGTAGTTCAGCGTGTTGTCACCTCACCAATCCATGCTCATCTTGTCTGCAGCTCTATGTTTGATTGTTTCCAGTGTTATGGGCCAGGGTTTAGAAAACCCCAAAGTGTATCATGGAGCTCACCTGACCCACAACTTTTACTAGATTGTGGTATGGGAAGCGCACGGCCCACTCTACAGTAGTGGTACAGCAGAAATGGAAAAGTATTTTTTAAAGCAAAACAATGTTTATTCTATGAACTCAAGTTAACCTTTTTAAAACATACAGTGAACATCTTAGCAACCATCAATTCAAATACAACCCCCAAAGAATACAACACTAAGTAATCCTTAATAACTTCCCAACCAACATCCAGAAGTCAAAAGAAACACCTTTTAACAGAAGCACTTCAGGTTTACATTCACTACTGAGAACATTTATAATTCTGAATTCACCAAATGGTCAAGAGATAGTCTTTTCATGGCAGAGAGAACAGCAGTACACCTGTTTTGTCTGACTTCAGCTCCAACATTGAAAAACTAAACCAAAAAACACAGACACACCCAAGCTTTTCTCCAAGTGAAACTAAAAAGCAGAGCCAGAGCTCAGCTCCACCCACACTCTGACATCACTGCAGTAACATGAGCAGACAGGCATTTCTTAAAGTGATATTCTCATGACACCAGTCAGTTTCCAGCTTCCCTGCCACAGCAATGAAAGTACCCTTATTAAAATCGCAAATTACATTTTATGTGACCATGACAAAGGTAAACTATCATTCTTCATTGTCTTCTGACATGGCTGACCACAGCATCTAACTTCAACAACCTTAATCATTTAAGGATGGAACGTCCTTTACCTGGTTCTTTTCTGTCTATCTCAGTGCTTCCCAAACTACTTTCCAATGTGATTCCATTTTAACACTTGAAATATAATGTGACCCCAGACACCAACAAAAACAATACAGCAATAGGGCAGTATAGTAACATTCAGTATATAATAATTAAAGTTGGTGTGTTATAGATCAACATATAATGCATCATATAAATATGAAATAATGTGATTTTAAAGTAATTTTAAAAATGTTTTCTTAGGCACTCAAAGTCCATTACTTCATCTGAGCTGCTCCACTTCATGGACCTTGGCCAGGAATCAATGGCATTGTTGATGTTCACATTTACATTCAACATTACTGATCTTCAGCAATATCACACCAAAGTGCCCTCAGGACTCTCTTCACATCATTGACTTTAATGCAAGAAGAGTGAAATAAACTTTAAATTTTCGACTGAGGATTTGAAATGACACACAGAACATTTTAATAGAAAATGTTGAAGGGTCATTTTGGGTGTGATTGGCTGGATATTTCTCCTTGGTTGTGTTGCCGAGATTGCAGCCTGTATTTAACCGGAAATGAGCCCACCCGAGCTTCTCGCCATTTCTGGTCGTCTTTCCGTTTGATTTACCGGACTTGCCCCTTAGCGTCTCACCACTAACAAGGGAGAGCTGCTTTTAAATGCTCCCTCACCACTCACAAACAAGGCAGCATGCAGACCTGATACTCGCTTTGGGAATGGCGACCTGCCCAGTCTTCTCGCCGCCCTCCGGCGAGATCAGACTTCCTGTTCCCCCAATGGGGTCAGGGGATCAGCAGCAGGGTCACCAATGCCACATGGGAGGCAATGGCAAAGCTGTCAGTGTGGGCAGCATGAGAGGGAGGACTGGCGTACAACGTCGGAAGAAGACCAACGCCCACCGAGCATGAAGGGTAAGTTTCCACCTCTCTCCTGACATCCATTCCACCTGCCCCCCCCCCCTCAAATTCCCGATTCCCCCCTGCCCCTCAGAAACAAATCACTGGCTGACACTTCGCACCCTATCCACATCCAATCTTTGTGCTTGCTCCTCAAAGACGACTGGCACAAACCCTTCACGTCCTCACTGTCACTACGCTGAGGAGCCGGTTAATTACCAGGAGGCGGGCAGCATTGTGGCGCAGTGGGTTAGCCCTGTTGCCTCACAGCGCCAAGGTCCCAGGTTCGATCCCGGCTCTGGGTCACTGTCCGTGTGGAGTTTGCACATTCTCCCCGTGTTTGCGTGGGTTTCGCCCCCACAACCCAAAGATGTACAAGGTAGATGGATTGAACACGCTAAATTGCCCCTTAATTGGAAACAAATGAATTGGGTACACTAAATTTTTTTTTAAAAAATTCCCAGAAGGCCGCTGCATTCAACTTCAATCTCGCTAATGAGATGGAAATTAATGCAATTGATGGTAAATGATACGTTCGTCATATTTGGGTATGAACTCGCCATTGGGAGCAGGCTGGTTAGATAGCAAACTGATGTTGTGCCCAGCGCAAATCGCGATTTTGGACTTTCTCGCTCCATATCCCGCTCCCGATCCATGCCGGCTGCAGCATGATGGTTGAATTGTACCCAATACTCATAGTCCCAGAGGCTACAATTTCACTACGAATTACACATATATATACGAATGTACAAATTATGAGCGGACTAGGCCACTCGGTCGCTCGAGCCTGTTCTGCTACTCAATACGATCATGGCTGATCTGATTGTAACCTCAACCCCACATTTCTGACACCCTGATAGATTTTTTATTAACAAGGGGCTGCAAGGCTATCTAGTTCTGCAAAAAATACTCAAAGGTTCTGCTTCTGCTGCCTTTTGAAGAAGAGAGTTCCAGAGACTCACGATCTTCTGAGAGAAAAATAAATTCCTCACCTCTCTTAAATGAGTGACCCATTATTTTTAAACAGTGATGCCGAGTTCTAGATTCGCTGGCAAGAGGAAATGTCTGCTCCACATCCACCCTGTCAAAACCGCTCAGGATCTTACAAACACTAGTGGATAGAAATCTAAACCTCTCCAACCTCTCCTCACAAGACAACCTGCTCATTCTTGGTATTAGTCTAGTAAACCTCTCTGAACAATTTCTAACATATTGACATGTTTCCTTAGATAAGGATACCAGTATAATACCCCAGATATGGTCTCACCAATGACATGTACAACTGAAGCATAACTTCCCTACCTTTGTAATCAATTCCCTTCATAATCAATCATAACATTCTATTAGCTTACCTGCTCCTGAAATATTCATTCATGTCTTTAATACCTCTAGAGTTGACCATTCCAATAATCTTTCCCCATATCCATGTATTTTTCCCTGACAGTGTTTATTAAATTCTATTTCGAAGGTTACTATTGAATCTATATTTGTGATGCTCTGAGCTAGTACATTCCACATCCTGACCATTTGTTAAGCAAAACATTTTTCCTCCTACCACCTCTGATTCTTCAGAAATCATCTTAAATCTATGCCCCCTTGTTTTCAGACATTCACCAAATAGAAATAGTTTGATTTTATTTACGCTAGCTAAGCCCTTCTTCATTTTAAACACCCCTATCAAATATGCCCACTGCTTTCCTCTTTCAATGGGAAATAATACCAACTTGTCCTGTCCATCCATTTAATAATCCCCCATCCTTGGAACTCTTCTGGAAAATCTCTTTCATATCTTCTTGAATAACCTTCACATCCGTGTGATGTTCAAAATTGGGCACAATACTCTTACAGGATGAAAACTCATGTTTTATATAGGCTTAACATAACCCCCTGGATTTCGTATTCCATGTCGCTACTTTTAAAGTCCCTGATTCATATGTTTTATAAACTGCTCTGTGAAGTTGTTCCCCCCCTCCCTGTTATATTACAGGCATGTAATATATATGCTACTCAGTTGTCTAGCCAAGTTATACTTAACTTGATGATAAACAGTCGAAGTCTTCCAGTTGATGACAAATTACGATTGAGTAACAAAATAATATACTTGTGAGTTCTTTACTTTAACAGTAGAATGAACGAAGATTGAATTAAATTAACAATGAATATAATACACTACACTGTGAGCTGGTCACACTTCTATCCTCTAGCTACAACGCAGACAAAGAGAAGAAGAAGAAGGGCGGGAAAACTGCTTGAGCTTGCTTGTATAGTCCCTGTTAGTTTTGCCATCTCGTGATCATCTGACTGTATTGACTACACATTAACTAATCATGTATTTACATATACAGAGATCACTATACCCCACCTTCAAAGATTTGGGGTGGGATTCTACGGCCCCCCAGCCACATGCTTCTCGACAGCACGCCACTCACTGGTGGTGGGATTCTCTCCTCTTGCCGCTTTTCAATGCGACTTCCTATTGAAACCACCCCACGCCGCTGCGAAGTCCGCTGGTAAAAGAGAATCCCAATGACCGGACAATACCAACCTTGGGCTCAAACAACCCAGTTATTCCCCCAGCTCACCCGCTTCTTGCATCCCTCTAAAATTGAACCGTTCAACGTGTCTTCTTGCTTTTTACTCAGCGTACCAAAGTGGATCACCCCGCACAATGCCGCATTGGGTATCATCTGCCAGGAGCATGGATAGAGGATTGGTTAATTAATAGAAAGCAAAGAGTGGTGATTAATGGCTGTTTCTCTGGTTGGCAATCAGTAGCTAGTGGTGTCTCTCAGGGATCAGTGTTGGGACCACAACTGTTCACAATTTACATTGATGATTTGGAGTTGGGGACCAAGAGGAATGTGTCCAAGTTTGCAGAGACACTAAGATGAGTGGTAAAGCAAAAAGTGCAGAGGATACCGGAAGTCTGCAGAGGAATTTGGATGGGTTAAGTGAATGGGCTAGGGCCTGGCAGAGAATACAATGTTGACAAATGTGAGGTTATCCATTTTAGTAGGAATAACAGCAAAAGAGATTATTATTTAACTGATAAAACATTAAAACATGCTGCTGTGCCGAGAGACCTGGGTGTGCTGGTGCATGAGTCACAAAAAGTTGGTTTACAGGTGCAACAGGTGATTAAGAAGGCAAATGGAGTTTTGCCCTTCATTGCTTGAGGGATGGAGTTTAAGAATAGGGAGGTTATGCTGCAATTGTATAAGGTGTTAGTGAGGCCACACCTGGAGTATTGTGTTCAGTTTTGGTCTCCTTACCTGAGAAAGGACGTACTGGTGCTGGACGGTGTACAGAGGAGATTCACTTGGTTAATCCCAGAGCTGAAGGGGTTGGATTATGAGGAGAGGTTGAGTAGACTGGGACTGTACCCGTTGGAATTTAGAAGGATGAGGGGGGATCTTATAGAAACATATAAAATTATGAAGGAAATAGATAGAATAGATGCGGGCAGGTTGTTTCCACTGGTGGGTGAAAGCAGAACTAGGGTCATTGCCTCCAAATAAGGGGAAGTAGATTTAGGACTGAGCTTAGGAGGAACTTGTTCACTTGTGAATCTATGGAGTTCCTTGCCCAGTGAAGCAGTAGAGGCTCCTTCGTTAAATGTTTTAAGATAAAGATAGATAGTTTTTTGAAGAATAAAGGGATTAAGGGTTATGGTGTTGGGCCGGAAAGTGGAGCTGAGTCCACAAAAGATTAGCCATGATCTCATTGAATGGCGGAGCAGGCTCGAGGGGCCAGATGGCCTACTCCTGCTCCTAGTTCTTATGTTCTTATGTTCTTAACCACCCTTTCCACCAGCCTGTTTATGTCCTTTTGAAGTGTCTATTTCCAATTCCCTCATTGTTTACGACACTTCCAAGTTTGGTGTTATCTTGCAGATTCTGAAACTGTCCCTTGAGCCCAGTCCAGGTTACTAATGGTTGTCAAAGACAGCAGTGGTGTGAATATTGAACCTTGAGGAATTCCATTGCGTACCTACTCCCCAGTCTGAACAACAACCATTCACCTCACTTCTGTTACCTATCCTTTAACTAATGTTATATTCATGCTACCAATGTCACTTTTATCCCATGAGCTTCAATTTTGCTAACAAGCCGAATATATGGCAATTTATCAACAAAAACAAGGACATTTGTGCAGCAAGTTGTTTTAATCAAGAGTGAATTGTCTGAAAGGGTGGTGAAAACAGATTCTGAGGTCCCTTTGTTCCCCCTATCAAATCTGCTTCATAGGGTGAGATTCTCTTGTTTATTGGCAGTGGGAACAGCCTGTCATTGACCAGCAGAGAGATCCCCCTGCTATCAATGTTGTTCCTCATTGAATCCACCCCACACCGTCGGGAAACCCATGGCGAGGATGTACCTTCAGTGGGACCGGAAGATCCCGCCAATGTGAATAGCTGGAAGGTCTCGCCCTTACCTGCATTGAAACCAATTGGCAGTTTAAATATCCATTCGACTAATCTAATAATGTTTTCCTGTATATTGTCATAATCGTCCGCTTCATTAATCACACTTCCAATTATGTTGAAATTGCGCTTCCGTTCCGCAAATCCAAATTGTTTATGTAAATTGTGCACAGCGATGTTCCTCATTCCAATCCCTGTGGAGCGCCACCAGCCTGAGCAAATACCTTTATTCCCTACTCTCCTTTTTTTCTTTATGGCCAGCTTAGTGTCTATTCTGTTCCTTGCCCCCAACTGAATATGCACTGACCTTAGTCAAGAATCTACTCTCTGATACCTTATCGGAAACATGAATGTCAGATTTAAAATTGGAAGATGAACTTTGATAATGACGTAAACTAAACAAATGATAGGAATTCAGCATGGCCAATCCACCGACCCTGCCCATCTTTGGGTTGTGGGGGTGAGACCCATGCAGACACGGGGAGGAGACTGTGCAAACTCCAGGGGCTGAGTTCGAACCCGGGTCCTCGGCACCGTGCGCTGCCGTACCGCCCCCCAGAGTCTACAGGTTACCCGTAATTTGCCTACCATTGGCACGATAGCCATAGAAAGGAACCCTCATCAGAAATGCAGGCAGTGCGGCCTCTTACAGACACCCAGAAACTGCTCAGATTTTAACACTGTATGAACTCATGTGACACCAGGTGACATTGGAAGCACCAATGCAGAATCCAAAGTGATTGATGTCATGAGAAGCCACAACCAGAGACCGGGCAGTTACCACGTTTCAGCCAAACAAGAGTGCGTACAAACCAGCAACAAGACAAGATCCACAAAATGTTGATTGAGCCAAGCAACATGGCCAGGCATTGAGGACCAGAGTGAGCTGTCACTCAACATGCATTAGCACAGTGATTCCGACCAAAGTCTTTCCCACTGTCCAGAATATATGACCAAAGATGCAGGGTCAGCATAAACAAATGCAAAACTGGATGCCACTGCAGGTGCAAGCACCCTTCCACTTTGTGTACTTTATGTATGTGCCCAGAGAAGTGATAAGCAATGATTCAACCTGTTATATTACTGGGTTCAGTCATATCTATCGTTACTAGTTGCTGTATATCTAGAAGGTCTGTTGGTATGATCTTGAAGAAACCACGAGTCTTCAACTTAAAGCAAACTAATTTATTAAGTAACGATTAATTATATTTGAGTTCGACACTCTGCAGAACTATCACTAGTAATAAAGTAATTAAATATTAATGTATTAACTGATTCAAAACTACACGTGCTAACTATGCTGTGATCTATTTATCATACACTGCTGCTGTCTATTCACTCCTGGGTTGAAAGAGACCAAGATCCTCTGGGAGCTGATACTTATAGTGAGATCTAGTGGTGCCCTCTAGTGTTAGTGTTACAGCTAGATGTAATAATTAACCCCTTAGTTATCCACATGTATACATATCATTACACAACCAACCACTGCCAATCTCATGCACACAATGACTTGGAGATTCCAACCCCGTGGTCCATGTTGCTCAAGTTCACTACAAAAACACTCCCTGGGCACTTTAGATATTTTATATTGTGCACACCACATGCACCAGGATGAAGGGATCTGCCCTTGGTCACCATCTGTGGCAATGTCAAGATCATGACAATAACCAGAGGGCAGAGGGAATACCATCAGAAACCCTGTGCTTACAGTGGGAGAAGACCACCTAACTATGCAATACGTATTACCAGCCAACAGGCTGCACAGCATGGCTGAATCCATACCCATTCCGACCATACAAACTTCACCATACCGCAGAACCAAAATGGTATCAGCATTAGGCAGCTAAGCACGGGCAGACCTCCCCAGTCTTCACTCTTCGATAGTCCCAGGCACACAAAAAACAGGGGAAGAGTCACTCAACCTGAATATTGAGCAAAATGCTCAAGTACAACGCCAACTGATGGCAGACGGAATCCAGAATATGTCCAGAAACAAGATGATGTCAAGTACAAATAACAAATGGTGTGACTGCAATAAAACAGATACCAAATCAGAACAATACCACAACCAGCAAAAAGTCCAAATGTTAAACAAATCATCAATACATTTCAGAGAATTGTAAATTCATTGCTCCGTGTCAAAGTACAGTTAGATACAGGGTTGTACTGTTTTGCTGTCATGTAAATAGCTTGGCTCTTTAAATGTAAATCTTTAATTTAGAAAGAAATGGGGCTGTTGTGATATGAGATACATTTACCTTTAACAAGACACCTTTTCAACTGCTGTGAATCACTACCACTCAAAAAGGTGTGCTGCATCAATCCCATGCCTTGTGTTGGGTGAGAGGTTGCATATGTAACAAATCCCTGTTTGTCAGCCTCTGTTGCATCAGAGAGGTGCCACACTGCTTCGGCCAGGAAGGAGAAGTTCATTGTGCTCTCTCTGAACAAAGAGAAAGTAGGCAGAGAATGTATGTGGTTTTCCTAAAGTAAAAGGACTGGATTCTCCCGTCCGCCAGTCACGCTTTCCTTGGCGGCGCGCTGTTGCTGGCAGCGGGATTCTCTGTTCCGGCTACCTGCCAATGGAATTTTCCATTGTGGCCACCCTACGCTGCCGGGAAACCCGTGAGCGTGGGTGCGCTGCCAACACAATGGAGAGTCCCGCCAGCAGAGAATCCAGTCCATGGTCTTCGCCATGGTGCAGGAAACCATCAACTGCACAAATGTGGCTTTGCTGGTGTCTCATGTCAAAGCTAATGGGCGGGATCCAGAGACATGGGCTGGATTCTCCAAATTTGAGGTAAATTCCAGAGGAAGTGTCCAGTCTTACGACAGAAAAATCATCGAGGCCGCGATCCTCTGACCAGTGAGGGGCTAGCAGGTGCGCCACATAAAACACACGGCCTTCATGAAATAAACGGACGGAGAATGGCCGGGTCCATGACCGGGCATGCGCATGGCGACGACCTGCAGTGGTCGCGCCGTACAACATGGCGTTGGCCATGTGCAGGCTCGATCTGCCCCCCTGGACAACCCCTTGCCACCCCCGGGCCTCCCCCCTGTCCTCGCCGAAGCCCCCCCCCCCCCCCCCCCTCCCCGCCCCAGGCCAGCAGCACGGTTCCCACCCCCAACTGTGGCAACGCTGGACACAGTCTGCAGCTGCCACGCCAGGTTCACAAAAGCTGAGAGCACGCGTGCCCCGCGCCGTCGTCAACCCGGCCCATCGGGGGCGGAGCATTGGGAAGGTCCTTCAGGTAACGTCCTGAGGACATCCCAACGGCGTGTAGCATACTCCTCAATGACGCCGTTTGGAGGGGGCGCAGCATTTGAAAACATGCGCCGGCCCCGATTCAATCGTAAACCGGGATTCTCTGCCCGATCGCCGATTACGATATGGGCATCGGGCAATGGAGAATCCCGGCCAAAGTGTTGACACCGGTGCAGGATTCATGGAATTCCACGACAGCAAAACTGGTGACCCATCTGGCCTGATTGTGCTAGTGTTAAGGGGCTAGCACCGGCGCCACGTGGAACACACTCGATTTCAATGAGAAACGGTGCCAGATTCGACAGTTTCGCGATTGACACTCAGAAGGCTGATAAGCTGCAGCTGCATAAATATACTTCACTCCCCATGCACACCGTCCCAGCAAAGAAGATCGCAGCAAGATGCGCGGCACCCCGTTTCACGGATGCTGAGCTGGAGACACTCCTGACACGGTGGAGGAGAGGTGGATGGTCCTGTACCCCCGCCCAGAAAGGAGGCTGCCAGTCACTGCCATTCGTCGTGCCAGGGCGCAGGTGGCAGAGGCGATGAGCATCGTGGGCAAAGTTGTCCGGACCGGCCAGCAATGCAGGAAAGAACTGCATGTACTCCTCAGGGTGGCCCAGGTTAGTAGACGGCACTATGCCCGGGCACCAATTCCCGTCCCACACATCTGTAATCCTATACCGAACCCAGAGGCGGCCGAACCCCCACCCAGCACCATATACCGGCACCCATACCGGCTGCCATGGCCGGGTGCCTTGGCCACTGAGGCCACCAGCTAACCACCCCATGAGCTGCATGCGGCGGACTGTTTAACACTGTCATCTTCCGTTTGCAGCCCTCCCACCTCCCCAGGAGAAGGCTGCCCATAACCGCCGGGAGGGGGAGAAGACAGGAGGGGGACCGTTGGACCTGCAGGCCCTCACCGTGGCAGACCAGGGGGCCCTGGACGTGGTCGACGGCCCGTAGGAAAGGGAGATCGCTTGGGTGGAGATCGGCCTCGGGTGAGGAAGTAAGACCCCACTGAGTTGCGCTTCCCCGTGACACGTCTGTCAACCCACCCAACACCACCCTCACCCCCACCCTCAACCCTCACCCTCCATCACCACCAAATGCACCTTCACTCTACATCCCCCCCTACCAACCCCTCAGCCCCATCCTCACCCTGACCTCCCCCCCCCCCCCCCCTTCACCCCCACACCCGCACCCCCTTGGAAATTGCATCTGCGCTCCTGAGCGTGGCCCAGTCACAGCAGACCATGGCTGAGAAAGTCAGCAGCATTGCCCAGGTGCTGGGCAACATGGCATTGGCACAGAGGGAGTTGGCCCAATCCCAGAGGGAGATGGCTGATGTGACACAACCCAGAGATGGTGACACAGTCAATGGGTGATGTGGCACGGTCCCAGATGGCAATGGTCCACTCCCTGTGCTTCATGATCGCCAGCATGCAGACCTTAGTTGAGACTGGAGTGGGCAACAAGGACTGGTAGTGCCAGTGGCGGGGGAGCTTCACGGGATAGCTCTGTTTGCATCCCCATCCCAGGGAGTAGCCCAGGGGCCATTGGGCACCCCGAGGGAGGAGGAGGTGATGGAGTACATGCCAGTGACTCCCACAGTGGAGGTACTGGAACACCACAGCACCTCAGAATCCCCCCTCCTGTCCACATCTCGTGTGTAACGGGCAGAAAAGGGTGGTAGGATGCCACCTGGGACACCCGAGCAGTAGCTGGGCCCATTCAGGGCACTCGTCCCAGAAGATAGAACATAGAACATTACAGTGCTGTGCAGGCCCTTCGGCCCTCGATGTTGCGCCGACCTGTGAAACCACTCTAAAGCCCATCTACACTATTCCCTTATCATCCATATGTTTATCCAATGACCATTTAAATGCCCTTAATGTTGGCGAGTCCAGTACTGTTGCAGGCAGGGCATTCCACGCCCTTACTACTCTCTGAGTAAAGAACCTACCTCTGACATCTGTCCTATATCTATCTCCCCTCAATTTAAAACTCTGTCCCCTCATTCTAGCCATCACCAAAAAGGCTCTCACTGTCCACCCTATCTAATCCTCTGATCATCTTGTATGCGTAAATTAAGTCACCTCTTAACCTTCTCTCTAACAAAAACAGCCTCAAGTCCCTCAGCCTTTCCTCATAAGGGGCGAAATTCTCCCCCAACGGCGCGATGTCCGCCGACTGGCGCCAAAGACGGCGCCAATCAGACGGGCATCGCGCCGGCCCAAAGGTGCGGAATGCTCCGCATCTTTGGCGGCCTAGCCCCAACATTGAGGGGCTAGGCCGACGCCGGAGGGATTTCCGCCCCGCCAGCTGGCGAAAATGGCGTTTGTTGCCCCGCCAGCTGGCGCGGAAATGCGGCGCATGCGCGGGAGCGTCAGCGGCCGCTGACAGTTTCCCGGCGCATGCGCGGGAGCGTCAGCGGCCGCTGAAAGTTTCCCGCGCATGCGCAGTGGGGAGAGTCTCTTCCGCCTCCGCCATGGTGGAGGCCGTAGCGGAGGCGGAAGGGAAAGAGTGCCCCCACGGCACAGGCCCGCCCGCGGATCGGTGGGCCCCGATCGCGGGCCAGGCCACCGTGGGCGCACCCCCCGGGGTCAGATCGCCCCGCGCCCCCCTCAGGACCGCGGAGCCCGCCCACGCCGCCTGGTCCCGCCAGTAAATACCAGGTTTGATTTACGCCGGCGGGACAGGCAATTTCTGGGCGGGACTTCGGCCCATCCGGGCCGGAGAATTGAACGGGGGGTCCCGCCAACCGGCGCGGCCCGATTCCCGCCCCCGCCCAATCTCCGGTACCGGAGACTTCGGCGGGGGCGGGATTCACGGCGGCCAACGGCCATTCTCCAACCCGGCGGGGGGTCGGAGAATGACGCCCAAAATCTTCCCTCCTGGTAAATCTCCTCTGCACCCTTTCCAATGCCTCCACATCCTTCCTATAATGCGGCGACCAGAACTGCACGCAATATTCCAAATGCGGCCGCATCAGAGTTTTGTACAGCTGCAACATGAGCTCATGTCTCCGAAACTCAATCCCTCTACCAATAGATGGCCGCCAACGGCGACCCAGGTTGCAGGGCGGCAATCACAGCAGGCCGCCTGCACTCCTGCTGTACCATCTGAGGATCCGTCAAGATGTAGTGTTAGGGGCGGTAAGGCCAGACACCAGTTAAGTTGGCACAGGAGCAAGGTACAGTTTAGTTACAGGGGCTAGGGCATAAATCTGTGTGTACATTGTCACAGTAAACGCCTGTTCACACTATTAGAGCCTACCTCAGTCAGATGGGTATGAGGGGTGGGCTGGTTTGGTCTGGCCAGAGAGAGGGTACTGGGGGGGGTGGAGGAATAGACGGACAAAGTGGGTGTCCTGGCACCCCACCCTCCCCCCGACCGTCCGCACCACCATCACCCCAGGGATCCGATGGGACCATGTGATGGAATGGCCAGCTCGCATGCAGTGATTACCCAGGTGGAAGGTGCTACAGTGGGCATGAGTCAGACATTGTCATACGATGTGGAGCACAGAGCTCATCGCAGAGCGGGTTGCCTGAAATCTCCATCCCATGGATCAGACCCGCTGTTACTGCCAACCACGGCCCCCGCCCCATAGTGAGCCGGTATGTATCACGGAGAGGGTTATAGCGGGGGCGGAAGGGGGGGAGTGAGGCGGCGTGGGGGGTGGCATGGGGTGTCCGTGCCCCTGGTCATTCCGGTGAACCTGGAGCCGATCAGAGTGTCCCGTGCGCTTGGCCCTGGTGCACACGTCGTGCGGCCTCCCGTGCCTGCTGGGCTCCATGCCCTGGCTATCCTCTCCCTCCCCTGTATCCCCCTCATCAGACGCGGCCTGCCTTTCATCCTCCTCCTCCAGCATGTCACCACTCTGCTACACGATGTTGTGGATGCAGTAGGCGATCCTATTAGCATCATCCGGGATGGCCTCTCCAGAGTGGTCCACGCACCTGAACTGCATCTTCAGGAGGACGAAGCACGGTTCGATCACCCCCCCGGTCGCTGCATGGGCGTCACTGTAGCGGGCCTCTGCGCCGGCCTGTGGCCTCCTGATAGGTATCATCAACCACGACCGCAACGGATAACCCCTGTCACCTAGGAGCCAAACCTCTAGCCAGAGGGGACGTCTCGAATGTGTCAGGGCTTGTCAAGTGTTCCAGGATGAAGGCGTCATGCACACTGCCCGGCTATCAGGCGCAGACGTGTATGGTGCGCAGCTTACGGTCACATAGCAGCTGCACGTTCATCAAGTGGAACCTGTAGAGGGGCATGTCATCTGCAGATGCTCGTAGGGTGACATGCATCCCATAGATCACCCCCTGGACGAGCGATATCCCGTTGATGGTGGTGAACCCCCTGCCCGGCCTTCCTGGTGGGCTCGTTCCACATTGAAATGGATGTATTGAGCCGCCTAAGCATATAGGGTCTCTATGGCAGCACTGATGCATCTGTACTCCGAGATCTGTGAGATCCCGGACAGGTACCAACTCTGCACCTGGAAGGACCCCATTGCGTAAAGGTTCAGGACAACATCACCTTGACGGCCACTGGGTACAGGTGTCCTCCCCCATTACTCCGTGGTGCCAAGTGCGCCATGATCCCTGCTGAGCCGGAGTCTTCTATGGCATGCCTGGTCTGGCACATCCTCGAATGATTGGCGCTGCCAGTACACGCAGGGCATCAGGCGACGTCTCCTTTGCAGCACCTCCTCCGCGACCTGTTGTGTGGGCCGGATGTCAATCCTGGGTGGCTGCCTCCCATTCCTCTGCTGCATGCTCCTCTGCTGCAGCTTCCACCTCCTCCTACTTGAGCAGCGTCAGCTCGTACAGATTATTGAACCATTAGCATATTACTGTTTGTGGAAGTTTGTTGTGCATAAATTGGCTGCCCTGTTTCTGCATTAGAAGATCATAAGACAATAAGAAATAGGAACAGCAGTGGACTATTCAGCTCTTTGAGCCGACTCTGTCACTTAATAAGATCATGACTGATCGAACACTCACTTTCCTGCCTTATCTTAATCACACTTAATTCCCCTACTGATTAAAGTCCTATCGATCTCAGCCTGGAAAACGCTCAAGGACGCGGCCTCCACAGCTTCCTCGGGTAAAGAATTTCCAAGGTTCATCACTCTTTCATAGAAGAACTTTTTCCTCAAATCCATGTAAAATGAGCACAACTTATTCTGCAACTGTGCCCTCTGGTCCTAGACTCTCCCATTAGTGGACACACCCTCCCAACATTTAACCTGTCATACCGTTGAAGAGTTGTATATGTTTCAATCACATCACCTCTCATTTTTCTGAACAAACGCAACCTGTTTCATCTTTCCTTATATGGCTGTCCCTCCATACTCAGGATCATCCTATTGAACCTCTCCTGTATTGCCTCCAATGATCATGTATCTTTTCTTAAATAAGGGGACTGAAACTGTGCATAGCATTCTACATGTGGCCTCATACAGCAATACCTCTTTACTTTTATAGTCTAGTCGCCTTGAAATGAAAACCTCTGTCATGAACAGTTACTGTACTACTGTACCCTAGTCATCATGTAAGCTGATGTCCCCTTTAAGACTGGGCTTGGAACCCTGGGGGACTCCGCCTCCGGCTCCGCCCACCTGGGAGCCGTATATAAGGGGCCGCCTTGTGGGCAGCACCCAGTTAGCACCCGTCTCGGCACCAGACTAGTTCTTAGCTTATTAAAGCCTTCTTTACCGTTTTACTCTCTAAGTGTCATTATTGAGGGTACAACACCTTCCCTATTACCTTCTTCACCGATATGCTAGCTTTCTGGGTTTCACAAACAATGATCCCCACCTCCTTTCTGCAGTCTGTCTCCATTTAAATAATAATCCACCTTCTCATCTTTTCTTCCAACATTGAATTCCATTAGCTAATTTTCTGCCCACGCACTTGACCTGTCCATAAACTATTTATATCTTCCTGACAACATTATAACAATGACACTGCAAAAGTGCTTCATTGGCTGTGGAGCATTTTTGGTCATGAAATTCCGTGACTCCACTCTGGAACTCCCCAAGAGAATGACCAGTACGCATATGATTACAGTAATGCTGTCACATAAAGCATCTTGTGTGGGCCATTCTTGTTCTGAAGCAAATGTTCTGCTGCCTGGGTGCCTCTGAAAGAGCCCAGGAATATTTGATGGAACTGCCACCCTGATTTGTGGTCATCTGCTGCATCTGCTGCAGAATGTTTGAGGTGAGGAACACCGTCAGTGTCCCTGCTGATTTCATCTGTGGGAAGTGCACCCATCTTCAGCTCCTCAGAAACCGCGTTAGGGAACTGGAGCTGGAGTTGGATGAGCTTCGGATCATTCGGGAGGCAGAGTTGGTCATAGATAGATGCTTCAGGGATGTAGTTACTCTGAAGAATAAAGATAGATGGGTGACGGTGAGAGGGGCTGGGAGGAAGCAGTCAGTACAGGGATCCCCTGTGGCCGTTCCCCTTAGTAACAAGTATACCACTTTGGATACTGTTGGGGGGGGACTTACCAGGGTTAAACCATAGGGTACAGGTCTCTGGCACAGAGTCTGTCCCTGTTGCTCAGAAGGGAAGGGGGGAGAGGAGTAGAGCATTAGTCATTGGAGACTCCATAATTAGGGGGATAGATAGGAGATTCTGTGGGAACGAGAGAGACTCACGGTTGGTGTGTTGCCTCCCAGGTGCCAGGGTGCGTGCTGTCTCGGATCGTGTTTTCGGGATCGTTAAGGGAGAGGGGGCGCAGCCCCAAGTCGTGGTCCACATAGGTACCAACGACATAGGTAGGAAAAGGGATGGGGATGTAAGGTAGGAATTCAGGGGGCTAGGGTGGAAACTTAGATCTAGGACAAACAGAGTTATTATCTCTGGGTTGTTACCCGTGCCACGTGATAACGAGACGAGGAATAGGGAGAGAGAGGAGTTGAACACGTGGCTACAGGGATGGTGTAGGAGGGAGGGTTTCAGATTTCTGGATAATTGGGGCTCATTCTGGGGCCAGTGGGATATCTACAAACGGGATGGTCTGCACCTGGACCAGAGGGGTACCAATATTCTGGGGGGGGAAATTTGCTAATGCTCTTCGGGAGGGTTTAAACTAGTTCAGCAGGGGCTTGGGAACCTGAACTGTAGCTCCAGTATACAGGAGGTTGAGAGTAGTTAGGTCATGAGTAGGGTTTCAAAGTTGCAGGAGTGTACCGGCAGGCAGGAAGGTGGTTTAAAGTGTGTCTTCTTCTATGCCAGGAGCATCCGGAATAAGGTGGGTGAATTTGCAGCATGGGTTGGTACCTGGGACTTCGATGTTGTGGCCATTTTGGAGACATGGATAGAGCAGGGACAGGAATGGTTGTTGCAGGTGCCAGGATTTAGATATTTCAGTTAGCTCAGGGAAGGTGGTAAAAGAGGGGGAGGAGTGGCATTGTTAGTCAAGGACAGTATTACGGTGGCAGAAAGGATGTTTGATGAGGACTCGTCTACTGAGGTAGTATGGGCTGAGGTTAGAAACAGGAAAGGAGAGGTCACCCTGTTAGGGGTTTTCTATAGGCCTCCAAAAAGTTCCAGAGATGTAGAGGAGAGGATTGCAAAGATGATTCTGGATAGGAGCAAAAGCAACAGGGTAGCTGTTATGGGGGACTTTAACTTTCCAAATATTGACTGGAAACGCTATAGTTCGAGTACATTAGATGGGTCCGTTTTTGTCCAATGTGTGCAGGACGGTTTCCTGACACAGTGTGTAGCTAGGCCAACGAGAGGCGAGGCCATATTGGATTTGGTACTGGGTAATGAACCAGGACAGGTGTTAGATTTGGAGGTAGGTGAGCACTTTGGTGATAGTGACCACAATTCGATTACGTTTACTTTAGTGATGGAAAGGGATATGTATATACCGCAGGGCAAGAGTTATATCTGGGGGAAAGGCAATTATGATGCGATGAGGCAAGACGTAGGATACATCGGATGGAGAGGAAAACTGCAGGGGATGGGCACAATGGAAATGTGGAGCTTGTTCAAGGACCAGCTACTGCATGTCCTTGTTAAGTATGTACCTGTCAGGCAGGGAGGAAGTGGTCGAGTGAGGGAACCGTGGTTTACTAAAGCAGTCGAAACACTTGTCAAGAGGAAGAAGAAGACTTATGCAAAGATGAGACATGAAGGTTCAGTTTAGGCGCTCGAGAGTTACAAGTTAGCTAGGAAGGACCTAAAGAGAGAGCTAAGAAGAGCCAGGAGGGGACATGAGAAGTCTTTGGCAGGTAGGATCAAGGATAACCCTAAAGCTTTCTATAGATATGTCAGGAATAAAAAAATGACTAGGGTAAGAGTAGGGCTAGTCAAGGACAGTAGTGGGAAGTTGTGCTTGGAGTCCGAGGAGATAGGAGAGGTGCTAAATGAATATTTTTCGTCAGTATTCACACAGGAAAAAGACAAT